>NC_064559.1:199878639-201128639 GCF_937001465.1 Orcinus orca
CCCCTCCACCATGTCTTCTGCCTGCCTCTTGTTTGTAAGTTTAGCCTCCTAGGCCTTCCCCCAAGTTCCAAAGAATAATTTAATCAGAAAAATGAGAAAATGCAGAAACAATGGAAAACAGCCAAGCAAGACAAAATAATAATAGTTTAGCCATTAAACAAAGTCAAGGATCTCTAGTTCCTCCTCAAGGGCTATGGATAATATTGTGAGCCACGTCCTTTGAGCTCTTTTGCAGATACTGAAGCCCCCACCAGGTGGAAGAAGTTAACTGTATGCTGCCCACAAGCACATAGACCCCAGACTGGTTGGAAGGTTGATGATGTTGACTCCCAATTACCTCACCACCAACCAATCAGAAGAATGTGCACGAGCTGATCACACACCCCGAAATGCTCTCCCTCACCCTGTCTTTTTGTGTGTGTGTGTGGTACACGGGTCTCTCACTGTCGCGTCCTCTCCCGCTGCGGAGCACAGGCTCCGGACGCGCAGGCTCAGCGGCCATGGCTCACGGGCCCAGCCGCTCCGCAGCATGTGGGATCTTCCCAGACCGGGGCACGAACCCGCGTCCCCTGCATCGGCAGGCAGACTCTCAACCACTGCGCCACCAGGGAAGCCCCATGCTCAGCTTTTGGTGCCTCGTCTACCCTTCACAACAACCCTCGCAGGAACCCTTGCTGTCCTCATTTAGCAGATGAAAAAATCTTCTCAGAGAGGTTAAGTAACCTTCCTGGTAAAGGATGGAAGGAGCGGCAGGTTTGTCTTCTATATTATGCTGTCCCGCTGACTTGAAAATGAGTGTGTGTGCCCTGAGCGTGTCCCCGGCGGGGACCGGAGGAAGGAAATAGTCACGGAAGACGTAGGAAGGAAAAAGGAAAATGTTGAAACTTTGCAACACAAGCACTTCAATGTGATCCCTTGGGAGCCGGCAGGATGTGGGGCACTGAGGCAGGAGAGCCCTCTTCCCCCTCCACGCACCTGAACTTTGCAGGGTGAAGTCAGTGCAGACCAGGAAGATGGCAGCCATGACCTCTGGCCCCTTTCTGCCCTAAGACAATGAGACTGTGGAGTATCTTCACAGGCCTCGGGTCAGAGAGGGGTCTCAGAGGCCATCCTGGCCAGCTCCTTGCCTGTCGCAGAACCCTGTGCTTGAACAGGCAGCTCACTACCTTACAGCCCTCTGTGCTTTGACAGCTCAGGTAATTAGAAAGCTTTTCCTTTTACTTGGCTGCAACCTGTATCCAGAAGCTTCCTCCCACTGGGGCTCCACAGGCCACACCTTACCTCAGCTACTCGGAAGTTGACCACCTGGTCTCTAGGGAGAAGAGAAACACAGCAATCATGGAGTCCCTCCCCTGCCGTCCATCCTACCTGCTGCTTGGATACCACCAGCCCCTAGGGATGATCTCATGGGTCAGGGGACCCCTCTGCCCAGCCTAGGGTCTGGGCAGGGAGGGCAGGATGGGGCTGACCCCGCCTCCAGCTAGGGGAGTGGGTATGGGGGTGGCGGCAGAGGACCAGGTTGCCCTGGAGGCTTGTCCAGGGCATTGTGCCGGGGGAGAGGCGAGGGCAGAAGGGAGAATAATGCAGAACTGGATGGAAAGGCTGAGGAGCAAGCTGGCGGGCAGCCCTTGAGCAGACCAGGCCAGCCAAGCCTGTGACTCCCCCTTCACACTTGATCAGCCACCTGTCTGCCCAGAGCCCCAGAGGGGCCACTCTCCAGGTGTCCCGGACTTGACGTTCCCTGGACCGAAGCCACAAGAAATGCCCTGGGACCAGCCAGCAGGACCTGGCAAGTCCTCTCGGGTACGACCAGGTCTGTGGTCGCTTCTGCCAGGAGCCGAGAACCACTGTGGCCAACAGTCCCACGGAGCTGGCCAGACCCCCACAGGCTCCAGCCCTAAAGAACATCAGCTCCGGGGAGCACACGGAGTCCTGTTAGTGCTGTCGGCCGCTCTGCTCAACATGCATTTCCTGAGCACCTACTGTGCCACGCTGGGCACCAGGAAAGAAGAGATGAGTCACCCCTGGCCCTGCCCTCATGGCATCCACCCAGGGCAGGGACATCATGGGCCCCAAAGTACTTTTACTCCATTCTGATTCCATCCCCACGGCCCCTGTTTGCTGAGCAGAGCAGTTATTATTCTTCTCCCCATTTTACAGATGATGTGAAATCCAGAGGGAGGTCACATGCGGGGCGACAATGGAGAGCTGAGATGTGACCCCACTCAGGGTCTGACTCCAAAGCTCATCCTCTGCCTTGCCTTCACCCACCCCTTGCACCAACCGAACAACGTAGAAAATTCCCCAATAATGGGCTCTCTTGGGGTTGAGCTCATAGAATTTGCGATCAGGCAAACCTGGGTTCAAATCCCAGCTCTGCCATTTGTTGGCTGTGTGACTTTGGGCAAGTCTCTTGACATCTCTGTGTCTCAGTTTCCTTGTCTGCAAAATGGGGATCGTAGTAGTCGCTACTTCATAGGCTTGTTGTGAGATTTAATTGAGATAGTACAGCAAGCACTGTGAGCTGAAGATGGTGCTGTCACCATTGTCATTACTGTCACAAGGGGCATGGGGAGCAGGCAGACCCTGGGGAATAGGATTCTTCCATCTCCCTTCACTCTCAGAACTGACCCCAAACCCGGTTAGCGATGCAATTGTTAGCGTCCACATTCTGAAGGTTTTTTAGCTCCCAGACTAAGATGGGAGCCCCTCGGGGGCGGGGGTGGGTCATATCATCTCCAGGTGCCTCAGCCCAGCACAGAGCTGAATAAGGAGCAGGTGACCAGTAACATTTGTCAAGTGACCACAGCGGGGCAAAGGTCACAGAAAGTTCAGGCCCCCGTGTGGCTTCCTCCTTGGTCCTCCCTGGGTGCTGGCTGTGGCCGACAGAGGTTGGGGAGGGCAATGGCTGACATCACATCACAGGCAGACCCCACATCACAGGCAGGGATTTTCCCCTAAGTGTAGAATGGCACAGGGTGTAGCTATGTCCTCTCCCTCTTTCCTTCCTTCCCAGAGATAAGAATCATGGGTGCCTTATGCCCTGTCATTGCTCAGCTAAGGCCACACCCAGAGAGCCTGCAAGAAGGGCAGGGCTGGCCAGGCCTTCTTTCAGTGGACCCCTGCCTGCCCAAGGATGGGGGCTAGAGATGGGGGGTGGCAGCTTTCCACCCCGGGCCTTCCCAGCAGAGGCAAACAGGAGCTGGGGGCCAGAACATCCTTAAGAGAAGAGCCCTGAATGGAAAGTCAGAATCATGAGTCACTTCTCCCCTCTCAGCCTCAGTTTCCCCATCTGCAAGATGGGAAATTGTATGGCTGTGCTCCATGGATTATGCAATTCTCATCTGTAAAATGGGGGCCAAATTCACAGGTACAATTAACTGGTGATATTATCCTCATCTAGCATGGGAGGAAACAGGCTCAGAGAGGCTAAGTAACTGGCCCAAAGTCACACAGCCTGCAAGGACCAGCCTGACCCTAACTGGTGGTTACGACTGGCTACCAGCCATCTTGTTCTCTGCAGTCATCGAACTGACTCTCAGAGGTCCCATCCCAATGGAGCTTCCTCCTCTGGGGCCCAGGCTGCACAGAGCCCAGCCTTCCTTCTTGTCCAGGTCCGGAAGCCCCAGCCCACCCTTTAACTACATCTGGCAGCCTGGCTCAGACCACACCCTCTGCAGGATCCTCCTGAGGGATTTCTGGCCTTCCCTTCGCCCACTCTCCCAGCACAGCGATGGAGACCCAGGTGGGGGTATAGGCAGGGTCGTAAACGTGGGGGTACAGGCAGGGTCGTAAATGTGGGGGTATAGGCAGGGTCGTAAACGTGGCAGGGAAGGTGTGCAGGAGAAGTGCTTGGCAGGACTTCGGGTGGCCTTGGTCTCAAATGCAGAGTGACTGGGTTCTCTGTTCTGGGGCCCAGGGTGCATTTGGAGACCCAACTCACGTCTGTACCTGCTGCGAGGCCAGGCTCCTGAAAAGTTCCGGCAGGTCCCAGCTCCCTCGGCACCCGCCCCTGGGTGGCAGCATTCGGAATCGCCCCCACTGCTCCCAGCCCACAGCTGAGGTCCCCCTCCTGGGCTCCCCAGGTGGCTGATGTCTTTGGCTGGGTGTGGAGTTGCCAGTTCCTTCCAGCCTCAGCCCCACCTCCCACACGTCTTTGAGCATCAGGACCACTTGGCAGAGCTGAACGGCTGCTTAGAAGC
This sequence comes from Orcinus orca, assembly GCF_937001465.1. Classification (NCBI taxonomy): domain Eukaryota; kingdom Metazoa; phylum Chordata; class Mammalia; order Artiodactyla; family Delphinidae; genus Orcinus; species Orcinus orca. The sequence continues at coordinate 199,882,842 of NC_064559.1, forward strand.
CACAGCAAAGGGAATGGAAGCTTCTCTGGACATAGCAAAGGAGAGGACAACACATCACAGGGAAAGCATTTTGGGGGTCAAGGAGGCATCTACATCATGGGTGAACGATCACCCCTCCATTCCCTGCATCTCAAGTCTTCTCTTGGGGTCCGCTGCCTGGCCCCAAGCCCACCACCAAGAGAGGAAGGCGGGGATTGGGGGGAGGAGAGAGAAGTGGAGTTGGAAGTGATGGGAGCAGTAGGGGGAAGAGGAGACAGTCAAGGATGAGGAGAGGTTCCAAGACCAAAATGATGGGAAGGAGAAGCGGGGACAGGGAAGGGGCTATAGGGCCAGAAGAGGGGAGGGAAGAGTGTCTGAATGGATTCCCAGGTCTCAAAATGGGAGTGAGTTAGCAACGAGGACCAGGGAGGCAGGCACAACTGTAGACTTAGGGGGCGTCTGACCTCTGGTACCCTCTCTGATGCCAGTATTTTACGTTTCAAGAGCTCACACTGCCCCGTTTCACATCCAGATCCTGTAACTCCCTGGCTCTCCTGGCTCTGTGGACCTTACAGGGGACCCCGGCCTCATAATCTCCAAGAACCCTCGAATCTAAACATTAACATCACTTCCAATGAAGGAATGCGATACAGCAACAGGACGGAACGAGTAGGAGAGGAGATCCTCACCTGGTTTTAAATCCAGGTCCCAGCCCGGCTCTCAGAGCCTGTCACTCATCATGAATTAGTGTTGGCCTCAATCCTGTAATTATCCCTGAGGAGCACAATTATGTTTCATTGTACTTCTTCGCAAGTTAAAAGCATTAATTTACTTAATGTAAACATCAAGTATATATAGATCAGGACTACCCTGGTGGTGCAGTGGTTGAGAATCCGCCTGCCAATGCAGGGGACACAGGTTCGAGCCCTGGTCCGGGATGATCCCACATGCCGCGGAGCAACTAAGCCCATGCCCCACAGCTACTGAACCTGTGCTCTAGAGCCTGCGAGCCACAACTGTTGAGCCTGTGTGCCACAACTACTGAAGCCCATGAGCCTAGAGCCCGTGCTCCACAACAAGGGAAGCCACTGCAGTGAGAAGCCCGCGCACTGCAATGAAGAGTAGCCCCTGCTCACCTCAGCTAGAGAAAGCCCACGCACAGCAACGAAGACACAACACAGCCAAAAATAAATAAATAAAATAAATTTATTTATTTATTTTTAAATAAATTAATTTTTTTAAAAAAAGAATATATAGACCACAAGTTTTACAACTCTGTTTTGGCATTTTGGGTTTTTGAAATACAGGGAACCCCAGAAAAGAGAAGTGGTCTGGGTCTTTTCTCTGGCTCATCTGAGAGGCCCTACAGAGACCCCCTTCCCTGTGCTCCTGGAATTCCAGTCATCTTGGATCTAAGAGTCTATTTGGCTTTGAGGCTTGTGTAGGGCTGGGGGAGGCTTAGAAAAAAATCCAGGAGATCGTCCCTGGCCCCACCCAGCCAGCCTTCTCCTCCATCCCTAAGGGTAAATGTTCATGTGATCTCCAGCCTGGGGCTCTGATTCTGGCCTCTGGGCAGCCAGGGAGCGCCAGGCTGGACGGCTAATGGATTCCCCATGCCACACCCCCTCTTTTTTGGCATAAGTCCTCTGGGGACCACCTCCAAGAAAAGGACAGAGACAGCCAGGGCCATCTGGCCAAACCCAGGGGTTCGCGGTGGAGAGCTAGCCCGCTGGGGTGAGGGTGTAGAATCTGCAGAGCATGCTGAGTCAGGGGATTTCTAAGGTTCCTTGGGCTGGGACCCCCTGGGGCACACAATTACCCCCAAATAACCAGCCTAGAGAGCACATGGGGGAATTAATCACATCCCATGACTCCCACACGCCCATCTCCACTGGCTCTGGAAGGTTGGGAGTCTGGGCAGCTCAGGTGACCAGCACAGGTGACCCTCTTCTGGGGGGCTTCTGCCTTCTACAAGCAAGGCCAAACAGAGGCCCCTTGCTCAGCCTCAGCTGGAGCCAGGCACCTGGCACTGGGGGTGGGAGAGCCCCAAGTTCATCATCAAGTACAGCCCCTTCATCCTAGACAGCCAAGGCCCTGGAGTGAGCTTCAGGCCCCTCTTAAACATTCCCAGGTTGTCAACACACGGCCCCCTTCCTCCACCTGTCTTGACAATTCTACATCACCTTTCTCCACCTATCAGAGACCTCAGTGGCTGGAAGTTCTTCTTTAGGTCTACTTTTAAACCAACTTGCTGCAGAATAAACTTCTGTTTTCTAGTTTAGAGATTCTCCGTGGCTATGACGCTAGTCACTACCAACGTCCAGGGTGAAGTTTCTTTTTTTTTAACATCTTTATTGGAGTATAATTGCTTTACAATGGTGTGTTAGTTTCTGCTTTATAACAAAGTGAATCAGTTATACATATACATATGTTCCCATATCCCCTCCTTCTTGCATTTCCCTCCCTCCCACCCTCCCTATCCCACCCCTCTAAGTGGTCACAAAGCACCGAGCTGATCTCCCTGTGCGGCTGCTTCCCACTAGCTATCTATTTTACATTTGGTAGTGTATATATGTCCATGCCACTCTCACTTCGTCCCAGCTCACCCTTCCCCCCCCCCCCATATCCTCAAGTCCATTCTCTAGTAGGTCTGTGTCTTTATTCCTGTCTTACCCCTAGGTTCTTCATGACCTTTTTTTTTTTTTTTCTTAGATTCCATATATATGTGTTAGCATACGGTATTTGTTTTTCTCTTTCTGACTTACTTCACTCTGTATGACAGACTCTAGGTCCATCCAGGGGTGACGTTTCTTGAAGGGCTCTTGGGTACAGGTCCCTCACGGTGCTCCCTCAGGACCCCAGAGCAGCCCCCTCTCCCAGAGTCGGCCAGAGCACAGCAGCTACAGACAACCAGGCAGCTTCCCCTCGGCTGGGCCATGGCCCCCACTTGAGCATGCTAAAGCACTTGGTGACCCCAAAGGAGTTTACAGATGGCATCGCCCCATGTTCCCACCACACACCCGCTGATCTGTCCTCTGCTCCTTCCACCCTCTGACACAGGATGGGAAGAACAAATAGTGGAGGAAAGGGAACCCACAGAGCTGCCAGAGCGGTAAGCACTTCCCACTCTCACAGAGCCAGGGCCCTACACGTGCGTGCCCACACTCATCCTCCCCCTAAGCCATTAACATCAGTGCTGTTGCTTCCCCATTTGTCAGATGAGGTAACAGGCTCAGAGAAATGCAGCAGCTCGCCCGGGGTCCCACAGCCACCAGTGGAGCTACGATGAGGCCCCGAGTCTGTCCAAGTCCAGAGTGGGTGCTTTACCGCCACGCTAAACTGAATCGGGGGCTCAGTTCATCCTGCCAGGGCCCAGAGAGGGCCAGTGGCTTGGCCCATGCCAGACAGCAAGTCAGTGGCAGAGCCAGAACCAGAACCTAAGTCTCCTGGCTCCCAGTCAAACGCTTCTGTCCTCAGTCAGCAGCACAACCTATCATGTAGGGCCTGAGGTTCTGAAATTACCTTCCAGAAATAGCCATCCCCTGGGATGAGAACAGGGGTCTGGAATTGGGAAGATAGGGGCTCACCAGAGACCTCTTCCCTACTTTTGATGTTGAAGCGGAGTTACCAGATAAAGTACAGGATGCCTAGCTAAATGTGAATTTCAGCTAAACAGCCTTAAAAAAAAAAAAAAAAGTATGTTCCATGCAATATACTAAAAAAAAAAGCATTTTTTAAAATCTGAAATGTAAACTTAACTGGGTGCCCTGTATTTTCATTTGCCAAGTCTGGCAACCATATGATAAAAGGGCAGCGGAAAATGGGATCTCTGTTAGCCACCCAGATGCAAGAGAACCAGCCCCACGCCAGGGCCCCCAGCATGACTTAGAGCCGAGGTCTGGCCTCCCAGGGCTCCTGGCTCTCCCTCCCCAGCCCCAGGCCACTGCCCCAGAGAGGGAGGCAGGGAGGTCTTCTGGGGCAGAGGCTCCCCTGAGGCCAGGTGAAGCTGGGCCCAGCTCAGATCCCACCTTATAACAGACCTCAGCCCCCACCTACTCTAGGAGGGAGACTCCCACCTTGACTGCCCCCTGCCCATCTGCAGGGTCTCTGGTCCCATCCGATCCAGTAGAGATGGAGCTCATAGAGAGTGTGTTGAGTTGGAAAGACCCCCAAAGACCCCCAAGACCAACTTCCTCAATGGCCAGGTGGGGAAACTCACACTGGGCCAGGTCCCTGGACCTCCATCTGGGTAAAGCCAGGCCAGGAAGTATTGGGACCAACAGGGGAAGCTAATGCTTCCACTGCCCTGAGAGGTACCATCAGTGCCATAACCGCCATCATCCTCCTGGCAAACACAAGCCCCAGGCTTGTTCCAAGTTCTTTTCCTTTATTAAAAAACACATCAAAACATAAGCCCCAGGCTTATCCCAGTTCTTTTCTTTCATTAACACATTGAATCATTCCCTAACCACTCCGTCTTGATCCCAGTCGCCCCGGCTGGCCTTCTAGGAACGAGCTGCACCACACACACTGCCCCTCCCCACCTCAGAGAGATGGGTTGGCAAGAAATTGAGGGCAAAATCAGGGGAGACCAGTCCTGTCCCCCGTCTTGAGCAACAACTCATTCTGATGCTCCACACAAGTTCCACTGGGATGTCAGAACGCAGAGCCCAGACCCTAAAGTCTGGCCCCAGGGCTCAGAGCTGGAACACTCATCCAGGGGCTTGAGGCCAAAGGCTTGACCCTGGTGCCAGGAGCCAGAGCCCCAAGATGGACCTGGTATCCTAGTCCCTCTGCTCTGCTGTCCAAACAACCTCTTGTCAGCATCCTCCAATATGCCCCATTCGTCCACCAGGCGCCCACCCCTTTGCCGCGGGTCCTCCAGCCCAGCAGCCAGGTGGGTGCTTTCGGCTCTCACCTGTAAACATCCACGTATGTTTCGATTCCCACCACACACACAGCGTAGGTAGGCTTCTTCAGGGACAGCTGCACAGCTCTCTGTGGGGCCATCCTGTCCCCCAGGCTCCAAGTCTCCGTGCGCCCTGCCTTCCTAGCTCCTCTCCTAGGCACCTCGTCTCCAGGAAGGAGCGTGAGTTCTGAAGTTTCGGTGCTTTCCTCCTCCCTTTTATTTCACACTATGACCTGATTAGCCTGCCTGAGCCCGGTCCCCACCTCCATGCCCATCCCTCCTCACTTGGGCCTGTCAATCCAAGAGGCTGAGGGAGGTGGCACCCAAGGCGTCTCTGGGGGATGGGGAAGCGGGGACCCCTGGTGGAGCAGGGCTCAGCTGTCAACAGAAGACAAGCTCCCCAGCAGCCCCCGTCCCCCTTCTCTAGCTTCCCCTCTATCCTCAGACTCTCAGTGCCTGAATCCACAGGGTAACGATGTCAGCATTTTCTGAGGGCTCTGTGCTGGCTAAGTGGCTTGTAGATCTTATGTCATACATTAAGGGATCAGTTCGCACATAAAAGCACGGTGCAATCAGACTGTTCCGGCTCTGCCACTTAGAACCTATGATCTTGGCAAGTTCTTCAACCTCTCCATGGCTCCGTTTCTCCACGGAGAAGATGGCAGTTGTAGCCGTAGTACCTGTTCCACTGGGTTGATGTGGAGATTACATGAGCTATGTGTAGGAGGGTTAGCACAGTGCCTGGCACCTAGTATTCACTAGAAGAAAGCCTGGCAACTATTACTAGTCTCCTCATTTTACAGGAAGAGTCTGTATGAGGGGACAGAGTCCCCACCTCCAGAAATGCCCAGACTGATTAGGGAGATGGGAAACACACAAATGGCATAGACGTTTACTTGGTTACTTTTGATTTCGAAGATCTTCCTGGAATGATCCTTCTTACTGCCAACATACCTGATTGCAAGTGTTCTTGATCTGCAAAGTTCATTACACCCAAAAGCACTGAGGCAGAGTCTAGATTTGCCACATGGATACGGAACCCAGCAAAACAGCACTTCAAGGATGCTCAATGATTTTGTTTCCATCACTCTCACCCCTCCCCATTAACCAGGACCTGAGCCATTTTGTTTATCTGTAATGTAATGTGGAGTGTATAAAACAGGTTCCTGAAGAGCATGTGGGGATATTCCCATTAGAGAAGGATGGATGGATGGGTGGATGGATGGATGGGTGGGTGGATGGATGGGTGGATGGATGGATGGGTGGGTGGGTGGATGGATGGATGGGTGGATGGATGGATGGGTGGGTGAATGGATGGGTGGGTGGATGGATGGGTGGGTGGATGGATGGATGGGTGGATGGATGGATGGGTGGGTGGATGGATGGGTGGATGGATGGATGGGTGGGTGGATGGATGGTTGGGTGAGTGGATGGGTGGGTGCGTGGATGGGTGGGTGGATGGATGGATGGGTTGGTGGATGGATGGGTGGATGGATGGGTGGGTGGGTGGATGGATGGGTGGATGGATGGATGGGTGGATGGATGGGTGGGTGGATGGATGGGTGGGTGGGTGGATGGGTGGATGGATGGGTGGGTGGATGGATGGGTGGGTGGGTGGATGGGTGGGTGGGTGGATGGATGGGTGGATGGATGGATGGGTGGATGGATGGATGGGTGGGTGGATGGATGGATGGGTGGGTGGGTGGATGGGTGGGTGGATGGATGGGTGGATGGATGGGTGGGTGGATGGATGGATGGGTGGATGGATGGGTGGATGGATGGATGGGTGGGTGGATGGATGGTTGGGTGAGTGGATGGGTGGGTGCGTGGATGGGTGGGTGGATGGATGGATGGGTGGGTGGATGGATGGGTGGGTGGATGGGTGGGTGGATGGATGGGTGGGTGGGTGGATGGGTGGGTGGATGGATGGGTGGATGGATGGGTGGGTGGATGGATGGGTGGGTGGATGGATGGGTGGGTGGGTGGATGGGTGGGTGGATGGATGGATGGGTGGATGGATGGATGGGTGGATGGATGGATGGGTGGGTGGATGGATTGATGGGTGGGTGGATGGATGGGTGGGTGGATGGATGGGTGGGTGGATGGATGGGTGGATGGATGGATGGATGGGTGGGTGGATGGATGGGTGGATGGATGGATGGGTGGATGGATGGGTGGGTGGGTGGATGGGTGGGTGGGTGGATGGGTGGGTGGAGATATTGGAAAGAGGGAGGAAGGCAGGTTGGTGCATAAAGAGCTGTCTGCAAAGACGATGATGATAACGGTGAGGCCAATGGTGATGATGATGATGGTGATGACGATGACAGGTGATGATGAGATGCTAGCAAACGCATCCATAGCCCTCACTGTGTGCCAAGCACAGTTCTAAGCCCCTTCCATGGATCTACTTATCTAATCCTCACGACAATACTGGTTGACAGGTACTGATTAGGCCTGGAATCCCAAGTTCAAACGGACCACAGCCTGGGTGTGCAGGATGTGTCCTTTATGGGTTGTGGGCAGGGCAGGGGCCTGGGCAGATCGTGGTGTCTTAAAAAGAAATGTACTCAGAGCTGGAGGAAAGGAGGAGGCAATAGCAGAGAGTGGGCAGAGAGGCTGAGAGGAGCACAAATATCCCCATTTTACAAGAAGAAATCGAGGCACCAACAAGTAAAGACCCTCTCAAGATCCATAGCTGGAAAGTGGTCATGCCAGGACTTGAGCCCAGGCCATCTGACCCTAGAGGGGCTTGTACTGTGGAGGCCTCTACCTGGGAGGAAGAAGAGCATGTCCTTTTTACCTTTTCTTCGTGCTCAGTTTTTATAAGCAAATATTTTTACCTTTGAAAAAAATAAAGTCTCTCTTGGAAGAAAAATAAGAAGAGTTTCCTGCTCCCAGTCTCCCTGCCCACCCTCTGCAATTTGCTCCCTTCCTCTAGTTTCTTCTGGTTCTGAGAACACTTAAGACACCAAGACCTGCCCAGACCCTTGCCCTGCCCACAACCCACAAAAGGTACCTCCTGCACACCCAGGCTGTGGTCTATGTGTACTTGGGATTCCAGGCATGATTCGTCAGGTCTGGGAGGAGGAGGGGTGGGGGAGCCAGATGACATCATGGCCCCTCTCCCTTCTGGCAGGTAGGACACAGCTGGGTTTGCCTCCAAACACAGCGCTGTGCAGGGGCAGAGGCCTGGGGGTTGCTGGGTGACCATGAGACTCCAGCACAACTCCAGGACGTCCCTGGAACCACCCAGGGAAACTGTAGCAGGGAGGGGTTCTGGGGCTGGTGCTACCATGCCTAGCGCCTCATTTTCCCCATTCTTCAACAATTTTTTTGAGCACCTACCATGCGCCGGCATTATTCTGGCACTAGGGATACAACAGTGAAACCAAGTCCCTGCCCTCATGGGGCACACAGAGTAGCAAGAGGGACAGAGAATAAACTGGGAGGCTAGAGAGGGGGATGTCAGGAGGTGATGCGGACAAACAGAGCAGGGTACGGGACAGAGAGGATAGGGGTGCTGCTTTGATCAGGGAAGGTCTCCAAAGAAATGATACTGGGACAGAGATCTGAAAATGAGACCTTTGTGATCTCAAGGGCTCTTCCAACCTCTAGGTCATCTAGGATTCCATTCTCCCTGCTCCAGTCTCCCTGTCCACAAAGCAGGGCTGTTGATCGAGCTCAGAGTTTCCAAATGCCTTCGGGGTCAGGCAGATAACATGTGTGAAGCTACCAAGTACAAGACAATAGGGACAAGTGGCGACTGTGGCAAAGGGAATAGAGCCTGCTTTGCCCAATGTATTGAAATTCAGTGTTTCTTAAAAAGCAGAACACTATGGCTCAAGCAAAACTAACTCATTTGTAAGTCAGACCTGACCCTTGGGCCTTTAGTTAGAGACCCCAGCACTGACCCCAGCACTGAATTGCTGGGTAAGGAGGGTATAACTCTGGTTGGGGAAGTCATATGATACCCACGGCGATAAGCTACCTGGGCCCAGGTGAGCCTTGGCACCATCGGGGCATGGAACCTGCCTGTCTCGGGCCTTGTGACCAGTCAGAGTGGGCTCTGAGCTGTTCCCATGATAGCTGACACCAGCTGTGGGCTCTTCCACTCGGGGGGAGCCCCCCCCAACACACACACACACACAGAGTCTGTGCCTGAGCTTTCCTAGGACAACAGTGGAGGGAGGGAGGGAGGGAGGACCTGCAGAGCTTAGCTCCTAGACACCCTGCCCTGTGGCCTATCTCCATGCCCCACACCCCTGAGCACCGCGGGAACAGTTCCCTCTGCTTTCCAGAATCCTCAGCTTCAAGCTGGAAGGGTTCCTGGAGACCATCAGACCAGCTCCTCCATTTTCCAGTTGGGTGAGCCAAGGCTCAGAGAAAAGCAATGACATCCCTGAGATGACATAGCCGTCACTGGATCCAAGGTTCGCCTTCCTTCCTTCATTTCTTCATTGAAAAAACATCTATTGGGCACTTTCTGTATATAGGTGCTGTTCTAGAAATCAGAGTTCTCACCACCTGTTGAGTCCTCTCAGTTTCTTATATGGACACACCCCTCTGGGACCTGCCAGGTCACCCCCAACACCCTTCTGTGCCCCTGATACCCAGAGCAGGATCCTGGACCCCCAGGTGGATGGAGGAAGGGCCCCGAGGGCTCTCGAAACCACTAGGTGGCATTTTGGGGGTGCTTTGAGAAGCCCCGGTTCTTTATGTCTCAGAGCAGAAAGAATTCAGCGAAAGGCAAAGTGATAGATAAGAAGCAATTTATTAGAATAGGACGCTTGTGAAGCTGACAAGCGAATGGGCAAGAGGGTGCCACGCCCCGAGAAGTTAGTGGGCTACAGTTTTATAATCAAAGGAAAAGTGGGGAGGAGGAAATAACCACCTTCTTCCTCATTCTTGAGCAGATGTCATGCTTCCATCATCAGCTCCTCCTCCAAGTTGGGCCAGGGAGTTTTCTTGTCCCTATGTGGTCAAGCCACGACTGTAAATGATTGATTTTTATGTGTGCAGAGAGCACGTCCTAGGGGTCATTAACTTACTGAGCTCACTGGGCAGGATGTGGGACTCATGCCACCATTGTTTTATTGTTTGGGGGCATGTCTCGTGCTTCTGTTGAATTGTTTCACTGTTAAGCAAGCTTGCTTGCTTTTGTGGCTAAGCAAACCTGTTTGCTTGAGTGATCATTAACTTACAGGGGTCTCCCATACTTTTTTCTTTACTTACAATCCCCTAGTGGGATTAACTGTTTAATTTGTCCCTTTACTCTCTCCCTGTTACTCTGACTTAGCCATAGTGAGAAGGCAGGATACCCACTAATTCCTGCAGGGCCAGAGCGCCTGGGGCTAGCGGCTCTAAAGGCAGGAAGTGGTGGGGGCCATGAGTCACCCAACTGGATCCACACTGTCCCCTCAGAGCCCCGAAATCCCAGCCCAGGTCACCAGGGACCTTCAGGAATCACCAACTCCTTCCTCGGCTCTGGGACATCTATGGCTCCGCCGCGTGGGGGGACTGGACTGGGCAAGGTCTAGGCCTGCGGGGCTGTGGTCAGGTAAGATCAGCCCCATCTCCACAGGTGGCCGACTCAGCTGCCTCCGCAGCACATCTTCTCCTTCCCCACCGCCAGCATCGAAAGTCACACCACCTGACTCGTCTGCTCTCCCTCCCAAATCTCTCTTGACCCCACCCCATCCTCTCTGTCCCCACCCTCATCCCCGTTGCTACCCTGGTCCCAGCCACCATCATCTCTCAGCAGAGACCTGAGCTGCCTCCTGGTCCCCCAGACCCCAGACTGACTGAATTCCACGCTGCAGGCAGCAGTGATCTGTTTGAAACCTACATCTGATGACATCATCCCCTGAGAAGCCTTCCACAGCTCCGTATGGTCCCAGGATAAAGGAAGGTGGGCAAAGCCTACAGCTGGGGGCTGCTGTCTGGGGTTCCAGCCTGGGCTCTGCCATTTCTTAGATTTCAGGACCCTGGGCAAATGATTTACCTTCTCTGAGGCTCAGTCTCCTAATTCATAAAGCCTGGAATAATGTAGAAATTATTAAGGACATATGTAAAGTGCCTGGGGCAGAATGGATCCTCAAAAAATAGAAATTTAGGAATTCCCTGGCAGTCCAGTGGTTAGGACTTGGTGGTCTCACTGACAGGGTCCTGGGTTTGATACCTGGTCGGGGAACTAAAAGCCCATAAGCCACGCGGTGTGGCCAAAAAAAATTAGAAACGTAGCCTGGCATTCAAGGCTCCCAGACCAGGCCCCTGACGAGCCTCCTTCACTCAGTACCTGGCCCCTGTCTTGATCATTTTCCTCTGGGCTGCACTCCTTCCCTTCCTGGGGGTTGCTCCCTGACCTGGGCTTTTCCATGAACCTCTGCCCATCAGCAGCCTTCCTGCTCTCCCTTCCCCATTTCCACGTCTCTTCCTCCAGCATCCACTCCACAGGAAGACTCAACGCTTCCACTTCTTTCATGGATTCATAGCCCACATCCTAACAGAAAGGATTTGAGACAGCTTACAAAATACATCCAGGATGTGACTGATCTTTTTAAGTGAGAAAATGAAGTCAAAGAGTGGGAAAGAAAGAAAAAGACAGGGAGAGACGTCCTATCTGGTTGGCAGACTTAGCTGTGAGTTTCCTGGTGGCCCAGGAAAAAAAGGAAATGCAATCAATTCTGTGAATCATGGTGCTCAGAAGTCAAAACTAAACCAGTTGAGAAATAGAAGCCTGGCTCTTCCAGGCCCTGGGAACTGCGAGAAATGCCCCCACCACTGGGTGTAGTTTAATAAATGGGGCAAGGGTGGAATATTAAACTAAGTGATTCACAACATCGCTATGGCTGGGTTTGGCTTGATTCACAGGTAGATTGGGGAAGGGACTGTCTATAGAAATATGTGCTTTGTATCCTTCCAACTCTCCTTCATGAGCATCTCAGCACAAGGAAGAGCCAATATCAAAGAGGATACCCCCAAATTCTCTGCCACTCCCTATTTTATCCAAACCTTTGATAAGCCCCTTCCATGGATTTATTTATCTAATCCTCACGACAATACAAAGGTTTGATTAAATAGGGAGTGGCAGAGAATTTGGGGGTATCCTCTTTAATATTGGCTCTTCCTTGTGCTGAGAAAGCAGAGATTCAATACCTTTGAATGTCAGCCAACCTGGCAACCACCGACATCCCACTGTGAGAATAAGCCTGGATTCAACACCTTCTACCGGCTTACCCAGAGCTGGAGAATCATTCCTGGAAAGGGGCTTGGGGACAGCCATGTGTTAGGGGGCGTCCCCTAATGCTGAACTCCACATCTAGGCAGGCCCTTCCAGAAAACATGGTCTGCGGGCCTCACAGAACACACAGAGACTGAGAGGTCCAGAGAAGGGGAGTGACTTGCCTCTAAAGACACAGCCAGGTGGAGGCAATGTGGAGTAAGAGAGAATCAACCTCAGAGCTAGAAACTTGGATTCTCAAGTCGTCTGACACTCCATCTACATCTGACCTGTCCAACTGCTGTTCTCACCAGCTATGTTACTGACGAGACGCCATCAGCCAAGACTCCCACTGGAGAAACCACTGTACAGAAGGGTTCAGCATCTTGCCAAAATCAATCACCCATTTACTCAACAAACATTTCTTGGGCATCTACCATGGGCCGGGCCAAGAATAGATGAGAAAGACCAGATCCCAATTTGCCTTATAGGAAAGCATGGTTTATGGGGAACGTGGACGTATGAACACGTTGTCACGAGGACGTTTTGTAAGAGCCACAATAAGGGGATGTGCTGAGGACCAGGGATGCATGCACGGAGGGAAGGGAGTGTAAGAATGCGAGCCAGCGCTGACTGAGCACTTACGACGTGCCAACTAAGTGTTTTGCAGGCATCGTCTTTTCTTCTTGCATCAAACCTAGGAGACAAGCGCTGTTGTTGCCTCTGCTTTGCAGAGAAGGAAGTCTAGTCTCAGGGAGTTTAAGCAACACGTCCAAGGTGTCCTGCTAATGAGGACAGAGGCAGAGCTGCAGCCCCATCCATGGGACTCAGAGACTGTGTATTGATCACCATGTTCCGCTGCCTCCAAGGAGGATGAAGCCAGGGCAGCTCTTGTGTTGTTATAGGCTGCAGGGGCCACTGGCCTCAGCCTCTCCTGTTACGTCACATGCACCCCCAGCTTCTGCCCTGGGAAGGCGAGACTGTCCTGTGTCTGGTCTGCTGGTCCAGAGCAGCCCCGATCCCAGACCCCCGCACAGAGGCCTGATGGCAGGAGGACCCAAGAGATACCAGTTCCCAGACACCTCACACCATTAAGGTCCTTTGGACACTGGCCACCCAACTCTGGCAGCCCTTCAAGCCCTGGAGCCTCCCAGGACAGGGACCCAGGCCATCCAGCCCCTGCTGGCCTTGGCCTGGCCTGAGTTCCGGGGTCGGGGGCTAGCCTGGGGGCAGGGGGGGCCCTGATGGCTGGGGTAGAGGAGTGGGGGGTACGTACGATCCTAGAAATTCAGGGAAATAGGAGGCTTTACAGAGAACCTGGAAGTTCAGGAGGCCACAGTTAAAACAGATTAAAGAGCAGACCCTCGGGACCAAGCAAGGTAGGGGCTCAAAGCCCACATGCTCACCTCCTTCCCCCTCCAATAGGCCCTGCAGCCCTAGTACGGGGGCCTGGGACTCCTCAGGCCCTCTCAGAAAGCCACTGGTCTGATTTGTCCCAGGTGATACACCCGGAGAGGGCCAGCAATTGATCCAAGGCCACACAACCCATTCTCTTTACTCCACGTCCAGGGAGGGAAGAAGGGGCGCTGCGGATACAGGGGCATCAGCAGCTGGGGAGGCAGTACCAGCACTGCACAGAGCATGGGTCCAGCCCTGGCCCACCGTTCGCTGGCCGCATGGCCACGGGCAGCCACTTGACCCCTCTGGGGATGCTTTGGCCTCATCTGCAAAAAGGGACTCGTTATGTACACACCTGGTCCAGGTGCTGGGTTTTACAACACACTCTCCTCGACATCTTCCAGGTGGTGGCTGTGCTTATCCCCACCCGGCAGAAGAAGAAACCAGGGAGGTTTCTAAAGCACCTAGCACAGTGGACATCCCTGGTGGTCCAGTGGGTGAAACTCCAAGCTCCCAACGCAGGGGGCCCGGGTTCGATCCCTGGTCAGGGAACTAGATCCCACATGCTGCAACCAAGAGTTCACATGCCGCAACTAAAGATCCTGCGAGCCGCAACTGAAGATCCTGTGTGCTGCAACGAAGACTCGGTGCAGCCAAATAAATAAATAAATATTGAAAAATAAATAAATAAAGCACCTAGCACAGGCTGAGCTCCCGGGCCTATTAGGTTCCCTCCTGGTCCCTCATAGACCACCTCCTCCAGGAAGCCCTCCCAGATGGTTCTGGTTTCCAGAAGTGTTCTGTTCTCTAAGTAACCCCCACAGGCTCTGCCCTGGGAAACCACCTGCTTCAACCACATTCTTCTCCTCGTCCCTCTGACAAGACGTCACCTTTCAGAGGGACAGGGAATGGCCAGGCCTTTGGCTCTGGGGGATCAGGAAGCTGGCTTAAATGAAAATATCTAGACTCACAGTGGTACAAGGGTTCTCAGCCACCCATCCCATAGATCCCATAGCCAGTCAGAAGCCCCCACGTTCCCCAGGCAGAGGTTCCAGCCATCCCTTAACAGAGCTCTTGGGCTGTCTGGCCTTTATCTCCTTGACCCTGGCACTGAACTGAGCATCCTCAGGGACCCCAGTGTCACCTGAGAGCAGAGCTTCGGCCTTCTCCCCACCCCAGCCTGGCCCAGCAGTTCAATGAAGCCAGAGGGCCTCCAGAGAGGAGAGAGAATGGGAAAGGGAAGGAGAAAAACAGAAGGAAACAGTCTGAAAAACAGAGACAGAGACAAAGAAGGCCCAAAACAGAGAACACAAGGGAGAGAGTGAGGAGGAGAGATACAGAGAAAAGCAGGGACAGAGACAGAGCGAGATGCAGAGAGAGACCGAGACGGAGAGAGACAGGCTGAAAGTCAGAGGGAGGGACCGAAACCAAGAGAGAATGAAAGGCACGGAGACACTGAGGAGAGAGGAGGAGGGAGTCCTAGAGCCCACAAGATCCTCTCTCGGCTTCCCGCTCCCCCAGGGTCTGTTCCTCCAAGCCCCCTGCTCCCTGCACTCGGACAGGTACTGATCACCTACTGCGTCCCTGGACTGGGTGCTGAGGGGACAACCCCCTTCACATCTCCCAGGTGGTAGCTGTGTTTATCCCCACTATGCAGATGAAGAAACTGAGGCTGGGAGCCATCAGGCAACTCAGCCAAATAAACTGGATCCAGCAGCACTAGGGAGCAGGCAGGAAGGTCATGGGCAGGGAGACTGAGGCCCAGAGATGGGTGGTGACTGGCTCTGGATCACAAAGCAGCCAGCCACAAAGCCGAGGCTGGAAACCAGCTCACCTGGCACCTTACCTGGCTCCAAAGAAAACAAATAAATCTCATGAAGTCTTTGGCAAGGAAGCTACAGGGCTTATCAGATGGCCAACGCCCTAGAAGCTGTCAACACCTCCCGCCACATCCATCTTGCCCACTCACCTCCCACTGTCTTTTCTGGGACCAACTGCCCAAACTCGGGACCTGGGACCCTTTGCTGCAGTGCTGGCACACAGACAAATGTCTCCTTGAGCAACAAAATACAAAGTAACTATAAGGGACTAAAATAACTGCGTGCATGTGCAGTTGGGGCAAATGATGGACAGCAAGATACAAAAAGACCAAACACCCAACTGCCACTTCTGAAGAGCCGGGAGCAAAAGCAGGGTACCGCGCACACCACCACCAAAGGGGAGGGCAGACCCCCTAAGCCAGCCCTCCGGCCTGACCCCTGGACACACCCCTCCCCAGCTCACCCCTCCTCAGTGAGCCAGCAAGTGTTCTCGCTCCCTCCTGCTGCAGCAGGAGCCCCAGTAAAGCCTTGCCTGAATTTCTTGTCTGTCTTCTTATCAATTTCTATTGATTGGGGAAGGCCAAGAATGCTGATTGGTAACGCCAAGAGCCAGGTCCCTGGCTGTGGCAACTCCAGCTCCCCAACCCCTGCCCTCCAACCTAGCCTCCCATGCAGACAAGAGGCAGGGTGGCTGTCCCTACACCCCTCACTTTTGCTGACATCAGCAAAGTATGTCCTGAGGCTCCCCCAAAGTGCCCGGTCCCCCTGGAGGAGGGGAGGGAGGACACACACTGAGGCTCTGCTCTGAGCACTCACCACAGCTCACCGTGGTCCCTTGCACCCCAGAAAGGCGGTTACAGGTGAACAGAGCATGGCTCAGAGAGGAGCAGATGCCTCCCAAAGTCATACAACTCATTCAGGACAGTTGTGACTCTGAGCTCGTGCTCCTGCCATCACCCTGGCCCCCAAGGCTGATGGCTCTTACGTGCTCTGCATCCATCCCTGTCCTGGGGTACGCTGGGCTGAGAAGGGGGAAACACCCTCAGACCGGTCAGAGCCCTGATTGGGTTTTCCTATCTGCGTGTGTCAGGGGGCAGGGGATGGTTTGATGGTCTCTGAGGGTCCGCAGGCTTGCCTTTCATGAACCTCACCTTGCCCACGTGCCGTCTGGGGCCCGAGGTCCTTGCTTCCCCTCTCCAAAGTGGCTGTGATTCCTCATAAGCTGATCCCAGGATTCCCAAGTCTTCAGGACACAGCACCCACAGTTTCTGGGGGCAGGGGGCATATAGACACGAGTGTGGTCGTCTGCCTGGTCCCCCTGCCCCTGCCTCCTGACCCAGGGAGGCAGAGGGTGCGGGGGCAATAGCTCAGGGGCTCGAGACTGCTCACAGGGGCACCACACACCCCCATAGTGCTGCCCCGCCGTCTGTGCTGGGGTGGGACACAGCCCGTGCCCTCACGGAGCTCTGGGGGCCTGGGACAGTCTCAGGCAGATGCAGAGTTGACAACACAGGTCTTACAAACAAGCAGAAAGAGATGCCCCCAATTCCACGGGCTCCTGGTCCAGCGCGGGGTTCGGAGCCTTCCAGTCAGAGGTATTGCTGGAGCCTCCTGTGCCGGGACTGGGTTTTCCCTCGCTGATTCAGAGATGCCTCTTGCTTCTCTGTCTTTCCTCCAGGCTCCCCAAGGAGGGAACATGATCCAGCGTGTTCACGGTCCCTCCTTCTCAGTCACGCTTCAGAGAACGTCAGAGCCGTGGAGGCCACTTCACAGATAAGAGAACTGAGGCCTCTTAGATAAGAGGGGAGTTGGCTGTTGGCACGTGGCAGGCCAGGAACAGGGCCCGGGCTGGAACCCAGGCCTCTCTGCCCTCCTCTGCCTACCGTCACACTTCGGACACCCTGCCCCCAGCCCGCCAAGGCCCCACCATCCGTGCACTGGAGGGCCGTGGACGTCTCCGTGGCCTGGGCTCCACTTCCGTGCCAGGCCCATCCGACCAGCCTCGTCCTGCCCCCTTTGCTCCAAGGGTTGGCCTCTGCCTCCGTCCTGCTCGCAGCCTCCCGAGTCCCCTTCAGGGCTGGCAGCCCAAGGGTGGGAGTAGAGTCTGGCTCGGCCTGACATGGTACTCACAGACCCCAGGACAGGTGAGGAGTCCTAAACTGGACCCAACTTTGCAGAATATTCATCGGGCCTGACCCCACCCATGCTTCAGACACTCCCAGGCCGCTTGACTCACGTCCCCTGAGCACAAAGAACCGGGTTCCAGGGTTAAGAATTCGACCACGTCCTGGTGAAGCCACCCAAAACCAGGGCAGAAACCAGGCAAGAGGTCAGGGGCTCAGTACACGTTCAGCCAATGGGGCTTGTGGAGTCAAGGAAGCTTCTAGAAGCAGCGCTCAGTGCACAGGATTTAAAGACCCCGAAAACACGGGGAAACCTTTCTTTTCACCCTGCCTGGATTCTGAAGAAAGTTTTGATAAAACTTTTGTAAAGAAAATCATGTTAGCTTGGTGAGAGAAACTGGCCTTTCTTTCTTCCTCATTCTAAATGTCTCTCCTCCAGAGATGTGCTCCGTTTGAGGGCAGGGACCACATCACATGCACCTCAGAACCCCAGCACCCAGCACAAACAGGGTCTGGCCCATTCATTATTTTTTTTCCTTATTTTTTTTAATTGAAGTATAGTTGATTTACACTGTTGTGTTAATTACTGCTATACAGCAAAGTGATTTAGGTATACATATATATATATTCTTTTCCATTATCATAGGATATTGAATAGAGTTCCCTGTGCTATACAGTAGGACCTTGTTGTTTATCCATTCTATATATAATAGCTTACATCAGCTAACCCCAGCCTCCCACTCCACCCCTCAACATGCTCCCCCTTGGAGCATGTCTGTTCTCTATGTCTGTAAGCCTGTTTCTGTTTCATAGATAGGTTCATTTGTGTCATATTTTAGATTCCACATATAAGTGATATCATATGGTATTTGTCTTTCTCTTTCTGACTTACTTCACTTAGTATGATAATCTCTAGTTGCATCCATGTTGCTGCAAATGGCATTATTTTTTTCTTTTTTATGGCTGAGTAGTATTCCATT
Source organism: Orcinus orca (assembly GCF_937001465.1). Taxonomy (NCBI): domain Eukaryota; kingdom Metazoa; phylum Chordata; class Mammalia; order Artiodactyla; family Delphinidae; genus Orcinus; species Orcinus orca. The sequence continues at coordinate 199,901,270 of NC_064559.1, forward strand.
GTATATATGCACCACATCTTCTTTATCCATTCATCTGTTGATGGACATTTAGGTTGTTTCCATGTCTTGCCAGTCTGTTCATTATTGATGCTCCTGGAATGAGCTGATGACTTAATATTCCACGTAGAAGAGAAGATACTCGTAATCTGTGTCTCTGACAAAGGACTCGCGTCCAGAATACATAAGGAACGTCTACAAATCAACATGAAAAAGATAAACCACCAGCCCTGCACAGTAGAGCGGAACTCAAAACTCACACACTGCAACTATTAAGCAGGAACGTTCAAGGAGTTTCTGTGCTCACAGCTAGCTTCCCCGGCTGCAACCCCAGAGTCCCTCCAAGGTGTGTATCTGCTTGTGCCTTTACTCAGGGGTAAATTCTGGAAAGTATCAGGCTCAGTGTCCTGGGTAAGAGGGGCTGGGAAGTCTTCCAGACAGCACCCAGATTTGTCTCTGGGTTATCCGGACTCAGTGCTAACAGTGAGGTTGTCAGGGGCGGGTGGGGGGGGTGGTTCTATCCACCCTCAGATGGGAGGAGAGGCTCCCTAAGAGCACAAGCTGAGTCTCCCCAAGAAGTAGGCAGGCAGAGTGGAAGGGGCACTGGGCCAGGAGTCAGAGCCTTGGGTTCCAGGCTCAACACCCTGCAGACTGGCTGGGTGGCATGGGCACCCTCTGTATGACCTTGGTCTTTACAGCTGCACAAGGAGAGGACTGAGTAGCTCTGATCCGCGGAGAGCTGTCCAGCACTGACTCGGTGACACTAGACCAGGTCTGCACCACCTGCTACCCCTCTCTCATCTCCTCCCCAACAGCACCCCAGTGCCCCCAGCCTCAGCGACCCACTCCCACTCCAAATAAGCGGGTGAGGCCAGGTGGGGTTGGACTGAGTCTGGGCAGGCCTGAATCACCCAACCCGACCCTGGCCCTCTGTCCTGAGCTCTCAGTGCCATCGTGGCCCGGCAGCCTCGTTCCGAGCCGCTGCTTTGCTTTAATACGCACTTCCCTCTCCACTTCCCCTCGGTCCACGTGTGGCCTCCTTTCTCCCTGACGTCCAGCGCTGGTCCCCAAGGGCCAGCCCCGCACCCAGCAGCAGTCCACAACACAGGTGTCCTGGGCCCTGGCTGGGAAGGAGAAACACAGAGGAGGACAGTGGGGCCCCAGTCTGAAAGGGGAGGCACAGCCCACGCTCTGCAGAACCCCCAGACTGAGAGGAGAGACACACTGCCCGTCCTCAGGAGATTCCTCTCTGAGAGGAGAGGACAGCCCCTACCCTCGGGAAACTTCCCATCTGCTGGGGAGGTATAGCCCCTGACGACACAGATCACCTAGTCTGATGGGGGAAAGACAGCCCCTACCTTACAGGAGTTAAGGGTTAGGCAACGCCCCTCTCTCTCTCTTTTTGAAACTTCTGATCTAACAAGGGAGGCACAGACACTATCCTGGAGGAATCTCCAGTCTGACGGAGGAGCCCTCAGGAAACTGTCTTCCTGTCTCTTCCTGGAAGGGAACTGCTCTGTCGTGAGGGTCACTCTTACGCAGCACATTTGCTCAGTTCTGGCAAAGGGCTTTCACACGCTGTCTCCCTTAAGTCTCAACACCATCCAGGAGCAAGGCCAGCCAGAGATTGGCCCCCCTGTTTGACAAATGGGGAAACTGAGGCCCAGAAGGAGAAGTGACAGGCCCAAGGCCACACAGGAAGGCAGGACTAGAGTCCAAGTTTATATCCAAAGGGAAGGAGGGAAGGCGAGAGGCCACAGACAGGGTGGATGACTAAGGGAGCTGGTTCCGCACACCCTTGGGCTGGGAGGGCTGGGCAGCTGGATGCCCTCTGCACCACTGCCCCAGTTACAGTCTGACTCAGGGCTGCCCAGAGCCAGCCTTTCTCAACTCTGCTTGGAAAACACTTTTTATCTGAGGGAGGCCTGCTGCCTTGCCAGACATTTACGAGCCCTGTTTATTGGTCTGGCCCAGGGAGCCTGGGCGCAGCTCCTGCATGAGCCAAGGAAAATGCCTGCTGGGGTGCAGCCCTGGCCCAGGCCACTTCTCTGAAAGTCACAGCTGGGTGGAGGCTGGAAATCAACAATCAGAGCCAGAGGGACCCCAGGGCTGAGTTGGCCCAATACCTGCCTTTTATAGGAGGGAACAGTGAGGACCAGAGGAAGGGCAATGACTTGCCCAAGGTCACACAGCACAACAGCAGCAGAGGTTGGACCTGCCACTGGTCCCCTGACCCTTGGCCGTGGCTCTAGCCTGCACTGGGGCCAGGTGGAGCAGCTCTACACCTCAAGCTGTCCTTGGGGGGACAACTCAGGTGTCAGAAAGATTGCCTGTATTTGGGGTATTCAGGGATCACCTTGGGACTGGATCCCCCCTCCTGGCTCTGCACCCTTGCCCCTGAGCATCCCCTAAGGAGGCCAACTCAGGTCCTGGCCGTGGTAGGAATTTGCCACTATGGAGGTCGTGGGGCTTGGAGGGTCACCTCACCGCTCTGCCCACCACTACGCGGTCAGCTGGCAGAATGCCCTGAGCAGGGGAAAGGCCCGGCTGAGATAGCTGCAGGAGGAGAGGGACTTGCTGTTTATTGAGCACCTGCTGTATGCCAGCCCAGAGAAAGCTCTTGAATATTACCTCATTCGAACCTCATGCCATTGAGCTGGACATCTTTATTAGAGGAAACAGAGGTTCAAAGATGTTGAGACACTTTGCCCAAGGTCATACAGCACGTACATGGGGAACTGGATTGCCCGCCCAGCTCTGAGCGCTTCTGAAGCCCAAGCTTTATTTCTCCATTGTACCCGCAGCCTCTGGAAGGGCCCCAGGGGATGCCCGCCTCCTCTGGGGAGTGTCCAGAACCTCCTGGAAACCTCACCCTGCTGACTTGGGCCTGTGGGGGATGGGCTCTCCCCATGGCTCAAAGCTGGCCTTGCTGACCCCCACCCCCAGTTGTAGCCCTGCTCACGGGGCTCCCTAGGCTTCCCGAGGAGAAGCAGTGAGGACAGCCAGACCTGGCCTTGGTGTATGCATGATCCCATTGGCATCCCCAGGCCAGCACAGGGCAGCACGAGATGCCCAGGGACCCAGCTGAAGAGGGTTCATGGGCCAGACTCAAATTTGCACAGTTCCAAGACTGGGATGGGAGGCTTAACTCCCAGCTGAACTCTGCCATATGCTGCTGTGTGACCTTGGACACGTTGCTGGCCCTCTCTGAGCTGCAATTGCCAGGAGCTGGTCACGGACATTCTGTGATGCATGAGTGTACACATGCCTGGTTAGGTTCAAAGATTCAGACAGGACCATCGCTCAATCACAGTCCGCAGAAAGACAGCCAGGCCAGGAGTGCGTGTGAGTTCCTGGGCCACCCCTCTCTGGCGGGACCCTGCCAAGATCATCCCTCGCTAGCGGCAACATCAGCAGCTACCAGAGTGGAGGGTGGAGGGTGTCTTGCTCATCTGCAGCAAGACATGGCAGGTTTCCATTTCTTGTGTGAGAACTCAGCAGTGTGCTGGTGGCTGCCTCTGCACTCAGTGATGCCATATTGGTAGCTTGAAACTGGCTGTGGTGGGAAAATTTACACCACAGAAATTGGTAAACGCTACAAATGAGCAGATTTTGTTTGTGTGTGTATGTGTTTGGTTGGTTTGGGAAGCCAACTGTTAAGCATTTACCAGCACACTGCTGCTTGTGTGGATGTTATATTTCTCTAGAAATTTGTCCATTTCATCTAAGTTTTCACATTTGTTCACCTATATTTTCTTTTCATTTAAATTTAGTTTTGGGGCTTCCCTGGTGATGCAGTGGTTAAGACTCGCCTGCCAATGCAGGGGACACAGGTTCAATCCCTGGTCCGGGAAGATCCCACATGCCGCGGAACAACTAAGCCCATGTGCCACAGCTACTGAGCCTGCGCTCTAGGGCCCCTGAGACACAACTACTGAAGCCCACATGTCTAGACCCATGCCCTGCAACAAGAGAAGCCACCGCAATGAGAAGCCCACGCATCGCAATGAAGAGTAGCCCCTGTTTGCTGCAACTAGAGAAACTCCGCGCGCAGCAGTGAAGACCCGACGCAGCCAAAAATAAATAAATAAAATAGATAAAATTTTTAAAAATAATAAATAAATAAATTTAGTTTTAGCAACTAAAGAAAAAATAAATTTGATTTCATCAAAGTTTTAAACTTTTGTGGGACTTCCCTGGTGGTGCAGTGGTTAAGAATCCGCCTACCAATGCAGGGGACACGGGTTCTAGCCCTGGTCCGGGAAGATCCCACATGCTGCGGAGCCACTAAGCCCGTGTGCCACAACTACTGAGCCTGAACTCTAGAGCCCACGAGCCAAAACTACTGAGCCCCTGTGCCACAACTACTGAAGCCTGCGTGCCCAGAGTCCGTGTTCCACAACGAGAAGCCACTGCAATGAGAAGCCCGCACACCACGACAAAGAGTAACCCCTGCTCGCCACAACTAGAGAAAGCCCACTCGCAGCAAGGAAGACCCAATGCAGCCAAAGATAAATAAATTAATTTTTTAAAAAAAGTTTTAAACTTTTGTGATTCAGAGGACAAGAGAGTGAAAAAACAATCCACAGAATGGGAGGAAATATTTGCAGATCTTATATCTGATAAAGGTCTAATATTCAGACTATATGAAGAGCTCTTACAACTCAAAATTAAAAAGAAAACCCTATTACAAAATGGACAAAGGATTTGAGTAGAGAGTTCTCCAAAGAAGAGACACAAATGGTCAATAGCACACGAAAAGATGTTCAACATTATTGGTCAGTAGAGAAATGCAAATCAAAACCACAGTGAGGGGCTTCCCTAGTGGCGCAGTGGTTGAGAGTCCGCCTGCCGATGCAGGGGACACGGGTTTGTGCCCCAGTCCGGGAAGATCTCACATGCCGTGGAGCGGCTGGGCCCGTGAGCCATGGCCGCTGAGCCTGAGCGTCTGGAGCCTGTGCTCCACAACGGGAGAGGCCACAACAGTGAGAGGCCCGCATACCGCAAAAAAAAACCACAGTGAGATGTCACCTCATACCCATTAGGATGGCTACTACCAAAAAACAGATTATGGCAAGCGCTGGTGAGGATGTGGAGAAACTGGAGCCCTCGTATGTAGCTGGTGGGGATGTAAAATGGTGCAGCAGCTTGGAAATGCAGCTTGGTGCAGCCCCGTGATAGTCTGAGAGTTCCTTTACCTCCCAGGACGAGGCGAGTGAGGAAGGAGGTATGAGAGGAAGGGACTGTGACCCTGGAGACTCTCTTTGGAGAGGTAGCAGACACCTCTCTGGAGGCCTGGGCTCCTGTGTGTTTGCATGTAGGAGTGTGAAGGTTGGCTCCACAAGCTTGGCTCCCAGAAAGATCATAGGACATGGGTGTCTCCCCTCTTGGGGTCATTCAAAGGCCAGTAGATCTAAGATGGTCTCTATCTTCCCATTCCAGGCACCAAGGGGGTTTCTTTGGGTTTTCTATGTACAGCTTCATCCTCTCCTGTGCCTGCCTCATTAAGTCCCTTTGTTTATGCCTTTCTCTTTTCCCCCAATGAATCGCGTCAGAAGTTTACCAGTTTAATTAATCTTTCCAAAGAACCAACTTTTGGAATTTTAAAACTCCCATTTTTTTTTTTTTTTTTTTTTACCATCTCTCACTTTTACATTTACCTTTCCTTTCTTTGGGTCTGTCTTATTTTTCTAACTTCTCAAACTGGGTGCTTAATTCATTGATTTCTTGCCTTTCTTATTTTCTACCCCAAACGTTTAAGACTATGTTTTTGTTCTAAGAACCAATTTAGCTGAGTCCCTGAGTTTCCATATGTTGTCTTTTTTACTATTGCTCAGTTCATAATTTCCATCCATGTCTTTGATCAGTAAGTTCTCTAAAAGACTTCTTAAAATTTTCAGACAAATAGGATTTTCTTATTATCCTGACTGAGTTCTCAGTTAATTGCATTAGAGTCAGAGGATGTGGTCCGGATGATACAATTTATTTTGATTCTGTTGAGACTTGCCTTGTGGCTGGTACCCATATAGTCAGTTTTCACATGTGTTCCCTGTGCTTGAGAAGAATGAGTATTTGTCCATGCTTGATGCCTGGTTACGTGTATGTTGATTGGATGGAGTTGTTATTTGTGCTTGTCAAATCTTCTATTGACTACTGATTTTTTTGTCTGCTCTATCAGTCAGTGAGATGTGTCAAAATCTCCCAGTCTAGTAGACTTTTCCAATTCTCAGAGTTCAACTGACTTTAGTTTCCTATATTTTGATATCCGAGTAATACTGGCTTCATAAAATGAATTGAGGAAGGACCTCTCCTCTTCAGTTTTCTGAAAAATATTGTGTAGAATTGGTGTTAATTCTTCAAATATTTGGTAGGATTTTCCAGTGAAACCATCTGAGCCAGGAGATGTCTTTTTCAGGAATTTCTAAATCGTGAATTCAATTTCTTTAATAGATACAGGGCTATTCAAATTACCTATTTCATATTGGGTGAATTTTGGTTGTTTGTGTTTTTCGAGAAAGTGGTCCATTTCATCTAAGTTGTCCAATTTATGTGTGTGGAGTTGTTTGTAGTATTCCCCTATTATTATTTTGATGTCTGCAAGTCTGTATTGATATTCCTGGTTTCATTCCTGATGTTGATAATTGTGCCTCTCTCCCCACTCTGTTATTTGATCTTTTCAAAGAACCAGCTTTTTGTTTCATTGCTTTTCCCTATTGTTCTTCTGTTTTCAATTGCGTTGATTTTGCTCTTATCTTTATTTTTTCCTTCCTTCTGCTTGCTTTGGGTCTCTTTTTGCTCTTCTTTTACTAGTTTCTTAAAAAGGGTGCTTAGAATATCAATATGAGATGTTTTCCCTTTTTTTTTTTTTTTTTGCAGTACGCGGGCCTCTCACTGTTGTGGCCTCTCCCGTTGCGGAGCACAGGCTCCAGACGCGCAGGCTCAGCAGCCATGGCTCACAGGCCCAGCCTCTCCGCGGCATGTGGGATCCTCCCGGACCGGGGCACGAACCCGTGTCCCCTGCATCGGCAGGCGGACTCTCAACCACTGCGCCACCAGGGAAGCCCCTCCCTTTTTTTTTAATGTCAGCATTTAGTGCTATAGATTTCCCTCTCCACATTGCTTTCATTGTGTCCCATGTATTTTGGTATGATGTACTTCTATTTTCAGTTTAATGTACTTTTTATTTCCCTGAGACTTCCTCTTTGACCCATGTATCATTTAGAAGTATATTATTTAATTTCCAAGCTTTTGGATATTTTCCTATTATCTTTCTGCTATTGATTTTTGTTTACATCTCCCTGTGGTCAGAGATCACACTCTGTAAGTTTTCAATTTGTTTACATTTTTTGAGATTTGTTTTATGACCCAGGATATGGTCTGTCTCGGCATATGGCCCATTGGTCCTTGAAAAGAATGTATATTCTGCTGTTGTTGGGTGGGGTGTTCTATGCATGTTAAAATAGATACTGTTGGTTGATAGTGTAGTTGAGTTCTTCTATAACTGCTGATTTCTGTCTAGTTTTTCTATCACTTGTTGAGAGAGTTAAAGTCCCCAACTATAATTGTGGATTTGTCTATTCTCTTTTCAGTTCTATCAGTTTTTGCTTCATATATTTTGTAGCTCTGTTGATTGGTGCATACACATTTAGGATTTCTATGTCTTCTTAGTGAAATGATTCTTTTATCATTATGTAATGTCTCTCTCTGTCCCTGGTAATTTCTTTGCTTTGAAATCTATGTTACCTCATTATTAATGCAGCCACTTATGCCTTCTTTTATTACTGTTGGCATATTATATCTTTTTCCATCCTTTCATCTCAGCATTGGTGTATGGTGATTGTCTTTTCTCATTCAAGTTGAGATCGTCCTAGTTCTTGGTATAACAAATAATTTCCTACTGAAACCTGGACATTTTGGGTGTTATGTTATGAAACTCTGGATCTTATTTAAACATTACGTTATAGCAGGGCCCCTCTGACACTGCTCTAGTCAGGAAACAGGGATGCCACCTCACTGCTGCCAGGTGGAAGTGTGAGCGCAGTTTCCCTGTTTAGCTTCTATTGACAACTGCCGGGAAGGGTCTCCTGATTACTGTTGTGTGTGAATAGCATCTTAGGCTCCCCAGTAGGCTGGGAGAGTCAGGGGTGAATTGTTACTGCTCCCTATGTGGTCTCTACTGCTACCACGGGGGTGGGGGGTTGGCCTCATTACCCTGGATGGTAGTGAAAGTCCTGACCCTCTTCTAGACCTCCTCTGACACCACGTCAGTGAGAAGGAGCCCCTCATTACTTCAGGGTGGTGGGAGACCAGGCCCCCTCGCGTGGTCTCCACTAATACCACAGCATCGGGGAGGCACCTCATTAATACCCAGTAAGAATGAAAAGCCCAGCTCCTCAGTTTCCTCTGACACCAGCACAGCGGAGCAGTTGGGGCACCTCCTTATTGCCTGACAAAGATGGAAGTCAATGTCCCCTACTCATCCTTCGCTGGCAAGGTAAGCCTGGGGTCACAGTCTTTCCTACACCGTTTGGCCAAAATAGGCGGTTATTGTCTAGAAGCTTCCAGTCTTGTTCAGCTGACCTTTTCCTGGTCATTTGGCTAAAGACAGCAGGCTTTAGTGGGGTTTTTTTGTCTGTGTTTTTGTCTGATGTTTCTGGGTTGCTGGCTTCTCTGGTACCTGGTCTGGGATATACAGGCATAAAGAAAACTCAGGAAACTCAGCTTTGTATATTTTGAATTTATGTTATTAAACCATCCAAGTTCAGAAGTATTCTAGCTTTCCAATGTATTGAACGTTTTAACATTATCTGGTAACTGCTTTATTATATTTATTAATAATGTATGTTTTCTATATTTATATACAATTATATTTATTAATTATATATTGTATTTATACATTAATATATAATTATATATATTAATCATATATAATTATATATATCATATATAATTATATATCAATCATATATAATTATATATGATTTATATATATAATTATATAAATTAATAATATATTGCATTATTGCATGTACAATGTATACATACATTATATATATATGAAATAAAAATTCATATTCTAAGGCAAGTCAAGGAAAATTTAAACATAAAAATGTTTCTCTGCCCCTTGGCCTCCTCTCTCCCCTGGGCTGTGCATTGCATATCTGCATTATGCATTGATGAAACCTCCCCACCGGCAGAAATACTTTATGCTCAACCATAAAGAACATTCTCCCAGCACCAACAGGACAACTCCTTAAAAGACAACATTCTTCCTTAATCTTGTAAGGGCTCATCATGACCTACCTCTCTGTACCTGTAGATCTGGATTGTGCAAATTATCTACATCATTTAATGTACAGTCCTCTGTCTCAAAGGCACATATAACAGTGCTTTGACCTCTAATGGGCAGATTAGAAGAGATTTCCAAGAACTGTTCCTCAACTTGACTCAGGTAGAGTTTTCCATTTCTTTCTTAGATGGACTGATTTTTTTCGTCGATAGTATATATACATATACAATATATAAACACAATTACATGATTGTTCCCTAATATTTTATGTACAATTTCTAACGCCACGCCAGCTTCCTTCAGGTTGGCTTCTCTTTTCGTATGTCTTTTTCTATTCCTTTACTTTTCAAACTTCCTGTGATTTAGTATCTTGGGACTTTCTCTGGTACAAAGGTGTGCTTTTTTCACCCATTCTGACAGTATATGTCTTTAAACTAGATAATATAGTCCATTTCTAATTATTGTCGTTGCTGTCTCATTATTTTGTTCATCCAAATATTCAGCTGCCTACTACGTGCCTAGGTGCTGGGTTCTAGGTGCTAGGATTTGCCAGTGAACCAGAGAGCTGACATCCATGGCCTCGGGAGAGTCCGAGTCTGGTTGGGGGAAACAGGCAATAAACAAATGACTAAAACATGCATTGTTTTAGTCATGCATGAGAATTCCAAGTAGTTTATGTAGATACTCTCCCCTCAAGGAGGTAGAGCTTAAGTGTGGGCTGCACGTAATGACTTCCTTCCAATGCATAGAAGATGGCAATGGGGAAAAGAGCGACTTTTCAGCAGTGTGTTGATTTCCTAGGGCCACGCTAACAAAGTACCACAAACAGCGGAGATTTATTACCTCAAGTCTGGGAGGCTAGAAGGCCACCATTAAGATAGCAGCAGGGTTGGTTGCTCCTGAGGGCTGTGAGGAAGAGAGCTCTTCCAGGCTTCTTTCCCTGGCTTGCAAATGGCCGTCTTCATGCTCACATGGTATTCTCCCTGTATGTGTGTCTGTCTCCAAACCGTCCCATTTATTATTAGGTCACCAGTCATATTGGATTAGGGCCTACCCTAATGACCACGTTCTAACCTGATTACCTCTGTAAAGCCCCTATCTCTAGATAAGGTCACATCCTGGGGTCCCGAGGACTTCAACATGGGAATCGGGGTGGGGTACACATTCTACCCATAACAAGTGGAGAAAACTAACCAGTTGGTCAGCCGGGTGATCAAAGCCAACATCAACAGTGAAAAGATGTGGTGATCAACACCATAGATCAGGGCAAGTTCGCTGCTTTATACAGGGGCCGGGAAGCCTCTCTAGCAGAGTAACACTCTAGCGCGAACTTGAAGGAAGTGAGGGAACAAGCAATGGGTGTATCTGGGGAATCCGAGTGCCAGGAAGGGGAACAGGATGTGCAAAGCCCTGATACAGGTGCTTGGTTGGCACATTCAAGGACCTTCTGGGAGACCAGCATGGCCAGGGGGGTGGAGGGAATGGGCCAGGGTACTAGGAGATGAGGTCAGAAAGGTAGAAGGTAGAATCGTGTTGACCTTGAGGCCAAAGGAGAGGTCCCACTCATCTGAGTGAGATGAGGAATTATTGGAAGAATTTAGACAGAATCCCTCTGGATACCTTTCTGACCACAGATTATAGGGAGGCCGGAGTGGAAGCAGAGAGAGCAGCTGGAGACGGTGTTAATAATCCCAACCAGAAACAGGCAGTGGAGCGGGAAAAAGTGGTCAGATTGAAATTATTTTTTGGAGGCAGATCCGACAGGGTTCACTGATGAATCAAACGTGGGGTGTGAAAGAAAGAGAGGAGCCAGAGATGACTCCAAGTTTGACTCCAAGTGTAAGTAACCGAAAGCATGGAGCTGGGACTGAGAATCTGGGGAAGGCACAGGTTTGTAGGGCTGCAAAGCAGGAGGACAGTTTTGCAGGTGTTGAGACTGAGGTCCCAATTAGACCCTCAAGAAGTGAACCGCAGGAGGGGACTGGGCAATCCCGCTGGAGTTCAGAGGCAAGGGCTACGTTGGAGATATGAATGTGCGAGCTGTCGGCAGTTTTGAGCCAGGAGACTGGGTGAAAGCTCCTAGGGGGTGTAGAGGAAAGAGAGGCGAGGCCCAAGGACCACATCGGGGAACCCTCCAACGATTAGAGGTTGGGGAGAGGAAAGGAGCTGGGAAGGAGTAGCCAGGGAGGTAGGAGGAAAACCGAGGAGGAGTGGGCACGTCCCAGAAGAGGAAGTGTCTCCAGAAGGGGCATGATGAGCTGTGGAATGCTGCAGACGAGTCTAAGAAAGGGATTGAAGATGGACCTTAACCAAGCCTCCCAACATTTTCCAAGTTACGACACACACAGAAAACACCAGTATTTGTGTGACCCCCAGGGAATCCGACAAGGCTGTCGAGGATGAAGGTGACTAACTTGGGACCTCTGGCCACCCAAGGTTCTGCCCAATGCCCCAAGAGTGAAGAGAACCCACATCTGGGCATGTGAGACCCTTCCGCGCATGGGACTCCAGATGGAACACTCTGGACAACTGGGCTCAGCAATGTGGATGTCGCTGGTACCCTTGACCAGAGCCGGGACAGTGGGCCATGGGAACAAGTACCTTATTGCAGGATTTGGGGAAGACGTGAGAGGCAAGGTATGGAGACTGTTCATGCAGCCACCTCTGCAGAGCTTTGCTGAAATGGAAGCAGAGAATCAGGCAGTGGCTAGAAGCATTTGGACTTCTGGTGGGGGGGGGATTAGTTTCCTCCTCACGCTTTTCTCCCCCTCTGTTTGTTTAAATATTATATCCTCTATTTCTGTTTTTTCAGTAGTTAAAAACTTAAAAGCAGTTGTTGGCAAACATTTTCTACAAAGTGCCCAATAGTAAATATTTTAGGCATTGTGATAAAATATTTTAGCCATGCTGTTTCTGTAGCAACCACTCATGAAAACAGCCATAGAGAACACATAAAGGAGTGGGCATAGCTGTATGCCAATAAAACTTTATTTGTAAAAACAGGCACCGGTCCTAATTTGGCCCAAGGGTCATATTTTGCAGACCTCCACCCTAAAGCATATGTAAAAAATCTCTATATTTGCTCTCCTCCAAAATCATAGAGCAGCCTTAGAAAGCTTTAAACCTGATCACCCCTCTTGGCTTCCCATGCTACTGTTGTCTGGTATTTTCACTCTACTCTATTTTTTTAAGCTCTCAAAAAAGACATTATCACCACTAATCACAGATTCGCTGTTTCATTCGATTTACTCACATGTTTGGCATGTTTATTATTCACGTTTCCATCTGTTTAGACTTTTCTTCTAAAATTATTTTCTTTCCTTTTGCATCATAAAGGATGTACTTTATGATTTCCTCTAATGTGTCTCATTTGGAGCTAAACTCTCAGCTTTTCTTGATCTGAAACTGCCTGAAACTCCCCCTCACTTCTCAGAGATAATTTCACTAAGTATCCAGTTCTGGCCAATAGCTATTTTTCTCAGCACTTTGAAGGTATCATTCTACTGCCTCTGATACAAAGTGAGTTATCAGCCGAATTGTTATTCCTTTGTAGGTGATCTGACTTTTCTAACTGCTTTAAAGGCCTTCTCTTTATCCTTGGTGTTCTGACATTTCAATATAACTGTCAAGATGTGTATTTCTTTGACGTGCTCCTGGTTGAGTTTCTGAATTTGAGGATTCGTCTCTCATTAATTTTGGAAAATTCTCAGCCATTATCGCTTTGAAAAATGTATCTCTTTCTTCTCCCTATTGTCCCTATCTAGAATTCTGAATCCGTTTTAGACTTCTTCATGTCATTCTCTTAAACTCCCTTTCACAATTTTCATCTCTTTGTCTTTCTCTGTTGCAGTTTGGAGATTTCATTCAGCAACCTGTCAGTTCACTAATTCTCTTTCCAACTGTGTTTAATCTACACTCAACCTATCCATTGTCTTTTCTATTTCAGTTTTATGTATTTCATCTCTAAGAAGTTCAGTCTAAGTCTTTTTCAAACTGCCTGATAAGTGCATTTTAGTTTTGAAATTAACTTTACTGAGGTATAATTTACTGAGATGTAATTATATTGTCTAAATTTGCATACAATAAATGCATCACTTATAAGTATACAGTTTGATGAGTTTTGACAAATGTGTACACTTATGTATAACCACCACCACGATCAAAGCATAGAGCCTTTTCATTATCCCAAAAAGTCCCCTTGTGTCCTTTTGCCATCAATCCCCTTCTCCACTCTTGGCCCCAAGCAACCATTAATCTGCCTTCTGTCACTATAGATTAGTTTCTGCCAGTTCAAAGAGTTCATATAAATCAAATCATACAGTGCATACTCTTTTGTACCTAGCTCCTCTCTCTCCACATAATGTTTTTGAGATTAATTCAGGTAGTTGAAAGTATCCATAGTTCATTCCTTCTTATTGCTAAGTAGTATTCCATTATAGACCACAATTTGTTTCTCCGTCTACGTATTGATGGACATTTGTGTTGTTTCCATGTTTTGAATATTATAAACTGTTATAAACGTTCATATACAAATCTTTTCCAGGACATATGTTTTCATTTCTCTTTGGCAAATACCTAAGTGTGGAATTGGACTCCTATGGTAAATATATGTCTAATTATATAAGAAACTGTTCCTGATCATTCTTAATAGTCTCTTGTACCATGGTGATACTCCCAATACTTCCTTTTATTTGTTTAAATTATTTAGCACCCTTATTTCCCAGTATGAATGCTCTAATTCATATTAGAGCTCAGGTGTTTGCCAGTCTGATTCTGCTGCTTGTTTCTATTAAAACTTGCTCATGGAATCTTGGGTTTTGTGTGTTTTTAAAATTGTTCATTGTAAGCTCATGATCATTAGAACTCTATCTGGAAATTTTATAAGGCTTTGATTGACACGTTTTCCTCCAGAAAGGATTTCCTCCAGTTTGTTTTTGCTGGACACCTGAGAGCATTACTCCCTAGGAACTACTTTAAATTCTCAGCTTGAAGTTTCCAGACTAAGCAAGAAGCAGGAATTTGGGCTCTGATCTCACCTGAGGGTTGATCCAGGAAGTAGTTTATTTCCCCTTCCATCCTGAGTCAAAGCCAAGACCAGTCATTTTTCCTGCCATCTCCTTTTGGAAGACAGGTATTTTTCAAGTTTACCCTTTCACTAAAGATGTTGTCTACAGAGGTTCTGACTTTATGAGGGATCTCAGATCCCACTACCTGGTCAGCTCTTGGGTTTTGTCTCCTGCCTCGTGCACACCTGTTAAAAGCAAAGGTCCACTTGCTGGCCCTGGAGGGGATGCAAAACGGCACAGCCACTTTGGAAAACAGTTTGGCAGATCCTTATAAAGTCAAGCATGTATTTACCATACACCTCAACAATCTCACCCCTAACTCTTTACTTAAGTGAAATAAAAACCTACAGTTAAACCATAACCTGTACACAAACGTTTCCAACAGCTTTATTCGTAATCACTAAAAGCTGCAAACAACCCAGATGTCCTTCAACAGGTTAATGGTTAAACAAACTGTGGTACAGCCATACAATGGCATAAGCTGCTGATATACACAACACCGAGGAATCTCGAATACATTATGCTAAGTAGAAAGAGCCAGACACAAAAGGTGACCTAGTGTTTGATTCCATTTATATGACATCCTGGAAAAGGCAAAACTAGAGGGACAGAAAGGAGATCAGTGTTTGCCAGAGGCTGTAGATGAGAAAAATGGTTAGAGGGACACAGGGAAATTTGAGGGGAGGTGAAATGACTCTGTATCTTGATTGTGGTGGTGAGTACACAACTATATGCATTTGTCAAAACTCAGAGAACTGTACACTAAAAAAAGGCGGATTTTACTCTATGGAAACTTGGCCTTCATTTGAAAACCAGCAAAGCTCTAGTTTACAAGAATTTTGGGGGGAGCTGCAGTTCAGGGCTCACATATCTCTCCTGACTTCTGCACACATTCTTTTCTATTTATTATTTTTTAATTTTTAAAACTTATTTATCTATTTTTTGCTTTGGAGTGCTTCTAATTTCTTGCCAGCTCAGTCACGCGTTTTAAAACATTCTCTTAGATCTTTTGTCCAGAGGACCAGCCCAGTGAGGGAGATATCATCTTTATCCTCAGAGGATAAAGGCAACGGAGGAAGACAGAGCAGGCTAGCAAGGAAGGGCCTCCTCCCAAGCTTTATCCATGGATAGCAGCCCCCCCGGGCCTCTCAGGGCTTCCTGGACCTGCGAGATCACATACATTTTTCATGATGACAGTAATGGCTATAATTAACTGGCAGAAAAATGTGACGCACAGCAGGCAGCTGGCTGGGCTCACGGACAGGGAAGTGGCGCTGCATGACTTCCGGCACTGCTCTGGGTACCAGCAGGGCAGGCCAGAGGGACAAGTGGCCAGACCAGGCTCCAGAGAGAGATCTGGAGAAGTGCAGACATTCCCTCGCACAGGCAGGCATCAAGGTACAGAACGCTGAGGATGGGCCTGACTCAGTCCTAGTCAGCGAGTTCCAGAGCCTGTGCTCCCTCCACAAGGGAAATAAATGCCCACAGTATCAATTTCACTGGCAACTCTTAGAGCTGAGTGCTCACCGGGGCCAGACATGTAGCCTAGCCTTTCGCCAGCATTACTGCGTGGAATTCTTCGGTGCCCCTGTTTCAATAGCACCTGTCTCATGCGGTGGCTGTGAGGATCCAGTTAGCTGCATTTGTAAAGCACTTAGCATTGGGGCTGTGACTCAGTGAATGCTGGCCATTGTTATCACCATCCCCATTAAAAAGACAAGGTAACTGAGGCCCACTACTGTTAAGGGACTTGCCCATGGCCACACAGCTACTAGGTTGCAGAATTGGGAGTACGTGGCTCTAAAGCCTCACAAGACAGCCTTCCTGGAGCCAGGTCACAGCTAGACAGAAGTTTTCCGGCCTCAAGTGGGGCTTTCGTTAAAATATTCCAAAGAGGGCAAAATGGTTCCCCTGGGCCTTCTCCACCCAGCTCTTTGCATCTCTACCCTGTCCTCACTGCCAACCACCTATCCCTGCCTTACATTTTTTTCCCAGCTCTAAACACCTCCTCCAGGGAGCCTTCCTTGATTTCCCCACCTTCCTTCTCTCAAAGCACAGGATGGATTCTGTGTCATTTAATGAGGGCCTATTTGATGCCAGGTACTGCCTGAGGCTCTGGAGATGTGAAAATGAAAGAGAGAGACAAGTCCCTGCCCTTGTGGAGCTGACATTCTAGTGGAGAGAAGGGATAATAAACAAATTTTAGGACAGTAAAGGTAATTGCAGATTGTGATTAGCTCTATGAAGGAATCAAATAAGGAAGTCTGAGACAGCTTCAGAGACAAGGAAACATTTAAGCTGAAACCTCAGGGATGAGAAGGCCCCAGACATTGTCAGGAATAGAGTGTTCCAGGCAGCAGGAAAACAAAGGCCCCGGTGTGGAAAACAGCCTGGAGGGTTTAGGAAACTGCAAGGAGACATCTGTGACTGGAAGGTGAGGGAGGGAAGGGTTAGGGTAGAAGATGGAAGTGACAGGCGGGGGTTGGGTCATGCCAGGGCCTCCATGGCTTTGACTGAATAAGGTGGGAATCACTGCAGGGTTCTGAGTGGAGGATGCCAGGCAGGGAGTGGATTCTACGGAGGCAGGATAGGAAGAAGGAAGTTGCAGCGGTCCAGGCGGGGCTGATGGGGAGGCCTGCACCAGAGCAGCGGCAGTGAGGTAGCGAAAGGTCAACAGGTTGAATGCCTGAGGACCCAGGGCTCGCTCCTCTTCAACGCTGCTGACAACTGGTGCCACCCATCCCTCCTCTGGATTTATTTCCCAACTGCAAACACCTCTTCCAGGAAGCCCTCCCTAATTCTCCCACCTCCTCAGCTTGTATCCCAGGGACCCCTTCCCTATCCGCATTGCTGGCTGTTGAGAAGACCGTCCTGGAGCCGCACGCACCTCCATGCCCAGGGCCACCACATATCTATGGGATCAACAGCTTCAGCTCAGGACGGAGTCCAAGACTGGAGACAGTTCCTGAGACTGGAAGTTTAGGACGAGTTGTCTTCGGAGGGAATCTCTTTTCCCCAAATCCTTCTTAATACCCTTCTGCTCCAACAGAGGCTGCAGCTCTGGATCCAAAGATTTGGGAATGGATCTGCAGAGGACAGAGCCTCCCAGCGCTGGCGGGTATTAACATGAGCCTCCCATGTCAATACCCGCCTAGCACTTTCCCCTATACTACCCCACTCCCTGCGCGACCCCCGCCATTAGGGCTGGTCCTGACGACTCTCCCTCCAGAACCTCACTCACAACTTTCCCCTCCTCATCAGCCCCAGGCCGGGGCCCTGCCTTCTTCATTCTCCCAAGAAACACTTACCGAGCACCTGTTGTGTTCCTGCTTCTGAGCTGGCCACTGGGATCAAAAGTAGCCAGGGCACAGCCGCGCCTCACAGTCTGGGGGAGGCAGATGGCAAACTGACGATGACAGTGATGGTGGTAATGAAGTGACAATGGGGATGATGGGTCTGATTTGTTGAGGGCTCACTATGTGCCCAGCACGGTGCTAAGCACGTAACGTGTGTTAACTCACCTGGTCCTCATAACAGCCTTATGAGGTGACAGTAATTCTTTTAATAATGGGTAACGTTTACCACCTACTAGTAAAGTGCCAGGCACTGTTCTAAACGCTTCACAGGTGTCAGCGCATTCGAAGTGGTACTAATATTACCCCTATTTTACAAGTGAGGAAACTGAGGCACGCAGATGTTTAATAACTAGCCCAAGGTCACATGGCCAGTTATCGTCAGAGCAAAATGCATTTGCTATGGCGGCTGAAGGTAGGGGGTGCTGTGGGGCACAGAGGAGAAAGAAGTCCATTCCTCCTGGGCAGATCAAGGAAGGCTTCACAGAGGAGGTGACTTTTAAGTCTTAAGGAAGTAGCAGGGGTTTGACAGGTGGGTGTGAGGGAAAGAGCATTCCAGGCAGAAGGTCAGTGGAGCAAAGGCCAGAAGCATGTTTAGGGGCAGGGTACGGTTCAGCTTGGCGAGAGTGTCGGGTGGGGAGGCTTGGGTTGGAGAGATGGGGAGAAGCCAGGTCACAAAGGGCCCTGGGGGTCAGGCTGAGAGGCCTAGACTGATCCTGCAGTCCCCTCCTTTCTCTCCTGACCTGATAAAACTAACTCCCAACACTGCTGGGCACAGAAGAGATAAGCCTTCCTTAAATCAGACCCACGCAGCAACCTCCACCTGCCACCGGAAGACTGTGGGCCCTGCTTCCCACCCTGTTCTTGTTACACCCCAAAAGTGTTCTTGGTAGCCCTCAGGCCACTTCACTGCCACCCCTAATACCGTACCCAGATTCAGTGTATGGGTTTCACTCCACCACCACACTTCCCTGTACCTCCTTCCTCTGCCCGAATGCCCTCCATTCTCCTAGCCATCTGTGCACATCCTGTTCCTCCCCTGGGCTCAGCTGAGGAAGCCCCTCCTCCAGAAAGCCCTCCTGGATCACTGTAACCCAGGTGAGTTTCCGTCTTAACTCTTCCCCCCTACTTGCCCATCACTTGGGACCCACATCATGGCTGGAACTATGGACTCTCAGCTTGCTTCTTACCAGTGCTGTGTCCTCAGCTGGAATGTGACGTCCCCAAGGGTCAAGACCATATCCTATAATTATGTATAAAAGGTAGGCTCTGTTTTCTGAACGCTGCACACTGCGCCCAGCAGCAGGACCATATGAGGCTGTGCTCCGTGCTCACTTGACCCCACAGTCATCCTGCATCTTGAGGAAACAGGCTCAGTGGGATGAAGGGGTTCCTCCACAGGCACCCTAAGTCTGTCTGACTCCACACTCCATGTAAGCAGCTGCCTCTCACATCTGACCCACATCACACACTCCTTACAACAGATGCTCCGTAGAGAGTCAGAGACTGATCAAAGGCTGCTCCAACCCCAGGAGTCACCTTCTGTGCCATATCCTGCTTCAGCTCTGTTCTTTCAGATGCGATTCTCCCGCAGGGCTCCTGGCGGCCCTCCCTGGTACTGCTACGGGCACTGGCCGATGACAGTGGGGTCTGGGTGGCTGGAGGCTGAGACTCAGAGGTTCTGAGTTCCTCCATCAGATGCTGGCCTGGACTCACTCCAAAAGGCCACGGGCGGGACTCTGAATTGAGGCCCCAAGGAATCCAGCTGGGTGACAGGTGCAAGCGCTCATCGCTTTGCTCTACCAAATTGCAGCCAGATGATAATAGTCACAGGTGGCGTGCGTTGGGCACTTGCTGTGTGCCAGGCACCGTGCTAAGCCCCTCGCAGGCATTTCTCATTTCTGCTCCCAGCAACCTTGAGAAGTCAGTACTGTGACCACCCCCATTGCACAGGTGAGGATGCTTCATGCATTTATTCCACCATCCGGTCACCCGCCAAGTCTACAAATATTTACTGAACACCTACTACACACCAGGCATGGAGCCCAGAACTGGGATACAAAAATGTGCAAGGTGGGCTTCCCTGGTGGCGCAGTGGTTGGGAGTCCGCCTGCCGACGCAGGGGAACACAGGTTCGTGCCCCGGTCTGGGAAGATCCCACATGCCGCGGAGAGGTTGGGCCTGTGAGCCATGGCCGCTGAGCCTGTGCATACGGAGCCTGTGTTCCGCAACGGGAGGGGCCACAACAGTAAGAGGCCCTCGTACCACAAAAAAAAAAAAAAAAAAAAATGTGCAAGATAACACACAATCCCGGCTCTGTAAAGCATACTGCTTTGGGTTGCAGGTACGAACCCTCCTGGGGGCAGGAGATGCAAAGGTTTCACTAATTGCTAATGGTGGGGAACTTAGCGTGTCCACAACAGAGCACGGGGAATTGCAGTGAGCCTGAAATCGTGCATCCTGTCGGGTTGCACTGGGCACCCACCCAGAGGGAACGCCCTGGGAGTTGCTCTCACAGAGGGACGGCTGAGCCTTGCTGAGTGTCCCCATCTCCTGCACCCTGCCAAGGGCGGGGGAAAGGAGGTGACAGTCGGGGCAGCCAGAGGGGAACCAGGAACCTGCCACGTTACCCAACCCAGGGAGCGTGCAGGTCATGAAATCAAAGCTGCCGTGCGGTCAAGGACTGACATTTGGCTTTGGCAGTGAGGACTTCCTTAGAAGGGGCTCTTCTGGGGGCACTGGGGGCTGAGAAGGACTGCGGAATGGAGCAGGCCAGGCCAGGAATCAGGGGTGGAGGGGGTTCAGGACCACATTTCCCAGACTGAGGGCTCCTGTGGGTCTGTGGCCTGAAGGGACTGAGCCATGGAGGGACAAAGGCTGTCCAGGGCTATTCCTCCCATTGGCAGATGGAGAAACTGAGGCCCAGAGAGGACAAGGAGTGGTCCGGGCCACACAGCAAGTGGGAGAGGGCGGACGGCCCGGGCAGGCCACGCACCACCCTGCAGGGTAGCTCCTGAGTCACCAGGTCCTCCACACGGGGCTCTGTGGCTTCCTCATGAGGCCCCATCATGTCCTCATGCCTGGTTTCCTGGCCCCGGGACAGTTACTCACAGGCTTGTTACAGAGGCCCCAACAGACAGGGGAAGGGGTGAGGCAGGAGAGACTGGCCTTGGCCTTGGCCTTGGCCTTGGCCGCTGGCCAACTCCCTGCTCCAGCTTCTCCCCTTCCTCAGGACCTTCTCACCGCTGTTTCTTCCTTCCTGGGGCCTCTATTGGTATCCAAGCTCCCCAAAGTGGGGAGCAAGGGCCGGGGCTAAGCCTCCCTCATTAGATTGGGGTCTCCTGCAAGGCAGGGCCTGTGTCTCTCCAGCCACACCAGCAGCTCCCCCAGGACTTCCCTCCTCAGACTAGTGGCTCTGCCTGGACAGAAGCTTCTCCAGAGTGGACCTGTGTCTCTCCCATGCCCTGGAAACTGCCGGGACGCCCTGCTCTGGGAGACCGGCCAGCCCCGGTAAACTAATCCCTTTTCTATTTGGGGTCAGTAACTAGAATCCAAGAAGTGGCTGTTTGGGCAGCCGCTTCAGGACCTCATCCTGCTAATGGCCTTGGAGTGAGGGTTTACCTCCAGACTCAGCACGCCCTGGGTTTGCATCCCGCATAGCCATCTCCTCACCCTGGGACCTAAGGCAATTTACTAAACCTCCCCCAGCCTCCTCACCTCATCGGTAAAACACAGACAGTAGCAGCCACCTGCCTCGTGGGGTTGGTGAGGATAAATGACATAGTGCTTGCCAAGTGTTTCAAGCGGGGCCGGCACACCACAAATGGGTGTTATCATCATCGTTATAAAGAGAACCACGAGAGATGACCACACCTCAGAGGTGCCCGGTGCACGACTGTTTACAAAGCACTTCCATCTGTGGTCGCGCAGGAGCCTCAAAGGAGCCAGTGTGGTGACTTGGATGGAGGTTCTCAGCAGAGGCTCCAAAGGTCCAGACTCCTTTCCTGGAGTCACAGAGTCCATCCTCCCGGCTCTGGGCTCGTAATCCTGACCCAGCAGTTGCTCGGTATCTGTACTGCATCTGAATATTTACAAGCTGGTTGCCTGGAGCACATTACTTCACCTCTCTAAGCCTCGGTTTCCACATCTGTAAAATGGGGACAAGAGTAGTACTTCTCTCATAGGCTTGTTGTGAAGAGTAAACAACATTATGCATCATCAAAGAGCACAGAACAGGGTCTTGCAGAGTTAGTGATATCTACTTTTTTTTTTTGGCCGTGCCTCTCAGCTTGTGGGATCTTAGTTCCCCGACCAGGGGTCGAACCAGTGCCCCCTGCAGTGGAAGTGTGGAGTCCTAACCACAGGACCACCAGGGAGTTCCCAGTGCTATCTACTTAAGCGTTCATTAGTATCATTATTTACCGAGCACCTGCTACGTGCTTGGTGTTTCACTTAAAATATCACATTTAATCCTCATAACCATATTGTTTCATTTTTACAGATGGAGGCAACTGGCTTAGAGTGCATTTGAGGTTGGGTTCCCTGGGAAGCAAACTCTGAGATGGAGATTTGCATGCAGACGGTTAACTGAGAAGTGCTCCCAGGATCAACACCTGTAGTAGGGAGGGGGGTGGGAAGCTGGCTTGGGTGAAGGGAGAAACTGGGCTGTGATGCACTCACAACAGGGCCTCAACCGACCCTACCGGAGGCTCTGGAGCTGCAATGTCCCTGAGAGATGACCTACGTCGAGCCGAGGGGTGGGGCTTTGTACCCCACATTGATGAATCACTAGATATGGGCTGCCCATGGAAAGGGCCGTGGCCTTGGGCGAGGCAGCTCCCTTTGGTTAAGGGCAATTCCTGGAGAGGGACTCGTCCGAGAGCAGTCAGCCACCGATATTCCCCAGGGCTGGGGCACGTGTTCTTCAAGGATCTTCTGTTTTAGTGGGGGCAGTGAGGGAAGCATGTAGGCAACACCAACCACACAGAATTTAAATGACTTGCCCTACATTTCCCAGCTAGAAAATGGCAAATCCAGAATTTAAACCCAGGTCAGATCCTCATTCTTCCTTCTACATCACACTGCCTCCCATCAAATAGGGAAGGAAAAAACACAGAAAAATGAAATCCATAATACAGGGCAGGATGATTTCACTAAGTATGGAAATATAAAGAGGGATACTGAAAACCATCCATGTGGCAGACTGCTAGATGCCCCTCCCCAGATCCACCCTCCCCTTCTTTAACAGTAAAAGCTGTAGCTGAGCACACGGCCACCCAGCTAAAGACTCCGTTTCCCAGCATCCCTTGCAGCTGGTGTGACCACGTGACAAAGATAGGTCCAAGCCATGTGATAGGAAGTGATAAGTGCAACTTTTGGATTGTGCCCTTAAAAAACAAAAGAAAGAAAGAATCCTGCCCTCCCTTTCCCCTTTCTCCCTTCTCAGTAGGTGGAATATAAATGTAATGCAGGGACCAGGGGCAGCCAGATTAGATCATGAGGTCGAAGCCAAGTATTTAGGAAGAAAGAGCAACAAAATAGAAAGAGTCCGGGACCCAACATGTCAGTCGGCTCCCATATCACTCCTAGACTGTGTATGTTCTGCCCGTTCCTCTCCTCTCTTGTGAAAGCCACTGCTTTTCTGGCCTTTGATACAACTACAAAACCTAAATGCCAGATGATACAAAGCAGGGTAGCCCCATCAAAAGGGAACCTATGTTAACATTCGATTCTTTTTTCCTCGTATATCAATATATACATGAATACTCGTCTATGTGTGTGGGCACATGTATTTGATATGCAAAGGGTGTGGATCTCCCAGCCTACAAACTCACGTACGAAAGAAATGCAACTTTATTTTCCTGCAATTGAACATAGTTTATGTCTCAAGCTCCATGTTTCCTGCTGGTGGAAACCCGAACAGGCCAATGGATAACCTCAGTCATTTCAGATTAATTTCAGTTAAGGATTCATCTGCCTTGAGCAAATCAGGGTGAGTTCCATCAATTTAGGGTTCTTCCTCCTCATCCCTCACCCCTTCCTCTTTCCTCAGTAGCATTTAAGTTCCAGTTAATAACTGAAATAGAGCATCACAATATCATTGACCAGAGCCAGGCCATCTGGCATTTGGGTAGAATCAGAGGTGGACATCATGCCATGTGGCTAGTGACCGTTCTGAGGAATCTACATCCCTTTCTGGTTTCCAGCTGTGGAGTCTCAGCTGCTTCGGCCCAACGTCACCTTGTCATGACCCCACAGTGCCACTGCACAACTTGCTTGGGAGTTTCATATGCTCTACACCCCACTTGAGGTTGGAGAACTCAGGCTGCTGCTGGGCAACCCTCCCACATCTCTGTTTCCTGGGCTCCAGGCTTATGTCCTCTCTCTTCTCAGATTCCCAAACTTCTGTGGCTTCATCCCCTGCCCTCTGAGCTCCTCTCAAGGGAATGGGGGAGGGGTGCAGTCTGTCTGTTTTCTTCTGAATCTCTTTGCTGTATACAGTGTGGCAGTTTCGCTGCTTTTGCCCTGATCCCCAGGGCCAGCTCCCCTGCCTTGGGCCAGGGAGGTCTCATGTCTAGGCCCGAATGCAGGACGGTCAGTGGGTTGAAAGGAAATACATTGCAGGACAAGCTCCCTTTTAAGAGTTGCTGCTCACCCCTCCCTCCACACTCCTGCCAGCACAGAGGACACAATCATGGGAAAACATAGTTCCCAGCAAGTCTGAGTTGAAAAATGACTCAGAAAAGTGGGATTCTGAATGGGAAGATGTTTGAGGAACATGTTAACTAATACATTTCACTTATATTTTCCTCTTAATGTGTGTAAAGACTGACAAATATAAAGAACATTGCCTGAAAGAGCTCTTTTGGTAAAAATAAAATAAAACCTGAGAGATAAGGGAGCATCCTGTCCTAGTTTAATTGGTGGGTTCTTTTCTTTATTTATGGTCCATAAAATATTGGTGTTGGACAATTGGTGGGAGTCTTAGATTTGATGAACTTTGGTTGCTTCTAATACTCTCCCCATATTGCAGGTGAGCAAACTGAGGCCCAGAGAGGTGAAGTCAAGGTCATGCGGCTAGTAAGCAGGGGAGCTGGGACTTGAACAGAGGCAGTCTCACCCTAGCCATGAGGCCATTCTGCCTACTTGAGGCATCCTTCCCTTTCCCCTGTCCAGTTTTGTCCTCATGGTCTCATTTGCTGTTCACAAACATCTCATAAGGAAGACAAGGACTAAGGTGGGGATGACCCCTGCTTTTACAGTTAGGGAAACTAAGGCCCACTGAGAAAACATGACTTGGCCTTAGTGACCCAGCTGAGGGAGAGTGGAACCAAGTCTAGCCCCAGGTCTCCTCTGGAGAGGACCCTGCCGTTCCCCAACACTTGCAGACCCTCCTCTGCCACACATGCGCAACACATATGCCCAAATGCACGTATGCACCCAGAAATACACACACACAGAACAGGGCTGGCTTGACCTCCTCCCGGTGGCTTCATCCCAGGACACAAAATCATAACCTGGCACGTGTGCTCTGCCTCCTGCTCAGGGCAGCCGTGCCGGGCTGCCGGCAGGGAAAGTGGAACCACTAAGCTGTGATTGACTCTCCATCCCAGTTACCAGGAATAGTTTGGGAAGGGCCTGTTGGCTCCTGGAACCAGGAAGAGCAACATCAAACACGGCTCCTAAGTGCACCAGAAGGAAGTCTGGTTCATTAGCCAGGAGGTGGCTACCACGTGGGGAGGGGAGAGGCCATGAGTCTCAGCAGAGAGAACTGGAGGCTCGGGGTTCAAGTCCCAGCTCCACCAACGTGTGGCATTGGGAATGTCACTCCCCACCCATGACTGGCTGGGGAGGCCCCTCTGGCATTAGAATCTTTTAATAATAATAACAACAACTTCTATACTTGGGAAACTCTGGGCCCCTTGTGTCAGGGATCACGTCTGTCTTGCTCATCATTAGAGCCCCAGAATTGGTCCTGGCACATGGTAGGTGCTTAATAAACGGTTGTTGAATGATTGGATGGCCACCTCTTTCTATTCACACAAACTTTTACAAACCTCCTCTCATTTGATTTCATGCTGGGGTTGGTATTCCCATTTTATAGATGGGGAAACTAAGGCTCAGAGAGATTGAGACTAAGTACAAGCTGTGACGTTAATTTCTGTGTGCTACTTCTCCCCAGCTTTATACTATTTGATGTTCATTCCTCTTCCCCCTAACTTCTTTGTCATTTGAACACCCCTACACACACACACACACACACACACACACACACACACACACACACACATCATGGTGTCCATAGGTAGAAATATGCCCATTGCTCAGATTGTCACACATTACAAAGCTGTATGTCTTTACCAGGGGGACATGACGATGACGAGGAGGGTGATGCCATAGACTCCCCAGGATCCATTCTCCCTTCCTAATGGGACCCTGAATTTGCCAACCTGATGCTTTGGGAGGAATTAACCCCAGCCTCAGCTTCAGAGGCAAGTGTCAATTAACTTAAGCCACTTAGCATGTCCCATTCTTCTGGCCACAGTTATTGATAGGGAGGTGGACAGATGACCCAAGGCAGATCAATCAAGACCAACAAGACCCCCTTCCAGAAATTTTTTGAGCCACCAGGTAGCTTTCTCTTTTCTACTGCATTTGAATCTAGAAACACAGAGTCACAGAAACGACTTCAGCCATCTTAGGAACACAAGGGGAGAGTCTGACTGAGCACGGAGCTAATATTGAGGCAGTATTGAGCATGTATGAGCTGCTGGATCAAGCTGTACCTGAAGGTCAACCTACCTTTGGCTTTTCAGTACCATGCGCCAATAAATTGTTTGAGTTGGGTTTTCTACAACTTGTAGCTGCAGAAAAGTATCCTAACAACTATAAACAGTTTCAATAACATCCCCACAATAAACACAGTGACTGCTTTTATAGGTTCTCATAACCCCACTTGTTATTAAGGTAGATTGTAGGAGAGCAGGAAGGGGGGCACGGCTCCTCCAGCTCCATCCATACTGCCACTTCTCTCCACAGTTTTGTTAAATAATGACCTCAAGGTTATACCCCCAGATGCAAATCTAGGGTGAAGCCCCAGAAGCTGCTGGATAAGCATGGAGGCAGAGCTTAAGAGCCCACAGCAGAGGACACTGGCCAGAGCCAGGCCAGTCTCCCCAGCTCCATCTGAAAGGAGCCGCAGCTCTCACAAACAAGTTCCTGTCTCTCAGGCAGCCTTGGTAGAAAGATCAACTTTCCATGGGCAGCGGTGACACTTAGGTAGTCCCACTCCTCCATCCCATCTTTCCATTTCTGTCCTCAACTAATCTTATCTACTGAGCAATTACCTACTGAGACCTCTTAGTTTCTCAAATGATTTATTAATTTAGAAGTTCCCTGAAACCTTCAAACAAACTTCACCCAGACAATAGAAGTTAGAACCAGAGCGGCAGAAGAACACGGTGAGAGAGGTCACTGGGATTTGGGATTTGGGGTTTGGGTTCAAGTCCTGGCCCTGCTGCTTCCAGGATGTGTGACTTTGGGGAGCTCACGTCACCCCTCGGTGAGAGGCAAAATAACGTCCCTTCAAACATGTCCACATCCTAATCCCCAGAACCTGTGAAGATGGCGAAAGCTACTTTGCAGACGTGATTAAAGTGAAGGATTCTGAGATTAGGACAATCAGGAGGTTATCCTGGATTATCTAGGTGGGCCCAATCTAACCACACGAGTCCTTAAATGTGGAGAACCTTTGCTGGCTGTGATCAGAGGGAGACGGGACTACAGAAGGGTCAGAAAGACACAGCATCGTTGACTCTGAAGCTGGAGGAAGGAGGCTGTGAGCCAACGCCAGTGGGTGGCCTCGAGATGCTGGACAAGGCAAGTAAACAGACTCTCCCCTTAGGGCCTCCAGAAAGGAAGGCAGCTCTGTCGACATTTTGAATTTAGCGAGGCTCATGTCGGAATTCTGACCTCCAGAACTCCACGAAGATAAATTGGTATTGTTTAGCCACTGAGCTTGTGGTAATGTGTTACAGCAGCCATAGGAAACTAATACAGACACTGAGCCTCAGTTTGCTCATTTGGGAAATAGGTAACAGCACCGACCTCCATGGAATCCTGGGAGAACTGGAGGTTGAGAGCTCAGTCCTGAAATCCCAAAGTCCAGGGTTCAAATCCAGACCTACGCGGGGGTTTCACCTCTCCACCCAAGTGGCCCAGCCCTGGGAAATCTGTCACCCACCTCAGCGAGGCACCGCCCCTACATTTGCCTCACCTGGCAAGGCCAGAGCAGTACAGATTAAGGGAGAATCTTGGGAGGGGCCAGAAGAAACAGGGGCGGGGCCCAGGTCCTGGCCCAGATGCCAGGTGCATCCTGGATGTTGGAGAGAAACGGCCCCCAGAGTCTCAGTCCCTCCCTCCTTCTATCCAGCCCACGGCTGACACTTTCTCCAGGGCGCAAGCAAAGGAGAACCTCTAAACCCCCACCTCAAGCCAGATCCAGGTTAGACTCCCTTCTCCCCAGTTCTTTCACTGACCATTGTCCCCAGAGACTTAATAAAGAAGAAACAGGGTCACACAGTGGGCCAGAAAGATAAAACCGAATCCCAGGTCAGCCACCTACCGGCTGTGAGAACTCGAACCAATGACTTTGTCTCTGAGCCTCCTCATTTTCCTCATCATAAAAATGGGATAATAAGGGCTTCCCTGGTGGCGCAGTGGTTGAGAGTCCGCCTGCCGATGCAGGGGACACGGGTTCGTGCCCTGGTCCGGGAAGATCCCACATGCTGCGGAGCGGCTGGGCCCGTGAGCCATGGCCGCTGAGCCTGCGCGTCCGGAGCCTGTGCTCCGCAACAGAAGAGGCCACAACAGTGAGAGGCCTGCGTACCGCAAAAAAAAAAAAAAAAAAGAAAGGGATAATAAGAGTGCCTAGCTCACTCACAGAGCTGTTTATTGAGCGCTACATGAATAAGCGCGTATTAGGAAGGATTAGAAACAGTGTTTAATAAAGGTTATCATTAAATTCCCTTTAAGTACCTCCCCTGTACACACACAAACACACTCTCACACACACACAGAGAAAGAAATAATAGCAGGGTCAGACCTCACAAGCCTCACAAGCAGGTATTAATGACCTACTGTGGGTAAGGCCCAAGCAAACCCTGGTAGAAAACTGGAGGACTTATGTCCTTTCCCTGCTGGGGGGCTTGGCCTTAGGGAAAGAGGGACACCAGGATTCCCAGCCCAGAGGGGTGGGGCGAGGGCCAGAGCTGCTTTCTGGGAAAGGAGAGCAGACAGCAGCCTGCAGTAGGAGAGGCAGCAAAGGTGGGATGTGGGAACCCCTTGTGCTTGGCTGTCGTTTATGGAGTCTTTAGTCTGTCCCAGGCACTTTTCAGTTTTTGAATGTTTAGGTTGTTTAATCCTCACAACAGCTCTGGAAAGCACGCTATTATTATCCCCATTTTATAGACAAGGAAACTGCGGCCCAGAGTAACCTTCCCAGCTGGCAGGGGGCACACAGGGTCTGCGGGCAGGTCCTGGCACTCCAGTGCTCCCCAGACTTCAGCCTGAGCAGGAGTTTCGTGGGGATCTTGTTAACACGCGGTCTGGCTCAGGTCTGACTGGAGGTCCAGCCGCCGTATTTCTAACAAGCTCCACAGACCATACCTGGAGCTTCCAGAGTCCATATTGACGAGATTAGGATAAGTGTTCAGTATTGTTGTTATTATTAATAATGAGTTTTGCTACAGTCCTTTAAGGAAAGTGGGGGCTTGGAGAGCTTAATTTGTCAAAGCCATAGAGCCAGCAAACAGCAAAGGTGGGATTTGAACCCAGGGCCCTTGATCACACCAACACACCAGGTCGACGTGGAACAGAAGGATGCCTGGGACGAAGGATGCCTGAAACTACCGACGAAGAGGGACTCTTTTTGGGGTCTCTGGTGTTTCTTCAGCATCTGGAGGGCGGTGAGACGAGTCCTGTGATTGGAGGAGCGACCCCCACCCTCCGCGCGCCTCTGGTCCTCTCGAGCTGGGATGCCCCCGGCGCTGGCTCCAGCTGCGAACCCGGGCTTAGTCACTAATGAGCTCGCCGCCCGCCCTAATCCTGGGCGGAAAGGCGCTAAACCCTTGCTCCGGGCTCATTCCAGGGCCGGGTCGGGCCGTCATGGGTCGGGGCTTGGCCGGGCGCGCCTTTCTCGCCCCGCTCACGCCACGTGGTTCACCCCTCCCCAGCCCGGGCCCCCCAGCATCACCACGGAGGGCCAGAGGAAGGGCTCTGGCAGTTCTTCTGGTCCAGGCCGACATCCCCGTGTCACAGATGGGAAAACTGAGGCCCAGCAGGAAGTAACTTACCGAGGGTCAGCAGAGCTGGACTCTGTGGAATTCTGGTCACCCGACTGTCGTCACCTGTTCCCGTCTAGACTAAACTAGTGGCTTAGTGCTTAGGTCAGACCCTGGCACATAGTAGGTGTTGAGTGAACCTAGGCCTTTGGGGTCATCCCAGAATTCCACAATGAACAGGTGAAAAAGACAAGACTGTGGCTGAAGACTTAGTGGGAGAAGTGAGGGGGTGGAATATTCTAGAAAGTGCAGAATAGACCAGTAAAATGTGCCTATTTTATACGAATATCTGCTAGAAACACCAACACTACTGTCTTTGGAAACAGAATTTGCCCATTTTTCTTTGCTTTTGCCTTCACTTTGTAAAATGTAAACTCTAGCCCTGGGCTGACAATTTGCTTGCGTATTTCATTTAATCCTTTTAGCTGGAGATTATATTATCCTTGTTTTACAGATGTGGAAACTAGTTGGAATCAGAGGTATTAGGTCACTTGCCCAAGATCACATAGCTGGAAAGAGAACTGAAAAAAAAAAGTATTTTTATACAGCAGGTTCTTATTGGTTATCTGTTTTATACACATTAGTGTATATAGGTCAATGCCAATCTCCCAGGTCATCCCACCACCACCACCTCCCCCCAACCCCGCATTCCCCCCCTGGTGTCCATACATTTGTTATCTATATCTGTGTCTCTATTTCTGCCTTGCAAACCGGTTCATCTGCACCATTTTTCTAGATTCCACATATATGCGTTAATATACGATATTTGGGGACATCCCTGATGGTGCAGTAGTTAAGAACCTGCCTGCCAATGCAGGGAACACAGGTTCAAGCCCTGGTCCAGGAAGATTCCACATGCCGCAGAGCAGCTAAGCCCGTGTGCAAAAAACTACTGAGCCTACACGCCTAGAGCCCGTGCTCTGAACAAGACAAGAAACCACAACGAGAAGCCTGTGCACCACAATGAAGAGCAGCCCCCGCTTGCTGCAACTAAAGAAAGCCCGCGCGCAGCAATGCAGCCAAAAATAAAAGTAAATAAAAAAATTTATTATTTAAAAATATATATATATGATATTTGTTTTTCTCTTTCTGATTTGCTTCACTCTGTATGACAGTCTCTAGGTCCATCCACGTCTCTACAAATGACCCACTTTCGTTCCTTTTCATGGCTGAGTAATATTCCATTGTATATATGTACCACACCTTCTTTATCCATTTCATCTGTCAATGGGCATTTAGGTTGCTTCCATGACCTGGCTATTGTAAATAGTGTTGCAATGAACATTGGGGTGCATGTGTCTTTTTGAATTATGGTTTTCTCTGGGTATATGCCCAGTAGTGGGATTGCTGGGTCATATGGTAATTCTATTTTTAGTTTTTTAAGAAACCTCCATACTGTGGAACTGAGATTTAAACCCAGGTCTGTGTTTTTTTCCCAACTGAATTGAACTAAAAGTCTGTTGAGAGCTTTCAGACTTGAAGTTCTGTTGTTCTGCTGGGTTATTTAAGATTTTTGAATTGATCTTTTTGCAAAGAACAAAGTCAGCTCTTCTGCAGCCTGGTACCTGAGTCTGTTCCCAGCCTCTCTGCCCTGGTCATCCCACAGCTGCCAAGAGGAAGCACCACTCTGATTCCCCAGCCTCCTCTGGAGGCTGGTTCTTGATGGAAAATATCCCAGGAAACATGCAAGAGTTTGTGCAGCAAACAGCCACTTGGCCAGTTATAGCAGAGAGAACCTGAAACTGGAACTCAGGAGAACTGGGCTATTAGTCTCATACAAGTCAATTCCACAGATCTTTCCTAATGTTGAGTGACAGGTACTGTCCTGGGATTGGAGATAGAACAACAAATAAGACACTTCGACTCTCTGCCCCTCAGTCTCCCCATCTGTAAAATGAGAGCATATGACTGGGTCAGAGATGGCAACATACATAGCACACAGGCCTCTTATCTCCCTTCCAGCTCTCATGGCAGACATTGCTAATTGATCCCAGTGTGCTTTCCTGCTGAAACACATCTCAGCCTCAGCTACGTAACTCCCAACAGCCACCGAACACCAAGGATAGAAGTGCCAGAGAAGATGAAATATTTTGCCTTCCCACGACTAAGGCAGCTCAGGTTCTGCCCAGCTCTGTCAGTTCAGCCAATATCTTCCAATTCTCCCAGAGCCCCCAGCCCTGTGATTTGTCTGCTCCTGGAAAGGATCCTCCATCATGATGGGTAAGACCGCTGGGCCAAGCCAGAGAGCCACAGGGCAGCCTCCTGCTGCCTCTTTCCTGGTGGTGAGAGGAAGGAGACTTAGCAAGCCCCCTAAAGACCTGATCCCCAACGCAGCAGCTCCTAGCAGGACTGCTTCCCAACCCTCCCCAGGGAGGCTTAGCACTCCTGCAATCATACATCGTCCACCTGCCCCCCCAAGACCACATTGGCTCAGACCAAAGTTGCGAAAGGAAAGAAGTAGGAAGTAGGAGCCAGGGAGGAATCCCACAGAATTGTAGCTTTTCCATATCCATCGTGTTGTTGCATACCTCCAAGCCTTTACACATGCAGTTCCCTCTACTCTGACTGCTCTGCCCCCTTGTCTGCCTGAGGAACTCTCATTCATTCCTTGAAACTCTATTCACCTATCCTCTCCTTTGGGAGGCCTTCCTTGCCCTCCCTCTTAGCAGTCACCCACTTCTTCTTGGGTATGATGTCTGTGCACTGTGCACACACTTATCATTTCTGCTCGCCCTTGTAGTGATTTGCACACTTGTCTATCTCTCTCTCTGAACTGCAAACTCCTTGAAGGCAGAACTATGTCTTATTCCATCAGGGCCTTGGCACAGAGCGCAAACTCACTAAATATTTGTGGGTCTGTTGATCCAACCCCAAACCCTACCACCTGAAAAGTTTAAAATACCCCAAGCTGATGAGATGGGGACAAGTATCATTATCCCCAATTTGCAAGTGACTCAGCTCAGGTAAAGAGGCATGCCAAAAAGCCACCTGCTCATGCCACTAGCTAAGTCAGGGCAAGGATCTGGGTGTCCAAGTTCCCCAACATTCCAAGGAGGGGAAGTGTTCCCTCCCTTTAATGCTGCATAAGAGTTGACCAACCCTGAGTGTCCACTCGTGTTTTTTCACTGTTTATATTCTGAGGCTGGAGCAGTTAATCCAAGTGGTAGGAGCTACACACTCATGCTACCATAGTCAAATTTTACACCATTTGTTCCAGCAAATGCCTTTCAAGAAATCAAAAAAACAAAGTGCTAATATCTTTAATAA
Source organism: Orcinus orca (assembly GCF_937001465.1). NCBI lineage: Eukaryota > Metazoa > Chordata > Mammalia > Artiodactyla > Delphinidae > Orcinus > Orcinus orca. The sequence goes on from NC_064559.1 coordinate 199,934,583, forward strand.
GCAAAAAGCTGTTACAAATAGATAAAAATAATAACTCAGTAGAAAAAATAGATAAAAGTCACAAACAGGCAAGCCTCGTGATTTCAGATCATTTCAACGATTATTCATTGAGCAACTACTGCATGCCAAGCACTGTTCAAGACATTGGAGGTGCATAGTGAACAAGACAAGGTCCCTGCTCTCATGGAATAACCTAGTGAGAAGGAGACAGGCAATAAGGTACAAATAAACATATATATCTCATACAGCAGGCAGTGATAAGTACTATGTAGCAAAGTAAAATACGGTGTTATGGGGACTTCCCTGGAGGTCCAGTGGTTAAGACTCTGCTCTTCCACTGCAGGAGGCGCGGGTTTGATCTCTGGTCGGGAACTAAGATCCTACATACTGCGCGGCACGGCCAAAAACAAAATTTTTTTTTAAGCTTTGGTTAAAAAAAAAAATACGGTGATATGATGAAAATGATGGAGCTACCCTAGTTGGGATGGTCAGGAAAGATCTCTCAAGAAGGTGCTGAGCTATTTACAATAGCCAAGACATGGAAGCAACAAAAGTTTGCTTCCATCAACAAATGAATGGATAAAGAAGATGTGGTATATATACACAATGGAGTACTACTCAGCCATAAAAAAGAATGAAATAATGCCATTTGCAGCAATATGGATGGACCTAGAGATTATCATATTAAGTGAAGTCAGACAGAGAAAGACATATCATATGATATCATTTATATGTGGAATCTTAAAAACATGATATAAATGAACTTATTTACAAAACAGAAATAGACTGGGAATTCCCTGGCGGTCCAGTGGTTAGGACTTCGTGCTTCCACTGCAGAGGGCACGGATTTGATCCCTGGTGGGGAGACTAAGATCCCACATGCTGTGCAGCATGGTCAAAAAACCCAAACAAACAGAAATAGACTCACAGACATAGAAAACAAACTACTTATGGTTACCAAAGGGGACAGCAGGGTAGGGGGAGAGATAAATTAGGAGTTTGGGATTAACATATACACATTACAATATATAGAATAGATAAATAACAAGGACCTACTGTATAGCACAGGGAACCATGTTCAATATCTTGTAATAAACTATAATGGAAAATAATCTGAAAAAGAATATATATGTATACATATATACATATATATGTATGTATGTATGTATGTATGTATAACTGAATCACCTTGCTGTATACATGACACTAACACGACATTGTAAATTAACTATACTTCAATTTTTTTTAATGGTTTTAAAAAAAAGAAAGTGCTGATATCTGAATGATAAAAACAGTCCAGAGGAGGACCAGTGAGGTAGTACAAGGTCTCTAAGTAGGAATGAGCTCAATGTTCAGGACGCCAAAAGAAGGCCCGTGTGGCCAGAGAGAAGTGGGCAATGAGGGGAGTGTAGAGTACAAGAGGGGTCAAACGTGCAGGGCTCAGTAAGCTGGAGGGAGAGTTCAGATATGAGGGAGGGGGGAAACCATCAGAAGCAGGAGAAGGACATGATCTGGTTGCATTCTTTTTTTTTTTAAATCACTTTGGCTGCTGTATGGGAAGTTGACAAAAGTGGGGCCAGAGGGGAAGCAGGGAGCACAGTTAGGAGGCGCCCATGTCAGTCCAGGGGAGAAGTGATGAGGACTTGGAATCAGGTGAATGTCTGGAGGTGAGGGTGGTAAGGATTCAGGATGTTTTGGGGAGAAATTGACAGGATTTGCTGATAACGGACTGGATTTGGGGATGAGGGGGAAAGAGGAATCAAGGATACTTATATATTTTACCTGGGGTAGGTGGTGGTATTTTTCTTGGATGGGAAAAATGGCAGAAGTGGGGGCAGGGGGCAGGTGGCAGGAGCTGGTTTGGACAGAAGTTTGGATCTTAGTTCCCCGACCAGGGATCAAACCCATGCCTCCTGCAGTGGAAGCACACGGTCTAAACCACTGGATGGCCAGGGAAGTCACCAGAAGTTTTATTTTTTTATTTTATTTTTGTTTATTCATTTTATTTCCTGGCCTACAAGTAAAATTAACCAGTTAGTCACTATACAGAAATACATTCTTATTTTACAAGAAATACAAATGGATGACATCCTGATTTTGCAAGCTCAGTAAGTGTATTGAGTGGCTCTGGATTTCCCTATTTCCCTATGTCACCTGGTGACAGCCACCAGTGGAAAGACCAAAAAGGTAAAATTACTGGGCTTCCTAGAACTCTAATTTTAACTATTTTTAGTATTTCAAAGTGGGAGAAAGTGTTATCATTATTAATGCTGTGCCTATGCTAATATAACCTTTCAAGATTTAGAAGATATCTGAAATATTGTGCATGTTTCAGTGTGAAAATTAATTTTTTAAAGTATAAATCAGGGAATTCCCTGGTGGTCCAGTGGTTAGGACTCAGCGCTTTCACTGCTGGGGCTGGATTCCATCCCTGGTCTGGGAACCAAAAGGTCCCGCAAGCTGCAAGGCAATAAATAAATAAATAATTACGTGCCCCTGGGGGTGGGCAATAATAGTATTAGCTAACATTTGTTGAGCTTTTCCTCTGTGCCTGGCACGCTTTACATCAGGGGCTTGAGGCCAGATAATTCTTTGTCATGGGGCTGTCTTGAACACTGTAGGATGTTTAGCAACATCCCTGGCCTGTGCCCACTAAATGCCCGTAGCGCCCATGCACACGCACACGCACACGCACACACTCAGTTAGACAACCAAAAATGTCTCCAGACATTGCCTAATCATCCCCTGGGGTAAAATCACTCCTGATTGGGAACGCTGCTCTACATAGATTCTCTCATATAATCCTCGCAAACACCCTATGAATTTGGTCATCATCCCCAATTTACAGATGAGGAAAACTGAGGCCCAGAATAGTTAAGTTCTTTTTTGGCCAGGGTAGGCTGGAGTGCCCATTGACCATCCATGGAAAGATACTGAGCAGGCAGGTATATGGATGCAGCTGGAGTTCGGAGGGGCAGTTAAGGTGAAAAGAGAGAGCCTGCAATTGGTAGTCACTGGGGTCTAGATGGAATTGACACCAGGGGCTGGGGGAGGTCACCTGAGCAGGTAATGTCCCCTCTCTTATTTTTCTTTTTGGCCATGCCACACAGCTTGCAGGATCAGTTCCCTGACCAGGGATTGAACCCAGGCCACGGCAGTGAAAGCCCGGAATCCTAACCACTATGCCACCAGGGAAGTCCCCCCTCTCTTCTTTTGAAACACTTCATTCCTCCTGTTATCTCTGCTGTCTCCTGCATCACCAGTTTCTCTTTCTTTTCTGAATCATCCCCATAAGCAAACACAGAAAGTGTCACCCTCCCTTGATCTCACCTCCCCCTCCAGCTCCCACCCCATTTCTCTGCTCCCCTTCATAGCAACATTCTTGAAATAGTTGGTACATTCTGTCTCTTCAAAGCATCATCTCCCATTCTCCCCTCCACCTACTATAATTGGGCGCCCATCCAACACACCACTAAGACTGCCCCCATGCCACCAAACCCACTGGTCACCCCTCTGTCCTCATCTTACTGGCCCTCTCAGCAGCATTGGACAAGGTTGGCCTCCCTCCCTCTTGAAGCACCTTCTTTCCTTGGCATCGACAATAATACCACGCTGTCTCAGCTCTCCTCCACTCCTCTGCTCCTCCTCCAAATGTTAAAAGGGCCCAGGGTCCCAGGCCCCCTTCGCTTCCTAGTTACACAAAAGAAAAAGATATAGATGGCCAGTACACAAAGAAAAATGTGCCCAGTCTCAACTATAACAAAAGAAATGACCAATAAAACAAATGAGATATATTTTTAATTTATCACAATGCTTCAGGGGCTTCCCTGGTGGCGCAGTGGTTGAGAGTCTGCCTGCCGATGCAGGGGACCCGGGTTCGTGCCCCGGTCCGGGAAGATCCCACATGCCGCAGAGCGGCTGGGCCCGTGAGTCATGGCCGCTGAGCCTGCGCGTCCGGAGCCTGTGCTCCACAATGGGAGAGGCCACAACAGTGAGAGGCCCGCGTACCGCAAAAAAAAAAAAAAAAAAAAAGATTCAAAAGGTTAGGTAATAGTATAGATACGGGAGGAAAAGGCGCTTTCATTCACTGTTGGTGAGAACGATAAATGGTATCTTTTTTGGAAGGAGTTTCTCAATAGCTATCTGTAGATACATAAAATAGAAAAGAATGCTCAATCCTCTGCTTTGTCCTAAAATTTTTTTTGACATAATTTCAGATTTACAGAAAAGTTGCAAGAATAAAACAAAGAATTTGCAAATGCCCTGCATCTAGATCAACCAGAGTCCCCAAATAGTAACATCTTACTACATTAGTGTTCTCTCTCTCCTATTTATTTATAGTTTATATATATTTATACACTATATATTTGTTTATAGTTTATATATTAATATTTGTTTATTTTCCCAAACCACTTAGTAGTAAGTTGCAGGCATGATGTCCTTTTACCATAAATCCTTAAGTATGTATTTCCTGTAAGTATGGAATTCTCTTCCATAACCACAATAGTTATCAAAATCAGGAAATTAGCATTGATACAACACTCTAACCCATGGATCTCATTGGGATTTCACCAACTGTCAAAATAACATCCATTTCAGCTAAAGAAAACTCAAGGTCATGTATCACGTGCAGTCATCATATGTTTTTGGTGTCCATTAATCTGGAGCAGTTTCTCAGACTTTCTTTCTGCTTCATGACACTGGCATTTTTGAAAAATTCAGGCAATTTTGTTCATAGGATGCTCCTTAGTTTGGGTTTGTCTGATGTTCCCAGGGCTTGGCAAACTACCGCTCACAGGCCAAATCTGGCCCACTGATTATTTTTCTTCAACCCATGAGCTAAGAATGGTTTTAACTGGTTGCAGGGGCAGGGGATCAAAAGAAGAATATTCCATGACACGTGAAAATTAAATAAACTCAACTTCCCTGGTGGCGCAGTGGTTAAGAATCCACTGGCCAATGCAGGGGACACAGGTTCGAGCCCTGGCCCAGGAAGATCCCACATGCCGCAGAGCAACTAAGCCCGTGCGCCACAACTACTGAGCCTGTGCTCTAGAGCCTGCAAGCCACAACTATTGAGCCCAAGTGCCACAACTACTGAAGCCCACGCACCTAGAGCCTCTGCTCCACAACGAGAGAAGCTACCACAATGAGAAGCCCACGCACCACAAGGAAGAGTAGCCCCCGCTCGCCGCAACTAGAGAAAGCCTGTGAGCAGCAACGAAGACCCAACGCGGCCAAAAAAATAAATAAATAATAAATAAATAAAACCTTAATTTTAAAAAAAAAATTAAGTGAAACTCAGTTTCCATGTCCATAAGTAAAGTTTCACTGGACACAACCACACCCGTTTGTTACATACGGCACTTTCACCCTGCAATACAGAGTTGAGTAGTTACGACACAGACTCATCCTCTCATCACTTTGCCTGGCTACTCAGAGCTCAACAAATTAGTGGCCCAGCTGACAGCATGCATATCACCATAGTGCAGCCTTTTATGTTTTTGTTACCAGTGCGCATCCATCGTGTCAAAACAAGAAAAGTGGACAATGAATGTTGCACTTTTTTTATTGTGGTAAAATGCACAAAACATAAAATTTACCATCGTACCATCGTTCAGTGTACAGTTCAGTGGTGTTAAGTAAGTTCACATTGCTGTGCAGCCATCACCCCCATCCATCTCCAGAACTCTTCACCTTGCAGAACTGAAACTCTGCACCCATTAAACGATAACTCCCCAGCCCCCTCCCCACAGCCCCCCAGCGACCACCATTCTACTTTCTGTCTCTATGAATTTGTCTAAGTACTTTTGGTGACTCGTTTCTTTCACTTAGTTTAATGTTCTCAAGACCCGTCCACTACCTCAACATAATAAAGGCCATACATGACAAACCCACAGCAAACATCATACTCAATGGTGAAAAACTGCAAGCGTTTCCTCTAAGATCAGGAACAAGACAAGGATGTCCACTCTCGCTACTCTTATTCAACATAGTTTTGGAAGTCCTAGTCACCGCAATCAGAGAAGAGAAAGAAATAAAAGGAATACAAATTGGAAAAGAAGAAGTAAAACTGTCACTGTTTGCAGATGACATGATACTACACATAGAGAATCCTAAAGATGCCACCAGAAAACTATTAGAGCTAATCAATGAATTTGGTAAAGTAGCAGGATACAAAATTAATGCACAGAAATCTCTGGCATTCCTATACACTGATGACAAAACGTCAGAAATAGAAATTAAGGAAACACTCCCATTTACCATCGCAACAAAAAGAATAAAATACCTAGGAATAAACCTACCTAAGGAGGCGAAAGACTTGTACTCAGAAAACTATAGAACACTGATGAAAGAAATCAAAGATGACATAAACAGATGGAGAAATATACCATGTTCTTGGATTGGAAGAATCAGTATTGTGAAAATGACTATACTACACAAAGCAATCTACAGAGTCAAAGCAATCCTTGTCAAATTACCAATGGTATTCTTCACAGAATTAGAACAAAAAATTTTACAGTTCGTATGGAAACACAAAAGACCCCAAATAGCCAAAGCAATCTTGAGAAAGAAAAACGGAGCTGGAGGAATCAGGCCCCCCAACTTCAAATTATACTACAAAGCTACAGTAATCAAGACAGTATGAAACTGAGACACAGATGTAGAGAACAAACGTATGGACACCAAGGGGGGAAAGTGGTGGGGGGTGGGGGTGGGGGTGGGATGAATTGGGCAATTGGGATTGACATGTATACACTGATGTGTATAAAATTGCTGACTAATAAGAACCTGCTGTATAAAAAAAATAAAATAAAATTCAAAAAAACTAAAAAAGCATTTAATCCACAGTTTAAGTTTTGAAAAGTAAGAATCACACATTGTCTTCCAGAAGTAGCTTATCCTGAATATTTTATTATTTTCTGGCATCTGTTGAGAAGACAGTGTTTTAAAAAAAAAATATGGTACTGGCACAAAAACAGAAATATAGATCAATGGTACAGGATAGAAAGCCCAGAGATAAACCCACATACATATGGTCAACTAATCTATGACAAAGGAGGCAAGAACATACAATGGAGAAAAGACAGCCTCTTCAATAAGTGGTGCTGGGAAAACTGGACAGCTGCATATAAAAGAATGAAATTAGAACACTATGTAACACCATACACAAAAATAAACTCCAAATGGATTAAAGACCTAAATGTAAGACCAGACACTATAAAACTCTTAGAGGAAAACATAGGAAAACCTCTCTTTGACATAAACCACAGCAAGATCTTTTTTGACCCACCTCCTAGAGTAATGGAAATAAAAACAAAAATAAACAAATGGGACCTAATTAAACTTCAAAGCTTTTGCACAGCAAAGGAAACCATAAACAAGACAAAACGACAACCCTCAGAATGGGAGAAAATATTTTCAAATAAAACAATGGACAAAGGATCAATCTCCAAAATATACAAACAGCTCATGGAGCTCAACATCAAAAAACAAACAATTCAATTAAAAAATGGGCCGAAGATCTAAATAGACATTTCGCCAAAGAAGACATACAGATGGCCAAGAAGCACATGAAAAGCTGCTCAACATCACTAATTATTAGAGAAATGCAAATCAAAACTACAATGAGGTATCACCTCACATCGGTCAGAATGGCCATTATCAAAAAATCTAGAAACAATAAATGCTGGAAAGGGGGTGGTGAAAAGGGAACCCTCTGGCACTGTTTGTGGGAATGTAAATTGATACAGCTACTATGGAGAACAGTATGGAGGTTCCTTAAAAAACTAAAAATAGAACTACCATACGACCCAGCAATCCCACTACTGGGCGTATACCCTGAGAAAACCATAATTCAAAAAAAGTCATGTCACCATTGTAAAGCATTATACTCCAATAAAGATGTTAAAAAAAAAAAGACTCATGTACCACAATGTTCATTGCAGCACTATTTACAATAGCCAGGACATGGAAACAACCTAAGTGTCCATCGACAGATGAATGGATAAAGAAGATGTGGCACATGTATACAATGGAATATTACTCAGCCATAGAAAGAAATGAAATTGAGTTATTTGTAGTGAGGTGGATGGACCTAGAGTCTGTCATACAGAGTGAAGTAAGTCAGAAAAACAAATACCGTATGCTAACACATATATGGAATCTAAAAAAAAAAAAAAAGATACTGATGAACCTAGTTGCAAGGCAGGAATAAAGACATAGAGAATGGACTTGAGGACACGGAGCGGGGAGGGGGAAGCTGGGGCAAAGTGAGAGTGACATGGACATATATACACTACCGAATGTAAAACAGATAGCTAGTGGGAAGCAGCTGCATAGCACAGGGAGATCAGCTCAGTGCTTTGCGATGACCTAGAGGGGTGGGATAGGGAGGGTGGGAGGGAGATGCAAGAGGGAGGGGATATGGGGACATGTGTATGCATGTGGCTGATTCACTTTGTTGTGCAATGGAAACTAACACAGTACTGTGAAGCAATTATACTCCAATAAGGAGCTATTAAAAAAAAATAATAAAAAAGATCCATCCATGTTGTAGCATGTGTCAGAATCCCCTTCTTTTTAAGGCTGAATAATATTCCATTGTATGTATGTGTCACATGTTTTGTTTTGTATTTTTTAAACACTTTTTTTTTAATTTTTATTTTTTAAAGCATGGATCATTCTTTTTTTTTTTTTTATTTTATTTATGGCCGTGTTGGGTCTTCGTTTCTGTGCAAGGGCTTTCTCTAGTTGCGGCAAGTAGGGGCCACTCTTCTTCGCGGTGCGCGGGCCTGTCACTATCGCGGCTTCTCTTGTCGCGGAGCACAGGCTCCAGACGCGCAGGCTCAGTAATTGTGGCTCACGGGCCTAGTTGCTCCGCGGCATGTGGGATCTTCCCAGACGAGGGCTCGAACCTGTGTTCCCTGCATTGGCAGGCAGATTCTCAACCACTGCGCCACCAGGGAAGCCCCATGTCACATGTTTTAATCCATTCATCCGTTGATGGGCAAATGGTGCACTTTTAAGGTGCGGTGGAGTGTGTATTATTTTTTTAATCTAATGAGATGGCAAAGTATTGTGCTTATTCCACAATGACAGTATATCTGTGCTAAAAGAACACACTGTGTCTTGGTCCACAGTGCCTAAATTATTTACTATCTGGCCATCTATACAAAAGAGATTGGCCAACCCCCATTTTGGTTTATCCTGGCCTCACAGCAGCCTTGGGGCTGGACTGCAAGTCTGACTCCATTGCATGCCAATGTTGGCATAGTTCCCATTTCAAATACAGGCTCAGATGCTCACCCTTTTATCCACAACTTTACGTGGGCTTCCAACAAATGCACTTGACCCTTTCCTCCTAACTGTGCCAACGCGAGCCCTGTACCTGGCCAAGAACCATCCCCGGCCCCCATCCACACCCCCAAGCCAGCCCTGTCCTTTCTTGCCCAAACATCAATCATTCTGTAAGTATTTCCTGATTCCTTTTCTGTACCCAGCCCTGGGGAAGTTGACACTTGAGGAAGGCGGGTGCAAGGGGGTGGGGGGAGTGATGCTTATGTACCAGATATGTCCCTGCCTTCCCCACCCACATGCCCAGCATCTTCCTGAAATTAATCATAGAATCTGCAAATTACCGGATCTGAGACACAAAGGCTCCTCAGCATGTGTGAATTATAGCAACGGTCCCCAACTTTTTGGCACCAGGGACCGGTTTGTGGAAGACAATTTTTCCACGGACGGGAGCAGGGGAGGAGAGGATGGTTCAGACAGTAATGCAAGTGATGGGGAGCCATAGGGAGCAGCAGAGGAAGCTTCACTGGCTCCGCGGCCGCTCACCTCCTGCTGTGCCGCCCAGTTCCCACAGGCCGTGGACCAGTAGCTGTCTACGGCCCAGGGTTTGGAGACCCCTGAATGATAGAACCTCCAAGTTTCTAAACTTCTGGGTTAATAAAAGCTTAGAATGGAAGAAATATATGACCTGAGACCAGTAAAATGTTAGGATTAGGGAACTTTAGGGTGCTAAGTTGTTAAAAATAAAAAACATTAAAACGTCCAAGCCTTGATCACGTGGTATCCTCGGCCCAGCTTGCCCTTCCCCTCTTTTCTCACCTCCCTACCTCTCCCTGTTGACAGTCTAGCCACTCAAGGGTCTCTCCAAACGTCCACCAGGATGTGTCCCTTCATTTCCCTGGGCGGAGGTCACAGCCCTCCTCTATCCTCAGGTTCACCTCAAGACTACAAGTCACTTTAATTATCAGAGCCTCAGTCTCCCATCTGCAAGATGGGAAGAATAAAAGTACCCCCCCCCCCCACTCCACGCAAAGGGTTGTTGTAGGAGTGAAATTAGGGAACACGGGAAACACTGATCCCAGTGCTGGGCACATACATTAGCTGAGGAGCTCGGGGGGTGCTCTGGCTCCAGGGCCCTTGCTGAGTGTTCCAGACACATGGCCTCCGTGGGCACTTGCAGAACTAATTGAACATGGTGTTGAACCTGAGCCCAGGAAGAAGCGGGGTGGGCACCTGGCAGGGAGGTGCCCATCCAGGAAGACTCCCTGCAAGAGGGTGGCTTGCCTTTGCCAGGACCCAGTTAGATGATGGTGGAGGATGAGGGTCAAGTGTGGGGCGAGGCCAGCGTGTGATTTCACCCCAGCATTGGAATGGATGACAGGTCAGAGGGAGGGGCTGGGGGAGAAATGGGGGAGTCAGTCATCTAGCCTGGTAGGGGGTTAAGGTTTTAGCTCTGAGAGAACTCACCCTGGCAAGCAAGGGAAGGAAGAGTACATTTATTGAGCACGTACTGTGTGCCCGGTGCTGTGCTGAACACTTGACATGGTTTGGATTGGTCCTCACCAAGGCCCAGCATTGAGATTAAAAGTGTAGCAGGAGAGCCAGGGGGACCTGGGTCCAAATCCCAGCTCTGCTACTTCATGGCTGTGTGACATTGGGCAGGCCACAGCCTCTCTGAGTCTGTTTCCTCATCTGTAACACAGGGATGATGATAAGAGGCTAAACTAAATAATTTGTCAGCACTTGACTATTTTTGACCTATAAAAAGGGCAATTTCACGTGATTCAAACTAAAATCTACACTGGCAGGTCGCTGGGAGGATTAAATGAATTAATCCATTTAACGTCGTTGGCCCAATGTCTGGCACATAGTAAGTGCTCAATAAACAGTAGCTTGTCTTTTTAATTGTCCTCATGCAACAGATGAAAACACTGAGGCTCAGAGAGGTTAAATAACTAGTCCAAGGCCACCCAGCTGGCAGGCAGCAGAGCAAAAATTCAAACCCGGACGCAAACCTACTGCTCTCTGGATGGGGTGGGATAGGGAGCAATGCCTGAGTCTATGCGGCTCTAGCCGGCCTTCTTTCCACACTGCCGGCTGGATCCTGGGGGCTGGAGCCCACACTCATTAACCACACACTCCGGCTCCCTCCCCCCAGGGGCCTGAATCGAAACCCACTGAGGGACCAGTGACCTCTGCAGCCTGTCTGACACCCTGGGAGAGCACGGGAGTGGGGGGATCAGGAGATCCCAGCAGGTAGAGGAGGGATGAAGGGAGAGTGGGGTCATGGTCAGAGCCGGCCACAAGGTTTTCTTCAGACTCAGCTTCCTTTCCAGGCACCAAGACCGTGAGCCTGCTGTGCCTGGAAGGCTGGGAGAGCGAGTGAGGGCGTGCGCATGTGCACGTGGGGGGGAGGGGTGGGACGTGCATACCTGTGTGAGGATGAGTCTTGCCTTGAGGATGGGGGCACTGGTGGTGGGGGCGTGAGCACAGGTGCGAGCCTGCGTTTCTGGAGATGCGCCTTTCTTACGCGTGTTGCACCTGCGTTTGCGTGCAGTCGTGGAGGTGTGTAGGGTGTAGAGGGCCGCAACAGGCATGTTAGCAGAGCTTCTGGAACAGAAGGCCTGCGTCTGAGCCCTGACTCTGCCACTTGCTAGCTGTGTGACCTTGGATAAGTTATGTCCAATAAAACCCAAGAAATCCAGACTGAGCAAGGAGAGAATTTATTCAAGAGGATGCTCGCAGGGAAGGCACTGTTGCGATAGGGGTGGCAGGGAGCTACGGCACCAGGGAGAATGCTCTGAGTGTAAATTCTGCAAGCATCTCAAGAACTGGGCAAAAAGAGGTTTTCTTTTACAGAGAGGAGTAAACAGAGCTAGAAGGATCAGGAGTGGGAAAGTGGGATGAAAGGGTGGGTGCTGGGAAGGTAGATCAGAGAACGTCCTACCCAGTTCTGGTGGCTGCAGTGGGGCTGTCGGCTGCCTCCAGGGGGCTACAGTTCAGGGGCCTGGATGAACGAAAGAAGCTTAAGTTTGGTTAACAAGCATTTTGTTCTGATTGATCAGTGAGAACGAGCGGTTCATTTATTGGGCAAAGAATAGGAGTTTGGAGGGTCTGTGTCTGGCCTTGTCACGGGGAAGCGGGGGGAGCGTCCATGAGTCTTAGCTAAGTCATACGGGCAAGGCGGGGCCCTGCACAGTAAACCATTTCCTGAAACACAAGGGTGGTGGCATTTCTTAACCTTCACCGTTTGGCAGGCTCACAGGGTTCAGGTAAATTCACCACGGACATCACTTAAGCTCTCTGTGCCTCAGTTTCCTCCTCAGGGATGTGAGGGTGAGCAGCACCCCCCGCAGTGAGAACACTCGGTGAGTTCATAGCTGTAAAGAGCTTAACGTGGCGCCTGGCATGAAGTGGGTGCGCAGTCATTAATCCGGCTGCTACATGGGGACAAGGTCTCTGATCTCACCCTCATTAACTGGTTCCTCAGTGTTTCCAAGCCCTGTGCCAGGCACTGGGGACAGAGAGGAATCAGAGGTCCCTGAACGCCAGGAGCTCACTACCAGGGAGGGGGCAGGCTCCCCACCCCTCCTTGATGCTCAGGATGAGACATGCCCTCCAAGAGGGGTGCTGGTCCCAGGGAGGGGCACAGGAGGCTTCTGGGAGCTATTACTTACAGGGTTCATGGGACTGAAGCAGCAGCTCGTGTGTGAGACCTCGGTGTGGGAGTGAAGAGAGATCGTGTGTGAGTGTGTGTGTGTGTGTGTGTGTGTGTATGCACGCACGTGTGCGTCTGGGCTGGCCTGGGTGAGCATCAGCTCATCTGTGCACGTGGAGTCTGGTTAATGGGGGCAGAGGCCGAGGCTTCGACCCCTCACAGGCCCCTCTTAATCCAGGCCTGACCACCCCAGCCAGGAGCCATGCGTCCCAGCCCCATGGGGGCCCCAGGGCTCCACCTTACATCCCATGGCTTGTGAGGGCAGGAGGGTCACCCACCTGGCCCCAGGAGAGAGGACACTCCTGCAGGCCACATGTGTGACTCCTGTCTTCTCTCTTGGGCACACAGAGGCCACACCCACAGTGGGACTAGAGGGTGACTGAGCTCCTCCTCAGGGTGTGGGATGCACTCAGCCCTGCTCTAGGTACCATCTCCCAGCCTCGCGATGGTGGAGCAGATGGAATGTCATGGCCCTTCAGTCACACCCTGAGGTGTGGAACTCCTGTTGGGAAAAGTCAAACCTGCCCCCCTGCAGCACTCGCCCCCACTTGGTCCTGGCTCTCCCCACCTGGCCAGCCTGAACTGGTACTGTTACCAAACCAAACTTGGGTTCCCTCGCCCATTCACAGTAAAGCCAATCTACTGACACTGGTTGCAGTGAAGGAAAGGGCAGTGTTTATTGCAGGTGCCAAGCAAGGAGTACAGGTAGCTAATGCTCAAAAGACCCGAACTCCCCAGTGGATTTCAGAGAAGGGGTTTTAAAGACAGGGTGAGGGAGAGAGTTGCAGGGTCACAGTCAGCTCATGGACATTCTTCTGATTGGTTGGTGGTCACATAATCGGGAGTCAGTGTCATCAACCTTCTAGTTCCAGCCAGTCTGGGGTCTAAGTGGTCAGCATACAATTAACCTCTTCTACCTGGTGGGGGTTTCAGTATCTGCAAAACAGCTCAAAGGACGTGTCTCAGAATATTATCTTTAGCCCATAAGGAGGGACTAAAGATCCTTGCTTTGTTTTATGGTTAAACTATTATTTTGCCTTGCTTGGCTGTTTTCCTTTGCTTCTGCGTTTTTTCATTTCTCTGATTACATTTGCTCTTTGGACCTCAGGGAAGGCCTAGGAGGCTAAAGCTTTTCTACAGAAAAGAGGCAGGGGACATGGCAGGGTTCTGCTCAGTTATGATACCTCTGTCAGCTCCTGCATTCATTCACTCATTCATTCATTCAGCACCTACCATGAGTTGGATCCTGTCCTGGGACCAGGAGCACAGCAGTGAACAAGACAGAGGAAATGACCCCTCCAGGCTCGCAGGGAGAGGGTGGAGGACAGGCAATTATCAACACAAATAAGTAGGGCTGCCAGATAAACTACAGGACACCCAGTTAAATTTGAATTTCGGGTAAACAACATATCATTTTCCATGTCCCAAGCAATACTTGGAACCTGGGATAATTATCCATTGTTTATCTGAAATTCAGATTTAACTGGGTGTCCTGTGTTTTTTTGCCTACATAAGGTATTTTCAGCTGGCAACAATCTGAGGAAACTAAGCTAGGGCGATTTTTGTGATAGAGAGTGATGGGGGCGGGGTCTACGTTAGCCAGGATGATGGGGGGGGGGATGGACCTGAATAAGGAGGAAGATCCCACCCACTTCCAATTTCTTCAGCTGTATCCTGGCTTCTAAGATTACACTCATTATCGCTATAAAAACCTTAGAATTGTCCTGAGGAGCCAGGCAAAAGCAGAGAGATTCAGTGGATGTGATTCAGACACCTGTAACAGGGTGGCCTCAAAAGGACGTCTTTGAACTGAGCTCAGAATAAAATCAAGGAGTAAATCCATCAGTTGAACCCAAACCCAAACCCAGACACTGAGCCTCAAATCTGACTTGAGAAATGGGGAATATGTAACCTGAACTCACAAGAGCCAGGCTACATAACCACTCCCTTTTTAGATGATGGGAGATCCTTTTCAAGTGATGATAAGGGGGACGCAAGTCCCATCAAGGTCATGGGCAAAAACCTAAGTCTAAGCCTGAGGTTTCTGTGGATGTTAGGGAATCTTAGAGGAGGTGATCACCCCAAAATGGCTTGAGAAGTCAACCCCAAAAGTTGCTTAAGGTGGAAAAATCCTTGACTCAGGGAGCCCACCTCTCTTAAGCATGAAAAGAATTGAGTAAAAAAAAAATTTAAGAGAATCAAACATATAGTAGTTACATGTTTGTGTTAAAAAAAATAACAGGCACATGTTTGGAATTTTAAGTATTTGTAATATTTAAAAGAATGTGCTCTATGGGAATAACAGATCAGCCTTAAGTTTCTAATTTAAAATGCATAAACAAATCATTGATTGATTTAGACTTGTGATTTTTAAGTCAAAATCTTACTAAATTTGTCAACAGTATTAAAATAGTTATAAGAATTTAAATTCACCATATTTATAAACGTAATTATTAGATTTCTAAGATCTATTTAAGTGCTTGAGAGAGTTTTGTCATTAAAGCAAGTGAAGTATTTTAAAAAGAAACTGAATATATTAAATTTAGAAGTGTAGTTTAAGATGTTTAAGCCTGTTTAATTAACCAAGATTATAGAAAAAACATTCATCCAATGCCCCCTTAAAATTATTTTAAAAGTTGCTATATTCGTAAAAGAAGATTTTTAAGCTAACTCAAAGACTAAAGTGAGATTGTTGAATTTATAAATATAATAAATTGAACATCATACATTAACAATTTTTGAAAACCAAAGGAGAGTCCGAATACTTTTTTCTACTCAGAAAAGCCACCCTCAAGGACACCAAAAACTCACGTTGACACTCATGTAACAATAGCTGTGGAAATTAAAATCAGGTCACCTGCTCCCACTTTCCCAGTGATTTGAGGTCCTCGCAGGCGTCGCCAGACTGTCCAGATGGACTGGGCACTCTCTGGCGAGGCCCAGGGTCTCTGGACTGCTCATGTCACCTTCTACAGACAGCCAGCCTCTTGGCTTCAACCCTCATAGGCAATGCTGTATCCAGACCCTGCCCGCCAGTAACAGCAGCACCTACTATGTACCAGGGGCTTTATGTGCTTTATCTCCTTTCATCGTTTTAACAATCATGTGAAGAAGATACTTTCAATCATCCGCATTTTACAGGTGGCAACATGGAAAGGTGAAGACACAGGAAGGTAGAGCAGCACTGGGATTCAAATCCACGCTGCCCACCTCCAGGGTTCTCCTGGCTGTGTCACCGCAAACTTCCCCCTGAAGAATGGAATCCGTCTAATTAACTAACGGAACGAGCCCCTTCTTTCTTCCTTCTTTGAGCGCTGAGGCTGAGGGTTCCTTGTGTCATTGGTGCCCCCTGCTGGAAGCTGGGCATATGGCACAGCCATTGACAGCCACTCAGAAAGGAGCTCACCTGAGGTTTCTACCCGGCAGAGGGAAAGAAAGGGCTCCAAGGGCTTCCCTGGTGGCGCAGTGGTTGAGAGTCCGCCTGCCAATGCAGGGGACACGGGTTCGTGCCCCGGTCCGCGAAGATCCCACATGCCGCGGAGCAGCTGGGCCCATGAGCCATGGCTGCTGAGCCTGCACGTCCGGAGCCTGTGCTCTGCCCTCCAGTTTGCCCCTAAGGTCAGTTCCACTGTCCCATCTGAGCCCTCATCATTTGTCACTTGGAGTACAGCCTCCCACCTCCTCTCAGAAGTCCCTCCCACCTACCCTCACCTGCAGCAGAGAGAGATTCTACTTTCCATGCCTCCCTACTGCCCAAAGAATCCAGCCAGAATGGCCTGGCAATTGAGGCCTCCATGGCTTATCCCTGGACTGTTTTCCTGGCTTTGCCCCCAAAATATCCCCCCACAATTTACCCTGCCCCTCCACATTTCCTTTCCTTGGCTGTGCTCTGCCTCCTGCCAGGAATACCCTTCCCCCATCTCTGCTTGTCAAACTCCTACCCAACCTTCAAAGATGAGTTCAAAGGCCACCTCTTCCATGAAGCCTTCCCTTCTTTCCTCAACTTGAATTAACTTCTCCCTTCTCTCTTGAAGCAGAGGCTGTGCATACCAGCCAGACTTCCAGCAGCACCTGTATCTCTGCCTGAAGGCTTTCTCTTTGAGCAGACAACAAACCAGGAGTGCTGGGGAATTACCCCAGCCCCCACCCAGGCGCAGCCCTCCACCCATGATACCGTTGGAGGATGGAGGATGAACACCCCAGCTCCCTCGCCCCTTGCTGGGATAACTGAGTTAGTGCTCTACAAGCAGCAGTTGCCCACCAAGGTAAATCGCTTTATTCCCTAACCTTTACCACCGTAATTCCTCGCTCCCTTACTGGTGTTTCCTGGCACTGCCTCTCAAATAAACAACTTGCACTGAATTCCTGCCACGGGATCTTCTTCCCGGGGAACGCTCACTAAGCTGTCAGTGCATTCTGTCCATGGAACTTAGCTGATGCCTTTGCTGTAGCCCTGGTCAGCAGAGGCCTTGACTGATGACTATTAAAACCACAGGCAAGGTGAATCAAGCACTTTCTACCTGCCTGGCCCTTTATATGTACTATCTCATTTAATCTTATGACAACCTGGGAAGTAGGGGTCATTGTTACCCCATTACACAGATGAGAAAATCAAGACTCAAGTAAAATGGCTTGTCCAAGGTCTCAAAAGCTAGCAAGTGTCAGAGCTGGGGTTTAAATCTAAGAGGACTTCTTCTAGAGATGGAGAATTTAACCATCTCGTGGGGTGTAACAAGAATAATTATAGCACCTATGTCCAGGTAGTTATAAATGCCTAAGAAGCATTCTTATAAAAGGGTATATGTGCGTATGTGTACACACATGTCTTATAGATCACACACCTTCTCCTGCCCAGCCCAGTGCCTGGCACATACTCAGTGATTATTTATTAAGCTTGTTAGAGTGAATCAACAACCCAGGCTCAAGGGACCAAGGCATTAAGGCAACAGGACAGCCATAAAGGATGAGGCTCAAAGGACCTGGCTCTGCTACCAATAGGCTTGGGCAGGTCACTGCCCTTCTTCAGGCCTCACTCCCCCTTCTCTGGGCCTCAGTTGCCCCTCTGTCCAGGGAGGGGACCTACTTTAAGGGACTGGACGTCACACAGAGTCCCTGAACCCTGACCCCAAATGCCTGTGGGGATGAGGGTTCCAAAAGCTAAAGGAAGGAGCTGAGTGAGGCTGGAGAGAGACAGGAGGCATCTTTAATCTTTCAGATTCACGCTGGCTAGTACCTTTTCTCAGGTGAGAAAAACCTCCCTCCTCCCTGTTTCTAAAATGGGGATCTGACGCCACCTTGTGGCCACTAACCTCTTCCATCCTCCACCACATTTTCTTTTCTGTATCTTCTTGTCACAGACCTCACTGCCCTCTGGGAACTCCAGAGCAATTCCACTCTCTCCACCAAATATGTAGGTACTATGCCCAGGCACCAAGGCTCAACCCAGGAGGGATGATCACAAACAAGGTGGCCACAGTTCCTGCCTAACAGTTTAGAAGAGTCTGGACCAGCGCCGCCAATAGAAATACAATACAAGCCACAAGTGCACAATTTCACATGTAGTTTTCAATTTTCCAGTAGCCACAATTTTTTAATTAAAAGAAATAGGTGAAATTAATTTGAATAATATTTTTATGTAACCCAATACATCCAGAATATTATCATTTCAATAGGTAGTCAATATATTTTTAATTACCTTTTTTATTTTTTTGCACACTAAGTCTTTGAAATCTGTGTATTTTACACTTCCAGTGCATCTAAATTTGGACTAGCCACATTTCAAGCGCTCAGTAGCCCCAGGTGGCAACAACTACCTACCATGTTGGACAGCACAGGTCTACACAGACCGGTCAGCTTAATCCGGCCCCATGGCAGCTCTTCAGAGGTTTGACCCATCACATCTTATTCAAGGTCCACATTCATAGCTCTGCTTTAGGGACGTGGAGGGATTAAGAATCCAAGTTCTGTCCTCCCACTGAGCTGGGTTTGAATCTCAGTGACTACGATAGGATGATGGGCAAGTCAATTTACCCTTTGGAATGTAAAGTGAGGGTGCCTCTGGGGTTGCAGCAAGAATGCCTGGCAAGCATAGGCACATGAAAAAGATGCTCGACATCACTAATAATTAGAGAGATGCAAATCAAAGCTACGATGAGGTATCACCTCACCGCGGTTAGAACGGCCATCATTAAAAAGTCTACAAATAACAAATGCTGGAGAGGGTATGGAGAAAAGGGAACCCTCTTGCACTGCTGGTGGGAATGTAAGTTGGTGTAGCCACTATGGAAAACAGTATGGAGGGTCCTCAGAAAACTAAAAATAGAATTACCATATGATCCAGCAATCCCACTCCTGGGCATATACTCAGACAAAACCATAATTCAAAAAGATACATGCACCCCTATGTTCATAGCAGCACTGTTCACAATAGCCAAGACATGGAAACAACCTAAATGTCCACCGACAGATGAGTGGATAAAGAAGATATAGTACATATATACAATGGAATATTACTCAGCCATGAAAATGGATGAAATAATGCCATCTGTGGCAACGTGGATGCAACTAGAGATTATCATACTAAGTGAAGTAAGTCAGAAAGAGAAAGACAAATACCATATGATATCACTTGTATGTGGAATCTCAAATATGACACAAATGAGCCTATCTATGAAACGGAAACAAACTCACAGACATAGAGAACAGACTGGTGGTTGCCAAGGGGGAGGGGTTGTGGGAGGAATGGAGTGGGAGGTTGGGGTTAGCAGATGTAAACAATTATATATGGAATGGGTAAACAGCAAGGTCCTACTGTATAGCACAGGGAACTATGTTCAGTATCCTGTGATAATCCATAATGGAAAAGGATATTTTTAAAAGAATGTATATGTATGTATAACTGAATCACTTTGCTGTGCAGCAGAAATTAACACAACATTGTAAATCAAATATACCTGAATAAGAAAAAAAAGAATGCCTGGTAAGAAGTCAGTGCTCCATAAATAATGACCTCGTGCATCAGAACGTTAGCCCACTTTTTGGCACCATGAAGGCTACTTTTAAGTGTCAGATTGACTTGGCTCTGGCTCCCCAGTTGTTTTAGTCAGACACCAGACTAGGTGTTGCTATGAAGGTTTTGGGTTTTTTGTTTTTATTTTTTTGTGGTACGCGGGCCTCTCACTGTTGTGGCCTCTCCCGTTGCGGAGCACAGGCTCCGGACGCGCAGGCTCAGGGGCCATGGCTCATGGGCCTAGCCGCTCCGCGGCATGTGGGATCCTTCCGGACCGGGGCACGAACCCGGGTCCCCTTCATCGGCAGGCAGACTCTCAACCACTGCGCCACCAGGGAAGCCCTATGAAGGTATTTTTTATTTAGATGTTATTAACATTTAAATTAATAGACTTTGGGAATTCCCTGGTGGTCCAGTGGTTAGGACACAGAGCTTTCACTGCTGAGGGCCTGGGTTCAATCCCTGGTTGGGGAACTAAGATCCCACAGGCCGCCTGGCATGGCCAAAAACATAAAATAAAATAAATCAATGGACTTTGTGTAAAGCAAGTCACCGCCCCCCCCCCCCCATAGTGTGGATGGGTCTCAAGAGCAAAGACTGAGGTTTCCAGAAGAAGAAGAAATTCTGCCTCAAGTATACATCATAGAAACCCTGCCTGAGTTTCCGGCCGGCAAATTTCAGACTCAAGACTGCAGCATCAACTCTTCCCAAATTCTGGCCAGCCTGCTGGCCTGCCCTGCAAACTTCAGCATTGCCAACCCGAACAATGGCATGAAGCAGTTCCTTAAAATAACTTTCTGTAGGTGACAAGAGCCCCGGAAGGATCTGAAGGGTGAGTATAGAGCAGGACACACGTCCCTCATTCTGAATACCTATGGTATTAGCGGCTGAATAACCGCCTGGCTCCAGTCACTGCATAAATATAACAATGTAACACCCCAGCTCTGCCCTCCTCCTGAGTGGACTATCTGGCGGACCAAGGGCAGGAACAGGAGCAAAATTAATGCCCCATACCAGAGCCCATCCTTCACTGGCTGGCCAGGGAACCCTTGCAAAGGAGTGGGCTGAGAGAGTGGGCTTTGCTGGGGAAAAGGGGATGTGTGGGACCAAGGAAAGGCCCAGGGTATGGGGAGCTGCTCTTGAGGGCAGAGTTGTGGGGAGAGGAGGTCCCTGGGCACAGAGTAGCTGCCTTGGGGGTGATGGCCCAGGACCCATCACCTTACCACTCTGGCCTCCTGTCAAAATTCCTGTCGAATTCAGCTCCACATGGCAGCCAGAGTGATTTGCCTAAAGCACGCATCGTGTCATTGCCGTGTTTCAAGGTCCTTCCTAGGCTTTCCTGTGACCTTAAGATAAAGCCAAAAGTACTCTTCATGACCTATAAAATAAGGCATTGTGTGACATGGCCATGGCCAGGCCAGACTCTCCCCATCCCCGGCCCTGGCCAGATGGAACTCATCAAGCCTTGCATGTGGACTTCCCTCTGTCAGGAACACTCTTTCATCTTCCCCTCCCTATGTCCAGCCCACCCTCCTGGTCTCACCTTGGACACCCAGCTCCATCCCCTTATTTGGCATGGTAGCCCTGCCTCCCCTCCTCTGGGCCCCCAGGGCCCTGGCTCAGTAGCCCCTCCAGAGCTTCTGTATTTGAGGATCTTAGACACAGCCATCTGCTTGGGTGGCTTCGCGGGGGGCCTAAAGGTGATCACAGGGCACCTGCCTGTTCCTGCCCTCCCACTCCCTCGAGGCCACAGCTGTACTATGGCTGCCTGTTTTCACATCTCAGACCACCTGGTACCCAGTACAGCCTGGCACACAGTGGTTCACTGAATAATGTCCACTCTGTGCCCTGGGCTCCTTCATTTGCTATCTGGCTGGAGGACCTTGCACCATCCCTGTCCCTCTCTGAGTCTCCTCGGCTAATTAGAACCTTGCTCTGATTTGCAGACTCTGAAGTTCTGGACATCATGAAGGGGAATGAATGTATGCTTGTGACACATTGCAGAGGCCTTTAAAGTGTGATATCAAATAGCATGTACAGTCAGAAGCCTATTTTTACAAAAAGTTAACTATATACAGGCATAGAAAATAATTTCCATCTCCTAGGACTTGAGTCTGTAGTCCTAATGCACTAAGCCTTTTGCTGTGTATCCGCTGGTTATTCCTTACAACCCTGTGGGCTGGGTATTGCTAGTATCTCCCATACAGAGGTAGAAACCGAGGCCCAGAGAGGTCCCCAAGCTATTGAGGGGCTGAGCTGGACTTGACCTCAGGTTTGCCAAGTCCAAAGGTCATGCATGCTCTTCACCGCCAGGCTGGTCGATGTCTCTGTGCAAATTGGGGATAATAATAGCTCCCAGCTCTTAGGGTTATTGGGAGGATTAAATGAGCTAAGAGATGTGAAGCCCTTAGAGCAGCTCTTGGCCCAGCCTAGGACTCAGCGCAGTCACCCACAGCAGCATCAGACTGCTTCTGCGTGGGCCCTGTGAGATCACATGCCAAAGCGTTCACAATGCTCATCTCTAGCCCTGGGGTCACGGGAGACCTTTTTTAAAATTATTTTTCCAAAATGATCAGATAGAGGAGTTCCCTGGCAGTCCAGTGGTTAAGACTTCGCCCTTCCACTGCAGGGGGCACAGGTTCGATCCCTGGTCGGGGAACTAAGATCTCACCAGCCAAGCGGAGAGGCCAAAAAAAAAGAAAATGATCAGGTATTACTTGTGTATTTCTTCCTTTTTAAATTCTTGCATGTATGATGCCATCAGTGAACTTGAGCACAAGGCAGGCCCGTGAATTATCTGGGTCATCTCCCCGGTCCCCTCAAGGCCTGGCACAGCGAGAGGCAGCTCAGACGAGCTTCTCCCAGCCCAGCTTCTCCGGCCACTTGCTTGGCGGGAGCCAGACTGAGTTGGGGGTGTGAGGTGCAGGTCGGTGCCGGAACTGACCCAAGCTAAGCCTGCCCTTTGCTGGCCTTCCCCAAAAGGCACAATGAGGTGCCGCGTGGCTCTTCCGGGCCCCAGGGGAGCAGCCGTGATAGCTGAGACCTCCGGCCCTGAATCCACCAACAGCTGTGACCACTTCAGCTATTTTAAACCCTTGGGCACCCGGAGGCTCCCATCCCACCAACCAGGCGCCGTGACCCAACACTGCAGGCCCCGAGCCAGGGACAGGAGCCTTGGAGCACGTGTCAGCCGGGCCTGGGTGGGATTTTTTTTTTTTTAAGAAGAGGGAGTTTCATTTCTTGAGCGCTCGCCTGTGCCAGAGACTGTGCTAGTGTTTTCTGTACATCGTCTCATGTCATGTCATCCTTACATCTGGGCAGAGAGATCACTTCATTCACAGATGAGGGAAATGGGGCTCCAAATGGCAGGCTGGGTGAATTGTCCAAGGTTCCATAAAGGCGGGGCTGGGATTAGAACTTGGGATTCGTCTTCTGCCAGTTAAGAGACAACATTCCTTCCCGGCTCTTACCTGCTTTGCCCCTGCCGTCCACCCCCAACCCTCCCACCGCACCCCTGCAAGTTCCTATCCTGGCTCTGCCGCTCTTAGGCGCTATGAGACCAGACCGAGGGCGAATTCTTGAACCTTTTTGCGGCTCGCTTTCTTCATCTGTAAAGTGGTGGGGTTATTGGGAGGGTACAATGATCTAATTCCAATGCATGAAAGGTGCCGCTGGAACAGCCCCTGGCACGCAGAAAGAACGCATTAAGGGCCCACTGTTATTTGCTCTCTCCTGGCAATCACCACCTCTGCCTGATGTTATCACTCCCCTGCTCCTGGGATGACCTGCCCAGGCCCGCGTCCGGGTGCGGTGCTTCTTCCCCCACCCTGGGCCCCAGTGGGTGAAATGAGGGTGCTGTGTTCTATGATGTCCAGGAAGGTGGGGACCCTGGCATACGCCCCGTATCTGCCGCATAGTAGGGGCTCAAAAGTAATTCTGGTAGAGGAATGCCAGGACAAGAGCCCACCTCAGAGGCCTCGAAGTCAGCTCTGAGCTGCACAAGTTTTTTACCTCTTTGGCAGGTGGTCACCCTGCCTCCTGATTGGACGGTGCACTCAGCAGCCGCGGGAGCCTATCAAAAGCTACCAGCATCTCCCTGGGTCTGTGCACCTTGAGGACGGATACCCCCTTAGCCCGATTCAGGCCTTCCTCCTTCTCCACCCACATTCCTCCTAGGTGCCGGCTACCCAGGAACAGCTGGGGTCTTAGCTATCTCCTAATTTGGGCTGCCTCAAGGAGGCTGCTGGGGTCAGGAATCTGGGTGTGTCTCAGCCTTGAGCCCTTGTGAGCCCCGACCCTCTTATTCAGACGCACCCCATCCCAGGGTTCCCATCCCCCTAGCAGACATACCCCCTTCCCAAACACGCATCCCCTCCAGCCTGCCACGTCCTTCTTAGAACCTCCGCCCTGTCAGGAACACTTCAGTTCCTGCCCCTTCTACTGAGGACCACTCAGGCTTTTGTGAATTATCTGAACAGGCCCTGGCTTGGCTTCAGAGCTGGAAGGGTCTGGGATTCGGTGGGGGCTGCTTCAGGCTCCCAGTGGGTGTCATTCTGAACCTCAGCCTCCACAAGACACGAACTGACCTCTGCAGGGGCACCGTCCTTCGCCCAGTGGCCCAGGCCAGAACGGTGCCCCCTCACTATCCCTCCACTGGAACATCAATATTTCAGTCCACCAACAGGGGTCAGATCAATCCCCTTCTCTCCAGCACTCTCAGCAGCCCCAGCAGGGGTCTTCATGGACCCTGCCCAGGGGCACCTCCATCCAGGGCAGCCAGATGGCCTCCTTCACTTCCACCCGCAACCATTCCTCGCTGAGGAAGCCATGGCAAGGCTCCCGTCGCCACCCACCAGTGCCTTGACTTGGCATTCTGGCCCTGCAGGCTGTTGAGTTCCCCACTCCCACCCCTCTCCCCACTTTCCCTCTGTAATACTGATCTGATTGTTGGGGGGCTAAGGGGGAGAGGGGGCAGGCTGCATCTGGCTTTCCGGTTTGGTCAGGAAGCTCCCTCTCCTCCTTTCCCCTTAGTTTGCAAACCCCTCCTTTAAGAAGGCTCAGGTCCGGGACCCTGGGCTGGATTAGCGCATCCGCTCGCTCTGAGCCACCGCCTCCTGTCCCCGCCCCTATGACAACTCCACATTTGCATTATCTGCCCCGCAGGGCCGGGGGGCGCCCGGAGGGGCGGTTGGCCCTGTGTCCTGGCGCCGGCCAGCTGGGGGCCCGCTGAAAGTATGTTGAATGAAAGAATGAGCAAATCAACCAGTGAAAGTAGGAAATTGGCAACTGCTGACATCACCCAGACCATGGTGGGGGGAGTGTTGGGGTGGGCCTGGGGGGGAGGGGCAGGGCTGGGGGGCCTGGGGGTGGGGCCCCGCGGGAAGAGTTGTGGAGGGCGTGGCCACGCTTGACGGACGGGCCCACAGCCCACTGCGAGAGGAGGCCGACGGGCCGCTCCGCCCACCGGCGGCAGGATAAAGGCGGAGCCGGGGAGCCGCGGCGCTCGCGGACTGCTGGAGGGGTTACCTGCGGCAGGTGCTCCAGGCAGACCCAGAAGAGAGAGGACTGGCACGGGGCCAGGCACTACGGGGAAGATGCTGCGCGAGCGGACGGTGCGGCTGCAGTACGGGAGCCGCGTGGAGGCGGTGTACGTGCTGGGCACGTACCTCTGGACCGATGTCTACAGGTGAGCCGGGCCTCCGCGCCGGCCCAAGACCCCCTCCGACTCCGGGCTCGGCCCGAAATCTGGGCCCAAGAAATCCTGAGA
Source organism: Orcinus orca (assembly GCF_937001465.1). Lineage (NCBI taxonomy): Eukaryota > Metazoa > Chordata > Mammalia > Artiodactyla > Delphinidae > Orcinus > Orcinus orca. Next base: position 199,960,374 of record NC_064559.1, read on the forward strand.
CCCTCGCCAGACTCGGGGTCACGGACAGCCTGCCTCCAGCCCGAGTCGTCCCTCATCCGACGCCCCCGCGCCCAGAAATCCTAAGAACCTTGCCCAGAAACCTGACAGCCCCCAAACTTTGTGTCAGCCTCCCCGGAATCCGGAGACCCTCCCAGACACCCTGACACAGCCCCAGCACCCTTACTACTCCTTTCCAGGCGCCAGACCTTTCACCAGAGTCTTCCCACCTCTCCCGCCCCTCTCCCAGGACGACCTCAGCACCCACTCAGCTTCCCCAGCATCCTTTCCTCTTTCCCTTCCCCGCTCTCCCCTCAGCACCTCCCTTACGCCCTCAGACCCTCCTGGCTCACCACCCGCCTCAGCCCAGCCCCTCCCTCCACTCCCAGATCAGCTGAGCTTCCTCCAGGATTTGCCAGGGGCTGGGGCAGGGCCAGAGGGGAGCTGCCCAAGGGCGGAATCTGGCCCTAGGGGTTGCCTAGGCTCCAGCTTCGCCCTGTGGGGGCTGCTCGTGGTTGCCTGTCACCAGGCACTGGCCATGAGCTCCCTGTCCCCAGATGCCTTCCCCTGACTTCACGCTGGGGTCGGGGAGGGACCTTATTCCCCCAGACCGAGGGTGTGAGGTGGCGTCTTTGTCAGAGGCACTCTCCTGTTCAGGATGCTGTTCCCCCTGGCCCTGTTCTCCTGTCCACGAACCCTGGTGGGGTGCAGGATTTCTGAGACAGCAGGACCTGGGCTGGGGGAATTGAAGTCAGGGATCCCCTGCTACCCAAGTGCAATGCCCCGTCTCCCCACCATGCATGGGGCAGGTCTGGCGAAGGTGTGGCTGGTGTGAATGAAGGAGTGGAGAGTCCAGGGTGGGAGCCTGCAGCCCTCTGTTCCAAGCATTTGAAATGTTCCCCACTGCTGGCGTGGGAGGGGTCAGTGCTGACAGGAGGGAGCATGCAGGACCCAGGGGTGGGGACCCCATGCTGATACCCTTGGGCAAGTCCCCTGAGCCTCTCTGTGCCTTGAGCTAAGCTGGAAGTGCCAAAGTGGCTTACTGCTCCCAAATCGTTCTGTCATCTGGAGCACCCTGCCTCTCTCAGGACCCCCACCAAACCCCATCCCTGTGTCTTCCCACACATCCTCCCCAGCCCATTGTCTCTGTCGCCTCCAGTGGCCCTGGCGGCCCTGCTGGCCCGTCTCTAGCCTCTTCCTCATCAGGCACTGGTCTTCCCTGAGAGCAAAGGGCCTGGTCACCATGCAGACCAGGGACCCTCTCCACTCATTGGCCCCTGGCTTCAGTTGTCCACATGTAAACCCCAGGGGTGGTTTCTGAAGGTCATAACACAAAACTGGAGTGTGGTCCAGGCCTCAGTGGCCTGGGAGCGCTCCCCTCCCTTCTCCACCCCCCGAGTCCGAACTAGGCACTGCCAGGGAGTGGGACGGGAGCCAGGACACTCAGGTCTCTAAGCCTCAGCTGTCACCATACCCGCCTGTTTGTTCACTGCGGCACTTTCAGTGCATCCTGAAAGGCTGGCATGGTGCCTCCACTGAGGGGTGGGGAGTAAAGAAGGGGTTCAGGCTCAGGCCCCCTGCCCACCCTCTGTCCTGGCAGAGAGAGGCCCAGCCCGCGTAGGGGCAGGGAGCAGGGGAGATGTGGACTCTGGCAGGGGGCAGACATGTGACGATCCCCTTTGTCCTTTCTCAAGAAACCAGCCGCAGCCCCAGCGACCCTCACCTCCCACCTGCACTTCACCTAAGACTCTCCGCCACCCCCAAGAGAAGCAGTACAGTCTAGACCAGCGCTGTCCAGCGGAAATAGAATGCAAGCCACAAATAGAGCCACATGTGTAATTTTTAATTTTCTAGTAGCCACATTTTTAAGGTTAAAATAAGCAGGTAAACTTAGTTATAATAATATATATTTTATTTAACCTAATATATCCCAAATATTAGCATTTCAGTATGTAATCAATATAAAAATTATTAATGAGCTAGTTTACATCCTCTTTTTCTTGCTAAGTGTTTGAAATTCAATGTGTGTTTTATATTTACAGCCCAGCTCTATGCGGACTCACCGCATTTCAGGCACTCGATAGCCACAGGTAGCTGGTGGCCACTGTATGTGCTGAACAGCGCAGGTCTAGAGCAGCGCTTCTTAACCTCGGCACCAGCTCATTTGGGGCTGCATCATTCTTTGTCGCCAGGAGCCGTCCTGTGCGTTGTAGGATGTTTAGCAGCATCCCTGGCTTCTAACCCCTGGATGCCAGTAGCAACTCCCCAGTTGTGACAATGCCAGCAGTCCCTGGCGGGCCAAGTCACCTCCAGTTGAGAACCACTGGTCTAGTGGACAGAGGCCCCTTCTGAAACTAAGGAGACTGGGCCATTGTTACTCCTGATAGCTGTAGTGGTAAGAGCGGCTGTCAGTATTAATAGCAGGAGATATTAGTGAGCACTTACAGGCCAAATGCATTATCTCCTCTCTTCCTCTCCACAGACCTTGGAGGCTGTGCTAGGATCATCCTATTGTGTAGATGAGGAAAGTGAGGCTCAGAGAGGTGAAGCCATTTGCCTGATATCACACAGGACTCAGGTCTAGTTCCGTGTGGGTCAGAACTCAGGCTCTGAATCTCCACTCCAGCCTGTGTGACCCTAAAACTAGCAGGTTGAACTGGGTGCACCTCTCAGCATGTGTCCCTCCCACCCTCCACCCAGGCCATGAGCCCACTGCCCCCGGAGACTTCACCCACTTCCAACTGACCCTCCACTTCCCACTGAGCCCGTCCCCACCCAGACACAGGTCCTGACCCAAGACCCCACATGATGCCCCAGGGGCTCCAATCTCCAAGGAGACGCCAAGGGACAAGGTCTGGTGGACCCTGGGCCTAGTTAGTGAGGGAGTAGTGTCTTGACCCCTCACTCCTGAGTCACAGAGGCAAGTGAAGAGACCTCAACACCCACCCCTTTTCCCAAGGGCTCTGGGCCGCCTTTCCTGAGATGTACACACGACCTCCTTCCCCTCCAGACACACAGCAGGGGCCTCGCCTGCCCCTTCCTCAGCAGGCCCTGAAGGTCACCCTCCCTCTCCCAGCAAAACTGGTCCTTTGGGGATGATGACCTGACCCAGCCACATTCTGAGTAATGGCAAGCTATAACTAGATGTGCAGAAAAAAGGAAGTAGGATTTTTTTTCTGGAGATTTCCTTGGCGATCACTGTTGAAGATACTTGCTGTTTCCTTCTACCACCCCGAAGTGTACTTATCTTAGGTCTGGCACATGTACGCCTTGTCGCCTCACAATCTCCCCTGATGGTCCCTTTAGCTGGCAGCCGTTTCTCCACTGGGGCTGGCCTGGGTCCCCATCTGATTCTGGCTTGGAGTTGGAGAGAGGACATTGAGTGAGCGGCACCCCCGTGTCGGTTTCACCCTCCCCGCTCACCTCGGCCGGACACCCCCCGAGCCTGGAGGGATTGGAGAAGGGGCAGCCTCGGAGTAAATTAACGGGGTGATCGCGCTCTGCCCGACTCTCCCGCAGACTAGGCTGTGCAGACAGCTTCTCCTATCCCTCCCTGGTTCACGCGTCTGTCCTGGGGCGTGAGAGTTCTCAATTGGGCAGGTGTCCCCTTCTCCCTGGTGGAGAGAGGTCAGGATCCGTACCCTGAGGTCTGCAGGAGCTTCAGAGCAGAGACGATGGTATCAACTGTCTCTTGCCTCTCCAGGGCTTTCTCCTGGTTACATTTGACTCGTGATGAGCCCATGAGGTAGGAAGTAGGGGTGATCCTGTGCCCCTTTCTCTGAGATACCCTAAGGCAGAGGCTCGCCAGCCATTTCTCCCGGCAGGGTCTTGCCCATCACTCTCTGGCAGAAGATAGGAAAGGTGGTACCAGGGCAGGAATTCCTAGACGTCAGCATAGCAAAATGCTGGAAAAACAGGGCATGGGGCAGTTCCATATCCTGCCTTGGAGAGCCTGCCGAATCTAAATTCATCCCCATCTCGCTCCCTCAACTCACTCAGACCCCCTCTCTCTGTCTCTTGGTTGGTCTGAGTGTTTTAGAAGGTATCCTTAGGCAAAGGCCAGGGAGGGTCAGCAGTCCGGTCTGAAGCAACGAGGACGTGGCGCCTCCCCGTAGGGCGCCCGGCCCCATCTCCTGCCGACTCCCCTGCGCGCATTCCACTCCGGCCACGTTGGTTTTGTGGATGCTCTCGGCCCTGGAATGCGCCCCCCTCATCCCCACCTCAGGGCCTCTGCAGGTGCTGTTCCCTCTGCCTGGAACACTGTCCCCCACACCTCTGCGAGCCTGGCAAGTCTCAGCTCACGTGACCTCCTCCAAGCAGCTTTCTTGACTCCACCCCATTTCGCAGTGCCCGACCCAAAGCCCCAGTCACTCCCTATCTCCTGACTATTGTTTTTATCTTTGCAGATCTTATTATTTACTTCATATTACTAGCTAACTTATTCTGTACCAGGCAGCCTTCTGGGCACCTTGCACATGCATCTCACGTGTACTTAATAATTTACATGTGTTTAAACCTCACAACAACTTTATGAGTTAGGAACTATTTTGGGGGAAACTGAGGTAAGGGATGTTTGTCCAAGATGGCACGGCTGGTAAATGGCGGTAGTGTGGAGACCAGGCCCGTGACTCTCTGCCGGACCGCCTGCTAGGGCTCGTGTTTTAGGCTCGTCCTCTCCCTGCTCACTGTCTTCCTTCTTCCTGTGAGCTTCCTGCCCTCAAGTCACTGAAGGGCCCCTTGGCTGGCTGAATGGATGGATGGCTGTGGCCAGGGATGCATGTGGACTGGCCTATCGTTGGCCTGTCACTGGGCTCTCCACCCTCGGCCTCAAGGGATGGATACCGTTGGACGGGCCGGTGGAAGGTCAAGGGCATGTGGCCGAGTTTGGCCAGAGCAGCACTTGCTCCTGAGAGAATGACAGGAGGTGGCATTCAGGCCAGGTCAGGTGGCCCCATAAATTAGGACAACACCCAGAGCCCTCGACTCGACAAAGGAAGCCCTGCCAGGAGCTGCTCCAGGGCCTGGGCATCAGGCTGGCTCCCGGGCAGCGGCAGGGTCCTAAGGGGCAGCTGGCACCTGTGGTTCGAGCCCACAGCCCCCTGCACGGCTGGGGTCCCTGAGAGCCTTGCCTCCCTACCCACAGGGCCTGAGCACAGTGGCAGGGGCTCACCCCAGTGCCCACCCCCGGCTGGACAGGCACACCTGTTCAACTTTGGGGGAGGCCAGTTTTCGGAGACAGCTCTGTCTTGCCCAGCCGGGCCCAACCCCATGCCTGGGGCTTTGACCGGCCCAAGCCTGCTTATGCTGGTCACTCACCCAGGAGCCCAGGGCAGGAAGCCAGCCTTTGGTCTCCCCTCTCTGGACCTCTGAGCCCCACGTGCAATATAAGTAGGGGGCTTCTCATTTGATCCTCTCCTGAGCCAGGCCTGACAGTCCCCCTCCCCCGCCAGGTGTCCCTACCTGAAGGACCTTTAAGGAGGACTGTAACCTCTGGATCCTCTCCCAGGAACAGAGCAACCAGGCCCGGAGCTCAGAGCACTTGAGTTTACCCCACACCCTGCCCATCTCAGTCTGTCCCTGAGACTCAGAGCAGGTGCTTGCCCTCTGTGGGCTTCAACATGCTCATCTGTAAAATGGGATGACATTAATACAGGCCTCGTGGGGTTATCGAAAGGATGGACTGAGGTCACGTGGGCCAAGGGCATGAAACAGTGCCTGGTACATAATACTCAGTAAGTGGTTATCAGGAGTTAGTATTGGGTTTATTATAATATTATCAAAACAAATAATAATGAACTATGGCCTCAGAAAGTTTATAACGTTCATGGGAGAGAAATGTTGAACAAGTGTTAAGTGTTGTTTGAAGCACCAGCAAAGGGAGGGAGAGATGAGTCCTGGATCATAATAGGATCAGGGAAGACTCCCTGGAGGAGGTGGCAACCTAGCTGAAGGGTGGACAGGGGTTCACAGTGTGACCAGGACAGGCCATGCAGGAGCAAGTGTACCTGGCAAGAAAGTCGGGACACGTGGGGGCAGAAAGGGCATAGTTTCTGTAGCCTGGAGTGTAAGACTAGAGGGCGGATACATTTAAACTGGGGCTTTGAATGCCAGGCTCAGGTGTTAAGCTTTGTTCTGCAGGCAGGAGGGAGTCATTGAAGGTGTCTGCGGAGGGAGTGACCATAGATTAGATTGTTTCTTCCCTCAGCAGAGGGACCTTGGGCAGCTGGAGGCACCAGTGCCTAGTGAGAGAGGCTGCTGAGCTTACCAGGCACAGAAGAAGGCTGGCTGAAGACAAAAGTCATGTTTCGTCTTCACCCATCCCTGTCCAGACCAGCTACCCACCCCAGGCCTCCAGCCACCACCACACCAGGCGGCTCCTGGAGGGTGCTCGCCATGGGGTTGCACGCCAGGTTGGCACCCACAGACCCCCTCCGATTCCTGCAAAGACCCAAGGACAGGGTGTTAAACCCAGCCTGCCAGGAGCTGGGCTCACTGTGGAGTAAGCCCCGCTGGTGTTAACAAGGCCCAGGGCAGGCGGACAAGCTGGGAGAGCCAGGTGCCAGCGAGCAGCAGGCACGTACTGCCCTCGAGTCCCAGGCTGAGTGAGCATCCCAGCCCCGCAAGGCCAAGCTGGTGACCCTCCCCACTGACTGAGCGAAGACCAGAGAGGCTGACTGGCTCCCTAGAGGCCACACAGCATTTGTGGGGCTGAGCAGATATTAGGTCACAACACCCAGAATTCTCTTGGGCCAGGCACAGTGAACATCCCTCTTCTATCAATACATCTGACACTACTTTCCAGTCTTGCTCAATGTTCCTTTGGTTGACTCCTGAATCCATTGCCCACCCTGCACCCTGGTGGATCTGTCTGCAGTGCAAAAATGATCACGTCTCCCCTGCTCAGAAGCGTCGGTGCCCGCAGGAGAATGGCCAGCTCCTTGCCATGATCTGGGTCCTCTCCCCCCACCCCTCTCCCTCCCCTTTGCTCCCAAACTCCAGCCACGTTTACCTCCTTCCAGTTTGTTGAACATGCTGGGCTAGCTTCCACCTCAGGCCATCACCCAGGCTGTCCTTGCTGCCTGGAAGTCCCTGCTCCTCTTCCTCTCTTCGCTTTGTCCAAATTCAGCGGTTCTCACACTGGTCCCCAGACCAGCAGCAGCAGCATCACCTGGGAGCTTGTTAGCAACGCACTTTGCTCCCACTGTATATGTGTATCAAGTCATCCTGTCATACACTTTAAATACATACAATTGTATTTGTCAGTTTTTCCTCAGTAAAGTTGGGGGGGGGAGAGAAATGCAGTTTCTCTGGCCCCACCCACCCCATCTGCTGAATCAGAAACTCTGGGGGTAGCCCGACAACCTGTATTTTAACAGGCTCTTCAGGTGTTGCCGATGCAACTCGAATTTAAGAACCACTGATTTAACTAATTCTTAACTATCGTTTAGAGTGTAAAATTTAAACCTCAACTCAAATGTGCCACTTCCTCCACGAATCCTTTCTCGACCTCCAGGCGAGGGCTTCATGGAACCCCATACGTCTCCTTTAGAGCAATTTTCACAGCTGTAATCACATAATTGTGTAATCCGTCGGAAGTCCTTCTCTTCCACTGGAACATTTGCTCCATGGGCCCCGGGAACATATTATCTTTTTTGCTCTACCCCCCAGGACCTAGTATACGCCTGGCACATAGTAAGTGCTCAATAAATACATGTTGAGTGAATGAATGACCACATAAGCAAGTCCCCTCTTCCAGCCCTTCCTGCAGCAAACATTTACTTACCGTGTGTCTGTGCTAAGCCAGGTGCTGGAACAAAAAGAAAATCCAATCTCTACCTTCAAGGAGATAAACTGCCACAAGGGGAAATAAACATGGATGGAGACAAATCAATTGAGTCGTCAGAGAGGGATGGGCAGTTGCCAGGCAGAGAAGTCAGGGGAAAGCACTACAGGTAGAAGGAGCAGCATATGCAAAATGCATGGTGAGATGAAACTATGCAGGGAGTTGAGAGGGTGGGAGGAGTTGCAGGAAGTGAGGCTGGGGAGTCCAGTTGAGATGCGGTGGCTGAATGCCGCTGGGCGAATACCAGGCTACAGAGTTTGGATTTATTGTTTGGTAGACACTGAAGAGCCATTGAGTATTTTCAAGCAGGCAGGTAACCTGATTTCTCTTTTTTTTTTTTTAATCACTCTGGTAATACAGTTTGGGAAACCAAGAAGGGTGGGTCCATTCATTCGTTTATTCCCAGAATATATATTGAGCATGGTCACGTCCTGGGTACTGGGCTATGGGGGGCAGTGCAGATGTGGTCCTAGCCTGTCCTTCCATCTACATATCTTTAGCCTCTTTTCCATAAGCAGGAGGTCATGGCCACCACCATCCCTGCTCTACTTCCCTCCGTAACTTCCTAGGCCCCTCCCTGCAGCATCCAGGGACAGTCAAGGTGGCGGCAGCCCCTGGCTCTTGGGTTTCTGCAGGGGATTCTGAGAGGTTCTTCCTGGGGAGGGAGGGAGGCAGCCATCCGGAGCCAAGGGGGACAGCCACGGGGGACAATAGATGCCTTTGTTGCTTCTGCCAGGGCCGCTGGAAGAATAGTTGTTTGCTCAGCTCAGAGCAGGACTGGTGCTGGGGTGGGAGGGTGTGAGTCCCCAGAGCTCCAGTGTGGGTGGGGCGTTAACCCCCGAGCCTCTGCAGCCTCCTCTAGTTTCTAACTGGCTCAGAGGAATGAGGGTGGCAGGAAGCATCACTTATATCTCACTATTGTCAGAATCGAGGCCCTAAAGATTATCCTGCCCTGTGAGTTTATAAAGCCATTTTTTCTAAATAGAGTTGTATGCAGAAACCCATTATATGAGACAAGATGAAATAATGTGACTCTGCTTAAAGGGAGGGTGGGGATCTGGCAGAGAGATCCCCAGCTTTTCAGCACCTCCTCCCTACCCCTTTGTCCAGGCCTGCCCGCTCTGTGCTCCCCAGACTCCAGCCACCTCTGACCTGGTCCCATTCTCTCATTTTACACTTGATGAAATTGAGAGAGGAGAAACGCCTTGCCCAAGGCCACCAGCAGGTTGATGGTCAAACCCAGGACTTGCACTAGGGGAATGTTTCCTAGATCTGAGCCTACAACTGCCCAGACTCCCGTAATTTTTACCAAAAGCATATTCTACCTCTAGTACCATTAACTTAAAAATTTTCTTTAAACCAACTCTTATTTTTGTTATAACTTTAAGTGGAGATCTTATATGATTACCATAAATGCCCAACCTTTATCACTTGCCATAAAAGATAATACATTTAATAAATACATAAGTCTTCTTTTAAATTGTGCATCCATGTGCCACCTAAAAGCATCTCACATGGGTACCCACACCTCCTTTTGGGATTTGCTGCCTGGAGCTGCTAAAAGGCTCACCTCTGTCCTGCTCAGCTCCACCCTCTTTGCTGAGTATGTGTGATGTGCCAGCCGTGTGCTAGGCCCTAGAGGAGACCAGACCCTGCCCTTGGGGGCTTACAATCCAGAGGAAGACAGTCACCCGGGGTAACACCATGAGGCAAAATGCAGGCACCCCGTTCCCCCGTCCCCGCCGAAGAATGAGAGACAGGAGGGATGGGCGGTCGTCCTGCATCTTATGGGTCAGCAAGTGGACACTCAGAAGGAGCGAGGGACACACTCAAGACCCCCTCGGCAAGTCAGCGGCAAAATTGGGCTTGAACCCATATCTTTTGCACATGTGCTCCCAATCCAGGGTTTCTACCCAGACTCTGTGCCTCTCCTAATGCTGGATGTGAATGGAGGGCAGCAGACCACAGCCAACAAGTGTCCCCATGATGGGCTGAGGAGTTTAGAAGGGGACAGACAAGAAGCAGAGTGGTTCTGGAGCTTCTCTTACAAGCTCCTTTCCCAGCCCTGGACACAGGCTGCCTGACCATTGCCCAGCGGTCTCTCCTGCCAATGCCCGAGACCAGTGGTCTTTGCCAGTAACTCCCACAGTCTATGGCCTGGATCAAAGAGACCCTGCCTGGGGGCCTCTGCAAACTCACACTCAGGGCCTTGGCCATCTCATCCCAGGGCTCTAAGCACCAGAGTGCGTTGCTGCACATCTAGACCAGTGGTTCTCAAAGTGTGGCCCCTGGACCAGCGGCACCAGCAGTTCCTGGACGCGTGGTAGAAATGCAAACTCTCAGGCCCCACTCCAGACCTACTGAATTTCCGAAATGCTGAGAAGGGGCCAGGCAATCCGTGTTTTGACAAGCCCTCTGGGTAATGCTTTTGCTGCCACTGCTACTGCTCCTGAACCTTGAGAACCACTGGCCTAAAGCTCTCATTCAACCCTGGTCACTGTTTACAACTTCAGCTGCCCCTCAGGCATGCCAGCCAAACTCTCTGGGAATGGGATCCACAGATCTGTAGCCTTCAAAACAGTGAAGATTTAAACAGCACCCCCTGATGATTCTGATGCCCGATCACAGTGGAGGACTCTTCGGGAGCCCAGGAACACCAGACCTTCAAAATAGCAGATGTGCCTTTGAGGCAGACACTTGTACCTGTATCTTAGTCCCAAATCCCATGAGAATCCACCCAAATCCCTCTGAGCCCTTTTCAGCCTTTAGGAACCTTCAGACGGGGGGCTGGAGATTTAGCAAAACTGGCAGCCCTGGGTACCTTCCTCCTCTATCTCCCCGTCCTGCCTGTTATCTCCCCTTAAGCCAGTGTCTTAATCTGCTTGAGCTGCCGAAACAAAATGCCACAGGATCAGTAGCTTAAAAACAAAAAATTATTTCTCAGAGTTCTGGAGGCTGGAAGTCTGAGATCAGGGTACCAGCATGGTTGGGTTCTGGTGAGGACTCTCTTCCTGGCTTGCAGCCAGCCGCCTTCTGGCTGTGGGCTCACATGGCCCTTCCTCGGTACACGAGAGATCACTGTCTCTCCCTCTCTCTCTCCCCCTCTCCTCCCTCTGCCTCTTCTTACAAGATGACCAATCCTATCAGATTAAGACCTTACTCTCATGACTTCATTTAACCTTAATTATCTTCTAAAGCCCTACCTTCAACTACAATCAGATTGGGAGTTAGGGCTTCAACGTCTGAATTTGGGAAGAGTGAAACATTCAGTCCATAGCAAGCAGCTCAAACCAGTTCGTTTTCTGCCCTGAAATCTTGATGGCTTTTCAAGAATTCCAAAGTTATTTCCCTTTCAATAGAAAACCACTCCAGAGCCCCAAGGAATGACTCTCAGAGAGAATTCCAAGCTGTGAAATCTGTGACAGAAAGTAGGGGTCTTTGTGAAAGAGCCAGCCCACGCTTGCCCCTTGAAGACCCGAGTTCCAGGCTTCTTCTCTGTGCAAACCCAGCACTTTGACACCTGCCTCCTCTCTATCAGCCGAGGTCTCCTGGCCTTCAGCTCAGACGCTGGACAGGGGTTGGGAGACAGGGTTCTAGGCCTGGCACTCTCTTTGGAGCAAACTCATTCCTCTGTCTGAGCCTCAGACCTCCACCCATACAGTATCAGGTGGCTCCCAAGCTGGTTGCCTGTCAGAAACACGAGGAAGCGTGTTAAGAATTCAGATCCCCAGGCCCCACCCTGGAACATTCTGACTCAGTGGGTACAGGATTGGCCCAAGGAATCGGTAATTTTTTTTTTAGGCCAAAAGATGTTTTCATTAGAATACAGTGATTTTTTAAAAAATTAAAGTATAGTCAATTTACTATGTTTCAGGTGTACAGCAAAGTGATTCAGTTATATCAGTTATATGTACACATATATGTGTGTATATAGTCTTTTTCAGATTCTTTTCCATTGTAGCTTATTGCAAGATATTGAATATAGTTCCCTGTGCTATACAGTAAGTCCTTGTCGTTTATTTATTTTACATATAGTACTGTGTAGCAGTTAATCCCTAACTCCTAATTTATCCCTTCCCCCACTTAAGGAATCTGTAGTTTTAGCAAGTGCCCTCTTCACTACCAGGTGATTACAGTATAGCTGGGTCCCTAGGGAGACCAGGCAGCCTGGGAGTGTCCTTGCAGCCTCGTCCCTCCAGGAGTCTTCTCCTGAAGCCCCTTGTCCCACCTGCCCAGGAATCCCCGTGACTGCCCTCCTCTCTCCATACAGCGCAGCCCCAGCCGGGGCCCAGACCTTCAGCCTGAAGCACTCGGAGCGCGTGCAGGTGGAGGTGGTGCACGACAGGCAGCCTGAGGAGGTGGCCGCCGACGGCAAGCAGCGCTGGCCTCTCTCGCCCAGCACCACGCTGCGGCTCACCATGAGCCAGGCGAGCGCCGAGGCCAGCAGCGACAAGGTACCGTGGCCGGGGAGGCGCCCCTGCGAGGGCAGCGGGAACTGGGGACCGACGGTGCTGGCATCAAGACAGGCTGGACCAGCGCTATTGATTGAAGCAGCATGAGGGCCACACGCGTCATTTTATGTTTTCTAACAACCACATTAAAAGAGCAAAAAGAAACAGGGGGACTTAATTTTGATATTTTTTCCTTAACTCCATCATCAAAATATTATCATTTCAACATGATATCAATGTAAAAAAAGTAACTAGCTTACATTCTTTTTTCACATCAAGTCTAAATCTGCTGTGCATTTCACACCTGTAGCACATCTCAGTTCGGACTTGCTACATTTCAAGTGCTCAATAAACATTCGCAGCTAGTGGCTATGGTATTAGACAGCCTGTTGTTAGATCATAGAATGATGACTTCATGGCAGGTTAAAATCGTGTGCTGCTGAATGACGAACTATTAGAATCATTGGAAGTTACAGCCACAAACATCCTTGGTCTCATCATGTATCAGACGGGATGCTGAGCGCCCACGCAGCAAAATGATTTCCCCAAGTGCTGGAGCCGAGACCAGACTCTCTCTTCCCTAAGTTCTCTAATTATGAACTTCACTGTGTGCCCCATGTCATTGATGACGCTGGGCGTTATCCAGTAAGAGCAACCTAAGCCCCATCGTTGCTTGGCGGCAGCTAGACACACACCAAGGCAGATGTGCGGCCCCCACAAGCAGCAAAATGCACCATGCAGATGCACTCTGAGAAAGGGGAGTCCCATATCTAGTTGGATAATCTGAGAAAAACAGCCCACCAACCCAGGAGTACTTCCTGGAGGAGAGGGTTCAGATGTTTAGAGAGGGTCAGCTTGACAGGCTGTGAGGTGTGAGGGAGGGAGGTGGTCGTTGCAGATCTTCCTGCCTGTGATCTGTGATCTCTGCCCTTCTTTCCCTCCCAATGTGTCCCCTCCCTGTCAAGGTCACCGTCAACTACTATGAGGAGGATGGGGTCACCCCCATCGACCAGGCTGGGCTCTTCCTCACGGCCATTGGTGAGTTGACATGGCTATGGCCTGGGTGCCTTTGTTCCCCAGGGGCTGGCATTGCTGCTCTTCTCAACGACACTTGGGCTGTTTTCAGTGCTGCTGACCTGGCACTCAGAGCTTCCTCTGAATAATGCAGGCCCGAAAAGTGATGCCACACGTGCCCAGGCCCTTATGTCCTGGGGTGGGGATGCTGCAGGAGGAGGCATGCCTTGGTCTGCCAGCAACTCACCCCAATGTCAGGGTCCGCATCGCAGTCTCTGGGGGCCATGGAGGAGAAAGAGCAAAGTCTGTTCCTCTCCTGCCTCTCCCCTGCAGCCTGGAGAAGAACTTGCCTCTCATAGTGAGGGGAATGACCTGTCTACAAAACCTGTGCTATCCTCAACAATCCAAGCTACACACTTGCCTTCCCCAGACCCAGCCCAGGGACACAAAGATGCAGCCTGGGTCCTTAACTCACCTAGTCCAAGCCCTTCATTTGATTCACAAGGACACTGAGGCCCAGAGAGGTTAGGGAACTAGTTCAAAGTCACACAGCAACTCAGTGGCAGGTTGGGTCCAGAACTCAGGATCATTCCCCTCCTGGGTTCTTCCCATTTGCAATGCACTCCCCTGCCCTGGATGCCAGGGCACGTAGGTTGTGGTCTTCTGAAGCTTCATTCACTCGACTCCTCTGCAGTGGAGGTATTACTTTTTTTAATTTTAAATCAGATAATGTTTAAGCCAGGGCGACATTTCAGTGGGTCATTTTGTCCATCCAGCTTCAGTTTCACATTGATAGAGTGGCCACATGTCAGGGGGAGGGAACTACCAGTTACTGAGAGTCAACTATGTGCTGAGTGTTAAAAATAACAATGTCTATTTTCTGAACACCTGCTCTGTGTCCGGGACTTTGGTGAAGAGGTGGCATTTATTGAGCACCTACAGCGTGCCAGGCTTCAGTACTAAGTGGTTTACTATCATGATCTCAATCTATTCTTACATCTATTCTGAGAATGCACACTAGTATTGTCCCCATTTTACAGATGAGAAAAATTAAGGCTCCTAGAAAAAATAAAACGAACAAAAACTTACCTGAGCCCACAAACCCTGAAAGTGGTTTGTGGGACACCCCACCATTTCAATTATCTCACATCCTCCAGGGGTCTCAGAACTGTCCCCACAAAACAACTAGTTCCCAAGCCAGCCCCTCCTTCTCCAACCCTGTGTCTTTAGCCACTGAAGCAGGCTCAACAGCAGTGCTCTCCTGCTTCTGAGCTTATTCCCAAACGGGCTTCACTGCTGGCCACCTGCCCTTCTTTCCGCACCGAGGGAGTGAGTACCTGGCCTTGGGGGTGGGGGGTTCCTCAGGACAACCTCGGGGGGCCTTGGGAGATGAAACCCAAACCTCCCGGGTCGCAGCTGAGGGCTGGCACGTGTGTCCACCTCACGGGCACACAGTGCCCCCAGATTGTCTCAGGTGACCGTCCCTGAGGAAACCTAACCCCACAGAGACAAGGACACCTGAGGACATTAGCAGGAAGGGCAGTGGCCAGAGGCCTGGCAGAGAAGGGAGATGCCCAGGGGCTGACGACACCACTAACGAGACTTCCACCCTAAAGCATGGCAGACTCGGGATGGACGGCAAAACAGTGCACTGTAAGGAGGCAGGGCTCTGCTAGGAGACTCCAAGCTTGTGCTCGGAGCAAGCCTGTCAGGGTGCTGCAGGCATGAGAGTCCGAAGATACCAAATCCGCACGTGATGAATGACCAGGCTCATCCTTCCGGGGTTCCGAGGCTGTGCTCTCACTGAACAATGATTTCTTTAACTGCCCCAAGTTCCAGATATTTAGGTTCCGTGGGTCAGTGAAGTGTCCCCTCTTCCCCACCCCCCACCAAAAAATAGTAAATCTGACCATTTTGACACTTGGCCAGAAAGAAAAGACAGGAATAAAACCATTTACCATCAATTATCACCATCATTTTAACATTTTAACACCTAAAGAGTAGGCAGGGCATAATCTCAGAACAAAAAACAGTCGTTTACATTGCAGAAATAAAGCTTTATAAAAAACTCACCCCATTGAACTTGCGTTTCCTGTTCCACCAGCAATCCTAGTGAAAATAGGGTTTCTTTTGAGACCCACTGGTCTATCTGACCCCTCCGGGTCCCATATTCCCTCAGGCATCTACCCCAGGAGCCCCTGAGCCCCATGCCCTGAGTAATCATGCAGGGGCAACACCCCAGAGGCAGGAACGCTCTGAATGTCCCAGGATGGTGGGGCTGCCCCCAAGGATGTATCTGAGTCTGTCTCACCCTAGTTCTGTGCTGAGTCCACGCTGAGCCAAAAACATCCCTGACTTCAGAGTGGACAGTGTTCTGGCTCTGCCTCGTCCAGCCACATTGTGACCACCACGCTGAGCCTGTTTCCTCATCAGCAAAATGCGATTCACGGTGCACTCTTGCACAGTGTTTACAAGGGTTCAGTGGGATGGTGCATCCCGAGGGCCTGGCGTGGGCTAGGTGCTCAGTCGATGCTCTTTGCTTTCCTCCCTTCCTCTTGGGGCAGTCCATTTTCCCTCTGCCTGGATGAAGCTGAAGAACCTTCCTGTGCCTCAGTCTTCCTCCTGGGATTCGAGAACGAAACTATAATGCCCTTGGCCAAATCAGACTGTGGGTCTTGGTCCCAGTCCTGCCAAAAACCTGTTATATGCCCTCCCCCTCCAGACCTCATTTTTTTTTTTTTTTTTTGGCTGTACCACACAGCTTGCAGGATCTTAGTTCCCCAACGAGAGATTGAACCCGGGCCCACGGCAGTGGAACTGCAGAGTCTTAACCACTGGACCCCCAGGGAATTCCCTAGACCTCCTTTTTCCCAGCTATAAAATGAAAGTTTTGAGCTCATTGATCCCTGAGGGCCTCTGAGCCCCCAGTTAGGGCTGATTTGCCAAGCCCTCCAGGTTAAGGGGGAAAGTGGGAGGGGAGGGATCTCGGAGGGAGGAATAATCTCACCCTCTTTGCTGTGGTCCTGGCAATGAGAGCAGTACATGTACAGGAGCCTTGAGAACTTTTAGCATCAGCCTAAGGCCCTCATTCCTTGCATCCCCTCCGGAGAGCTGAGGATAACTGCCCTAGTTGGCTGTTGGGGAAGAGAATCCTTCCTCCCCAAGCTGCCCTGTTAGGCAAGAAGGCCCGGCACCCTGCCACTGTCCATGGGGGCCGGAAGCCCGCCAAAACTCTTATGCCTCTGTGTCGAAGCCGAGGCAGTGTTTTGATTCTCAGGGCAGACTGCCTTGAACCCAATCCCAGTGACATTTCCAGTTAATCTGCCCCATACCCCAGGTGCCATCTGACACCTTGGGGCTATTCTGGGGAGCTGAGGTAGGATTCAGAGCCTCTGGGAAATGTCTGGACCCCAGAGACCCTGAAACAGATGTCCTCTCCCTCCTCCCCCAGGGAAAACAGAGCCATCCCGGGAGGCCAGAGCCCTGCGCAGACCATGCCCGCCCTGCTCCCGTCCCCACAAAGACCATCCCTTGGAATCTAGTTAAATTGGACATTGGGGGAAGCTTTGAAGGGGAGAAGTCCTTGAGGGATGGCTTATAGCTTGAGGGTGTTTCTGAGGGAGGGTGGAGGGGAGAGGAAGCCATTCCAGTTGACTGTGAAGTTGGGTCATGGGTCATAAGAGAGAACGTGTCGAGCACCGTGGGAGGTCGGGAGGTGGGCGATAAGGGAGCCCCATTACGCAATGCCTGAATTTCATAATGGGAAGTCAGTGAAACTTGTCTGAATTTAATAAACCCAGAAAGAGCAATAATCATGTTATTCAGTATTATAGAGATTGCCTCAGGCAGGTGAGGGGACGGGCTGGACAAGGAACTCCTGGGTTTTTTTAGAAGCTATTTGGTACTCTTTGATTTTTTTTTGTTTTTTGCACTGTACAAGTATTACATTGATTTAAAAAATTTAATTTAAGAAATTCATAGTGGGGAGTTCCCTGGCAGTCCAGTGGTTAGGGCTCGGTGCTTTCACTGCCTGGCCTGGGTTTAATCCCTGGTCAGGGAACTAAGATGCCGCAACCTGCGCTGCACGGCCAAAAAAAAAAGTAAGTAATGAAGTAAAGCACAATGAAGTGCTTCATAATTTCTCTCCTGTGCCCCACTGCTTTCACAGACCACAGGATCCGTGATGTGGAACCATCTTGCAGCCTAGAGACCAAAGCCACACGGCTGCCAGGGTGGGGAGGTGGCCAACTTCCCTGAACTTCACGGGAGCAAGTCCTGGTCTTGAAAGGCAGGCTTGGGTTTTGGAAACAGCCCAGGGTAGAGATCAGCCTCAGACAGTGGAGGGAACGGCCAAAGGCAGGAGTCTGGAGTCAGAGACCCGAGTGGGACCCCTGGCTCTGCACTCTCTGGGGACTTCATGGTCAATGCCCTGCTGGGTGTCTCTGTTTCCTCATCTGTATGGTACGGGTGGCTGGGTGGAGAGGGGGGCAATTGAAGGGAAAACACACATGGGAAGTGCTGTACCGTCCACAAAGAACTATACGCACAGGAGAGATTGTTATCTTGAAAAGCAAAGAGTGATTCCTGGAGGAGGCTGGGTCTGCAGCCGGTCCCCAGGCAGGAGCTTCAGGAAGCCAGCCTCCCCGAAAGGCAGCATTCCCTAGGGAGTGTCCCGCTGGAAAGTTCATGAAGGTCTGGGAGCCAAAATCAATATTGTTGCTCCAGGACCTTGTTGTTTATCCATCCTATATATTACAAGTTTACATCAGCCTCTTTAACAGTAGCTGGTGGTGCCGCCTTTTTGGCTTTCTCCCTAGAATTCTTATCCTGCACCAGCCTCCCAGCTCATCAGCCCAATTTGCTGACAGGTGACGTCTCCAAGTCTGGGTTTGCTCACCTGTAAAATGGGAACAATATTTATCTCATAGGACTGGGGGCTTCTTGGGAGCAGGCACGGGGCCCTGATTGCCCACCACTGGTCCCCACGACTTGTGTGGTGCGTGGAACACAGTAGATGCTCAACAGTGATTTGCTGCGTGAATGGGATCAATGGGAAGAGTTTATTTAACTATTTCCTATAGCGCCTGACAGTGGGGCTGCAGAGGTGGGAGTGCTGCCTCTCCAAGGACCAGGTGCCCTTAAAGCCCCCCCGCTCCTACCTCCTTCAAAACCCAGAAGAGCCACAACCAGGGTTAAAAGGGAATCGGACTGTGGGCAAAGGGAGGCCCCGAATATAATACCCCGACTTAGGAGAGAGAGAGAAGATGTTTCTGCCTCTTCAGGGAGAGAGCACGCCTGCCAAGGGGACTGCCCAGGAATCCATTCATTCCCACCCAACTCCTACCTCGGTCCAAGTCATGCTCAGCATGAGGCCGAGCCCACTAGGCAGTTCGGGGCCCTGAACCCAGCTTAGCTCATGTGTCGCGCCCATCACCTTCCCAACAGCTCCCCTGCCCCGCCCCATCGGTCTGTAACTCAGGGAGCCATGTTGCCTTCCAAAGGACACTTGGCAATATCTGGAGGCATTTCGGTTGTCATAGCTGGGGGGAGTTACTGGCATCCAGGGGGCAGAGGCCAGGGATGCTGCTTAACACCCTGCAGTGCCCAGGACGGCTCCCACAGCAACGACAACAAAAATCCGGCTGAAAGTGGCAGTAGTGCCCACCATTGCAATTAGGGCAATTCATCTAACTGGAAAGGGCCCCACTTTTCAGATAAAGAAACTGGGGCTCAGAGAAGCTGTCTAACCTGCCCAAAGCCACACAGCTTATAAGTAGAGAACCAAGGTTGAAGCCCAGCACCGTCTGGTACTAAACCTTGGGCTCATTTCAATGCCCCACACGGTCCCCACAGCAGGCCGAGGGATAGAGAAGGTCCCTCCCCCAAGAGAAAGGATAAACAGGGACCCTGCAGTGGATCCTCTATCTGGTGGCCTGGCCTCTTGGGCACCCTCAGATCAAGAGGGGTTGGAGACCCAGTTTCCCACCCAAAGTAAAACCCTCAGTCCTTAGAGGTGGGCCCTAGACCACCAGGAGTTCTGGGAGAGAAACGCACACACGTGCACGTGTGCACACACGCCTAGGGCAGACTAGGAAAGGCAGGTAGGGAATCCTATGAAAGTTTTCAAAATATGAGCTTCGGTTCAGACCAGACGCAGTGTGTGCTTCAGTTCTGCTAATGCGACCTGTGTGCCCCTGCGCATGTGACTTGGCCTCTCTGAACCGAGGCTCCCAAATCTGTCCAGTGAGGCTCATCCCATCCACCACCCAGAACTGACTGAGGAACAGTAAAGGGGTGAGAGACCCCTGACCCACCTGGCAGCCCCTCCAAGAGCTGCGCAGTCTGCACGGTATCTGCTCGTGTTTCCATCCCGCAGTGGGGGCTGTTGAGGTAGGGGGTTGGCTAAGATGCCCTCAGCAAGGCACTCCCCTTCTGGGAACCAATCAAATGGGTGAGCTGCACCCTAATCCCACCCTAATCTTCCTCCTGTCCCAGCCCCACCCAGTCTGGCAGGCTCAGCAACTCACCCATGTGTCTGTCCCCAGAGATCTCCTTGGATGTGGATGCAGACCGGGATGGCGTGGTGGAAAAGAACAACCCAAAAAAGGTACCTCGCTACAAGGGCAGACTGAACGGGGGGCTTCCAGGGCCAGAGCCCCAGGCTGGGTCCTGCAGGCAGCCGTGGTCCTCCCAGCAAGCTTCAACAACTGTCATTTTACAGATGAGGAGACAGGTTCCCAGACACACACTCCAATGACAGAGCCCACCAAGGAGCAAGCTCCTTAGAGGGACAGCGATGGAGCAGGTTCCCGAGTCCCAGTGGCTCCCATCCACAAGATGGGGACACCCAGTTCATAGAGTTGGTGGAAAGGATGAATGTCCTGCCACAGAGGAAGTACTGCCAAAGCATTTGCTCTTATTATTTTGCCTTTTTTTTTTTGGACCATGGGGAGCAGAAGATTGCATTAATCGTTTCCAATTCAAGGCACATCATCTTTAATGGTGCGTGCACAACCCCTCTCCCGTTTTTAGTTTTTCATTTATTCATTCATTCGTTCATTCGTTCATTCATTTATTCTCTTTGATCCTGCATTCCCCACTCCCATTCTGCTCCCCTACGAAGGAGCACTTCAATGGTTTTAACACATCACTTTCTGTTCTTGTGATTCTTGCGAAACATGCGGTGTGGTTTGTGTGTGTGTATTTTTAACATGTGCAGACAGATAGCATTGTGTTCTCCAAGTCGTTGATTCCTACTTTTTCCTCAACCCCATTTTTAAGCTCTGCTGGTTTTGCTCTATGCACATCCAGGCTTCTTTTTTCCATTTTCTGCCCTTGTATGGCATTTAAATTTTTGCCATGGCCATACATTACTTTTTTTTTTTTTTTTTTTTTTTTTTTTGCGGTACGCGGGCCTCTCACTGTTGTGGCCTCTCCCATTGCAGAGCGCAGGCTCTGGACGCACAGGCTCAGCGGCCATGGCTCATGGGCCCAGCCACTCCGTGGCATGTGGGATCTTCCCGGACCGGGGCACGAACCCGTGTCCCCTGCATCGGCAGGCGGACTCTCAACCACTGCGC
Organism: Orcinus orca; assembly: GCF_937001465.1. Lineage (NCBI taxonomy): Eukaryota > Metazoa > Chordata > Mammalia > Artiodactyla > Delphinidae > Orcinus > Orcinus orca. The sequence goes on from NC_064559.1 coordinate 199,981,259, forward strand.
CACCAGGGAAGCCCCCATACACTTCTTTTATAATAACAACGTAAAGTCTGGTTTAAATTATATGGAGATGGATACTTTAAAAAGCTAAATAAATACAGCCCATTGAGAAGCCTGGGGCCTAGCAGCCAGCTGCAGACTCTCTGCATGTCCTCAGGCCTATAGGGGAGCCCATTCCCCCAGCCTTCTTAGGGGGCTCTGCCCCAGCCCTGCCTTCCTGAGGGCAAGGCAGCCCCACACATATGTTCTCTGTGTCCATGGCCAAGCTACGTGCCAGTAGGCACCACAGAGGCCTCTGAGACATCCAACCTCCGCTGAGGAGCTGGGGAGTCACCCAGTCCCTGTGGGTCTGAACTTACCCAGGCTTCCTCCATCTGGGCCAGTGAAGTTTCATACGTTCTTTACTCATCCCATAAATATTTTTTTAAATTTTATTGAAGTATAGTTGATTTACAATATTGTGTTTAATTTCTGCTGTACAGCAAAGTGACTCAGTTATACATGTATATATTCTTTTTCATATTCCTTTCCATCATAGTTTATCCCAGGATATTGAACATAGTACCCTGTGCTATACAGTAGGACCTTGTTGTTTATCCATCCTATATATTACAAGTTTACATCTGCTAACCCCAAACTCCCACTCCTTCCTTCCCCCACCCCACCTCCCCCTTGGCAACCACAAGTGTATTCTCTATATTTGTGAATCTGTTTTTTGTTTCATAAATATCTTCATTTGCATCATATTTTAGATTCCACATATAAGTGATATCATATGGTATTTGTCTTTCTCTTTCTGACTTACTTAGTATGATAATCTCTAGGTCCATCCATGTTACTGCAAATGGCATTATTTCATTCTTTTTAATGGCTGAGTAATATTCCATTGTGTATATGTACCACATCTTCTTTATCCGTTCGTCTGTTGACGGACATTTAGGTCATTTCCATGTCTTGGCTATTGTGACTAGTGCTGCTATGAACATAGGGGTGCACGTATCTTTTTGAATTATGGTTTTGTCCAATATATGCCCAGGAGAGGGATTGCTGGATCATATGGTAATTCTATTTTTAGTTTTTTGAGGAACCTCCATACTGTTCTCCATAGTGGCTGCACCAGTTTACATTCCCACCAACACTGCAAGAGGGTTCCCTTTTTATTTTATTGAAGTATAGTTGATTTACAAAGTTGCGTTTAATTTCTGCTGTACAGCAAAGTGACTCAGTTTGACATATATTATATATGTATAGTCTTTTCCATTATGGTTTATCTCAGGATATTGAATATAGTTCCCTGTGCTATACAGTAAGACCTCCTTGTTACCCATCCTATATATAACAGTTCTCACCTGCTAACCCCAAATTCCCAATCCTTCCCTCCCCCACCCTACCTCCCCGTTGGCAACCACAAGGCTGTTCTCTGTGTCTGTGTGTCTGTTTCTGGTTCATAGATAGGTTCATTTGTGTCATACTTTAGATTCCACATATAAGTGATATCGTATTGTATTTGTCTTTCTCTTTCTGACTTACTTAGTATGATAATCTCTAGGTCCATCCATGTTGCTGCAAATGGCATTATTTCATTCTTTTTAATGGCTGAGTAATATTCCACTGTGTGTGTGTGTGTGTGTGTGTGTGTGTGTGTGTGTGTATTATGTTTATTTATTTATTTATTTATACCTTTATATCTTCTTTATCCACTCATCTGTCAATGGACATTTAGGTTGTTTCCATGTCTTGGCTATTGTGCTGCTGTGAACATAGAGGTACATGTATCTTTTCGAATTACAGTTTTGTCTGGATATATGCCCAGGAGTGGGATTGCTGGATCATATGGCAGCTCTATTTTTAGTTTTTTGAGGACCCTCCATACTGTTTTGCATAATGGCTGCACCAGTTTACATTCCTGGGTAGTGGCTGCAAGAGTCTCATACTGGGTCTGTCTCTCCAGTGTCCTATGGGGTCTGCGCTGGGGTTGAGAATATCTGTCAGAAGATAGAGAAGACAGCACTGACCTCTCTCCTCGCCAATGCAGGCATCCTGGACCTGGGGCCCTGAGGGGCAGGGAGCCATCCTGCTGGTGAACTGTGACCGAGACACACCCTGGTTGCCCAGAGAGGACTGCAGCGATGAGAAAGTCTACAGCAAGGAAGGTACCACAGAATCCACACTTGAGCTTGGGGTGGGGAGCAGGGAGGAGCAATGAAAGCACTTATGATAAGTCTTGGGCTGGGCCAAGGGTGAGGCAGGTGTGACCTTGGGTCTCCTGAGGATGGTGGACTCAGGTATCCACTCCTGCTAAAAAACAGACAATAAAACTATCGATATAGTTCAATTGGAACCATGTTTTTTTCTTTTAAAGTTTTTTTGTTTGTTTTGTTTTGTTTTATATATTCTTTTATTTATTTTTGGCTGCATTGGGTCTTTGTTGCTCTGCACGAGCTTTTTCTAGTTGTGGTGAGCAGGGGCTACTCTTTGTTGAGGTGCGCAGGCTTCTCATTGCAGTGGCGTCTCTTGTTGCAGAGCACGGGCTCTAGGAGTGCGGGCTTCAGTAGTTGTGGCACGCGGGTCCAGTAGTTGTGGCTCACAGGCTCTAGAGCTCAGGCTCAGTAGTTGTGGCACACGGGCTTAGTTGCTCTGCAGTATGTGGTATCTTCCTGGACCAGGGCTCTAACCCGTGTCCCCTGCATTGGCAGGAGGATTCTTTTTCTTTTCTTTTTTTTTTTTTTGCAGTACGCGGGCCTTTCACTGCTGTGGCCTCTCCCGTTGCGGAGCATAGGCTCCAGACGCGCAGGCCCAGCGGCCATGGCTCACGGGCCTAGCTGCTCCGCGGCATGTGGGATCTTCCCAGACCGGGGCACGAACCCGTGTCCCCTGCATTGGCAGGCGGACTCTCAACCACTGCGCCACCAGGGAAGTCCCTGGAACCACGTTTTTTTTTTTTTTTTTTTTTTTTTTTTGCGGTACGCGGGCCTCTCACTGTTGTGGCCTCTCCTGTTGTAGAGCACAGGCTCCGGATGCGCAGGCTCAGCGGCCATGGCTCACGGGCCCAGCCACTCCACGGCATGTGGGATCCTCCCGGACCGGGACACGAACCCGTGTCCCCTGCATCGGCAGGCGGACTCTCAACCACTGCGCCACCAGGGAGGCCCCTGGAACCACGTTTTTTAAGAAGTTGTACATATGTAGAAAAAGGAGCAGAAGGAAGTTCCCAAAAGGTTATAGGAAGTCATCTGTAGTGTTGGAGATAACAACTACTTCTTATGCTTTTTCATAATACACAGGCTTGAGGTTTGCTTTGTCCTGATTATAAAAGTAACAGGCCAACATTCCAGCCACAATTCTCCTTTGTTCTTTTAATTAAGATATAATTGACACACAACACTAAGTTTAAGGTATACAGCATAATGATTCGATTTCCACACATCATGAAGTGAGTATTACAATAAGTTTAGTAAACATCCATCATCTCATATAGGTACAAAATTAAAGAAGTAGAAAAACAAAATTGTGATAAGAACTCTTAGGATTTACTGTCAACAACTTTCATATATAACATACAGCCGTGTTAATTATGTTAATCATGTTGTACATTACATCCCTGGTAACTTATTTATCTTACAACTGGAAGTGTGTACCTTTCGACCACCTTCATCCAGTTCCCCCACGCCCCCACCCCGCCCCAACGCAATTCTCTTAATTCTAACCTCCTCATGCATCCACCCCTCAGACCTCAAGGACATGTCCCAGATGATCCTGCGGACCAAAGGCCCCGACCACCTCCCCACCGGATACGAGATCGTTCTCTACATTTCCATGTCGGACTCGGACAAAGTGGGCGTGTTCTACGTGGAGAGTGAGTGTCCCCAGCCTGGCCCTCCTGCAGTTCCCATCCAGTCAGTGCTCTCTGAGATACCCCTCGGGGGCCCAGCTCCTCCCTCTAAGGCTCCCCAGACCCCTCCCCTTAGTAGTCACAGGTGCAGGTGACTGGAGAGGGCCAGCTTCTTGGTAATGGTAACCAGGACCACCGTTGTCCTGTGAAGTCAAGAGGACCCGTGGGATAGATCTCTCCTCCCTCAAAGGAGTTGGCAGTGACAGATTTATGTGGAACCCCGACGAGTTCCACGTGAACCAGGGGAGGAAGGGCTTTTGAGGTCCATCTTTCCCAGAATCACATCACCTTCATGATACCTGAGGCAGGTACCCACTCCCTCCCACCCCCACCAGGTGTTTTCTGCTCATCTCAGACTTTCTGAACATGAGAACTGCCCCTGACTTTTAAAGAGCCCGTGACGATGCTGTGGGCACCTTCAAGGAGCGGAGCCCTTGTCCTCTTGCCAAGGACAGGGCCTCCTGGGTCCCCAGTGAGTCAGGAACGTGCTTCTGCCATGGAGCTAATCCCCGCAGCTGCCTGCTCTGTCTCGTTCCTTCTGTGAATCGGTGTCGAGCCCCCTCAGTGCCAGGTGCTGGTCTCAGCGCCGGGATCCCTGGGTGAACTCTGCCATCACACCCTGCCCTCGGGAAGGAGACGGTCTAATGAGGAAAGCACAATTGGAGGAAATGACACAGACCAAGCAGTAGAAAACGGCAGGGGCAAAGGCGAGGCACCGCTAGCCTAGATGGTCTGGCAAGGCCTCTCCGAGCAGGCGACATTTGAGTTGAGAACCAAAGCAACCATGAGAAAGAACCAGCCGTTCATGAGCTGAGGGAAGAGTGTTGTAAGCAGAGGGAACAGCGCGTACAAAGCCCGGAGGAGGGAACCAGTATTGGAGGAACAGACAGAAGACCGGAGGAGGGAGATGTGTTGGAGTCAAGGTCAGCGAACTGGGCAGGGGCCAGCGCATGCAGAGAGGGCTTGCATTTTATTCCAAGCGCACTGGAAAGCCGTTAGAAGGTTTTAAGCAAGTGACTGTCAAGGTGTGATTTATGTATTAAAAAGCTGTCTCCGCAAAATCGTTTGCTGTGGTGCAGGGTGAGGCCTCCCCCGCATGCCCAGCTCTCTGGGGGGCCCAGGGTCTCCAGGCTAGCTCTGGGGCCCTCCTCTGACCAGGCCCACTAAGAGCAGTCGCCATGAGGACTTGGTCCCAGTGGCCCTGGACCCTCACCTCAGGGAGGGATTTAGCTGGGACAGCAGTGGACCCAGCTGCCACCTGAAGCCAGTCCACCTCCTGATCCGCCCTGGGCTCGGGCAGTGACCTCACGCAGGTTGGAATGTCCCCAGAGTCAGGCCGGCTCCGCCGCCTAAGCGGGCCGGAGATGTTGATGCTTACCCTGTCCAGGCCAGGGTTGCCACGGCGGATGGGGCTGCCGGCCGGACAGGAAGGGTACAAGCAGGATCTCGGCTTCTCGACCACATTGTGTCGTATTGTGACCCTCAACCTGTTGCTGCTAGTGACACCTGGACATTATCTAGAGCGTCTTTTTGTTGATGACAGTGGATTGAGATCTGGCCCTTAATCACATCCCTCTCCCTCACTGCCATCGAGATGGGTCCTGAGCAGACAAGAAAAGGAGGAGCCACTGCTGTGAGTGCTTTGCGATGCTGTTCCCCGGTCTGTCTCATCTGGGCTGCCATCTTGCAATGTGGGGGGAGGGGCGGTGTTACTGATGCAGCGATGATCCCAGAATCGTCAGTTTCCCACAGAATTGGAATCCTGGGTGAATACTCAGTGCCACACTAACCGGGATGAAAAATAATTCATCTGTGGTACAGTTTCCTCTTCTTCCTTTTCAGCCATGCAGGCATTTTGGGGTTTTGTCAAAATCCATGTACACCTGTGGATAAGAATATGTTGTGTTACATGAATGTCATGTGTCACCTGTGTCCCCCAAGGGCAGGGGGCTTGGCTGGAGGCTGAGGGACCCTGAGAGGGAGCTCCAGAGCCCAGGAGATTCAAATCCTGCATCTGGGCAAGTCTACTTACCAGGCCAGGCCTTGGGTTCCTCTTCTGTGATGTGACGTGGGGCTAAGGAGAGGCCTGACAGTTCCCGCTGGTGATAGAGATTAGATAAGGAACATGTGTCAGCACTCAGTAGCCGGCCCGTGGAACACTCTCTCTTGCTTTTGGGGGGTTATTATTATGATTATTAATTACAGTAAGTCCCCTACATACGGACGAGTTCCGTTCCAAGAGAGCGTTCGTAGGTCCAATTTGTTCCTAAGTCCAGCAAAGTTAACCTAGGTACCTAGGTACCCAGCTAACACAATCCGAGGGCAAGCTGCAGTTTCACTTACGCCGGATATTGATGGAACGCATGTTCGCATCTTTGAAATTTCGCAACTTGAAGGTTCGTATGTAGGGGACTTACTGTATAATGATTGCAGTGGACAGGTGTCTCCAGTGCTGTTAGGAGGACCCAGGTGTCTGTGCTCCAGCCTCAGATTCTGCCTCAGGATCCCAAAGTTGGGACCTGACCTCTTCCTACAAGGGTGCAGTGACCAACTTGTCCCAGTTTGCCCAGGATTTTCCTGGTTTTAGCTCTAAAAATCCCTCATTCCAGGAAACCCCTCAATCCCAGGCAAACCAGGACAGATGGCCACACTATCAAAGAGTCTCCTTGGGAGGTGGAATGGCTCCAAAGTGACCAGAAGGGTTATGCCACATGCCAGCCTGCGGGGCCGATGCCTGGAGCTAAGGAGAAGTCAGGGTGGCTGGCGGGGCCCAGCCCGAGGCACGTGGGCTGCTCAATAGAGGGTCATTGTTGGTTCCTGCAGGGAGAGCTGGTCACACTCAGGCAGGACTGCACCCAGCTGGGACAGGGGATGGGGGAAGGAGGCTCCTCGGGACAGTGGCTGGATTGTTCCCGCTAAGTCATCAATCTACCTAGAGCTGGCCCAAGACACTAGAAAGAGAGGCACATGTAAATTGCAGGCCATAGAGGGGAAAAAACTGCATGCAGATGGGCAAGAACGCATCCTTCCATCTGGCCCAGCTCCCCTGCCAGACCCCCACCCTCCCAGGCCCAGGTGGAGCGCGCGCGCGCGCGCGCGCGCACACACACACACACACACACACACACACACACACACACCACCTAGCTGCCCAGAGCCCTGGGAAAGTTTTGGAGTTTTCTGCAAAGACAAGTCAGTTTCCAGGCCTGAGGATCTCTTTCCTAGCACCAGTTCAAGTGCAGCCTGGGACAGGTGGACATTGGAGGGCCTGGGTGCCCGGGGGAGAATTATTTTAATTATGCGGAGCCATCTGGATCTACTTAGTGATTGGGACACAAGGCATATGTTGTCTTTTCTGAATGAGAAGGACTTCACCTTCTGTCTTGAGCTGTTCCTTGGGACACCCAGTGTCTGAGTCTATATGCCTCATTTCTTGGGCCCACCTAAGGGAAGGTGAGGTGAGGTATTTTTCTTTGCCTTCTGTTCCTAAGCCATTCAATGAAAAGGTCATGAATTTTGCAGTAAGGGGTGTGCTGACACATTCATGGGCTCTCATAGTAGTAATACCAGCAAGTCCTAGCTGTGTTACCAATGGTTACCCTTGGTTACCGAGCTTACCTCAATTGCTGATGCTGTCATTTTATCTTGCAAGGACCCTGTGGCGTTAAGTGTTATTATCCCCCATTTAACAGATGAGTAAACTGAGGCTCAGGGAGGTTAAGTGAATTCCCTGAGGTTTTGCAGCTTGTAAGCCAGAGAGGTACTTGAACCCGCATCTCTCTGACTCTGGAAGTAATAACCACTAAGGTAACCCACCCTTAATGAGATGTATAACCAGGGTCTAGTTGAGCACATTGTCCTACGTGAGGAACCATCCTGAGCCTGGGCTTTGCTGGTTCCTCCGTTCATTTTGCAAGTTTTAATCAAGCACCCTATTCAGGCCAGGACTGTTCTAGTTACATGCTCTAGCCCTCAGGTGACTGGTCAATAATCATACCCATTGTTGTTGACAACAGTACTAAGCTGAGCCTGATTCTGCCCTTCCAGCTCTGCAGGGCATAAAGAAACTCCTTCTGGAACTGCATAGGGTCCTACCTCCATGCCTTGGGCAATGCAAGTATCTCCTCTCCTCACTGCACCCCACCTCTGCCGCCCCCAGGGGCATCTCAAAGGCTGCCTTTCTCTGCTCAAACGCCTCCCACCCTGCCTCCCTTCCCCTGTCCTCCTCACCCCAGTAACCCCACGGGCTCTCTCACCCCGTAGCTCTACTATGACGCTTCCCACATCTGTGCCATCTTATCATCAGCTGAGCACTGCTCCTAGACAGAGGGGCTGCATCTTGCCCATCTCTGTGTCCCCCAGAGGTCCGTGTCCATGTGGTCACAGAGTAGTAATTCAACACACGTGCTCTAAATTGGCCTGAAGATTCTCCCACGGGGAGTGGTATGGGAGCCATTGGTTCATTCAGTAGATATTTATTAAATACAACCTGCCCTGGACCGGGCCTGTCTCAGCCCCCATGCAGGTGACAGCCTCTCAGAGCCAACAACTAAACACTGAGATCATGTCCATTTAAAGGCTGTGATGGGGAAGGATGGGGGCTGCGGAAACTCCAGACAGAGCCCCTGGCTTGGTCTCTGGGGGATCTGGCTATGATTCCCAGAAGTGACACAAATCAAGGCCTGAAAGAAGGAGGGAGATAACTCTTCCAAGCAGAGGGAACAGCGCTGTGAAGAGCTGGGTGGTTTCAGTGGGGCAGGAGCGTGGGAGAAACCAGCCACAAAAACGTGCAGCCAGGGACCCACACGCCAATGTGGCTTGCATTATATGGAGGAGAATTTGGGGCACAAATGGACACTTTGGTGTTTTATTTATATAAAGGAGAGGAGAGGTCGGGGTTCAGAACTAGACAGGGATTTGAGTCCCAGCTCAGCCACTTACTGGCTATGTGACTGGCTATGTGACTCTGGACAAGCCATTTCTTATTTCTGGGACTGTTTCCTCCTCTGTAAAATGGGAACAATAATTCCCTTCCTTGACATCACTGGCTGCCCGGTCCTCAGCTGCTACATTTCGTGTCCCCTTCCTGGGAGAGTTAGCTCACTTTATAGGCAAGGAAGCCAGAAGCCAGGAAGGGTGTCTGGTTGAGTGCCACATGGCTGGGGCCCTGCAGTGCTGGGAAGATGACCAGGCCACGGCCCTTCTGGTGGCATTTTCTGCTTGTGCTTTTCTCTCTGTGTCTAGAGGACAGGTTACTCTGCCATCGCGTCCCCCATCAGTGACCCCGCCCCACGGACGGTTGTGGATGGGGCCTGACCTTGGTCCTTCTCCCTCCAGACCCGTTTTTCGGCCAGCGTTATATCCACATCCTGGGCCGCCGGAAGCTCTACCACGTGGTCAAGTACACGGGCGGCTCTGCTGAGCTGCTGTTCTTCGTGGAAGGCCTGCGTTTTCCCGACGAGGGCTTCTCGGGCCTGGTCTCCATCCACGTCAGCCTGCTGGAGTATATGGCCGAGGTGAGGGCTCCGGGCCTCTACCAGGAGGGGCTGCCCTGCGGGCCAGGTGGGGCTCCTTCTAGAGGGCCACTCCCGGGGGGTCCCCAGTATGCTCTACTCCCCTCAAAGCTCCAAGGGGAGGGGGTCCAGGCTTGGAGACCCGGATGCCCCACCATCCACATGTGTCTGCCAGCGTCCTCTGAGCTATGCTCTGGGGGTTCCTCCTTACCGTACCTACTCTCCCGGATTCTCTCCAGGTGATTTTCTCTTACCTCATGCCTGTCCCTGGTCTGTCCTCCTCCCTGCAGAGAGCGGGCCTAGTTCTGAGGCACAGAGTGCCAAAGGTTAGCACAAGAAGCAAAGTAGGCCACACACATGAGCCTTCCCTCCCTGCCTGGTCCCACACCCTAGCTGTGGGTTCTACCAACTCTGACCACAGGCCGAACCCCAAATCCCAGTCGCAGGCCGTGTCCCCTCCCTGTGGCCAGACATCTCACCCACCTTTGCTCTTGGTTTTGGGAAACTGGACGAGAAGGAGAGCACCTTCCCCTCCTGAGGAGAAGCCCCCCACCCGCCAGCCTAGGATATGTCCTGCCCACAAGGACCTCTCATCAAAAATGGCAGCCCCAGACCCCTACCCCTCAGGCCCACCCAGCTTTGTTCAGATATAGGGAGGGACCTGGTTGCCCTCTCAGACACAGGGTTTGCTCCCCAGTTTCATCCCCGGACCGCTTTGAGGCAGGAGGCCAAGGGCTCTGCCGAAGGTGAAGGTAGGTCTTGCTTAGATTTATGAGAAGGGGCTCTGGAGTCAGATGGCCCAGGTTTGAGCCCATGAGACATTGGGCAAGTGAATTTACTCCCTATGCCTTAGTTGCCTCATCTGGAAAACAGAAATGACAAATACTGCTGCTTCCCAGGGTGACTGTGAGCATACAAGCTTGTGAGATCTCACTCACAAAGCAGCCTCAAGTCGCTGGGAAAAGGGAAAGGCAGGAAAAGCAGAGCTAACAGGAGGGGGTAGGGAGAGGGCTTCTCCTGCTCCCCCAGTGCCTGGAGCAACCTGGCCATCAGGGTCTCTCAGATTGGCCCCCTCCAGCGGCCACTCAAAAGGCAGACCCTGGGGGACTTCCCTGGAGGTCCAGTGGTTAAGACTCTGTGCTTCCACTGCAGGGGGCACAGGTTCGATCCCTGGTCAGGGAACTGAGATCCTGCCTGCCGTGCAGTGTGGCCAAAAATAAATAAATAATTTTTTTAAAAAGGCAGACCCATGCAGGAAAGGCCACCTCCATCCTCCCCACCAAGGGCAGGGGCCCGGTTTCCTGTAGCTTTCCAAAGCCAGCCATGCAAAGGAATCATCTCATCTTCCTTCAAGTTGCAGGCAAGCTTCCCGAACCTTTCCTTAAAGAGCAATGTGGACATATCAAAATTTCCCCCAATAACATTATAACACTCACACATAGAAAAGGGCAAGGTGCCCAGAGCAAAAACAGAGGAAGGCCGGGGGTGGTTCAGCCATCATGTGAGCCGATTTCAGGAAGAGAACTTTGATGCAGCGAGATCAGACAGTGGTTGAGAGTATGGGCTTGGCAGCCAGACTGCCCGGGCTTATATACAGGCTCTACCACTTACTAACCGTGTGACCTTGGACAGCTATGTGACTTGGTTTCCCCATCTATAAAACAAGGATTATAATACTATCTACCCTCTGGGGTTATTGTAAGGCAGAAGTGAAATCTCACATGTAAAAATAGGACCTGGCGCACCGTAAGCACTCCCTGAGGTACTACTGTTATTGGTTTCACCCACTTTGTTAGGCAGGAGTGAAAAGCACCCTGACAAGACTTTTTGATCCCCTCCTCTTCTCCCCCACGCCCAGGAGGTCCCCCTGACACCCATCTTCACGGACACCGTGACATTCCGGATTGCTCCGTGGATCATGACCCCCAACACCCTGCCTCCTTTGTCGGTGTTTGTGTGCTGGTAAGCATTAGGCACAGCGCAGAGAGTGGCTAAAGCTGGGGCTTCAGGGGCAGACAGACCTGAGTTCAGATCATGCTCTGTTACTTACCAGCTGTGTGACCTCGAGCAACTCACTTGGCCTCTCTGTGCCTCTGTTTCTCTGAGACGCTCACATCACAGAGTCACTGTGATGATTAAGTGAGATGAAGCAGGTGAAGTATTCATCCAAGGTCCTGGCACGGAGTTTTTGTGCTCTAAAAAATAATAGCTAGCGGGCTTCCCTGGTGGCGCAGTGGTTGGGAGTCCGCCTGCCGATGCAGGGGACACGGGTTCGTGCCCCGGTCTGGGAGGATCCCACGTGCCGCGGAGCGGCTGGGCCCGTGAGCTGTGGCCACTGGGCCTGCGCTTCCAGAGCCTGTGCTCTGCAGGGGGAGAGGCCACAACAGTGAGAGGCCCGCGTATCACAAAAATAATAATAATAATAATAGCTAGCATTTCTTTCCCATATCTTCTTGGCCCATACGATGTAGTCAGGAACCTTTCTCTACAATGGATATTCAACTCATCTTATTCATCCAGCAATTCTTTAACTGAGCATCTATTATGTGCTAGACAGCTACAGCGAGATGAGAAGCAGGGGAAAGAAGTGCCTGCAGGTGATACTGATCACACCACCTGGCCACACACCCCTGCTGTCCTGGACCCATCCCCTGCCTCCATGCTAGGCATAGCTCTTCCTTGGAAATCTGGGGAGTCAGAGATGTAAGGCTTTGGGGCAGGTGAGGGTGAGAATTCCCCTCCTCGTTTTGTTTGTTCATGACTTTGGTAAACACTGCATGAGGGGATGAGTTTGCTTGGCCCTTGACTCCAGTGGCCTTTGCAAAGGTGCCTTTGAACACAGATGTGGCCTCATCTGCCCAGCACAGCCCAGAGATGCCAACTGCTGTTGCCACCTCAGTGGACTGGCCCTCATCCCTCCTCACCCTCCCTCTTGGCCTCCCCCTCTTCCTACACTTCTCAGCATGAAGGACAATTACCTGTTCCTGAAAGAGGTGAAGAACCTGGTTGAGAAAACCAACTGTGAACTGAAGGTCTGCTTCCAGTACATGAACCGGGGAGATCGCTGGATCCAGGTAAGGAACCCCAAGCTGGGAAGGATGTGGTCCAGGGCTCAGGCAAGAAGAGGCAGCTTAATGTCAATGCCCTGGTGCCCAGCTGCTCCACGTATGCGAGTTCTGTCCTCAGATCACACGTGCACGTGTACACAGGGACAGAAATGTACAAGGTAATTCACTGCAGCTTCTTAGGGTAGCAGAAGACTGTAAAACAACCTAAATGTCCAACCACGGGGCAAGGGGGTGACCATATGATTGGACAGCCTTTCTGTGGAGTACTATACATCAGCTAAAAAGAAGCCAATCTATAAATAAAGAATGCACTTCCAGTTAAGGTATTACTTGCAGGAAAATGTATACAGATGTTACCAGTTATGTTTTTTAAAATGGGGTCAGTATGAGTACAAACATGCTGGGGATGTGCAGAGACTATCTGAGGGATATGTAAGAAACCACTGCCGTCATGTGCTTGGGAGAATTGGGGAGGCTGGCTAGTATTCACTGGTGGCCCCCTGGGCTCGTCTGATAGCTCTTCCCGGTGTCCCCACAGGATGAAATTGAGTTTGGCTACATCGAGGCCCCCCACAAAGGCTTCCCTGTGGTTCTGGACTCCCCCAGAGATGGAAACCTGAAGGATTTCCCAGTGAAACAGCTCCTGGTGAGATGCTGAGGACCACCTTGGGGGATGAGGGAGGGCACAATCCTGGGACTCTTACAGGACAGAGTGGTCGGGAGGCCTTGGGCACGCCTGGAAAATCAGTTTACTGCAAATTAGTCTGTTGCCTTCATCTTCTCATCTGCAAAATGGGTCAGTTGGGACAGTAATCTCTAACATCGTTTCCTGCTCTGATAACTGATGCTTTTCCAAAACATGGAGAGTTCTCTCATGGGAAATGAGAGCTATGGGAGACAGAGGCCTGACTCCTGACACTGCCCCACCTCCAACTTACAGCAAAATAAGTTTCAGAGAGGAAAATTATAGTCAAGCAATTGTCGAAAAGCATGGTTCCAACTTCAAAGCTCATTAAATCTGTGATTTTTTTTCAGTTCATGAGTTTTTTAAAAAGCAATCTGACCCCCACCCTCGATTCTGGAGGTCATTACCACTCTCTTTTTATGCCCTCAACAACCAACTGAATGAGGACAGAACCAAAATTAGTCGTCTTTGTCCTCACCTTCCACCCTGAACAGGCAGGGCGAGGCTTGAACAGAACACGAAACAGAGACTGGGTAGACCAGGTGGCTTTGCCAAGGTCACACACAAGGCAGCCTCCTGTGAGACATCAGGGCTGCTCAGAGGCAACCCTTTGCCAGGTCCACACCTGCTTCTTGAGAACATTCACTAGCCTAGTCCCTTCATCACAGGGAGATGGCACAGCCAGTGGTGTGAGCACAAAGCTCTGGAATGCCAGACAGATCTGGCCTTGAGTCCCAGTTCTACCCCTTAGCAGCAATGTGACCTTGGGCAAACACCTTAACCTCCTCAAGCCTCAGTTTGCTCATCTGTAAAGTGGGGATAGAAACAGTATCCATCTCACAGGCTTATTGTGAAGATTGAAAGCATTATATAAGGCATCCGTGCTGCTCCTGATACAATGACTATTATTAGCTGCTGTTCTGGTTCTCATTCCACAGCCCCGGACACTGTCCTCGGTGAGGACTGTCCACTTCCTCTAACATGAGGGATAGTCAAACCAGCCAGCAGGCAGGAGAACCAAGGCCTCTCAGATCCTTCTCTTACTCTTTCTTCCTGGGTCACCACCTGCCTTCAGTGTTCCAGGCTGGCCTAGTACCAAGGCCCCCAGACTGCATTATTCCTGGAGGCCTGGGCCAAGCCCAACTTTGTGCTGCATGCCTGCCTGCCCATGTGAGGCTGTAAAGCCCCAGCTGCCCCAGCCTCTGACGAGTCTCACCTTGCCATCTGGGGCTCATAGGCGAGAAAGCACTAAGCTGCAGCCATTCACCCTACTGGACACAGCTGTCTCTTGAGCCTCTAAGCTGGGCCAGGATAAGCCACATCTTCTCACTCTTTGGTTTTTATTAGCAAGGATTTGTGCCAGACAAGCTTAGTTCCATCCCCAGTGCAAGCTCCCAAGCAAGATCCCTACTTTTTTACCAAAAAATCATGAAAGGAAACTTAAAATTCAGGGGGCATCACTGGGGTTATATCATGTAACTGCAGTCTGTTGGAGCTCTGTGCTAAGAAGGATTCTGAGGCTATATCTGGGCTCCAGATATAAATATGAATAAATAGGGTTAGTTGGGAATGGGTTGGGTTGGTATATATGTTACATATCTGCCATTCCTGCATGTATTGGTCAGCTTTCACTTGGTAAGACTGCAGTAACAAGCAGCCCCCATATCTCAATAGCTGACAACAGCAAAGGTCCATTTCTTGCTCACATTAAGAGATGAGTGGGGATGTCAATAGCACAAAATGAGGACCAAACCAGAAATCACCAATATGTCTCCATGTTTAAGAAATAGAGGCACACCCAGAGACCCAGATGTATACACACACACAGACACTCGTATATTCACATTCATTCTCATACTCCTACTGACATACTCACAAACTCAGCCTCCCCATGCCAGGGTCCTGCTCATCAGTGGGAATAAGAAGAGCATGGGTGACCCCCCTAGAAGCTAAGTGCTCACAGAGCCAGACCAAAGGTAATGAAAAGTGGTCATCAGAGGGTGGCTGGGTTGGGGCTAAGGGCTCCTGGCCGCAAGAGACTAATGACGGGTGTCTCTTGCCCAGGGCCCAGATTTTGGCTACGTGACCCGGGAGCCCCTCTTTGAGCCTGTCACCAGCCTTGATTCCTTTGGGAACCTAGAGGTCAGTCCGCCAGTGACCGTGAATGGCAAGACATACCCCCTGGGCCGGATCCTCATCGGGACCAGCTTTCCTCTGTAAGAGAAGCCAGGGTGGGCCTGCAGGCAGGTGGGGGGGAGGCAGGGGGAGTTATTGTTTCCCTTTAGGAGCAGACTGGGTTGCTCATACATGGAGTGATTGGCTGGGAGAATTAACGTCTCCCATGACTCTCTGACAAGATACAGACACTCTTGGAAAGAAAACCAAGTTAGCCTTTACATCTTAGTATGAATTAGGACCTAATACAAAACTAAATAAATACCCTCTTCCCAAAATGGGAGGGAATATAATGGGATTATAAAGAAAGTGGGGAAGGGATGAAGGAGTTCAGAGAAGGAGTACCGAAAGAGGATCAGTGCACACCAACAAATCCTCGGGGGTGCCCATTCACAAAAGACACGTGAGAAGACATGGCTCTGCCCCAAAGCCTGAGTCCCTGGCTCCCTGGCCTGTCAACAACACCTTCACTCCCTCCCCAGGTCACCCACCAGTCGATGAGAAGGCAGAGTCTTCCTTAGAGCAGTTGCTGGGGAGAGAGTGAGTACTGTGGGTCCTCACTTCACAAAAGGGCTGCCAGGAACCCACACATGTGGGACCAGCCAGGATTTGGGCACCAAGTCCCTATAAGCCACATGGGATTCTCTACCTTCTGCAGCAGGCCACTGACACAGACAGTGACCATTTGCTCACCCTGCCCTCCTTCTCCCTCCACTCAACAGTCACTCATCCATTCAGCAGGTATTTCCCAGGCACCAGCCAAGCACCAGGCCCTATGTCAGACATGGGGTTCTAAACATGAAGCCCAGCCCCCACCTTCCAGGAGACTGTGGAGATCACAGACATGAAACAGAGGGTGTGTACAGTGATAGAATGATACAGAGTCAGAGAAACCCAAGGAGGGGTCCCTAACCCCCTTAGGGGAGATCACAGGGGCTCTTCTTAGAGACAAATATCTATTGAGAGTCTTCTCTGTGCCAGGTATTGTTCTGGGCTGCGGGGAAACAGCAGTGAGCAAAACAGACAAAGTCCCAGCTCTCAGGAAGTTTTCCATTAGGGATGGAGGCAGTATAGACAATAAACATGGAATTAAGCAAATATATAAGATACTTCTGAGTGCTAATAGGTGCAATGAAGAAGATAAAATAGGGTACATGATAAAGAGTGATGAGGCAGGGGCACTTTGGCTTTTGTGGTTTTGAGGAAGTGACTTTGGAATTGAGGCTCAGATGATGAGAAGGAAGCAGCCATGGGAAGATCAAAGGGAAGGAGCATTCCAGATAGAAGGAACAGAAAGGACAAAACCTTGGTAACAAGTTTAGCATGTGGCTAGAGCAAACAGAACAAGGTGGAAGGGAGGAAGATGAGGTAGGAGGGACAGGCAGGGGCCGGATCACAGAGGCATTTGTTGGCCACTGTGAGGTTTTGGGGTTATATTATAAGGGTAATGGGGAGATTGAAGACCTCAGGGAGTGTGGAAGTCAGGAAGGGCTTCCTGGAAGAGGTGTCACTTGAAATGATTGAAGTTGAGAAGTTAACAGCAAAGAGGTACATAGGCTAGGGAAGATTTTGGAATCATGCCTGTGTCCTAGCCCCCTCCAGCAGTCCATGAGGGATCCCTGAGCAGAGAAGCTGGCTTCTTACACCTACTGACACCCTCAGTGGCCAAAGAATGGGCTCTATGCTCTTCACACAGACCATGGCTACAGCTAACTCCTCCTTTTTCCCCTTGGGCTCAAACACCTTTCTGCCTGTGCCAGGGTCTCTGCAACTCAGGCTCCTTCCCATGACTTTTCCACCAATGCTATTCTGGGTCCAGGCTAGATTCTAGAGTCTGAACTCCTCCTGCAGACCCTCTGGTGAGACAGGCCCAGTGGGCAACCTTCTGAAGAACTGTCTCCTCCCCAACCCCACCCCA
This sequence comes from Orcinus orca, assembly GCF_937001465.1. Taxonomy (NCBI): domain Eukaryota; kingdom Metazoa; phylum Chordata; class Mammalia; order Artiodactyla; family Delphinidae; genus Orcinus; species Orcinus orca. The sequence goes on from NC_064559.1 coordinate 199,998,507, forward strand.
GGTCTGGTGGTCGGAGGATGACCAAGGTGGTGAGGGACTTCCTGCAGGCCCAGCAGGTGCAGGCACCCGTGGAGCTCTACTCGGACTGGCTGACCGTGGGCCATGTAGATGAGTTCATGACATTCGTCCCCATCCCAGGCACAAAGGTGAGCTGGCCCCTGAGGCTGGAGTGAATAGGATAGTGCAGAATCCCTGTACTACCAGCTCTTGTCAACAGAGAGGGGTATCTAGAGGAAGACAACCGCAGAGAGGAAGAAGGAAGTAGGCTGAAGCTGGTTTGTACGTTGTTGCTGTGGCAGGTAAATGTTTAACCCAATAAATCCAAAATATTAGCGCCTCAGCATGTAGTCATTATAAAAGTTATTCATGAGAGATTTTACATTCTTTTTTATATAAGTGTTCAAAATCAGGTGTGTATTTTACTCTTAGCACATCTCAACTCAGACCAGCCACAAGTCAAGTGTCCAATAATCCCACAGGGCTGGTGGCCACTGCGCTGGCCATAATGCTCTAGAGAGCAATGGGGTATGGGCTTGGGGCTCTGGAAAGGGGTTCTTTCATTTCCCAAGAAGTGAAAAGAAACAGCTGCAACTTCAAACCCTGGAAATTTGGTGCAAATGGCCTGGCCTCTTGGCCACTTGGAGAAGCTCTTCCTCTCCGTCCAAGGTCACCTTTGACTCTGAGCTTTGACTCGATGGCGTTGCTGAGGTGGAGGAATTTCTATAGCAGGAAGGGTGAGAAATATTCCTCTGAAGTAGAGAAAACCCTGCCAGGCGGCCTTTGCTCAGCAGAGAGTGGCTTGAGACAATATGCAGGTGGGACCCCGGGGGCTGAGAGCGGGGGCTTCTTCACGTTTCTTGGCCACCTCCTCTCTGCTGACACTGGCCCTCTGAATGGTCTTTCACAGGAATTCCGCATGCTCATGGCCAGCACCTCGGCCTGCTACAAGCTCTTCCGAGAGAAGCAGAAGGAGGGCCATGGGGAGGCCATCATGTTCAAAGGTGAGTGCCCTCAGGGCCTTGTCAGGGAGCAGGGAGCTGAGCCCCCAGAGAGACCCTTGGGAAGACAGGGCAGATGAGTGCCTTGTCCCTGAATACCCAGCTCCACTTCCTGGACATCCGGCCCGCTCCGGGGCTGTGAGGTCACCGTGGTGGGAAGCAGCCCTGGCCTCTGTGACCCTCGCTGTGGCCAGCGGGACCATCGAGCTGCCCACTGCCCCTTATGACCACCAGCAGTGCCTAATGCTTCTTCAGGACCTAGTGTATACTTCAAATGGCACCAGACCCCAAGGAGAGTTAAATGGTTCAAAATTGACACGCAATCTGTGTTCAAGGAGCTTGTGTTTTCGAAAGGGAGATAGAGAAGAATATACATAATGCACTTGAGGGGTAGGAAGAAAAGTGGGAGTCGACAGACGTGACGTACAGTCAGACATCATCACCATCAGTCCCGGAGTGAGAAATCATCTGCTTAATTTAGACATCCACATAACTGGGATAGACAGACTGGGATGAGCTTTGCTCTTAAACTAATCATGGAAAGAGACAAAGCTGATCAGGTACAGACGGTGAGCCAGGTCAGAGAGGCCATGACAACTTCTTATGTGCTCTTCGTACGTTCCCTTTTGACACCTTGCAGGCTGGCGTCTCTAATCCACCTGCTCCCAAAAGTCTGCACCCCTAAGGCTGATTGATACTTACATACATTACCACCCTCCATGTCGAAAGGCAGTGTTCCTGATAGTGACTGGTGTCTGGGATGGACAAGACCAACTTAAGACCACTGTCATTTTTTAATTCCCACCGATAGGAAATTTTTTTAGATTGGCAGGCATGAGTCTTGACTTTCTGGAGGCTTCTTTCTATATGAACCCCTCAAAGCTACCCATAAGGATATAGGAACTATTATCTTTGTACAAATAGGTCCAAGGGGTGGTGTGGAGACAGCTCAGGTACAGGGTGCAACAGCACCGATCTCTTTGCCACTAACAAGCTACAGGACTAGGAAACACAGAGGACCAGCATCAGGCAGGGAAAAAAAGAGTTAATAGCTTAGGCTCTGGAATCAGACTGCCTGGTCTGCTTACGGGCTCTTCCACTAGCTGTAAGACCTTGGACGAGTCATGTAGCTTCTCTGTGCCTCCATTTCTTCATCCTTAATGCTGGAAGCTACCTTATAGAAATGTGCGGAGGATTATTGAGTTAATCCATGTAAATATCTAGAAGACTACCTGCCACATAGCAGGCGCTCCTTGAGCATTAGGTATCACTAATCAAGCCAGAAGCCACGTGGGCCATCATGATGGAATAGGAGGCAGATGCAGGCATAGACCAGGACAAGGGCCAAGCATGAGGCAGGTCTGGAAAACAGGAAGGGTGACACCCCTTGGCGTCCTGCTTCTGCCATACTCCCTCTGGTCTGCTGCTCATCCTTAGAAGCAGGCTTCTTGTGCCACCCTACCCTCTGGCCAGAGAGAGAGCAAGACAGCTGCCACCCCTTCCCTGGCCCAGGTGACATGGCCAACCCTGGGGAAAGGAGTTACCCCTGGGGTTGCCCTTCTGTGCCCCAGCCTGTCCCAGCCCCTCTCCCTCATCCTAAGAGTTAGCCCAGAAGCTGGGGGCCTTGGCAAAGGGGAGCGCCCAGGCTGGACACCTAAAACTAGACTGTCCCCTGTCCTCTGACCCCCACAGGCTTGGGCGGGATGAGCAGCAAGCGAATCACCATCAACAAGATTCTGTCCAACGAGAGCCTCGTGCAGGAGAACCAGTACTTCCAGGTGAGGGCGGGGCAGGGGCCTGTGGGAGGGACAAGGCTATGACCAATGGCACCTGTCACATCCTCGGGGCTTCCATAGGGAATGGCCAAGGGTTCAGGGCACATGACAGAGGGAAGGACCTCAATAAGCATTCGGTCCAGCCTTTCTGGTTTACGCCTCTAAACTGGAGGCTGAATGGGGTGACAAAGCAGGTCAGTGGAGGCTAGAAGCAGACAGGAGACCTGGGAAGGAAGGTGTATCAGGCAATACTAAAAAACCAAGGGCTCTGTAAGGCTACAGCCCACAGCATTTGGGGGAGACCCACACTCATTAAAATATGATGACAGCTACAGACCTGCTCTCCAGAAAATTTCATACGTAAACACATGCCATGAATTTTTATTTGTTTTAGGGGATCAGAGATCCCTGAAGTTTTCTATCTATGGATGAATCCCACCTTTGGAGTCCCTAAATCTCAAAGATTGTATCCAGAAGTAGATACCAGTCAAAAGGGTCATATTTCGTTGAATTAGATCTCTCTTTATTTGCATGGGCATATTTATTTATTTATTTACTTACTTATTTATTTAGCTGCTTTGGGTCTTGTTGCTGCATGCGGGTTTTCTCTAGCTGCGGCGAGCAGGGGCTACTCTTCATTGTGGTGCGTGGGCTTCTCACTGCGGTGGCTTCTCTTGTTGCAGAGCACGGGCTCTAGGTGCACGGGCTTCAGTAGCTGTGGCACTCAGGCTCAGTAGTTGTGGCGCACGGGCTTAGTTGCTCCGTGGCATGGGGGATCTTCCCGGACCAGGGCTCAAACCCATGTCCCCTGAATTGGCAGGTGGATTCTCAACCACTGTGCCACCGAGGAAGCCCTGCATGGGCACATTTAGAGTATCAAGTTTAAATTTAAAAACTCAAACTGATTTTTTTAAATGGCTTAATTGACTCATATGAGTAGGAAGTCCAGCAGTGAGATGGATTTCAGGCACAGGTTGATCAGGGCTCCAGCTCTATTTCTCTGCACTTCTTGGGCTCTACAGGTGCCCTCATGACAGGAGTATAGCTGCAACAGTTCAAGGTCTCACATCCATCCAGCACACCATCCACAAAGAGGGAGGTCTGTGCCCCCAACAATTAAACAAAAGTTTTGCATTTCACTCTGATTGTGCCAACCTGAACCAATTATTGTAGCCAGGGGAATTCCATATACTGATTCCCTTAATCCTGGTTTATTGCCCATCTTTGAACCAATCACTGGAGCAAAGAGGCAGGGGCAAGGGTCCACTAATTAGCTGTCCCCAGGAGGGGAGGATGTAGTCAACCCAACCCAATAACGGGCTGCTACATTTCAGGGGGAGGGGTGGAGTGGAGGCTGTAGAGCAACTGCAGAGTTTCCCAAAGTTCGCATAATGCCTCACTGGCTATTTGAAAGCTGACTTTACTGTAACTCCCCTCCGTGGACATTTTTTGGCTTCAGGTAAATCTGAGATCAAATCATGGCCCCTCGTTTTGGCAGTTGGACCTTGGGCAACTAACTAAGGACTCTACATTTTGGGTAGAGTCTCTAATAAGGGGCTAATAATAGTGTCTACCTCATGAGGTTGAGGCTTAAATGAGTAATGTATGTAAAGCACTTAGAACAGTACACTTAGGGTTCTTGTACATATTAGTTTTAATTATTATTAATCAAAATCATTGTCACTGTTATTCTCACCACACAGGACAGCCTAAGGATTCAATGAGATACTGCATAGCAAGAAGTTAGCACAGGGTCTGGCTTGTAGTAGGTGGTGCTCAGTAAATGAGCCCTCACTAGTGTTATTTCTGTGATTTTCTAGTATTATTTCTGTAATCTTCTCTCTCGTTCTCTTTATTACTACCATGACTGGTGGGAGGGGCACCAGAGAGGTCGGCGCGTGCTGGAGTGCCAGGGTGAGGTTGACACTCTCCCTGGAGTGCCGGGTCCCCTGCAGGCAGGGGTGAGGTTGACAAAGGTGGCAGGGGTGTCCCCTCACTCGCCTGCCCTCCCTTCTTCCCCGTCCCCAGCGCTGCCTGGACTGGAACCGCGACATCCTCAAGAAGGAGCTGGGGCTGACGGAGCAGGACATCATCGACCTGCCTGCCCTCTTCAAGATGGACGAGGACCGCCAGGCCAGAGCCTTCTTCCCAAACATGGTGAGGCGCTCTGGACCCCAAACCTCATCCAGGCCAGTCAGGGGCAGCCAGATCCAGAGGGACCCCTCGGCTGAGGCTGTCCAATCAGGAGGCCCGGGTCCCAGTCCCGGCTGAGTTGCTGTGTGGCCTCCCACCCACCCCAGGCACTCGCCCTCTCTGGGCCTCATTCCCTTCTGGGGTGATATCCTTATTCTAGCTGCCCCCTGGGGTCCTGGGGGATCCTTTAACAGATTGGAGAGTGTCTTGTAAATTAAAAAGTCCTTTATAGACAGGAGGGATTCTTGTTATCGTAGAGCAGAGTCTTCTATGTGATAGAAGGAGGTTAGAACACACATACACACACACATAGATACATATATACACACATGTACACATGAAAACACACGTACACGCATGCGTGCAATGCACACGCTGATGCGTACATATATAGCCGCATGGACATACACATAATACAGGGGTGGGTTGCCTCGTTTTCCACTCAGCTCTGCCATGTATGAGTTGCTTAGCCCCCCCCGAGCCTCAGTTCCTCATCTGTAAAATGGGGATAATCACAATCCCTACTTCATAGGGTTGTTGGGAGGGTTCAGTGAGCTTAGAACAGGGCGGGGCATAGTAGGTGCTCACTAAACGGAGCTGTGACCGCCCCCCCCCCCCCCCCCGCTTCCTTGTTGCAGGTGAACATGATTGTGCTCAGCAAGGACCTGGGCATCCCCAAGCCATTTGGGCCCCAGGTTGAGGAGGTGTGCTGCCTGGAGACACATGTGCGCTCCCTGCTGGAGCCCCTGGGCCTCTGCTGCACCTTCGTGGATGACATCTCCGCCTACCACAAATTTCTGGGGGAGGTGCACTGCGGCACCAACGTACGCAGGAAGCCCTTCACCTTCAAGTGGTGGCACATGGTACCCTGACCTGCAGGGGGCTGTTGTGTGCCTGTCACAGCCCATCAACAACCAGTGTTGAGGCTGCACCAACCCTTGTGGTTTTTATTATGATTGCAAAATGCGCTTCAGCAATAACCATCAGGAAACTTGGGGGGAAACGTTTATTACTTTTCATTTTATTTTTACTTACAGGACCTGGAAATACCTGGCACACCTGGGGCCACACAGTGAGGTCATGGGGAGAGAGAGAGAGAACCCACGGAACTGGGGTTCTGCTTTTATGGGAGTTGAGGGTGAGGACCTAGGATTTCGAGGACTCACTCTTTATTGGTGAATTTAAAGCATAAGAGTGGGAATTTAAAGCGAGGAACGAGGGAAAAGGCAGGTGGCCCAAATGGTCAGTTATCAAAAGCAATCAAGATCTCTAAAAGAAAGGAGCCTCAGTGGGGGGAGGCGGCCTGGCTCTTCATCTAGTTGTGTGGCTGGCAACGTGTTTACTCAAGATCGCCGTGTTCGAAGTGGATGTTCAGCAATCAGAGCTGAGTCAGGCCCTCGTATTAGAAGAAGGAGAAAATCTGACTGTCAGGGTTCACACTACAGGGGCCTGGGCACCTCCCTCCTTCCTTGAGTTCTCCAGACTCTTCACACCCCCAGAGAATCCCCCTGCCTGACGTGGACTGGAGGCCGCGTCCTCCAGACGCGGGGAGGGGATTTGAGATATCTGTGCCTTGCCTTCCCTCAGAAGGGCCTCAGGGTCCACGAAGTCACCCCCTGAGCCTCCATGCTCTCCTTCCCGAAAATAGCTGGACATTTAGCCAGTGTCTGTATAGCCCTGACGTGAAAAACAAAACAAAACAAAAACCGCTTTACCCAAACCCTTCCCCAAAGAATCTTTAGTCTCTTGTCCAAAACTGAATGAGGGGAGAAGGGAAGGAGGTTCTGGGATGACCAGTTGTCCCTGTAGCCATGCCTTGTGGGTCAAGGTAGATGGCATGGAAAGGGATTCTGGAACCCCAGATGTACCTTGAACTGTCATCATCCTTTGAAATTCACCTCCCTTGGCCACCTGGACACCCCCAATTATTCATTCCTTAACAGCCTCTGTCAAATCCCCTTGGCTTTCCCTCTGCCGTGTAGACACCGTTGGCTAGCCTCCTTAGACTTAGACTCCCTGAGGGTCCAGTAATTGAGCTTACAATCTTCCCTGGAAGTGGATTTTATCAGAGCAGCCTTCCCTGTTTACAAGATTCTTATGCTGCTTCTTTCTCATGGACCCAGGCTCTCCCAGATGCTTGGGGGTTGCTCCCCACACCAGCATCCTTGTGGCCTGAGAGTTCACTGTATCAAGATGCTCCAGGGTGAGCCAGATCCATCTTCTCTTGCTGGGTCCTTGATTCTCTGGCCAGTCCCTGACCTCCCTCCTCTCACAGCCTCCACTTCCTATTCCAATGCCGTCTCTCCAGACAGCTAGACAAGGACTTCTTCCCTACCAGCCAGGCTCAGACCTTCCCCCAGGACACAGCGAAAGACCTGCCTCTCCTCTCCAGACCTCAGATCCAACACATAAAGACCCTGTCCTAACCTCCAGCCTGAACAGCCAGTTCTGGGCCAGCTGCTGGCCTTAGAGACGGATTGATTATCCCATTGAAGTTTCTCAGTGCATTTGCTGGAGACCCTCTCATTTGGACATAATCAGATTCATTCTCTAGCTCCAACTGAAAAGACTCAGTTTCAGTTAAAGAAAAAATTCCTTTAAGGCCAGCTGATTGAGGAGAATAAGTGAATTATAATTCCACTTTGAGGGTTAGAGAGGAACTGATATATAACCAATGAAAATGTTGTAAATGTGTATTCTTAGAGAATGGGATTTTCTTCTTGGATTATTCAGTCATTCAGCAAACATATATTGTATGCCTCCTTAGGTGCCAGGCGCAGTGGTGGGCCCCGAGGACACAGTGCTTAGTAGCAAACTAAGCCCCTGCCTCATGGAGCCCGTCAGTTCCCAACCTGAGATGCCCACACTTAAATGGCCAGCATTTGCCCTTTCAGGGATGTGCTCTTGAGAAATACCAATTCGCTATATTCAGGAAATGCACAGGACACAGAGCTTCCAGCAAGTCCCTATCTCAGTGAAATGAGGGAGTTGGGTCTTCTTTAAACAGGCCTCCTTCCCATCCAGCTGGGCCAGTACCACCTAACAGATCAGACCCCAGGGCCTTCAGAAGCTGTTGTCCCCCCCTTTGGGGACAGTGGCTCCTGCTTTTGGGGGCCAAAGCCCCAGATCTCTCCAACCCCAGAGCTGAAGACACCAAGTGCCTATTTGTGGATGTTTATCTGCAGACTTAGACTTTGTTGTGTGTGTATGTGTGTGTGTGTGTGTGTGTGTGTGTGTGTGTGTGTGTGTTTGGTTAATATGGGTTTGGGGGCCTTCTTTCATTTTTTTCTAGTCTGCCTTAAAGGGAAGTGAGTGCTTCCCAGGTGGAGACAGTGTGTGTTTCTAGATTTTTCTAAGGCTCTCCCCATCAATAAGTCAGTAACTTCTGATGATTCTGGAGCCCCCAGGACTCACTCATTCCCATCTTGCTTGCCCACTCATGTGACTACCCTTGGCACGGACATCTCCCCCAGTCCCCCCTGGACTCATCAGTCTTCCCCACCCACCACTTTCTATAAATGTAGACCTAGAATACACTTCTGTGTTGCAAAACTCAGCTAAGTTCCTGTTTCAATCTTTATTTTGAAATATTTTGTATAAGAGAGCAGGGGGTATCATGAAGATGGCAAGAAGTGGGGCACAGTTTCAGCTTTCTGGACGAGAGGCCATGCTGGAGATCAAAAGACGTTTGGGGAAGAACCTGAGTAAACAGCAAGAAAATAAATGGTCAGATGGGAAGTCATGTGGCTTTTGGTGTGATGTTCATGGTTGCTTCACGGCCACGGCCTGGAAGGAGGCAGGCCATACGCGGGCCCTCTCCTGGTCCTCCAGCCCCTGCCCCTCTGCACACAGGGTCAGGGCTCTCAGCAAGGGTATCTCAAGGGTTTGGAATCCCACACGCATTCAGTAGGTGTATATTAAATGGCCACCACCCAAGGTCAAGACCAACACCCACAGTAAAGTCTGACAGTGTTTCTGGTGGGGCTCCCCAAAAGTAGACCCCGAGGTGAGCGTTTGGGAACAAGTGACTTATTAAGGAAGAGCCTCCAGGAGAAACCAGGAAGGGAGTGGAGGGAGCAGGGCCAGGAACGGGAAGAAGCCAAGAGCGTGATTTCAGATGTAGCCTCAGCCTGGTCACAGGAGAGCTCTAGAGCATAAGTGGCAGCTCAGTTCTTCCATCTGGAGGCCGAGTTTCGTGTACCTACACGAGTCGGTCATTAGCTATGGGGACTTCGGCTCTCTGAACAGGCAACGGGGGCACCCGTAGCCTACGGGCAATCATCCAGCTGTAGTTTTGTTTTGTTTTGTTTTTGCCACACCGTATGGCTTGCAGGATCTTAGTTCCTTGATCAAAGATTGAACCCGCGCCCTTGGCGGCAGTGATAGCGCAGAGTCCTAACCACTGGACCACCAGGGAATTCTCCACAGCTGTAGTTTTTAGCAGCAGAGTCACAAGAGCTGGGGAATGGGCCAGAAAAGGATCTGGGCAGAGCACTGACTGTGTCCACTGCTCTGAGTAATATCATGTTCTCGTAATATGGAATTGTTGCACGTGGGTATTTATGATTTGACCCATGGTATAAAATCCATACAACATAGCCACGATCTAACAGGGTCTTTGTGAACAAACCCCCGAGGCTCTAAAATAGAACCACCTAGTTGGTTGCTACACCTAGAAGCCACTTCCAAGCACTTTGGAATGCACCTGGGGGGTTCTTACCCCTCAGCCCCATCTTGGGTTTCTGGACAGATGTTCTGACGCAGACATTTTCAAAGGCCACTGCAAAATGAAAATCACTAGTTCGCTTATTCCTGGACTTAGCCCGTGGGTCCAGCCCTCTGAGGTCATTCTTCCCTTTTATACCCAACTAATGTGGCCCAAGCCAGTCTTCTATGGGGTTTTCCTGACGCACGTATTTCTGAGACTCCCCAAGGGATGCTGGTGTGTTAAACCCATCCTGCTGGTGTTTTCACATCTTGGCCACTCACTCACCTCAGGATTGCTGAAAGTCACCCTGAGACGTCTAGAATAGCACCTTCCAATAGAAATACAATGCAAGGGGCTTCCCTGGTGGCACAGTGGTTAAGAATCCACCTGCCAATGCAGGGGACACGGGTTCAAGCCCTGGTCCAGGAAGATCCCACATGCTGCGGAGCAACTAAGCCCGTGTGCCACAACCACTGAGCCTGTGCTCTAGAGCCTGTGAGCCGTAACTACTGAGCCTGCGTGCCACAACTACTGAAACCCACGCGCCTAGAGCCCATGCTCCGCAATAAGAGAAGCCACCGGAATGAGAAGCCAGCGCACTGCAATGAAGAGTAGTCCTGGCTCGCCGCAACTAGAGAAAGCCCGCGCGCAGCAATGAAGACCCAACACGGCCAAAAATAAATAAATAAATAAATTTATAAAACAAGAGTTCCCAGAGAGCTCCTCATCCCCTTAAAAAAAAGAAAAGACAAGAAATACAATGCAAGCCCCGTATATAATTTTAAATTTCCTGGTAGCCACATTTTAAAAAGTGAAAAACAGGTGAAGTTAATTTAATAATGTCGTCTTTATTGCAGTATATCCAAATTATCATTTTGGCAGGTAACCAAAAATTTTAAATATTAATGAAATATTTCACGTTCTCTTCTTTGGTAGTAAGTCTTTGAAAGCTGATATATGTTATATACTTATATCACATCTCTCTTAAGACTAGCCACATTTTAAGTGTTCGATAGCCACAAGCGGATCATACTGGAAGGCGCAGTTGTAGAATCCTGTCTACCAGGCTGAGTCCCAGTTATAGAAATAGGCACGTTCCTTAAATCCTCAGAATCCAGCTAGGCCAACTGCAACGCTAACAAAAGCTGACTGTGGGTTTTTTTGTTTTTGATTTTGGCTGTACCACATAGCTTGCGGGATCTTAGTTCCCCGACCAGCGATCGAACCCGCGCTCGCAGCAGTGAAATTGCAGAGTCCTATCCACTGGACTGCCAGGGAATTCCTAAAAGTTGATTGTTATAATACCAGAGAGAGAGACAGAAGATAGACATCGGCCCTCCCTGGCCCTGGTGTACAGAGCCTTGTCCCTTCAGAAGGTCCTCTTGCCTGAACCGTGGCTGCTGCCACGTTACCAGGACTGGCCTCTCTCTTGGCAAGGGGAGTGCCTTTGGCCAAGTCCCCTCTGCCCACTTTAGGAAGCAAATCCCCACCAGCCCCATGGAAAGGGAAAACATAATTCCCTCACCTCTAGCCTCTTTTCCCTCATCATTCCCCGGGATACAACCTGATTCTGCATCTTAATGTAAGATGTCTTTGGTTCGCAGGTGAGGGGAGTTGGGGTCCCCATTATCTCAGCCCCTTCATTCCAGATAGGATCTGATCCAGACCCTGACATAGCCAAAAGCCTGTGGGAGTGGGATCCCTCCCCCCTAAACAAAAGAGCAGCCAGGGATGAGCTCTGCCTGCCCAGTGGGACTCATCCGGGATCCTTGCCCAAGTGGCATCAGCTCCAGGGGACTGACGGCAATGTTATTGGTAACTCAATACAGTGCGGTGACACCAAATGGCAGCATGTGGAATCTTACCTCTAGCCGGACAACCAGAAAAAGACATGTCCAGGCAGAGAGCTCAGTTCTGCAGCCTTGCCTCAAGCCTGACTGATGTGGCAATCTGGTTTTTTACCTATGCCTCACCCCCCAGCCAGCTGGGCTCCGGTTCAGCCCTGACTTCTGAGAAAGCAAAGGCCTGGTCTCTAGCTAGTCTCTAAGCAAACTACCCAGTTCAGTTTGCTTTTGCCTCAGCCCCTCACGGTCTGCAAGCTAAGGCCCACTTTATCACAGTCACAGGTAAACCCCATGATGACCCTTTAAGGACAGTCTCTGACTGGCATTCTAGGGCCCTACTCATAAGCTTCTCTGCCACTGAAATGTTAAAAGACACCTTTAAAAGGACTGCTTTGTTTTCCTCCCGATGGCAGTTCCTGGCACATAGTCAGTGCTCAGCAAATATGTTTTGAATAAAACAATGAAACGCCTCTTCAGCTAGGCAATGGAAGCAGAAATAGCCCAATCAGATGAGGTAATAATAGCCACCATTTCTCAAACACTGACTACCTGTCAGGCACCTGCCAGGTTGAACTATATGAAATGTCATTTTTAAAGGTCACAAGGGTCAAATAGAGATGATTTCATATAGTTCAGCCTAATAGTTTACATTCATCATCTCATCTAATTCTCACAACAAAGCTGTGAGAATTATCCCCACTTTATAGATGAGGAAACTGAGGCTCAGAGAGGAAGTGACTTGCTCCAGTTTACACAGCAGGAAGCAGCAGAACCTGGATTTGTTGTACCCAAGTGGTCTGATTCCAGAGCTCGCCCGCTGAACCCCTGCTCTTGACTACCTCATCTTAGGAACAACTTTCTAACCCGAGTTCAATGAGTCATCATTCTTTTCTTCATAAATGCTGCCTTTGCACTTGTCAATTTTTAGCATACTGGATGAACTATTTCGAATCTTATAACGAGAACACCTGCTACCTGCAAGCAAGTATCTGGAGATTATAGGATTCCTGTAAACCCTTCAAAGGCAATAGAGCCCAAAGTGAAATAACTTCTACATAATACAGAATATGCTTTCAAGTCTTCTGCTCAGAGTCAGATGGCATCTCACAATCATGAAATGTAAATTATAGTCATTCATCCACCCATTCATTCTTTTTTGTTAATATTACTGTAAGCATCTCTTGTGTGTAAAACTGGAGCGATCATATAATTTTTCATCTAAACCAGAATGAAAGGGGGCACTACTAATAATTCTACCAGTTTAACAGATGAAAACTGGGACCATGCTGAGCAAACCAGGATGTCTCTTCTCCCTGAAAACCCTGTGTCTGAGACATGATCTCATCCCTCAAGGAACTGAGAGAGTCAGGGAGACAGGAGAACAAAGAGGCAAACAGATGGAATAGACACTTGATAAATATTTGCTGAATGGAGGAATGAATAAGGCACAAAAGCTGTGGAATCATACACACACGCGTGCGCACACACACACACAATTATTTCCAGCCAGGAGAGTGACCAAGGGTGGCCTTAGTGTTCATCTGGGCTAGACTGTTGAATGAACGCAGGAACGCATGACTGGGCAGAGAAGGGAAGAAAGGCTGCCGAGCTGAGCAAGGACACAAAGGGGTGTAAGTATATGACAAGCTTGACAAGCTTGAGAAATGGTGAGTATAGGGAATGGCAAAGATATAGACTGAAGTCATACTGGAAATACTAGGTTTTGAGCAATGGGAACCCCCTGAAGGTTTGGGGCTGCTGCAGTCACATGACCAATCCTGTATTTTAGAAAGAGGACAGTAACATATATTCCTTTGTTGCTATTAAGAAACTACCTGAGGAGGGATTTCCCTGGTGGCACAGTGGTTACACCTCCATGCTCCCAATACAGAGGGCCCAGATTTGATCCCTGGCCAGGGAACTAGATCCCACATGCATGTGCAACTAAGAGTTCGCATGCCACAACTAAGGAGCCTGCCTGCCGCAACTAAATAAATAAGTGAATAAATAAAATATTTTTAAAAAATACACATAACATAAAATTTTTTATAAAAAGAAACTACCTGAGGAATGATCAAACCATGGTACATCCCATTTATATATTTTGTAGCATGTAAGATGAAATAGATCTATGTGTACTGACATGGAAAGAGCTCCAAGACAGAGCACTTGATATAAAAAAAAAAACGTCAAGCAAAGCCATGGATTTCCGTAGACACATATATGTATATACACACGCAAAGAAAAAGGTATGGGAGCAATCCCATGAAACTGACAATAGTAATCACCTCTGGGAAAAGAAGCGTGACTGAGGGGATTTAAAATTTATCTGTGTTGCTTGAAATTTTTACACAGTGAGAATTTAATTACATATGTACTTTTAAATAAGTTTTTAAAGCTGCCTGAAACCCTTGGCATCTTATTTATGCTGAAGTCTTTCCATCCTGATTAGCATAATCTCTTTCTCCTAATAATTCACAGTTCTCTTTTACCTTTTTTCTCCCCCCAGCTGGGCTTCCCACCACCAGTTGAAAATTGATAGCTCCTTACAGATACTAATTCATTTTCTCCTCCTCCCTGTGAGGTGACTATGATTTTTCCCCCCATTTTACACAATAGGAAACTAAGGCACAGAGAGGTTAAGTAACTCGCTGAAGGTCACGTAATAAATGGCTGTCCTCTCTCCGCCCCGGGTCGCTGCAGCCTCCGCCGCTTTCGGGCCTAGCAGCCTGAAAAAAAAAAGAGAAAAGGATTTAAAAAAAAAAAAAACCCAAAACGCTTTAAAATCCACCAGGGACTTCCCTGGTGGCACAGGGGTTAAGAATCCGCCTGCAATGAGCGGGACACAGGTTCGAGCCCTGGTCCGGGAGATCCCACATGCCACGGAGCTACTAAGCCCGTGCGCCACAACTACTGAGCCTACGAGCCACAACTACTGAAGCCCGTGCGCCTAGAGCCCGTGCTCCACAACAAGAGAAGCCACCGCAACGAGAAGCCCACGCGCCGCAACTAGAGAAGCCCGCGCGCAGCTACGAAGACCCACCACAGCCAAAAATAAATTAAATAAATAAATTTTTTTTTAATCTTAAAAGAAAAGAAAGAAAAAAAAGAGCGAATCCTCCTCGTAGGACCCGCGGGGCAGTCACTTTTGCACGCTTCCGGCCTGCCCGCTGCCGCCGCACCTAGGCGTCCGTGGGTCCCCGTCCGTTGGTGCAATGGTGAGCTGCTCGCGCGCCCGTGTTCACGCGCCTCCGCCCGCCCCCGGCGCGCCGGCCTCCGCGCTCCATGTGTCCGCGCAGCCCTTCTCCCGCCCGGCGTGGGAGGCGGCTGCGCGCTCCAGACGCCCCGGGCTTGCCGAGTGGGCACCAACAAATATTTGGTTTCCCTCTTCCCCGGGCTGCTGTAATCTTAAACTGCCGGGAGCCCGAGGCCTATATTTATAGAGAAATGCACGTTCCGGAGGCCGCCGAGGGCACCACTGGGTTGCCTCTGGAAGAATTTTTGTAATTCGGAGGGCAGTCCCCGTTTTAATTTTTCTCATTTTTTGCAATTGGGAGCTTCCAGACCAGGACAGCTGAAACTTACAAACTCCCAGGGAGAGCCATATTGTTTTTGAGAGCCTTTTGTCTGCGGTTTGGCATTCTCCTCCGGACTGTCCCCGAACTCCTCTCAGGCCCTCCCCTCGGAGCCGACTCCAGCTTCTCTGAGCTAAACGGCCACCTGTGAGCCGCGGCACGGGCCACGGCTCGGAGGGGAGCCCCCTTTGTCCTGTGTGGTCCCTCTAAGAAGTCCTCCTGGCGGGGCTCGGGGTGGTGGGGAGATGAACGCTGCGGCCAGCAGCTACCGCAGGGCCCCCCTGTACGTGGGTGACCTGTACTCGGACGTCACCGAGGCCACGCTGAACGAAAAGTTCAGTCTTGCGGGGCCTGTGCTGTCCATCTGGGTATGCCGCGATATGCTCACCCGCCACTCCCTGGATTATGCCTACATCAACTTCCAGCACACAGCTTTCGCGGAGCGGGCCTTGGATACCGTGAACTTTGATGTGATTAAGGCAAAGCCAAGCCGTATCATGTGGGCTCAGAGGGATCCCTCTTTGAGAAAATCTGGTGTGGGAAATACCTTCATCAAGAACCTGGACATACAGATAACAAGGCACCGCATGATACTTTGTCTGCTGTTGGAAACATTGTCCTGCAAGGTGGTGTGTGATGAGAACGGCTCTAAGAGTTATGCCTTTGTCCACTTTGAGACCCAGGAGGCTGCCGACAAGGTCATCGAGAGGATGAACGGCATGCTCCTCAATGACCGCAGAGTGTTTGTGGGCAGATTCAAGTATCGAAAAGAGTGGGAAGCTGAGGTTGGAGCCAAAGCCAAGGAATTCACCAATGTTTACATCAAAAACTTCGGGGAAGAGGTGGATGATGAGAGTCTGAAAGAGCTATTCAGCCAGTTTGGTAAGACTCTGAGTGTCAAGGTGATGAGAGATCCTAGTGGGAAATCCAAAGGCTTTGGCTTTGTGAGTTACAAAAAACACGAGGATGCCAATAAGGCCGTGGAAGAGATGAATGGAAGAGAAATCAGTGGGAAAGTCATTTTCGTCGGCCGTGCACAGAAGAAAGTGGAACAGCAGGCCGAGTTAAAGCGAAAATTTGAACAGCTCAAACAGGAGAGAATTAGTTGCTATCAGGGGGTGAATCTCTAAATTAAGAACTTGGATGACACCACTGATGGTGAGAAGTTAAGGAAAAAGTTCCCTCCTTTTGGATCAATCAGCAGTGCTAAGGTGATGCTGGAGGATGGGAGAAGCAAAGGGTTTGCCTTTGTCTGCTTCTCATCCCCTGAAGAGGCAACCAAAGCAGTCACGGAGATGAACGGACGCATCGTGGGCTTCAAGCCACTGTATGTCGCCCTGGCCCAGAGAAAGGAAGAGAGAAAGGCTCAGCTGACCAACCAGTATATGCAGCGGGTGGCCAGGATGAGAGCAGTTCCTGCCAATGCCATCTTAAATCATTTCCAGCAGCTGGGGGCTACTTTGTGCCAGCAGTTCCACAGGCCCAGGGAAGACCTCCGTATTACCTAACCAGTTAGCACAGATGAAGCCTAATCCACGCTGCAGCAAGGTGGGAGACCTCAAGGCTTCCAAGGAATGCCAAGTGCTATACGCCAGTCTGGGCCTCGTCCAGCTCTTCGCCATCTGGCTCCAACTGGTAATGCTCTGGCCTCTCGCGGCCTCCCTACTACCGCTCAGAGAGTCGGATCTGAGTGCCCAGACGGCTTGGCTATGGACTTTGGTGGGGCTGGTGCCGCCCAGCAAGGGTCGACTGACAGCTGCCAGTCTGGAGGTGTTCCCACAGCTGGGCAGAACCTAGCGCCTCGTGCTGCTGTTGCTGCCGCTGCTGCTCGGGCTGTTGCACCTTACAAATACGCCTCCAGTGTCCGCAGCCCTCACCCTGCCATCCAGCCCCTGCAGGCACCCCAGCCTGCGGTCCATGTGCAGGGGCAGGAGCCGCTGACCGCCTCCATGCTGGCCGCAGCACCCCCCTCAAGGAGCAGAAGCAGATGCTGGGTGAACGTTTGTTCCTGCTCATCCAGACGATGCACTCAAACCTGGCCGGGAGGATTACGGGGATGCTGCTGGAGGTTGACAGCTCGGAGCTGCTGCACGTGCTGGAGTCCCCGCGTCTCTCCGCTCCCACATGGATGAAGCTGTGGCAGTCCTACAGGCTCATCATGCCAAGAAAGAAGGTGCCCAGAAGGTGGGCGCTGTTGCTGCTGCTACCTCTTAGACAAGGACAAAGCGATTCACAAGCCAAATAAACCCTCATGGAATTCAGCTCGAGGTTTGCAGACTTCCTAGCTTGTCCTATGGACCTCAACACCAAGAACCACAAATTGCGCATTTAGTAGGTCATTTTGTATCAAAAGGTCAATTATGACATGCCTAGAATTTTTCAATTAAAAGAGTACATTCTCTGGGCTCTGATATGGCCCAGACAGTGTTCACTTTTTTTTTCTATTGTGAGTTTTGATCTTTTCCCCCCAGAAATTTGTTTTGTTTGATGTACCCAAGTCTTAAGTTTCTCAATGAAGAAAAAAATCTCCATAAGAAATAAATAAAAATGACTGATATAACAGGATCCGAACCTCCCAAAGGACTGCATACTTAACCATTCCATCTCCCTGCCTCTCTGGAAAGTCAACTTGCTTTTAATATTCTGCATCCCTCTGACTTCTTTTGCTTTCACTGAGCCGATATCTAGCCATTACAAATGAAATTTACCACCATTCCCTTTTTGCATTTCATTTACGTGGTTCTGTCTCTGATACAAAGGGGTGTTCAAAATTCAGACTCAGCTGGAAAGGGAGTTTTATCACATACTGTGTTTAAAAAGCACACACCCACACACATCCAGAAGACCAAATTAACTGCTAATTTGAGAGTATGCTGGTGATGTGGCAGGCAGATGAGAGCGGGACAGAGGTTGGCAGTGTGGGTGAGCTCTGATTTGTGTGTGTGTGTGGTGGGGGGGGGGGTGCTATAGGGTCCACCAACGCGACAGTCCCCAGAAGGCCTCAGGCCACTTGCTAAGTCCCAGCAGCTGAGCTGACTTCAGCTGTGTGAAACGCAGCCCCATCTGGAATGGGGGTGGCTTGTGACTTTTTGGCTCCGGGAGTTCATAGAGACTGCTCATGAAATTGGAGAAGTCTGTAGCATATGATTGTCCCCATCCCACTCAGACAGAATATTTTGAGAAGTCTAATTATATAGTGAGGGTGGAAGGGAGAGGGTTTAGATAAGCCCTTTCTAAGGGCAGGTTGGAAAGGGCTGATAGGGAGCCCTGGGCAGTTCTGCGAGGCAGGGGTGCCCTCTGCAGGTAAACCAGAGGGGCTGCAACCACTGTGTTCCCATGGGCCTTGGGGGCATGTCCGTAGCCCAGCCATCCCCCTAACAGAAGATGCTCACCTCCTCGCTGTGTGACTTAGGGTGAGTGGTTGACCCTCTCTGAGCCTCAGTTTCCCCAACCGTAAAGGACAAAAACCCCTACCTCATGAAGTTGCTGTAACGATCAGAGAGAGAAAATGCACCCAAACTGCTCTGCAGAGGGCCTGGTACACAGTAAGTCTTCCAAATGTGGCAGCTACTACCAGCAGAGGCAGTAGCAGCAACAGCCCCATTATCACTGTCACTGGCATCTTGAACAATAGTAAAGATGACGACGGAGTGATCTAGCAGAGGGAGAAGGGCTTCTCTGAGAGCAAGCACAGGCAGGGCTGGGGCAGGGCCTGGAGGAAATCGGGGCCAGGCAGCCCGAAAGCATTTTGATTTACCAACTATGTCTATTCCAATTCTGGGAGACAGTTTTCGCCTCCTCTTCTCCCTAGAGCCCCACGGTGCCGAATTACACTGCTCCCTGGAAGCAAAATACCCCAGGCAGAGAGCTGGGATATACTTGGAGGAGCCCAGATGTTTGCAAATCTCACAGTGGTGGACCTACTCACACTGATCCACAGAAGGGACACTTTCTACAGCTGAAGGGAAGGAAGGAGTCCCTTCTGTCTAACTTTGTCCCCTACCGTGACTCAGCCCCCAGCCTCTCTGTAAGGGTGTCCTGCTTTCCCCCTCCCTCCACCTCCCCACCTCCCCCCACCCCCCATAGATCAGAGGGCTGGACCAGGTGGAGGCCTGGGCTGTGATCACCACCATCCGTTTCCTCCACCATTCCTGCCCACCCAGGCTCACTCCTTCCTTCACTCTGGTCCCTGCAAAGGCACCCAACCCTCTTGACGTATCCTAAAAGGTCTCTAATGCTAACTTCAGGGAAACAAACAGGGGTTAGCAAGACTAAGATAAGATGGAGAAGTTACTAAAAATAAGTAAAGGAAGAGTAGACTCTGGTCTTCACCAGGACAAAAAGGAACCAGGGTGATTGCTCCCAGTTCCCCTGACTGACTCAGTTCTCTGGTTTTTCTTGGAGAATACTTCCTTTACTTACAATTTTGATGTTTTAATGTTACAAGAGCACCCAACACGGATTTCGAGTTAAGAATTCCTGATTTAGGGGAACTGGTTCTGCCGTTTATGACGTGGAGGATTTGAGGCAGACTGTGAGCTTTTAGGGGTTTCCACTCCTTTTAAGTGAAAAGAAGGGTATTGAGGCCTGTGAAGTCAAGAACTGGTCTGCTTTGCTCACCACTGAATGCTTGATGCCTAGAAAAGTGCCTGCCACACAGAGGCACGCAGTGACCATTTGATGAATGAATGTGATAATAACTGTCTCTCCAAAGAACTGTTGTCTGGATGTAAAGAACTTCATAAATGGGAGTATCTACTCCACTTAAGCTAAAAAAAAAAAAATTTTTTTGATGTTTTGTTCGTCATGAATTTTTTTGCATTTTTTTAATAGTGCACTAAAATATTACTTATCTTAATGAACCGAGTTTTTTGACCATCTTAAATTCTGTGCACTCACCTTGCACTAGTCCTGGCCCAGAGATTAAAGCTGCCTGGGTCTCCACTGGGCTCCCTTCTCCCCAAACAACCCACCCTTAACCCCATCTCTCTTTTCACCTTCTACAAGGAACAGGGACAGCTCACCCTTTGTTTTTATTTACTCCTTCCTTCAACCAATACTGACTACATACCTACTATGTGCTAGGTCCCGAGCCAGGCACTTTGGAGACAAAGACGCACTTGTTCATTCATTAAATGTTTTCTGGCCACCTTCTGGGTGCCCGGTCACTGTGCCAGGCTCTGGGGACACAACAGTGAACAAGATAGACATAGTTCTTGACCTCTGGTGTGAGAAGTTCAGACGATAAATATATTCGTAAGAATTTAAAACAAACTTATTGCAGATAGCAATAAGTTCTACAAGGAAAATAAAGTGAATAGGCCATGCCCTCAAAATGTCCACAGTCTGGGGAGACAGACATATAAATGGGTAATTGTTAAACCAGGTGTTATGTACATGGATGGCAGATGCAGAGGATGTTTCAATGGAGGTGGACAAGAAGTGATTTCCTAGGGAGGAGAAAGTTGGAGCTGAATCTTAAATGGTGAGGAACTGGCCACATGGAAAAGGAGGAAATGGCACCCCAGATCCAATATGGAAGTGAGCAAAGGCTTGGAGGTGAGGAACAAGGAGGGGAGCAGAGCTGGTTTTATCACAGGGAGAGACAAGACAGGAGGGGCCAGTCTTGGAGGCCACTGGGACCCCAGGTGGGAATGCTCAGAAGACGGCGGGAAACGAGAGAGGGTCAGCCAGAGAGATGGAAGACGATGGCCCATTAGTCGAAGGCAAATAAAATTCTGAATTTTGGATGAGAAGGCCCCTGAGTCCCAGCACAGGGATCTATTGGGGTGGAGTGAGTTTTTCTCAGAGACAAAACTCTCCCAGGCTATAAAATTATCAGGTATTTCCCCCCTAAATTCAACTTTCCTTAGCCCTATGCCTGGAGGGAATCCAGTCTGGTTGCCCTAAATCACAAGACACTCAAAACATAGTTGAGTGTACAAATGACAATTGATTCTATGCTTTTTGGTTTTAATTTTTAATTTCCAGCCCTTGGAGAAGAAAGAGGTCCTGAAGCAAGATCCCCACCCATAATTGTTCAGCTTTCTCGTTATCCAAAGGCTGAAGTCTGTAAAATGGAGTTAGTTATGCCAACCCCCAGAAAAGTTGTTATGAGGACTAAAGGAGACTGCTTATGTAAACACCTTTGTGAGTGATGAAGTTCAGAATAAACATAAAGCCTCTAGCTAACCGGCGAAAAGCAGTACTTCACTAGCTAGACAAGTGGAAACAAACCAAATAACTTTGGGTCTTATCACAGACACCTTGGGAAGATATGTCAGGAGCAGGCCATGAAAATCTCTAAGTCCTCCTGTAGCTGTGCCTTTCTGGAATCCCAAAGTTCAGGGCGGAGGTACAGCTGCCCAGGAATTTATTTCTCCATAAATTTGAGCTCCCCAAATCCCCATGAAGCCCAGGAATGATGTGACTGCAGGGCGCGTGGGCCCATTGGCACCAAGAGCACTTCCATAAATCAAGGTCTCACTCCCGCTGGCCTCAGACTGCTTTTTCCAAGGTGACTGGGCAAAGCAAAAGGGTAGTCACTAACCTAGGAGTGGCATCTGCCTCTGAGAAGAAAGAACCCTGCAGATGCCTACAGGACCAATTCTCTAGAAACACATCCCTCAGAAGGAGAGGTCGCTCTTCCTTCATCTCAGAAGGTAATGCAACCAGGAGGACTTCAAGGGAGGGTGATAATCTTCCCATGAGTTCATCCAATTTGAGTAGCCCCTTGAGGCAGACTTGGAGGAGCCCTATTCCAGTGCGGGGTCGGCCCCAGTGAAAAGTCAAGGTGACCACAGCCCTGTCACCAGTTACCCCTAGGGCAGCCGCCCAAGGCAGCCCCCCAAGGCAGCCATGTGAATCACAGAGTCTTACATCAGCTGGCACAACACCCTGATGATACAGGCAAGGGAACTATAGGCCGGAGATGGGGAGGGACTAGTCCAAGGTCACACAGTCTCCAGGGGAAGGTTCAAGGTTAGACCCAGGGGTCCTGGCTGTTTCTTGTGGCCTCACTACACACCTCCTCTAATGAGGCCACATGGCAGATCTAGCCCAGGACTCCAGAAACTAAGCCTCATCCACCAATTCATTTGGCCACCTTAATTTCTCCAGTAGCATCTAAATTATGTGAGTGTGGAAGCCAAAGAATATAAAAAGGTGCCTTTCACAAGGGTAGGGGATTAAGAAGTACAAACTACTAAGAAAAATAAACAAGCTACAAGGATGTACAGTACAATACAGGGAATATACCCAATACTTTATAATAACTATAAATGGAGCATAACCTTTAAATTTTGTGAATCGTGTCATACACCTGAAACTTATATAATATTATACATAACCTATAACCTCAATTTTTTTTTTTCTTTTGGCCATGCCACACAGCTTGCAGGATCTCAGTTCCCTGATCAGGGACTGAACCCTGGCCTTCGCAGTGAAAGTGCCGAATCCTAACCACTAGGTCACCAGGGAACTCCCTCAATGTTTTGAAAAGGTGCCTTTCAGGGACTTCCCTGGTGGTCCAATGGCTAAGACTTCACGCTCCCAATGCAGGGGGCCCAGGTTTGATCCCTGGTCAGGGAACTAGATCCTGCATGCCGCAACTAAAGATCTCCCGTGCGGCAAAGATCGTGCATGCGGCAATGAAGATCCCATGTGCTGCAACTAAGACCCAGTGCAGCCAAATAAATCAAAATAAATATTTAAAAATATATATATAAAAAAATAAAAAGGTGCCTTTCTTGGACTTCCCTGGTGGCGCGGTGGTTAACACTCCACCTGCCAATGCAGGGGACACGGGTTCGAGCGCTGGTCCGGGAAGATCCCACATGCCGTGGAGCAACTAAACCCGTATGCCACAACTACTAAGCCTGTGCTCTAGAGCCCGCGAGTCACAACTACTGAAGCCCGCGTGCCTAGAGCTCATACTCCGCAACAAGAGAAGCCACCGCAATAGGAAGCCCGCACACCGCAACGAAGAGTAGCCCCCGCTCGCCACAACTAGAGAAAGTCCGCACACAGCAATGAAGACCCAACGCAGCCAAAAATAAAACATAAATAAATAAATTTATTAAATAAATAAAGGAAAGGAAAATAAAAACCTGCCTTTCATATGTGAAAAACAAGTGGGCAGAGAAGGAAAAACATCATCCTGGGAAACACAGGTACCTGCAAAGTTAGCTAACTACATAAACTGCGGGAGGTGACTGAGGAGACCATGTGACTTGGAAGACAGAGGCCACACCTGCCCAAGGTAATCAAGCCCCCAGAGTTGTTACCGATCAGTGTTCTTGGCCTCCTTAATAGAAATTGATAAAAGGCCAGACAAGAAATTCAGGCAAGGCTTTATTTGGGCTCCTGCTGCAACAGTGGGGAGTGAGAACAAGTTACAGGTTCCCTTGCTGGCTCACTGAGGAGGGGTGAGCTGGGTTGGGGTGTGTCCAAGGGTCAGGCCAGAGGGGTGGCTTAGGGGATCTGTCCTCCCCTTTGGTGGTGGTGTGTGCAGAGGGCATGCGCGGTACCCTGCTTTTGCTCCCGGCTCTTCAGAAGTGGCAGTTGGGTTTTTGGTCTTTTTGTATCTTGTTGTCCATCATTTGCCCAAACTGCACATGAATGCAGTTATTTTTAGTCCCTTATAGTTTCTTTATATTTTGTTGCTCCAGGAGCCATTTGTCCAGGTACAAGCACTGCAGAAAATGGTCTCAGGTCCCAGGTCCCAGGTCTGAGATGAACTAAGCAGGGGTCTGGAAAAAGCAGCTGAGATGACTGAAATGGAGCCTTAAAACACAGTCACACAACCTACTGTATAGCACAGGGAACTCTACTCAATGCTCTGCGGTGATCTAAATGGGAAGGAAATCTAAAAAAAGTGTGGATATATATATACGTATAACTGATTCGCTTTGCTGCACAGCAGAAACTAACACAACATTGTAAAGCAACTATACTCCAGTAAAAAGTAATTTAAAAAAAAACACACTCACACACACAACACTTTCATAGGACTATTGTGGGGATTATGTAAGATGATGGATCATAACGTCTGGTACATAGCAGGTGTTCAAGAAATGGTTTCTGACACTAAATGGCTAAGCCATGAAGGGCCTGGTTCCCTTCTCGCCCCTCTTTTACAGAACAGAGCTTACTGTATTGCAATTGTCCAGTTGCTTGCCTATTGAGAGTAAATTCAGTGAGGGCAGCAACCACGCCTGGCTTGTTCACACATTGTAGCACCCCAGCTCCTGGCACATAATAGGTGCTCCATGCAGATTTTTGAACAAACGAAGGAACGAACAAACAAATGAATTGAGGCAGGAGATAGATGGGCCCCAGGCTGAACAGTTTCTCCTCTGTGGACACAAACTCCATAATAGCAGAAACTCCATAAAAACAGGATGATGGAGGAGTTGGGCCCTGACCAGATAAGAGATAAAAGACCACCTATTCCTCATTCTTGGAATCAGGGAGACCTCCTCGACTACACATGTGCAGAAGGGCTCCTTGGGGGCTTCCGTGGTGCCACAGTGTTTGAGAGTCCGCCTGCCGATGCAGGGGACACGGGTTCGTGCCCCGGTCCGGGAAGATCCCACATGCCGCAGAGCAGCTGGGCCCGTGAGCCATGGCCACTGAGACTGCGCGTCTGGATCCTGTGCTCCGCAACGGGAGAGGCCACAACAGTGAGAGGCCCACGTACCGCAAAAAAAAAAAAAGAAAAAAGAAAGGCTCCTTGGAGGTCAAAAAGGGAGGAGGGGGGCGCCACCTCATAGTAAGTGATGTGAAATACCCATAGGCCTCTTCACTACAATCCATCTTGGCTAAGAGATGTGCACGCACACAGGGGAGGACCCTGAGATATACCAAATACCGACTCAGAACCAGGCAAAGCAAGATGACTAATCAAAGGAAACCCGGAAGAAATGCCCCATGAAAGTGATTCAAACCAAAAGGGTGCGACTCTCTCTATGAGTCCGCCCGTGTATCTATCCACACGTACTGTACTCTTTTTTTTCTCCTAATAAACACTTTACTTGTTTCACTACTTTCCGTCTTTGTGGGAATTCTTTTTCTGCAAAGCTGAAGAAACAAGGCCTTGCCACTGACCAGTGGACTAGTGGCTAGTTTTCGTGCTCTCACCGCTGCGACCTAACCTCAATCACTGGCCAGGAACTGAAACCCTCTTTCAAGCCGCTGCAAGGCGGAGGCCACCCGAGATCAGAATGAATGAATGAATGAATGACACTTCTGCCGGTCATCTTTGAAGTCCCCTCGGTTCATTCACCAACCCCCCTGATTTGTCTGCCACTAAGGGGGTTCTCAGGATGTGGGAGTGTTGAAACCTGGACAGTCTCAGGCAAACCGCACTGTGTCTGACAGAACTCAGTGACAGAGTTGAGTGACGTGATTGATTGATAAATGTTCAGGAAGAAAGGGGTTAAAATCGGGATAAGGGGCTTCCCTGGTGGCGCAGTGGTTGAGAGTCCGCCTGCTGATGCAGGGGACGCAGGTTCGTGCCCTGGTCCGGGAAGATCCCACATGCTGCGAAGCGGCTGGGCCCGTGAGCCATGGCCGCTGAGCCTGCGCGTCCGGAGCCTGTGCTCTGCAACGGGAGAGGCCACAACAGTGAGAAGCCCGCGTACCGCAAAAAAAAAAAAAAAAAAAAAAAAAAAAAAAAATCGTATTAAGACTTGTATCAGATGGCTCCGCCCCATCATGCTCTTTGTCCCACCCCTTTCCACTGCCCTCCTTTTCAGACTCCGCCCCCTTCCTTGAGGAAGGTCACCTTCCAACGCGGGAAGCCAAGTGGGCATGCGCTGAGCCCACCGCAACTGCGCACGCTCTTGTTGGCTTTCTCCTCCTTCCCTCCTCCCCCTCAGAAAACCGGAAGCCGCCTCCCACTCGGTGGTTCCTGCGCGGCTAGCGGGTCCTCGGTGGATCCTGGCTCGGTGCCGCGATGCTCGGCGGGACGCCGGCGGAGAGTGACAGGGGTTAAGGGGTGGGGCTCGACGTCAGGATCCAAGATGGCGGCGGTGGTTGCAGTCTCCTTGAGGCGCCGGTTCCAGGCCACAACCCTTGGCAGAGCCTGCCTGCAGGTGAGCTTCGGCTCTGGGGTGGGAAGGACAGGGATGAAAGTCACAGAGATGGCTTGCAGTTGAGGGGGCGGCGGAGGAGATTGAGGGGAGCACAGGGCCAGGCCTCAGGGAGGAGGATACCAGCTCCCGTTTGCTCAGGGCTCTGATTTTGGACGGGAGCATACCTGCTGGTTATCATTCTGCACCTCTCTGCAGCCTGTGAGTTGGTCTGGGCGGAGAGGACTTTTTTAGACATAAGAATAAAAAAGAAGTTTAGAGAGGGGACTTGAATTGCCCAAGGTCACATGGCGAGCGAGTGACGACTGGCTTGGAAGCAGAATTCGAGTCCAAACATTTGAACGCCAAGCCCTTTTTCTGCCCCCAGACCATCCCCTCTGAGAAAGAACCGCCGGAGCGTGAAGGTTGGGACTGGGAGGCGAGGCACTCCTCCGGGGTGCAAAGGTTGAGGGCTCAGTAAAGAGGGGAAGGGAGAAACGGAGGAAAATCCACTCAGCCCCCTGAGGATCTATCTGGGTTCCTTAAAGCAGCGTCATCCTCTCAGTATCCCTGTCTGTAAAGGATGTATCATAATACCGACAGAGTTTGGGCTTGGATCACAGGTACAGAGCTTGGCACTGCTCTTGTTTATATTATTGCGGGTGCATTGATACGTTTCCTCCACGCCCCTTGTATTGTCAGGAAACTACACACTTCTGATCTGCATTCTAAATGGAAACAGGTAGAAGGGGAAGGGAAACTGCCATTGCAATCTGTGTATATCAGGGACTGAGGTATTACAAATATCTTTCAAATCTTTTTTCCTCCTCTGGGCTCCTGAAAAAACCCTGTAAGGTGGGTGAGCAGGAATTCTAACCTCCTTTTTAGAGATTTGAAAACTGAGGCCCCAGAAAGAAGATTTTTTTACTTGCTCAAAAATATCACAGCCAAGAACCAGTTGTTCCAGGACCTAAACTCAGTGTTTTGAACATAATGTGTGAAAAACTCCTAGCACAGATCTGGGCACATGGTAGGTGTACAAGAAATATTCGGTCCTCTCCTCTTCTTGCACTCCCATGAGAATACGTCTCATCTTAAGAAACTGCTCTGGCTGCACAGCGCCGTGCATATGGCCCATCTTCTAATGCTAGCTCTTTCCACTATGCTATACGTGAACTTAGACAAGTCATTTTACAGTCTTCCTGAGAAGGAGGGCTGAGAAAGAGGACTGCCTACCAGAACCTCAAGCTGGTGCCCTCTGAACATTAAATTGGTGATTGATAACGACATCTTTACCAGTTCTTTTTATAGCTGCTGAGCAAGCAATTAAGTTGTGAGAACCCCACCAATGAGAGTGAGTTCTAAAGCTCAGGTGCCTCTTCCAAGCATGAATTATAGGAAAGGCTGGTTTCATAGGTCAGTGTTGCAATTCCAAGTAAGGCCATTGTAGGGCCTCCTGAGGGCAGAGAAAATAGAAGATTCCCACACACATGCACCCCCTTGTAGGAATATGCATTCAGACCCACAAAAGCCACCTAAAAAGTAATGAGCTTGGTGTATTAGCTCTGGGTACACTCAGGTTCCTAGGAGTCTAGGACACAGTAGGATTTCTCTTCTGAATTCCTTTTATTTAGTTTGCACCACCGAACCACAGTTCTGCCTGTATTTAACTGTAATGTATTAACTGTTGTTTGTGGTGTTGCCTCATTTCTTCGTCTAGACTCTGTATTCCTTGAAGGCAATTACCACCTACTTTCAGTTGTGTATATCATTGCTCCTAGCACTGGCAGGGCGTAGGATACCTATCTGCCAATCAGAATAATACGAGAACTGGTACGGTTGCCAATACTGAAAAGCAGAACTTATTTTCTGAGCCATGCTAGAAACTTGGCCCTCTAGTTAATCCTATGAGGTAGATTTTAATACTCCCAACCTTCTTACAAAAGAGGAAATAAAATCAGAAAGGTTAAGTAATTTGCCAAAGAACATCCAGCTACTAAGTGGTAGAGCTTGGATTTGGACCCATGCCACTCACACATCTAGCTCCAAGCCTGCTCCTTAAGGAAGATTTCCTAGGGACATAACAAGCTGCCTTCAGCATGATCCAGAATTCCCCCTTCTCATCCTCCGTCCGGTTTCAGTCCAGTTGTTGATGATCTTGCTTCTTCCCTTAAATTATAAACTGTGGGTTTCATCTTATCCAAGATTTCCTACAAAGGTGCGCTAAGCCTTGAATACTCACTAGTTTTGTAGATTGAGGTAGAAATGCTTTTGAAGGACCACACCCCCCTCCCGCCACCTTGGTCATGGGTTTGTGGTATAAATTTCTGGACAGGCTACAAAGAAAAAAAAACTCAAATTTTTGCCCACCTCCCCACTTCCTCCTGTATATCCTCCTTTTCTGCCTGTTACTGTGGGACAGTCGGCAGCACTCCAGTGGCTGCCCTTCACTCATGCTCTCTGTCCCACTGCTTATTCAAAGATAGCTCTCCAGGGTTTCCCTGGCAGCTCAGTGGTTAAGAATCTCCTGCCAATGCAAGGGACATGGGTTCGAGCCCTGGCCCGGGAAGATCCCATATGCCCTGGAGCAACTAAGCCCGTGCGCCACAACTACTGAGCCCACTTGCCACAACTGCTGAAGCCTGCGCACCTAGAGCCCATGCTCTGCAGCAAGAGAAGCCACGACAGTGAGAAGTCCGTGCACTGCAATGAAGAGTAGCCCCAGCTCACCACAACTGGAGAAAGCCCACGTGCAGCAACAAAGACCCAACACAGCCAAAAATAAAAAATAAAATAAATAAATTAATTAATTTTTTTTAAAAAAAGATAGCTCTCCATGAGAATTCCCTGGCCGTCCAGTGGTTAAGACTCCACGCTTCCATTGCAGGGGTCATGGGTTCAATCCCTGGTCAGGGAACTAAGACCCCACAAGATTTGTATGTGAAAAAATAAAGAGGCAAAGATAGCTCTCCAGAAAGTCTCCCCTCTCCCCTGCCTTATCAGGTTTTCCTTCCCTGTTGGATCAGCAGCAGCAGCACACAGCATGGTGTAATTTCTTCCGTCTTAAAAAAAAAAACAAAGAAAAGCTGGATCCAGCCACCACCCCAGTTCTCCACTCATCTTTATAGAAAAATGTCTCAAGAGGTGTCTAAACTCGCTGACCACAGTTCATCTCCCCACATCTTCCCATGAACCTATTCCAGTCAGACTTTTCACGCTTACCACTTCACGGAAAGTACTTGGGTCAGGGTCACCAGTGACCTTGGCTTTATTAAATCCAATGTCAGTCCTCAGTTCTCATGGTACTTTGCTCTCTGAAGCATATTGTTCACTCCCTCCTCAAAACACTTTTTTTGGCCTGACTCCCAGGACATCCCAGGCTTCAGGTTTTCCACCTTGCACGTTGGCAGTTCTTTCTGTCTCCCTTTGCTGATTTCTCCTTTTTGCCCCAAATTCTAAATGCTGTGGCATTTCAGTCCTTAGGCCTTGTCTTTATAGACACTCCTTTGGGCTTTAGAAACCTCCTAAATTTATGTCTCCAGCCCAGACTTCACCCCAAATCTTCAGATTCAGATGGCCACCCAACTATATTCTCAAAATCTCCTCATGGATATTTAATAAACTTTGCTTGCCTAAAACCAAAATCCTGCCACACACACCAACTTTCCCTCCCATCGCAGTTGATGGCAACTTCATCCTTCACGTGGCTTGGGCCAAAAACTTTGGAGTCATCCTTACTCTTTGCCTCACTCCCAATCTGTAAGCAAATCTGTCAGTTCCTTCTTAAAGTGTATTTAAAAACTAACTGCTTTTCACCATTTCCACAGCCACCAGCCTCGTTCAAGCCATCATCATCTCTTAGCTGATTATCGCAGTTACTTCCTGCTTTTCTTGCTTTCATCTTTGCACCTCTACAGTTGGTTCTCAAAACAGGAGACAACATGATCCTTTCAAAACTTGTCTTTGTCACTCCTCTTCTCAGAACCTTCCAGTAGTTTCCCATCTTACTCGGGGTAGAAGCAAAAGTCCTTCGAAGGCCCTGCGTGGTCTGTTTCTTCCATTAACGTCCTGATTTCCTCTCCTGTTCCTGTCCCTCTCGCTCACTCCATTCTCAGCTACCACCGGCACCTCGTTTCTCCTCAGACACATTCCCACCTGAAGATCTTTGTGCTCCGTGCTCCCTCTGTGTTCTGTGCTCTTCCCCTAGATTTATATGTGGCTTGCTTACTCACCTCCTTTGGGTCTTTGCTCAAGTGTCAGCTTTTCAGTGAAGTCTTCCCTGGCCACCCCATTTAGAGTTGTCTCCAGGATCCCTGTTCCCCTTCTACCCCTCCCTCCACCCCCATCATGGCATTTATCACCACCTGACAAACTATAGGTTTTATTTGTGTGCGTCTCCTCCAATCACTGTGTAAGCTGCACAGGACTGGGATGTATGTCTGTTTGGTCCTTGATTCCCCCAAAGCCCAGAACAGTCCCTGGAGCATAGTAGTTGAACAAATAAGTGAATGACTATGTCTGGACCAACTACCGCCTAAAATCTTGCTGATTGTATAAGTAGAGTAAAAACTTTTGCTCTGTGGATCTTTTGGGGGAGAGGAATTATCTTTTTGTGCTGTTCTGTTTTGGATTTGCATTTTCACCACTATATAGCAGCTAAAAGGTTGGACTTTGGAGTCAGATGACCTATGTTTGAATACTGGCTCTTCTGTTATATGACCTTATTCTCATTTTTTAATTAAGAATAAAAAACTTTCCTCATAGAGATGTTGTAAAGATTAGACATAATTTAGTACGACATCTGGCACGTGGTAAGGGCTGAGTGATGAAAGCTATTATTATTACTTTCTACTGCATAGACACCTACAGAACAAATTTTTAGATTTCTTTGTTTGGGGAATGTTGTTTTAATCACAGCTCCCATAATCCTGT
Organism: Orcinus orca; assembly: GCF_937001465.1. NCBI lineage: Eukaryota > Metazoa > Chordata > Mammalia > Artiodactyla > Delphinidae > Orcinus > Orcinus orca. The sequence continues at coordinate 200,029,604 of NC_064559.1, forward strand.
GGATTAACTCTTCGTTCAGCCTTCAAGATGAACAAAGTTCCATCACTTTTAGAACCACAACCTGCCCTGGCCATTTTGATTTCAGTATCTTCTCTCTTCATTACTTTTAGCCCCCCTTTACCCCACCAAATGTTGTATAAAATACGTTGTGTACAAAACTCAAAATGAATTTAAATTGTTTTGGAAAAAAATTAGTGACACTTTGGGGTACCCCAAAACTTATGTTGGGCTTTATCGCCTTCAGATATTCTGTTGTGTGGGGTTTTTGTTTGTTTTAATTTTCTTTTTTTTTTTTTTTTTTTTTTGGCTACATTGGGTCTTCGTTGCTGATTGCAGGCTTTCTCTGGTTGTGGCAAGCGGGAGCTACTCTTTGTAGCGGTGTGCGGGCTTCTCATTGCGGTGGCTTCTCTTGTTGCGGAGCACAGGCTCTAGGCGCATGGGCTTGTTGTGGCTCGTGGGCTAAGTAGTTGTGGCTCGCGGGCTCTAGAGCGCGGGCCCAGTAGTTGTGGTTCACGGGCTTAGTTGTTCTGCGGCATGTGGGATCTTCCCAGACCAGGGCTCGAACCTGTGTCCCCTGCATTGGCAGGCAGATTCTTAACCGCTGCGCCACCAGGGAAGCCCCCCTGTATATTTTTTAAAGGCATTTTATCCCTTTCCCCCTACTACCTGCCTCAGGCATAGCAGCCACCCACTCTGGGAAACAGTTGAGCAGTTTCTTAAAAAGTTAAACATATAACTACCATACAACCCAGCAATTACACTCCTGGGCATTTATCCTAGAGAAATGGAGACTTATGTTCACACAGAAACTTGTCCACAAATGTTCATTAAACTTTATTCATGATAGCCCAAACCTGGAAACAACCTGCATATCCTTCAGTGGGTGAATGGCTTAACAAACTGAGGTGCATCAGACCATGGAACACTACGTGGTAATAAAAAGAAATGACTGTTGAGGCACATAACTTGGCTGAGTCTCTAGAGAGTTATGCTGAATGGAAAAAAAGCCAGTCTCCCAAAATTACATATGAGATGATTACATTATATAACATTCTTAAAATGACAAAATTACAGAAATGTAACAGATTAGTGATTGCTAGGGGTGAAGGAGTAGGAATGGGAGGCCTGAGGGGCATGGCTGTGGCTGTAAAAGAGCGGATCTTTGCCGGGCTGGAAATAATGTTCTGTGCCTGGACTATATCAGTGGTAATACTCTGGTTATGATACTGTGCTGTAGTTTTGTACAGTGTTACCACTGGGGGAAATTGAGTGAAGAGTACACGGGATCTCAGTAGTATTTCTTATAAATGCATGTGATTCTACAGTTATTTCCAAATGAGAAGTGTAATTTAAAAAACTAACAAATCTGTGGGTATATGCAACAACACGAATGAGTCTCAGAGCATCGTGCTGGGTGAAAGAAGCTAGACTCGAGATGTGCTGCCACGCGGCATGTATGTGAAATCCTGTGAGGCAAATCTGTAGTGACAGAAAGCCGGCCAGTTGCCAGGGGTAGGGAGAGAGTGCCGACTGCAGAGAAACACTAGAGGACTTTCTGAATGGAAATACTCTGTCATAATTGTGGTAGAAGTTATATAACCTTATCAAAACTCATCAAATTATACACTTAAAATTAGTGAATTTTATTGTAATGAATATACCTCATTAAATCTAACAGAAACAAAAAAGGGGGTGGGTTAAGCAAGCAAAAGCGTCTGGAGCTAATATCTTCAAGAGGGAATTCCCTGGTGGTCCAGTGATTAGGACTGCACGCTTTCACTGCCGAGGTTGCAGGTTCCGGGCAACTAAGATCCCGAAAGCCATGCAGCGCGGCCAAAAAAAAATAATAATGATGTCTTCAGGAATCTTTTCACTTCCTCCACTTCCTCTTAAACACCACGAGGTGGCATTAGCCAAACGTTCCTGTCATTTCACATTGGAGCCCCTAGTGAAGAGTGTTCATTTGTAGAAATGACTTTCCTTTTATTAAGGATCTTAGCCAGCTTGGTGATAAGATAAAATACAACTTTCATCCTCACCTTCACTTTCATTTTCTTCATATATTCTCTTCTTTTATGCTGAGAGCTGATATTTTAGCTTCACTTAATTTGGGGCGGTTTTTGCCAGCAAGTAATAAACTCCATTGCATTTCTTGTAATTACTCAGTTAACCTTAAGAGTTTTTACTTTCTTTAACAGTGTGTAAGAGAAATAGCTGGCCTGGAATACCATCTGAATATTTCTGTCTTCAACTTATAAGTGCTCTTTGGACTGGCAGGATCCCTTATCACCATAGTGGAAGCTCAGCAGGACTTGTTGAGACCTTGTTTCATCTGCCTAAATGCAAAAGGGCTTCAAGGACTATGGGATGGGGGCAGCTTAGCATTACAGTTAAGTCCCTTACATACGAACAAGTTCCGTTCGAGAGCGCGTTCGTAAGTCCGGTTTGTTCATAAGTCCAACAAAGTTAGCCTAGGTACCCGACTAACACAATCGGCTATATTGTTCTGTAATAGGTTTGTAATACTTTTCACACAAATAATACATAAAAAAAACACAAAAGATGAAGACATTTTTAATCTTACAGTACAGTACCTTAAAAGTACAGTAGTACAGTATAACAGCTGGCGTACAGGGGCTGGCATCGAGTGAACAGACGAGAATTACTGACAGGAGGAGGGAGAGGAGGTGGGAGATGGTTCCTTGCTGGAACCAGATGCACGTTCGCACCTTTGAAAGTTTGTAACTTGAAGGTTCTTATGTAGGGGACCTACTGTATACAGTAAGTGGTTAGGACTCCGTGCTTTCACTGCCGAGGACCGGCATTCAATCCCTAGTCGGGGAACTAAGATCCCACAAGCCACACAGCACAGCCAGAAAATAAAGTAAAAAAATAAAATTGTATTAAAAATTTTTAATTAAATTTAAAAAATTGATAGACTGAGTAATGCACATTACCCTCCCTAACATGGGTGAGCCTTATCCAATCAATTGAAGGCCTCAGTAGAACAAAAGGCTGACCCTCCTTCGAATAAGAGGAAGTTCCTCCTGCCTGACTGCTTTCAAACTAAGACACTGATTTTTTTTTCTTGCCTTTGGACTTGAAATAACGACTCTTCCTGGGTCTTGAGCCTGCTGGCCTTTGGACTAGAACTATACCATTGGCTCTCCAGCTTGCCACCTGCAGATCTTGAGACTTGTTATCCCCTGTAATCACGTGAGCCAATTCCTTATAATAAACCTCTTTTCATATATGTGTATATATATGTATACACCATTGGTTCTGTTTCTCTGGAGAACCCTAACTAATACACCTGCCCTTAAGGAGTTAAGACGTAAAGAGAAGAAAACGGCACCAAGAAGAGACCTGAGAATGTTCACAAATGAATAGTATAGTGTTTAGGAGCATGGGTTCTGGAGACAGACAGACAGACCTGGGTTCCAATCCTGGCTCCACTCACCAGCTCTGTAATCATGGGCCCATCACTTGATCTCAGAGCCTCATTTTTCTCACCTTTAAAATGAAGATTCAATGGAGTAATTAATATAAAGCATTTAATTTGGTGCCAGGCAATAATAGTGGTTTTTTTAATGAGTATAAACTTAAATATAAAACTTTTTTTTGAGCAGCAGCACCCTTTTTGCAAATATGTTTTTATGGGGAGGCTGTTCTGGCTGAAGGAGTGAGAGAAGTCAGGCCTACCCTCTTAACCTTATCCTATCCAGGCAGCCCTTGGGTGGCACTCTAGGATTCCTTGGCTCGCTGTGTGAAACCCACTGGCAGGGACTGTAAGTGCCCAGGAGATGGAACAGAATCATCAGAGAGAGCAGGTCTCAGCTGTTTGTTAGTTCCCTAAATTTATTTTAAGATACAATATTCTTTATCTTGTTTCCTGCCATAATGCTATGGATGGAATGTTTGTGTTCCTCCAAAATTCATATGTGGAAGCCCTAATCCCCACTGTGGTGGTATTTGAAAATGGGGCCTATGAGAGGGGATTAGGGTTAAATTAGGTTATGAGGGTAGGACCTGTATGATGGGATTAATGCCTTTATAAAAAAGAGGAAAAGACATGAGATCCCTTTCCAACATGTGAAGATAGAGCAGGAATGTAGCTCTCTGCAAACCAAGAAGGTCCTCACTAGACATCAGATCTGCTGACACCTTGATTTTGGGCTTCCCAGCCTCCAAAACTGTGAGAAGTAAATGATTGTTGTTTAAACCACCCAGTCTTCGGATTTTTTTACAATGGCCCAGACTAAGACACCTAATCTAAAAACACCAGCATCTCATTTTGACAACTGCAGTGGCTTTCTAACTGGTTTCCCCAGATGTCATGTGACAGTTCTTCCTTTGTAAGCCAGTGATGTTCTTCTCAAAAAGAAAAATGATTGTGTCACCCACCTGATAAATTTTTATTAGCTTCTTATTGCTTTTAGGATAAAATCAAAACTTACAAGTCTTTCTTAACTTCCTTGAGTCTGCCACTCTTCCATCCCTTGTCAAGTCACCCTGCTTTACAGTGGACTTCTCTCTGTCCTCACAGGTGCCTGTGCTCTCCCCCACCCGGACCTCTACATGTGTTGTTCCTAGGTTTATAACACCCTGTTCTCCTTCCCCTTCATCCCTATACATCAAGCCTCAGCTTAAGTATCATTTATAGAGCCTTCCCCGACCACTTAGACTAGTGCAAGTCTCTGCTGCATTCTTCCCTCTCTACACTTTATTGTGACTATTTCATTTCTTGTTCACTACAAAGTAGATTCTATAAGGGCAAAGGCTATGTCTGTTTTATTAAGCACCATTTCACCAGCCCCCAGCACCATGTCTGGCATATTACAGGTACTTAGTATTGTGCGTTGGATATTGGATGACTGCCTATTCCAAGACTGTGTCAGTAATGTGTGGGTTTGTATCCAGTATTGCAGTTTATAGTGGCAACTAAATGAAGGATTTATCTTGCAGTTTTAATGATTTTTTTTTTCCTTCTTGTGAACTTTTTAAATTTCAGGCCTGCCGTGGGGCCCAGACAGCTGCAGCCACAGCTCCCCGAATCAAGAAATTTGCCATCTATCGATGGGACCCAGACAAGACTGGAGATAAACCTCATATGCAAACTTACGAAATTGATTTGAATAAGTGAGTATCTCTCTGAAAGCTAGGTATTTGATAAATGAAGGTGAGCTCTTGATCTATTTCAGGGACATGCTTTTCCCATCCTTGGAAGGTTTAAAAACAGATTATCCAATGGCTCTGGAATTTATCATCTATTTTACCTTGTTTTTAAAACAAGGTAGATACCTGATTGAAAAACATAATACCAAGAAGAACAACTTTTACAAAATTCGTTTCCTTCCTGCAAATCAAAGCATAACAGTTTCTAGGAATACTGACAGAGATGGCATTATGCATAGTATCTGAAGTCATTAACACACTAGCAATTTAAAAATACTCAATGTTTTTATGTTAATTTATGTATATGGACCTGTGTATTCTATAACAGTGATAAGCAGTGTAAACTTGGCTGGAATGGTGATAGGCCAAGATAGGGTGTAGTTTAAAATAATAAAAATGATCCATACTTATGTTTTAGCTTTCTGTTTCTGTCGTAATAATTGCCGCAAACTTAGTGGCTTAAAACAACATAGATTTATTATCTTATAGTTCTGTAGGTTAGAAGTCTGGTAAAGTTTTCGTGACTAAAATCAAGGTGTCAGCAGGCTGTGTTCCTTTCTGGAGACTAGAGAATCCGTTTTCTGCTCCTTCGAGCTGTTGGCAGAATTTAGTTCCTTATGGTGTAAGACCGAGGTCCCTGTTTTCTTGTTGGCTAAAAGCTGAGAGCCATTCCCAGTTTTTAGAGAAACTGTATTCCTTGGCTCATAGTGCACATCTTCAAAGCCAGCAACAGCACGTTGAGTCCTTCACATTACCACTCCTGAACCACTCCTCTTCCATCTTTAAAGAATCTCCATGGGTAGCCAAAAGGAAAGAAGAATCTAGTGGGCTGGGCTCTAGCTTCCCACCACTCCACATCTCCACCTCCCAAGTAGAACCAGCGCTGTTTTGTTTTATGATCTGTTTTATTTGTAAATGAATAAGTATTTCTTTTGAACAAAAGCTTCCATGGCACCAAAAAAATTGTTTGAAAACCACAGGTACTTTAAATGCTTTTTTTAAACTCTATCAACACACAAACTCTTTTAATAAGATAGAGTTAATTGATATATAATCTTCTTCTCAGACAAAATTATCAAATATTCAGCAACCAAAAATTATTAATAAAATTCAAAGAAAGGGAAATTGTACAGGCCACATTTTCTGACCGTAATACAATAAAACTAAAAATTCATATTAAGAACAAAAAAACCCTAATTACTTGGAAATTTAAAGCACTCTTTTAAATAACTACTTGATTAAGGAATAATAAAAATATTATTATCAAATACTTAGAAAATAAAAACATTGCAAATTAAAACTACAGAATGTGATTAAAACTGGAAGAGTTGGGCTTCCCTGGTGGCGCAGTGGTTGGGCGTCCGCTTGCTGATGCAGGGGACACGGGTTCGTGCCCTGGTCCGGGAGAATCCCATATGCCGCGGAGCGGCTGGGCCCGTGAGCCATGGCCGCTGAGCCTGCGCGTCCGGAGCCTGTGCCCCGCAACGGGAGAGGCCACAACAATGAGAGGCCCGCGTACCGCAAAAAAAAAAAAAAACTGGAAGAGTTAAATTCATAGCTCTGTTCTTAACGATAAAATTTAAAGTGATTGCATTTACTTCCAGTAATGGCAGGATAGTTTCCCTCATACTAACCCTTCAACTAATAATAACTGTACACTCTGGTTTATAAGATAAATATAAGAAGCAATGACCTGAAGGCACAGGAGAGTGACCAAAGCAGGCAGACACTGGAAGGGAGTTGACACTTGGAAGTATAGGGTGTTGCTTGGATAAATAAACGGGTTTTGCATGTTTTTTTTACCTGAGGGCAAGCCCCGCTTAATGTGGGAGTGCAAGGGCTAAAACTCGATTTAAAAAAATCACAGTCTAGGGACTTCCCTGGTGGCAGTGGTTAAGAATCCGCCTGCCAATGCAGGGGACATGGTTTTGAGCCCTGTTCCAGGAAGATCCCACATGCCACAGGGCAATGAAGCCTGTGCGCCATAACTACTGAGCCTGCGCTCTAGAGCCTGCGAGCCACAACTACTGAAGCCCACACGCCTAGAGCCTGTACTCCACAACAAGAGAAGCCACCGCAGTGAGAAGCCCGCACACCGCAACAAGGACTGGCCCGCGCACCCCAACAAAGAGTAGCCCCTGCTCACCGCAACTAGAGAAAGACCACGTGAAGCAACGAAGACCCGATGCAGCCGAAAATAAATTTATTGAAAACAAAGACAAGAAAACCCCACAGTCTTAGTGTGGTCACTAGCTTGAATAACCAGATGATATACTTGGAAGCTACCATAGCACCAGAAAATGAGGGGGAAATTCTGGAAAGAAGTACAGAGGGGGAGCCCCAAATTCTATTTATGAACTGTGCCCAGATCTTGAGTTCAGCCATACTAGTTGTTGCTTTAAAAAAAAATCAGGCCGTACTGAGGGCACCAGCAAGAGCGGGTGCGAGCGGGTGGCTGGTGGAGCTGGTGTGTCGGGTGGGCGGGCTGGAAGCTGAGTCACCTGAGCCCGCAGCTTCCAGCACCCTGACCCACGCTCGGCTTGTCACTCTGGAGGGATGGTGGAGGGGCTCGGAGCAGCTACACAGCGGGGAGCGGCAGCAGCGGCCTCAGGTCCTGAGTCTCTATGGAAGCTGAAATCCATCAATCTCCGTTCTTCAAAATGCAGTGAAATGTACCAAAGACTGTATTCCGACTGGCATGTAGGACATGCATGGAACCAGATAAAGCTGGTCTTTGGGGACACTGTCAAAACATAAAGGAGCCATTACTTTTATATACGTCGGAATCCAGAGTGGTTTGGGTACCGGGCCCTCGGAAACGATGGCTACACTTACCTGCTGCCCAGCGTGCTGCAAAGGAAAGGAAGCCATTCATTGCTCATACACGCCAACCAGGGGTCCTTCACCATAAACAGTGGGAGTAGGATATCTTATCCAAGAGGGTTCTGTCATCCAGTGCTACATCCCCAGGAACTCCCTCCAAAAAAAAGGAAGAACCTGATCCTTTACAAGACAGATCAGTTAGTCCTTACCAACGATTTAAGACAACATTTAGGGCTTCCCTGATGGCACAGTGGTTAAGAATCCGCCTGCCAATGCAGGGGACAAAGTTTCAAGCCCTGGTCCGGGAAGATTCCACATGCTGCGGAGCAACTAAGCCCATGCGCCGCAACTACTAAGCCTGTGCTCTAGAGCCCGCGAGCCATAACTACTGAGCCCACGTGCCACAACAACTGAAGCCTGTGCGCCTAGAACCCATGCTACGCAACAAAGAGAAGCCACCACAATGAGAAGCCGGCGCACCGCAACAAAGAGTAGCCCTCTCTCACTGCAACTAGAGAAGGCCCGCACGCAGCAACAAAGACCCAACACAGCCAAAAATAAAATAAATAAAAATAAATAAATTTATTTTTTAAAAAAAGAAAACATTTAGATAATATGGGAAAGTTTTGATTCCAGTGCATCTAATAACTTCTGGTGTTTGGTTTGGAATGTTTTATTATGCAGCCATAAAAGGAGTGAATGTCGTTCCTTTTCTAGAACTTACTGGGTTACCTGACAGCGTAGTAAACATTCTGAAAAATTCCCAGAGTGGAAATGCACTAACAGCATATGCCCTGTTGAAGATTGCAATGCCTTCGCAGTACACTGTGACCCCGGGGGGGACCTCCTTCACTGTGAAGTACCTGCGCAGCCACGGCTACATGTCGACGCCACCTCCTGTGAAGGAGTATCCGCAAGACAGGATGGAGGAGACAAAAGAGCTCCTCACAGAGAAGCTGGAGGAGACAAAGGACAGGCTCAGTGAAAAACTGCAAGAGACCAAAGGAAAGGCTTCTTTTAAGAAAAAAGTGGAATAGGGTGCCTTATATACCAGGTTATAGACAGTTCCTGCACTTTAACCCTTGGAGACTATGGACAAAGGTACATGCTCTTGATTATTTTTTTGGTTAGCAGCCTAAATATAGCAGTTCTTTGAGGGTTAAAGAACTAAGATAACTTTTTAAAGTTAAACATCACTAGAAAAATCAGTGTTTTTTGAAAAGAAAAAATGAATCCAGTATAAGAATTTCACGTCTGTAGCAGCGTTAAGCAGTCGTTCATGTCTTCAGTCATCCTTGCTTTGTGTTTAGATAGATGCAGCTGCTCTCTCCTTGAATAGCTGATGCAGCCCTCCACAGATTTAACTCTAGGTCTTCATCTTTGTTATTCATTGAGGTTTTAACTATATTCAGTTCTCAGTGTGGAGACAAACTGTTATCATCAGAACTGCTTGTGAATAAGAGGATATTTAGTCTTTCTATAAAGACAGTATATAATGGTTACATACCAAGTTAAAATGTAGACTTCATATGAAGAAAGCTGAATGAAAATTGGGTCATGTATATGTAAATAAGATGTATTGGTTATATGTAAATGAAAAATTGACCCTTTAAAAACGATTTTTACCTGAAGCTTGCCAGAATCAAATTTTTTAAGCAAATCTGTGCAGCATAGCACTTTCTCACCCAGAACGTAAAACTGTTATTCCTGCATCATGTTCTCTCCAACTGATCTCTCAGAGGAAAAGGGAAAATCATCACACCTTAAGTTTATGGTGGAGATCAGACACCCTTAGCAGTGCCTGGAGCTTGTGGTTCTCAGCAGTGCAGGTTTGGGAGGATGGGACCTGTCTGTCCCTGCCACCTGGTCTCCACCAGCCAGAGTCAGTCTCGATTCCATTTTGGAGTAAAATTTTAAGATTGTAGCCGCTGTTTTCCTCTTGCATTGAAACATCCTTACTTGAGCATTTTACTTGAATTTTCTAAATAGCAAAGCTATCATTAAAACCTGCTTGGAATGAAATTCAGTCATGTCAGATGTGAAAGTTGCCGCAGTTTGTGTGGGTGTGTTTGAGGGTGTGTTTGAGGATGTGTTTGTGTGTTTCCTCTTGCTCTGCCTTTACTTCAGTTCTAACCTTTGAATTGAAAGAGGGAACGGGCCTCTTTCTACACTGTCCTTGTTATGGGTGATCTGATAAGGCAAGAGAATGCCAGAAATAGTCCCACCATCACTGCTGTGAGGCCGGGTTTTCGTATTAAATACTGAGTTTGGCCAAATTTTGAGAATACTTTAAAGGGAAAATAATGTTTACATTTGATACATCTAATCATTATATTGGCTGTGCTGTGGTTGGACTCTTCTTTGTGGGGGTGGGTGGAGTGGTGAGGGGGCAGGGCTCACTCTGCCACATGCAGGCCTGATAAGGCAGGATGGTTTGTCTCCTGATACAGATCAAACGTGTGATTTCAAATTGACAGCACATTTTCAAATCTAAAAACAGTGAACGTGTTTTAGCTTGTTTATTAAATAATTCACATTTTTGAGTATATTAAATGCTAAGATAGATATGAACGAATTTGTTTATTTTTAACCACTGAGACTGCCTGGTTTAAAATCATGTGTTATATGAAATTTACTTTTCACATTGCATAGGGCGTGTTTTCCAATGAGGATAAATTGTGGGTTTTAGAAGCACTAATAATCCTGAGTTTCCACCTTTGGTTCAGCCCATTTGAGATTTGTTGCCATCCAGTTTCATAATTGTGTTGTATTTGTCCAGTTACAGAAAGTGAGGCGCTGGGGAGTGCTTTGAAATTCTCTAGTGAAACATTCTCTGAAGGTGTTAAAAAAGAAAAAAATCACTCTTCTGAGAAGCATGATACAGTCCAAGGTTACTACAGCATGTTATTCATAAGGTCCAGCGTACAACCCAAAATTACTAATCATACAAAGAAACAGTGAAAAGTGAAAAGACAATCAGTGGAGACCAGCCTTGAAGCAACCCAGTTGTGGGAACTAGCAGAAAGGATTTTAAGCAATTATAATTGTGTTCATAGATAAAGGAAGATACGCTCATGATGGGATAGGAAATCTCAGCAGAGACTTAGAAACTATTGATAATTAAAAAGGACCAATGGAAAATCTGGAACTGAAAAATACAATATCTGAAATAGAAAATTCACTGGATAGGCTTAACAGCAGGTTGGAAATGACAGTAGGAAGATTTGGTGAACCTGAAAGTAAATTACTAGGAAGTGTCTATTCTTAAGACAAAAAGGAAAAAAAGATTTTTTAAAAAGAACCTCATTGATCCATGAAACAGTATCAGAAGGTCTAACACACGTGTAATTGGGAGTCCCAGAAGGAGTGGAGTGGGAGAATGGGCAAAAAATATATTTGAAAAGGTAATGGCCAAGAATTTCTCAAACTTGTGAAAAACATAATTTACATATTCAAGAATCTTAGTGAGGGCTTCCCTGGTGGTGCAGTGGTTAGGAATCCGCCTGCCAATGCAGGGGACATGGGTTCGAGCCCTGGTCCAGGAAGATCCCACATGCTGCGGAGCAACTAAGCCCATGTGCCACAACTACTGAAACCTGCACGCCTAGGGCCTGTGCTCTGCTACAGGAGAAGCCACCACAATGAGAAGCCCATGCACCACAACGAAGAGTAGCCCCCGCTCGCTGCAACTAGAGAAAGCCCTCACAGAGCAACGAAGGCCTAATGCAGCCATAAATAAGTAAATAGATAGATAGATAGATTTTTTTTTAATCTTAGTGAACTCCAAGCCCAACATAAATAAGTAAATAATAAATAAATAAATAGAATCTTAGTGAACTCCAAGCAGGGTAGATATACAGAAAACCACCCAAGCACATCATAATCAAATTACTGAAGATAAAAATAAACAAAATCTTGAAAGCTATGAGAGAAAAACACATTGTATGCAGGGATATGAATGATTGTTTACTACTCATCAGAAATTACAGAAGCCAAAAGACAGTGGAATGTCTTCTCTAAGTTACTAAAAGGAAAGCTCTGTCAACTGAAATTCTGTATTCAGCAAAAAGATCCTTCAAGATGAAGATGAAATTAAGATATTTTCAGATAACAAAAAGTAAAAGGAGTCATAGCTTCCTGTACTGCGTGAAAGAGGAAGTTTTTCAGGCTGAAGAAAAATAATACCAGGTGGGCCAGAGACCTATGCCACATGAAAAAGGAAGTTTTTCAGGCTGAAGAAAAATAATGCCAGGTGGAAACTCAACTCTTAGAAAAGTAATAAAAGGCACTATATATGATAAATACAAAACCATTTTTTTGTCTTAACTTTATTAAAATAGATATGACTGTTTAAAACAAAATCATAGGGACTTCCCTAATGTTCCATTGGGTAAGACTCCACGCTCCCAGTCCAGAGGGCCCGAGTTTGATCCCTGGTCGGGGAACTAGGTCCCACATGCATGCTGCAACTAAGAGTTGGCATGCTGCAACTAAGAGTTCGCCTGCCACAAGTAAGAAGTCCACATGCCGCAACTAAAAGACCCAGCGCAGCCTAAATAAATAAATAAATAATAATGTTTTAAAAACAGAACAAAATTATAACATTGTCTTACATAAAATGTAACTTACATAGAGGTTGGAATGTTGTTACATGAAGTGGTACGATATTAACTCTAAATAGACGGAAAAGTTAAGGACATATAATTCTAGAGTAACCATTTTTTTTAATGCAGAGAGATATATAGCTAAAATGGAATTGGAATATATAAATTAAATATATGTATACTAAAATGGAATTCTGAAAACATTTACTTAATCTAAAAATACTACTTAAAAGAAGGCAGGAAAGAGAGAACAGGGAGAAAGTGTTGGGACAGATAGTAAAATGATAGACCCAAATCCAACCATATCAATAAGTACATCAAATGAAAAGAGACTAAACACTCCAATTAAATGGCAGAGATTGTCAGAATAAGTAAGTACATCAAATGAAGGACTAAACACTCCAATTAAATGCAAAGATTGTCAGAATAAGTAAAGAAGCAAAGCCCAACCACATGCTATTTACAAAAAAATGCACTTTAAAAATTTTTTTGGCCACACTGTGGGGCATGCAGGATCTTAGTTCGCCGACCAGGGATCGAACCCTAACCCCCAGCAGTGGAAGTGTGGAGTCTTAACCACTGTACTGCCAGGGAAGTCCCCCCAAATGCACTTTAAATATAAAGACACAGATAGGTTGAAAGCGAAAGAGTGGAAAACAATATACATGCAATCTGCATTAAACATAAAAAAGAGTGGCTATGGTAATATCAGATAAAGTAGACTACAAGGCAAAGAACACTACTGGAAATAAGAGGGAACATTTCATAATGATAAGGGGATCATTTTATCAGGAAGATATAACAATCATAAATGTGATTATGAAATACACATTCTTTTTAAGTGCACATGCTACATTCACTAAGATACTGGGCCATAAAACAAATTTCAATAAATTTCAGAAAGTTGGAATCTTACAGGGTATAATCTCTGACCACAGTAGAATTAAAATTTAAAGCAGTAACAGCAAGATATTTTAGGTATCAAAGCAGAAATCACAAGGGAAATTAGAGAAGATATTGAACTAAATGATAATGAAAATATAGCATTTCAAAATATGCAAGATGCATCTAAAGCAGTGCTTAGGGGGAAAATTATAGCTTCAAATGCATACATTAAAAGAAAAAAGGTTTAGAATCAGTGATCTAAGATTCTACCCTAAGAAGGCAGAAAAGTAAGAGCAAGGTAAACCAAAAGCAAGTAGAAAAATGAAATAATAAAAATAAGAGCAAATAGGATGGGGGCTGGGGGTAAGACAGCTGGTAGAAAAAAATAAAACCAAAAGTTGTTTTTTTTGGAAACAAATTTGATCATCTCCTAGCCAGACTGGAGAAAAACAAGAGAAAACAAAATCCCAGTATCAAGATGGAAAGAGAGCCTATGGATATTAAAATGATACCGAGAGTATTATGAATAACTTCATGGCAAATTCAATAATTGATGAAATGGACAAATTCCTTGAAAAAATACAACTTACCAGATTGACATAAGATGAAATAGAAAATATGAATAGTTCTATGTTACAGAAATTAAATGTGTTATCAAAAACATTTTCACACGGAAAACTCCAGGCCCAGGTGGCTTCACTGGTGAATCATATCACACATTTAAGAAAAACCTAACACAAATATTCTTTCAGAAAATAAACAAGGAATATTCATTTCCTAGTTCATTTTATGAGGCCATCATAACCTGATACCAAAATCTAACAAAGACATTACAGAAACGAAAATTACAAATTGGTATCGTTCGTGAACATAGACACAAAAATCCTCAAGAAATTTTAGCAATTCAAATCTAGCAATCTATAAAAAGGGATAATGCCTTAATGACCAAGTTTCAGTTTATCTCAGGAATATGAAGTTGGCTTAACACTGGAAAATCAATCATTGTAATTCATCATATAAAGGATAAAGGAGAAAAGCCATAACTCTGCAAATTTGAAAAAGAAGGAAACTTCCTCAACCAGATAAAGAGTATCTAGGGACTTCCCTGGAGGTCCAGTGGGTAAGACTCCACGCTCCCAATGCAGGGGGCCTGGGTTCAATCCCTGGCCAAGGAACTAGATCCTGCATGCATGCCGCAGCTAAGACCCGGCACAGCCAAGATAGACAGATAGACAGGTAAATAAATAAATAAAAATGAATCTTTTTTTAAAAAAAAAGAGTATGTATGGAAAAAGCTACAGCTAACAACATGCTTAATTGTGAAATATTGAATGCTTTATCCATAAGACCTGGAACAAAACAAAGATGTCCACTCTCCACTTCTATTCAGCATTTTACTGTACATTCTAACTAGTGCATTAAAGGCAAATGAAAGAAAAGACATGAAGATCGAAAAGGAGGGAATTAAATTGTCTGTAGTCACAAATAACTTGATTGTTTACGTATAAAATTCCAAGGATCCAAGGAATCTACAAAACTACAAGAACATACTAAGTAAATTTAGCAAGGTTGCAGGATACAAGGTCAATATGCAAAAATAATTTTTTTATACTAGCATCAACCATTCAGAATTTTAAGGTTTTAACCAGGGAAATTAGGCAACAAAAAGGAAGAAAAGGAAATTGGAAAGTAAGAAGGAAACTCTTTCTTTTCACAGATCACATGACCTTGTATATAGAAAATCCTAACAAATTCACACCAAAAAATTATTAGAATCAATAAATTAGTTCAGCAAAGTTGTAGGATACAAGATAAGTATATAAAAATCAATTGTATTTCTGTACACCAGCAATGAACAATCGTAAAATAAGAAAATGATTCCATTTACAGTAACATCAAAAAGAATAAAATACTTAGGAACAAACTTGGCAAAAGGAATGCAAGACTGAAAACTATAGAACATTGTTGAAAGAAACTAACAAAGACCTAAATAAATGGAAAGATATTTCATGTTTCTGGGTTGGAAGACTTAATATTTTTAAGGTAGCAGTGCACCCCCAAGTTTATATACAGATTCACTGTAATCACTCTCAAACCCCAGCAGCCTTTTTTTGCAGAAATTGACGAGCTGATCCTAAAATTCATATGGAAATGCAAGGGACAAAGAATAGCCAGAACAAGCGATTTCTATGTACCAAAATGTTATTTGCAGCATTGTGTGTAACAGGGAAGGATTTTAAGTGTTCTTCCATAGGAAAATGGTTCTTCCATAGGAAAATGGTTCTTCCATAGGAAAATGGTTACGTAATTACAGTCCCTTGGCCGAGTTGTTTTGAATGAAAAAAGCAAGATACTATCATATATATATTGCATTTTTTTAAGTCTGAGAAAATTTATACCAAACTCTTAATATTGCCTACCTATTATGAAATTTAGCATGAGACAGGTTAAGGGAAGAGCTTTAGCTTTTTAGCTATTTATATTTGAAATTTTTATAAAATGCAAATACTAACTTTTGTAACTTAAAGAAAACGAATAAATAGAATTGATGTACATAATTTAAAACATGCCAGGACAAGAATAGACAGATCATTAGAATAAAAAAAGTTCTAGGGAATTCCCTGCCAGTCCAGTGGTTAGGACTCCATGATTTCACTGTCGAGGGCCCATGTTCAATCCCTGGTCAGGGGATTTTCCCCCTAAAGATCCTGCAAGCCACGTGGCATGGCCAAAAAAAAGAAAAAAAAAAGAGTTCCAAAATAGACTACATTATATATAAAATTCTAGTATAGAATGGGGCGGTTGGAGGGGGAGCATCACCAATCAGAAGCAAAAGAGGGTTTAGTCAGTCAGTGATTTGGAGCAGTTGATTAGCAATTTTTGCAACTTGGGGGAAATAATTTTAAAATGGAAGAAAATTCAAAATATTCATCAAACCTCAGGAAGGAGTGTGGTCTTTTAGACTTAAAAGAGGATAGTATCATAAGGGGAAAAGTGGTCAGCTTTTAACAATGTAAACATTTAAATTTTATGTGTGTTTGAAAATTTTGATTACTGGGGGTTTCCCTGGGGGGCCAGTGGTTAAGACTCTGCGCTGCCAGTGCAGGCAGCGCGGGTTTGATCCCTGGTCGGGGAACTAGGATCCTACATGCTGCGTGGAGCGGCCTTTAAAAAAAAATAAAAGTGAAAAAAAATTTTTGATTACCAAAATCAGAAGTCAGATAGCCACTTGCTGGTTGAGGGCGGGAGCAAGATTAGCAACAGATGTATTAGATGTGTGATGCTGTGGTATATATTTGGTCTTGTTCTGTCTTCTAAAACCCTTGTAATCCTAAAGAATAAGAACTATAGGGTCATCTTTTGTTATATTTTGTTTTCGTTCCCAGTTCCTGAAATAGCTTCAGAAAATAATAAAGGTGAAATGGGTTATCTTTTGTTATTCATAACAAGCCCGTTTCAACCACACCTGAGTTTATATTAATGCGATGATTTCTTAAAAAGCCCCTGGATAACCACTGGATGGGGGCTGGTTGCTAGGGAATCCAACCATGTGATTAGAGGGCTGGAACTTTCAGCCCCATCCCCTGACCTCCCAGGAGGGGAGAGGGGGTAGAAGTTGAATCAGTTACCAGAGACCAATGGTATAGTCAATCATCCCTACGTAATTAAGCCTTCATAAAAATCCTTGAAGTACACGGTTCAGAGAGCTTGGGTTGGTAAACTCCAGGAGGTGCTGGGAGAGTGGCCTGCAGGAGAGGGTATGGAAGCTCTCCTCCCCTTCCCACATACCTTGCCCTGTGTGTCTCTTCCATTTGGCTGTTGCAGGGTTGATCCTTTTATAATAAACCAGTAATCTAGTCAGTAAACTTTTTTTTTTAATTCTGTGAGCCACTCCGATTGATAGTGGCAGAATTGAGTTACACTGTGGGACACCCACTTGGTGTTGCAGAATTGCTTGGCATGGGAAAGACACCCACACATTTGGTGACCAGAAGTGAAGTATTGGGAGTTAGTAGTACAGAAAAACAGAAGAGTTTTTGTTTTAGAAGATGGTAGGCTCAGATCTTTAAAAGAAAAAAAAAAAAAATCCCCAGACTTCAGTAAACAAAGAGGCAAAGAACATGGACAGACTGAGTCTATAGAATTAGTCCACTAGAATGAACGCTCTGTGCGGGCAGGAATTTGCATCTGTTTTGTCCTCTGGTGTATCTCTAGCACCTAGAACAGAACCTGGTACAGAGAAGGCTTTCAGTAAATAATTGGTAAGTGAGGAAAGCTCAGTGAATTTATGACAAATATTCAATCACTGTAGTATTCAGAGATCTCAAATTAAAACACTGACAGTAATAACTTCTCCGTTCTCAGAATAGCAGAGGTTTTTAAAGGTTACAATTCCCAGTGTTAGCAGAGGTACAGTGAAAAAGGTATAGCATATTGTTGGTAGAAATACGTACAGATAATGCAGGTATGTTAACCAACCTTATTATGGTAATCATTTCACTATATATCAAATTACCATGTTATACACTTTAAATTTACACACTATTATTTGTCAGTAATCTCAAAGCTGAGGGGAAAAAAGAAATAGAGACAAAGAAAGGAAATTGGAGGGGGGGGGTCGCATATTTTTTTAAATCCCATTCATAGAAAATTACTGAGAGGAGCGCAGGTAGCAGTGGCAACCAGGAAGTAGATTTGCTGAGCGCTTCTCTATGCCAGGTGCTATAACAATTGCACATTTTGTTTTGTTTTTTAATTTTATTGAAGTATAGTTGATTTACAGTGTTGTGTTAATTTCTGTACAGCAAAGTGACTCAGTTATACATACATATATTATGTTAAACATACATGTATTCTTTTTCGTTATAGTTTATCACAGGATATTGAATATAGTTCACTGTGCTATACAGTAGGACCTTGTTGTATGTTTTTATTTCATCTTCATAATAATCCTGTGATACAAATAATAATTCCATTTTACAGATAAAGAGACTGAGGCTCAGAGAGAATAAGCCATTTCCATAGAGTCACGGTCTCTGCATGATGATAATCATAGTGAGACCAAATATCTGTGGCAGACACTGCTCTGAGTGTTTCATTTTCCTCTATGTTAATTCACCTGCAGCAGTCCTGTGAGATGTGGGCGTTGCTCTCTGTGCTTTGTAGATAGGAAGCTGTTAACTAACCATATAAAGCTACTTACTATTTTTGTCCAAAAAAATAAAACTAAAATTTGAAATAAATTATTTTGGAAAACTTTTCAGTGAGCTTTAGAAGAAAAAATAAAAACTGCCAGTATATGGAAGTTGTCTCCTAACCTAAATATTTCTCTTCTTCTTTGGCTTTCCATTTCCTAGAAATGTATATGCAGTGTGGCACTTAAAATGTGTAAGAATGTGCAAAAATAAAACTATGGAAAAAATTCTGAATGTGACCTGAGAAGGCCATGGATAAGAAGAGCAGCTAATATATGCAGCTGTCTCAGATCATATTTTGATAAAGTGTAGGGAGATTGAACTTCACATAAGTACAACTGGGTCTTTTATTTTTGTGAGTTTTTTTCTTTTTTTTTTTTTTTGGTCAGCTGTGGTCCTATGGTGTTGGATGCTTTAATCAAGATTAAGAATGAAATTGATTCTACCTTGACCTTCCGAAGATCGTGCAGAGAAGGTAAGCATTTCCTTCCCTGTTGTTAGGCTTGGACACTTTCGTTCTGTTTCCCAAAAGAAGCCTGGGCTGGCCAGAACTGATACCAGGGGATACCTGGAGGATGGCTGCAGCGCTCTGCCAGGTGACCTTGCCACAAGTCACACTTCCTTTTCTTAGGCAGAAGTGTTGGAAATTTGAACTGTGGTATAAGTTCTGGTTTCTAAGTTTGCTCCCCTTCAGGAGCTTTCACTTGCATGGTTACTGCTTCTGGCGGTCCCTGTGAGCTGCTGCATCCTTCAAGGACCAGCTCAGATATGCTAGCTGGTCACCGCAGAGCTCTTCTTTAGGGGAGTAGTGGGGAATTTCTAGCTGGTGCTCGTGCACACTTAACACGTGTCCAACAAGGGGGACATGCATCCCCTTCCAGCTCCCAGCATTACACGTGCACAGAGCAGGTGGTCAGTAGGAATGTTCTGGATGTAAACAGCGATTCCTACAGTGTGCTGCTGATTCCAGGCAGTGTGCATACCGACATTCTTTAATAGCTATGTATTGATTTTATGTACTAGAAAAATAGAATTACTAATGACAGTGTAACAGTGATAGAAATGATTTTTAAATATAATTTTAAGGTAAACTGAATTGATTTAAAGTAGACTCCTAAGTAATCATTCAGATGGTTCTCAGGTGTGGGAAGAATCGCACGGGGGTGCTCTGACGGCTAACTGATCCTGGTGGCTGTGGAACACAGACTGTGCAGACTCCATTCTGTGCACTTCACGTGAGATAGACAGGTGCTGTTACCATTTACACTCAGCGTACATGTGAAGAAACTGAGGCCCAGGGAGGTTAAGGGACTTCTGAAAGGACACAGAGATGGTGAGTCGGGAGCCAGGACTCAGCCAAAGTTGTCAGATTCCAGAATTACACTCTCAGGTGATACACTTACTGGCCGGGCTCGGAAAACCTGGGATAAAACCAAAACAGGGCAGCTGGGGCCAAGACCAAGGGCTGTGATCGAACTTTCTCCCTAAAATAACCTTCCATAAAAGAAAAAGTCATTATAGCTATTGGCCCATCACTCTTTATCTGTGTTCTGCTGTACATCTCAAGCATTTAAAGTCCTACTTCTAAGACATCTGTTTTGATTCAGCTAATCTTACAGGATTGGATTCAGTGTAGCAGATGCTAAGGGTATGACAGTTTGGCTGAATCCTGCTGTTTAGGGAACATTCTGCTGTAATTAAGTACCAGCCTTCCCACATAAGTCCTGACAACACAGGAAATAGACGCTTTTCAGTAAGCTTCCCCATAAAACTCTTTCAGAGCCAAGAACACAAGGTGTGGCCCATGTGGGCAAAAAAAAAAATGAGGCAGAATGATATTAATTGTGGCTACTTCTGTTTCCCTTGTAGTTTGTGAAGAGAATTTCCAGGGGAGCCTTTTTAAGAGAAGTCTCCTTGGATTTTTATTATTATTGTATTTATACCATTTCTTATCAAAGCACACTGCTCTGCTGGATGCCAGGCTCACAGAAATGTGCTGATAATATTCGACCTCTTGGGGAACTGTAGGAGTATTTGCTTAAGTGGATACTTGTGTCCTATTATACTTTTATTAAGATTAACGGGAGGGGGAGAGAAAGTTGATAACCCAGTCCAAGTTTCACAAGTAACCACATTTCTCTGGCCTAACTACTTTCAAAAAACAGCTTCAGTCCAAAAAAAAAAAAAGAAAAAAAACAGCTTCAGAAGAAGTGGTAGCAGGGGCTTAGAGCGCGTAGTCATTTGTAACTCTGAAATACCTAGGGAAATTCCATACACAGGAAGTGAGTCCAGGCTAAGAAAATTCTCGTTTCAGGGTCCTTGGTCAGCACCTTATTTTGCTTACTTTGGTTTGGTTTCACATTAGCTCATCCTCCTTGAAAAGTCAGTGCTAAGGCAGCTTTTGTGGGTTTCATGTCCCCAGTGTAGGCTTTGTGGAGACAATAGAATGAGATCTGTCTCTGGACAGTCTGTATCCAGGCCTCAACTTTAAGATGACCAAGACAGTGTTGATTTATTTTGGGGTGTTATATCTGTTAAGAGTTTGAGTCCAGGGAATTCCCTGGCGGTCCAGTGGTTAGGACTCTGTGCTTTCACTGCCGTGGGCCTGGATTCAATCCCTGGTCAGGGAACTAAGATCCCACTAGCCTTGTGGTGCGGCCAAAAAAAAAAAAAGCTTAAGAAAAATAGAGTTTGAGTTCAAATAACAGTGACTTTAAAAAAAAAAAAAAAAAAATGGTTTTTCTCTCAAAATACATGAAGCAAGGAACTAGGACTGGTGTGGGCCCTCCGTGATGCCAGCAGCACCCCAGGCTCGTCTGTGTTCCAGTGCCATCCTGAGCAGATAGCTTCCAACCTCAGGGTTGCCTCCTGGTTTCACAACATGGTTTTTGGAACTACAGCCGTTAGATCTACATTCTAAGAAGAATGGGAAGGAGAAAAGGCAGCGGGCACCTCTGCACAGGTGTATTCCATGTCAGTGCTACTCCTGCTGGTAGAGTAAGGACAGTCGGGAAGGGAGAATTGCAGCTGGACTGCCTCCAGCTGGGTAGGGGAGTGTTAACTGTGCTGTGTCTCAGGCATCTGCGGCTCCTGTGCCATGAACATCAATGGAGGCAACACTCTCGCTTGTACCCGAAGGATTGACATCAACCTCAACAAAGTTTCCAAAATCTACCCTCTTCCACATATGTATGTGATAAAGGATCTTGTTCCTGTGAGTTCCTGCCCATGTGTGTGTGTGTCTCCCCACCACCCCAGCACCTCCCGCCCGCTTTTTTTTTTTTTAAGGGGGGCAGGAGGTATGTGTGTTGTGCTATAGTTCTTCAGGGCAGGGTTTTTTCCTGTCTTGAGTTTAGTTAAGGAATTTGAATGGCAGAAGATAAATGGCCTAGAAGGTCATCCAGCAGCTCATTTGGTGAGGATTGTTTGGGAATAACAGGGCACAGAATTTTAGACCTGGAACAGTTTCAGAAATGAAGAATTTGGCCATAACAACAAAGAGTTCATGTGGCAAATACCAGTTGGGAATGCAGCCGTTCTTATGTGTTTTCATGTCTACCTCCCTATATTTGACCACCTTCCCTTTCCCTGACTGGGTGTTCTCAAGGGCATCTGAGGAGAAAGGACTGTGGGATTGGAAAGTTTCCCAAGTGGGTGAAGGAGAAATTCCCTAACCACGCTTACATGTGACCACTTCTCCTTTCGTGACCTTTGCATGTATCAATGCCAAAGGAGGAGAGTCTGACTACTGCCTGTCACAGGGCAGGAAAGTGGGCGGTGTCCCAAAAATGGGATAAGTAGGAAAGCTAAGGAGTGGTGGTGGAATCTGACCCATTTCTTCTTCTTCCTCTTAACCTCAGGATTTGAGCAACTTCTATGCCCAGTACAAGTCCATTGAGCCTTATTTAAAGAAGAAGGATGAATCCCAGGAAGGCAAGAAGCAGTATCTGCAGTCCATAGAAGATCGTGAGAAACTGGTCATTAGTCCCTGTTCATTGTCTTGACTTGAGGAATTTTGTTGCAAAGATGTTTGTCAGGAAGTGGGGCTTAGGGGCAGAGGGGATGGGGGGCACAGCATGGGATCATGCAGAACATTCAGCGTCTTCTGGAAAGGAACTTGAGAACCATCTGTCCAAGGGTTGGACACCCATCCTATCGGGGCCAGGTGGGTAGTGAGAACCTATGAAGGGCGCAGAGAGGACCAAGGCCCTGGAGTGCTCTGCCTAGAGGGGCTCACTGCTACCGTGTTGCCAGACATTTGTCTTTTTCAAAAGAAACCAGGATGTCGATCGCCAGGTCTTGAAAAGTTGACAGCTAAATCAGAGTTACTCTTTAACCCTGTGGGCAACTAAAACACATGCCGGCTGTTTGCGGTCCTGCTGCCACCACCCTGTTTGCAGATGGGAGTGAGAGAAGCCGATAGCAAAATTGGAACTAGAACTTGGTGCTTTCCTGACACCACACGTCTAGTGACGCAGTGTGGGCTTGTGACAGGCCCACTCACTCTTGGAGTTGCTACCCCTGGGTACAGGCTATGAAGTCTCTGCAAGTGAAGGGGTTATTAGCGAGCTTGTAGTCTCTTTCTCGTGTACACTTCTACCTCCTCTAAGAAGGAGGCACGCACACTCACTGCCTGCACACTTGGTGTCCTTTGGAGAGGAAGAAGTGGGAAGGGGACCAGATGGAGATAGGTCCCAACATCATGCCTACACGAGGGAAGGACTCGTGCTGTCTCAGGGTCACCACTTCATTCGTTTACATGACAGTCCGTTAGCAGACTGAGCGCACCTCAAGGGCAGGGGCTGTGTCTTATACCCCTTTCTGGATCCCAGGATCCTGGCATGTGCTGTCTTATCAACAAATATGAGTTGTGTGAATGAATAAATGAATTCTGCCTTTTAGGTCTGGGGGAACATGTAGCCCCTCTCCTCTTCCCCATAAAATATTAAGAAAGGAAGGTCCTGGTAAGAATGCCCAGCTCTGTCGTCATCGAGATGTTGAGGGTCAGCGTGGTGATGTTGTAATTCAGAGCAAGCCTTCTCTTCCAAGAGTTTCTTGTTCTCAGGACATAGCTCTGCCCAGTTTCTAACTCCAGGGAGTCTGACGCATCCCAGGGTCCAGGTTGGAACTGGCCACCCTGGCCCAGCTTGTCATTTCACAGTCCTCAGGTAGGAAAGCTTGTAGCTTATAAACATCTCCTTGATGTACTATTTTTAGGGATTGGAGGGTTCCCCTGAGCATGTTTTCTAGGTAGTCAAAATTCACTCATTTAAATACCAAACATTTGCTTATTTAGCATTTTTCACTTCTTCAAATTAATATTGCTGAACCTAACTTTTTTTCATGATTTTAAAAGCCATAATGCTCATTATAGGTAATTGGAAAAGAAAACTAATTTTCAAATAATCTATAATTCCACCACCCAAAGGTAATCTCTATCGACAACTACCCTTTTATAAGTAAAGAATATGACTATCGTGAAGGCTCTTAATCCTGTGACCTTATGCTTTCTAGACAGTGGAGCCAGTTTACACTCTCACCAGCTGCCTGAACAGAACATAAATTTTGTTGAAGACTCTTGGTTACAATCATGACCATCAACTCTGTGTCATCTGTTTTCAGCTGTCACTTCACATGTCAGCGTGCCCTCCTGTTTTGCCACTTTTAATCAGTTTCTGTTGTTCTCCAAATCAGAAAGTCCAGTTAGAACTGGTTGGGCGTGTTGAGTCAGTGTGGCAGTGTTAGAGGACGGATTTCAGAGTCAGGCCGCCTGGGGGCCCATCCCAGCTCTGCTGTTTGCAGCTGTGTGACCCTCGGCAAGTGACCTAACTTCTCTGAGCCTCAGTTCCTTACCTGTAAAATGGGAATCTCATAGCGCTCACCCCAGGATTATTGTGACAATCAAATGAGGTAGTCAGTAAGGCACATGGTGCTCAGTGCTGGTTGGCTGTTTAGGATAATGTTGATGTTCCTATCGAAAACTTGAGGTGTCTGCTGAGCCAGGGCAGAGGCTGGTGTAGACTCCAGATGCCTCAGCACTCAGGGCCTTTTTAATTTCTGCTAGACTGCATTCGAGGTGGTAAGTTCTTTTCATGTTTTTGTTTTTGTTTTTTTTTTTAAGATAAGTGAGGGGTTATTTATTAAAGGATGAATACACTGTACTTGGACTTAAGAACTCTGGGCTCTAATCCAGCAAATGTCTAAATTTCAATTCCAAGATCTTTTTTATGAATCTGATAAATCTCTGCAAACCACTCCTAGGATTTTGCCAAGAAAACTCACGTGCGAGTAGGCACTTTGTTCATGCACTGACCCCAGACCTCGCATTTAATCAGCTCAGAACACGACCATCTCTTCCATGGTGGGCTCCTGACTGCCCTTTCTCCCCGCACAGGACGGGCTCTATGAGTGCATTCTCTGCGCCTGCTGCAGCACCAGCTGCCCGAGCTACTGGTGGAATGGAGACAAGTACTTGGGACCCGCAGTTCTTATGCAGGTAAGGCGCTCCTTCATTTCTGTAAGAGAAATGGAAACCGACGTTCTGAGGGGCGATGGCTTCCTTCTTTGGCATCCATTACAAACGGTAATTGGTTGCATCACCTTCACTTGGCTTTCAGTAAATCTGGGGCTTCATCTGCAAAATGCCTTCACTTAGTGTGGTGAGGGTCACGCCAAGGGGCGGTGGCTGCGGGTTGGCACACCAGGCCTTGCAGATGTTTCAGATGTTTCCTGTGCTGCTGGCTCTTCCCTGCCCACCTGCCCGCTTTCCCCGGACTGCATCTGTCAGAAGGCTCCCCATCTCCGTCTCACGGGATTTTTAACGTGGAAGCAGGGGAGAGAGAAATTTCGTTGAGGCGCAGTTACCCAGCTGCAAGGTTGGAAATTGTTTCCAGGCTAGTGAAAGCCTGCAGTACTGGGCTTAGGGGTTGCTTGGAAAGAAAGTAGTGTTGTTTTTCATCGTCTTTCACTATATGTGTAGTTCACTGCAGACAGAGTCACTGTCTTTGTTCCCAGAAAGCTCATACTTTTTAGATTTGTGGCCAGTGCTCTTCACAGACTCTGAAGCAACTCAAAGAAACTTCTTGTTTCTCATTTTCCCACAAAAAGAGAAGTTCTGTGGTTGTGTGACCAGTTAGCAGTACTGATTGATTCCTGGCCAAATTAAAGATTGAGGACTGAGGTACATTTGTAGCTGGCGCTTGGACCAGTGATCTGAGTTGTTGGGAAATGTAAAAGTGGTGTCAGTAACACTGCTGGAGCCGGCCCGGTGACCAGGAGCTTAATCAGTTTCAGCTGGCTGATCTCAGGCTTCTGGGATGGGTATGCTAATCAAAAGAAGCAATAAGTAGAACAGATGTTCTCTCTGTGCAGGTCTGTTATCAGTTCACCCAAAGGCAGTGGGTAGGTGCTCTGAAGGCAATTAAAGAGAGTCGAGGACACCATCCCTGCCTTCGCTCATTCATGTTCTAGGGAGGAAGCTAATGAGCAACACGAAATCAGTAGAAGGTGATGCTTGATGGTATATTATTAAGCACCAGCGACCAGGGGCATGTGGTTCAAAGGTTGGTCGGGCTCATTAGTCAAGGTGATCAAGAGATGTTACAAAGGGCTGGGAGCCTTTCCTTGAAAGATGGCAAGAAGTAAAGTGTGGAGATGGCTTCCAAGCTGAGAATTCCTGTTCCTCTGCGCGCCTGGAGCTTTGAGTTGAACCAGAGGGCTGCTCTGGCCAGTTAAGGTGACAGCTCAGCCCACCAGTCCCCGGTTCCCCCAGGCCTATCGCTGGATGATCGACTCCAGAGACGACTTCACAGAGGAGCGCCTGGCCAAGCTGCAGGACCCGTTCTCTCTGTACCGCTGCCACACCATCATGAACTGCACGAATTCCTGTCCCAAGGTACGCGGCTGCGGCCCCCAGCGCGGCCCAGCACTGACGTGTGCTCGGCGGGGAGCAGAGAGCACTCTCCCCTCCGTGTGAGCCTGGGGGTGTTGGCTCTTAGTTGCGGGGCACAGGCTCACTCAGGCCCCCTTGAGAAGGGTTTTCAAGTCGGGTTCACACGGGCCTGGTGGGAGTCAAGGATGCCACGAGGACCCGTGAACAGGAACCTGGGTTTGCCCTGACTTTGTGGGAACCACGGGAGGAAAGCCGTCTGAGCACAGGCAGCTGTGAGGGCTACATTCCCTCTCCGGGCCCCAAGGTCTCTGTGTGGCAACATGGCTGCCGGTCCGCGCAGCTCCCTGGCAGCCAGCCTGTGCTTTCTCCTCTGCGTGTCTTTCCTCAGTCTCGGGGCTCCTGCTTGCTTAGCTTTCACTCCCTCTTCCTGTTCATACTTCCTGCTTCCTGTTCATATTCACCCTGCCTACGGCTTCAGCATCTGCCTGGCTTCTCTCAGCATTTCTCAGCTCACATTCCTCGGAGGGAGTCTCCTTGGCCCAGCTTAGCTTTCCACGGCGCAGCCCACGCACGGTCAGAGCTGGCCGGCCAGCTACTGTCAGGTGCCAGCCCTGGGCCGGTCAGTGGGCGGGGAACAGCCAGGGCTGCCCTTGGAGCAGAGACTGTGGGCAGAGCAATTTCATTTTAAAGGTGCAGTGAGTAAGCAGGCAGCGAGATGGAAAACTCTAGCACGACCAGTTAGCAGCTTTAAAAAGAAAGAAAGAAAGAAAGAAAAGGCAGCACATCTTAACAAACATGAAATCCAGACTGGGTAATTCCACAGTGTTTCAAGGGCCCCCTTCCCCTGCCAGATGCTTCTCATGTGCCATCGGCACTGGGGTGGGCCTGCGGCCTGGTGGGGTCCCGAGCAGTGCGGGAGAGCTCAGGCTCCGCATCCTACTGCCTGCGTTTCTACCCAGGCTCTGCTCAGCGAGCCTTGTGGCTTCTGAGGCAAGTCATGCCACTGAAGCGCTTAGGACAGTGCCTGGCACATAGTAAGCACTTAATGGGACCTTCTGTTCGTTTGAGCCGGTCAGTCAGAAGACAGCCTCTCCAAGGCTGGGGCCTGGCTTGTGTATTTCTTCAAAATCTCCGCGGAGGATCCTGCGGTGCGCTCCTAGGCGTGAATGTTTTCATCGCAGAGGACAGCAGACAGACCAGACAACCAAGGACAGACTTCTCTGTGTCCTGCCCTCCCCTTCAGTAAAGCAGGGGTGGACACTGGGGCTGTGAGGCTAGACATAGGCCCAGATTGTTTGAACTAGAAGGGACCTCAAAAATCGTCAAGTGCAGCCCCTTTACAGGTTCGGAAGCTGAGCCCATGAGCGGGAGTTGGGGGTGGGGGCATCTTGCCAAGGTCACTCTCAGGTTGGGGGCAGGGCAGGCCTAGAAGCAGGCCACCCGCCTCCCAGTGCCTTCTTCCTACACCGGGACTGGGTACAGTCTGTTTACTGACTCTAAATTCCTTTTGATGGGGCAGGCTCAGCGTTCAAAAGGAAGTGCTGTGGAGGGCCTTCCTCCTTCCCCAGCCCCCTCCCTGGTGGTGGTATCAGCTTCCTGTGTGTCCTTCCAGGGATAGTTTGTGCTACACGCAAATGTTCCACGTGTCCTTTGTCACAGTGTCTACCTTTTCTCACTTAACACATTTCGGGGATCCTTCCATATCCGTCTTTTAAAGAGTGTCTTCTCTTTCCCTTTCTGTCTCTCCGAAGATCTTTTTTCTTTTTCTTTCTTTGCACACTTTAATTTCAGAGTTAAAGTTGTCCTTCTAAAATGAGGGGACCCAGGACTTCCCTGGAGGTCCAGTGGTTAAGACTCCACGCTTCCACTGCAGGGGGGCACGGGAACTAAGATTCTGCATGCCGCTCAGCGCAGAGCCACATAAAATAAATAATTTAATTTAATTGAACAAGGGGACGCTTCACTAGCCTCAGATGAGTGCTTGTCTAATCTTACCAAATATTTGGTGATCTCACTTCCTGCTTCTACGAGACTGGCCCCGCTGGGTTTAATTGCCATACCTCGTGCAGGACAGATGTTACAGCTGTGAGGCCAACTGCAGCTAATCCAGTGTTGTGGGCCACTTAACCAGTGGTGCTTAGGAAGGTTAACAGAGGCTCCTTTCTCCCACATACCTTGAGGGCTTGCAGATGCAGATTTCTGGTGATGACGATTGAATGATAATGGTAATGATGTGAAACCTTTAGAGATAACTGGCTAATTTTGACACTGTAGTCATAGAAGAGATGACTCTTCCTTGGGCTCGTTGACCTGCCACACTGAGCCTCACCAGCAGGAATTCAGTGAGACAGGGCTCCTGCCAGAGAGAGCTGGCCGTTTTCAAACGTCTAAGAGTGGAAACAGAAGAGAGCTCTTAGCCCAAACCCCTGGGTATTAAAGGACTTGGTTTGTAATCACCGTGCTTTGACCAGCTAGGTCAGGAGGTCCTGGGTCGCCCAAGGTCATGGGGTTCTTCCGTTCAGTTTCACTTACCATTTGGTATTGCTTCTCTTCTCTTTTTTCAAGGGGCTGAATCCAGGGAAAGCTATTGCTGAAATCAAGAAAATGATGGCAACCTATAAGGAAAAGAAAGCTTCAGCTTAAGTGTTCCCGTGCTAAACATGACTGTCACCAGCTCAGCTGAACGTAATTTGTATCTAATCTGAGTTCCTTCAAAGGTCTCAATTTCCCACAAATACAGCATATATAATAAAAATTTTAATAAATAAATGTTATTCTACTTTATTAACAAAAAAGCAAGCCTGTTCCTTGTACTTGCTGCAGTGGGATGTGAAGGTGCCAGAAGGAGGAGTCCTTGTCCTTGAAGAGGGGGCCAGGCCTCCAGAACTGAGCCACCATTGGGGGTGGCTACGATGGGGACAAGCATAGAATTGGTGTCACGCAGGACCTGGGGCTTGTTCCCAGCTTTGCCATTCACCAGCTGATGACACTGGGCAAGTCCCTTCTCTTTGCTACTCCATTTGCCCATCTGTAAAATGGGATTCCTAGCTGTGCCACCCTCAGCCACCTGGTGTGAGGATGCCTGCACTTACTCTGGGTGCTCAGTAAACAGTGGCTCGTCATTATACGGCACCCCAGTTTCTACAGCTTTCAGTATTAGAATTCTTCAAACCAAATCTTGGTAAGTTCTTTTCTGTCTCATTGAGGCCAGGTTACAGGTACTTCCAGCACAGCTATAAACTCCAGTTAGTTCCACAAATGACCTCCAGAGACCTCGCATGGGAAGCATGAATTCCCACCACTGCTGCCTTGGCTCTGACGCTTACTACAAAAGCGGTAACACTGAAAACGCAAACAGTGTAAAAGTTTGTCAAGTTAAAAATGGAAACTCCTCAAGTTTCACATCCCCTGTTGACAGTTCACACATTTCCTCCAGACCTTTATGTCATTACAATGCGCAGCATATGTAAAGTTTTTTTTCCCTTCAGAAATAAGGTACAAAATATTGATATTAGCAACTTTCTATTTTGTCTTTTTTTTTCATTGTGGTTAAATACATACAGAATTTACCACCTCAGCCATTTTTCAATGGAGAATTCAGTGGTATTAAATACATTCACGGTATCGTACAACCCTCACTCCAGTCTATCTCCAGAGCTGTTATCATTTTGCAAAACTCAAACTCTGCCCATTAAACACTAACTCCCCATTTCTCCTCCTCTAGCCTCTAGCCACCATACTTCCACTTTCTATTTCTGTGACTTTGACTACTCTATCTCATATAAGTGGAATTATATAGTATTTGTCTTTTTTGTAACACATTTCACTAGGCATAAAGTTCTCAAGGTTCATCCCTGTTGCAGCACGTGTCAGAATTCCCTTCCTTTTTAAGGCTGAATAATACTCCATTGTACGTATGTGTCATATTTTGTTTCTCCATTGATCCATGAATGGACATTTCGGTTGCTTCCATGTTTTAGCTGTTGTGAATAACAGCAGCTTTCTACGTTTACCCCCACGATATACAAGGGCCTCTGGTGCTAAAGATCTACCTGTGTGTGTGTGAAATTTATTTTCAACCTTAGCTTTTTTAACCACTGGTTTCTTGCTCTGTGGCGTAGATGCATCATTACTTATTTACCCATTTCCCCTGCTAACGCACATTCGGGTGGACCCTATTTTCACTCTTAGGAATACTCCAAGGCTGTTTTTAAGTTGTAGCATTGAGATCATCCTGGAAACAAAGGCTTCTTTTATCGGGAAGCTAAGAAAAACGTCTGACTCACCAAGAATGAATGTTAATGAGCATTTCTGGCTTTAAAAGGGGATGGTTCGGGCTTCCCTGGTGGAGCAGTGGTTGGGAGTCCGCCTGCCGATGCAGGGGACACGGGTTCGTGCCCCTGTCCAGGAAGATCCCACATGCCATGGAGCGGCTGGGCCCGTGAGCCATGGCTGCTGAGCCTGCGCGTCCGGAGCCTGTGCTCCGCAACGGGAAGAGGCCACAGCAGTGAGAGGCCCACATACCGCAAAAAAAAAAAAAAAAAAAGGGATGGTTCAAAAGCACTAGTGTCTGGCATTGTGAGAGGTGAGGTGCTGGAGGTAAAGATGAACAAGATTTGTCCCCTCCCACCTAGGAGCCAAGTTCACCAAGAAAAAAGGAACAAACATTAAAATATTAGAAATTTAGAGAACACAGTCTTTGCCCTTATGTTAGCATCTAAAAATTCTTGGCCACCTCAGTAAGACCACCCAGTACACAGTCCTCAGATGTTAAAGCTCCAGCTTCGGAAGTGAGAACTGGAAATCCCTCAGGGAGCCCTCCATGCCCGGGCTGGGAGGGCAGTAGGGCGAAATCTGCCTTCCAGGTCTGTTCACACCTAATTGGTTTCAGACAGCCCCACGGAAGGTCGCATTCCTTGGATTCATGGGTAATTTGACTTTGCTTCTAATCACTAGACCTGTATGGAGAAAGATGGGTTTTTTTCTCATGACTAATTTAATGGCTTGTAAAGATGAGTTCTGCACCAGCCAGCTTCTGAGGAGAGGCTGGGGAGTTGCCACTTCAAATCAGCTTCATCAGACATCGTTTGCAACTGTAGGTCACTCACCCCATTTAAACTCGAGCTAAATTAGAATATGTTATCAACTGATAGTTTAACTTACTGCTTATTTAATCTTTTATTGGATTGCAGGCAAATGTTCTATTTCAAGTCACAAAGACTTTACTAATAAAACTGCAGGCTTGAGCAGAGAAAGACAGTGTTTTGTCCTTTATGCTACTTCTGTTCTCTGATAGTGTCCAGACAATGTGCTTTCATTCACAAAAATCATCCTGTGGAATGCTTCAAGTTTCTCTAGGGCTGAAGCCAGCCATCCCTTCTTACCCGGTCTTTGTGCAAGTTGTTGAACCTCTGAGCCTCTATTTTCATATCTGTAAAATGGGAATTAAGAGCATTTACCTCTCAGAATTGTGGGTAAAGTCTACATAAGAATAAATGTGAGTTCTCGCCAAAAAGAAAAAAAAAAGTAAATATGTGAGGTGTGGATGTGTTAATTGATGAGGAAAAATCCCTTCACAATGTATATAGATATATCAGATCATCACATCAGACACTTTTTTTTTTTTTTTGGCTGCGTTGGGTCTTCATTGCTGTGTGCGGGCTTTCTTTAGTTGCGGCGAGTGGGGGCTTCTCATTGCGGTGGCTTCTCTTGTTGTGGAGCACGGGCTCTAGGCATGCAGACTTCAGTAGTTGTGGCTCACCGGCTCTAGAGCGCAGGCTCAGTAGTTGTGGCACGTGGGCTTAGTTGCTCTGCGGCATGTGGGATCTTCTGGACCAGGGCTCAAACCTGTGTCCCCTGCATTGGCAGGCGGATTCTTAACCACTTCGCCACCAGGGAAGTCCACATCATACCCTTTAAATATCTTACGATGTTGTCAATTATACTTAAGCTGAAAAAAAAGAACTTTAAAAATAAATTCTTAACATATATGAGTTTAAAAAATAATAAATGTGAAAAGCATCTAGCTTGCAGTTGAGCAAATGCTCCCTAAACTCAATTTAACTGATTTGTCTCAAATACCTACTGTGTGGAAGGCTGAATCCTACTACAAAGGTGATTAATTCCCTGGGAATTCGCTGGTGGTCCAGTGGTTAAGACTGCGCGCTTTCACTGCTGAGGGCCCAGGTTCAATCCCTGGTCAGGGAACTAAGATCCCACAAGCCACGCAGCACAGCCAGGAAAAAAATAAAAGGTGATTAATTCACAGCTCTCTGGACTTGAAAACTGGTGTATTTCCAAAACGGCTGGCTAGAGTTAGAGACCTCCTGTTCAGAGGATGGATTATCTGTGCAAGACTAAAAATGCTCATTTCTCGTCTCCCACATCACACTGACTGCTGGGTGCCAGAGGGTGTGCCGCTGACTCCCAACACGCAAATTCTCTCCCAGCCTCCTCCTTGCCCGGGAAACTGTATACAAGACAGACTGCTGAAACTGCACCTTATGTGTCTAGACAGCCATAATCTTGTCATGGGGTTTGTCACTAGGTGAGAAAATCCCTTCTGTTGCAAAAATCTAGTGAAACTAGAGAAACTGAGAAGTTTGGCAATGCTCTAGAATAAACCAGCACAAATTAGTGAATTCTCCAGCTTTTTGCCACTCGGACTGTTACCCAAAAACTGGGTTTACCTCTTGGTAGGTGTCAAGCCAAAAGACACAACCAAGGCAAAGGTCAGGAGAAGGAAGGATTTATTCTTTGCAGCGAGTAAGGAGAACCCCGGGATCTCTCCCAAAGCAGTGTCTCCCCAACAGCAAAACTGGAGAAGTTTTAAGCTAAGGGTACATACCTATTCGTGAAGGGGCTTGGGCGCTCGACAGAGTCCAAGCTTTAGTTGATTGAAGTCACGAGGGTCAGAAAAGGTCATCATCATCCCTCAGGTTCCAATTGAGCATTTCAGGCTAATCTTCACCACTGAAACAGAACTGGGAGTCTTTACAACTGATATCTTTGCTATTGTTACTTCTCTTGCCTGATAACAGTTGTCTATTCTTTTGTTCCCTTAAGATCATTAATTACTGAGACCTGTTCTAGGTCAAGGATTGTGGCCAGGCTTAGATCACAAAAGACGGCTTCTCTTATGTCAAGAAAGCCGTGCCTGGTTTTCTTTCTCCGGGTTCTCCCTACCCTACCTGGTTGCAGGACCAGGCATATTATGTCCTTCCTGTGGGCCCCCAAGGGAGCAACAGCCCCAGAAGGGAGTCTTCTCCATGGGTCCTAGTCCACAGATGACTGCAGCCCAGCCCACAGATCGCCCAGATGACCACAGTGAGGGCCACTTCCCCAAAGGTAACCCTGGGCAGAGGCGAGGCCTTCCACATCCTCTGTGGTTTGGAAGGAAGCTTCATCTGGTCTCCCACCTCATGAAGACCATGGACCAAGCGGCAGGTGCAGCTCCTTCCCAGATGGCTCAGAGGATGGAGTCTCTTAAATGCCAAGTAGCAATATGAAGAATGAGGGACAAATCTTGCGATGCAGTCCCCAAGCCCCCTGCTTTTATGAAGCTTCTAGCCCAGCACCAGGATCTCAAGAAAGCAACTGGCTTCTGCCAAGTTCCTGCCACCCCATTTCATCTTTCCAGCAGCTTTCATTTCACAGATGAGGAGAGAGGCTCAGAGAGGGAAAGTGACTTTTTAAAGCTCACACAGCTAGACAGCAACTGATGCACATCCAAACCCAAGTCTCTCTGGTGCCAGAGCCCAGCCACTTGCCACTGTACCACACTGCCTCTTGGCAAGGGCATCGAGCAAGTCATTTATACAAACCTAGCCATCCTGCCTGCCATGGAAATCAGGGTTCCCCTGGTTAAGTGGTCTGCCAGACATCCAGCTAAGCCCTGGAGGAGGAAACAGGGGCTCTGAGAAGTTCAGTAGGCTGCCCTCACTGAGGCATCAGCAGAAGAAACAGGTCTTCTCACCTGAACTGAGTGAAGCCAGCCCCATCCCCCAGGTGGTCAACCTGCTCCACCAGCAGCCTGCCCCAGCTGAGCGAACGGCTCCACCACCCCCTACCTGCTCAGACCAAAACCCAGGGAGGAGAGGCATCTTTGATTCCATTCCTATACCTCCACCTCCCATGCATCAGCAAGTCCTGCCGATATGTACCCCGTTATCAAGTGTATGTATTGAGTTCTCGGTATGGACCAGATACTGTCAAGGCCTTCCCTGCTTCCCCTCTGGAGTCTCTCCCCCACCATTACTCTCCATCGCAACTCTGTCTCCTTCCAGCCCTTTGTGTCTATGTGTTCATGTGTCTGAGGGCTGTCCTGTCGGATTCCCTGAGTGTCCTCCTCTCTATGTGTCAGTCTGTCCCAGGGCTGTCACGTCTGTCTCTCGGCGCCCCGCCCCTGCGTGCGCGTTGGGAGCGGCCTCGGACTACAAATCCCGGCAGCCCCCGCGGCGCGCGGGAGGACGTGGGGCCGCAGAGGGCGGGGCGGGGCTTGGCGGTGCGCAGAGCCTGACTGCGGCACCTTCGCCGCCGCTCCAGCCGCTGGGTCCTGCAGGTGTCCCGGGCCGCCCAGCTCCGCAGCGCCCCGCGCCCCCGGCCTTCCGCCTCGGCCCCGACCGCGGGGCATCGCGACGCCCGGGCCCGGCGATGAGCGCGAGGAGCCGCCATGAGCGCAGGTGAGCGCGCAGCCCCAGCCGACAGGAACCGGGCGCGGTCCCCGGACCGCCCGTCGTCGCATCTGTCGTGGGGGACACCCCCACCGCTGGGGCGCGGGCCGAGGGAGCGGCCCCCGGGACATCCCCGCGCCCGTGCCCTCCCCCTTCCCAGAGAGGCCAGGAGCCCGGGGATGGCACCGCGCAGAGCCGTCCGCTCCGCGCCTTCCTAAAGCCCTGGGAGAGGAAGCGCCTGGCGCCGCCGTGCAAAAGGATAATCCGGGGGCCGCGGTGGCGGGGCGCAGGGAAGTGTCCCCGCGCGGTGACGGATGTCCAGGTGGGGGAAGAGACGTGGAGGCCGCTGCATCCAGGGCCTCTGAGTGGTTGTTCCTCTTGGTTGAATGAATGAATGGGGTTGGAGAAGCCAGGGCTCCTGAGTCCCTGGATCGGAGTGCCCTGGGGCACAAATGCCACTCCTGATCCCCTGAGTCGGGCCCCCAGAGCAAGCCTGTTAGCACGCCGGTCCAGGGACCACACCCTCCATGTTACCTGTCCCAGGCCCTGTGTCTGGAGGCCACCCTTTCCAGAGTCTAATTCTACCTGCTGCAAAGGGTGCCAGTAGACCTCTCGCGTTTAGAAGGGTCTCATTTCCACGTGGGTCACTCAGAGCCTAGACCTCAGCCAAGGGCCACCAACGCTTGAGCATCCTCTCTGCAGCTGCAGACCCTTCATTCAGGTCTCTCCCTCCGGTCTCCCACCTTACTCCCCCCCATCCCCGCCTCCAACTCAAGGGTGCACCCAGGGTGAGGAAGGGGAAAGGCTGAGGACATATGGTCCCAGGACTCCAGATCCAAAGATCAGGGAGCTCCTGGCAGATGATCCCTCACACTCAGCCTGGCCCAGGAGAGGAGCTTCTGGCCACAGGAGAAGCACAGCAAGGGAGGAGGCAGCAGTGCTGCCCTGGGCCTCTGCCAGGTCATCAGGAGGAAACCCGTGCTTCCGCAGGAAACAAGAGATTCCCAAATGGCTTTGACGCCAGCCCCTCCGCTCTGCAGTACTCGTGGCATTGCCCCAGGGCCAGGGAGTCAGACTAGGTTCAAGTCTAATCTTGACCACTCAGAGCTGTGTGACTTTGGACATGTTAATCAACCTCTGTGCCTCATTTTAAATGGGAATCCTAATCCGCACTTTTGGAGAGGTGGCTGTGAGGATGAACTGAGAGGAATGTGTTCATTTAGACCCACTCATTTTCAGCTTCTCCCCTTGCAAGCTGTATGACCCTGGGCAAGGGATTTTGAAACTGTGTTCCTCAGTTTCCCCAACTGTAAAATGAGATGATAATAGTCCCTCCCTCAGAGGGTTACGCGTGAAGATCAGTCGCGGTTATTCAGAAGACCAATGCAGTCAGTCATTTGTGAAAGTATTCTCCTCCCAAGCAGCTGGTTCGAGCTGGTGGTACCAGAAGAGATCAGACACTGCTCTGACCTTCCTGTGCCATCCCTGGGGAGACATCCCTGCCATCCCTTCTGAGTGTTTTGACAGATGTTCTGCAAGAGCATGCCCTGGGCTTGACCTTGCTGGGAGACTAGAGTGTTCCACAGATGTGACTGCCTCCTTCCCCAGGTTGACGGGGAGAGCATCCTTGTGAAATGATGGGTGTGTGATAGACACAAGGAAGAACTTCCAGAGGCAACCTTGTTTAGGTCCTGGGGGAAGTGATCCAGTGAGGGCAGC
The DNA here is from genome assembly GCF_937001465.1 of Orcinus orca. NCBI lineage: Eukaryota > Metazoa > Chordata > Mammalia > Artiodactyla > Delphinidae > Orcinus > Orcinus orca. Next base: position 200,066,568 of record NC_064559.1, read on the forward strand.
TCCAGATGGTCTCTGGTAGGGCCCTTCAAGAAGAGGCTTGTTCCTCTGCACCTCCCAGCTGACCCAGAGGCAGGAGGTGGACACACTGACTCTTGCACCATTGCTTCCATGCTCTGTTATGTCCGTGAGGTGTACAACCTTCATTCATTGGTTCATTCAATAAATGGTTCCTGAGTCCCAGCCGCACCAGGCAGTGTGAGCAGGAGGGCGATGACACCTGTGCAAGCCTGATGTGTTAGTGTCAGTGGGTGGGGGTGAGGTGGGCAGAGAGGATTTTGGAGCAAGGCCCCTTCCAGCTGCGAGACAAATTGGTGGGCACACTGCCTCTCTCAAGGCTCAGTTTTCTCATCTGTAAAATGGGATAAGTTGCTTGATTGTTGCAGGACGAAAGCAGATTGGCAGGAGCAAAGTGGCCCACGTGGGGTCAGTGCAGCACGCTGCAGTCCCATCCCCAGCACAGCTGCTGGCCTGAGGGTTTGAAGGCCCGGGGAAGAGCTGTTGAGTGCACACAGGGGAGCAATGGCACAGCTGTGGGTTTTCAGACAGGGCAATGGGAATGTAGAGGGGAGCCTGAGAAATGGGTCAGAGCGGAAGCCACACCTCCTTGGCAGGGGAGCCAGCAATGCCCTCCTGTACAGGCCATGCTTCAGGAACTTCAGACACCCCATGTGCCAGCTACTTTGTGGTTATGATCCTAGAGATGGGAAACGGAAGCCTGGAGAGAGGCTGAGTCATTTGTGAGAGAGCCAGGAGCACAGTGACTGATGGGGACGACAGCGATGGCGCTGGTAGTGCCGTGGTTAAGAGCGTGGACCCTGCAGCCACACTGCCTGGATCCACGTCCCACCGCGTGCTGGCTGTGTGGCCTTTGGGCAGCTTACTTCACCTCTCTGGGCCTGAGTTTCCTAATCTGTAAAATAGGGATAAAAGTAGTCCCCACTTCACAGTGGTGAGGAATGAATGAATCGATGTGTGTAAAGCCCTGAACGGTGCCTGGCCTGTGTCAGCCCCTGATAGCCCTGAGGTACTCTTTTTGTTGTTGTTTTTGGTTTTGGGCCGCACCGAGGGCTTGTGGGGGATCTTAGTTCCCCAACCAGGGATCGAACCCACGCTCCCTGCAGTGGAAGCACGAAGTCCTAACCACTGGACCACCAGGGAAGTCCCCCCTAAGGTGCTTTTTTTCCTTACACCCCAGAAACTGCCCGACAAGAACCCTAAAGGGGGCGAAACTACCCGCCCTGACCCACTCAAGGAGCAGGTCTCCAGGGCTGGTGAGGGGCTTCGGCAAGAAGGACAGCTGGGACTGTGGCCTTTGGAGGAGGGGACAAGAAAAGGGCTGGGGCTTGTTGGTGGCCAAGGACCTGAGAACCCAGGTTGCCAGACCGGGTCAGTTGCCCTGAATGCCTGTTGTTCTGCCCCCCAAGCCAGGACCCAGGGCGAGCCTCCCCCGCCCCTGCACAACACACACACACCAGGGAGCAGAAGGGCCTCTGCTGTTAGTTGCCTGCGGGCTGTTGTCAGGAAGGGAAGGAAATCGTGCCCTGACAAGCCTCCCTCACAAGCTGGACTGGCCGGAACCAGAGAGCAAAAGGGACCACCCCAGGGGACCCAGGCTGGGGTCTCTGAGCCCCAGGGCAGAAGGCTGACCAGGCCTCCTGCCCTCTGGCTTTGAGACTTTACCGTTGGCCAGACACCAGGATGGTTGAGAGCTACAGGCTTCGTTTGTATGTGTGGGAGTTCCCCAGAGACCAGGCCCTTTCTGGAGCTGGTGGCAGCTCCGTATATTTTCTGAGTCACCCAGTGGACAGGGGAGGGATTGACCGTGGGTGGAGCTTGGGTTAATTTGGGTTTTGAGTCCTCTTGTTTGAAAGAGGCCTCAGGTGGCAGAGGGCATATGCCCTGTTGTCTGGAAGTGCCCACATTGGCCCCCAAAACACAAGATCTGGGCTCTGACTTCCTGGCTCCACCATTTACCAGGGGGCCTTTGTGACTCTGAGCCTCGGTTCCCTCATTTGTACAAATGGGAAAAATAAGAGTCCCCTCATCGAGTTGCCAGAGGGTTAAATGAGCTAATTCGCGTGGAGGGTGAGAGCAGCTCTTGTCACCTGGGAAGTGCTTAATGGATATTGGCTGTTCTTATTATGGTAATTACCATAGTAATTATTATCACAGTCCTTATGTGGAGATATGGGGGGCTGCGATAGGATAGAACAGACTCTGCGTGGTCTGATGGGAATTAAAACCCACCCTGGGACTTCCCTTGTGGCACAGTGGTTAAGAATCTGCCTGCCGATGCAGGGGACACGGGTTCGAGCCCTGGTCCAGGAAGATCCCACATGCCGCAGAGCAACTAAACCCATGCACCACAACTACTGAGCCTGCGCTCTAGAGCTGGTGAGCCACAATTACTGAGCCCGTGTGCCACAACTACTGAAGCCCATGCGCCTAGAGCCTGTGCTCCACAACAAAGAGAAGCCACCGCAATGAGAAGCCCACGCACCACAACGAAGAGTAGCCCTCGCTCACCGCAACTAGAGAAAGCCCGTGCACAGCAACGAAGACCCAGTGCAGCCAAAAAAAAAAAAAAAAGAAAAAGAAACCCCACCCTGGAGTCAGCCTGCCTAGGATTGCATCCTGACACTACCATGTACTTGGCTGTGTGATCTTGGGCAAGTTCCTTAACCTCTCTGAGCCTAATTTTCTTCTATGAAAAGGGAATGGGGCTTCCCTGGTGGCACAGTGGTTGAGAGTCTGCCTGCCAATGCAGAGGACGCGGGTTTGTGCCCCAGTCCAGGAGGATCCCACATGCCGCGGAGCGGCTGGGCCCGTGAGCCATGGCCACTGAGCCTGCGCGTCCGGAGCCTGTGCTCCGCAGCGGGAGAGGCCACAACAGTGAGAGGCCCGCGTAGAGCTAAAAAAAAAGGGGATAATTATTGTGCTTACATGGCAGGGTCATTGAGTTAGCCATGTAAGAAGGACCAGGAGCAGAGCCCGCACGTAGTGGGGCCTCGGGAAATGTTGACTATCATGGTTGCTTTGGGGCTTGGAGAAGCTGCAGAAACTTAAGTGTTTGGGGACAGAACAGCTGAGGGGCTGGGGATGTTGTGACAGGCAGTTGCTTGGGACACCCTGGGCTTATTGGGTGGAACTTTCAGATCAGGCCTCTGCAGGGCTCTGGTTGGGGTGGAGGAGTAGGGAGCCCAGAAAACCAGCAGGTTGCCCCCCACCTTCCCTGCCTTCCCATCCCCCTTAGTGAACTTCTCCAGAGGCTCCTGGGAAACATGCAGATGCTCAGCACCGCTGCCATTGTGCCAGCAGGTCTGGGAGGGGCCCAGGCATCTTCATGTCTAACAGGTTCCCCAAGAGGTCCAGGGAGCACAGTTAGAGAAACCCTGACAGAGGCCATGAGCCCCACCCCGTCCCGGGCCCCAGAACACCCACTGTCTGCTTGCTCGGCTAGGACCGCAGCACTACAGCAGGGGAGGCAGTAGAAAAAAAAGAGTTTCTACAGTAGAGATGCCCACTGGTCTTCCCTGAGCCACAGTTTACCCATCTGTAAAATGGGGGTGATAGTGGGCCCTTCCTCACAGAAGGAACCTGTCAGCTGTTCAGCTGGGCCCTGGCACATAGCGGCTTCTCTCCTTGAGCCTTGGGGGCTTTCTCAGCTCAACCCTCCTCTCCAGCCCACCCCCAGCGACTGGGTTCTTCCTTCCTCCTCCCCCCATTTCACCTTCAGAGTGAAGCTGCCCCTTTCATGGCTGCCCTGACATTTTTTCAGTCCATACTCTACTTCTCGGCATCTCCTCACTGCCAGGCCTGTGCTGGGCATGAAGGTTGAAAAAGGATGAGCAGGGACTTCCCTGGTGGCGCAGTGGTTAATAATCCACCTGCCAATTCAGGGGACACAGGTTCGATGCCTGGTCCGGGAAGATCCCACATGCCGCGGAGCAACTAAGGCCATGTGCCACAACTACTGAGCCTGCACTCTAGAGCCCGCATGCCACTACTCCTGAGCCCACGCGCCACAACTACTGAAGCCCACACGCTCTAGGGCCCGCATGCCGCCAACTACTGAGCCCGCATGTTGCAACTGCTGAAGCCCATGTGCCTAGAGCCTGTGCTCCGCAACAAGAGAAGCTACCGCAATGAGAAGCCCGTGCACCACAACGAAGAGTAGCCCCCTCCCGCCGCAACTAGAGAAAGCCCACGTGCAGCAAAGACCCAACGCAGCCAAAAATAAATTTTTAAAAATATAATCAATTAAAAATAAATAGGGCTTCCCTGGTGGCGCAGTGGTTGAGAGTCCGCCTGCCGATGCAGGGGACACGGGTTCGTGCCCCAGTCCGGGAAGATCCCACATGCCGGGGAGCGGCTAGGCCCGTGAGCCATGGCCGCTGAGCCTGCGCGTCCGGAGTCTGTGCTCCGCAACGGGAGAGGCCACAATGGTGAGAGGCCCGCGTACCGCAAAAAATAAATAAATAAATTAAAATGACGTCTAAAAAAAGAAAAAGGATGAGCAGCCCTGTCCCTGCCCTCAGAGTGTAGACCAGATGGAACGTGGGACACAGAGCTCCCAGGAAGCTAATAGCTGGAGGTGTGTGGGGGTGCTCTTGAAGCCCAAAGTGCTCAACAGGCCCCGTCCCCCGACTCTGCGCCCACACCGAGTCAGAAATCGCCAGACGCATGAGGAAACAAGGTCCTACGAGTGAGGACCCACAGGACAGCCCGGTAACAGGCCCGTGAAGACTCGAGTTACTGGATTTATCAGACCAGATTTATAAAATGACTGTGCTTAAGTGGTGGTTAAAGAAAGAAGGAGGAGCCCCCCCAACCCCCCCCAATGACATTTCTCCCTTCTGTCCACAGACAGCAGCCCGCTCGTGGGCAACACGCCCGCCGGTTATGGGACCCTGACGATAGAGACATCTATAGATCCCCTCAGCTCCTCAGTTTCATCCGTGGTACGTGGGCAGGGGAGGGGCAGGGGCAACTCCAGGTGGGGGTGGTACCCAGGCCCACCCAGATACCCTGGCTGCCTCCTCCAGCCCCCGCCCACCCCACTCCCTGGCCTGCTCTCGCCCATGTCCACAGAGGCTCAGCGGCTACTGTGGCAGTCCATGGAGGGTCATCGGCTATCACATCGTGGTCTGGGTGATGGCGGGGATCCCCCTGCTGCTCTTCCGATGGAAGCCCATGTGGCGGGTGCGGCTGCGGCTCCAGCCGTGCAGCCTGGCCCGCGCCGAAACCCTCGTTATCGAAATAAGAGACAAAGAGGTGAGAGACGGGGGAGCAGGGGCGAGCCTGGAGCTGGAGTGGGGTGACGGTGGCTCAGGGTTGCGGGGCGGAGGGTGCTCGGGTTCTCAGCCCAACCTGGCCGCTGACGTTCTGTGGGACCTTACACAGGTGCTTCTCCTCCCTGGACCTCAGCTTTCCCATCTGAGCAGTGGGCAGACGGGACGGGGTGGGTGATTCCCAAGGAGGTCACCTCTATCCTTGATCCCTGCCTCCTCCAGCAGGGGCCACCTGGCTGTCGGGTGGGGCCGGGGAGGGGAGGGGTCTCTTCCAGGACTGAGTCCACACCTCCGTGTTCCAGGATAGTTCGTGGCAGCTCTATACTGTCCAGGTGCAGACTGAGGCCATCAGCAAAGACAGGTGAGGCAGCCCCATCGCCCCTTCCCAGGAGCCCCTGCTCCCGCTGCCCTCCCCCCATGAAGGCTCTGATCCCGGGGCCTCCCATCCGAGAGAGGGAAGGTGGCTCTGTGGGGATGGGGAGGTGCTGGGGCAGCTCCCAGGGCTCCACGGTAACCCCACCCCCGTCCCCAGCCTGGAGCTGCCCCCACAGACCCAGGCGGAGGACGGCCGGAGCCAGGCAGCTGTGGGGACACTACCAGAGGGGACATGGAAGGACACCGCCCAGCTCCACAGGACCGAAGAAGCAGTAAGTGGACAGCTGGGTTCTGGACAAGTCCTTGCCTGTCTCTGGGCCTCAGATTCACACCCTGTACAATGGGGACTGACTCCAGCTGTTCTCTGGGCGCCTCTGGTTCTCTCGTCCCAATCGTCCAGGATGCTGGCCGATCACCTTCTACCCCTCCATGCCTCTCCCGCCTCTTTCCTGTGCCATCGCCCTGCCGCCCCCCACACACTCCTCCTGGGGCCGCCTCCAGCCCACCTCTCCTCTCTCCCACCCAACAGCGGACGCTGCGCTACTACCTCTTCCGGGGCCAGCGCTATGTCTGGATCGAGACCCAGCAGGCCTTCTGCCGAGTCAGGTAGGGGTCAGGGCCGGCGACGCTACACCACGCCCACAGCGGGTGCTGCATTGGGCAGAGAAGGTGGCATGAGGTGGCCCAGCCTGGACTCCCCTCTCAGCTCTGTGCCTTGGCCCCCTCAACTCGCTGAGCCTGTCTGTAAATAGCTCATGAAGGGAATCCCGGCCTCCTAGGGTTGTTTCGAGGGTAAAGTATATTACTGTCATGTAAGGCTTGGCACGGCACCTGGCCTGAGGTGGCAACACTGCTGTGAATCAGACCGTAAGCTCTGGACTTGGACCTTCTGTTTGGCGTCTTGTACCTGCTCTGCCACCTACTAAGTGCTTGATAAATACGAGCTCAGTTTATGTCTTAGTTTGAGCCCCGAGAAGCAGACCTCAAGACGAGGATTCAAGTGCAGGGAATCTGTTTGCAAGGTGATGGCAGGAGACGTAGGGGAAGTGAGGCCGGGAAGAGGAGGCCGCCGGTGGAGGGGGCTTGACGTGGGCACCTGGAGCACAGTCCCTTGGGGATCCCTTTGAGCCAGTATAGAGCACGCACCTCGGGGTGCCCTCACCCAAGGAGTGAGGAAACCAGGGGGTACGTACCCATCACCTTCCTACTGTTACCGGTTGCGGAATACATGAACTCTTGCACAACTTCGGCCTTCCTAGCTCACGGGCAGACCATGCTTATGCAGCCAGGAGAAGCCCTCAAGTCAGGACAGGTGTTTCCAGTAAGAGGCTGCACCGCACAGACGTGAATTCCAAGGGGGTGTGGGGAGGGCACCAACAGCCTCTGCTGCGTGAGAGGAATAGCAAAACTCGCTGACGTGGGACTTCCCTGGTGGCGCAGTAGTTAAGAATCTGTCTGCCAACGGAGGGGACACAGGTTCGATCCCTGGTCCGGGAAGATCCCACATGCTGCAGAGCAGCTAAGCCTGTGCGCCACAACTACTGAGCCTGCGCTCTAGAGCCGCGAGCCACAACTACTGAAGCCCCGCATGCCTAGAGCCCATGCTCCGCAACAAGAGAAGCCACTGCAATGAGAAGCCCACGCACTGCAAAGAAGAGTAGCCCCCGCTCGCTGCAACTATAGAAAAGTCTGCACACAGCATTGAAGACCCAACGCAGCCAAAAAAAAAAAAAAAAAATCGCTGACCTCTGTCACCTAGTAAGTGCCAGGAACCGTCCAAGCACTTTGCAAAACTTATCTCATTTAATCCACCCGTAGCCCTGTGAGGGAGATGCTGTCACCGTCTCCATCTTGCAGATGAGAAGTCTGAGGCCCAGAGAGGTTAAGTGACTTACCTAAGAAGGCATCATTGTAAAGAAAGCTCTAAATGTCACTAAATAATAGCGGCTGTTGTCACTGTTAAGTATTATCATCATCTCTCATCGTTTTTCCTGGGTGAGATGGTTTGGGGCCCCATCAGAGGAACAGAAGGAGAAAGTTAGGCCCAGAGTTCGTGAGGGACCAGCTTTCTCCCGGGAGCTCGGTGTGGCAGAGGTGGGCCAGGAGGGGTGGGGGGTGCAGAGCTCAGACCCCACCACCCACACGAGTGCCTCTCCCAACCTCCCAGCCTGCTGGACCACGGCCGCACCTGTGACGACCTCCACTGCTCCAGCACCGGCCTCAGCCTCCAGGACCAAACCGTGAGGTGGGTGCTGCCCTGAGAGCTGGGGCCCCCTCTCTTACCCCCCTGGGTGTGGCCTTCTTCCAGTCACCTGCCTTCTCTGGGCCTCAGTTTCCCCAGCTGGAAAGTAGGGCGCTCCATCACTGCTAGAGGGTCCAGCTGCCACGGCCCCTCCATCTGATGGCCCTGCCGCTTTTCCTCTTACAGGAAGACCATCTACGGCCCCAACGTGATCAGTGTACCAGTCAAGTCCTATCCCCAGCTGCTGGTGGACGAGGTAGGGCTGTCCCTGGGCCCCGCCCCAGCTCTGGCCTGAGCTGGCTGTGTGACCTGGGCCAGGGGCTTGCCCTCTCTGGGCCACCCTTACAGAGGCAGATTGTACCAGCTGTCCTCTCCTCCATGGTGGAGAGCTGTCTCAGAACCAGCCCCAGTCAGCTCAGGGAGAGGAATTGGAAGTTCTGGTCCAGGCTGGGACTGGGGCTTAGAGGCCAAGAGACAAACCCACACAGCCTGGGCTCCTGCTGTGTGCCAAGCGCCAGGCTCCACAGTCTGGGTCCTTTCCGTGCATTACCCACTTTCACGCTCCAACAGCCTCGTGGTAGGGACATTCCGTTCGCACATGAAGAACCAGAGCTACAGAGTGGGGGACGTGGCATGGCAAGGTCACATGTGGACAAAGGGAAGCCAGTGACCTGGACACACCTAGAGTACACTGCTAACATCCCAGCCCTCTGAGCCAGGGGCAGACACCTGTGAGACAGAGAGGAGGCCTTTGAGTCTGGCCTGATGTAAACTCTAGTCGGCCACCTGGGAGCTGTGTGGTTTTAGGCAAGTGACTTAACCCTTCTGTGCCTCAGTTTCCTCAGCTGTAAAATGAAGCTGATGGTAGCATCTGCCTTGTGGAATTGTCCTCACCATCGTATGGCATTTAGATGATGTGCTTAGCAGGGGCCTGGCGTGTAAACACCCGTGTGTCCTCTTTAGAGCAAAGAAGCTGCTGGCTCAAGGGACATCTGGACAGGACTGACCAGGAGACAGGCCTGGCTTTAGTCCTTCGGCAACTGCCGGGCCCTCTGCTTCCGTGGGCACAGGAGGCCCAGCCTGTGGCTGGGCTGCCCTGGGGGACCTGGGCCCTGACGCTGCCTCCCCGCCCCTCCCCCAGGCACTGAACCCCTACTATGGGTTCCAGGCCTTCAGCATCGGGCTGTGGCTGGCTGACTACTACTACTGGTATGCCCTGTGCATTTTCCTCATCTCCATCGTCTCCATCTGCGTGTCGATATACAAGACCAGAAAGGTGTGCGGTGTGAGGTGGATGGGACAGGGCAGGTGGTGTCCGAGGAGACCTCCGCCCACCCACTCCCTGCTTGTCCCCCTGCCCACAGCAAAGCCAGACTCTGAGGGACATGGTCCAGCTGTCTGTACAGGTGTGCGTGTGCCGGCCTGGGGGAGGTGAGAGGCTGGGGGAAGTGAGAGGTGTGGGAGGGAGGGAGGCTGGGGGAGGTGAGAAGCTGGGGTGGAAGGGAGGCTGGGGGAGGCGAGAAGCTGGGGGTGGAAGGGAGGCTCGGGAGGCTGGGAGGCTGGCTGGGGGAGGTGAGAGGCTGGGGGAGGGAGGGAGGCTGGGGGAGGTGAGAGGCTGAGTGAGGGAGGGAGGCTGGGGGAGGGAGAGAGGCTAGGGGAGAGACGAAGGCTGGGGGAGGCAGTGGGGGAGTCCCCTCCAGGCTATACTGAGGCCCCTGCTTGCCCGAAGAGGAGGAATGGGTCGACTCCAGTGAGCTCGTGCCGGGAGACTGCCTGGTGCTGCCCCAGGAGGGTGGGCTGATGCCCTGCGATGCTGCCCTGGTGGCTGGCGAGTGCATGGTCAATGAGAGCTCTCTGACAGGTCAGTTCCTGCCCCTGGCCAGCAGCCTCCCATCCCCCCTGCCGGGCCCCTGAGCCTCTCTGCCTTGTGTCAGAACTTTTAGATGGAGTTCTCTTTTCCCTTTGCTCAGGTAACAGTCCCGGCCTCAGCAGGTCCTACCCCTGCAGATGCTGGGTGAGGCACTGCTACTCTTTGCCAGGCAGCGAGCTCAGGGCTTTACAGAGGTTAAGCCCTCTCGTGTCAATATCTTATTTGAACTATAAAAGTAACACAGCTCGTTACAAAATAATTCCAACAGAAGGAGAACACCGGCCCCCACCCTGGCCCCCCACTCTGCCCATGCTGTATGCTCACAGCTCTTTCTGGCTCCCCTGAGAGATGGTTCCTGGAAACTGGCTGCACACGTCCCAGGATTGTCTCACTGTGTCTGTGTCTTTTGCCCTCTCTGAGCTTCAGTGTACCTCTCTGTAAAACGGGGGCAGTGATTTCTTCACACATAGTTACAAGCGTTAAATGAGACCTGGGGCTTCCGTAACAGTTCTAGGCATAAGGCTTGGTCTTGTTGGTGGGAGGGACCAGCATGGGCCTCATACCACATCCCTCCCAGGGGAGAGCGTTCCAGTGCTGAAGACCGCCCTGCCGGAGGGACCGGTGCCCTACTTCCCAGAGACCCACCAGCGGCACACGCTCTTCTGTGGGACCCTCATCTTGCAGGCCCGGGCCTTTGTAGGACCCCATGCCCTGGCAGTGGTGACCCAGACAGGTAACGAGTCTGGGAAGTGGGGAGGGATACTGGGCCCAGCACCTAGAGGACAGGTGACACAGAGCCGGGCAGGACCCATCTCTACCACTGCCCTGCTGTGCGACTCAGGCATGTCCCACCCCTACTTGGGATTGGCTGGAGTGGGCAGGGGCGGGGCAAGAAGGAAGGAGCTCATCCCTTAAGAAGAGAGCAGTGCTGTACATCTCCAGCAGGCCCCCGCCACGTGTGAAAGGGACCCAGTGTGTCACCAGATTTGACATTTTTCAGCGAAAGACACACATCTGGATTTTAAGTGAAACCACCCAGTTTGTAGATGGTACTACTAATTCCTTATTTACTAAGCTTATGAAGGCTGGGCAAGGCCTGTGGCCATCCCGTGTGACCGCCAAACTGGGTGATTGCTGACCCCAGGAGCGTCATGCCTTACAACCCCAGAGGTGTGGGTGGTGTGGGGGAGGGGTGGGGTCATCCTGACCCTCAGCTTCCCCTGCCTCAGTCTCCCCATCTCCTCCCAGGGTTCTGCACGGCTAAAGGGGCCCTGGTGAGCTCCATCCTGCATCCCCGGCCCATCAACTTCAAGTTCTATAAACACAGCGTGAAGTTTGTGGCTGCCCTCTCCGTCCTGGGTGAGTGGCCCCCCGCACCCCACTTTGCCAGTGGCCCCCGGAGCCCCGTCCCCAGTCCCGCTGAGCCCCTTGCTGTCTCCTCAGCTCTCCTCGGCACCATCTACAGCATCTTCATCCTCCACCGCAACCACGTAAGCCTTGGGGGCCGGGCGGGGGCTGCCACTGGGGGCCCAGGGCCCACCCGGCCTGGCCCTTGGCATTCACAGTGCCCCCTGCCAGGTGCCTCTGGACGAGATCGTGATCCGGGCTCTGGACCTGGTGACGGTGGCAGTGCCGCCCGCCCTGCCTGCCGCCATGACTGTGTGCACGCTCTACGCCCAGAACCGGCTGCGGAGCCAGGGCGTCTTCTGCACCCACCCGATGCGCATCAACCTGGGGGGCAAGCTCCGGCTGGTGTGTTTCGACAAGGTGGGGGCCGTGGGGTGGGGGACACGGCCAGGCCCCCCACACCCACATCCCTCATTCAGCAACGTTGACTGAGGGCTTGCTGAGCCCAGCGCCCCGCCGCCTGCCCGTGTACCCCTGCTGCGGACACTGGCCACCGCCAGGTCCTGTCCTGGGATGGAAACACTCAGAGGCACCCTCTCCCCCAGCTCCCACCTGCATCAAGCTCACAGTCTGAAGCATGAAATGTCTAAACTCATTTCATTTGTTTGTTTGAGAACCATTGAGGGCCTGCTGGGTACCCAGGGCTGCTGTCAACACTGGGGATCCAGTAGTAGCCCACACAGAGATGTCCCCACCACCATAATGAGTGAACCAGGGACCACAGAGAGCTGCAGATGGTGATGGGTTCTGGGGAGGAAGCAAATGGGGTACGTGATGGGTGGTACATGGGGGTCACTCCCTTAGAGGGCAGTCAAGGAAGGCTCCTGTGGTCCCTTGTTGACCTCTGAGGGGTGGACCACACTGAGAGGAGAGCAGGGCTGGCAAGGTGGAGGGGAAGAAGTAGGGTGGCTCATGGCTCCTTGGAGGAACAGAGCGGTGTGCCTGGGGCTCGGGGAACAGTAGGGAGGGGGACAAGATGAAACGGGCAGAGCCCTGATCCATCAGAGGCGGGTGGGCCCTGGTGTGGAGTTTGGACGTTATTTAAACTGAAAGGGTGGGGCTTGGTCGTCTTCGCAGAGCTCCCAGGCCAGCGAAGGGGCCAGACGTGTAACTGAGCCATTGGAATATGGTATGGGAAAGGCAGGCATCTGTTCACTCATTCATTCACTCATTCATTCATTCATTCATTACACCGAGAGCTGTACATGGCCAGGCCCTCTTCTTGGTACCACAGTGAACAAATGATGGAGTAGTAAAGAGGCCATGGGTGGGAACCCCGAGCAAGCACTACCTGACCCAACTGCAGGGTTAAAGAAGACTTCCTGGGGGAAATGATGCCAGACCAAGAAACACCGCGGGTTGGGGAGGACAGCCTGGCAGAGGGACCTGCTTGAACAAAGGTCCAGCTCTGGCTCCTGGGGTTCCCATGGGCCCCGCCTGGCCAGGGGTGTGGGCGCCCACCGCAGCAGGGCGCAGCTCACCCCAGGACTCATCACTGGCCCGCCCGCTTCTTGCCCCCTGCAGACAGGCACACTCACAGAGGACGGCTTGGACGTGATGGGTGTGGTGCCCCTGAAGGGGCAGGAGTTCCTGCCACTGGTCCCAGAGCCCCGCCGCCTTCCCATGGGGCCCCTGCTCCGGGCACTGGCCACCTGCCACACCCTCAGCCGGCTCCGGGACACCCCAGTGGGTGACCCCATGGACCTCAAGATGGTGGAATCTACTGGCTGGGTGAGGAGGCCGAGCCCTAACTAAGCCCACCCAGTCTTCATTCTAGGCCCTCCAGGGGGCGTCTCTATCATGCCCACCACGGAGAATAACAATGGCCAAGGCCTAGTGCTGAGCACCTACTCTGTGCCAGCGCTCTGTTGCACGGGCCTCGTCTCATGTACTGCTCCCCATAGCCCCAGGGAGGTAGCTTCAGACCTGCTTCACGAAGGAAACTGAGGCTGAGGGCGATTTGGAATAACTTGTCCAAGGTCACCCAGCGGCTTGTAAATGGCAAAGCCAGAGTTTGAACTTGGGTCCTCCCAACTCCAAAGCGCACATTCTTGACTTCTATTCTATCCAGTCTCCCGTGAAGGAAGTCCTCCATGAGTTTAACTTGAGTGTCTCCCACTGCCTCTCTCCACGGGCCAAGGATTGGCTGCCCCAGGCCAAGCCGGCACCCGGCCCCTCGATGCCAGTGTTCTCTGCCTGCGTCGCAGGTCCTGGAGGAGGGATCGGCTGCAGACTCGACATTTGGGACCCAGGTCTTGGCGGTGATGAAACCCCCACTTCAGGAGCTCCACCTGCAGGGCATGGTGAGCTGAGGGGGTGCCTGTGGGGCGTGGGCTGGGAGGGGTGGGCTCCACAGGCCAGCCCCTCAGCTGCCCCCCAACCCTACAGGAGGAGCCCCTGGTGCCGGTCAGCATCCTCAGCCACTTCCCCTTCTCATCGGCTCTGCAGCGCATGAGCGTGGTGGTGGCGTGGCCGGGGGCGGCTCGGCCTGAGGCCTGCGTCAAGGGCTCCCCCGAGCTGGTGGCAGGCCTCTGCGACCCCAAGACAGGTGAAGGGGGAGGGCCCCAGAGTCTGCAGGTCGGCACTGGCACGGAATGGGGTGGGCGCCCAGCCCGTGTCGCTGCCTCCACCTCCCCGTCCCAGTGACACCTGCCTCTCCCTGGCAGTGCCCACCGACTTCTCCCAGATGCTGCAGAGCTACACAGCTGCTGGCTACCGCGTGGTGGCCCTCGCCAGCAAGCCGCTGCCCATCGCACCCAACATGGAAGCAGCTCAGCAACTGACAAGGTGGGCCCTGGGCACTGAGCCTACGGCCTCGCGAGGGCAGAGGGGAGCAGAGCCCAGGGCCGATGCCCCTGCCCAGTGGCTGGGGAAGGGGTCGTGGCCACTGCATGGCCTCTGACGCGGGTCTGCCCACCCTCCAGGGACACAGTGGAGTGGAAGCTGAGCCTCCTGGGGCTGCTAGTCATGCAGAATCTGCTAAAGCCACAGACGACACCCGTCATCCAGGCTCTGCGGAGGACCTGCATCCGCACCGTCATGGTGACAGGTACCAGCAGGGCCTGGGTTAGGCGGGCAGAATCTACCCCATCCCGGGCAGAGATAAGGGTACCTGGCGTCCCTTCCCGGGGCATCTCTTTGGGCCCCTGCCTCAGGCCTGGTCCTTTTCAGACATTTCAGTTATCTTCACAGTCTCCCTCCTGAGTGATAATTGTTACCCCAGTTGACAGATGAGGAAAGTGAGGCTCAGAGGAGTAGAGTGACTTCCAAAGAGTCTGGGGCTGGTGTTGGACAGCCTGGGTTCCAGCTCAGCTGCTGGTGACCTCTCCCCAAGTTCCAGTTTCCAACTCTGAGAAATGGGGGAAGTTAGGTCAGCCTCAAAGGTTGTGACAATTTCATGGAGCAAGAAAAGAAAGATTCAGGGGACTTTCCTGGCGTCCAGTGGTTAAGACTCCTCGCTTCCAGTGCAGGGGGCACGGGTTCGATCCCTGGTCAGGGGACTGAGGTCCCACATGCCGCATGGCGTGGCCAGAAAAAAGGTGTATGTAGAACTCCAACCCAGGCTCCCGGTTTCTCCTAAGACCTTTGATCCCTAGTTTTATAGACAAGGAAACCCAGGTTCAGAGACACTGATACCCTGCCTGAGCTCACTGAGCCAGTCATGGCAGACAGATTCTGTCCGGCCTCAATTTCCCCATCTATACGTGTCAGGGTGAGGATGGCCCCTCAGTAGCAGCTGGACCCTGACCTTGCCCCACACCCCCAGGGGACAACCTGCAGACGGCGGTCACCGTGGCCCAGGGCTGCGGCATGGTGGGCCCCCAGGAGCGCCTGGTCATCGTCCACGCCAACCCGCCTGAGCGGGGCCAGCCTGCCACCCTCGAGCTTCTGCCAGTGGAGTCCTCTGTAGCCGTGAACGGGGCTCAGGTGAGGCTGACCCCGAGTTCCGCCACAGACCCCACCCATGACCCCACCCCTGTGTCAGCTGTCCCGGGCCCCAGCTCTCAGGGTGGGCAGGGGGAGCTCAGCTGAGCTTCCCGGGCCCCCAGGATCCTGACCAGGCCGCAAGCTACACCATGGAGCCAGACCCCCGATCCAGCCACCTGGCCCTCAGCGGGTCCACCTTTGGTGTCCTTATGAAGCACTTCCCCAAGCTGCTGCCCAAGGTAGGGCTGCCCCGGACCTCCCTGGACGCCCCACACCTCGCCACGCTCTGCTCCCTCCTCTTGGCTGCCTCAGCCCCTCCCCTGTCTCCCTGTGCTCCCAGGTCCTGGTCCAGGGCACCGTCTTTGCCCGCATGGCTCCCGAGCAGAAGACAGAGCTGGTGTGTGAACTGCAGAAGCTTCAGTGAGTGCCTACGGGGGAGGGGCCTGCGGGGGCCCAGCTGGCCCATATGCCCCTGCTTCCCACCCCAGGCGTTCAGGAGCCATCAGCCTCAGAGAGCCCAGCAGGCACCCCCGGGTCTGTCCTGCTGACAGTAGTACACCGCCCTCAGTATCTGTGGGGGATTGGTTCCGAGAGTCCCTGCAGATACCAGCGTCCACAGATGCCCGCGTCCCTTATGTAAAACGGCGTGGTACAGTCGGTTCTCTGTATCCATGGATACAGACCCCGTGGATACAGAACCTGTGGATACAGACCCTGTGGCCACTGTAATTGCACCTATTTACTGAGCACCTACTGCATACCATTTACTGAGCATTTCCCAGGCACCCGGCGGGCAGTCGGGATGCGGCCGTCCCCGGGTTCTGCCAGCCGGCCCGGGAGGTGGGTGGGCCATTTCGCAGCTGAGGAGGGCCCTCCCGGGCTCAGAGCCAGCACGTGAGTCCGGGCCGCGCCTGCCCTCCCCTCTCCGGCAGGTACTGTGTGGGCATGTGTGGGGATGGCGCCAACGACTGCGGGGCCCTGAAGGCGGCTGACGTGGGCATCTCGCTGTCCCAGGCCGAGGCCTCAGTGGTCTCGCCCTTCACCTCGAGCGTGGCCAACATTGAGTGTGTGCCCATGGTCATCAGGTGAGGTGGGCAGGGGCCTGGTGGGGGGTGGGGTCTCGGCAGGGCCCGTCAGCCGGCCTAGGCCCCCTGATGCCCATACCCGCTCCCCAGGGAAGGTCGTTGTTCCCTGGACACGTCGTTCAGCGTCTTCAAGTACATGGCCCTGTACAGCCTGACCCAGTTTATCTCTGTCCTGATCCTCTACACGGTGAGTATCTGCAGGCCCCGTGCCGGGCCCGGGGCGAGGACCTCAGCAGCGCGGTGAGGAGGCTGGCAGGCTCTGGAGTCGGCAGCGTGGCCTCAGATCCTGCTCCAGCCGCGTGGCTTAGGCGCTCCGGAGCCTCGGCAGTGAGGCTTGTCTGAGATGATGAAAGCACTGAGCAGCTGGTGCACAGTAGGTCCTCAGGAATGGGAGCAGCTGTCCTGTGCTAGCGTTTCATCCCTGTCCTCTGGGAGTTCCCCATCTTCAGGGGGGCCTGAGACAGAGCCCAGGCAGGGGCGAAGGAGGCAGAGGCAGGAGTGGGACACCCGAGGCCTCTGCCCCTTTCCCATGAATCCGCCCTTTCCCCGCTCACGCTAACTCAGACCTCGACTGTGCCTCCGGCCTCCTGTCCAAAGGGTATCACCCACTCCTCTGCTCAGAGCATGCGTTGCTCGCCCGCACTGGAAACAGGTGACGCCATGGGGCACTGCAGGCCTTGCGCCAGCTTTTGTCCCTGTGTCCACCTTAAACCTGAGGGCAGGAACTGTGTGTCCTCCAGAAACCTTGGGGCTCCACAAGGCAGAGCCTCAGCCTCCCTCTCAGGCCGGTAGTTCCCATCAGGTCAGCAGGGATGCCTTCTCCCTCAGACGGGGAGAGGGGCTTCCTGAAGGCAGGGCCGTGTCTCCTTCATCAGATTGGGAGTTCCCAGAGGCAGGAGGGTGCTGTCTGCCCATCAAGTTACAGGGCAAGAAAACACCTTCCCCATCAGACTCCTTAAGGGCAGGGCTGGTGCCTGTCCCATCAGACTAGGAGCTATCCTCCCCTCCGCCCTCCCTCCCTGCCGGCAGGTCAACACCAACCTGGGCGATGTGCAGTTCCTGGTCATCGACCTGGTCATCACCACCACGGTGGCGGTGCTCATGAGCCGCACGGGGCCGGCGCTGGCTCTGGGTCAGGCGCGGCCGCCAGGGGCCCTGCTCAGCGTGCCCGTGCTCAGCAGCCTGCTGCTACAGGTGGCCCTGGTGGCCAGCGTGCAGCTGGGGGGCTACTTCCTGACCGTGGCCCAGCCCTGGTGAGTAGCAGGGAGCTCACCCCAGATCCCACCCATGCCCCGTCCTCCTCACCCTCGCTCCCTGACTCCCGGTCCCTGTGCTCCCAGGTTCGTGCCTCTGAACAGGACGGTACCCGCGCCAGACAACTTGCCCAACTATGAGAACACGGTGGTCTTCTGTCTGTCCAGCTTCCAGTACCTCATCCTGGCCATGGCCGTGTCCAAGGGGGCGCCCTTCCGCCGGCCGCTCTACACCAATGGTGCTGCTGTGCTGGGGGTGGGATGTGCAGGGGGTGGGTAATGGAGGGGAGGGGGGATGTGATGGAGGGAAGGGGGGATGAGATGGAGGGAAGGGGGGATGAGATGAAGGGAGGGGGGATGTGATGGAGGGAGGGGGGATGTGATGGAGGGAGGGGGGATGAGATGGACGGGAGGGGGATGAGATGGAGGGAGGGGGGATGAGATGGAGGGAGGGGGATGAGATGGAGGGAGGGGGGATGAACTGGAGGGAGGGGATGAGATGGAGGGAGGGGGGATGAGATGGAGGGAGGGGGATGAGATGGAGGGGAGGGGGGATGAACTGGAGGGAGGGGATGAGATGGAGGGGGGATGAGGTGGAGGGAGGGGGATGAGATGGAGGGAGGGGGGATGAACTGGAGGGAGGGGATGAGATGGAGGGAGGGGGATGAGATGGAGGGAGGGAGGATGAGATGGAGGGAGGGGATGAGATGGAGGGAGGGGGATGAGATGGAGGGAGGGGGGATGAGATGGAGGGAGGGGGGATGAACTGGAGGGAGGGGATGAGATGGAGGGAGGGGGATGAGATGGAGGGAGGAGGGATGAGATGGAGGGAGGGGGATGAGATGGAGGGAGGGGGGATGTGATGGAGGGAAGGGGGGATGAGATGGAGGGAGGGGGGATGAGATGGAGGGGGGATGTGATGGAGGGAGGGGGGTGTGATGGAGGGAGGGGGGTGTGATGGAGGGGGGGGGATGTGATGAGGTAGGGGGGATGAGATGGAGGGGAGGGGGATGAGATGGAGGGAGGGAGGATGAGATGGAGGGGAGGGGGGATGAGATGGAGGGAGGGGGGATGAACTGGAGGGAGGGGATGAGATGGAGGGGGGGATGAGGTGGAGGGAGGGGGATGAGATGGAGGGGGGGATGAGGTGGAGGGAGGGGGATGAGATGGAGGGAGGGGGGATGTGATGGAGGGAAAGGCTGTGGGGCTGGTGCCTGTGGGGTCCCGTCAGGCATGGGTGTGAGTGTGCGGGGCTCTCTGGCTGACGGACTCCCCCCCTCCCCAGTGCCCTTCCTGCTGGCCCTGGTGCTCTTGGGCTCTGTCCTGGTGAGCCTCCTCCTGGCCCCCGGCCTCCTGCAGGGGCTGCTGGCGCTGAGGAGCATCGCCGACACCTACTTCAAGCTGCTGCTGCTGGGCCTTGTCGCCTTCAACTTCGTGGCGGCCTTCATGCTGGAGGTGGGGCCCACCCCGCGCTGGGGTGGCAGGGGGCTCTGGGGGGTGGGACTCAGCCACAGCTGCCCCCTGCGCCCTCCCTGTCCCCGGCAGAGCGTGCTGGACCAGTGCCTCCCAGGCTGCCTGCGGTGGCTCCGGCCCAAACGGGCCTCCAAGAAGCGCTTCAAGCAGCTGGAGCAGGAGCTGGCCGAGCAGCCCTGGCCACCGGCCGCCGGGCCCGGGAGGTAGCGCAGGCCTGCCGGCCGGCACCCTAAACACTGGATCTCCCTGCTTCTGAGCCACCGGCCAGGACCCATCTCCAGAGACACCACTGCCATCGCTCCTGCAGCCCTGAGGTTGGCGGTTGTCACACTCATGTCCCACGTCTGCCCGGCCCAGCCTTCCCTGCCCCCGCCCGGGGAGATGCTAACTACCCTTGTCCCCCACTTTGGACGCCCCATGTAGAGACAGCGGCACCACCTGCACTCAGAGCCACTGTCAGTGGAGCAAATAAAGTCATAATATTTTCCTGCCTCGGCCTGCCTGATACCACTGACCTGGGTGCCCCTGGCACGTGTCTGCTCCCGGCATCCGCTGATTTTTCAGATCATGTTGGACAACTCCCCTCTCTGAGCCTCTGTTTCCTCATCTGACAGTCATATCTCCAGGTTGAGCACATGCCCGGTGCTCCGTTCAGCATTTTATAGGCATCATCATTTAATCCTTATAACTGTGGAGTACTGCCCCCGCCTTTTTTATTTTTATTTTTGGCCGCACCGCATGGCTTGCAGGACCTTAGTTCCCCGACCAGGGATCAAACCTGGGCCTGTGGCAGTGAAAGCACTGAGTCTTAACCACTGGACGGCCAGGGTATTCCCCGTCCCCCTTTTAGAGATATGGAAACTGAGGCTGAGAGGTCACGCAGGTAGTCAGAGCTGGGACCAGATTGCTTTGACTCCAGAGTCCACACTCTTAACCGTCCTACCCTCCTGCAGGGGCAGGAGAGAATGGGCTTGACTCAAGCCCATCGAGTCAGCACCTAGTCAGCTTGCCAGCACCTACAAGGCATTTAACTGGGGCAGTTCCCTGCTTTCCCCACCTCCCGCATCCTGGGATGTGTTTACGGTCCAGTTCTTCCCTCAGATGCGATCCAGGCTCTGAGCCCACGTTTCCCAGCCAGAACCACGTGCGCCATCCCCCGGGGAAGGGTGGGTGCTTCTGACCTCATCCCACCAGTGGGACCCTCGCCAAGCCCTGCTCTGGAGATGCGGCTCCGTCATCTGGTCCATCTGTGCTGGGCAGGGGACCACAGGAAAGAAAAGCCCCCGCCAACCTCATTACTGGAAGCCCTGGCACCACCCCCAGCCCACCCTCGGAGCTCAGCGAATGTTGAATCAAACTGAGTGCAAGGATGGGGGGCGTGAGGAGGTAACCTGTGACACCAGGCGCATGCACAGACCCTCTGCACTGGGCACTGAGCCATCAGACAGCAGTGGTTCAGGGGGGCACATGCTGTTCAAAGGGAGGTTGGAGGACACGGCGAGGCCTGGGTTTGATTCCCGCCTCTACCCCTAGCTGATTCTTCGTGCATTTGTTGGGCAGTCGTGTGCCAGGCACAGGGGCTACGGCGGTGAACAAAAACCATGACCTCTGCCTGGGTGCAGCTTATAACGTGTTGTGAGAGGCGAGCAGGGACGGAGCAAATCTCCAAGAACACTGGGAGAAGAGTCTCCACACCTGCTCCTCCCTCCCCGGATAGCTGCCACCTGTGCTTGGGTCCTTCGAGCCAGAGGAGTGGGTAGAAGCAGCAGAGGATCTGGGAGCCAGGACACTAGAGGTGGCAGCTTTGGGGCTTCAGTTTCCCCTTTTTGTCAAGCGTAGGCGGTTCTGCCAGGCGGTTTCCTCTCCTACACTACTGGGATTGCATCTGGCAGCAGCGAAGGGCTAAGGAAGGGCAGAGAGGGCCGGGCTGGCCCCCGGGGCCCATAGTGCTCCAAGTGACAAAAATCCCTGCTTATTCTGCCATAGACACTGGAGCGGGGAGGGGGGCGGGGTGGCTGATAGTTATTCATTCATCCATTCACTTGACAGACCAGCACTGGGGAACAAACGATGCATGGGACATGGTCAGTCCCTGCCTAACAGGATTCAGTGTCTAAGGGACAAGCAGCCTAAGGAGACCTGACGGTGAGGGCCTGAATCAAGGGGCATCTCGATCCCCCTCCCAGCCTGAGCCCCCTGCCCCAGGCCTAGATTCCCGTGACCAGGCAGGACTGCCCCAGGGGCAGGAGACCTGCAACCCCACACCCGGCCAGCCTCCCAGGAGAATCCACTGTACATCATTTATTCATTCCACAAATGTTTACTGAACAGCTGCTCTGAGCCTGGCACTGTGCCTAGTGAGCAAAAACTGAGGATGAGCAGAAGCAGACCTTGTCCCTGTCTTCACGTGGCTGACAGGCTCCTCGGGGAGAGGGGCGGGATTCACATGGTCTCAGACATAGGGCAACAGCTGTGACCGGTAAAGCAGAAGATGCTTAAGAGCTCTAACAGGGAGAAAGGGAAGCCGCCTCTGAGGAAGGGAGGGCTTGATCTATAATCTGAAGGAGGAAAACCTCACCAGTGTTACAGAAGGAAGAAACATCTTGAGCAAAGGCCTGGTGGCAGGTGGAGGAAGGGAGGGGTTTACTGAGAATCAGCCAGAAAGCCACTGAGGCTTTTGGGAGAACAGGCAGAGGGAATGAGGAGGCAGAGCCAGACTGTGATGAAAGGTAGGGCCTTTGGGGGCCCCGGGGGAGTTTAGCCTTGTTCCCGGGTACCTTGGGAAACCAGTGAAAGGCTTTAGGCAGAAGCCTCCCTGCCCCCCACCCTGTCTGAGGTGAGTGGGTGAGGGCAGGGCCCGTGTGGGAAGGCCTAGATGGGAGGCATTACAGAGTCAGAATTAGTGGTGGGAGCTGGATTGCCTGCAGGGGGTGAGCACACGGGAGTTACAGTTAGCCGGGTGAGGGAAGGACGGTGGGCTCATTCCCTGCATGGGAACACCTTCAAGGGCCAGGTCTGGGGAAGGTCGGGATGTTGTGAATTTGGACTTGGATCCTGTTGAATTGGATGTGCCTTGGGGACATTCGTGTGGCCAGGCCCGGTAGCCTGTAGCCTGTGGTTTCAAAGAAATGCTGGTTATGGAAGGCAGCTGTGGCCAGGAGCTGGCTAGGGAGACCCGGAAGGCACAACCAGAGAGGCAGAAGGAAAACCAGGCCAGGAAGGCTGTCCTGGAAGCTGGGAGAAGCCAAAAGGGAGGGCAAGGCTCTTTCTCGCTGAGCCGCGGTAGGCGAATCATCTTCCCGAGCCTCCTCTGTAAAATGGGGGCAGCACGCCCGCTTCACCCATCTCACCACTTTGCGCTCCAGCTGTGATGAGGCCGTGAGGCGAAAGCATTTTGCACAGCGCAAAGTGCTGAACAGACGTGAGGCTGGCTCCGCGGGCGCCTCCTCCCCGCAGGGCTGCCCCCAGAAGAGGGTTGAAGACCCGAGGTCGCGGCGTGGCGGCCCCGGCGGCGGCGGCGGCGCTCGCGTTAGGACCCAGCGGATCCAGGCTGGAGGGCGGGCGCCGGCCCCGTCGGGGGCCCGGAGGGGGGTTCGGAGCGGGCAAAGGGGCGGCTCCGGCGGGCGGACTCGGAGCGGGCCGCGGAGTGACCCGGCCAGGTAGGCGCGGGCCTGGCGGCCTGACCGGGCCGGGGGCGCAAGGGGGGACTGGGTCGTGGGCCGCGACGTCGGAGGGCCCCCAGGTACTGAGGTTGCGGGTCTCTGCGGGTCCCCGATCCTGGGGGCGGCTTTCCTTTCGGGATCCCTGAGTCCGGGGCCGTCTGAGCAGATGCTAAGAGGGCACTTGGAAAGTTTGGGGTTGTTTGGAGGGGAAGACGCGAGTTGGGAAAGGAGGGGAGCCCGATTTGGGGGGCGTCGGGGATGGGGCAGCTTTTGTTCTCCCTGGGAGGTTGGAATGCGGCGGCTGGGGTGTGGGTGTCCGGCGGGAGCGGCGGGGACAGAGACGCGGAGAGACAAAGAGAGATCAGAGACCGAGAGAGCGCGAGGGAGCGCGCCCGAGCAAGTTTCCATGGTTGATTGTTCCCAGCTGTGCGGCGCTGCAACATCTGGTTTCCTCCAGCCGGACCCCAGCCCGGCCTCTGGAGCAGACAGAGCCTCCAGCAGAGTGAGTCAGTGAGCGTGGGGGCAGGGGGCCCGGAGGAGGCCCCGCCAGTGCCCCTCCTCGCCAGGCACAGAGGGTAGGGGGCGTCCCAGCCGTGGAAGGGGCCAGGGGCCAGGAACAGGCCTCCTAGGCAGGTCCCGGCCTCCCGACACCCAAACAGTCTGTCGTCTAGATGTGCTTGGAGGTGTGGTCCCCTGGAGGGACCCGCTTCTGCCACAGGGACTCTCTTCTTTACAGCCCAGCCCTCCTTCCCCCAATAAGCCTGGACCTGGGTGCTCAACCTCCGAGGGGAGGAAAGACTCCTTGCAGGGGGCTGAGAGGCCTAGGAGGGGCTTTGGGGACCGACAGAACCCCCCGCCCCCCAACCAACCTCCCCAGCTCTGGGCCTTCTCCTGAGTGGTGACAGCTCCAGCTAGCCTGCCTGCCACCAGCCTGGGGGGCAAGTAGGGGACGGTGAGGCCTTGTGGGGAGCTCCAGGCCTTTCAGTCCCCCACCAAGAGGAGGCCAAGGGTGCTGAGAATGGGGATGTGGGAGCCAGATGTCCCCAGCCTGGGGGGCAGCTTGAGTCACAGGTCTCGCCTCCGCCCCCCACCTCATCCCCACCCACCCCATCGACTGCAGCTAGGGTTGAGGAGGGAGTGAGAGGCTGAGTGTATGAGACAGGCAGTGGGTCACGAAAGCGTCGGGACTGGACAGAAGGAGGGAAAGATGCCCATGTTTCTGCCCCTTCCCTCCCCCTCTCCCTCGACTCCCTGGGCAAGGCACGAAGGGGCAAAGTTAGGTTTCCATTCAGCTGTCCGGAAGAACTCCTTTTGTTGTGGCAGGGCGGGGGTCCTCCGGATGGGTGAGCCCGGGGACTCTCTCCCAGCCCTCCTAGCAGAAGGCTGACAGCCTTGGGGCTGCCCCGCACTGAGCTGGGACTGGACAAGAGGACCTGTAGATTCTGCCAAGTCCACTGTGGGGTCAAAGACTGGAGGCTAGACTCAACCAGGAGCTCTTGAACTTCAAGAGCCCGGTGAAAGCTAAGGACCACGGCCCTCTCCCCAAAAAACTACCCACATAACACTTGTCATACAATGTCAGGTTGGGGGACATCACGGTCCCCTTCAGCGCTACCCTCTAGGATCTGGAGAGACGCTTTTCAGACTCCACCCTAAGTGCTTCCTGCTGCCGCAGACAAGTAGACCTCAGTCTCAGTCTCGTGAGTGTGCGATGAAGTCAGCCAGGTCTTGGGAGGCCTGGAGGCCTGGCAGGAGAGGAATCTTCTAGGGGTGGGAACCCTGCCCAGGCCTGGCTGTCCCAGGGGCCCCCGAGGCCCAGGCACACATGTGGTTTCCTGCTAAGTCTGGGCTGCGATGTTGGCTGGGCAGGGTTGGGGTCCCGAGGATGGGCCTGGGGTCAGGATCAGTGCATTAGACACCTGGGGAAGTGCTGAACCAGAGGGTGGGCATGGGTTGTGGCGAGGAGAGCAGGGGCAGGGCTGATAGAGGATTAGGAATGTCCATTTAGTGAGCAGGGCAGGGTAGGGTCTGTTTGTCAAGACCAGCTCTGGAGCCAGGTTGGAGGCCGAGTCCCTCGGGACCTGAACACCCAGTGGGCCGTCAGGGACAGAGGATGTTCCTCCAAAGTAGTCCCCTCCCCCTGGGCCCAGACTCCATGACCCTCCCCTGCCTGGCTTCTGTTCCGAATCCCTCCTTCTCCAGGCTGAATTCGGGGGAGCAGAAGTGGGCTCTGCAGCCCTGGGGTAGTGGCCCGGGATACAGCTTGCTCCCTCCTCTTCCTCCAGCTGTCCCCTGACACCAGTCCAGCCCGCCTTGTTGTGTAACCATGAGAGCTGCCTACCTCTTCCTGCTGTTCCTGCCTGGTAAGTGGCACCTAGGTGGGTGGGGCTCCCTTTATGTGGGTGAGAGTGGGCTTTGTAGGGGGAGGGAGCTGGCAGTAAGCTTTCGTCGTGTCCTATGGCCAGAACTCAGCTCCATCGCTCCCAGGGCCGTCCACCTCTTGGGCCACAGACGGCTGGCAACCCCTCCCAAAGACTAGAGGCGCCTCCTGGGCCCCTCCTCAACCCTCCACAGCAGCAGACTGGCAGGATTCTGGAGAGTGGGCCCAGACACCAGGATCCACATTTTTCTTCTTACTTACTGGCCCTCCCAGGAGCTGAGGTGCAGGAATGGAGGCCCCTAAGGCAGGGAGTCTGAAGGCCTGGGTTCTAGACCCCTTTGGGGCCCAACTAACCTATACAATTTTGACCTTGGAGAAGTCCCTGTTAGTCAAAATGAGGAGTTATCAGTGGGGACCCCAAAGGCCCTGCCAGGTCTAACATCCATTAATTTAACAGATATTTGTGGAGCTCCTTCTTTGGGCCAGGCACTGGGCTAGGCCCTGGGAACACAGTGATGAACCAGGCAGACAGACCCCGCCCTCATGGTGTTGCCTGCCAGTCTAGGGAAGGGAGATGTGATAAGTGTCAGATTATGTTGAGTGCTATGATGGAAATAAACAGGAGAACAAGATGGAGAGTGTGGGTGGGCCAGCGAGGGCCTCTTAGCAGAGCTGAAATTTCAGTTGAGACTTGAAGGAGGAGAAGCAAATCAGGATGACAGGCCCGGGGAGAGTCAAGTGCAAAGGCCTTGGGGCAGGCAGCGGCCGGCATGGGGGAGAGGGGCAGGATATGACCCGTGAGGCGACACAGGACCAGGGAGTATAAGGGCCTTTATAGTCAAGGAAGGCGCTTGCCTCCTATGGGTCTAGAGTCTGTTGAGGATCTTAGGGTCTTACAGGCCTGCCCTAGGGACCTCTACCTACCCTCCCCAGAAGTGCTTTGGGGCCTCTGCTGCCCTTCCCTGCTGGACGTCCCCTCAGCTTTGCCTCCCCACAGCAGGCCTGCTGGCTCAGGGCCAGTACGACCTGGATCCGCTGCCTCCGTTCCCAGACCATGTCCAGTACACCCACTATAGCGACCAGATCGGTAAGCGCCTTGTCCGCCCCCAGGCCTCCCCGCCAGCCCTGCTCCCTGGATCTGCATGGCTCAGCCAGGGATCAGGTGGGGTGGTAGGGCGACGGGAATCTCGGGGTATGGTCCCTTGCTCAGTTGTGACCTGGGGCTGGGGGCTAGCCTGACCCCCACCAATTCCACATTCATCTTTATTTTCAGACAACCCGGACTACTATGATTATCAAGGTAAAGGGCTGACGGCAGGATAGGATGGGCAGGCAGCTGGGTGGGGAGTCCATAGAGACCTGCGGGCGATGGGAGTAGGGGAGCAGACCCTTTCATCATCTCTCGTTGCAGAGGTGACTCCTCGGCCCCCGGAGGAGCAGTTTCAGTTCCAGTCCCAGCAGCAAGTCCAACAGGAAGTCATCCCAGCTCCCACCTTAGGTAGGCCACCAGCTCCAGCCAGCCCCGGGAGTGGGGAGGTCTGTCCGGGGCTGGGAGAGGTGACCTCACCCTGCCCTGAATAGACCCGTCCCAGTGATCTCTGCCTGCCTCTCCCCCAACACCAGAACCAGGAACTGTAGAGACGGAGCCCACGGAACCTGGGCCTCTGGGTAAGAACCTTCCTGACAACTGGAGGGACAGAGGCATGGCCCCGGAAGTTAGGGTGCAGTGGCGTGCGGCACTGGGAGGACAGAGAAAGCCAGGCCTTTTGCTCTCGCTGGGGTAGATGGTGGGGTGAGGGGCTTACAGAGGTGCCCCTGCTTTAGGCTGGCAACTCCAGGGCCCCCCCGAGGCAGCTCTGGGAGATCCCCCTGCCCCTGGGCCCAGCTGGAGGCCAAGTTGGCTGCAGCCTCAGGAGGCGCCTCTACTCCCAGACACTGGGGCGGGGCGGGGCGGGAGCACGCCAGCGGCAGGACAGGGTGGTGCTCAGAGGCAGGAGAGGCGAGGATGGGGCAGGAAGCCCAGGCCAGCTCAGCGGTCCTCCCCTGGCCAAGAGCCCAAGAGCCGGCCTGTGTGTGAGGGACCCCGTCTCACAGCTCAGCGTGTGAGTGTGCTGACCTCCTGTGAGGCTGCTGTGGACTTTTGTGACTGTGTGCGGGTATAGGTTTGTGTTTGAATATATGCTTCCAAGCATGGTTGTGAATTTGTATATGTATAAGTATACTGGATAAAATTGGGCAGCCTCGCAAGGTCCAACAGTGCTCGCGTGTGCGTGTGTTGGTGTGTGCACGCAGGTCTAGGCTGGGCCTGAGGGTGCAGGGGTACCTAGGCCCTGAGAGCCAGTCTCCCATGGGTGCGGTTGGGGGCTGCCACCCAGCTCTAAGCCCCCAGCTGCAGCCCCCCCAAGTGTGATCCCACCTGTCACTCAGACTGCCGCGAGGAGCAGTACCCGTGTACCCGCCTCTACTCCATACACAAGCCTTGCAAACAGTGTCTCAACGAGGTCTGCTTCTACAGGTGAGCGCAGGCAGGGACTGGGGGGACGGGGGTGGCAGGGGAGCGGGGGGGGGGGGGGGACCACAGCTCCAGCCAGCAACGTGGGAGTGGGGAAAGCTAGTGAATCCCAAGGTTGAGCTCAACTCTGGTTACGCCCAGGCCTAGGGGCTGGGTCTCCGGCTCTCCCGCGGGGCAGGGTGAGGATGGGGCTGACGTTTCTCCCAGCCCGGCCCTCTGTCCCTCTCAGCCTCCGCCGTGTGTATGTCATCAACAAGGAAATCTGTGTCCGCACGGTCTGTGCCCACGAGGAGCTCCTGCGAGGTAGGAAGGCCTCCACCCTCCTCTTTCCCCTGCCCCCATGCCCACTCGTCATCCATCCACGCGTCCACCCATCTGATGTTTATTAAACATGTGTTCAATCCAGGGCCACTTCCGGGGAATCCTGAGCTCCCCTCCCGGCTGCTTTTTATCCTCAGAACATCCCCCATCACCACGGTTGGGGCGGGGGTAGCAGTTTCCATCACCTAGCCGCACCCTGACCCCCACTCCTTCCTGCCACCCCCAACAGCTGACCTGTGTCGTGACAAGTTCTCCAAATGTGGCGTGATGGCCAGCAGCGGCCTGTGCCAATCTGTGGCAGCCTCCTGTGCCAGGAGCTGCGGGGGCTGCTAGGGTGGAACTGGCACCCCGAGCCCTGGACCCTCCTCGGATCTGGGGCCCTCAGGCTCTGCCTGACCTGGTGCTTTTCTCCCCAGCCAGACGTTCCTCTTATCCCTTAAAATGTTAGTGGCTGCAGCGCCGGGGGTTGCCTCAGGCCCTTCCCCCAGCCTGCGGCCACCCTTGGGGCACAAAGGGGGCTCCCCAGTGTCCAGTCTCCGCCCCCAGGTGGGGGACATCCCAGGCCTCTCTGTGGGACCTGGGCCCCTGATGTGCCTTCTCCATCCCTCTGAGGACAGTCCCCCACTCCAGCCCCACCCCCAAGGTAGGCTATGACCCTCACCCCAGCTGGTCTGCTTGGATTTCCTACAGCCCCTGGGCATAGACCACCTTTGTTTTATACAAAATTAAAAACAGGTTTTTACAAAAGATTCAGAGTCACTTTTTCGGTCGCGGGCACAGAGGAGATGGCCAGCTGCCTCAACACTGCATGTCCTCAGGGAGAGGCTACCAGGCCCCTTCGGGAGAAGGGTAGGTTCAGGTGACCTGTGGCCTTGCCTCCTCATCCACCCGCTTCAGCTCTGACCTGCCCAGAAAGATGGGCCATGACAACTGCCCCCGCCCCCAGGGTGTGTGTGTGTGTGTGTGTGTGTGTGTGTGTGCGTGTGTGTGTGTGTGTGTGTGTGTGTGTGTGTGTGTGTGTGTGTTGCAGGGGGTTGTATCAGAAATAGAAGGTTCAGGAATATAGCTTCCTCATTGTCAGGGCTGCCTGGTGAGTCTGTGAGTGCCCCATCACCAGAGAAGGGTGCAAGGCAAGATGAGAGGCCGCCCATGTGGAAGCGTATAGGGTGGAAGGCAGGAGGTCAAGGTTGGTGGACTCTGATATCAAGGGCTTTGGCAGGAGGGAAGGCTGGTGCAGTTCAGAGGGCAGAAACAGGGCAAGCTGTTACAACACCTCCCTCTGACCAGCATGGAGACCAGGCTCTGTCTGAAGGCTCAGCACACAGGCCTATTTAACCCTCCAACCAGGCCTATGCGGTGGGTACAGTTAATATTCCCATCTTACAGACAGGGAAACTAAGCCTAGATTACGTAAGCCACCCAAGGGTCCACAGTGGTAAGTGGCAGGGCTGGGGTGGAACCTGACTCCACTGGACTCCATGAGATGAATGGAATTTCTCCTTGGAAACACTCACTGAGCATCTTCTGTGTGTACTTCCTCATAACCACCCTGGGAGGCACGTTCCCATTTTACAGAGGAGCAAACTGAGGCTCTGATAGGTTAAGCGGCTTTGCCCAGGATCACCCAGCGGAGCCAAGGCAAGACCCCACGTCCACTCCCAGGCCTGCACTTGTTTACCACACCGCCTGGAATGCCTGTTACTGTCCAGGGGGCGGGCCCTGTCCTGAGGAGGAGCCAGAGAAAAGGGCAGAAAGCTTCAGCTGGAAAGAGTCGAGCGGCACAGGTTGGGTCCCATCCCAAACCTCAACAGCTCCATCTTAAATGGGGTGGGTGGCCCAGGACCCTGGAGGCCTCCCCATCCCGACATCCTGTGAGGTTGGTAAGTTCCTTACCTTTCGTCACAGGCCTTTCAAAAGCTGCCCCCATCTCCCTGAGCACCCACTAGGGGACCCCATCCCTCTGGCCCCAGGGCCCTCCTGTCCCCGCTCCTGTCTCCCAGGTGGAGAAGGCACATTAATAGTAAAGGGACACATCTGTACAAACCGTCTTTTTTTAAATGGGGTCGTCTTGTTACAAAAAACACAACAGTTCTGAACAGTTAACATTGTAAAAAGGTACAAAAATACAGGGACTCTGAACTCTGAGGAATTTCCTGACAAATACTCTGAACTAAGGCAAAGAGATCTCTGGGAAGCCAGAGAAGGTCCCCTGCCCCAGGCCTGGACATTCCTTCTCTTTCCCGTGAACCTGTGCTCCAGGGATGGCCAGAGACAAGGTAGGGGGGAGGTCTCTCCAACCCCTGGCTTTGGCTCAGACACTCAGGGAGGACCTCAAACTGGTCCTGGGGGACCTCACACGGGCTCATCCTGGGGGAGAGGGGGCTGGACTGAGTGGGGAGCCCACAGAGGGTGGTCGGCTCTGACGAGGCTGGGAGGGCGCTGCCGGGTCTGGCCTGGTGCCGGAGTCCCCCCTCCCCTGTCCCGCCCCGGCCACGGGGCTGCTCTCCAGGGTGCCCGCCGGCAAGGTGCTCACTTCTCTGGGGGGCCGGAGGAGGGGGAGAAAGAAGCTGAGCCCCTTCGAAGCTCCTGCTGCAACTGTCCCTTCAGTGTGGATACCTGGAGAAGAAAGAGGCGGTAGGGCCAGCCCAGGACCCCAGCCTGGTTTCAGAAAAAGCGGGGCGGCGGGGGTGGGGTGTGGCTGATGGAAGGACACCAGAAGGGACCCAGTGCTGCCTGTTTCAGAAAAACCAGGTGTCATTAAGAGCCAGGGTATCTCCCCCCCTTCTCATTCTGCTCCGTGGAGCAGCGGGGTGTCTCCAGACTGCTCGGCCTCTTTGGGGGCCGCCCATCCCCACTCTCACCACTAGGCCAGGCCTGGAGCTAGCTGGACTCCAGGGGTGGACCTGTGACCCAGGCCTGGCCCACCAAAGCAGCCTTGCCCTGCAGACATGATCAGGGCAGAGATGGTCACGAGGGGGCCTGCGGTCTCAGCTGGCCAATGAGGCTCATCCTTGGGACTTGTGCTGCTGACCTCAGGGAAGAGGGCCCCCCTCTCCGCTGGGATCATGGGTTATTAGGATAACCCGAGGCTGGAGCTGCTGAGGCCACCTGTGCCACCCGGGGAGACGGCCTGCCCGGGCATGGAGCCGTGGCAAGGGGACTGAGTTCCAATGACATCACTTGAGCCCGTGTCCAGCCGTGGCTCATAGCAGCATAGATCCACCCGGACCGTTTCAGTTATGGGTGCCATTGACCACTTATACCCAAGAGGTTACTGCCAGCCCTCTCCCTGCCCCCACTTCTTCCTCTCCCTCGCCCCCTCCTCTTCCTCCGCCCCCTTCCCTCAGCTCCACACTTCCATCCTGGCCCAGCCTCCTGAAGGGGAAGTCCTGCCGATGCTGCCGCCCCCTGGGGAAGGGCCAGAGCCCACCAGGCCTGAGTACCTGCTCCTCCAGGCCACGCACCCGCTGCCGGTGGGCCCGCTCCCGCGCCTCCAGAGTGCGCTCCGTCTGCACCTGGGCACTGCGCAGGCGATCCACTTCCTGCTGCAGCTCCAGCCGCTGCTCATCCACCTCCAGCCGCGCTGGGCTGTGGTTCTGCTGCAGTGCTGCCACCTGGGCCTGCAGGAGGGCCCACGGGTCAGGCCTCTGGCCGAAGGGTGTCAGGCACCTCCCTGGGGTGGGAGCCTGAGGGCCCCTTGGGGCAAAGCAGGGGCTGTAGGAGAGACCCTTGTTTTTCTCCCACCCACCCCCCAGCCCTCCTGGCCTGCAAATCCTGGGTCAGGGTAGTTAGTGACCCCCGTTCAGGCACACAAACACACACACAGACATATTCAAACACAGAAACAAGCCCATATGTGTATACAGATAGAGATAGATAAGATAGATAAAAGCATGTAAAAACCTGTGTTCACACGGATGCATGCATATGTGCAGAAGCCCAGTACTCTTACATACATCTACATACAAGAGACCTGCACACGAAGACACAGATATAGCCCTAATACTTAGATATGCCACATCCATGCACCAGATTCGTGCTACATGCGCAAGAATACTCTCACATACACTCATAGCTCTTCACGTCCACAACCAACGTGAGCACACAGGCGCGTGTGCTGACAGGTCTCTTTCCTCTCCACTCTGGGGAAGACCCCTCCCTCTGGGACCTGGCTCTGGGCACCCCCTCCAAGGCTCTGGGCTTGTGGACTGTGGGGGTGGAGTTGGGTCCAGGGCTGGGGAGAGAAAGCATGTCCAGGGCTGGGTGGGCAGGGGCTAGACCTCCAGCAGCTGGATCTGCCCCCGGGCCTCGGCCAGCTCCAACTCAGCCTCTGTGAGCGTGTGGTCCAGGAGGCCCTTCTCTGCGCTCAGCCGCACCGTGTCCTCGTGACTGCGAAGCTTCTCCCATTCCACCTAGGTGGGGAGAG
Source organism: Orcinus orca (assembly GCF_937001465.1). Taxonomy (NCBI): domain Eukaryota; kingdom Metazoa; phylum Chordata; class Mammalia; order Artiodactyla; family Delphinidae; genus Orcinus; species Orcinus orca. The sequence continues at coordinate 200,098,792 of NC_064559.1, forward strand.
CGGGAGGGGGTCAGGGTGCCCGGGGAAGGAGGGAGGTCCCAGGAAGTGGGAGCAGCTCAGAAAGGGGTGTTGGGTTACAGGTAGCAGGGCCAGGGGGACTTGCAGCCCCCACATCCTGGGGACACACAGCTGGGACCAACCAGGGCTGGGACCCAAGGAAGTGAAGGGAGGGCCCTAGGGACACAGCCCACCTTGTCCAGCATCCTCTTGAGGGCCACCCGGTCCTTCTCCAGCTGCAGGGCTGAGCGCTCCGCCTCCCGCTTCTCGGCCTCCAGCTGAGCCAGGGCACGCTGCAGGCTCCCCAGGCGCTCCTGCAGCAGCCGCCGCTCATCCTGCAGCTTCTGGACCGTGTGTAGGGCCGCAGCCTCACCTTCTTGCCGTTGCCGCAGCACCTGCAGCAGAAGCCAGCGAGTCCCTAATCCCTCTGGGCCTCAGGGTATGCATCGGAAGCTTGGAGATGATGATGCCAGCCTGCCAGGCCCACTTTCTAGGTAAGGCTATTATGAGGCCCACATCAGGGAATGGTCACCTGAGGCCAGACAGTTCTCTCTGGGCCTCAGTTTCTCCATCTGTATAATGGGGATATGGACTGAGTGAACCACGCTTCCTCACAGGAGGCTGGGCCTAGGTTTGGGATAAGGTGGAGATAGGTGAGAAGGTCCCGACGCCGAGGGCCTCACGGTCCTGGGAACGGAAGGGCCACCCTGGCCCTCACCTCCTGCAGCTGTTGCAGCCGGCCCTCGGACTCCGCCCGCTGCAGCTCCAGGTCCGCTAGCTCGCCCCGCACGGTCTGCACCTGCTCGGCCAGGGAGCTGCTCTGCTTCCTTGCCTCGGATAACGCCTGCCGCGTGGCCTCCAGCCGTTCCTGCGGGACAAGGGCTGATGGTGCCAGGCTGTCCTGGGAGCCCTGAGGCAAGGGGCTCCTCTCTACTCGGGACCTCCGGGCCAGGTTCGCAGCCCCTTAAACAGGTAGTCCTCTCACCTGGAGAGTAAGCCAGACAGCAGGCCTGGCCCACAGCCTAGCCACTGACCTACACAAGGTGGGGAAGCCCTCAGACCCCAGCTCTTCCCTTAGCCTGCCCCTGGGTCCTGCAGCCTGTCCTAGTAGGCTTGATCCCACCTCCCCCCAGAGCCTCCCCTCATTGGCTGATGCTCTTACTGGGCCCACCCCTCCCTCAAAGGCAGCTCTTATTGACCGTCCCAGGGGTCAGCTCTCCACCAGGGCCCCCAAGCCTGCCTTTGTAGGCTAACTCTCACTGGGCCCGCCCGCAGCCAGACCCTGGAACCCCCATACTTGGAGCACTTGGCGGTCGTGTTCACAAGCAGTCAGTGCCTTCTGCATGTGCAGGTTCTTGTCCTGGGTGCTGGTGAGGCTGGCGCTGCTTTGGGTCAAAGCCTCCATCAGGCCCTGCACCTTGTCCCGCAGGACCCCCTCGCTCTCTTCCACCTTGGCCAGGGCCCCCCTCAGCCGCTCGACTGTCAGCTGCAGAGTCCCCGCCTTCGCCTCACTGTCTGCCACCTGGTGGGAAGACAGACAGGATGGTCCAGGTGTGCCTAACCCAAGCCCCTGCCACCTCTCTCTAGGCCTTTCTCACTGATACTGTTCCCATGCGTTCCCACTGGCTCAGGTGACTACAACCTGGGCCCGGTCGCACCGCCAGTTAACTACCCTCACGCAGAATGCCATCAACCTGGCTGTCCCAGACCCCGTGGTCTTCCGCCGGTTCTCATTCCCCTTTCCTCCCTGTTATGGAGAAGAAAGGGTAACCACCACAACCCTGAGATTTTCTGTGTTCTTGACTTAGGTGGGTGACAGTGTAGGGCTAGCAGAGCTACTGAACATTCCAGTTAGAGCTGAGCTTCCTGGCGGCCAAGGCAAAAAAAGAAAATGAGTGAAATCTATATCTCTAACTGGTCCCACATGCCTCCTATGAGTGCAGACTCCGTCAACAAACAGTCCTGAATTCTCATTTTGGCCCTGCCTCTTATTAGCTATGGGATCTTGGGCAATGATGTCACCTCCGTGAGCTTCCATCTGCCCATCTGTGAAATGGGGTGATGATAATACCTGCCTCGCAGGGTAGCTGGGAGGATCAAACAGAGTCCCCATAACGCACGTGGCACAGGGCATGCAGAAGAGGGGCCTGAGGTCAGGGGAGGGGACCCACCTGCCTCTGCAGGGAGTCGACCCGCTCCCGGAGGGCCTGGGCCTGGGCCTCCCGGTCGCTCAGGCCCAGGCGGCTGCGCTGCAGCTCCCCCTCGAGCGAGCGCCGCTGCAGCTCCAGCTTGACGCTGCGGCTCTCAGAGGCATCCAGCACCTCCTTCAGACGCCGCTTGTCGCTCTCCAGCTTCACCTCGTTGGCCTTCATCTTGCTGATCTTCTCCTGTGGGTGGGGCAGGGCTCAGGCCCCAGCTGTGCAGCCCACCCCACGCCTCCCACATCCCTCAGGACCCTTAGGAGGAAGTGGGGAGCAGCCTGGAAGTGGTCACAGACACCACTTGCTGTGTGACCCAGGGCCAGCCCCTGACCCTCTTGGGGCCTCCGTCTCCCCACATGCTCACAGGGTGACCTGAGGATCCCAGAGCACTTTCCAGTTTTGCCCAAGTCTCACAGGCTGTGTGATCCAGGCTCATCCCTCCGTCCCCGCTCTCTGGCCCTATTTCACCTCTGTGTGGTTGAGGGACCAGATTGGTCCAGGGACGCCACAACCTGGGTGTTTACAGAGCCCCAGGGCAGTGAGGGTGGAAGGTGTAAAAATGCAGATTCCAGGGCCTCCCTGCTCTGCTGCATCGCTCTCCAGAGGCGGGCCCAGAGCTGCATGTGGGACCTGAGCTGAGTCGGGCAGGAGCCCTGGGCCCTGCCGGGTTTTAGGGGATGATACTCCTCCCTTCCCGATGCGGGGTCAGCTGGTGAAGGAGACTTGGGGAGTGGGGATAGGGCAGGAAGACAGACAGGGGTCCTTCTCTTCCTGTCACCATCCTAGAGACAGGGCGGGGCAAGGGGGTGTTATTACAACAGCGTCCAGGCCTGCCCCGCTTCCACCCTGCTCAGAGCCCCAACCCTGCCATGTCTGGGCCCAGCAGCCCCACTCTGGCTCCTGCCCAGCTTTGTTCCTGGCCTCCTCCCGCGGCCCCTGTGGCTGGGCCCAAGGCCAGAGCCGGAGCCGCAGACACAACAATCCAGCTCAAGCTCGGCCTGGAGCCAGAGGCCCGGGGTGGGCTGTGGGGACAGGCATGGAGGGCCAGAGGAGGAGAGGGGAGGGGGGGAATCTGCCGCTGCAAGAAGGGCTCAAGGCTTCGGCGGCCTGGACTGTCACCACCAGGGCCTGTGCTTCCTGCCCCAGACACACACACACACACACGCACACACGCACGCACGCACACACGTATATACAGATGTCTCCCAAACACATAAAACCCCCAGAACACCAGTGGTGTGGCTATACAGAGATGAAGGAAACAGGTCCGCTGAGCACTGTCTATGTGTTAAGAGTGCACGTGCATCGTCTCTGGGAGAGAGTTACTGTTCTCCCCCTTTTATACGTGAGGAAAGCGAGAATCACACAGCAGGGCAAGAACTTGAACCCAGGTCTGTGAGCTGCAAACGCCCAGGCTCTTTCTTCTGTAGCCTAATGACCTCATATGGAACAAGATGATGAAATCTGAATGTGCTTTTGGAGAAAGTCACAGGCTGGTCACGTCAGTGGGTGCTGGCAGACCCAGGCAGACAGAACAGAGATGCGCACAGGAGGCCTTACAGACGTCCATTCAGGCGCACACAGATCGCCCGCACCCCGCCGCCCTCTCCCACTGGCCCTCAGCTCCTGCCTACCTGGCTGGCCCGGAGCTCGCTCTCGGTGGCCTGCAGGCCCCTCTCCAGGGCAGCCACCTGGTCCAGCACAGCCCGGCGCTCCCGCTCGCTGTGCCGCGCGCTCTCCTCCTGCAGCGCCAGCTCGGCCTGGGCCCCGCTCAGCCGCCCATCCACGCTGCGCTGGGCTGCGGCCCCCGCCCAGCTCCGTCAGGCCCAGCCAGGCACACAGCCTGAGCCCTGAATCAGGTTCGCCCTCCGCCCACTGCAGGGCTTGCCTCTCTGAGCCCTTGGGGGGTCCGTGGGTCTGGACACGGGGTGAGGCTGACCAGGGAGGGGGCCCCAGAGGAGACAGCCCACTCAGGCCACGGTGGCCAGGGCAGGGACGCAGGAGTGGCTCAGGCCAAGCCCACAGCCTCCCACCTCAGCTGCTAAGGGCACAAGAGAGCAAAGCAAGGACCCAGAGGGTCAGACTCACCCTCCTCACTCGCAGCCACCGCCCTCTGCAACTGCCTCGCCCGTGAGGCCGCACTGTCCCTCTCGGCCTCCGCCTCCGCCAGCTGGCGACTCAGGGTACTCGTCTGGGCCCGAAGCTCATCCTGCAACCCCAATGTTGGGGGGAAGGGAAGACCTGCTCGGACGACCTGCGGCCCCTCACAGGGCCCTGGGCCACGGGGCTCCCCCTGCAGCCACTCACGCCCCACCTCACCCGTTCTCTCTGGGCGCTCTGCAGCTCCTGCAGGAACTCCCGGAGCGCCCCCCGCACTGCTTCCGGATCCAGGTCTGGAGATGCCGGGGAGGTGGCAGGTCCTGGGGATGGTGGCTGGGACCCAGGGCTGCGTTCCAAGGGCTTGGGGCTGCTGAGCTCTTCCCCACTTCCTAGAGAATGAGACACGCTCAGGATGCAGGAGCCACAGGCCTCTCCTGCCTGGTTGGTGCCTGCAGGCTCCCAAGGCATCTCGCCCGTCCCTGCTGAGCCCGGCAGCCCAGTGAGCTCCCCACAGCGCAAACTGGGTCCCCTCGGCCTCTTGCTTAGCCCTTGACCAGCCCTTCCAACCCTCAGAACCAAGCCCAGCTTCCTTGCCATCACCTGTCGCTCACCCCCACCAGCATCACCCTCTCCCTTGACAAGCTGGTCACTTCACATCACCCACAGCTCCCACATTCTAGAACATTCCCTCTTACAAAGACACCAGGACCTTTGTACCTTCTGTTGCCTTCTCTCTCAATGGCTTCTCTTTGTCTGGCCCATTCCTACGTGTAAAGAACCCTCCTCAGGGGCTTCCCTGGTGGCGCAGTGGTTGATAACCCACCTGCCAATGCAGGGGACACGGGTTCGAGCCCTGGGCCGGGAAGATACCACATGCCACAGAGCAACTAAGCCCGTGCGCCACAACTACTGACCCTGCGCTCTAGAGACTGCAAGCCACAACAATTGAGCCCGAGTGCTGCAACTACTGAAGCCCGAGCGCCTAGAGCCCATGCTCCGCAACAAGAGAAGCCACCGCAGTGAGAAGCCCACGCACCGCAAGGAAGAGTAGCCCCCGCTCGCCGCAACTAGAGAAAACCCACGTGCAGCAGCAAAGACCCAATGCAGCCAAAAATTAAATAAATGAATAAATAAATAAATTTATTTTTTAAAAAAAGAACACTCCTCAGAGGCCTCCCTGACCCCAGGCTGGGTTAGGGTGAGCTCATCCCACCCTCATGGGGGTCCGATGTCTGCCTCTCCCACCCAGACCACAAGCGCATGAGGGCTGCATCCCCTGGGCCCAGTCCAAGGGTGGACACTCCATCCCCTCAACACCTCCCTGTAACGAGCGCTTACTATGTGCCAGGCACTGGGCCAATGCTTTCCCTACATCATCTCGTTTCATCCTCACAGTAATTCCCTGAGAGGTAAGGACCAACTTCCCCCCTTCACAGGCTGGGCAGGCTCAGAGCAGTTAAGTGATTTGCTTGGTCTCAAAGCCTGGAAGATCCAGAGCTGGGATTTGAACCCAGGTGCCCCTATTTCCCAGCAGAAAAACTTGAACTGTGCTTGGGAGATGACGGGCAATGACGAGGTGGGAGGGGACAGGGCGGACAGAGACGAGACAGCACCTGGAGGTCAATAATGAGAACTGCAGGACGGGGGTCGGCCTTAGCAGTGACACCCAGCCAGCCCCACGGCTCCATCAGCACCCAGAGGACCCAGAGCGGGACGTCTACCCACTGCCTCCCTCCCCTCAGAGTGACGCCGGTACCCTCGTGGCGGCCTGCAAGGACCGCTTGAGCAGGTCTGGTGTCCCATGGCCTCACATCCCACACCTCTCCACCTGGTTCGCTACACTCCGGCAGCGCTGTGGCCCTTGCTGTGCACAGGACAGGGGTACCGCCACTCAGGACTTCTCCACTTGCCCTCAGTCTCTTCTCCCACCCTTCCCTTCCCCACCTCCTCCTCAGCGAGGCTCTCCCTGCCTCCCACAGGGACACCTTAGCTCCCGTCCTGGCCTTAGCTTCAAAAACAATTTTACTGGGGCTTCCCTGGAGTCGCAGTGGTTGAGAATCTGCCTGCCAATGCAGGGGACACGGGTTCGAGCCCTGGTCTGGGAAGATCCCACATGCCGCGGAGCAACGAAGCCCGTGTGCCACAACTACTGAGCCTGCGCTCTAGAGCCTGCACGCCACAACTACTGAGCCCGCGTGCCACAACAACTGGAGCCTGTGCTCCGCAGCAAGAGAAGCCACCGCAATGAAAAGCCGGTGCACCACAACAAAGAGTAGCCCCCGTTCGCCACAACTAGAGAAAGCCCGCACGCTGCAACGAAGACCCAACGCAGCCAAAAATAAATAAATTAAAAAAAAAAATTTTACTGTGATAAGATATATATAACAAAATATGCCTTTCTCACCACCTTTAAGTGGCATTAATTATATGCTGTTGTGTGAACATCACCACTGTTTCTAAATCCTTTCCATCACCCCTATTATGGGTTGAATCGCATTTCCTCAAAATTCGTATGTTGAAGTTCTAACTGCCATACCCAGAATGTGACCTTATTTGGAGATAGGGTTGTTATGGATGTCATGAGTTAAGACGAGGTCATATTGGAGTAGGGTGGACCCTAATCCAGTATGATCGGTGTCCTTATAAAAAGGGGGAATTGAGACACACACTCAAGGAGAACTCCGTGTGACGACTGGGGTTATGCTGCCATAAGTCAAGGAACTACCAGAAGCTAGGAAACCTGGAACAAATTCTTCCCTAATGCCTTTAGGGGAAGCATGGCCCTGTAGACACCCTGACCTTGGACTTCTGGCTCCAGAACCCTGAGACATAAATTTCTGTTGTTTAAGCCACTCAGTTTGTGGTACTTTGTTACAGCAGCCTTGGCAGACTAATATAACCCCGCACTCTGTAACCAGTAAGCAGTAACTCTTAATTCTCCCCTCCTCACACCCCCTTACACCCCTGGTAACCTCTAAACTCTTTCTGTCTCCATGAATGTCTATTCTAAATATTTCATATAAGTAAAATCATACTATATTTGTCCTTTTGTGAGTAGCTTATTTCGCTTAGCATAACGTTGTCAAAGTTTACCCATGTTGTAACACGTATCAAAATGTCACTCCTTTTCAAGGTTGAATAATAATGGTATCACATGATCAATTCACCTGCCAACTCACGCTTTGGTTGCTTCCACATTTTGGCTACTGTGAATAATGCTACAACCAATACTGGTGGACAATATCTATTCAAGTGCCTATTCTTTTGGGTATATACCTAGGTGTGGAATTGTTAGGTCAGACGGTAATTCTAAGTTTTAGTTTTTTGAGGAACTGCCAAACTGTTTTCCAAAGGGGCTGCATCGTTTTACATTCTCACCAGCAATATCCCTTGACTTATTTTTCCTTACCTATTTTCCAGCTCATACCACCACCCAATACATTCTATATTTAATTTATATAGCACTTTTATTGTCTGCTACTCCCATACCTAGACCATAAGCTCCATAGAAGCAGAAATGCTTGTCAGTTTTGTTTACCACTCCATCCCCAGTGCTTCAACTGTACTGGGCACATAGTATGTGCTTAATAAATAGCGGAACTGAATGAACGAATGCAATCCTGGGGCTAAATCCGTGGATTTGAAGAGGCAACAACTCAATATCTCATAGTGAAATTTCCCACCGTTCTAAGATTCCACAGGTTCTATTCTAGGCCCTAGGAATCAAGGTGAGATTGGGGTCAGGCCGAGACAAGATGAATGCTCCCTAAAAGGCTGCTTGCACCCGCTGAAACACAGTGCTGATTTTCCCAGAGTCATCCCCTGGGCCTTGGGAGCAGGTGCGGGTGGGAGGATCTCTTCTGAAGAAGTTCCTGGAAAGGGGGTTGGGCTGAATGTGTATCTTTCTGGGGTAGATATGGGGGTCACAGTTCTGGTATGGAGGGGTGTGGAGCCAGCGACAAGAGAATGAAGAGGATGAGGTGCTGATGGAGAGAGGGCAGGGGTCAATTAGAAAGGGTGGAGACTCAAAGACTCAGAGGAGTTAAGGGCATTAAAAAGCAGCACCCCCAGCCACTATGGAAAACAGTATGGAGGGTCCTCAAAAAACTAAAACTAGAGCTGCCATATGACCCAGCAATCCCACTCCTGGGCATATATCCAGACAAAAATATAATGGAAAAAGATACATGCACCCCTATGTTCATAGCAGCACTATTCACAATAGCCAAGACATGGAAGCAACCTAAATGTCCATCGACAGATGAATGGATAAAGAAGATGTGGTACAGGGACTTCCCTGGTGGCGCAGTGGATGAGACTCCATGCTACCAATGCAGGGGGCCCGGGTTCGATCCCTTGTCAGGGAACTAGATCCCACAACTAAGAGTTTGTATGCCACAACTAAGGAGCCAGCGAGCCGCAACTAAGGAGCCCTGGAGCCACAACTAAGGAGCCCACCTGCTGCAACTAAGACCTGGTGCAACCAAATAAATAATTTCTTTTTTTAAAAAAAAAAGATGATGTGGTATACACATACAATGGAATACTACTCAGTCATAAAAAAGAACAAAATAATGCCATTTGCAGCAACATGGATGGACCTAGAAATTATCATACTAAGTGAAGTAAGTCAGAAAGAGAAAGACAAATACCATATGATAATCACTTAAATGTGGAATCTAAAATATGACACAAATGAACTTTTATAACACAGAAACAGACACAGAACAGACTTGTGGCTGACAAGGGGAAAGGGGGGTGGGAGAGGAATTGAGTGGGAGTTTGGGATTAGCAGATGCAAAGTATTATGTATAGAACGGATAAACAACAAGGTCCTACTGTATAGCACAGGGAACTATATTCAATATTGTGATAAATCATAATGGAACAGGATATTTTAAAAATGTATATACATGTATAACTGAATCACTTTGCAATACAGCAGAAATTACCACATTGTAAATCAACTATATTTCAATGGAAAAAAGAAAGCGCCACCCTCTACTCCCTTTAAAAAGAAGCTATGTTGTGCGCAGATCAGCCTGGGTGAGTGGCAGGACAGAGACTGGGCTCGAGAGGGGCGTGGCCCAGCGAAGGGCCAGAAAGTGATGTAAGGGGGGTGGGGGGCGCAGGTAGGCGGGTCTCAGCAAGGAACTAGCTGAAGAGGCGGGGTTTGAGACTGGTCATCAAAAGAGGGGCGGGGCGGACCAGGCCAAGGGCGGCCTCGTAGGCGGGACAGAACTGGACATGGGGGCGGAGAGTAGGGGCGGAGGTTCTGCGAGGCCCGCCCAGTGACCCTCCCCTTCTCCACCGAGCTCTCTCACCTCCAGCAGGCGCGCTCCGGTTAGGAGAGACGGGCGCGGGCCGCGGGGGAGGGCTGGACACACCACCGAGGCCCAGGCCCCGGCGCAGGGCTGAGCGCAGGCCCCCCAGCTGGGCCTCCGCTGCGCGCCGTTGCGTCTCCACGCGGGCCAGCTCGGCCTCCAGGCCTTGAGCCCGGCCCTCGGCCGCGCTCAGTCGCAGCCCCAGCTCCGCAGCCTCGGCCCGGGCGGCCTCCAGCTTCAGTTCCAGGCTGCGGGCATGGTCCAACTGCTGTTTCTGGGCGCTGTGTGCCTCCTCCAGGGAGCCCAGCAGGCCTCGCTCGCGGGTCCGGAACTCGCCCTCTTGCTCCTGCAGCTTCCGCTGGGCTCCCTGGAGCTGGGGTGAGGGGTCAAGGCCGGGAGGTGGGGGTCAGCAAGGCCGCCCCTCAACCCGACACCCACCCTCCCAGGCTCAGCCTGGAGCCCACGGGCCCAAAAGTGGCTTGCAGAACTCCTGTTTCGTTAATGGTCTCCACCCAGGCAGGAGATGCAGGAACATCATGGGAGTATGGAAGGAAACTATTAGAATTTGTTTACCTCTTTCTTCTGTGTATATGCCTTGCAATGTACACAGTTTATTAGTAATAAGCTCACAGCTAATGCTTACATAGATAGGAATTATTAGTGCCAGGCACTAAGTACTTTCCCCTCAAAAAAATCAACTCTAATTACCACTATAAATCATCTCCATTTTACAGATGAGGAAACTGAGCACAGGGCAGTTATGTAACTTGCCGGAGGCCACACAGCTAGTAAACTGAGAGCTAGGATTCAAAGCCAGGCACCCTGGCTCCAGAGCCTTTTCTCTTAACCACTAGGCCACACTGCCTCTCGGTACACATAATTTATCAATAAATCCCACAATGAGGGGAGGTAGTAAAAAATTATTTACCAGTGAAGTGCATGGTCACATGCACACATACCCCTCTGGTTCCGAGAATGAGTCAACCTCTCACAGTCATCAGTTTCAATGGAAACCATCTATGGAACACCTCCTGGATGACAAGACCTACGCAAGGACCTGGTATACATCCCCTGCTGTGCTAGCCCCTATCCCGTGAATGCTCTAAAGCACAGAGAGGTTGAGTGATTTAGTCAAGGTCACACAGTAGATTCACTGCCAGAAAACACAGAGTGAAAAGAGTGTAGGCTTTGGAGTCTGACAGACCTGGGTGGCTGTGTGACCTTGAGTAGATCCCTTGACCTCTCTGAGCCCCAGTGTCTGGTTCCCTCTGTAAACTGGGGCTAATTATACCTACATCATGAGGCTGCTGGGAGAATCAAACAAGATTCTGTCTACAAAGCTCCCCCCACCCCCACTACACAGTTCTTGCAGTTGTTATTATTGTTATTATTATACCTGGGGAAGAATCTCAAGGAGTGGGGAACAGGGACCAGTCCTAGGCGTGATCTCTCAGAATGACTCCAGCATTGGAGTCCCCATTGCTTCTCACTGGAGAAGGCCCAGGGCCGCCTGGCTGCCTCTGAGGATCCTCCTCCTCCAGGCAGTCTGCCCACCATCTAGTTACCTCCTGCCGCACAGCCTCCAGGTTGGCTTCGCCCTTCAGCAGCTTCTGTCGGAGGCCCAGGGCCTCCCGTCTGCCCTCCTTTTCTGCCCTCTCGCCCAGTGCCACACGGCCCTGCAGCTCCACCAGCTCCCGGCCCAGCCTGGTGTTCTCACTGTCCAGCATCTTCATCTGTGAGAAAGAGTGGACACAGGCAGGACCTAGGACCCATTCTCAGCACCCACAGCCCCTTCTAGCCCAGGGTACTGGAGAGTGCCCGCAGGCTCAATGGCAGCCTTTTCAGCTCTGCCCCTATACCCTGCCCAGTCCAAACCGGGCACAGAGGGTATTTGGGACCCACTGCTCTAGGGACACATACATTGAACACCACCCCAATCCACTGGGAGCCTGCCCCTGATAACTCCACCCTGGTTGAGCCACGCCAGGCACCTGGGCACCAATGACCTCAATGTACCACCTAATCATAACTACCTATCGTGGAGAGTAGAGATAGGGCAGGGCAGGAACTCTGGGTCACTTTTCACCTCTACGATGATGCCTAACTTTTATGGAGTGTTTACCATGTGTCCAGCTCTGTTCTAAGCACTTTGCTCCTATTAACTCAATACGGGGTAAGTACTAACATTCTCCCTCTTTAACAGACATGAAGACGAAAGCGTAGAGAGGTGAAGAGACTTGCCCAAAGTCACACAGCTCATAAGCAGCAGACTGGGATTTGATCTCAGACAAGCAGAATCAAAGGGATGTTTCTAGGCCCCTATTTCCCCAGAGGAGCAGGTGGGGGGATGAGGCTTACTTACCCCACAGTGCTACAGCAAAGGGAATATGAAAACGTACTATAACACACAAAACACCCAGCAAGAGCCTGGCACACAGTTCCTTTCAGGGATTCCTAATGTTTCCTGGGACTTCAGCCCATTGGGAGGGGGCCCGGGTAGAGGGGTACATCGGTGGGAGGTGGAGGGGATTTGTTATTCAGGCTGCAATATCTCTGGGGAGGCAGGGCCTGGGTGCCAAAGGGGGCTGTTTCCTGTTCTGCCGGGTCTTCTAGGGCGGGAAAGCCTGAGCCCTTATTGTCCAGGGCAGTGCCCAGTATACAGCAGGCACTTGTTAAATGCTTGCTGTTATTGATGGGCTTGGAAATCATCTAGTTCAGGGCTCTGCAAACTGCAGGCCAAAATTCTGCAGGCCAAATCCCACCGGTCATCTGCTTCTGTAAGGGCTTGAGCTAAGGATGGTTTGTACATTTTTAAGTAGTTAAAAATGGCTCATTTTTACATGGTTGAAAGAAAAGCAAAAGAAGAACAATATTTCCAACACGTGAAAAGTATATAAAATTCAGGGGACTTCCCTGGTGGCACAGTGGTTAAGAATCCGCCTGCCAACGCAGGGGACACAGGTTCAAGCCGTGGTCCAGGAAGATCCCATATGCCACGGAACAACTAGGCCCGTGCGCCACAACTACTGAGCCTGCCCTCTAGAGCCCGCGAGCCACAACTACTGAGCCCACGTGCCACAACTACTGAAGCCCGCGCGCCTAGAGCCCGTGCTCCGCAACAAGAGAAGCCCGCGCACCGCAACGAAGAGTAGCCCCCCGCTCGCCGCGACTAGAGAAAGCCCGCACGCAGCAAAGAAGACCCAATGCAGCCTAAATAATTTTTTTAAATCATAAAAAAAGTATATAAAATTCAAATTTCAATGTCCATAAGCAAAGTTTTAATGGAACACACTCCACTCATGTAGGTACCGTCCAGACCTGCTTCCTCCCTACGATGGCAGAGTTGAGTGGCTGCAACAGAGACCGTACGGCCCATAAAGCTGGAAATATTTACTACTGGGCGCTTTACAAAAAAAGGTTGCCAGCTCCTGACCTAGTTCACGGGATCTGCACCTCTTGCTGTTCACAGATTCCTTTGAGAATTGGACAAGAGCCCCAGACCCAGTCTTTGGAGAAATGTGAGCGAGTGTGAACACAAATGTATCCACACACACACACACAAACACACGGTTTCAGGGTCTGAGGATTCCTCAAAGCCCACCCATTAATACCAAGGTTAGGTAACAAGCCTTGTTATAGTTCAAGGCCCTGGTTTTACCTATGAGGGACCTCGGCTCCCAAAAGGGGGTGCTGTGGCCCAGCGCACACAGTGACTGCCCAGGGGTGTTACCTGCCGCCGGAGCTCCTGCAGCTCCCTCCGAGCCTCCAGCCGTGAGCGCTCCACCTCCTGCAGCCCAGCCCGCAGCTCGCCAGCCTCCTTGCCCACAGCCGCCCGGGCCTCCTCCAGGAGCACGAGCTTCTGTTCCTTGTCCTCATTGGCAAGCTTCAGGCTGGAGGGGACAGAGGGCAGAGGTAGCCCCAGGTCCTGGAAGAGTAGGTGAGTGGCCCTACACAAAGGTCCCTTCCCCTGATTCCCGGAGTGGGTCTGGCAGGCTCTTGGCCTAGAGGTTCCCCCAGTGCTGCCTGCAAAGTGGCCCTCTCCTGAGCTGAGCCCTCCAGGGCTGGGGATCAGGCCCTCGGCTGAGAGAGGTGGACCAGCGACACACGCTAGTCTCCAGGGTGATGCCAGTGGGTGAGGTCAGAGTCTGGGCCCAACCCTGCCTGCAACCACTATTCCCCTTCCTTCAGGGAGGACAGTCACCTAAAACAAACCAAGTCCGGGCTTGGTTCGAGGGCAGAGACTCCCCATCTGCGCGATTTCCCCAGAACCATGGGGGGTGAAGTTAGTTCCTGGGATGACATTCAGTGCGAATGAAGGACGAGGCTTGGTGAAGGGCTGGGGGCTGGGCCCCCGTGTCACCCCACCTGATCCGCTCACTCTCCGCCTTCTTCACGGCCACCCGCAGCTCCTCGTTGGACCGCCGCAGGGCCTCGAGCTCCTTGGCCCCCTCGCTCAGGCTGCGCCGCAGCTCACCCGCCTCCTGGCGCTGGGCCTCACGGCTGTCCTGGCTCTCACGCAACTTGCGCTGGGCCTCCAGCAGCTCCCGCCGCAGCCCGTCGCGGGCATCCTCCAGCAGGTGCAGCTGGGTCCGAAGCTCTTCTGCCTGTGAGGACAGCGGGGGTCCACATACGGGGGTCGGGGCCCACTCAAGCTGGGTGGAAAGGAGCCCATCCCCGTCTCCCTGGCCACGGGGCACCTGCCCCATCCCTCTGCAGCGGCTTGGACTGCAGGTGTGAGTTATGATTTGGGGCAAAACATATTGGAGTCAGCGGTGCTCTGGCCTGAAATAAACATCAATCAAGATCATCCTGTGGGACTTCCCTGGTGGCACAGTGGTTAAGAATCCGCCTGCCAATTCAGGGGACACGGGTTCGAGCCCTGGGCCGGGTAGATCCCACACGCCGCAGAGCAACTGAGCCGGTGCGCCACAACTACTGAGCCTGCGCTCTTAGAGCCCACAAGCCACAACTAATGAGCCTGCATGCCACAACTACTGAAGCCCGCGCGCCTAGAGCCCGTGCTCCGCAACAAGAGAAGCCACTGCAATGAGAAGCCCGCGCACCGCAACAAAGAGCAGCCCCCGCTCACCGCAACTAGAGAAAGCCCGCATGCAGCAACGAAGACCCAACGCAGCCAAAAAACAAATAAATAAAATAAAATAAAATAAATAAAAAGATCATCCTGTGGATCAACCTCAAGAGGGCAGGGACGCCCAGCCCAGCCTCTCCGTGAGAGCCCAAGTCCCTCACGTACCCAGCATGTACTTAATAAACGCCTAACGCCTGCCGCCTGCTTCCTTTCATGCATTCCTTTGTCCTCGAACACACGCTTCTGGGTTCCCAGCGGCGTCTAGGCTGCACTGCCTAGGAGGAAGCGGGTGGGTGGACGGGCAGGCAGCTCACCTCACGCAGGCAGGACTCCCGCTGCCGGCCCAGGTCTCGGGCCTGTTCCTGCAGCCTCTTCACCTCCTGCGCATGGGCCGCGGCAGCCTCCTCAAGCTGGGCCCGCAGGTCCCGCAGCTCGGACGTCAGGGCATTCACGGTGCTCTAGGACACACGGGCTCCTGAGACTTGGCACTGCCGTGTCCTCCTCCCCCGCACTCCCAACCCGCACCGCCACTGATCCCAGCTGCGCCAACTGAACTGTCCATTTGCGGCTCTAGACACGGCCCCTCACGCTGGCCTGCCGGGCCCTCTACTGATCCCTTGACGCCTGGCAAGTGCTATGCACGTAGCCGGTCTCTCCCTCAGACTAGGGCATTCACAGGGCAGAGCCGTGCCACCTCCCTCCAATGGGGACTCCCAAGGAAGGGGGAAGCTCCGCCGACAGCTGGATGCCGCCCCCAGGGCAGAGCCACGTGTCCCCCTCGGGCAGTGCTGTGCCCCCCCGATCCCCAATCCCGGCTCCGATGGAGGCCCACCCGCCCCCGCCTGGCCTACCCGGTCCTGCTCCTGCCGGCTCTGAGCATCGCGCTTCTGTCGCTCCATCTCCAGGGAGATGGCGGCCAGGCTGTGCTGCGTCCCCATCAACTTCTCCGACAGCGCCGTCTTCTCGGACTCCTTCAGGGACAGGGCCTGGGCAGAGGCAGGGAGCAAAGGGCTCGGGGTGTTGGGTGGTCTTGGGCATGCTTGGGCCTTTCCCCCACGTTGGCCTCGGAAATGTGCCCACTGGGGGCTCGGGGACCTGACTGGGCCACCACAGGTGGAGCCAGGGCAGAGGTGCAGGCTCACCCCCTCAGCAGCCCCAGGAAAGGGTACAACAGCAGTAACAATAACCTGGACACAGATACAACTCGGACATCTCACATCCTGAAGCAGGGCCTTTCATGATTCCCATTTTACAGATGAGGCTACTGAGGCTCAAAGAGGTAAAGTGACTTGCCCAGGGTGATGCAGCAGGTGAGGAGAGGAGATGGACGCAGTCTGCCCTGTCTCCATTACATTATGGGAAAGTCAGGAGTTAGTTCTTTCTGAGGAGGGTCAGCTGCTGCATGTGGGCTTCGCAGGGACTGCTCAGAGGCGGTCATGGGGACGCCATGCCCAGCCTGGGGTGGGAGGAGGGATGGGAGAACGTGGGTCAGCTTTTCCGGAACAATGCTCACGGTGTCATGACTGCGGCTGCCACTCAGTAAGCTCCCACCACGTGCCGGGCCCGCTCGCTGGACAGGGGTCTCAGCGACGCTTCACAAACACCCCTTGAACTCCCCCATCCTGAAGGTGAGGAAACCGAGGCCCAGAAAAGGACTCCTAGCTCCTAGCTGCTGGGTGGCTGAGCGGGGACCAGCCCCAGAACAGGGGCCCCTCAGGCAGCAGCGGAGGCCACAGCAGGGCTCACGAACCTGCTGCTTCTCGCTCTCGGCCAGGAGGAGGCCCTCGTCGCGCTCCTGCTGCAGGGCGGCAATCTCCTCGCTCAGCTCTTCCTTCTCGGCCTCCAGCCGGGCCAGCAGTTCCTCCCGTTCCCGCTGCAGCTGACTCTGCAGCTGGGCCCGCTCTGCCTCCAGCTCCCGCCATGCCGCCTCCTGGGGGCCAGGCCCACGTGCGTGTGACCCACGAGGCTGGGCCCAGACAGCCCCTCGCCAACCTCGGGGCAGCAAGGGCCGTGGGGCAGGTAATCAGGGAACTACAAGGTGGGGTGGGTGATAATGAGGGCCGTGATGGGGACATGCCAGGAGCAGCAACGGCCTGGCCTTTGGGTGGGCGCGGGGAGGAGGGTGAGGGGTCAGAGAATGTTTCCTGGAGGAAACAAGCAGCCGTCAGTCAGGTAGAGAGAAAAGGAAAAGAACCCCAGGCCAGAGTACAGCCCCGGAGACGACTCGGAGGAAAGAGGAAACATGACGAACAGGGAAACTGTGATATTTAAGGTCACTGGAGCTTGGACTACAAGGAGGACATGGTGAAGGACGAGGCCAGAGCCACAGGCAGCAGCCAGGCCAGACCAGACCAGTGGGCTTTAGGGAGGGGTGACCTGATTTTCAGGACAGTTGAGACGGCAGAGCCTCAAGACACAGTGACAAGGAGCAATCTGAATTTTAGAATAGCGGGTTGCTCAGAGCTTGTGAAAGAGGGACCAGGATTGGGGGTTGGGGTAGAGGGGAGTTGGGTCAGCTGTGAGCAATAAGAGGGCATGGGTCTGGGGGTGGCAGAGTAGCTGCAGAGAAGAGTACAGGCATGGTGACATTAAGAGGCTGAGTCTGCTGGTGCAGCGAGAATGAGGGAAGGCACAGGAGAGTTTGGCTCCCTGGGGACTGGGTGGGTACAACCCACAGGCAGAGCCCACTTGGGGTCTGAGGGAGGTGCCTGGCCCCAGCACTAGTCCCTAACAGCTGTGTGAAAATAGTCTCTGCTTCAAATGCTCTGTCGCCACCTGCTGGAGAAGTGATTCTATCCACAAATCCAAAAAGATTACGTACAAGGTGAATGGCGCCCCCTGGTGTCGGGAGCCACAGCCTGAACCTCTGTCAGTAGCAGCCCAGTCCAAGATGAGGGACTCAGGTCCCCTGTCCAGAGGCCCACTCTGGAGAGTATCTCAGTACGATAGTAATAATGACAACCAGCAATTGTGGAGCATTTACAAAGCGCCAGTCTCTATGTTAAGCTCTTTGTAAGGATCATCTCACCTCATCCTCATAAATTATACTATCATTATCCCCACTGTTAAGATGGGGAAATGGGGGACTTCCCTGGTGGTCCAGTGGCTAAGACTCCGCGCTCCCAAGACAGGGGGCCCAGGTTCGATCCCTAGTCAGGGAACTAGATCCCACATGCCGCAACTAAAGATTCCACATGCTGCAACTAAAAAAAAAAAAGACCCCGCATGCGGCAACGAAGATCCCACATGCCGCAGCTAAAACCTGGTGCAGCCAAATAAATAAATAAATAAATAAATATTTTTTAAAAATGGGGAAATGAAGGCACAGAGACCTTAGGTAACATAACCAGCATTTGGCCAAGATCAGGTTGAAACCCAGGCAATGTAACTCCAGAGCCAGTGTTCTTAGGTACTTCTGTCTTTTGGTGACCTGGCCCCTCGCCTTTCTATGTGCTCTGGTCACCCGAGTGATCTTTCATATGCAAACTGTACTTCTTAGCAAATTAAAGTGCTTTCTGACTCTACATGAGATCAGCATTTTCCAAATATGGTCGTGGACCCCCTGCATCAGGATCACCAGGGCTGGACCAGATCGGGGCCTGGGAATCTGCATGTTTGATAAGGAGTGGTCCCCGATGGATCCTCCCAGCTGCCCCCAGAGCCCCTGAAACAGATGAAGTTCCATTTTACTGATGCAGAGTGAGAAGGATACTCGCCTGAGGTCACAGAGGAGACAGAGACAGTGGTTCAGAGCCCTCCCCCACCCCACCGCCTGTCCCAACCCAGCTGCCTGAACCTTCTCTCGCTGGAGTCGCTGTAAGTCCTCCTTGTGGACTGCCCGCTGCTCCCGCAGAGAGGCCTGGGCCTCCCGCTCAGCCTGCACCAACTTCTGGGCCATCAGTTCCTTGTCCAGAGCGACCTTCTCCTCTGTAGTTGTTATCTGCTGCCGCAAGCCCGCCAACTCCCCTGCACAGAAGGGATGGAAAGGAGAAACAAGCTCCCCTCCCAGTGGGCCAACAGACTCAGGCCAGGTGAGCTATGTGGGCAAAATCCCAGAGGGGAGAGGGCCCACCGGTATCTAGCTGAGTTCCCTTGAAGAACATTCTTGCCCTCTCTGGGCCTCTGTTTCCCCGTCAACTGCATGGGCCCAGTGGCCCTGTCCCCCTCCCTACCTACCTGGAGTGGCATCTAAAGGATGAAGTGACTGATGAGGAGGGCCCCCCACATGGAGAGGACAGCAAAAACATGAGAACCCCCATCACTGACTGAGTGCTTATCACGGGCAGGCACCTGGCTGAGCACAACACAGCTTCACATCACACCCACGTGGCTTATCCCCAATTTACAGATGAAGAAACAGAGGCTCAGAGGAGACAGGTAACCTCCCAAGGCTGCACAGCTTTCCATGAGGCATCACCTTTAATGACTGCCTGCCATAAGCATACTTGCTGGACTCTCGGCACTAATGAAAGTGACCAGGGGAGGGTGCACCCCACAGGGGACAATCTAAAAACTATCCTCGGGGTGGGAAGTCCACCAGAGACTGTCAGCATTTCCCTTCCCGGTTCTGTCTGGCTCACGTGGACGTGGACGGAAAACTTAATTTTCGCGGCCCAAGCAGGTGCTTAGTAAATGTTTGTTGAGCAAGAAAAACCTGTGAGTTCAGAGACTGGGCGGGAATGAGAGTCGTCAGAAAAGCAGCTGATGATGGCTCCGCGGAGACGCAGAACTCTCTAAGCGCCCTGATGATGACAGACAGCAGCCAGCGCTGGCTGCAGAGCCAGGCACTGTGCCAAGGCCATGCTTTTCTCACCTCATCCTGGCAAAGCCTCATCACCTCTAACTGTCAGATGAGGAACCCGTGGCCCAGAGAGGGAAGCGGCTGGCCTGGGACAGTGGCTGGATTGGAAGCCAGGTCAGCCACAACCCAAAGCCAGTGATCCCAGTTTCAGTGAGACCCCAGAACTCGACAGGTTACAGCTCCAGCTCCGGGCTGGAGCCCGGGGTTCCCCACCCCTCACCCCTGGCCTCCCTACCGGTCAGGGTCTCCTTGGCCAGCAGTAGGGCCTGCCCATCTGCTTCCAGCTGCTCCCGCCGGGCCTCGAGCTGCGCCAGCTGCCGCTGCACCTCAAACAGGCTGCTCTCCAGGGCTTCCTTCTCCAAGCTGCAGCACGTACGATCCCTGAGGCCCCGGGACCCAGCCTCCCGGGCCCCAGGACACTGTGAATCCCAGGGCGTGGCCAGCCATGGGCCAGGTGCCAGCCCACCTGCCCAGCCGTGCCCACGCTCCCCGGGGAAGCCTGAGCCCAGGCTGAGATGAGCCGGTGACCTGGCCCCTGAGGGCCCGTGCTGGACGTGGCTGGCCACGGGGTGGCTCCATCAGACCCCCCAGGGCGGGCTGGGCAGAGCTCAAGGCCTCACCGCAGGCGTGTGGCCTCCTCCGACAGGGTCCGGCCCTCACGCTCGGCTGCCGCCAGCTGCACCGCCAGGCCGGCCCGCTCCTTGGCCAGCGCCTCCTTCTCCCGGGCCGCCCGCTCCGACGCCTCCGTCTGCCGCTGCGTCTCCCGCCGAGCCTGCTCCAGCTCATGCTCCCGCCCGCTCAGCTGCCGGGAGAGCTGGCCCCACCCCGGTGCTGTGAGCACCAGCCCTGGAATCCCCCAGCCTGCTTATCGGGCATCACCCCGACCCTGGGCCCGACCCGGCCCTGGCAGGCAGGAGACCAGGTTCAAGCCCCGGTTGTACCCTGATGTGCTGTGTGAACCCGGACAAATCACAGCCTTCTCTGGACCTGCAGTGCACGCACATGCAAACATAAGGGTCGTCACTTAGTTTGGGTGGCAACCAAACACTTCCTGCACCCCAAAATGTCCAGAGAAGCTGAATGTATAAGAGAAAGCAAAGGAGAGCTGTGCTGCAGGCCTCAGAAAGGGAACCTAGAGCCTGGCTCCCTGCACCGCGTCGTCTGTTCCCTAGAGGCCCCTCCCAGGAAGCCAGGCCCTCCAGGACAGACATCCTAAGGTCCCTTCCAGCTATGATTTCCCAACAAGTCTAAGATTCCAATTCTAAAATTCTCTACCAATTATCATATCATTAGTCTTTACTGAGTGGTGATTCATTTCTATAAGTGCTTACACCCTTTACTCTTCAGAACAACACTTTGTGGTAAGAACTATTAGCCCCATGTTACAGGTGGGGCCACTGAGGCATGGGGAGGTCGGGTAACTTGCTCAAGGCCCCCAGCTGGCAGAGGTGGGGCTGGATTTCAGCCGGGAAGCAGGCTCCTGAGCCTGTGACGTCCCCCAGGACAGAATGCAAAAGGCCGGGAGCCTAGAACCCCTTCCCCACCTGCTCCCCAGACCCCACGTACACCCACCTGGGCCAGCTGCTCCTGCAGCCGGCAGCGCTCCTGGTGCAACTCTGGGAGCTGGCGCTCCAGGGCCCCCCGGGCCTGCTCTGCCGCCCGCAGGGAGCCCTGCAGGCCCTGCCGCTCCACCTCGTGCTCCAGCCGCAGCTGCTCCAGCAGCACCTGCCCCTCCTGCGCGGAGGCGGCCTCGCGCTCCACCTGCCGCTGCCGGCCCAGCAGGGCTGCCTTTTCCTCTTCGAGCTGTGGGGGCCAGGCGGAGGCGAGTGACCAGATCAGCCCAGGCCCTCATGGTCCGAAGAGGTCCCACCCGGGACCAAGGATGCCTTCTCCACCCACCTATTACAGCCAGCGCGTGGGAGGCTCCCGGGGGTAAGGGGCGGTGCCCTAGGGTATGTGGACACTGGGGAGGAGCAGAAGGAAGGGCCCATGGAGCTTCTTTCCTCTCAGACCATGAGAGAGAAGACAGACAGACAGAAGGAGTCAGAGACAGAACAACAAGACAGAGGGACAGAGGTGTACAGGGAGATGTCGGGGCCTGGGGATGCCTCAGCGGGGTCTCTGAGCGAGGAGGACAGGTGGGCGAGGCAGGAGGGCCTGCTGGCACACAACATACCTGAGCGACAAGGCGGTTCAGACCCAGCTTGTCCTGGGCAAGACTCTCGTTCAGGGCACTCAGCTTGGATAAGGAGTCCCGCAGAGAGGCCTCCTCGGCCCTCAGCTTGGTCATGGAGAGCTCAAGTTCCACGCGGCCAGCCTCAGCCTGCAGGGTCGGGACCAGGGCGGCCAGAGACGGTCAGGCGGGGAGAGATGGAGAGAGATGGGAAAAGACGTGCAGAGACATGGAAAGATAAGGAGAGATGGGGAGAAAGGCAGAGAGATGGGAGAGGCAGGAGGTAGGGAGGTGACGAGAAGAGGCACGGAGAGACAGGGCCCCCAGAGACAGGGCAGGGGACACGAGGAGGGAGATAGAACATGAGAACACGAGACAGAAACAAAATCCCTGCAGACGCCCTGCTGCCCACGCTGCTGCGCACCCAGAGCCGTGCAAGGACCAATGAAGCTGGCTCCCACTGTGGGGCGCGGCCAGAGGTCAAAGGGCACCCCAGAGTGGGGTCTAGGGTGGCCTTGCTCAGGGCCCAGACCACAGACAGCAGGGCAGGCACCGACCAAGATCTGTGCCCCCAACCCTCACAGACCCCAGGACCTGTGTCCAGAGATGGGACTGGATGACCTGAGCTGCAGGCCCTGCCCCAGAAGCATCTGGAAAAGCAGGGATATGACCAGTCCTAAAGGTCAGTTCACTTATGGCTGGGATCAGAGATCAGTGTGTGGCCAGGGTCAGAGGTGAGCCTGAAATAGGGGTCAGTCTGCGCCCAGAGTGAGAAGGCCTGGGGCCTAGGGTAGAGGTGGGTTTGTGGCGGTGTGGCAAACGGGGACCCACCTTGGTCAGCGCCTCGGCCACCTCGGCCTTCTCAGCCTGCAGCATGTCCCGCTGAAGCGTGGTACAGCTCAGCGCCTCCCTCACCTCCACCAGCTCCTTCGCCAGCCCTGAGCGCTTCACTTCCAGCTGCTCTAGTTGTCTATGGCTGTGGGACAGAGGGTGGGGGGGTGCCCCAGTCACTCCCCTACCCTGAGTCTCCCATGGCCAGACATGCTGGAGCAGCCAGGGGCCAGGCCCAAGGCAGGAGCCTCATCCACAAGGACAGCCAAGCCCACTGTTGGGCCTCAGTTTTCACATCTGCAAAATGGGGTAACGCTCGCCTCATAACGTTGTGAAAAGGATATGTGTCCTGGGACTTCCCTGGTGGCACAGTGGTTAAGAATCTGCCTGCCGGGCTTCCCTCGTGGCGCAGTGGTTGAGAGTCCGCCTGCCGATGCAGGGGACACGGGTTCATGCCCCGGTCTGGGAAGATCCCATATGCCGCAGAGCAGCTGGGCCCGTGAGCCATGTCCGCTGAGCCTGCGCATCCGGAGCCTGTGCTCCGCAACGGGAGAGGCCACAACAGTGAGAGGCCCGCGCACCACAAAAAAAAAAAAAAAATCTGCCTGCCAATGCAGGGGACACGAGTTCGACCCCTGGTCCGGGAAGATCCCTCATGTCACAGAGCAACTAAGCCCGCGAGCCACAACTACTGAGCCCATGCATCGCAACTACTGAAGCCCGTGTGCTCTAGGGCCCGCGTGCCGCAACTACTGAGACCGTGTGCTGCAACTACTGAAGCCCACGCACCTAGAGCCCGTGCTCTGTAACAAGAGAAGCCACCACAATGAGAAGCCCACGCACCACAACGAAGAGTAGCCCCCGCTCGCCGCAACTAGAGAAAGCCCGCCCACAGCAACGAAGACCCAACGCAGCCAAAAATAAATAAAATTAAAAAAAAAAAAAAAAAAAAAGGATATGTGTCCTTATTGTACCTGACATATCTCTCCAAGGGCCTTCGGAAACAAGGATAATATCCACCGCCACAATGTACTAAACATCACTGTTACTAATGCTTCACAGAAGTAAATAGTGAAGTGGTTAAGAGATTAACTCTGAAGCCCCAATGACTGAGTTCACATCCTGGCTCTTCCACTAACTAGCTGTGTGACCTTGGGCAAGTTACATAACCTCTCTGTGCCTCAGTTTCGCCATCCATCTCATCCAAATGGAGATAATAATAGCTCCTGCATCACAGAGTTATCATGAAGGTTAAATAAGAGAATCTAAGTGCTTAAAATGGTGCCTGGGGCTTCCCTGGTGGCACAGTGGTTGAGAGTCCGCCTGCCGATGCAGGGGACGCGGGTTCGTGCCCCAGTCCACGAGGATCCCACATGCCACGGGGCGGCTGGGCCCGTGAGCCATGGCCGCTGAGCCTGCGCGTCTGGAGCCTGTGCTCCACAACAGGAGAGGCCACAGCAGTGAGAGGCCCGTGTACCGCAAAAAAAAAAAAAAAAAAAAAAAAGGTGCCTGGTACTTAGTAATATAAGTACTGATGTTATGATTATAACTTTAAATTATTAATGTTATATTAATATTAGTGTTAATTAACTTAATTAACAATAATACTAATGCTATATAGTTAATATAACTACTGTTATATTGGGTTTTTTTGTTTTTAGGCTGTGCTGCAAGGCATGTGGGATCTTAGCTCCCCAACCAGGGATCGAACCCACGCCCCCTGCAGTAGAAGCGCGGAGCCTTAACCACTGGACCGCCAGGGAAGTCCAGCTGTTATCATCATCCACACTCTACCTCCTACCAGTTCTCTGATCTCAGGTAAATGACTAAACCTCCCTGAATCTCAGTTTCCTGAAATGGGTCTGGTGAGAAGACCCTATAGCAGAGGGGTGCCATGAGGCTCCTCGAGACGGTAGAAGGCCCAAGACACAGTCAGTACTCCCTAGCCCCCAGGGACAGTCGGGAGCCCCATGGCCCATCCAAGCGGCCCTGGCAGGGAGCCAGAAGCCACTCACCTGCGCTCGAGCTCCCTGCGTGTCCGTGCACTGTCCTGTGCTGCGTCCTCCCGCTCTTCCTCCAGCTGCTCCCGCTGGCGCCGCAGCTCCTCCTGGGCTGCATGCAGCTTCTCCCGCTCCTGCGGTAGCTCCTCAGCCTGCTGCTGGGCCACCTGCAGGCTGTGGGCTAGGCTGTCCTTCTCCCTGCAGGACAAGGGGAGGGGGAGCTGAAGGGGATGCAGAGGCCACTCCCACCGGGGAAGACGGCCGTGCTGCTGTCCTAGCCAGGAGCCACATCCTCCCATCCTCCGAGGCCCCAGCCTCTAGAAAGCCTTCCTGCCCCTAAGCATGGCCCACTCATTTCATCCACGTCTCCCTGGAGCTGACTTCCCAGCATAGGGCACTCAGCTTTCCTTCTACCCCAACCAGCCCACTTGGAGGCCCAGTGGAATGGATGGAGGCACTGGCGTTATCTCCAACTACCCCACCAGGTAAAGATGCCAGGCTAGGTTCCTGAGACATGTGGGCAATTTTGCTGCCAGCTCTGCTAGTCCACGTGACCAGGAAATGCCCCTACAGCACCCTATGCCCCTCAATTCTGGGAGGCTCAATAGAGCTGGGTCTGTCCAGATCCCACAACTGCCTGCTGCCCAGGCCAGCAACACATGGTAGCCAGGGCAGGGGAGGGAGGAGGCTCCTTCCAAGGCAGGGGTTTCTAGCTCAGGCTTAGGGCTGATCGCTATCATATCCTCCACTGCCGCCCCCCTGCGCTCAAAGTGGCAACCTGTAAATACTGATATATTAGATACGAAGGCTGGCAGTAAGTGGGAAAAAATATTCGACATGGGCTTCCCTGGTGGTGCAGTGGTTAAGAATCCACCTGCCAATGCAGGGGACACGGGTTCGAGCCCTGGTCCAGGAAGATCCCACGTGCCTCGGAGCAACTAAGCCCGTGTGCCACAACTACTGAAGCCTGTGCACCTAGAGCCCATGCGCCGCAACAAGCTACCGCAATGAGAAGCCCACGTACCACAACGAAGACCCAATGCAGCCAAAAATAAATAAATGAGTAAATAAAATTATCAAAAAAAAAGGGTGGGGGTCAAACTCTGTCCAAGTTTAAAAAAAAAAAAACATTTGACATGAAATTAAGAAAAATAGTAGAAGGCAAAATGAGGTGTTCAGGCTTCCCTGGTGGCACAGTGGCTGAGAGTCTGCCTGCTGATGCAGGGGACATGGGTTCGTCCCCAGTCCTGGAAGATCCCACATGCCGCGGAGCGGCTGGGCCCGTGAGCCATGGCCGCTGAGCCTGCGCGTCCAGAGCCTGTGCTCCGCAACGGGAGAGGCCACAACAGTGAGAGGCCCACATACCACAAAAAAAAAAAAAAAATGAGGTGTTCGCTGCGAATCCAACTACATAAAAAGCCCCTTTCCTTCCAAGGCATGGGAAGCACTGGTTTTGCTGTCAGATGGACCTGAATCCTAATTCCTACCCCAGCCACGTCACTGTGTGACCTTGGACAAGTCTCTCAACCTCAGGACAGTAACAGTTGTGAACTGCATGAGTTTGATGGGAAGACTAACTGAGATAATACACAGGAAGCACTTGGCAATAAGCCTAGCACATAGTAGGTATACTGGAAAGGTTTGCAAACTGACTTCCAGGAAACACAACCGGAAGCAAAGCCAGTGCATTAACAGGGGTTAGGATGAGAGGGGAAGCTGTGAGGAGGTCCCATCTTTTTATTTCCCCTCAATTTTTCAAACTTTTTATTACGTGGTTACATTTACAAAGAGAAAAACCAAAAAACAAGCACCCAAATAATCAAAACAACCAGGCAGCTAAGAGTGGATAATTTCTTGTCTCCAAAATCTCCGAGAGACAGAGTCGAGAATAACAGTATCAATATGGCTCTTGGAGATGATGGAAATGTTTTACAGTCATATGTCCTACTTGTTAGCACTTGAAATGTGGCTAATGCAAACATTTACATTTGTAAATGTTTACTTAATTTACATTTGAACAGACACATGCGGCTAGTTATGACCATATTAGTGCAAATCCGCATGTTCACAGGCTCTGGCTCGTGTTAGGCCCAGACGCTGACTTATTCTCTGGGCTCCCCGCCTCTGACCTCCCCGCACCTGTTCAGGAGGTCGACAGCACTGCGCAGGCGCTGGGCCTCGCGCTGTGCATCCTCCTGGGCCTGGGTGGCCCCGTCGGTCTTATCCCGAAGACGCTGCAGCTGTTCCTCAAGGGCACGGCGCTCCAACTCACTGTCACTAAGCTGCTTCCGCAGGGTGCCCAGGAGGTCCTGGCTGGCCTCATAGCGCCCCCGCATGTCCTGTGGCATATGGGAACCACTGAGTGTAGGGGAGCCCTGTGAAGCACCCTCCCCGCTCTCCGCACGATGCACACCAGCCTACGCTGCGGCCTAGGCCTGGGTCCAGGCCTGGGGCAGAAGAGTGGAGCTACGCCCCCAGACTCAGTTTCCACTCCCCTGCATCGTGCCCTCACCAGCCTTCTGAGACCTCTGCAAGGCCTCTGAGCCTCCATCTCCCTGGGGTCCCAGGCAACCTAAGTCCCCAGGACACCAGACAAACCGCCAAGCACACTCCTTCCCCTCCCCCACTTCTGACGCCACCCCCCTCCAAACACACACCAAGGCTCTCTGGCTCTGTGTGGGAACCCCATCTCCCTTCCTATACCAGGCCTCTTACTCCACCCCGGGCTCCGCCCCCAGCTTCTCAAGCCCCTCCCACTCTAGACTCAGATTCCTCCAGTGCTCTCAGCCACCTCCATGGGTCCTGACTCAGTTGCCATTTCTCAAGGCTCTGACTCTAGCCTGAATGCTCAGGCTCCTCCCCTAAGACCCCGGCTCCGATCAAGGTTGCCCAAGCCCCTCCCCGCTGGACTCGAGCTCCGCCCCAGGACACTCAGGCCCCTTCTTACCTGGACCTGCAGCTGACGCTTGTGCAGAGCGGAGTGAATCAGGGCTAATGTGGAGGAGTCCGAGCAGGCAGGGGATGGGCCTCGGCGGGGGGAACGGCCACGGCCGGGCGAGGAGCGCCTCGGTGGGGACGGGGTCCGGGCCCCCGAGAGCCCCCGCAGGCTGCCGTCCGATGCAGCCGCTGTACGCTCAGAGCCACTTAACTGGACGCCGCTCTCCATGTCTGACAGGACGGCCTGAGGGTGGGTTAGGGAGGCAGAAGGAGAAGGGGAGCTGCGGGGTTAGTTGGGCAAAGAAGCCTCGGGAGGCAGTGGGGCCAGCAGGGTCCTCATGTCTAGCTTCATCCCTAACCCTGCAGCACTTTCTCACCTCTGCTAGCTCACAGCCCTCAGCCCACCAGGTAAGGCCTCCCATTTACTGGGAAGACATGATTCAGCGTTTCTCACAGATGGGCAGGGAACATGCAGTGCCTCCTCTCCAACGGGGAACTCCCCCGGGGTGGGGAGCAGGGGGTGGCAGATTTTGGGCGGAGCTAGCAGGGGTGTTAAACAGCAGCCTAGGTTTCCAGGGCCCCCAACCACTTGCAGTTCAGCTGAAGGCCACCAGGGGTCGTGGTGGCCCAGGACTACCTGGCCTTGCCCTGCCCAGGGTTCCCACCCCTTCTGGCTTCTCCCGGCTCCGAACCTGTGCCAGGTCCCTCAGGGTCTGCTGCAGCCCCTCTCCATCCTCCGTCTCCAGGGCCGCCTGCTCCTGGAGCCGCAGGGATTCCTAGAGTGGTGTTGGGGAGACAGGCAAAGAGGGGTCACGGTCTCTGCCCTAGTCAGAAACCCCACCTTCGTCTCCCTCACGGGACTACCACCAATCAGTTGGCCTCGAAGGCCATGCCCAGGGGCCAGCAGCTCGGTAGACCCCACAGCGGCCCCAGTTTCCTCACTGAACAGACCAGGCCCAGAGAGGTGTGGTGTCCTGCCCCAAGTCACACAGCCTATTGGAGGAGAGCTGGACGTAGAACCCAGGCCAGACCCCACACAGAAGGATGACCAACCCAGGCAGTACCCTTGAGAGGGGTCCCTCTGGTGGGGAGGCAGCTGAGTTCCAAAAGAAAGAGCCCTGGGCTAGCAGGGTACAGGCATGAGTTCAAGTCCTGACTCCCCAGCTTAATGGCTCTGAGACTCTGGACAAGTATTTCCCCTTGGGCCTCAGGTTCCTCATCTGTATAATGGGGTTCATGCTACAGAACTGCTGAGAGGATGAAATGGGATAAAGGAGATGAATGTGCTTATCACTAAAGCTGGCACATACTAGGTGCTCAATTAGTGAGGGGTGAAACTGAGTCTGAGTGGGATGCTTGGGGTTGGCCCAAGCTACCCAGCCCTCAGCCTGTGTCCATGGATCTGGTCGGTCCCCCCGCCCTGCCCTGCATCTCACCAGGGCCTCAAGCTTCTCAGTGAGGGCCTTGTTGAGCCGATCCTTTTCCAGATTCTGGTGCTGAAGGCGCTCGATTGTCAGGGCCAGCTCAGTCACTCTGGAGGTAAGGGAGCAACACAGGTGAATGGGAGACCCACCCAGCTTCTCCTCAAACCCACCAGCTCTGTGTCCTTCATGCTTCCCCAAACCTGAGGCAGGGACCCTAGGATTCGCCTCCCTTGCCGTGTGACCTGAAGTCACTCTCCTTTCTCATCTCTAAATGAGAATGAGGTGGCCACCCACTTTATCTCACGGGAAAACCCCTTGGGACTAGTCTAGGTCTCAGGAGCAGAGGCTGAGCTGTTTGTGATGTGCCCTGGGCAAGAGCCCTATGAACCTCCGTCTCCCCCTCTGCCAAACGGGGTGCCTGGGGAGACTGGCTGAACTCACACAGGGGAAGGGCCCATCCCTGTTGAACAGACGCCCCCTCCTCCCTGTATCTCTGGGCGTACACTCTGTGGGGAGGTCTGCCTTGCGTGGTGCCTCTGGGCGCCCACCTGGCACTGAGGTCGGCTTTGTCCAGGTTGCTCTGCACCTGCAGCTGGGCCAGGTCCTTCTCCTGGAGCACCTTGTCCCGCAGCTGCTCCTCCAGCTGGGCCTGCAGCAGGGCCTGCTTCTCCAGGGATGCCTCGGCCCGGCTCTCGGCCAGCCGCAGGCCTGCGCTCAGCCCCAGGCTCGCCTCCTGGATGGCTCGTGAGGTCCGGGCCAGCTCCCCTCCCAGCTGCAGCAGGTCCCTGGTGTAGAGAACACAGGATGGGGACGGGATGCGGGGGAGGGCTCCCAAGTGTAAATTAAAACTACAGTGGGATGCCATTTGTCGCTATCAGACTGGGGACAAAAAGTCACATAATGCAGTGTAGGTGAGGCTGCGGGGAAACAGGCTCTCCCTACACTCCTGGTGGGAGGCTGAGTGTAACCACACAGAGGGCAATTAGAAGAACTCTGAAAATTATAAATGGATAGGTTCTAGGACCCACTGACTCCATCGCTCAGAATTTATCCTACAGATATGCCCCAGAGCAAGGAAAATGACCTGTGTATAAGGGGATCTCCACTGCAGCCTTGCTCATGTAAGAAATACTGGTGGCAACCTAAATATCTATCGAAAGGGAGCTGCTATCGTCTTTTCTTTTTTCTTTTGGCCACCACGTGGCTTGCAGGATCTCAGTTCCCAGACCAGGAATTGAACGCGGGCCTCAGCAGTGAAAGCCTGGAATCCTAACCACTAGGCCACCAGGTAACTCGGCAGGGAGCTGCTATTAAAAACATCATGATACATCCCTTCAATGGAATACTCTGGAGCCAAGAAAAATGAATGGGGAAGCTCTTTAGAGCCTGATGTGGAACCAATTCCCAGCTATAACTATTGGGTGAACAAAGCATCTTCAAGAACTGCAAAAAGGGAACTCCCTGGTGGTTCAGTGGTTAGGACTCTGCGCTTCCAATGCAGGGAGCATGGGTTCAGTCCCTGGTTGGGGAACTCCCACAAGCTGTGCGGTGTGCCCGAAAAAAAAAAAAAACTGCAAAGATGAAATTCTCCCAAGAGTGTATAAAAGAAAAGTGGGGGCTGGGGGGGAAACGTACAATCTGCTGTATTTGCTTGTATCAAATGAGCCTGAGGGCTTCCCTGGTGGCGCAGTGGTTGAGAGTCCGCCTGCCGATGCAGGGGACACGGGTTCATGCCCCGGTCCGGGAAGATCCCACGTGCCGCGGAGCGGCTGGGCCCGTAAGCCATGGCCACCGAGCCTGCGCGTCTGGAGCCTGCACTCCGCAACGGGAGAGGCCACAACAGTGAGAGGCCCTCGTACCGCAAAAAAAAAAAAAAAAAATGAGCCTGAGTGTCTGGGTCAGAGGCAGCAGGAAGAGTTGAGTTTTCACCATACACCCTTTTGAAATTTGAACCTTGTGCATGTGTGAGTTATTCAAAAGCAAGATGTTAACATTTTAAATGCTAATTTAAAATTAGGTATTTTAAATATATCAAATAGGTTAAATCCTCCCCTTTCCTGAATGAACTGTACCACTGGGTACCTAACGGTAAGAAGAGGAAGTGCCTTATTATAGAAGAATTCCAGTTAATACATGAAGAAGTGACAGAATGAGACAATCATGATTCTGCAGCCTCTGACGAATGTCTGGACCTTGGCATTGAGCGTCAAGGGCTGCTAACGCACAGACAGAGGCTCCTGATGGCAGAGTACACACGGCGCTTATGAAGAAGTCTTGTCAAAACAAAACACAACAACCCGAACCTGAATCTGATCAAGCCTTAAATCCAAGATCCAATTTACAGGGCACAACCCTGTTAAAGGTGTTAAAGGACACCACAGAATCCAGACTGTGGGAATCCCTAAGGACGACTGTCCCGGTTTCCTGAACAAATAAAAGAGACTTAGAAGACAAATCAGCCAATCACACTTTGTGAACATCTATGGATCCTGATTCAAACAATTTTAAAGACAAAAAGTGAAGAAACACCATCAGTGACACTGATGAGTCAGCTGGAAATTTGGATACTGAGAGAATAGTAGATGATCTCAACAAAAGATCATCGCTCAAACAAATGTTTAAGGCACAAAAGGAAACAAACTGGTCGGCCTGCCTCTAGGCTCTCCCCTCTGCAGCCTCACCTGCCCAAAGACCAAGCAGGACCAAGTCCCCTGTGGCAGGAGGCCTTTGAGGCTCTTTTCCAACCTGACCTCCTTTCACTTGCCTTTTGCTTCAACCCCACTGGCTGCCATTTTCTCGCACCTCCAAGCCTTTGCTTCTGCTGCTCTGCCTGGGGCGTCCTCAGCTCTGCCAGTTAAAACCCCGCCCATCCCTTGGGGTCAGAGCAAATTCCACCTCCTCAATGAAGCATTTTTCTGACCTCTCCACCCCTCCCAGTTTTCTGAGCATCCAGGACATCCTTTCTGTTCCACTCTCACGTCTCTAACCACTCACTTCCTCAGTCTAGAGGTTGCAAGTTCCTTTTTTAAAAAATTTAATTTAATTTAATTTAATTTTTGGCCACACCACACGGCTTGTGGGATCTTAGTTCCCCGACCAGGGATTGAACCCCGGCCCTTGGCAGTGAAAGTGTGGAGTCCTAACCACTGGACCGCCAGGGAATTCCCTAGAGGTTGCGAGGTCCTTGTTAGCAGAAGCTGAATATCATAGTAGATTAAAAGCAGGAACTGCAAATCCTGATTCAGCCACTTACTTACTGCTGTGTGACCTTGGGAAGGTCACTCTACCTCTCTGAGCCTCAGTGTCCTCATCTGTAAAATGGGGATCATTCCAGTTCCTACCTCATAGGGACACTGTGGATATGAGATGAAATAAAATGTACAAAGAGCCTAGCTCAGAGCAAACACCTAGTAAACCTTTACTATTTACTGGTAATGACTAGGAAACAGTAAATTTAGTAAATACCAAATAGTATTTAGTATTTAGCCTTAGTCATTTGGTCATAAATAGCCAATTTAGCAAGTACATTAAGTAAATACTAAGTGACCGCCATGATCTTGGTAAGAGTTAATTATTACTAGTTGCCTCTGCATCTCCGTAGGGCCTGGCACACGGTAGGTGTTTTGGGTCGGACCGAAGTTCAACTGAGTTGAGTTGAATTCAGTGTGCAAAGCAGGGTTGTCTCCCGGCTGCTGCAGCGTCTCCCCGAGCCGCCCCTCCGCCGGCCAGGCCTCCTCACCTCTCGGTGGACATCTTCACCTCGCTGAGCAGCCGTCGGGCCCCCACAGCCTGCCTCCACAGGAGAAGCAGGCGGCTGTGCTCCTGGCTGAAGTAGGCGTTGAAAGACTGGAGGGTAGAGGGGCTGAGTGAGGGGCTGGAGCGGGGGCTGGCCCACTTCCTGCCCCACCTCTGACCACCCCGGAGGCTCCCAGGGGGCCGGCTCTGGGCCCGCATACAGGGCTGTGCCAGAGCTGTATGGTCACCAGCTCAAGCCTCCCGCTGGCTCGGGGAGCTGGATTTCAAAGCCTCCACGGACTGCAAGCAGCAGTGAGGGAGGGCAGAAAGCGCTGGGGACCGAGGTTTGCATCCCAGCTGCCAGCCAGCTGCATGACTGGGCAGCTATCCAACCTCTCTTTAGAAGGAGGATGATGACACTTTCCACATATGGTTACCATGAGGAACAGAGGAGAAATCGCCTGCCTGGCACTGGCACGTGGTATGTGCTAATCAAGGCTATTATTATGACAACCATTTACCTCTACTAAAGGGCTCACCTGACCAGCAGGGCCCTCCCTCCCCCTCCCCCTCCCTCCCCCTCCCCCGCCCCCATAGGCTGTTCCCCTCGGGTCAGCTCCCCGGTGCCCACCTCTCCCTCGCGCCTCCACGCTGCCTCCCGCTGCTCCAGCTCCTGGCGGCTGCGTGTCCAGTCACTGGTCACCTTGCGTATGTCCTCACTCAGAGCCTGGTTGGCCGAGTTCGCCTGGTCCAGCTGCTCTCGGAGCATAGAGTTCACCTGGGCCAGGCTGGCGCTTCTGGGTGGGGGAAAAGGGACCAGTGGGTGCGTGGCCAGAGAGGACAGCCCTGCCAGCCACGTGCTATCCCCCGCTGTGTCCCACCTCTGCTGTTCCTCCTCCAGGCGGATGAGGGCGCTCTCTAGGTCATGGCTGTGCTCTGTGGCCTAGGTGGGAGAAGCGGGGGCATTAGGCTGGGCAACATGGAGGGAAGCGTCTGCCCTGCCACAGCCCGGCACCCACCCTCAGCCGCTGCTGCCCCAGCTCCGCAGCTCTCTCCAGCAGCTGCTGCTCCAGCTCCGAGGTCTTCTTCTTGTACTGGAGGATCTGGGGATGGGTGGAGAGTGGCCGGTCAGCCCCAGGGGGCATGGGGGCCGGGCCAAGTGAGCGCAAGGGTGGGCAGGAGCAGGAGTGGGTGGCCCTGACCTTGGCCTGCAGCCGCTGCACGAGCTGGGCCTGCCGCTGCTGGCCCTCCTGGTAGGCCTGCAGCTTGCGCCGGTAGGAGGCCTGCTCCTCCTGCAGCTGCCTCCGCAGCTCCACGCTCTGCCGTGCCAGCCCCCTGGGCTCCTGTGTTTCCAGCTCCCCAGACTCCAGCCGCACAGCCTGCTCCAGCTGCAGGGAAGGGCCCTGGGTGAGAGTCCTGGGCCCCCCAGGAAGGCAGTCACAGGCCTCTGCAGGGGGCGCCAGGCTGGACCCGGACCCACAATGCCTTGCAGGCACATGTGGGCAATACCATGATGCAATGCACGTGTGCACGGGTAATGCAGCCGTGCATGGACACACAGACTGGGCAAGCGCGGATACACAGACTGGGTGTGCATGGACACATGCAGGTGGGCCCACAAACGTGTGCATGCAAAGCACAAAGATGCACCTGGGATAAACCTTAAAGGCCCTGGGTATACCGCGAGCCTCTCCTCCAAGACACCCAACCCCCTCTGGTGGATAATTATTGGATTCATGCCCCTGTCTCCCCACCCCCACCCTAAGTGAGCTCAGAAAAGCCTGGATTTTGCTCCCCATTGTATTTTAGAACAGTGGCAGTAGCAATGTTAATGAATTAACAGCATGAGCACACGTGAATACATTCACAGGCATCAATACACGTATGCATATCTGAGCTTAGAGACATGCACGCACATAACACACAGAGGCCACCTAAAACACCCCGAAGGTGACACAGATGAACTCATCCCGCCCCCACTCCCCACATACACAGCACTCAGGTTTGTAAGAGGTGCGCACATGGGTTCTAATATAAGGTGTGGTTTATTAATGCCCTCTCAGCCCAGCCTAGCCTTGGGCTCCCTCCTCTCCCTGGGCTCATGGGAAGCCTCTGCGGTCGCCGCCCTTCCCTTACCCACAGGCAGCTTGCAGCCCTTTCATCATCAGACCCTGGGGGCAGAGGCAGGATGCCTGCCGGCTCTGACTGCCTCGCTAGCCTGGAACCCCCTAACACCCTTAGGTACCCGCTGGTCCCAGGGGGCCCCTCAGCCTCCTCCAGCTGTTTGGAAGGGAGGAGGGAGGAGGCCGCTGAGGACAAGCAAGAACAACAGAGGAGCGACAGTGCCCAGGGAGAACCAACAGCACGAGAGCCCAGCCCAGTGCCTGGCCTGCAAAAGCCCGGGCAGGGTATTCACACGCCCACCCACACTGGGTCCCAGGGAAGCCAATGGCAAGGGCAGCTACTCTCACCCACGCTAGTAGCGGGGCCAGGCCAGGTCAGCCCTCCAGGCCTGTGTTAAGCGGTGTGGCAGGAGAGACCCAGTGAGCCACCAAGCTGAGAGGCATCTCCAGCCCCACCCCTGTTGCAGCAAATATAGAAATGGAGTTTTCCCTCCCCTGAGAACAAGGAGAACAAAGGGAACAGTGAACAGGCTAGAGAAGAAACATAACCTGGCCTGAAAGAGTTAATCACTCCTCGTTTTACTTTAACTGTCACTAATTTGTAGTAACTTTACAAAGCTAACCTCACTCCCTGACACTATGTAATTTACGTTCAGCACCTATCACGCCTAGCTCTTCAAGTTACATCCCCTGCCTCTCAATCCCTAACCTTACTTTGTCCTGGCACTTACATTCGATAACAAATCACCCCCTATAGTTTTTGCATTTCAGAAACAAGGTCGCCGGCTGATAAACCAGAGGCAAACGAACGAGGCAAACGGACACCATTACCAGACCGCCGGACGCCAATTACTGGGCGACCTGACGCCAGCTATGAGTGTTTTGAAATAATGCAAAGGAAAGGAAGAATGCAAGACCTTCACTACTCTGATCCTTATCACATACCCCGGACTGCGAGCCCCACATATAAAACCTTCCCTGATTCTCAAGGGGGGGGGGCACAGTTCTTGAGGCGCTAGCCTGCTGTGTCTTGCCTTCGGCCTGGCAGAAAAATAAAGCCATCTCTCTCTTCCTCCAAAATCCCTGTCTCCGTATTTCTGTTCGGCCTCGCTGCACAGGGAAGGCGATATTCGGCCAAACCACGCCCACCCCCGGGGACAGCGCTGGGCAGGGTGACTGTGCCCACGGAGGCTGCTTGGGGGCTTCAGCTTATGTGGGTGGGGATCCGGTCTGAGGGTGGAGGAGAAGGCAATGTGCAGGGGGTCTCCACCTGGAGGGTGTGCTGCAGGCCCGCGGCCAGCATCTGCGCGAAGTCCACCTAAGTCAGGTGATGGGCAGAGCATCCGTATCTGCGTGTGACGACGGTGGCACCGAGATGCCGTGTGTTGTGCATGGATGCGGGCGCTTCCTTGGGGGTGGGGGGGTGCGTCTTGTCGTCTGTCTCCATGTGGGACCCTGTGTGTCTCTGGGTCTGGGCCTTCACAGGGACCGGGTGAGGTGGCGGCTGCAGTCCCAGGTCTACGTTGTGCTGCGGGCGATGGGTCGTCTTCATGTGCACCCGTGTGTCCACGTGTCTGTATGACGGTGTGCACAGTCACACGTGGGCGGACCTGGGGAGCGAAGCTGGGCTCTGCACGCGTCTGTGCACTTGTGTGTACCTTTGTCTGGCTGTAGGTGTCCAGGAGCTGTGAGACGATGTTGTGTTGTCTGCGGTGTGGGTATGCCGGGTATACCACGGTGTGTGACTGCGCGTGTGGGTGGGATTGTGCGGTGTCTGGGCAGCTTCTGTGAATCTGAGTGTCTCCCCGAGGTGGGTTTGTGTTGGTGTGCGGGGAGGGTCTGACTGTGGCTGTGTTGTGTGCATTTTGCACATCTGTGTGAACCAGCTGCTGTCTGCTTCGTGGCTTTAGAGGGCTTCCTGCAGCCGCCAGGTGCTCCACCGCTTCTCCAGCGCTCACCGCCAGAGCCTAGCCACTCCTGGCCACACCCCACCCCTTTCCACAAACTTTGCTGCTCACCAAGCAGCCTTTCAATTTTACTTGTAATTCAAGAGGGAAGGAGGCTGCTACCAAGCCAGGGATGAAAGAAGTTTACTGTCTCCCCTAGCAACCGCTGCCCCAGTCCCCGACATTCCGGTCCAGATTGCCACGGACACTGGGGGTGGGGGAGCAGGGGGCCTGGCCTGTGGAGCCGACTCCCTCCTTCCCATCCCAGCTGCCTCGCCCAGCACCTGCTCATCAGGGACAGGAAGAAGCGGGGGCCTCCACTGGGACGCTGAGGTTCTCCCTCTGACCTGGGAGGTAGCCACTAGGAGCCCCTGCCTCAGTTTCCCTACATGTAGTCAATAGGACAGAGACCCTGACCTCACCTCCACTCCCCTTTCCCAGGGATGCTGTGGGGTTTAAGGGGTCGGAACAATCTCACTGACTGGCCCCCTAAGCCAGCGCACGTGCAGCAGTTATAGCCACAAGGGCAGGCCCTGTCACCTGCAGCCCGGGGACAAGTGGGCAGCAGGGAGTGACCGTGCCGCAGGAGCACAGAGTCCCGGACCAGGGGTCTCGGCCCAGCTCCACCACCGACCTTGGGCCTGTCATGTCCCCTCCCTGGGCCTGTTTCCCCATCTCTAATGAGGTGATCTCCAGGCTCTGAGGTTCCCTGTGGACCCACCCCCAGGAAAGGCCTCAAGGTCATTGTCATGCAGCCCCTGCCTCCAGGGGGCCACATCTCAGACAGAGGACAGTCTCCTGCCAGGCTCGCTCTACATGCTATTCAGGGGCCTCTCCAGCCACACAAGGAAACTTTCTAGACCAAAGCAGCTCCCCCAACCGGCCCAGCCCCACAGCTGTGTCCTAAAAGCAAAGGGACCCGCTACCTCCACCTCTTCTTCCCTCCCCATGCCAGCCTGAGGGGCAGTGCTAGCCTCACTGTCAGTCAGAAGTTGGCATTTAAAAGAGGCAGCCAGGGTTTCACTGGTGGCACAGTGGTTGAGAGGCCGCCTGCCGATGCAGGGGACACGGCTTCGTGCCCCGGTCCGGGAAGATCCCACGTGCTGCGGAGCGGCTGGGCCCGTGAGCCATGGCCGCTGAGCCTGCGCGTCCGGAGCCTGTGCTCCGCAACGGGAGAGGCCACAACGGTGAGAGGCCCGCGTACCGCAAAAAAAAATAATAATAATAAAAAATAAAAAATAAAAATAAAAGAGGCAGCCAAAAATAAATAAATAAAAGAGGCAGCCCCCAGGGGCCTGACACTGTGCCAGGGGCCAAAAGATGACCAGCCTAAACTAGGAGGGGGCTGTCTCAGGGCCCACCACCAACAATACAGACTCCGCCCAGCCCACCTGCCACGCCCCCTGCAAACCTTGGGAAAACTAGCTCCGCACGGTCCCCAGTGCCCGCCACCATCCTGCTCTTCTGCAAGTCCCAACACGTCAGGGGCTTGTCCAGGCAGGCGGATGTCAGGACACAGGCACATCCCACAACGACACAGAGGAACACAGATCCCTCTTCCCATCACAGGTATACAAGCCCCTGTGTGGACAGGCCCGGCTCAGGGGTCTAGCCATCCCTAGCTCTGCTAGTCCCACACAGGGGACCCTGGGCCAGCTTCAATCTTCCGTTTGTAACATCAGGGGTCACGTCTGAGGCCCTTCCAGCTTTCCCAGGGCCAGGTGCCCCCTGGAACTCCCAGGCCGGTTGCCTCTTCCCATACCCAGGAAACAAAACTGTAACACAGAGCCCTCAGCTGTGTGACCCTCAAGCAGGGTGCTTTCCCTCTCTGAGCCTTGGTTATCTCCTCTGTTAAATGAGCATCATAATGGTCCCGACCTTGGTGCATTAAATGTAAATCACCCAGCTCATGCTTGGCACAGAGTAGGCACTCAGTAACCAGCAGCTACTATAATGAGTGTTATTACCACCCACACATCTCCCATCCGCACACACACTCCCTCCCTCATGCAACTCTCTCACCAACTTTCAGCCACCATCAACTCCCCAGGGTCACTTCCCACGAGCCTGGAGGCCTAAAGGAGAAAATGCACTAAGAACCACCTGTACTCCACCCACACTGACCTCCTGCCCAGGCCCTGCAGCACAGGTCCGGGGGACGTGAATCCTGCCTGGACTTGCAGGCAGGCCCGGCTTCTCCTTCCTTCCTTCCTTTGCTGGGCCTCACCCCCACGGGGAGCAGGGCAGGTTGTTGGGTGGACCCCAAGGCCCAGGTAACCGGGGGCACAGGAAGATGCCCAGAGACTCAAGGGGTGGCAGGGGCCTCTAGGGGTCTTGTGCTCCGTGCCCCACCCCCCAAGCAGGCTCGGGACAGCCAGGAATGAAATACCCCAGTTTCCAGGCACTTCATCCCCTCGTCTCATTGATTCCTCACAGCTCCGTGTCACATTACTGTCCCCGCTACAGGCTCGCAGCGCAGGGTGATTTGCTCAAGGCCGCTCGAGTGGGCAGAGCCACAATCTGAATGGAGGCGGCCTGACTCCAGGGCCCACATTCTGCCCAGGAAGCGGGCCTGCCCTGGCTGTCTCCCCACCCCTGCGGCAGGGGAGCCCCTAGCCCAGCTCTCAGCCCCCCGCAGCACCCACCCTCTCACTGACCGCGTTGTACTTGATGGCCAGCTCATCGCGCTCAGCCCGGCTCTGGGCCAGCAGGTCCTCCACGCGGGACAGCTCCTGCTGCAGAAGCTGGCTCTCCTCCTTCAGTGACAGCATGGATGCCATCTCGGTGGCCGGCAGCAGGGCTGGAGAGGGACAGCGGGCACACAATTAGCTTCCACCTGCATCCTGAGGGACCGCCTCCCCCTACAGGTGCCCTACCCATCCCTGGAGGCAGGAAGATGGACCAGGTCCCCACGAGGAGCTGTAGCTGAGGGGGCCCTTCCCAGACTCTCTCGACCCAAATATGAGGTGTGGGTGCTGCCCTCCAGGGGAAGCAGGGGCCCATCAGCCTTCCTGCCCGGGTGGGGAATGGACACTGCCGCTCCTTATACTTCTACAAAGCCCTGAGCTAAGCTGAGCTGCCCTCCCCCTCTAATCTTGGGTTCATCCAGCTCACACCTTCCCTGGGAGAGAATGTGGTGTTTGGGGTTTAAGTCTTTGCAGCAGGCTGCCTGCAAGCAAGGAGGGGATGCTCAGCCCTGCCTTCCAGCAGCATCACATGGAGAACAAGTCTGGGAAAATTACACCTCTGAGCCTCCATTTCCTCATCTGTAAAATGGGACCCTCCATCACAGGCTTGTGCCTGCCTCACAGTGATTATTCAAGAATGGAAGCTGCACTCGTTATCGTCATTATGACTGTTGAGGAGGGGGATGTGAGAAGAGGTGAGATGCAGGCAGTGTCTGTGAAGGGGAGTGGTACCTGGGCTCTCAGGCTGGGAGAAGTTGCGGGTGACAATCTCCCTGATGCGGGCAGGCAGGCAGGTGGGCTGGGAATCCTGGGCCGGGTCCTGCACGTTCAGGCCCTTCTCCTGGCCCGACCCCAGGATGCTGCTCTCCAGTGTCTGCAGGGAAAGAAGGAGGGTCTGCGGGGAACCTGGGACCTTGGGCTCCCTGGTGTGGGTGGGAGAGAAACAAAGTCCTGCCGCACCAAACAAAGATGTGGGTGCCCAGGAGACCCTCGGGAAACCCCCAAATGGAAGGAAGCCTGGGAGTAAGAATCGCAAAAAGCCCAATGGGAGGATACTCTGTGTGCCCCCTGCCCCGGGAAGGAGGCCCCCTCGGGGGCCAGAGAAGCAAACGAAAGCCCACAGCCCACTCACAGACCTCCCAGGGCAGCACAGAGCATTGGGGGCTCCAATCCAGCTCCCGCCCTAGATGGGTGATGACCCCACTGCTCCAGCAGAGGTCACCTCAACCCTAAAATCTGGAAGTAGGGACTTCCCTTCACTCGCGGGGCACTGGATAAGGGAGTCACGGAGTTGAGCCCTGAGCACCCCTCTACCACCAGTCTGGCCGGGAGCTGCCAGCTGGGGTCCCTGCACACCCCGCCACCACACCTCTCCCACCCCTGGACCCCTAAGATGTCCCCACGCCTCCCACTCCTGCTAGGCCCACACTCCCCTGCTCTGGACAGGGTGGGCACAGCCCCCAGGACCCACCTGGATAACTGCCTCCAGTGCCAGCTGGGCCTCCAACGACCTCTCCAGCCCCAAGTTCACGGGGTGGAGGCCGTGGGCACCCCTCTCCAGGCCCTGCGCCAGGGCCCTGGAGACCAACACAGCCCGCCCACCCTACAGCCAGACTGCTGTGCTGAGCGCTGGGCAGATTAGGCTTAAATCCGGCGGCGCCCCCACGTGATCAGGGAGGTGGGCGGGGCTGAGGGGGGAGGGGAGGGGAAAGGAGAGGGTGGGCGGGAAGCTGGGCAGCGGGGAACAGGAGGAGGAAGGACGAATAGGGGGAGGAGAGGACAGAGGGGAGGAGGTTGGGGAGAAAGGGAAGGAGTGGAAAGAAGAGGGAAAGGATGGAGAGGAGGGGGAAGGGAAAGGGGGAAGGGACCTGGAGGTGAAGACCCCCCCCCCACTACACACGCGCGCGCACACACACACACACACACGCACACACACTCTACCCTCTCCAAGCACAGGGGGTGGGGTCAGCATACAGGAGGCGGGAAAGGCCAGTCTTCAAGACTGTCTTTACTGACCCAGAAAAGGGGTCACAGGGTTTGCTAAGAATGTCTTTATAGGGTGCTGGGATGACGTTTTCCCACATCAGGTGCAGGCTGTGGAATTGCCCAGTCCAGGCAAGGAGCTGAATCCCCCTTCTTCAACTCCCAGCCCCACCCCCGCACTGGCTGTGTGCCCCAGGGAAAGCAACTTTGCCTATCTGAGCCTCCGTGTTGCAAGATGCGAATATTGACACCCATCCCATGGAGTCACCTGGGGGCATAGAGAGCTTACAACTGGGCACCGGGCTCAGAGTGAGCATGTGATCAATACTGATTTCATTCATCTGAAGATCTGAAATGTACAGTCCCTGTACCCCGGACCCTGGGGCTCAGAGGTCCACCCACTGCCTGCCATTGTTCCTTCCCTAAGGCAAGGAGGCTGTGCGGTGTAGTGGTTAGGCTGTCAGCTCTGAAATCAGGGTCAGATATGGGGTCGCATCGGAGCCCCAGCTCTGCCACTTGCTGGCAGTATGACCTTGGACAAGTTACCTCTCTGAGCCTCAGTTTCCTCATCTCTAAGATGAAACTGATAGCACCTACCATATAGAGTCACTGTGAAGATTAAATGGGTTGAACAGTGTAAGGGGTTTGCACCACAGCTGGCACGGGGTGAGCAGTGAGTAAACGGCGGCTGCTTTTCCCATTGTCATTAGCGCCATGTGTCTGGGCTCCTGCTACCTCTTGGCCCACGGCCTCAGGGTGCCCTCTGCTCTAATGCCGTGTCCCATAGGAGGCACATTCATGTTATCTCATTAAATCCTCACCTCAACCCATTTCCAGATGAGAAAACCGGGACACAGAAAGGTTGGGGCTCCTACCTATTCAAAGTGGCACACTGCTGCAGGGAAGCGGGAAGCCCTAAGTTCTTTCCACTTAAGCCAGGCAGCCTCCCAATAAGTGCCTCAAGGGCAAGACTGGGGCATTTGCACTTCAACGCTCTACCAACCGTGTCTAAGTCAGACCCAGGAATGCAGCAGGTGCTGCATAAACATACATCAGTCCAAGTGGAGCCTGGAACCCTCACCCGCAACTAGGGAATCTGCTCTGGAAAACCAGGAAACAGGGTACACTGGGCCAAAATAATAAGTGCCTCCACATTGCCATGGCAACCAAGGCCAGATTTAGGCAAAACTAAACGCAGCCAGAGGCAGGAAGCCGTCACTACAAAACCCTGGGACTCCATTTTCCCCCCTCCAGACACCCTCCAGAAAGCCCCTCTACAGGCTGCACACCCATAACCAGAGCAGGGGGAAGCCACAAGCACCCGCAGGCCAGGCTCTCCAGACCTGCTTGCTCAGCTTGGCAGAGACGGGGCCCCAGATGTGCTTGGTGAACTGAACTGAATTATTCTGTGCCCTTCCCCAGCCAGTGCCCTAGGGGATGGGGGAAGGGAGCAGGATACCAGAACCCTTTGGGCTGAGTGATTCCAGCCCTTGGCTCTGTCCACAAAGTTCTCCCCCTCTGGTCC
The DNA here is from genome assembly GCF_937001465.1 of Orcinus orca. NCBI lineage: Eukaryota > Metazoa > Chordata > Mammalia > Artiodactyla > Delphinidae > Orcinus > Orcinus orca. The sequence goes on from NC_064559.1 coordinate 200,141,668, forward strand.
TTCTGGGTTCTATTATAGAGCCCAAGAAACCGTATCTAAACCCTGCGTGTATGTGCATTTTCTAATGTCTGCAGCTTCCATCCAATTCTCAGAACAACAATTGAATTCCTCATAGGAAAGATCTGGATGTTACAGCTTCAGCGTCTGACTGCCAGGAATCCAATCTGGCTGTGCCTCCCCACAAGCTGTGTGACCCTGGGCCAATGGCCAATGAGTTTGCCTCTCTGAATCTCAGTTTCCTTTTCTGTAAAATGGGATAATAACAGTGCCTGCTTCTATTAGGAGGATTAAAAAAGATGATCTACGCTTAGCTATGTGCCTGGATATGGTGTGACAGAAGCTGCTCTGTGTTCACCAAAAAACATTTCTGATTCTTCTTAGGAATATGGCTAGAAGTCATTTCCCAGACTCCACTGCAGTCAGATATGGCCATGTGATCAAGTTCTGACCAGCAGAATTAAGACAGAAAGAAGGTGTGCCACTTCGGACCTGGCCCATAAAAACCTCCCACAAGGACTCCTCTCCTCCCCCCAGCTAGAAGGAAATAACGCTGAGTTCCTAGGGGATGCGAGAGCCACAAGCTGGAAGGGGTCTGGGTCCATGGGTCACCATGTAGAAAGCCACCGAACAGGACTTTTCACAAATGAGAAATAAACTTCTGATGTGTTAAGCCACTGAGATTTCAGGATTTCACTATCCTATCAGCTAGAATTACTTTAATGATTACCCACTGTTACATAGTGCATACGTGTTGTCTATTATTAGCGCTATCATCACTAATATTATTGGCTCCTCCCAGTACCCAGTGTGCTTGGTGAACTGAACTGAATTATTCTGTGCCTCTCCCCAGCCAGCGCCCTACCCAATCTAGAACCCTGCCTGGTACACAGTAGACCCTCAGCCATGGTTGGGCGAATAAACACAGAGGAGACACCCTTTGCACTTGCTCCCTCCCCAGTCCTGCTTAGTCCTTTGACCACCCTGCAAAGCTGCCATTTACCAGGTCCAGCTGCAGGCCTTAGCCAAAAAGTCCCTCAAAGGCCACTCATGAGTTTCAAACATACCAGCTGCTCTCACCCACTTATCCTTTCTTTATTCTCCAGTTGCTGACTAGAAATTATAATAAAAATATTGAGCCAACCATGAGCCAGGCTCTGTGCCCCAGTTTCTGCATCTGTACCATATCTGTTTTAACCTTCTTGACAGTCCCATGATGCTGGTACTGTTCTACCCAGTTTACAGATGACAACACTGAGGCTGGGTGAAGTTAAATGGTTTGCTCAAAGTCATCCAGCCATGAAGAGCTGAAGCCACAGGTGAGAAGTATGCCTGGTTCCAAAGTTTTAAACAATCACACAATGGCTACCATCATGTAGTTAGTGCTTACTGTACGCCAGGCGCCACCCTAGGTCTCTGATGTATATTATATAAGCCACTGCCACTGCTTGCCTGGCCTGCTGAGATGGCTCCTCATGGGTCTCCCTACTTCCTCTCTTGTCCCCCAGCCCAGTCTATTCTCACACATCCCTCTTCTATTCAACCCCCACGCTGGCTACTATCACTCTCAAAATAAAATTCAAAGTCCTACCGCAGTGAACAAGGCCTGCTCAGTCTAGCCCTGGTCTACCTCTCCACCTCATCTCCCCTCTCCCCCAGCTATTCCACTCTAGCCATGCTGGCCTTCTTGATTCTCAAACACACCAAGCATGCTCTGACCTCAGGGCCTTTGCATCTGTCATTTTCTCTGCCTGGAATGCTCTTCTCCCTTCCTTTCATGGCTGACTCCAGACCCTGGCCAAAAATGTCACCTTCTGAGATTGTGAACTCTGACCTCCCTGCCAAAGTGGTTCCTGCCAGTAACTGTTCACTGTTTTCTTCTACATGTACGTTGTCTGTCTGCTCCAAGGTCAGGGACCAAGTCGTCCTTGTTTACTGCTGTCTCCACAGGGCCTAAGGCCCAAAGCGCCATGAACAGCTGTTGAGTGAGTGAATAAATGCTAGGAGACAAGTAGTAATATAGGAAATTAAATGAAAAAAACAAAGAAACGGTTTGGCAGGGGTCACACAGGGCAAGTCTTGGCCATGTTTGATGTGACCCACAGACTGAGTTCCCATAAGGGCCCCAGCGAACACATACCCAACCCCTGAACACCTCGCAGGAGTTCAAGGTAAAAACCAGGCAGTGTCCCCCACAGGGGACTCCTGGGTGGGAGGGGTACCTAGTCTCTGAGGGCTGACCCCCATCCCCAGGGCTTGAGAGAAAGACCAGAGAGGAGGATCTAAGTCAAGGAAACCTCCAAGATCCAGGGGTTCTAACTCCTGAGGTCTTTCCTGGCTGAGGAGCCTGGCCTTAGCCTCTGGTCTGATCCGGCCACAGGATTTGTTTGTTAAGCACCTACTGTGAGCTTAGCTAAGGAAAACAGGGCCCCCTCCCCCAGTGTCCCAATCCCCCAGACAAGTCAAGGTCCCAGATGGAGCTGGGGAGACTGGCCACCAAGGGGGCAGACATTGCCTCAGAGCGCTGTCCTCTCGGGTTGGCAAAAAGATCACGAGGGAGCCTGCTCGTAACGGCAACCCCAGAGACTGGCACGAGGGTGGGGTCTCAGGCCCTACTTTGAGTAACCCAAGGGGGGCCCAAATCCCTGCACAGGCTGTGCCATCTTGGGCAGTTCAATTGGCTGCTCTGGGCCTCAGTTTCCTCATCGGTAAAACGGAGCCACTTTCGACTCCGTATGTTGCACTGAAACACTATCCCAAGCGAGGAGGGCAGGGACGGTGCCTGGCCCACACGAAGCCGCAGCAAGTTATCGCTGCTGGTGGTGACAATTGGGAAAAGCCTCCTACCGCAGCTCAGCCTGGAAAGAGGTGACCCCCGGGGCGGAGAGGCGCTTGCCTGCAGGCCGCTGCGCCCGGGCAGGCCCCCGCCTCCTGCCGCCTACCCGAGCCCGCGGGAACCCGGGCAGGATTTGGAGCAGGACGGCTGGCAGGATGTCCACAGAGGCCCCGGGCGCGCTCTCCAGGAGGCCGAGCTCGGCAGCGCCGGAGGGTGCGGCGCGTACGCCCTGAGCGCCTCCAGGGCCGGGACGGCGGCTCCAGCCCGCCCCCTGGCGCGCGCCCGCCTTCCCGCCCTCCGCGAGCGCCGCAATCTCGGCCCCGCGGCCTTCTCCCGCCGCAGCCCGCCCCGCGCGCCCGAGCACCTGACCCACGGGAGCGCGCGCCGCGGACCTCCTACCTTGGCGCGACACCACCGCTGCCGCCGAGGCCGAGCGGGCCGGGCCAGGCGAAGCCAGAGGGCGGAGCCCGCGCCCGACCCGCCCGCGTCCCCGCGTCGCCTGGGGTGGAGGGCGCGCCCTGGGCCTGGGGCGGGGCCGGCCGCTGGGAGCGTGCGGCAGCCTCAGTCTACGAGCGCTTATCTGGGAGCCGCACTAGATGGAGGGCTTTTCATACACGATCGCATTTACTGCGCCGGACAACCCAGGAAACAGGGATTATTAGCTCCTTATGCATAAACGGGAAAGTGAAGATTAAGCTAATTGCTCAGGGTCTCGAAGCTGAAGGGTGGCAGAGCTGGATGCTTGGGAACAAAGACCCAGCTGTAGTCTCGGTTTTGTGTTCCCTGGCCCAGCCTTAAAGGCCTTAAACTCTTAACACCACACTTTCACCAATGGACAGATCATCCAAAATGAAAATAAATAAGGAAACACAAGCTTTAAATGACACATTAGACAAGATGGATTTAATTGATATTTACAGGACATTTCATCCAAAAAAAAACGAGAATATACTTTCTTCTCAAGTGCTCATGGAACATTCTCCAGGATAGATCATATCTTGGGTCACAAATCAAGCCTCAGTAAATTTAAGAAAATTGAAATCGTATCAAGTATCTTTTCCGACCACAACGCTATGAGACTAGATATCAGTTACAGGAAAAAAACTGTAAAAAATACACACACGCTGAAAAGCAATTAAGCCCTTGCGCCACAGCTACAAAGCCTGCGCTCTAGAGCCCATGAGCCACAACTACTGAGCCCAAATGCTACAACCACTGAAGCCCATGCTCCTAGAGCCCATGCTCCTAGAGCCCATGCTCTGCAACAAGAGAAGCCACTGCAATGAGAAAGCCCGTGCACCACTACAAAGAGTAGTCCCTGCTCACCGCAACTAGAGAAAGCCTGTGCACAGCAACGAAGACCCAACGCAGCAAAAAAAAAACCAAAAAAAAACTAGAGACAAATGACAATGAAAACACAATGACCCAAAACCTATGGGATGCCGCAAAAGCAGCTCTAAGAGGGAAGATTATAGCAATACAATCCTACCTCAAGAAGCAAGAAAAATCTCAAAAAACAACCTAACCTTACACCTAAAACAGTTAGAGAAAGAAGAACCAAAAAACCCCAAAGTTAGCAGAAGGAAAGAAATCATAAAGATCAGATCAGAAATAAATGAAAAAGAAATGAAGGAAACAATAGCAAAGGTCAATAAAACTAAAAGCTGGTTCTTTGAGAAGATAAACAAAATTGATAAACCATTAGCCAGACTCATCAAGAAAAAAAGGGAGAAGACTCAAATCAATAGAATTAGAAATGAAAAAGGAGAACAACTGACACGGCAGAAATCCAAAAGATCATGAGAGATTACTACAAGCAACTATATGCCAATAAAATGGACAACCTGGAAGAAATGGACAAATTCTTAAAAAAGTATAACTTTCTGAGACTGAACCAAGAAGAAATAGAAAATATTAACAGACCAATCACAGGCACTGAAATTGAAACTGTGATTAAAAATCTTCCAACAAACAAAAGCCCAGGACCAGATGGCTTCACAGGTGAATTCTATCAAACATTTAGAGAAGAGCTAACACGTATCCTTCTCAAACTCTTCCAAAATATAGCAGAGGGAGGAACACTCCCAAACTCATTCTAAGAGGCCACCATCACCCTGATACCAAAACCAGACAAAGATGTCACAAAAAAAGAAAACTATAGGCCAATATCACTGATGAACATAGATGCAAAAATCCTCAACAAAATATTAGCAAACAGAATCCAACAGCACATTAAAAGGATCATACACCATGATCAAGTGGGGTTTATCCCAGGAATGCAAGGATTCTTTAATATACGCAAATCAATGTGATACACCATATTAACAAACTGAAGGATAAAAACCATGTGATAGGGCTTCCCTGGTGGCGCAGTGGTTGACAGTCCGCCTGCCAATGCAGGGGACATGGGTTCGTGCCCCAGACTGGGAGGATCCCACATGCCGCGGAGCGGCTGGGCCCGTGAGCCATGGCCACTGAGCCTGCGCGTCTGGAGCCTGTGCTCCGCAACGGGAGAGGCCACAGCAGTGAGAGGTCCGCGTACCACAAAAGAAAAAAAGGCGGGGGGGGGTGGGTGGGGAGGCAGGTCTGAATCTCTAGGGCTTAGGGAGGGGTGTTTTGTCTATAAAAGCATATTTCATTTTATGATTTTACATTTGAAAAAAAGTAAATACCCAGAAAGGAAAGCAGCAGGCCTATAGCCAATGGTTTCCCCATCAGTCAGAGGGGATAAGTAGGAGTTTTATTTATCAAAGAGGAGCCTGGGCTTTTTGGGTTTTTTTTTAACTTTTTTTTTTTTTTAATTTATTTTTGGCTATGTTGGGTCTTTGTTGCTGCGCGCGGGCTTTCTCTAGCTGTGGCGAGCGGGGACTACTCTTCGTTGCGGTGCATGGGCTTCTCGTTGTGGTGGCTTCTCTTGTTGCAGAGCACGGGCTCTAGGCACACGGGCTTCAGTAGTTGTGGCTCACAGGCCAAGTAGTTGTGGCTCGCAAGCTCAGTAGTTGTGGCTCACGGGCTCTAGAGCGCAGGCTCAGTAGTTGTGGTGCACGGGCTTAGCTGCTCCATGGCATGTGGGATCTTCCCGGACCAGGGCTCGAACCCATGTCCCTTGCATTGGCAGGCGGATCCTTAACCACTGTGCCATCAGGGAAGTCCCCAAACCCATGCTCTTTCCTCTACACCATGCTGCCTAATGTGAGATTTTGGGAGGGACAGCAAACACGGTTCCTCTCTCCTTGACCCTATCCCCGGGGACCCCAGGATCCTGCTGCAGGGAGGCACATACTTACACCAACCCTCCTCCAGAGGCCTTGAGCTCCCCTGCTGTGCTGACTCAGTGACTCTGCTCAGCTCAGCCTGGCCTGTGAGCATTTGAATACCCAGGGCTGCTGCCCACTGGTCACTGCTCCATAACCAGGTGGTGCCCAGCCCAGAGCCCCAAGGTCCAGCCACCAGAAGGGAGTTGTGTTGGGTACTCACCCACTCACTGCGGAGGGTTCTAAGTCTGCAACTCAGGTAACTGGGAAACAAGTGACTGGGACTTACCAACCCCAGGTTGCTGGAGCCAAGTGCCTGCCGAACCCAGGTGCTAGGCTGGGTTGGACTCTGCCCACCAACAGCAAAACCACATTACCCAGGAGGCTTAGAGGACAGATGTTCTGGTTAACTGGATTTGCCAGATATCTTAAGGCTACTTGGCAATGCCTTTTAATGCCTGGCTTTAACAGCAAAAAATTAGAAAGACCAAAATGTCCAGCAATAGGGGACTTGCATATGTAAGTTGTTCATTTAATGGAATACTATGAAGTCTTCCAAATGTTACAAAAAAAGTTCAGCAACTGGAGAAATTGTTATACATATATATTTTTAAATTTTATGTGTGTATGTATGTATTTATTTGGCTGCGTTGGGTCTTCATTGCTGCTTGCTGGCTTTCTCTAGTTGCGGCGAGCAGGGGCTACTCTTTGTTGCGGTGCTCAGTCTTCTCACTGCTGTGGCTTCTCTTGTTGTGGAGCATGGGCTCTAGGTGCACGGGCTTCAGTAGTTGTGGCTCGTGGGCTCCAGAGCGCAGGCTCAGTATTTGCGGTGCATGGGCTTAGTCGCTCCCTGACATGTGGGATATTCCCGGACCAGGGCTTGAACCCGTGTCCCCTGCATTGGCAGGCAGATTCTTAACCACTGCACCACCAGGCAAGTCCAGAAATTGTTATATTAAGTGAAAAGTTTCGGAATAGTAGGACAGAATTAGCCCTTGTTTGTAATTTTTTTTTTTTTTTTTTTGCGGGATCTTAGTTCCCTGACCAGGGATTGAACCTGGGCCACAGCAGTGAAAGTGCCGAGTCCTAAACACTGGACCACCAGGGAATTCCCAAAAAATATTTCTTGTATATAGATATAATAGGAAAAACATGAGAAGACACTAAAACGTTAACCATGCTATCTTTAGGTGTTAGGATGACAGATGACCTCTTAAACATAGATTTTCTTTTGTTGAAAAGATGGTACATTTACATGGTTCGAATTCAAATAGCGCAGAACGTTGTAAAGTAAAAGTAAGTATCCCTCCCATCCCTGTCTCCTAGTCACCCAGTCTCTCCCTGCAGGCAACCTGTGCGGTGCTGTTTCCTATATATCTTTCCAGATATTTTATGCACATAAAGTATATTTTCCCCTTCCCATTTTATGCGAAAGAGAGCATGTCTACACCTTACCCCCAATACTTAGCAGCTTAACACATTTATTGTCTCAGTTTCTGTGGGTGGGAAATCCAGGTGCAGCTTAGCTGGGTATTGTCTCCACACCTCTCACAGGCTGCAGTCCAGGTGTCAGACAAGAAATGTCTTAAGCTAAGTTTTGGGGTGATTGTTACCCAGCAATAGATAACTAATATAGACGTGTAGGCTATTTCCAGTCTTTGCTATGATAATATTACATTTGCTTGTTAATATTGTGTTTTTCTGTTTTCTTATTGCATTACACACCCATAATCAGGTCTACTCTGCCCACAGAGGATGGTATCTTCCTGTCATTCCTTGCTCAGAGAAATCAACAGATATTGAGCACCTACTGTGTGTCTGTAATGCATTTCAGTGGTTTCCAATTACCTATGGAATAAAGCCCCACCCCTTGGTCTGTCATTAAACACCTGCCATATTAGGGACGCTTTCTTTTGCGGTACGCGGGCCTCTCACCGTTGTGACCTCTCCCGTTGCGGAGCACAGGCTCCGGACACGCAGGCCCAGCGGCCATGGCTCATGGTCCCAGCCGCTCTGCGACATGTGGGATCTTCCCGGACCGGGGCACGAACCCGCGTCCCCTGCATCGGCAGGCGGACTCTCAACCACTGTGCCACCAGGGAAGCCCCCATATTAGGGCTTTCTTAATCCACATGGAGGGAATGGGAACGTCCATGTATTAGGCAGGTCTTAGGTGCCAGCCCTGTCAGCAGCACCACTCAAGATCAACCTGATTAAAAGCATGGATGCTAGAGCCAGGCTGCCTGGGTTCCAACTTAGCAGCTATGTGACTTTGGGCAAATTACATAATCTCACTGTGCTTCAGTCTCATCACTTGTAAAACGGATGAGTATCTATCTCATAGGGCCGTTGTGACAATGAAATTAATCTTAAAAATTATTTATTTATTTTGGCTGCATGGCTTGCAGGATCTTAGTTCTCTGACCAGGGATCGAACCCGTGCCACCTGTAGTGGGGACGAGGAGTCTTAACCACTGGACCGCCTGAAATGAATTTTATGTTAAGTGCATACAACAGTGCCTTGTGCAGAGTAAGCAGCACATAAGCAATAGTTGCTGTCCACATACAGGGAAAGTGAGGCCCCCAAGGAGCAGGTTAAGTGACCTCCCAAGGCCATACAGCCATTAAATCTGTCCACTTTAAAAAAAAAATTTTGGCTGCATTGTGTCTTCGTTGCTGTTCCCGGGTTTTCTCTAGTTGCGGTGAGCAGGCGCTACTCTTCATTGTGGTGCGCGGGCTTCTCATTGCGGTGGCTTATCTTGTTGCGGAGCACGGGCTCTAAGCGCTTGGGCTTCAGTAGCTGTGGCACTCAGGCTCAGTAGCTGTGGTGCAGGGGCTCAGCTGTTCCATCGCACATTGGATCTTCCTGGACCAGGGTTCGAACCCGTGCCCCTGCATTGGCAGGATTCTTTTTAAAATTTTTTAAATTTTTTGCTGTGTTGGGTCCTCGTTGCTGCACGCGGGCTTTTCTCTGGTTGCGGCGAGCAGGGGCTACTCTTCATTGCGATGCGCAGGCTTCTCATTTTGGTGGTTTCTCTTGTTGCAGAGCATGGGCTCTAGGCGCACGGGCTTCAGTAGTTGTGGCACATAGGCTCAGCAGTTGTGGCTCACAGTCTCTAGAGTGCACGCTCAGTAGTTGTGGCGCATGGGCTCAGTTGCTACACAGCACATGGGAATCTTCCCGCACCAGGGCTCGAACCCGTGTCCCCTGCACTGGCAGGCGGACTCTTAACCATGCATGACCAGGGAGGTTCCTGTCCAGACTCTTTTCTCACACTGACTCCCATCTCCAATGCCCTTCACTCAACTCTTGTATTAGTTATCTATTGCTGCCTAATGATATTACCATCTTGGCAGCTTGAAACACATTTACTAACTCAGTTTCCGGGGGTTAGGAGTCTGGGCACAACTTGGCTGGGTCCTCTGTAAGGCTGCACTCACAGTGCTGGCAGGCGGGGCTCATCCGAGGATCAACTGAGGAAGGCTCTGCTTCCCAGCTCAGGTGGTTTTGGTAGCATCCGGTTCCATGCAGACCGCTGCCCTGAGCTTCAGCTATTTGTTGGCTATCGGCAGAGGCTACTTTTGCCACCTTGACACTGTGACCCTCGGATTAGGGCAACTCACACAACATGGCAGGTGGTTTCTTTAAAGCACGACAGATGTTGCAATGCCATGTCATTTAATCATGGAAACATCTTGCTGTAGTCCGCCTGCCACCTCAATGTGTCCAAGTCCTCCTGCTGTACAGAGAGCAGCTCAGGTCTCAAAATCCCGAAACCCAACATCCATCTCTTACCCCCACCCCGCCACTTTGGAAGCTCCAGTCAAGGGTGTAAGTGAAGAGATGCCTGGTTTGGTACTGGGAGTTTTCCTGGGGACCCTGGTCCCATAGCTGGGATTCCAGTTGGTGATGGAGAGCACCAGACTATCCCCTGCCCACCAGAGACCCCTCAAGGTGCTTTTCAGGTTAGATTTTGTGACTGCTGTTTCTTCATCAGCTGCCTTATCAGCACCATTATGAGTAATGGTTCTGGATGCGTTACCTGATTCTACATCAAGGTGATTAAAGTCAAATTATAGGATGGGTACCCGCTAGTGCTTCATATGCCTCATCTGAGTGACACTTGGCTTAAGGAGCCTGTGGTCACACATTTACCAGTAGACAACCTAGATCAAAGCCCAGGTCTGTCTGCAGGACCCAAGGGCTTACCTTCAATGGTATATGCTTCTGGTTAAGGCTCTCCTCTAACTCTAAGCTTCCTCTTTTCTAGCCTCTAAGCACTTATAAAGATAGGGAGTAATGGGAAGCAGACACAAAGAAGTTTACCACTCCTGAGAATCCCTTGATGCAATTTCCTTTTCCTTATTCAAAGGACATGAGGATCCTCAATTCCAATTTTCTTTGTCCTCCCTTACACAGTTTATTAGCCAGAGCGGCCATTTCTATAACCAACAACAAAAATGCATCTTTCTTACAGAACCCAGACATGACAAGCACCAAGGCCTTTATCTTATTTTTTGGCCTCTGTGTGCCCAGATACCCTTACTATTTAGGAAGATGCTTCTATGGGGAGGTCTTGGTGGGAGGCAGGACTCTCCTCCCACATTAGAAGGCAAGGAGCCCAGAATGTCCCAGAATGGCAGAAAGACTGTCTCTTCTATGTGGAAGGGAAATTGCTGGTTGCCTTAGGGCAAGAGGGCCAAATTCCCCTATTTTGGCCAATCTGTCACCATGGCCCTAGACTTTTAAGTCTGGACAAATGCTCAGTGGTGAGAGGTGGCTGAGGCATCCTGGAGGGTTTGGCAGCCATGCCGCCAAAAACACTTCCATCTCTGATGTACACTGACAGAGTAGAAATATTTATTTTTCATCTTAGAAATCTGGTCCCACAAAGGGGCTAACATTTCTTTTCAGTTCATCATCTTGACCCTTCAAAAAAAGAAATCTTTCAATTAAGAGGTAACGTACGTCGATAAAAGCAATTTTAGAGGTTGTGCTCAGATAAAATTATTTCTTATAAAATTATTTCTTATAAACCAGGCAACTCTAGACTTCCAGTTGCTTCAGAACTCCTTCTTTCATGTACAGTCCCTGAAGAAGAAAAGAAAGTAAGAGGTTGTCTGCAGACAAGGCACTTCAGAAACCACCCAGGAGAAAACCCAAGTCCGCCAGGAACTGCACTGTGAGCCCAGAGAGCTGCCAGTGAACGGGAAGGCCAAAGCCCCACCTGCATGAGAACAGCTGCCACTTTCCAGCGCAAACACTGTCGCACCTGGTTTCCAGCGTCTGCCCGGCCCGGCAAACACGGAAACCAGGCCCCACAGCCGAGATGAACACTGCTTCCTGGGGCTCGGAGCAGCTCCTGCGACTGACAGTGAGGAATGCTTTCAGAGGCCCCTGCGGGCGCAGACTACAGAAGCAAGCCTTTTGCAAAGACAATGAGTTAGTGCAGATCAGCATGTTAGCAAAGCAAGTATCAAAAAAATCTTAAAAGTCTGGATAATACTCTTGATTTCCCTCCTGATTATCTGTCCAAGCTGCAGCCTATAAACCTGCTAGAAATCAGGAAGGAATCCCTCCTCTTAAGGCACCTGACTGGAATGGCTACAGCCAATGGGAGTGAGGAAAGCCCCCCTCCAGACACTGATCACGTGACACCTGTAACCCCCCGAGAAGGGGTGATCTGAATCCAGGCAGCACACTCGACCCCTTCTTTTGCTTCAGGGGCTTGTGTTTAACACGAGTCTTTGCGATGGAAGAAGTCTCAGAGTCTCTCTCAAGTCAAGAGGACAGACAGGGACAGGGATCCTGCAACTCTTCTCCCGTGTTCTGGCTGCACGCTCGAATCCCAGGAAACAGCGCGACATGGTGCCCATTTACTGCCTGACACGCCCAGTCTGTCAGGCGAGTTCAGGCAAGGAAGAGGAGAGGAGAGAGTCATGCTCCAAACAGAGGCTGGCCAGGGAGTGCTTCATCCTCCTTCCTTCTGCCCAGATGAGGCAGCTCCTTTCCAGAACTTGTGTGAGGAAAAGGAGTTGTGCTCAGGTCAGAACTGGACCCAGCCTGTGCCTGGCTGAGTCTGGCTGGAGGTGGACCTGGAAAGGTTAGATAGGGAGGGGTGGGAGATTTCAGATATCTGAAAATACAAAGCAGATAAGACGGGACTTCTTTCTGGGCAGAAAGAGCTCCAAAAGGCCAGTCCCCGAGTGTTCTAGAACAGGGGTCAGCAAACTACAACCCAGGACTAGACCAAATCTAGTCCTCTGCCTGTTTTAGTAGGTAAAGTTTCATTTGTACAGAGCCATGCTCATTCATTTATATACTGTCTGTGGCTGCTTTTGAGCTACAAGAACAGTGCTGAGCAGCCGGAACAGAGACCACATGGTCTGCACAGTCTAAACTATTTGCTTCCTGGTCCTTTATAGAAAATGTGTGCTGACTCCTGTCCTAGAGCTTGTCCACATAAACAACTGTGTGACTAGTATTTAGCATCTCTTCACCCTGACACCAAGTAAAGGCTCGAAATTTTAAGGAAGCAGAAAAGGCAAGAGCCCCTGCCTCAGAGGTCCCATGACAACGGGCCAAGGCCAGAACCCAGGTTAACTCTCAGCCCAGTATCCTAGGGTAGCTGCAGGGGAGGAGGGGAAGAGGGAGGTACTGGTGACAAGCCAAAGCACTTGGTGAGGTGGTTTAAAGACCAGAAAGAGTTGCAGAAGGTGGCTCCAGGCCACCCAGCAGTGGACACCAGCAAAAAGCCTTCCCGGAGAGAAACATGCCTCCCAAAGTGGGCACTCTGGGGCTCTGTCCTCTGGCTGGCCGGAAAATGTCTGAACCAGAGCTGTTGCTCCCAGGTTTTTGAGAGAAAGAGCCTTGGCCCCAGTCCCCCACAGAGAACATGACCCTCCTCACCCTGTGGATTTGGTAAAGTCTCCCCAGATGTCGGCGGTGGCAGTAGCGGCAGGCTTGGGCTGCGGCCAGGACACAGTGGCACCTCCAATTGATGTCTCCAAGTCTGAAGGGAAGGGAGAGAAGAGAAGGAGACAGAGGAGTCAGAGATCTCCCCTCTTGGTTGTCTCAGTGACCCCGAAATCAGACTCGAGATTCCAGGTGACTGAGAAAGACATACGCGGAGAGACGTGCTTTGGGGCAACAAAACACCTACAAGCAGCCACATTTCCACTGTCTTCTTACGAGCCCTTGAGGGGCTCCTGGAGACAGCAGAAGGCCACACACCCGGTGGAGGGGAGGGGTACCAGCAAGGGCGAGTCACACACCATCACCTGTACCTGAGGCTGACCTCGTTTCAACCGTTTATGTTGGAAATCTGTTTAAAATTTACTATCTCCTGCCCTGACCTCTTGGATGGAGAATGCCCACCAAAACCACAAGGTCGTCTTCATATAAAGTCCTCAGTCCAGAGTCTGCATCAACAAGCTGAGACAATTCTGTGCCAGACAAGTACCAAGTGCTGGGAGCCAAACTGGTTAGGGGCTGGGGAGAGCCTTCCAGAAGTAACAAAGAAGTGGGCATCTGTGTGTATCTTTTTTTTTTAAGTGTGTGTGTATGTGCAGTATTGTGGGGAGCTGAGGGCTGCACTGTAGGCTTTTGGCCTCTGGACCTCTCCCACTATTAGACTTGATCCCGCAATTTCTCTTGTTATATTTTGCCAGTTTATCCTTTTTACTGAACATGTGAACTAGTTTCTACCATTTTACTTCGTATTTTCTGTTTACCTTGCTTAATTTCTTTTCTAATTTCCTACTTTTCATAAGAATGATAAAGTTTAATTTACTCCTTTTGGCTTTTTTTTAATCCCTGGGCTGTTTTGGAAGCTATGGATAGCATTATCAGTCTTTCCATATCTACTGCTTAGAATGCCTAGAGTTCCACCATTTTTAGTTATACAGCTGCGTGTATCTCTTCACTGGGGTGGGTGGCATGATGGGGCAGCAGTGCTGCTTTTGTGTCTTTCTGGCACCTCCCCCAGTGCTGCCAGCTGTCCTTTCTGAAGGGCCTGTGCCTGCCACCCTCCACCTTCCCACCAATTTGCTATGTCTAGGGACTTCCCTGGAGGTCCAGTGGTTAAGACTCTATGCTTCCACTGCAGGGAGCGCAGGTTCGATCCTCGTCAGGGAACTAAGATCCTGCATGCCACGTGGTGTGGCAAAAAAAAAAAAAAATTTTTTTTTTTTTTTTGCTATGTCTAATGTGCTCTGGGCTGGGAAACCAGATAAAACTAGGGCCCTCCACAGTTTAGTTTTGCAGTTCACCAAGTGCCTAACGGACATTATCTCATTTGAACCTCATCACAGTCACTGGAGGAAGACAGGCCAGGACCAGCTGTTTGACTTTATGCAGGTTACTTAAGTCTCAGTTTCCTTATCTCTAAAATAGACAGTAACAGTGACTACTTCATAAGACTGACTGGTCTGAGGATTAAATAAGTTAATATATGTGGAAGGCTTAGAACAGGCCCAGCAAACAGTGATGATAATGACGACAACATCACTAAAATGCGAGCTAACATTCAGCGAGTGCTTACAATGTTCCAGGCGTTGTTCTGAGTGCTGTATGTGGATTGGCTCATCGGATCCACACAAGAAACCTGTACTGTAGGGATCATTACTACCCCCACCCTACAGATAAGAAAATTGAGGAACAAAGTAGTAGGTAATTTTCTGAATTTGAACTCAGCCAGTCTGATTTTGGAACATAGAGTAAGTGCTCAAAAAATGTTAGCTATTCACAACTCTCATTACATGACACCATTTTGTTCGTAAACATGCCAACTGCCTGTCTTACACATTAAAACATAAGGCTTTGAGAGCAGGGACTTGGGCTGTACCTGTAGTATCAAAAGGGTCTCAAACACTACCTGGCACATAGCAGGATCTCCAAACTGGCCATTAAAAATGCACCAGCAGGGCTTCCCTGGTGGCACAGTGGTTGAGAGTCCGCCTGCCGCTGCAGGGGACACGGGCTCGTGCCCTGGTCTGGGAAGATCTCACATGCCGCGGAGCGGCTGGGCCCATGAGCCATGGCCGCTGAGCCTGCGCGTCCGGAGCCTGTGCTCCGCAGCCTGTGCTCCGCAACGGGAGAGGCCACAATAGCGAGGCCCGCGTACCACAAAAAAAAAAAAAAATGCACCAGCAATGGAGGGACGGCCTAGGACAGTGGCTCTCAGACCTTAGTAAGCACACAAATAACGTTAAGTATGCAGAGTCCTGCCCCCGTCCCTGGTGATGCCAAGGCAGGTGGTCCTCTGACCTCACTCTGAGAATACCTGCTAGGGTCCAGGCAGGGGTGCTCCCTGACTGCTACTCCTGCCACCCTCCTAGATTAAGGTATTTCCCACAGGGCTGAGGTTTGAAGCCTGACCTCCAGATAGGGGAGCCAATGTCCATGACCATTAAAAGGGAAAGAAAGCATGCTTCTTGTCTGGATCCTGCCCCCCATTCCCCCAAGATGCTGGTGAGAGCTGTGTGGAGAAAGCGGGCTGGTGACAGTCACCCAGCCTGGGGAAGGCCAGGAGCATCAAGCCGGGCTGGGCAGGCAGGGCAGGGACATTGAAGGACTGGGCTGGCATCCCAGCACTGCCAGAGGCTGGCACTAGACACTAACTTCTGGAATCCCAGGGTCTCCAAAAGGCATTCCCTACATCCTGGAACAAGCACCAGTGCACCTGCTGGGGGAGCTGCCTCCCAGCTTTCTAGCACCAAACAGCCTCACTGAGGAGCTTGCTTCAAACTAAATCTCCAATTTTATTTCCCACCACTCACCTTGGAACACTTATGCTGCCTTCCTCTCCCTAAACACAGCCAGTGTTTTAAACATTAAAAGTCTAAGCCTTATTCATGCTCTTCTTCTGTCTGGAATGGCAAGTGTCCCCAGACCCAATCTTCTTCCCTCAAGGTCCAGTTCAATGCCACCTCTTCCATGAAGCCTCCCCAGATCATGCTGGCTGGTAGTTAGTCTGGTCCCCATACGTTTGGTCTCTGTGCCCATGACTCCTCTCTCCTACTATACTGAGCTCCCTGTGAGCAGAGACCATGTCTCCATCACTTAACTCACTCATTCAATGAGCAGCCTCTGAGAACCAGGAACCCACATGCTGATGATTTCACAGCAACAAATGAGTTGTAGCCCCTGCCCATCATGGGGGACAGACGCCCTGAAGGGGTAAGTGGTGGGAAGAGAGGAAGCCCTTACCCAGTGTGGACAGGACCAGCTTTGTGGCACCCACCTTCCAGTTTGTCACACACGGGTACTAAGTGTGACCAGTGTGAGTGAAGGAGGGAAAGCCATGGGGCCCCAGCTGCCAGAGAGGAAGAAGAACCCAAAGGTGCAGGTTTAGCACCAAGAATAGTCACCCTCGAGCACTAACCTGAACTGGGAGCAACTGCTGGCTGGACAATGGATGCCGCCACAGACAACTGCTCCCCAGGGGGAGGGATCAGGGTGGAGGTTTTCCCCCCTGGGGGAGGGGGAAGCAGGCTCAGTCCTCCTGTGCTGGCGGGCCGGGCTCGGGGAGGCCCAGCTGCTCCTTCCTTCTTCTTCATGTTCTAAAGAGAGGGCAGGAATGCGAATCAGTCAGTTCTGCTGGAGTGCCTCTGCGATCAGAAAACTTCAAGAGGAGGCCCAAGGTGACCCCTGGGCCCCAAACGTCCGTATCACCAAAAGATGGTCAAGAGCCATCCATCCAACACTTCTATTGTTATGGGGTGTATTCAATGCATCACAATTTTAAAGCTATCACAAATGCTTTTAATTTAAAAACTCAGCACCCGACTTCATTAATCATCAGGGAAACGCAAATCAAACTACAATGATATACCATTACACACCCACCAGGACGGCTAAGATGTAGCTTATCAAGCACTGACAAGGGTATGGAGCAACCAGAACACTCATATTCTGCTAGTGGAAGTGTAACCAGAGAAAACCACGTTGAAAAACTGGAAGGATCTTTAAAGCTGAACGTATGAACCGACACCCCTGCCATTCCACTCCTACATGGACCCAACAGAAATGCATACACATGTGCACCAAAAGACACACATTTGAACATTCACAGCAGAACTACTTGCAATAGCCCCAAAATGGAAACTACCTAAATGTCCACCATCAGTTAAATGGGTAGATATAGGGATACATTCTCATAACGGAGCATGCCACAACGAGAATAAAGCAACTACACAGAACAATATGGATGCTCTCACAAATACTACAGAGTAAAGGAAAGGAGTCATACACAAAAGGGTATGAAGTGTATGAGTCAATTAATAAAACATTGAAAACAAAACCTAGGGTGTTCAAAGTCAGCACAGTGGCCACTCCATCCTGTGCGAGAGAGCAGGAGAGGGGCTTCCAGAGTGCTGAGAATCACCCACTTTCTTGATCTGGGAGCTAGTTTGTAGGGGTAAACCTGGTTTTTAAAAATTCACTGAGTTCTACATTTATAACATGTGTACTTTTCTGTACGCGCATTATACTTCGACAAAACATTTAAAAAAGAAAAACAAAAACCTGAACACCCAGGTGAACCAGAAACCAGAGCAGCTCAAAGGTGAAGACGACGTGGTTCCCACCTTGTCAGGAGAGCAGCAGCTTAATCACGTGCTGAGACCACAGCCTGAAGGCAAAAGCCCTCAAAGACCTGGGCATGAGCCCAGCTGTGCCAGTTATTTCTAGCTCTACGACCCTGGGCAAGACCCTCAAGCTCTCTAAACCTCAATTTCCCCACCTATAAAAGGGGAGGATGTTTAATTCACACGAGAAGTACCTAAAAAAACACTACCTGGCACACAGCTGATGCTCATTAAATGTTAGTTTCCTCCCAGCAAGATAGAGATTCACATCCCCAACAGTTCACTGGACATGACCTGGATTTTCTCTTAAGGGCCAGCTGGCCAACTTCAAGGGTCCCAAACCATCACCAGCATGAAGCAGAAAAGAGGAGAAAGAGATAGTAAGTAAAGAGGAAGAGCGTTATTTTAGGGTTACAAACTTTCTTCAGAAAACAAATCCACGGGGTCCTTGGTTCCCCCAAATCACTCATCTCCACCCCCATAGCCAGGTAAAGGCCAAGTCATGGCTGTCCAGCCCAGCTCGACCTTTCCCTCTTCTCAACAGGAGCTAATGGGGGAAAGCCAGATGTAGGGCAGCTCAGGACAAGACACAGGGAGCCAGGACAACACCACCAGCAGAAGCTGCCCATGACTCCCAGTGCCCACCCTCGAGGCTTTCCTGCCCAGAGTGCTACCAAATCTTCTTTCCTCAAGGCTCAGACCAAGACACAGCTTGGGATGAGCACACTGACCCCCCACCCCACCCCAGCCCCCAAAGCCAGGACAGAAACACCAGCTCTGGCAGCAAGTGACTGACGTTCCTTAAAGCAGAGGCTTGGCACATGCCGTTCCCTCTGCCTGAACCACCCTTTGACCCCTCTTCCCTTGCTTACAGGTCGCTTCTGCAAGGAAGCCTTCCTTGGTTCCCCCTAACTCTGGACTGCACGCTCCTCCTCTAGGAGCTCATGGCACTGAAGACATCCCTAGGTCGTAGAACCATCCCGCCATGTTGTAATCACACCCAGACTCCCCCCATCTCAGCTCAACTCTGAGCTCTATGACAGCAGAGCCCTTTCGTTCGCCCCCAGCACAGTACCTGGCACCAGGCAGCTGCTCAATAAACATGTGCTGAACTGTGAGAAAAGAGTGATGGGCTCTGGGCTGGGCTTGGTGTGGTGGCCGTGACAGCCAAGTGAGGGGGGGACTCACTGCAATGTTGAGCTTGATGGTCTGGCCCTCCTTGAAGCTTAGGTCCAATTTGGGACCTTGATCTGGGTTCTCAGCTTGTTTTGCAAATTCACACTGCTGTTTCACCCACCTGGAGAGAGAACAGGAAGGAAAAGGTGAGGAGGAGGCGAGCTGCCCTGCCTTCACGCACTCACTTCATTCATACCTGCCACCAGTCCAGGACGAGGCTTTTACTGCAGCAGCGGGGTAGAAACTGAGAGCAGCTTGGGAGTTAGGTGTGAATTTAAATCCTAGTTCTGACGCATACGCAGCTGCACGCACGTCAGTTTCCTCATCAGCAAAATGGGATGACAACTCTCTATGCCTTAAAGACTGCTATGAAAATCATGAGGTCACTTATGTAGAGAGTCCTAACACTGGTCTTTAGGAAATCTGAGAACCTGGCCATCTCCTCCTCAGCATGTGGCATGAAGACTAAGACAAGTTCTCCACATCCTTCCAGGGGCTTAAAAAGTAGATGGTGAGACAGGACAAGTGCCCAGAAAGTATTGAAAGCAACCAAAAAGGTCTCCTACCCTCCATACACCCCTCTTAGTAGCCACCCGAAGCAGAGAAGATCTAGAGGGGCCCACGAGAGCAGCTGCACACTCCCCGCAGCCAGAGGTGGAGGCCTGCAGATGGCAGGGGAGAAGGCCTTCCTGCCCATTTAGCTTCAGAAAGCACCACCAGGGTGTGTGCTGAGTGGCCTGGGAATCCGAGCACTGTTTATCACAGCATGGAGGGACAGGCCCAGAAAGGCCAAAGGAGCCTGACAAGGACTCTGGCCGCTCAGGGGCCTGATGAGGGAAGAGATGTGACACCTCAAAGGCTGGGCCAGCTGACTGGGATGGCAGAGATGCACCTCGGGTAAAGGAAATGACTTCAAAGCAGAGATGAGGACTGGCAGAGCGCAGAGAAGGTGACCTGCCCCGAAGGAGAAGTGAGTTTTCCTGAGGCTCTGCTGGCAGACGTACCACACACAACCACCTGGGTATCCTAACCTGGGAGACCATTCTGTCCGGGGAGAGAGGGAGGAGGCATGAGTATGTGTCTCCTGGAGCCACTCACTTGAAATGATCCTGCAAGGCAACATTGAAGTCAAAGGCATCACCTCGGTCCCCGAAGCCAATTCCAATAAACGCCCGTCGCCCTGGGGGACAACACACGATCAATCCCACTTCCCAGAGGCAGAGAAAACCCTTCTCAGAGGAAGAAGCTCCAAGTCCCATGCGTACCATTTCCATCTTCGATGCGGATAACGAAGTACCTGCTGGAATCCATCACGCTCTCCACAGCTGTGCCTGGAAACTGATCCACTGGGGCCTGAGCAAAGAGCTCCCCTGAAAGCATAAGGGAGGGTGAGCCTTGAGGACCCCCCAGACTGTTTCTATCACATGACTGGGGCCTTTTCCTGAGAGGCAGATGGGCAAACCTGACTCTGGGTTTCAAGTCAAATCCACTTTGGCCGAAGGGAAAACAGAGGAATATAACCAAGGAGAGGTTTAAGTCAGAGGTGGCTTACAGGTCAGATCCACTCACAGTTTCAGCATTTTCAATTTAACTGCCAAACACTTCAAAATCAGATTACTTGTAAAATAATCCAGATGTCTGGCTTCTCTTAAAATCAAAAGCTCTAGCAACGCTGGGCCTCCATTTCTACATGAGAACGATGGGCTGGAGCTGCTGGCCACTCATTCCACCTGCCTCAGCCATTCACAGCCACGGCCCACACCCCCAGGGCCCTGGCTCACGGAGATCATACCTTCAGAAAAGAGCTGGTGCCTGCGGCAGGCCTCCAGAGGAGCCGGTGAGCCCAGTGGAAAGGGGGGAGGGTTTCTGCACTCACAGAAGAACCTGAAGCCAGTGGGTTTAGTCTAATCTCAGGCCAAAAGAGTGACTGCTTTTAAAAGGAGCTCTTGTGAAATGCATCCCCTCATTAACTACGGCTCTCCAGGGCGCAGTGCAGCACACACCTTCTGTGAACATTTACGACTCGCATCATTTTTGCGTGTGCTGATCTCAGTTGACGTTTTAAGTATTTAACCAATAGTTTCTACTAAGTCCTATGGTTCAGAGGTGACTGTGTAATTAAGGCTGAACTGAATCCAAATCGGTGGCCTGAGTTTGTAGCTTCTTGTTAATTTCTCTCTCTAGTTTTGTACCTGGGGACTGGGATTCACCTGGATGCCTTCAGCCTAGAGCAGTGGTTCTCCACCATGGCTGATTTGTCCCTCCCTTCCACCAAGGGACATCTGGCAATATGCGGTGACATTTTTGTTTGCCACAACTTGGGGGGTGCTACTGGCATCTAGTAGGTAGAAGTCAGGGATGGTGCTAAATATCTGAAATATGACTTAGACCACAACACTCAGCTGGCCCCAAATGTCACTAGTGCTGAGGCTGAGACGCTCTGGCCTGGAGTGATTGCAAAGTGAGAGACGAGCACGACCCAGTGGGCATGACCTCAAGCTAAGAGCGTCCTGGGGTGGGTCCTGCAGGTGAGGCTCAGCTTTGAGCAGTGGCTGGTACCCCAGGTGTGTACCTTAAAGTCAGTTCCCAAGGCCCCTAGAGAACAGGTGTTGCCATTCCCTTGTGACACCTCCTGGGACAACCCAGCAACTCTGACAGCCAGAGTTCTCTGGCCTAGCCACAGCAGCTGTCCCTTCAAACTCCTCTGCCACCAATGCTCAGTCATGCTCAAAACAAATCAATGCTTTGGGTCACCCTGCAGTTCACAAAGCATTCGGATAAATACGTGCTCACTTTGTATTTCCAACAACCTTGTGAAGCAGGAGCTAATGTGAGCCCCATTTCACCAAAAAGGAGGCCAAGGTGCCAAAGGTCACGTGGCTGCCCAAGGTCCCACAGCTCAGACAAAAGTGATGCAGACCTGACAAGAGGCGGCCGGTTCTGCCTATGAATCTTGGCATTTTATTTGCCCCACAAGGAAAATCTCTACATGTTAGAAAAAATAAATGACCGAATGCCGGGGCATCTGACTGGGCAAGCCCTGCGCCCGATTCCGGCTCTGGCTGCGGGGGCTGGCACTATTCCAGGCCACGCTGCCCTGCACAGCTCACCCAGAGGCCCTGGTGGTGCAGGACTTCAGAGAGATTTCACCAAAGGTGAGAACTGCCAGCTGACCCCAGCACAGCCCAGCTTGGCTTGTCCTCTCACCACAGAAAGAGCTGAGAAGGACAGTTTCCAGTTCTTTCAGTTAATGGGTGTGGTCAACCTGGGAGGTTACCATTTGGTCGATAAGCAGAATTCCTGATTAAGAACCCGAGCTCAGCAGCAGAGGGCTATGCGTCTTCACCCGGCTTATCTTCCAGGCAAGCTCCGGAGCTTCCTACTTGGGACCAACCTGCATGTCTTCTCTCCCTGGGCTCCAAAATTAGTATTTTCTTAAGGATGCCCAAAAGAACAGGTGCTTGACAGGAAATACTTCCTTTTAAACTAAAGGCTGGGGGAATGGAAGCGGCTTGTAAGTATACCCGGGCCTTTGATTTCCAGGACAGGGCTCCACGATCCCTGAGTGGCTTGGCCAGGCTCGGGCCACCCATCCCTTCACAAAGTGGGAGGTATGGTACCACGCAGACCTCCCTTGCCTTTACCTGAGGTCCTGTCCTCCAGCTTGATGTAGGCCACCTGCCCTTTTGCAGTGATCCGCAGCCGGCCACTCCATGATGGCTGGTCCAGCTGCCATTCCGCAGCCCTAAATGGACAAAAACCATTGTGCCTCTGCCAGAGGTTCCTGCTCCACTACTCCAATGCTGGGGGTGGGAATGGGAAGGACATGTGGGCTGCTCGCTCCAGACCAAAGGTTGGCAAACATTTTGAGAGAAGAGCCATACGATCTCTGTCCCAACTACTCACTCTGCTACTGCAGAGGGAAAGCAGTCATGGTGCATGAACATGTGGGTGCTTTAATTATTTTAACCAAATATTTTCTACTGAGC
This sequence comes from Orcinus orca, assembly GCF_937001465.1. Taxonomy (NCBI): domain Eukaryota; kingdom Metazoa; phylum Chordata; class Mammalia; order Artiodactyla; family Delphinidae; genus Orcinus; species Orcinus orca. The sequence continues at coordinate 200,164,509 of NC_064559.1, forward strand.
ATGGCTGTATTTCAGTGAAACTTTATGGACAACCTGAATTTCATACAATTTTCACATTATGGAATATTCTTTCAAATTTTCCCCAATCACTTAAAAATGTAAAAACCATTCTTAGCTTATGAGCCAAACAAAAACACAGTGGGTCGTAGTTGGCCAACCCCAGTTTCAGATTATAGAGACTGTCTCTGAAGTAGGATTCCAGTTTTCTTTCTGTAGAGAAAGCAGCTACCAGGGCCCATGGTTTGTTTATGACACTGCTAGGCTGCAGTGGTCAGAGCAAACATTTGGGACCACTGAGACCATCTTGAAGGAAAAGGAGAGAGGGGAGCAATCATCAGTAGAAGAGAAAAGGAGAGCAACAGGACATGTGGGATAAGTGAATGAGCATTCAAGAAATACATTCTCAAAGGTATCCTAAGAAGAAATAAACCCAGGAAACCACAGACCTATCACAATGGCCTTTTAAAGTATTAACTTCATATTTTAGTTCTAAGCAGCAGCTCAGTAAAACCCCCAAAAGCAAAAACCTTGGGTGTTTCCAAGAGGCTTTTCTTGGAAGTCCCTTAGCGTATGCCAGGACTTGGAGAGATACCATTAACTGTGGACGCAGATTGTTTTGAAGGCCACACAAATGCAGACTCTCGATTCACAAGTCAGCTGACTCAGCTTCAGTTCCTCTTATTGGGGCAGGAGGCCTTAGACTCAAGATAAGCAGAGTTCTGAGGCTGAAGGGCAGGGGTTGGCAGTTTCCTCTATGCCAACCTAGCCAGTCCTAACACTTGGTAACCTCGATCTCTTGGGACCAAGAGGGACCAAACTCATCCTACTGAAGGGGATGGGGGCAGATGATCACCTCTGGTTTGATGGCCCATCTCCAGTCTGACGATAGAAAGCAAAATGTTTGTTATTTTACTATTGTTGCTTTCATATTATTTTAAAATTATGTCATGGATGTAGTAAGTATTCAATAAAATATTTGTTCACTAGAGAATCAGCTATAAGGGCTTCCCTGGTGGCACAGTGGTTGAGAATCCGCCTGCCAAGACAAGGGACACGGGTTTGAGCCCTGGTCCGGGAAGATCCCACATGCCGCACAGCAACTAAGCCCGTGCGCCACAACTACCGATCCTGCGCTCTAGAGCCCGTGAGCCACAACTACTGAGCCCGCAAGCCACAATTACCGAGCCTACACGCCACAACTACTGAAGCCTGCATGCCTAGAGCCTGTGCTCCGCAACAAGAGAAATCACTGCAATGAGAGGCCCGCTCGCCACAACTAGAGAAAGCCCGCATGCAGCAACGAAGACCCAACGCAGCCAAAAATTAATGAATTTTTTTAAAAAAAGAAAAGAAAATCAGCTATAAGCCCACATTAACACAACTGGAAAGTAACAAGAGGCCAGGTATGTGGACACACCACCATTCTTGTGGTGCAGGCCAATCCTGTATTTCCAACTAACTTGGACAAACATTGCTTTCAAGAGCCCCCCCCCCACCCCCGGTGGCACAAACAGCCATAGGCCAGGTTGTCTGTGTCAGGTACATCATATTTTCTTTTAATATTTTTCTTCTTTTGATACATGGTGACAAAATGCAAACAGTACAAAGAGATATCAAGTCACAGGAAGTCTCCTTTCAATCTCCATTTTCCTCTGGGGGGTAGTTTCCTGTGTTCCCTTCTACACACTCTACGTTTACAAACACGGGTATTTATTTCTCTCAGGTGAACATTTCACCAGCGAAGTACGGATGGATGCTTCCCAACTGCCACACGCTGTGATAAGGACTGCAGCTCGTGCCAAAGAAGCTGGGCAGGGAGGGGTCCCTGGGCTTTCAACATCAGCTTAAAACTACCCGGGACGAGTTCTTTTGACCGATTCGGGGCTCCCTTTCTTCCCCTCGGGGATTTCTGCCAGTGACAGAGTGCCTTTCCCGAAGGCTTTTCAAGGATCCCTTCAAGGCCATCGGTTAGCTCTGAAAAATATAGGTCTGTGACACCACCACTACTGACCCCGTTTAGGGTCCCTGGCCCACCTGGGTCCCCGGCAGCCCGCTCGGCGCTAGATTCGGCTTTCATGCCTTCCCCGCTGCCGGGAGCCCCATGCGTCAGACTGAGAAAGGCGAAAGTCTGGGTCCCCCTCCCTACTCTGGCCTCGAACTGGAAGAAACCGCAGCATTACCTCCCCGCGCACCCTGCCCCTCGCCCGTCAATTGGCGGGGCCGTCCTCAGCTCCCACAGTGGGCGTGTCGGGGGTGACAGGGAAGGGGTTAGGTGGTGGCTAGCCTGGCCCGGCGGCGGGTGGTCACCTGTAACCACGGTTGGTGGCCCGCGGCGGGATGCGGTAGACGTGGACCTCTGGCTTGACACAGAGAACCGACTCGTACTCGCCTTCCTCCATCTCGACGCCCGGAGCCCGCTGGACTTCCGGCTCCTTCCCCGCCGCGGGGCGGAAGCGGCGCGACTCTATGATCCATGTCAGGCTAGAGCGGCAGCTCGCGGGCCTCGGCCGCTCATCGCCCACGCGCCCTCTGCTGGAGGCTCTGGCTCAAGACATGCGGCGGACGGACCTAGGAGCTCATTTGATGCGGAGCGGACTAGGGTTGCCTGGGGGCTTTCTCTTCCACGAGGTCTCGCGGGCCTTTGCAAAGAAAACTTTAATACAGATCCCACTGCAATCCATTGTCTGGTTGTGGGTCATCCCCATCGCCTCAACACTTACACCTGGTGTCCAGTTGGCTGAGATTCAAAGCTGTAGCTACCTAGACAGCTCAGCCTGACGCCTCTCTCTCCTCCAGCCTCTGCTTCCCTCGGCTTTTCCTGAATGTCCCGCCATCTCCTGACTCGTAAGCCGCGACTGAGGCTTTTCCTCCTAGAGAAATCCTTACCTGTCCCACCAGCTAAATGCGATGTCCCTACCCTGCCACCCTTATCCTTACCCACTGTGGGCCCAGGGCCCCTGTTGCCTAGAATCAGCAAAAGGTTGTATTCAAAGAAGCAAAGTTTAGTAATAACATAAATAATTTAAAAAGTATCCCAGTCTTAACTTGGATTTCTCACAGAATCTTATAGGAGTTACAATGTCTAACCGGAGTCAAATTCTCAAAATCTCTTCTCCTCCTCTACCATTCTCTCATTCATTACACAAATATTTAATTAAGTGCTTACAATGTGCCAGGTCCTCTGTGGGGCACAGCTGATCCCAAATTCACTGATTTACTGAATGCTCCCAAACTTTCTCCACTCCCTTCTTCCCTCTCCTCTCTCTCTCCTTTCACTCACTCTTTATAAGCTCTTTATTATAGGATTGATCTACCCTCTTAAATTAAAAAAAAAAATTATTGTGGTAAAATATACATAACATAAACTTTACCATTTTAACCATTTTAAGTGTACAATTCAGTGAAATGAACAACATTCACCACTATCTATTTCTAGAACTTTTCATCATCCCAGACCCTTTACCCATTAAGCAATAACACCCCATTTCCTGCTACCCACCCCCCGCCCCTGGTAATCTCTATTCTACTTTCTGTATATGAATTTACCTATTCCAGGTACCTCATATAAGTGGAATCATACAGAATTTGTCTCTGTGTCAGCTTATTTCACTTCGTATAATGTTTTCAAGGTTCATCCATGTCATAGCCTGTATCAGAATTTCATTCCTTTTAATGGCTAAATGATATTCTATTGTATGGTGTAAAACAATTAATAAACAGAAACTGCAATTAAATAGGAGACCAGAATGGGGAGCTCTTACACCCTGGGATGATAGCAGAGCCCAACAGGAAGAAGAAAGACTCCTCTTCTTTCCTGGCAAGAATTCAGCCAATGAAAAGCCACGAACTCTTTGTTTACTGTATCCTTCTTTTTCCCAACTTCCTTTCCCCCTCTGTGAAAGAGTTCTGCTTCCCTTGCCCCGAGGGAACTTGCACATGGCTGGCCATTGTTGCAGACTCTGAGTTGCAATTCTCTGCTGATCTCATGTAAACCCATCTTTGCTGGAGAAATTATGGCGGTCTATTTATTTCAGGTCAACAACGGATACACCACATTTTATCCATTCATTTGCTGATGGACATTTGGGTTGTTTCCACCTTTTGGCTATTGTGAATAATGCTGCTGTGGATTACTGGTGAATAATACCTGTTCAAGTCCTTGTTTTCAGTTCTCTTGAGTATATATCTAGAAGTGGACTTGCTGGCCCATATGGTAATTCTATGTGTAGCTTTTTGAGGAACTACCAAACTTTTCCACAGCAGCTGCATTTTCCATTTCCACCAGCAAGGGTCCCAGTTTTCCACATCCTTGCCAATACTTATATTCCATTTCCTTTGATAATAGTCATTCCATTGGGTATGAAGTTAACCTCTCTTTACGTGAATTGATTTAACTTCTAATTTCAACTTTGCTCCTTACCCTGATTCTGCACAGCAAAGAAGAAATTGAGAAGTGAGATTTCTTCCTCCTAGTTCTTTGTTCCTAACTCATTTTCCTAAAGTCCTGGAGTGGCAGAGACAGAAGTCCCCTTAGAAGCTGGAGGGGAGAGATGTTGAGATGGGAGGGGAGAGCACACTCCCACACTGACAATCTTGTCCCCTCACATTCTCATCATTCTGTTTACATGTCTGCTCTCCCACTAGACTGCAAGCTTCTTCTTTTTTTCTTAAAGGTTTTTTATTTTATTTTATGTGGACCATTTTTAAAGTCTTTATTGAACTTGTTACAACGTTGCTTCTGTTTTATGTTTTGGTCTTTTGGCCATGAGGCATGTGGGATCCTAGCTCCCCGACCAGGGATCGAACCTACACCCCCTGCATTGAAAGGCGAAGTCTCAACCACTGGACTGCCAGGGAAGTCCCTAGACTGCAAGCTTCTTGGATGCAGGACCCTGTCCCTGCCTTTGTGAATCCCTGTGTTCAGCAGCACAGGGTCTGGTACAGAGTAAGTGCTCAGTGAATGAATGGGTAAATGAGTGTGTGTGTGTGTGTGTGTGTGTGTGTGTGCGTTCATTTGGTTACATCCCAAAGCCAAGGGGCAATTTGGGAATGAGGCACTGTGTTTCCTCTTTCACACTGTCTTTGCATCAGTATGTGCTGCACAACAGTAGGGGAAAATAGGGTATCCCAGGAGTAAAGCACCTGGACCCTTAGAGTTGGAGAAAATTTCAGCTGGGAGAGCATCTAGGACCAGCTCTTAAGAGCTAAACTTTGGGATAGCATCCACCATCAGCACCAACATCCGTCACTTCCTTTCTGGAAGCCAAGCAGTGTGAAGGTGGCCCACGGTGACTGTTTTTATTTATTTATTTATTTATTTATGGCTGCGTTGGGTCTTCGTTGCTGCGCATGGGCTTTCTCTAGTTGCGGCGAGTGGGAGGCTGCTCTTCGTTGCAGTGCGCAGGCTTCTCATTGCCGTGGCTTCTCTTGTTGCGGAGCACCGGCTCTAGGTGCATGGGCTTCAGTAGTTGTGGCACGTGGGCTCAGTAGTTGTGGCTCGCGGGCTCCAGGGTGCAGGCTCAGTAGTGTGATGCACATGGCATGTGGAATCTTCCCGGTCCAGGGCTCGAATCTGTGTCCCCTGTCTTGGCAGGCGGATTCTCAACCACTGCATCATCAGGGAAGCCCACGGTGACTGTTTTGGGCCTCCCCATGAAGCTGCCCCTGGTAGGACACCTTCCTCTCATGAATCTGGAAGGGAATGCTCACTCCGTGCCAGGGGGCAGCCAGGTTTTACAATGTGTTCAGAGCACTTCCCGTTCAGTTCAGTCTAACAAAGATGGGCATTGAACATCGACTATAGGCCAGGTGCTGGGTGATGGGACCACAGAGATGAGGCCCCCCCAGCTCCTGCCTTCATGGAGCTAACAGAGAGGAGGAGACAGAGAGAATGCGGAGTGAAAAGTGCTATGATGGAAGAAACTCACAGGGGGATGTGGGAGCGAAGAGAAGAGAGATCCCACTCAGCCTGGGGGCAGTCAGGGAAGGCTCTCTGGAAGAGGTTACCTTGACACAATAATCCCTGTGAGGTAAGCAGAGCAAGGATTTGTACACAGATGTTCACAAGAGCATTATTCATAATCCAAAAAAGTGGAAACAACCCAAATGTTTATCAACTGATGAATGGATGTACAAAATGGGGAATTCCCTGGTGGCCTAGTGGTTTGAATTCCGGGCTTTCACTGCCATGGCTCAGGTTTAATCCCTGGTTGGGGAACTGAGACCCTGCAAGTTGCACGGTGCGGCCAAAAAAAAAAAAAAAAAAGTAGTATATTGGCCATAAAAAGAATGAAGGGTTGATACAAGCTACAACACAGATGAACCTTGAAAACATCTGCCCCGTGAAAGCCAGTCACCAAGGACCACATAGTGTATGATTCCATTTAAATGAAATGTCCAGAATAGGCAAGTCTATAGGGACAGAAAGATTAGTGGTTGCCTACGGCTAGGGGTGGGGTGGGAGGACTGAGGTGATGGCTAAGGGGTGTGGGGCTTCTTCTGGGGGTGATGAAAATATTCTAAAATTGGAGTGAGGATTGTCCAATTCTGTGAAGATACTAAAAGCCATTGAATTGTACACTTTAAGTGGACTAGTGGTACAATACATGAATCAAATCTCAATGGAGTTGTGAGGAAGAAAGTGCCCTGAAAGGGGGACAGAGTCTCTATTGGCCACCCACCCCCCTCAATTCTATCCTCAGATCCCATGCCTTTCTGCTAGGGGTGGGGCTTCCTCTTCTCATCTAGATTCTCACAGAGGTTGTAAGCTCCAGATGGGGATGGAGAGGGGGCTGGATCCCCTCCGGAGCCTCTGCCCCCTTAAAACTCCAGCTTGTGGAATACTGGGACCTGAGAATTCTGAGGTTGAGACTGCGCTTTCTGAGGTGGAGACGATGGGGGGTGCGTTTGAGGGGTCTGGGAGGGGGGCAGGTTTCCCCCAGATGGGTCATCTAACCCTGGGGCAGGAAGGCTCAGAGGAAAGGGGAAGGCTTAGGGAGCCCTAATGGGAGAGAAGGGAGGAACTCCAAGGAGAGAGAGAGGGGCTCGGTCACAGAGCTGACCTCCTTGTGCCAGGTGAGAGCCTAGGTCCTTTGGGAGGCTGGAGCTGCACCTGCAGTGGGGGTCACCTGGCAGCGGAGGCTTGTTTGCGTTGTGGGGATACAGGCCCAGAGGGTAGGACTGCAGGGTAGGCAAGGTTGGGAGGAAAGGAGAAGGGAGAGGGGATTCGGGTCGGCAGCTGTTAGGGGTACCTCCCCTGTGCCCCTTGTAAACAAACTGTGAGAGCTACCAGACCCCCAGTGTATCCCCAAGGCCTGATGTCACATGTCTGTTAAACAACTGGTGATTGCATGGGTGAGTGAGGGAACGAATTAAGCTTCTTTGGAGGCAAGATAATGTGGTGAGATAAGCAGTCTTGGGAGTCACACAGGCCTGGGTTTGAAGCCGGTTCTTCTGCAGGTTTGCTGTGTGGTATTGGACAAGACTCTGGGCTACCCTGAGCCTCCGTTTCCATATCTTTAAAACAGGGCTGAACCCACTGACCTCAAGGACAGGGTGGTTAGAATACCGTTGGCAAACGTGCCCAGCAAATAGAAGGTTCCTCCGTGGATGGTGGCCGGCCTGTCATGATTTAAAGTGGAAGAAGCAACATCAAGCTCCTCAAGGTCTCACTGAGGGGGTAGGATTTACCCTTAGAAACCAGTTAACAGTGAAGAGAGGTCCGTGGCGTCTCCGTAGAAAGGGTGTTGATGTTGCCTCAAAGGAATTCAGAGGCCGGAGAGAGGGCTAAGGTGGTTGGAAGCTTGGAGAAGAGGTGGGAGCTTGAAGGATGGGGTGGGAGGTGCTGGAGAAAGAGAGAGAAGTGGGAAACGAGCAGAGAGGCTGGGGGATCTGCAGGGTTAGGATGGCAGGAGTCTGCCCAGATTAAAACAGAATGTTTGTGTAGGGTGTGGCAGTACAGCCAAATAGGAGGTTGGGTAGGAGAAGCAAAAATAGAGACCCTAGGGGCTTCCCTGGTAGCTCAGTGGTTGAGAATCCGCCTGACAATGCAGGGGAAACGGGTTCGATCCCTGGTCCAGGAAGATCCCACATGCCGTGGAGCAACTAAGCCTGTGCACCACAACTACTGAACCTGTGCTCTAGAGCCCGTGAGCCACAACTACTGAGCCTGCATGCTGTAACTACTGAAGCCCACGCGCCTAGAGCCCCTGCTCTGCAACAAGACAAGCAACCACAATGAGAAGCCCGCGCACCGCAACGAAGAGTAGCCCCCGCTCGCCACAACTAGAGAAAGCCTGCGCGCAGCAGCAAAGACCCAACGCAGCCAAAAATACATAAATGAATTTATTAAAAAAAAAATGACCCTAAGAAAGGCTTTAGAAAGGGATGTGTCCAGGGCAGGGTCAGGGTGCTTTGGTGAACTACCTATTGCCATTGGTGACTTTAGGGCCCCCAAGACAGACGTTCCCCACTCCTATTCCTTAGCTCCAAGAAGAACGGAATTTTCCTCTATAGCAGCAGCAGCCGTGACACTCTTGGGCTCTCTTTATTTTTGTTTTGTTCTGTTTTTGGCTGCGCCGTGCAGCATGCGGGATCTTACTTCCCCGACCAGGGATTGAACCCGCGCCCCCTGCAGTGGAATCGCAGAGTCCTAACCACTGGACCGCCAGGGAATTCCCTCTTGGGCTCTCCTTAAAATGCATCTTAGCATATTAAGGGCTCTGAGAAATCCTGCAGGAAAGAGCCTATTTCATTTTAACTCAGCACTTTCCAGACACATTTGGCCTCAGAACCCTTTTTTTTGTGTGGTGTACCTCATGGGACCAATATCCCCAAGAACACCTGTTAGGAAATGCTGCTGTAGGGAAAAGTGTGTGGGTTTTGGGACCCGATAGGCCATGGTTTGATTCCTGCTCTGTGACCTATTTGGTGTTGGACCTTGGGCAAGTCACTTTGTTGCCCAGAGCCTCGTTTTCCCCAGAGTCATCATGAGAATTGGGGAAAATATGTGGGTAACGCATGTGGCTGGCTCTCTGGTCTTGCTGCATGCCTCTCCTATGCCAGGCCTGGTCCTACCTCTTCCCCTGAGCCAGGCTCTCTGCATGACAGACTCCACGTGGGCTGCTGAAGAGGCAGTTAGGTCATGGGCTTGGTGGAACTTTGATTGGATTTCTTTTCTGGGAACACAGCATTTGATGCTCCTCACTTGGTACCCTCGTTGGCCCTGGCACAATGCACAACAGAAACGCCCAGATGTACGTGGAGTGTAGGATCACGGCTCCAGAGGCCCAGCCTAGTCCTGGCCTGAGGACTGCCAGCAACAGGGCTGGTGTTGAGCCCACCATATCAGAAGTCAGCCAGGTAGGGACCTGCATCTCTACTCCCAGCAGCCACCTTTCCTTTCCCCTGCCCAGGTTTCCGTCCCTCCCCAACTTCTTTAATTAAGCCTCTATTACAAGTGGCACAAAACTCAATTCAAACTGGATTAGGCAGGAATGAGAACACATCAGCCTGCGAAACTGACAAATCTACCTGTAGACTTCAGGTATGGCTGGATCAAGGTGCTCAGTGAGTGTCTCAGCTCTGCCTTCCTCTGTGGCATTTCCAGGCAGGCTCTCTCTGCAAAATGGCAAGAATTGCCCTGGCCACTCCAGGCCTAAATCTTCCCATCTTACATCCTCTGCCTTAGCATTCCTAACAGGAGGAGAGCCTCTTTGCAATAGTTGAAGAAAGTCTCTGGTATCAGTGTCATTGGCCCAGGTTGTAGTCATATGTTTATCCCTGAACCAGTCACCATGGCAGGGCAGAGTGGCCTGGATCTCTTGGTATAATGGAACCGGAGGTGGTACTCAGCTTGCTCCGCTGAGCCGCGTGGGCCGAATAGAGACAGGAAGTTTCCCATAAAAGAATGTTGGCTTTGTTATCAAAAGAGATGCTGGCTGGGTGAGCAAAACAAGAATTGCCTACTTACTTCCATGGCCTTTAGCCTCCCTGTCCGTTATATCCTTTATTCCCCTGACAGCTGCTCAAAGCTTCCATCCATGACCCTCCTCATCCCCTAGCCTGCAACCTAAGCTCTCATTGCTTCTCTCGGCCTCTTTCCATCAAAAAAAAAATTTTTTTTTTTTAAATGCCAAGTGGCATGAATTGAAGAGCACAGAGAAGATCTTCTTTTCTGTGTCCCCAGAGCCAAAAATGTCACCATAAAAATAGTCAACACTCCCTTGGATTAAGTATCACCCTCTCCCTGTAGCCTCTGTTATAAATCATGGCTTCTCCTAGGTCCCCGGAGAGGGCCTGAAATGGGGGTCTTGGAAGGAGGCTGGGGTAAACATTCAGGGCTTCCTTTACCTGCCCATTTATTTTTCCAATGCGCATAGTCAGGGGGTCTCAGTGCCACCACTTAACCGGCTGTATGACCTTGGGCATGTCACTGCAGCCCTTTGAGCCTCATGGGCTCATGTGTGTCATGTTGAGGATTAACTGAGTTAAGTCCCTGGAGGCACCTGACACTGGCCCTGCCCCGTGGTAGATGCCCTTAGTGTTGGCTCACAGTGAAAACTTGTATTATCAACTGATTGAGCCAGGTTGCCTGGAGTTTGCTGACTCAGGTGAGGCTTGGAGCTGCCTCTAAGTCACTGACTCAAGGTCACCCAACTAGAAAGTGATGGGCATCAAAACCCAGCTCCAGAGCTTGAGCTCTGAAGTAGCGGAAATTGTGGAAGCCTCTCTTGGAACTTGTGAGGGTCTTGAAGTCCCCCAGGGCACTCTGTCAAGTTGTCCTCAGTGGCATCCCCTTGGCCCAGGTACTACTCTGGACTCCAGGTTCACGCTGGAGCCATCGGTGCTGACCGAGCCTCTCTCCCCCTGGCCCTTGTCTCCTCCTTGCCTCTCTCCAATGTCTTCCCCAGTTAGGCACGGGATCTCCCCGTCCCTGAGGCCAGGACGATGCCAGAGAGTGGGAGAATCCCTCCAGAATGGGCCAACACTTGAGCCAGTACCATGGGCATCTTCGTTCTAGGTTGTGTTTACAGATGCTGAAGGGATAGACAGTGGGAAGCAGCCCTCATCAGAACCAGGAGAGCCAGAGGACGGGCCCAGACACAGAGAGGCATCAGAGGAGGGGTCTCCAGAGCTCAGCACCCAGGAGCAGATGCCTCCGGCGGGGCCAAGGTGAGCCAGGGGCTTCCCAGAGAGCAGCTCCAGGAGAGAATCCCCTGTGACTCACCTGGTGGGGGGGGGAGAGGAGGGACAACTTCCAGGCTAAGGTGGATCCACCAAGTCACAGCCCCTGTACTTCTCTTTCATAGCATGAATCACACTAAATAATTGTTCATGTTGACCTTTTGTCTGAGCTCCCCCACTAGACCACAAACTTCTGTGATGTGTCTTGTTCAAGGGGCATTTATGTCTGTTTAACCTCACATCCCTCATGCCGTGGACTCTGCCTGTAGCAGATGAGCAATAAATACGTATTCACTGAATTCATAGAAGAATGAACAAAAGAGAGGCTGAGAGACACAGAAACACACATTTATGTGGAATTATTGTTATTACTTTCTAAATATTGTATATATCTTTAAGCTTGCCTACAGTGAGAATATATTTATTCTTTTTAAAAAGAGAAAATGGAGGGGCTTCCCTGGTGGCACAGTGGTTGAGAGTCCGCCTGCCGATGCAGGGGACACGGGTTCGTGCCCCGGTCTGGGAGGATCCCACGTGCCGCGGAGTGGCTGGGCCCGTGAGCCATGGCCGCTGAGCCTGTACCTCTGGAGCCTGTGCTCCGCAACGGGAGAGGCCACAACAGTGAGAGGTCCGCGTACCGCAAAAAAAAAAAAAAAAAAAAAAAGAGAGAAAATGGAGAGAGAGCCAGAGAGAGGCAAAGTGAAAGACTTGGGAGACTGGTCAGCTTATCATTTAAATTTGATTATAACCAAAAACCTCTAAATAATCTCTTCTACACGATAAGTTAGGGGAATCAATCAAAGCCAGGTGTCAGCACCCCTGAGACAGGCGTTGCGCACCGTGCTGGCAGAAATAGAAACCATTTCCACACATCTGCTTAGACAACTTGGCAATTTGTTTAAACTGCTTTAAAACTGTCTTTACCCTCATCTATTTCTAGAAATATCTAGGAAATAAGTGCATATTCAGGCAAAGTTTTATGCACAAAGATTTCCATATTATTTTAAATGCTAAAAAATTGGAAATGCCAGTGTGCACTAAATGCTCATAATAGGGGGATGGTTAAGTAAGTTATGATTTTCTATAAAATAGAGAATTTTAGGGGACTTCCCTGGCGGTCCAGCGGTTAAGACTCCACGCTTCCACTGAAGGGGGCGCAGGTTCAATCCCTGGTCAGGGAAATAAGATCCCACATGCCACACAGTGTGGCCAAAAAGTAAAAAAAAAGAGAGAGAGAGACAGAGAGTGAATTTTATACTTTCATTAAAGAGCATGCTTATGAGAGATTTTTGGCATGGGAAAAATTTAGATTATACTGTTAATTGAAAAAAGATTGCAAAATTGTATTCGCAGTATAACTAGGTAAAATTATGTAATAATTGAAGATGGTATTTAAATGAATCCCCATTAAAAATATGTATGTATATCCTTAGGAAGAAGCCTGCAGGAAATACTCCGGAATATTAAAGTGAGATCAGATAGGTGCAGATTCAAATCCGGACCTGTCAACTTCAGCTTCATGACCCGAGGCTTAAGTCTTCCGACCTCTCTGAATCTCAGTTCTCCCTGATCTTTCTTTTTTTTTTCTAAAAAGCAATAAGTAATAATAAAATATTAAATCCTAACTCTCTTAAACATTGACCTCAAAGTGTCTGTGATTGGGGGAATTCACATTAGTCCTTTATTCTTTCTCCTAGGCATTAAGTTATGCACCTATGGTGTGCCGAACCCTGTGCGGGTGCTCTGGGAACTACGAAGAAATATAAGAATGTAAAACTCTGCCCCAGTTTGGGAGCTGAGGTGTCCCTTTGTCTGTTCTCCCCAGGATGAAGCAGTCATCTTTGGCCCCCACAGGAAGGGCCCGGGGAGCTGCAAGCAGGCCAGGATCAGGCCACGCCAGGAAGTGAGCTGGAGGTGCTGCCCTCCAGGGTCCCTGCAGCACAGGAAAGGCTGCAGCAGCAGAGCTCATGGAAGGAGACCAAGGACCAACAGGGGAGCCAGCAGAACCTAGGAACTGTGGAGGGTCAGTTCCCCGAGAGCCGCCAGGTAATGTCCATGGAGACCTGGGCAGGAGGGTATGGAATGACTGACCCACAGGGGAGGCGAGGGAGCAGGGAATTGTTGGAGGAGATGATGGGGGGTTCTGTGTAAAATTAAAATCGGGACATGCTGGTTTTAACAAAGCTCAGACAGCTTTTCACGAAGATGGCGCCGAAGGCAAGGAAGGAAGCCCCTGCCCCTCCTGAAGCCAAAGCTAAAGCAAAGGCTTTGAAGGCCAAGAAAGCAGTGTGGAAAGGCGTCCATAGCCACACACACACACAAAAGAAGATCCGGACGTCACTCACCTTCCGATGGCCCAAAACTCTGCGGCTCGGGAGGCAGCCCAAATATCCTCAGAAGAGCCCCCTAGGAGAAGCAAGCTTGACCACTGTGCTACCATCAAGTTCCCCTCACCACCGAGTCAGACATGAAGAAAATAGAAGACGACAAGGGACTTCCCTTCCTTGTCGGAGTGGCAGAGTGGTTAAGAATCCGCCTGCCAATGCAGGGGACGCGGGGTCGAGCCCTGGTCCCACGTGCTGTGGAGCAACTAAGCCTGTGCGCCACAACTACTGAAGCCTGCGCGCCTAGAGCCCGAGTTCTGCTACGAGAGAAGCCACCTCAATGAAAAGCCCGCGCGCCGCAACGAAGAGTAGCCCCTGCTCACCACAAGTAGAGAAAGCCTGCGCGCAGCAACGAAGACCCAACGCAGCCAAAAATAAATAAATAAAAAGAAAACAAAAGAAAGGAAAATAGAAGACAACAACACACTGGTGTTCATTGCAGACGTCAAGGCCAACAAGCACCAGTTTAAACAGGCTGTGAAGAAGCTCTATGACATTGACGTGGCTAAGGTCCACACCCTGATCAGGCCTGATGGAGAGAAGAAGGCACATGTTTGACTGGCTCCTGACTATGATGCTTTAGATGTTGCCAACAAAATTGGGATCATTTATACTGAGTCCAGCTGGCCAATTCTCAATATAAAAATTTTCACTATAAAAAAACAAAAACAAAGCTCAATTTTTTTTTTTTTTTTTTTTTTTTTTTGCATTACGCGGGCCTCTCACTGCTGTGGCCTCTCCCGTTGCGGAGCACAGGCTCCGGACGCGCAGGCTCAGTGGCCATGGCTCACGGGCCCAGCCGCTCCGCGGCATGTGGGATCTTCCCAGACCGGGGCACGAACCCGTGTCCCCTGCATCGGCAGGCGGACTCTCAACCACTGCGCCACCAGGGAAGCCCTCAATTTTTTTTTTTTTAATGCTAGGATATTCTAGCATCTGTTTCTTAGCTGCTGAGCACTATGGGACCCTGCAAGATGTGGTTAGAGTATGGTACCTTTTCCAAACTTATTTGAATGTAAAATATCTTTTAATTTATTTTTATTTTAAGATTTAAGTTTTTTTTAAAAAAACAAACAGCTTCAGTGAGGTATAATTGACATACACTTGCGCATACTTCAAGTATACAATTTGATGTTTTGGACACCTGTATACCCACGAAACCGTCACCACAATCAAGAAAACAAACACATCTATCACCCCCCAAAATTTTCTGTGCCCCTTTGTCATCTCTCTTCCCATTCACCCCCAGCCTCAGGCAACCACTGATCTGCATTCTGTCGCTATAAATTTGTTTGTATTTCCCAAAATTTTCCATAAACAGAAGCATACAGTATCCACTCTTTTAGTCTGGCTTCTTTAAATTATCATGATTATTTTGAGAGTCAGCTATGTTAATGTGGGGATGAATGTTTTATTCTTTTTATTGCTGAGTAATATTCCATTGTATGGATAGGTCACAGTTTCTTGTCCTACTATATAGCACAGGGAACTATATTCAATATCTTGTGATAGACCATATAGGAAAAGAATATGAAAAGGAATGTTTATATATGTATAACTGAATCACTTTGCTGTACAGTGGAAAGAAACAAAAACCAGTTTCTTCATTCTTTCATCTATTGATGGACATTTGGTTCGTTTCAACTTTTTGACTACTACAAATAAGACTTACAGAAACATTCATGTCTATATGTACATGTACTTTCATTTCTCTTGGGCAAATAAATGCTTAGGAGTAGAATGGGCCATATGGTATTTGTATGTTTAACTTATTAAGACACTGCCAAACTTTTCTCCAAGGTGGTTGTGCCATTTTACGTTCCCATGAGCAATGTATGAGAGTCCCACTTGTTCCACATCCTCCCCAAAACTTGGTATGGTCAGTTTTTAATTCTAAGCATTCTAATAGGTGTATAGTTGAATCTCACTGTGGTCTTTATTTTCATTTTCCTAATGACTAATCATGTCAAGCATCTTTTCATGCGCTTATGGGCCATTTGTATATCTTTGGAGAAATGCCTATTCAAATACTTTGCCCATCATTTTAATTGAATTAGTCAATTTATTGTCGAGTTGTAAGAGCGCTTCATATATTCTGGATACGAGACTGTTATCAGATCTACGATTTACAAATTTTTTCTTCCATTCTATGGATTGTCATTTCACTTTCTGACCTTTTTTTACAAAACTGGGTTGTTTTTTTATTCTTGAGTTTTGAGAGTTCTTATCTATTCTGAATACAAGTCCTTTATAATATATGTTAATTTGTAAATGTTTTCTCCCAGTCTGGGAGCTGTCTTTTCAATTCTCTTAACAGTGACTTTCAAAGAACAGAAGTTCTTAATTTTGATGAAGTCTAATTGCTCAGCTTTTTCTTTATGGCTGTGCTTTTGGTATTATTTCTTAGAAATCTTTACTCAACCTGAAGTCACATAGGATTTTCTCCGCTGTTTTCTTTGAGAAGTTTTATTGTTTTAGGTTTAACATTTAGGTTTATGATCCACCTTGAGTTAATATTTTGCATATGGTCTGAGTGATGGATTGAGGTTCATTTTTTGCATATGGCTGTCCAACCATCCCAGCACCATTTGTTGAAGACTATCCTTTCTCTGCTGAGTGTGCACCTTTGTCGAAAATCACTTGACCACATATGTGTGAGTCTCTCTACTTTGTTTCATTCATCTATTTGTCTATCCTTATTCCAACACCACACTGTCTTGATTATAGCAACTTACTAAAGTCTTAAAATCAGTTAGTGTAAAAATCCCCTTTGTAGGGAGTGCCGTGAAGGACTCTGGTTCTTTGAAACATCCCTTGGGAAATCCCATTTAAAGAGGACATCTCACTTTCTGCAGGCTCCCATTCTACCCGCACAGAGAAGCCTGGATATGACTTTGGGCAGGTCCTGCCTCCTCTGGGCCTCAATGTCCTCATCCCTCAAAATGATGGAAAGTGGGTGACCTTCTAGGGGTGCTGGGAGAACTCAGTAAGATAATGCTTGCAGTGCTTGCTTGAGTAAGGGTTTGACAGCTGGCCTCTGGTGAGTGTTGAGGGTCAACTGAGAGCCAGGATGGGGCTCACCATCTTGATGTCCTTGTCCTTGGCAGGACCCAGAGTGTCAGCCCTTCCCAGGTCACCTGGCCGCCAATGAGCCAGACATAGTGCAGCCAACAGAGCCTTGTTGCACCTTGGACAGCTGTGGACAGCAACTGGGGGACAAGCCCCCCAAGGGAGTGGACACCCCACCCATCAGGCCACAGGGCGCTCTGCCAGAGCCTGGCTCAGGGGGACATGAGGACAGTCCCCAGGAAGCAATGTCCCTAATGCCCACGGCAACTCTGGAGGAAAAGACGGCCCACTCTTCCCCACCATCTATGCCAAGACCTAACACACCCAAAGAAAGGTAAGGCATCCTCTGATGGCCCCCCACCCCACTCCCTGGCCCCAACAAGACTGCTGTTCTGCTAAGCTACAGGGGAGGTGAATTCTAGTCCTGACAGCTCCTGATATGATGTAGAACTTGGTCAAGTCATGCCCCGCTGGGCCTCCATTTCCCCATCTGTATAGTAGCTCTAATACCAGAATTCTTTGTTCCACGGGCCTATTCTTCAAGAGCCATGTCCCCACAGGGGATGTGAGGGTATGAGGAGCCCGTCTGGGATTAGAAGGCCAGGGGAACTAAGCTGGGGCGGTGGACCTGAGTGTCCTGGGGGCTGAGAGAAGGAGTGGGCAAGGGGCAAGCCTTGAGCCGAGCCCCTCCCTCACCTGGGAGTTCCTCCCTTGTTTAGGGACAAGGCTGTGGAGATCCAGGCAGCACTGGGGCCTGTTCCTCCACCTGTAAGTAGAGCCACAGTGGGGATGGGGACAGGGTGGGCTGGGGATGAGGAGGATGAAGGGGGCAGAGGCAGAAATGGGACAGTATTTGGAGTCAAACTGGGGAAGGTGTGAGCGTGTGCCTGTGTGTTTGCATGAGTGTGCACATGTATGTGCATGCATGTATGTGTGTGTTTGCACATGTGCATGTGTGTGCATCTTGGGTGGGGGTCAAGGATGCTCTTACACTCTAGAGTCCTTGGATTCACCCCAGGTCATGGCTTTTTCCACATCAGCACGGATTTCTTCCACCCATTTGCTCTCAGTCACAGCACACAACCCAAAGCTTCCCTGAACACCTGGGAGGCTCCCATCCCCCTCCCAGCCATCCCCACCTCTGCCAACTCTGCCACTTCCCGGTTCTTTGATTTGACTGAGCAACCTGTGAATATACAGTCATCGTCTGCCTGGTGGAATGGTAGGTTGGAAAAAGAGGAATCAAAAGAGCCTTTAGGGAGTATAATCTACAAAATATTGAACCACTATGTTGTACACTTGAAACTAATATAATATTGTAAATCAACTGTGCTTCAATTTAAAAAAAGAGGCTTTAGGTTTGGGGCCTGAGCAACAAGTGGTGTCATTAACCAAGGTGGTGACACTGGGGAAGGAGCAGACAGGAAGAACCTAAGGTTCTGCTTTGGTCATGTCCTAGACACCCAAGAAGAAATGCCAGGAGGACGTCTGGAGTTAGGAAGGACAGAGAAGTCAGGATGGGAGATGTAAATGTGAAAAAAATGGGGATAACATCTAGGAGAGTGAATATAGAGCAGGAAGGCATCTGAGGACAAGTCACTGGGTCTCTACCACATTTAGAAATGGAGGGACTTCCCTGGTGGTGCAGTGGTTAAGAATCTGCCTGCCAATGCAGGGGACACAGGTTCAAGCCCTGGTCCGGGAAGATCCCACATGCTGCGGAGCAACTAAGCCTGTGCGCCACAACTACTGAGCCTGTGCCCTAGAGCCCGCGAGCCACGACTACTGAAGCCCATGCGCCACAACTACTGAAGCCCGTGCGCCTAGAGCCTGTGCTCCGCAATAAGAGAAGCCACCACAATGAGAAGGCTGTGCATGGCAACGAAGAGTAGCCCCCGCTCGCCTCAACTAGACAAAGCCCACGTGCAGCGACGAAGACCCAACGCAGCCAAAAATTAATAAATAAATTAATTAATTTTAAAAAAATGGAGCAAGAGCAAGGAATGGCCAGCGAAGGAGGCTGCCGAATACTCAGGGAGGGAGCCAGCTGGTGAGAGAGCGGGAGTCTGGAGAAGAAGGCATTTCCAGAGGGATGGAGTGGTCCTCTGGGTCTATCACCACTCAGTGGTAGGCTCTGAGGAGGGCAGAGATCTGACCACCGCCTTGCAAGGGTCTGGTTGGGGCGTGGTGGCAGAAGCCGGACTGGAGATAGGAGGAAAGTGGAGATGGAGTACAGCCAAATCTTTCAAGGAATTTTGCTCTAAAGGAAGAGCAGAGAACTGGGTTGGTAGTTGGAAGGCTTTGTACTGTCGGGAGAGTTTTTTCTTTTAAAGAGGGAAGATAATACAGCATGTTTCCATGCTGATGGGAATAATCTGGCGGAGAGGGTAGTGCTGATACTTTAGGAAGAGCGGGTGTGTGGTGAGAGCTACATCTTTTTTTTTTTGAGAGCTACATCTCTGAACCGGAGAAAGGGCTGGGCTGGAGCCTGCGTGGCGTGGCCTGGTTGGAGGTGGGCAGGGGACAGCTCATCCCTCTAATGGGACGGATGCAGGAGGTGCTGCATTTGCTGAATGAATGAGTGGGAATTTATCGAGTGCCTACCACAAGCTGGCTGCTGGGTCAATACGGATAAAAGAGGCAGACGAGGTCCTGCCCTCTGGAAACTTACTTCTGGTCAGTCAGGCAAACAACAGGCACGGACAGGGCCATTGCAAATTGTGTTGATTGCAGTGAAGCAAATAAACAAGTGGTGAGATGGGGAGTAACTCGCCCAAGACCACAGCTCAGAGAGCCAGGAGGGGGCAGAGCCCAGGTCAGGGGTGGGGGAGGACATGGGGTGGGAGCCTAGTAGGTTGCAGGAGAGAGGTGGGCCTCCCCAGGGGCCCAGAGAGGGAGGGGCAGGGTGAGGATCCGCTGCAGAGTGGGTGGCTGGGAGAAGTTTTGTGGGACAATCTGGCTGGCCGGAGGCCTCCCAAATCCCCTCCCTGGTCCTGTCCCCAGGAGGCGAGGGACATCGGAGAGAGGAGGGAGACGGACCATACCCAGAAGCAGCCTCAGGATCCCGCGGGGGCCACGGGGGCCCAGGACCTTGGCAACCCCCGGCCGGGCTTCATGAAGTGCTTGTTGGAGGTATAAGAGGAGAAGGCCACGCATTGGAGGGTCACCAAGGCCCGTGTGCTGCCAAGCCGGAAGTCCCCCAGGACCCTGGCCCCCGTGCCCGTCTCTGTCCCGGTTGGCAACTCAGCCCCAACCCTGCCTCTGACCCTGCCTCAGAGTCCTGCCTCAGCTCCTGCCATGGCCCCATGCTGGGCCCGACTGCCAGCCCCTGGGCCACTTCCTGCCCCCATGGGAGCCCCAGCTTCAGTGCGCATCACAGTCCTGCCGGTCCCTGCATCAGACCTGGGCTGGAGAAGGACAGAACTTTTGCACCACAGCGGGGAGAGGAGCCTGAACTACCCCAAGGCACGGTAGGAGCCACCCCAGAAAGGGTGTCTGGGATCAGGGCCTGGTCCCAGGTCCCCTGGCTACTCTCTTCCGGATTCTTGTCCCTGTCACTGCACCTGTCTGTTCCCTCCCATGTGTCCCCGCTCCATTTCCCCTCACTTCTGTCTCCTGTCTTTCCCAGCTCTTGATCTTTCATATCTAGGCCCCTTTTTCTCTCTAACCCCCTTTAGACTCCCCATACCTCTGCCTTGCTCCTCCTCTGGGTCACTCGTAGACTCTCCTGACCTCTTAAAGCCTCCCCCGGGGTTCCTCCCATGACCCCCTCTGCCTCGGCTCCCCATCACCCGCCCCTAGCTTTTGGCGCAGGGCCGGGGTGGGTGGCTGAATGTGTGCCCTTTGCCCGGGCTCTGTCCTCTGCAGGCAGGAGCTGGAAGAACACTGCCTCTTGAAGGTGTGTCAGATCTGGGAGGAGAGGTCGGAAGAGCAACTCACGCTGAAGCAAGAGGAAGGTGAGGGTGGGCCTGGCCAGGGGAGCCCCTTGCGGGGCAGGCAGAACCTCAGTCCTTGGGTTTCTAAGCCCGGGGTGGGGGACAGGGTTGCTGGTCATGCTGCTGCCCTGGTACCTACCCCAGCCCTGCACTTGGCTAGTGGGGTAGGAGGCTGACCCAAACTCTCACACCACGGAGTCGGGGAGCACAATCCTGCTGGGTCCTCTCACCTGGGGTCCAGTTCTCTTCTCTGTTCCAGAGCCACCTGTCTGAATGAATGGAGCAAGCCTTGCAAAGCTCTTTCGCTTCTGGAGACGTTTGTGCCTACCCCAACCCAAGCCCATGCTACTGGTCCTCTGCAGAGGCCACCTGGATGGGACGCAGGGCTGTAGAGCCTCCACCTGTCCTAGACCACCCCCCACCATTTAACAAGACCATCCGCCCTGGACATGTTACTGAACCAAACTGGGGTCTGCTTGCCCACGCGCAGTAAAGGCAATCTACTGACACCGGGTTGTGGTGAAGGAAAGGGCAGCATTTATTGCAGGCTCCAAGCAAGGAGTCCAGGCAGCAAGCGCTTAAAAGGCCTAAACTCCCTGATGGCTTTCAGGGAAAGGTGTTTAAAGAGAGGGTGAGGGACAGGGTTGTGGGGTGTGTGATCAGCTCACGGACATTCTTCTGATTGGTTGGTGGTGAGGTAATCGAGAGTTGACATTATCAACCTGGTTTCAACCGGTCTCGGGTCTACGTGCTCGTGGTCAGCATACAGTTAACTTCTTCCACTTGGTAGGGGTTTCAGTATCTGCAAAACAGCTCAAAGGACATGGCTCAGAATATTATCTATAGCCCTTGAGGAGGAACTAAATGTCCTTGACTTTGTTTAATGTCTGAACTATTATTAGTTTGTCTTGTTTGACTGTTTTCCTTTCTTTCTGCATTTTCTCACTTCTCTGATTAAATCCATTCTTTGGAACTTGGGGAAAGCCTAGGAGGCTAAAGTTTTTCTACAAACAAGAAGAGGCAGGCAGAGGACATGGGAGGTGTGTGTGTGGGGTCTGTCCCAGGAAGGCCCCATAGGGTCCTGCTCAGTTACACACAGGTCCCCATTTTCCACTGCATCCCACCTCCACCCAAAAATTTAAAAGTTCTGAACATGCACCCTGGGCGAGGCACTGTGCCCTTTGCTCCCCGTCGTCCTTGGGGTTGGGCCCCGTGATTCCACTTACCTGCGCTTTGAGGAGTGATTGCTGCTTCCTCTGGGCTCTGGAGGTGGCCTAATCAGCCGTCCACATCCACTGCCAACCCAGCCACACCCGGCTCTTGCCCTGGATGAGGAGGTGTGTGCCCTCCTTCCACCCTCCGCTCTTCCCCAAAGTCTGGGCCCCAGGCAGGGCCAGAGCGGCCCCTTCTTCTGCCTTCCCTGAGTGCACTCTCTGGCTCCCTAGGACCCCATCTTTGAAGTTCACTCCTTTTAGCATTAAAAGTCTCTAGTCATTTTTAGAGGGGCTTTTCTAGGTCCAGCGCCCACTGCCCATCTTCTTGAGCTGAGTTCATGGACAATGTGCCACTTTGGCTTAGAGACTCAGCATTCTCCCCAAGGCTCAGCCCTGCCTGGTGAGGAAAGAGCTGGCTACCTGCTCTGATGGTCCAAACCACCCTGCATTTGGGATGATCTTACCACTTTTGAGAGCTGTTCAGTTTTCCTTTTTCAGCGTGCCTGCCTGTGGCAGCTCACCACTTAGTCCAACCCTAATCCCAGCCCTACCTCTTCCCCACATTTCAGTTCTGTTCATCAGAGACTTAGTCTATGATGTGCCAAGCAATGAATTAATACAACCTCTCTGGGAGGGTGTACTGTTGTTCTGTCCATCTTACAGATAAGAAAATTGAGGCTCAGAGAAGCACAGTGACTTGCCCATGGCAACTATATTAGCTTGCTCAGGCTGCCATAATGAAGTACCGCAAACTGAGTGGCTTAAAATTTATTTTCTCATAGTTCTGGAGGCTAGAAGTCCAAGATCAGGGTGTTGGTATGTTTGGTTTCTTCTGAGGCCTCTCTCCTTGGCTTGCAGACGTCTGCCTTCTCCCTGTATCCTCACATGGTCTTTCCTCTGTGCACATGCATCCCTGGTGTCTCTCGTGTGCCCAAGTTTCCTCTTAAGGACACCAGTTAGGTTGGACTAGGGGCCACCCCAGTGGCCTCATTTTAACTTAATCACCTCTTTAAAGGCCCTATCTCCAAACATCATCACATTCTAAGGTATGGGGGTGGGGTGGTATTAGGGTTTCAACACATGAGTTTAGGCGGCAGGCACAGTTTAGCTCGTAACAGCAACCCAGCTTCTTAGTAAATGGCAGAGCCAGTCTTATCACTAGGTCTGTTGATTCTAACCTGGATTTTGCTGTGGGCTGTGAAACCAGACACCACACATGTTATGACCAGGACACGACTTTTCTATCAAGTGGTGCTGTTCTGGGACTTTCTCAGCATTTTTCCTGGTCCTCTGCTCCGGTCCAGACAAACGGAGCTGTCTTAGAGGCTATGTTTATCCAGATAAGTAACTGCAGAGCCCCAAGGCCAAGGCACAGACTCAGAGTCAGAAAGATCTATCTGGTCCTCTAACCTCTGAGCCTCAGTTTCCCCATCTTTACAAGGGAATAAGCATTCTACTCTTACCAGGCTGTTGTAAGAATTAAATGAGAACATGGCTATAAAGAGCTTAGCACAGTGCCTGGCACATAGCAGGGGTGCCCTAAAGTGGGCATGTTCTGGTGCAAGGTGAAGGCAGCTAACTAGCTGAGCTTTTGCCACACCAGCTGAGCCCTTGGTCTGACCTTGTACTAGACAGTGAAGTGAGTCAGTGGGCCCACGCCCCTCCACTTTCACTCTTCGTAAAGTTTGTCCCTCTACCCAGCCATGGTGATAAAGAAGGCTGGACAGGTGGTGGTTGGAGCGGATGGGATGAATGGTAGAAACAACCCCACTGCCCACCCCAGCCTTCCGCAGCTACTTTGAGATCTTCAGTGGTCATGGCGAGGTGGATGCACAGAGCCTGGAGAACATCCTGCTCCTCGTGGGCATGTCCCTGACGCCGGCCCAGGTGGAGGATGCCCTGAGGAGTGCTGATATCGATGGCGAGTTGGGGGAGGCTTCATCCTGAACCCCAGGCAGGGTCAGGTTCATGGGCAGCATGAGACCTGTGCAGTCACACAGGGCTCTGCGCTTACAGGGTCCTGACTTTGGTTTAATGCTCTGCTGTTACAGTCTAGAAATTCTTGATAATCTTTGAAAGAGGGGCCCTATTCTGCATTTTCATTTTGAACTGGGCCCCACAAATGATGCAGCTTGTCCTGGCCCCAAAGTTAGGGCTCCCTGAGTACCTACTCAGTGCCAGGTTCTGGGGACCCAGAGATGACCAAGACTTATTTCATGACCTAAGATGTAGGTGATCTCTGAGATCACTCCTTCCAGAGCTTTATGTGTGCTTCATCGGACATTCCTCCATGACTTGGTCACTCATTTTACCAGCTGTATGACCTTGGACAAATCATTGAAGTTCACCAAGTCTCAGTTTCCCCACCTGTAAAATGGGGCTTACAGCAATACCCATCTCACTGGGCTGTTAAAATAATTAAATGAGATAATCCAGGCAAAGCATGGAGCACAACACTTGGTGCAGAGCATGCATCCGGGAGACATTAACTGCTGGTACTATTCATTCACTAAATATTTATTAACTGCCTACTGTATGTCCATTCCTGTGCTGGGCACGGGGAATAAAGACATGTGTAAGACCTATGAGACCTGCCCTCGAGGTGCTCACACAGTCAATGACACAGAAGGAAGAGTTGCTAAAGGAAGCAGCGCTTAAGGTGGCTTGGAGGAAGGGATCAGGAAGGAAGGCTTCCTGGAGGAGGTGATGCCTGAGCCAAATCGTGAAAGATGAAGCAGGAGTTAGGCAGGGAGAGGGGAAGGAAGAGGGGCATTGCTGGTGGCAGAAATAACCTGGACAAAGGGAATAGGGCACAGGGTGGGAAGCATCACATGTGGTTTGGTTGGCTAGATGCAGGGAACACAGCGGAGCTGTAGGGGGCCTGGGCTCCAGACCTCTGAGTGTCAGCTCTGCTTCCTCCATCACTGCCTGAGCGTGAATCCTCAGACACAAGCTAAGAATGGACCTCAGCTCGGCCCCTACATGACCCCAGGCAACAGCCTACTTTTGTCTATGCCTCAGGCCTCATCTGTGACATGGGGATGAGTATTAGGCGACCCCCCCCTCCTCCCCCCCACCCCCCCACAAGGGTGGCTTTAAGAATTAGAGACCACTCATCAATTTGTCAAGTAGTTCAGAGAACATTTGCCAAGCACCTCTCTGTCTTAAGCCCTGAAGACACAGTGCAGAACAAAACAGCCAGTTCCTGTCTCCCAGAGCTTCAGTTAAATCCCAGATCTTATGAGTGTGTGGTTCAAGTACAAGGGTTCTATGACAGTGTCCAACAGGGGGTCTGACCTGCACTGGTCTGACTTCCCTAAGGAAGTGATGGTCAAGGGGGAGCATTAAGTGAGAGAGTTGGAGGGAATTCCTTGGCAGTCCAGTGGTTAGGACTCCGCGTTTTTCACTCTGCGTTTTCACTGCCGGGGCCCGGGTTCAATCCCTGGTTGGGGAAATAAGATCCTGCAGGGCCACAACAGACAAACAAGAACAAGCAAACAAATAAACAAAAAGAGTTGGAGGGTGGTGGAGAGAAGTCTAGGAAGAGGAAGCAGCGTGCACAAAGGCCCGCAACAGGGAAGAATGTGGCCCCTGGAAGGAGAGCAGGTTAGCGCTGGGGAGTTTGGTACCAGGTGAGGCTGGAGACAGGTAACGGGCAGGTCTAGCAGGACTTTGAAGGCCAAAGTGGGAAAACTGTAGGTACAAATATGTTCTCATGCAGAGACTAGCACACTGTAATAAGAGTTGCTGACGTTTAATGAGCGTGTATTATATGCATGGCCCTATTCTGAGCAAGTTGCCTCAATTTCTCTCCCATGAGAAAGGTGTTAAGGTCATCCTCACTCTATAGATGAGAAAACTAGGGCTTAGTGGGGTTAAGAGACTTTGCCAAGGTCACAAAGATAAAGTGGTACACCTATGACATGAATCCAGTCTGCTGCTTCCAGGAATTTCTGGGAGCTTCTAACCCAGGAGATTTTAATTTTCACCTTCTACTTTCCTGTGTGCACCACGCTCTCCGCATTGAATATGCGTTACTTTTATCATCAAACCCAAGGAGTAAATGCTAATAACCGTGCCTGGGTCGCAATGCCCGAGCCTGCTCTGAAAGGCCCCTGGCCACACTGTAGTCTTCTGGCCTCCACAGGAGATGGCCACGTGAACTTCAAAGACTTCTTGGCCGTGATGACAGACACCAAGAGCTTCTTCTGCTCTGTGGGTGAGCAGGGGTGAGCCCAGGGCACTCAGAGCTGGGGGGAGGGGCCAGGTGGCTGCTGGGGCTGTTAGGCATCCAGGGCTGTTAAGTGGTAACGGCAGCCACCATCCCACATCCCCAGAAGAGAAGGCCTGACGGACATGGCTCCCCCAAACCCCCGCACTCTGCTCTTTGAGATCCTGTCCCTGCTGGTGGAGATGCTGGCCTTACCTGAGGCAGCCTTAGAGGAGATCACCAGGTGAGTAGGACTGGCTGTTGGGAGTGAAGGGTTGTGGACACGGAAATGACACCTAGCGTTTTGGCAGCTGAGGACTTTTGATAATTAGGACTATTAGTTGCCAGTGAAACCCACATAAAACTGGCTTATACAACAGGGGAATGTATTGGCTCACATCACTGCTCAGGGCCTCAGGAATGGCTGGATCTAGGAGACCAGATGATACCATTCAGGCTTTCTCTCTCCTGCTCATCTCTGCATTAGCTTCAAGCTCAGCGAGCCTCTTCCCACAGTGGGAAGGATGGCAACCGGCAGCATCTACGCATACCCTCCTTGTCTTGCAACCTCAGCAGCAAGAGGAATACCTTCTTGCAGTACTCATACAGCAGTCCCAGAAAGGGAATGTGATAGGGCCTGTCTAGGGCTAGAGAACACGAGGTGGAAGCCTCCCCGTGTTGCCAGAGTGGGCTGGTGGGTGGTTAGTGGTTCACCTAAGGAAGAGACGGCTGTGTACAAAAAACAACACGAACATTCGAGGGCTAGAAGCAGAGGGTCAAGGCAGCATGGCCCACCTGGTCTCTCTTGCAGCACACAGAAGCTTGTCCCTATCGCTCAGAAAGTTGGATCATTTTTTCCTGCCACAGACCAGGCTTTTTCGGCAGGGGCCGGAGGAGAGGGAATGATTGCAGGCTGTTCCACTAATACCAACTTAGCAAACCCTAAAGACAAGAGATCTTTCTTCCTCCCGGCATCTATAAATCACTAAACATATATAAGTCTGAAGACGACAAATGTATGATTTTAAAAGCAATAAAACCAATTGCCAGGTATCAAGGTCTCCAGTTTAAAAACAGGGCTTCCCTGGTGGCGCAGTGGTTGAGAGTCCGCCTGCCGATTCAGGGGACACGGGTTCGTGCCCCGGTCTGGGAGGATCCCACATGCCGCGGAGCGGCTGGGCCCGTAAGCCATGGCCGCTGAGCCTCCGCGTCCGGGGCCTGTGCTCCGCAACGGGAGAGGCCACAGCAGTGAGAGGCCCGCGTACCGGAAAAAAAAAAAAAAAAAAAAAAAAATATATATATATATATATATATATATATATATATATAAAAATTCCAGTAATCTTGAAGCCCGTGTGTGCCCTACCCCAATCACAAAGTACTTTCTCCCTAACAAGAACCAACCCTTATTCCTTTGCTTTTTGTTTTAAAATTTCACTGCTTATTTTTTCCCTTATCGTTTCATTGAAAATTTCATACATACGGCAAAGTTAAAAGAATTTTACAGTGAACATTTATATACCCACCACTAGATTCTACTGTTGCCATTTTGCCATACTTCTTTGGCCATGCTTCTATCCATCTGTTCATCGATCTATATTATTTTTTATTCATTTCAAAGTAAATGATAGTTATTTCCCTCTAAATACTTCAGCATACATGGCATTAGCTGATAATCAATATTTGTATCGAGCGTCCCCCCCCCCGCATATTGTGAGGTATAATGTACATCCAGTGAAATGCACAGATCTTAAGTGTGTCATTGAATGAGTCTCAACACATGCCCACACCCCAGCAACCTGAACCCCTTTCAAGATATACAGAACTTTACCATCATTCCAGAAAGTGCCCTCATGACCCTTACCAGTTGGTCCCTGAACTGCCCCCCCCATCCAGAGGCAATCACTCTTCTAATTTTTTTTCCCGTTACAGAGTGGCTTTGCCTGACAACCCCATATAAATGGAAACAAACCATATATAGTCATTAGTGTCTAGCTTCTTTTACTCAGCATAATGCTTTTGAGACTCACCCATGTTGCTGTGGGCAGCAACAGTTCGCTCCTCCTTATTACTGTATCCCATTGGATGAATATACCACAGTTCATTCATCCATCCTTTCACTGGTAGATTTCTGAGCTGTTTTTAGTTTTGGGTTATAATGAGTAAAGCTGCTATTAACATTTTTGTACAAGTCTTTGTGTGGACATATATTTTGTTACTTGGGTAAGTACCCAGAAATGGAATTGCTGGGTCACAGGATAGGTGTATTTTACTTACAAGAAACTGCCAGACTTTTTAATCTAAGTGATTCTACCATTTTACACTCACATCAACAACGTACGAGAGTTCCAGTTGCTCCACATCTTGTGCAAATCTATACTGTCAGTCTTGCTAGTTTCAGTCTGGTGGATACGCAGTGGCACTTTTTTAAAAAAAATAAATTTCATTTACTTATTTTGGCTGCGTTGGGTCTTCGTTGCTGCGCGCGGGCTTTCTCTAGTTGTGGCGAATGGGAGCTCCTCTTCGTTGCTGTGTGCGGGCTTCTCATTGCAGTGGCTTCTCTTGTTGCGGAGCATGGGCTCTAGGCACACGGGCTTCAGTAGCTATGGCATGTGGCCTCAGTAGTTGTGGCACACAGGCCCTAGAGCACAGGCTCAGTAGTTGTGGCGCATGGGCTTAGTTGCTCCACGGCATGTGGGATCTTCCCGGACCAGGGCTCGAACCCGTGTCCCCTGCATGGGCAGGCGGATTCTTAACCACTGCACCACCAGGGAAGCCCTGCAGTGGCACTTTTAAATTTTGACTCACACTTGTTTGTATTCCTGAATACTTTATTGTTTAGCTTTCCATATTTTTTTACCTCTATCGTAGTGGACTCATACTATAAGTCCTCTGTTACTTTTTCTTCTCAGTGTTAGGTATTTGTGACTCATCCATGTTCTTATGCATAGCTGTAGATCATTTATCATTTTCACTGCTACATACTATTATCTGGTATGACTACATCACAATATATGTATTTGTTCTGCAGATGGACATTAGGTCTATGTTCAGTTTCCAGCCATGGTAGAAACTGTTAAAATTTTGTATATGTTTCCAGGATACCTGGGCAAGAGTTTCTCAAGAGCAGCAGTTTTAAAACTTTTTCGTCTAGGAAACTGTCAATATTTTCTATATATGAACTTAAAACTGAGAGATCTAAAAAATATTAATTTATTTAACAAAGATAACCCCATTACATGTTAATAGAAAAAAAAACATTTTAAATGAAAAAATAACGATATTTTCCAAAACAAACAAACAAGAAAGTTAATGAGAAGAATGGCATTGCTTTACAATATTGAGAATCTCTTCAGTGTCTGGCATAAAAGAAGTTGGCTGGATTTTCCTATATGCTTCTGCATTCAATCTGTTGTTTTGGTTGAAGTATATGAAGAAATCCGGCCTCACACAAATATGTAATTGGAAAAAGTATTTTAATAGCCTTTTCATTTAATATCCCATATATCATGGAGGTAGTTTTCTTTGATAGTACACCAAACTTGACGAGCAGCAGTAGTGTCTTAAAAGTTGGTTGCAATATGGAATCTGATGCCATATCTGTGAACTGTTCGTTGTACTCTTTTTTTTTTTTTTTGCTGTACATGGGCCTCTCACTGTTGTGGCCCCTCCTGTTGCGGAGCACAGGCTCCGGACACGCAGGCCCAGCGGCCATGGCCCACGGGCCCAGCCGCTCCGCGGCATGTGGGATCTTCCCGGACCGGGGCACGAACCCATGTCCCCTGCATCGGCAGGCGGACTCTCAACCACTGCGCCACCAGGGAAGCCCCCGTTGTACTCTTTTTTTAAAAAAAATATTTATTTATTTGGTTGTGTGGGGTGTTAGTTGCGGCCGGCAGGCTCCTCAGTTGCAGCTCCAGGGCTCCTTAGTTGTGGCAGGCGAACTCTTAGTTGCAGCACGCATGTGGGATCTAGTTCCCTGACCAGGGATCGAACCCGGGCCCCCTATATTGGGAGCACGGAGTCCTATTCACTGCACCGCCAGGGAAGTACCCTCGTTGTACTCTTTTAAATAAAAAATCTATTGTTTTTGTAGTTTAAATGGATCTTTTCCCATGAATGGCTTTTGTAACATGCATTGTCCATTTAGAGCATATTGCATATCTTCTAAATGTTGACAGATTTCATTGTAGTTATTCTATATATTATATGTATAATTATTAATATCACCCCTAATGTCAGACAAGTCTTTAGGGAATTCCCTGACAGTCCAGTGGTTAGGACTTGGCGCTCTCACTGCTGGGGCCCAAGTTAGATCCTTGGTTGGGGAACTAAGATTCCACAAGCCACGTGGCATGGCCAAAAATAAATAAATAAATAAAATAAAGTCATCCTTGCTTTAAAAAAAAAAGTTTTTAAATATTAGAAGTGTTGTGTGAGGCTACAGTTCAGTTCACTCATTTGACTGTTATAAACTATTCTGTGTATGAACATGCATATGACACATGCTTATTATAATGGATTTTTAAAAATTTTATTTATTATTTATATTATTTTGGCTGCACTGGGTCTTCACTGTGGCACGTGGGCACTCAGGCTCTTCGTGGCGGTGCGCGGGCTCTCTAGTTGCAGTGTGTGGGCTCTAGAGCACTCGGGCTTAGTTGCAGTATGTGGGGATCTGAGTTCCCTGACCAGGGATCGAACCCGGGCCCCCTGCATGGGGAGCTCGGAGTCTTAACCACTGGGCCACCAGGGAAGTCCCATGATAATAGATTTGCTTTCCCAAATTCTAATTTTTTACTTGAAAGCTTTCATTTTGTCGTAGGTAACAAATGCTGTCAGCTGTTTTCCTTGAAAGGATGGGCTAACTTCATCCATTTTTGAGAAAATACCTGCCAAAATATGCAAGGCTGCATAACCATAGTTTGTCCTTTTTTCAAGTAAAAAATGACATTTAGTGTGTAGAGGAGGTAAAATTTTCCTTTACCCTCTTCGAGCTTCCAGCTGGGACGGATGTAAGACAGACCAACAGGAGAAAAGCATACAAGTTTAACTTACACGCACATGGGAGCCCTGACAAGAATAATGAAGACACAAAGAACTGACAAGCCCGAGGGGCTTGCATACAAGGATGAAAAGAGTAGCAACTGTAGAAGAGTAACTAAAATATATGGGCAGGGGCTTCCCTGGTGACGCAGTGGTTAAGAATCCGCCTGCCAATGCAGCGGACACGGGTTCGAGCCCTGGCCCGTAAGACCCCACATGCTGCGGAGCAACTAAGCCCGTGCACCACAACTACTGAGCCTGCACTCTAGAGCCCATGAGCCACAACTACTGAGCCTGTGTGCCACAGCTACTGAAGCCCGCGCGCCCAGAGCCTGTGCTGTGCAACGAGAAGCCACCGCAATAAGAAGCCCGCGCACTGCAACGAGGCGTAGCCCCCGCTCGCTGCAACTAGAGAAAGCCCATGCGCAGCAACGAAGACCCAGCACAGTCTAAAAAAAAATATATATATATATATATATATATATATATATATATATATATATGGGCAGAATTAGGAAGATAAGAGTTATTTTAACCATGTCTGTTTGTACAGAGTTCTCTTGGCCTGGACTCTTTTTTTTTTTTTTCCTTTGGCCGCACCACACGTATACACTGGCCCTCGGCAGTGAAAGCACGGAGTCCTAACCACTGGACCGCCGCGAAGTTCCCTCTTCCTCTCTTGTGATAAGAATGTTTCTTCCTCCTGGTCCAGGGAGGGCAGCTTTCACCTGGGAATTTTGTCTCCTGCTTTTAGAAAGAAAAAGTCAGTGGACCCTTCTTGCATCTACTGTTTTTCAAGTGCCTTTAACTCAAAATAATCAACATGCTGAAGTGGCACATATTGGGACGGCATGTCCTGAACTCCTTCATTCCCTCCATCTGGCGCTTCCCTAGGAGGTTCATCTATTAAAAGCTGAGTTGGT
The DNA here is from genome assembly GCF_937001465.1 of Orcinus orca. Classification (NCBI taxonomy): domain Eukaryota; kingdom Metazoa; phylum Chordata; class Mammalia; order Artiodactyla; family Delphinidae; genus Orcinus; species Orcinus orca. The sequence continues at coordinate 200,196,474 of NC_064559.1, forward strand.
GGCCGTGGAGAAAAAGTCGGGTTAGAAGTTGCAAAGAGATCTGTGAAAGGGGGAGGAAAACACAGATCGGAACAAGCAGAAAAGAACAAATCTAAGCACATGATTCTGTATTTCCCTGGATCCGTCTCTTAGTCCTGAGAACAGGTCAGTTCAGTGACAGTCGGAGCTCACTTTAGGAGGCAATGGTATAGGTGGGAGTAGGGCACCCGCCTAACTTAGGCCTTTATATGGTGAGCTGCTAGCAAGCATTTAATGAGGGGCATTTCTTTGGAAAAAGAGAAACAGAGGTTAATGGTTAGAATAAATTGTAAACTCAGTTTTTGAGACCAGAGGGCAGTTAATTGTGAGATTCTTACATGTCAGTCTCAAAGCATCTTCAGATGGTGGAGGGACTTCCCCGGCAGTCCAGTGGTTGAAACTCTGCGCTTCCACAGCAGGGGGCACGGGTTCGATCCCTGGTTGGGGAACTCGGATCCTGCATGCCACACAGTGGCCAAGAAAGAAAAAAAAAAGGTGGAGTGAGGCTATCTGGTGGCTCTCTGATGAATTTTCTGGCTTGCAGTTTGAATGTCTTTGGTGACGGCACTGGGTGTTCCCGTGAACTAACAGCAGCAGGCATACAGGGTTGTTATACATGATCTGTTGCAGTGATTTTTTCTTATGGACGTTTATATTAAGTTGCTTTAGCTTGCAGGGCATTGGGAAAAGGGCAGTCCTAGTTTTCAGTGATGCCAGGTCAGGAGGGTGGAGGGAAACTAGAAATGTTGATTCACTTTGTGAATACAACAAGTGGCAGGAGCCAGTTTATAAAGAAGACAAAAAGCTCCAAGTGAACTAACTGTTCAGCAACCTACAAAGGGGTGTTATAGCTCTTATTGAAACAGAATTTTTCTCTCCACAATCAGTTCCATTTTTATCAGATAATCAAAGTAAGACTAATTTGTCTGTAAAAATTTTTTTTGTTATTGAAGTGTAGTTGATTTACAATGCTGTGTTAGTTTCAGGTGTACAGCAAAGTGATTCAGGTCTAATATATACTAATATACATATTAGTGTGTGTATATATATATTAGTGTGCGTGTGTATATATATATATATATTAGTTTCTTTGTGGACAAATCAGGCAAGTATCAGAAATCACAAAGAGTTCCCTGGTGGCCTAGTGGTTAGGATTTGGCGCTTTCACTGTGGAGGCCTGGGTTCAATTCCTGGTCCAGGAACCATCTCACAAGCTGCACAGCGCGGACAAAATTAAAAAAGAAAAAAAGAAATCACAGAGACAAAGAACCTAGAAAGTTAAACGTATGGCTCTCTCCATTCTTTTTTACTTTTAATTTACTGTCATGGTTGACATACATCAAACAGTGCACTTTAATTGTGCATTTTGTTCTTAGGTTGAATTCATAGCATTATAATGTTAAACATCTGGTAGAGATAATATATGCTTGTTTGACTAGTCTTAATTTACATAAGCTTTTTTTCCCCCTTTCTTTAAGCCAATTAAATACAGCTCTCTTACAAATTAATTTTTATCAATACCATCTGGAGTACAAAAACATTACTTACATATTATATATATACATATATATATATATGCATACATAAACATACAAGACCCAATGCAGCAAAAATAAATAAATTTAAAAAATAAATAAATCTATTTAAAAAAAGGAACTCGTTTCATTTCTGGTGGGAATGCAAAATGGTACAGCCACTTTGGAAGATGGTTTGGTGGTTTTTTTTTTTTTTAATTCATTAATTAATTTATTTTTGTCTGCATTGGGTCTTCGTTGCTGCGCATGGGCTTTCTCTAGTTGCGGTGTGCGGGCTTCTCATTGCGGTGGCTTCTCTTGTTGTGGAGCTTGGGCTCTAGGTGCGTGGGTTTCAGTAGTTGTGGCATGCAGGCAGAGCACAGGCTCAGTAGTTGTGGCGCACAGGCTTAGCTGCTCTGCGGCATGTGGGATCTTCCCGGACCAGGGATCGAAACCGTGTCCCCTGCACTGGCAGGCGGATTCTTAACCACTGTACCATCAGTGAAGTTCCAGTTTGGTGGTTTCTTACAAAACTAAACAAACTCTTCCAATATGATCCAGCAATTGTGCTCCTTGGTATTTACCCAACTGAAAACTTAGTCCACACAAAATTAACTGTGCTACACCTACATAGTGGAATATTCAGCACTAATAAGAGCCATCAAACCATGAAAAGACAGAGGAAACTTAAATGCATATTGCTACGTGAAAAAAACTGATCTGAAAAGGCTACATACTTTACAGTTCCAACTATGTGACATTCTGGAAAAGACAAAACAATGGAGACAGTAAAAAGATCAGTGCTTACTGGAGTGAGGGGAGAGGGAGGGAAGTGGAGCACAAATTTTTAGAGCAATGGAACTATTCTGTATTACCATAATGGTAGATACATGTCATTTCACATTTGTCACAACTCATACAATGTACAACACTATGAGTGAATCCTAAGGTAAACTATGGCCTTACGGTAATAATGATACGTCAGTGTAAGTTCATCAGTTGTAACAAATGTACCACTCTGGTGGGGGATGTTGATCATGGGGGAGTCTGTGGGTGTGTGTGGGGGGGAAGGGCAGCGGGTAAATGGGAACTGTCTGTACTTTCCACTCAATTTTCTGTGAATCTAAAAAAGTCTATCAAAAAAAACCTTAGTTAAGAAAAAAAATACACTATAAATAGAAAGTCTCCCCCAAATTAATTAACCACATACACTTGGGTTTACCTCTGGATTCTTTATTCTCTTCCTGTGTCTATATTTCTGCAAATACCACATAGGTCTTGATTACTACAGCTTTATAGTAAGTATTCAAATCAGGTAGAGTAAGTCCTCCAACTTGTTCTTTTTCAGAGTTCTAGATCCTGTTCTATTCTAGGTCCTTTGCATTTCTATATAAATTTTAGAATCAGTTTGTCAATCTCTATAAAAGAGCCTGCTGGTATTTTGTTGGGATTGCATTGAATCTATATGTTCATTTTGGGAGAAATGACATCTTAATAATAACAAGTCTTTCAGTCCATGAACATGGTATAACTCTTCACTTATTTAGGTCTCTAATTTCAGCAGGATTTTGTAGTTTTCAAGATATAGATCTTTTACATATTTTGTTGAATATACCCATAAGTAGTGATAAGGTGCTGAGAGTTTAGACCTCTGCAAAGCATGAGAGTTCATGGTTAAGAAGTTTAAAAAATACATATATATATATATCTGTAAGTATTTCATATTTTATACTGTTGTAGATGTTTCCATTTTCCTATTGCTCATTGCTGGTATTATAGAAGTATAGTTTATTGTTGTATATTGATCTTGTATCCTATGACCTTGCTAAATTCACTTATTAGTGCTGGTAGCTTTTTATAACAGATTTCTTAAGATTTTTACACACACAATGATGTCATCTGTGAATAAAGACAGCTTTACTTCTTCCTTTCCAATCCATTAGCATTTATTCCTTTTGCTTGTTTTATTGCACTGGCTAAGACCTTAAGTAAAACAAAAGTGATGACAGCAAACATTTTTGCCTTGCTCCTGATCATGGGGGAAGCAATCCATCTTTCGCCATTAAGCTTGATTTTAGCTGCAGGATTTTCGTAGATACTTTTATCATGTTGAGGAAGTTCCTTTCTATTTCTAGTTTGCTAAGAGTTTTTATTATGAATGGGAGTTGAATTTTGTCAAATGCTTTTTCTGCATCTTGAGATGATTATAAGGTTTTTCTCTTACATTCTGTTAATATAGTAGATAAAACTGATTTTTCAATGTAAACTAACTGCATTCTTTGGAAAAACTCCACTTAGTTGTAATGTATTATCCTTTAAATATATTACTGGATTCAACCTGCTATTTTGTTAAGAATTTTGGCACCTAAGTTCAAAGGAGATATTGGTCGTTAACTTGCTTTTTGGGTGATATCTAGTGTTCCTGTTAGTATAATGCTGGCATCATAAAATGAGTTACGTGTTCTCATGTCCTGAAAGAGTTCATGAAATCTTGGTATTCAGTCTCCTCTAAAGGTTTGACAGAACTTACAGTGAAGCCGCTTGGACCTTATTTTCTTTGTGGGGAGGTTCTTCTGTTTGTTTGTTTTGTTTAATTGAAGTACAGTTGATTTACAATGCTTCAGGTGTACAGCAAAGTGATTCAGTTACATATATACATATATTCTTTTTCAGATTCTTTTCCATTATAGGTTATTACAAGATATTGAATATATTTCCCTGTGCTATACAGTAGGTCCTTGTTGTTTATCTATTTTCTATATAGTAGTGTGTATATTTTAACCCAAAGTCCTAATTTATCACCCCCCCACTTACCCCTTTGGTACCAATTAGTTTGTTTTCTATGTCTGTGAGTTTATTTCTGTTTTGTAAATAAGTTCATTTATATCATTTTTTTATTTTCCACATACAGGTGATATCATATGATATTTGTCTTCTCTCTGACTTCACTTAGTATGATAATCTCTAGGTCCATCCATGTTGCTGCAAAAGGCATTATTTCATTCTTTTTTTATTCCATTTTATATTTTATCATCTTTATCCAGTCATCTGTTGATGGACATTTGGGTTGCTTCCATGTCTTGGCTATTGTAAATAGTTCTGCTATGAACATTGGAGTGCATGTATCTTTTTGAATTAGAATTTTCAGCTTTTCCAGATATATGCCCAGGAGTGGGATTGCTAGATCATATGGTAACTCTATTTTTAGTTTTTAAAAGAACCTCCATACTGTCTTTCATAGTGGTTTGTGCCAATTTACATTCCCACCAATAACGTAGCAGGGTTCCCTTTTCTCCACACCCTCTTCAGGCTTTCTCTTTCTTCTTGAGTATTTCTGGCAGTTACTTCTACATAATATGGATGTACTACAATATTTTGGTTAATGATTTTTAGACTTGTATCTACTGACTTCTTGTTATGGTAAGAATTTAGCTGTCTGATACAACTATCCCCTCAGCTCCTCCTTCCCCATTCAAATATATTATCTTTTTTTTACTAAATATTTGGGGTTTCTAATATTATGGCTACACAATTATTCATAGCTGAGCATTTTTTATATAATGATTTCATTTCCTTTCTTATTTTTTCATTTCCTAAAAGTTGACAATTGCCTTTTTTTTTTTTCTTTGTACTCACTGACAATTCTTGAACCTTCCTAGAGCTTCTTTTTCTTGGAGGCATTTTCTAAATAATTCCATTTTTCTCATTTTTGGATTAATTTCTTCTTAGGCATGCTGCAGAGCCGTCATCTTGGGAGTCTGTTGTCATCCTAGGAATTCTTTCTTCCTTTCCCCTGATTGGAATTCTGTCTACTGGATCACATGTCTTACTTTTCCTTGATTTGCTTACTCTTTCTTGGTTTCATTTGCTTAAAAAAAATAATAAAGGGAGCATGTTTCACCAGTAGCTTTTTGGGGTCAGAAAGGGAGTAATTCAGCGACAGATATGGGAATGCCAGCCCTTGAAATTTCTGTCTTTTAAGCTATAGTGATCCAATCTAAACTGGTTGTCCTCTATGGCAGTTGCACTGCCATTGTGGGATCTCCCTTCACCATCTTCCTTTAACTTCTGTCTTTCTCCTGTGTTAGATTTCTTATTTTCTGTATGTATATCTTCCTTTTCTTTTTGGTTTATGCCCTCATTTTGGAAGAACATGCCCTCCAGTACCTTCCTGAGAAAGGATGAATGGGAGGCATGAGTTTTGAGATTTTGTATGTCTACAAAATTGTTTATTCTACCATCACACTTACTGAATAATTTAGCTACGTACAGAATTCTAGATTAGTGTATTCATTAAGGAATAGACCCCAATGTACTACAGTTCAAACAATATAGTTTATTTCTCTCATATTGATGGCTTGGAGGAAGCAGGCAGGAAGGCAAGGTTGCTCAAGCACCCAGTTTCTTTCCCACTTATTCTTCCACCATTCCCTAGGTCAATCCTAAGCCAATTTACCAGCAACACATCTAAATTCAAGCCCATAAGAAGGGGAAGGAGAGGAAGTAGAGAGCAAGCAATTTCCTTTAAAATGGCGACTGAGAAAGTTGCACACACTCTGCTCATGTCCTGTTGGCCCCTGTGGGGTGAAGTTATTTCCTAGTCCATCTTTTTACTCAGGATGCTGTGTTTTCAGGTTCTAATTTTACACAGGGGTCTAGATCCAATCTCCATTTGAGGGCTCTGGTATTCATTTTCTATTTTCTCTGTGTGAAGCTCATTAAAACCCAAAATTCCAGGCTTCAGGGATAGGCAGAGGTCCTAGCAGAACCACCTGCTTAAGCCCTACGGGCTTCCTAACACTCTGAGTAGCAGGCCTAGCCTTCATCACTGCCTACAAAGTCTCAGGTAGTCTGGCCCCCCCATTTTGCTGCCCATTTCTACCCCCTTCTCCCTCACACACAAGCTCTAGCACCTCTCTGTTCTTAGAGCTCACCAAGCTCTTTCACACCTCCTGGCCTTTTCACAAGCCATTCCCTCTGCCTGAAAGAGGCTTCTTCCCGATATCCACTTAGCTTGCTTCCTCCCCTCATTTTGCTCAAATGCCACCACCTCGAGACTTTCACTGACTATGGACAAAATAGCTCATCACTACCTCCTACTCAGCTTTTACTTTCTCTCAGAACACCCATCACTCCCCACATGGTACCATAATTTATTTACTTGTTCATGGTCCGACTCTCCCACTAGATGTGTGCCTAGGTAGTTGATTTAAAAAGTGATACCAGGGAGCAGAAGTGAGGGAAGGGACATGAACACAGAAGGAGGAGGAGCCAATACAATGATGTGCTACTGAGTCAGCCATCCCCAGGATCTTCTGAGGAGACTATGAATGGTGGCTCAGAACCATCAGGGGAAGAGACAGGAGCCTGTATACCTCAGCTGCTGGTTCCTTTGTCAAGGGTGCCCCACACAGATGTTTAACTCCCCTGCACTTCTGGGGCGCATATGTGTCAGAGAGGCTCTGGAGCAAGCAGCAAGAGGTAAGATCTGAGGTGAGACTGAGCCAGGTTGTCCCTGTGCAGAGCTGGTTGAGGCCCACGTAGAAGTGGTTGCTATGACAGTGGCTGGACTAAGGAGGTGGGGCTGAGAGATGACACAAGGACCTTATATGAATATCTCCTGCACTGCTCTTTCCCAAGCATTTAGGTGAGTGGCCAGCATACAGTAAACACTCAATAAATATTTGAATGAATGAATGAATGGTGCTGCAGTCTAGTGGGGAAAAGGCAAGTAGTGATGAGTTAAGAGTATTAAGTGGGCTGTGATAGGGTTAAGTACAATTTGTCAGGGGGCCTATAGTGGGAGCCTAACCCGTCTATTGGAGGAGAGAGGACTTTCTGGAAGAGATGGCCTTTAAACTGCGATCTGGAAGATGAGGAGGAGTTAACTGCACAGCTGGCTTACAAAGCACTTGCACATCTAAGTAAAAATACCAGTGATAGAAATCATGGGCAACATTTACCAAGCTCTTTCCTTGAGTCAATTTGCTGAATGCTTAATGGGTCTTGTTATTTAATCTTTGTTTTTAACCCCATAAAAAACGCTGACTGATCTGCTTAGAGAAGTCAAGTGACTTCCAATGACTGGCAGAGATAACCATTTCCCCCCACTTTATAGGGGTGACCGAGACCCAGAGCAGAGCAGTGACTCGCCCACAGTTACAGGAAGTTAATGGTTGAGCCAGGACTAAAACCCAGATCTCTTGTGGCCCTGCTCCTGAGCTGGCCAGACAGAACAGGGGCTCAGAAAGGATGAGGGAGGAGGAGGGTGAATTAAACACGGCCGGGCTGAGCTGGGTGGCACTGCCTCCCCAGCTATTACCAGAAGAAGCTGAAGGAAGGCACCTGTAAGGCCCGAGAGATGGAACCGGCCATTGGCCGGCTGCAGTCCCAGAAGAAGCTTCCCTACAACCCGCAGCAGGCAGACACCTTGGAAGTCCCAGAACGAAGAGCCCTCAGGATCCTGAGCCAGCTGAAGCAGCAGAACTATGGTGAGGGCCCTGGGTGCCACACAGCCAGGCCCAGGAGCTGAGACATGGTTTCCCACTTCGGGCTTAACTGTGTGCCATCAGCCAGCTGGCTGATAATCACCACCCATCTCCAGCCTTCCGCACACCCTTTTCCCTGAGCCTTAGCCCTGAGCACAGGTTGGTCCCAAGAGCCTGGACTGAGAAGGAAGAGTGCTTAGCAATCCCACCTCATCATTTATTGAGCACCCTCTGGGGTCACTCACTATGCTAAGCCCTTTGCAGACATGCTAGGATTTAATCCTCATAATCACATACTTACCCCATGTATTCACGATGAGAAAACTGAAGTTTAAGCAACTTGCCCAAGGTCCCACAGCTAGCATGTGTCAGAAAGGGGAGATTATACCCAGGTCTGACTCTAAAACCTGTGCTCTTTCCTCTGGGCAAGGTTACCTTCCCATAATAGTAGGGACCTTCCCAAATGTGTGCCAAGTGATGGGCTAGAAGCTTTCTAGAGTCTGTAGAGTGTGCCTGTCAGACTCTGCCAGGACTCATCCCAAAGACATGTGCTCCTTTTTAAGCAGGTATTAGCCCTTACACTGTTCTCAACATTTAGCTGAGTGCTTTGCATATATTATCCCTTTAATCCTCATCATCAACTCTGAGGCGGATACCACCATCAGCTCCAGCTTATGCAGAAGCCCAGAGAGGTTAAGTTACTTGCCCAAACCCACCCAGGTCGTTATGTGGCAAAGCTGGGATTTCACATGGGTCTGCCTGCCTCCCAGCACTGGACGTGCTCTGAAACATTCCCCTCTCCTGCCTCTTCCACCTTTGCCAGCTGCCAACCTGCAAAGCCCCTATGCCCAGGTGCCTTGCATCCCGCTCTGCCCGAGGCTGGACAATACGGTCCGCCGGAAGCAGGGCAGCCACTACATGCTGGAGCTGTGTACCCCCACAAGCCTGGGCCCTGACACCCGTAGCCTCTTCTTCCAGACTAGATCTCAAGGAAGCAGGTGGGTACCCAGAGGGCAGGGACTGCAGCCCAGGCCCATCCACCTCCTTCCTTATGAAGTCCCTGGCCTAACCCAAGGGAAATCCATCCTTTCAAGAGATGCCTCAGAGACTGTTGTTCCAGGGAGGAAAAAGGGGAAAGGATGGAAGGGGGAAGAAACTAACCTTTGAGAGTCTGTGTCCCAGGTAGATTGTTCCTAAGTCATGGTACTTACGCCTTTCTGTGCCCGGGACTCGGTAGCACTACCTGCCTTTCTCATGCAGGGGGTTTAAGTCCTTTGCCTGAGTCTGATTCCATGTTAGGAGTAGTAGGAAACAGGCTTAGCAGCTGGGTGGAGGGAAGCTTCCCCTGCAGCAGTCCTCTTCCAGGCATCCTGGGATAAAAGAACACTGGACTTGGAATCAGGCCTCTGAGCCCGACTGCTGGCCCCATCACCTCCCTGGGAAGGACTCCTCTCCCCTTGGGCACATGGGGTGGTTCACTTCCTCCCACCCTTCTCTTCCACCTCTCTCCCTAGGGAACCCAGCTCTGACAGCCGAAAGTGGCTCAGTTCTGTGCCGGCTCGAACCCACTGACCCTGCGGAGTCCTGACTCTGGGCAGCTTAGCAATCAGGGCCTGCAGACGGACGGGTCATCAGGTAGGGACTGCTGCTGGATTTTGCTTTTGTGGCCTGGTAAGCCAATAAACAACAAGAACCTCAGCCTCTGTGCCTGGTGCCAGGGAAGGCCCCAGGTTTTCACCCTTCCACTCGGCTCTCAGAGCGGAGGGCCTCAGTCTCCCTCAGGCTTCGGAGCCCCTGAAGCAAGACTCGCCTCAAAACACTGCCAAGGGTCAGGAGTCCTGCTAGAGGTAGCCCTGGGTTCAAAGTCTTGACCTCCTGTGCACTCTCAAAGCACAGAGCTGGGACTATTCTCAGATGGGTGCCTCCACGCCTTGGACTAGGAGTCCCATAAGGGCAGGAATTCTCTTTCCCACTTGCTTGAAGGGAATGGTGAACATAATGGAAGTACCTGGGAAAGACACTGGCCCCTAAAACGGACAGACCCTGTGGAAGGGCAGGAGGGGCCTCAGCCATGCTCTCACCAACAGAGGGCCGGGACCCAGGGGTGCCCTTCCCTTGGAGCCTAAGCATGTGGGTCCGTGGCCCCAATCCATACACCACCCCAGGCCTATTACTCAAAGCGAGAGCCCCTCCCTAGGACTGAGCAGAGATAGCTTCCCAGTGGTTAAACAAGCAGCCACAGCAAGAGGTTAGGAGGCCAGAAACTGAAATGAGGACAAGGTTCTGACAAGTTTAAAACATGTATTTAAAATACAATTTATAAAATGCTTAATCTGCCAACTCAGGAGCCCGCGGTGCGGGGTGGGGTAGGGTGGGCAGCTACCCGCTAGACCAGCAGAGCAGGACTGCAGGGGTGCGGCCCTCCCTCCCATGCCCTTCTGTTCAGATACCCAAGGGGCCCATATGCACCCCTGGGATCACATGGCCGAAAACAGGACCCCAGAGGTTTCCAGAGTCTCTGCCTACCAGGGAGGCTAGGGCAGCCCTGCCGGCCCATCCCTGAGCAGAGCATCCCCAGATGGGGCAGAGCAGGGTACGGCTGGGCTAGACAGGGTGGGGTGAGGCAGTGGGCTCTGGAAGGGGCTGATGGTAGCAGATAGGGTGTTGCCTCCTGCCTGCAGGTGGGGAGCACCCTGACTGAGTGGGCGGAGAAGGGTTGGTCACCAGGCCCAGACCCCCAGCTCCTTTGGTTATAGGCTGACATCAGAGTAGTGGCTCATGGGAAGCAGTTAGCTGGAAGGTCTGAGGCCTGGCTCACGGAGTCAGGGAGGAGCTGGGGGAAGGGGACAGTACCATGAAGGCAGATAAAGGGGCAGCAGCCTCAGGTTTCTGCCCCCAACTCCCCTGGGGTTTTCTAAGCCAAAGCCTGCAGCTTACTTTTAAAAAATTAAAAAAAAAAAAAAAAAAAAAAGCACTTAAGTAAAGTTACAGACAACTACCCCCCCAAAAAAAACCCCCAAAACAACCACAAACACACACACAAAATCCAAACCGTTCTCTCATCTCCCCTCCCACCTCCCTCCAACACAATAGTTTCCTGTTTTCATTTCTTTCTCTTTAAAATGTTGCCTGTCACCTCTCCATCTGGGAAGCCAGGACATGACCGCTGGTGGGTGGTGATAGGCACACAGCGGGCAGAGCCCCATCTTTGGCCGCAGGGAGGTGGGAGCATCAGTCCCTACTACATCCTTGATCCACAGACACCCATCAGCCAGCCTCCCCTTGGCTCCCACTAGAGGAGGGCAGCAAGGACAGGTGGTCCCGACAGCTGAGGAATCAGCACTTCTGGCCTTCCCACCTGGCCTACCTCTGTACCTTCTCCAACTGAAAAGGACAGTCTCATCTTGGGCCAGAAACCACTATTACATGAGGGATGGACACTATCCGTTTAGAATGCGGAAACTTGGTCAGGGCAGTGGAACTGTAAAGACAGCAGCAACCTTCTCCCTTGCCCACTCCTGGAGGTCACTTCCCCTCAGAACAGCAATGTGGGCACCATTCCATGTTCTGTGGGTTCTTACTGACTGAAGCTTTGTTCCACCTCTGCTCACGGACAATATCCTGGCTTCACGCAGTTATAAGCCTGTGCTATGGACTAGTTACTGACTTAACCGACAGCTGACCTTTCCTCCTAATGGGAAGATGTAGTGGGCCAAGGCTTGCTGGGCCCGGCTGACATCCCCACAGGGCAAGGCTGAGAGCCAGCAAACCAAAGGTGGAGCGAGCCTGCAAGACCTAGCTTGCCACCTTGGCCACCGTGAGCTGCCCTAATCACAAATGTCACACCAACCACTCCAAAACTCATCTGCTGAGCAAGGAGGCCGTCTGGCTGGCTGAGGGATATAAGGCGAAGTGCAACAGAAGAGATCGGACAGCCTGAGAGGGACCAGATTGTACACACACAGCTGCTCTGGGCTGGGCCCCCTAAGCCTCTTCCACCTCAAAGAGCCAAAGCAGATCTCCAGGCTCCAAAGACCGAGGGGTAACTGCCTTCATTCCAGGCCCTTGCTCTGGAAAAAGGGGTCGAGGGTAACCTAGGCCTATGGGGAACCCGTCTGTCATTACCAATCTTTGCAATGCACAGCTTGTCTTTCCCCAAATGTTATTCAGAATGGTCTGCTCCCAAGGTAGTGATTTCACAAGGGAAATGTACCGGGTAGAGTTACCGAGCTGATGCCATCAACAGAGACGGTGCTCCACAGACCCCTGAGAGTTCTAAGCCTTGCTGGAGTGGGAAGACCCACCTACCTTCTGACCACACTAGGCAGGAGGCTCAGAGTCCTGGAGTCAGACTCTCTCCTGGCTTTCCTTGTGCTGACAGCAAAATACTGAGCAAGGCTTGCAGCCTCACTCCTAAAGCCTGGGAGTGCAGCCTCACTCCCTGCCCCCTTCTAGAAGTAGTAAGCCCAGCTGGTAGGGAACCACCCTGAGGGGTTTTGGAAGGGAAAGTCTGTTCACTTTCCCTATCTCCCAAAATACTAAAGGTGAGGGGTTGGCACCCTCCCCAGGCTCTCTGAGCCTACAGAGCTGGCCCAGTCTCCAGGTAGGGCCCAGATGCTCTGGTACTTAGTTGGGGGAAGGGAGGTATAGGCATGGGGTGCTCATCTGTCCTGGGCTGCAGAGCCCCTTTTCTCGGCGGCAGTAGGAATACAGAAGCTAAGCTCACCAAAATCCTATTGGTTAACGTTTCTAGTGGATTGACCAGAAACATTTTTAAGTAGACTACCAAACTACCCTTTCTCAATTAAAAATTCATTAAACTGCTAAAACCCCTCCCATGTACTTTTTTTTGCAAATCAAATATTTGTATAAACAAACAAAAATAGGAAGGAAAGAAAAAAAAAAGAAAGGATATCTTCAAATGGAACTTGCTTTTAAGTGATGAAGACATGCACTTGAGGGTGGGTGGACGGGAGTTCTCATTTGTGTTTTGAAATCCCAAATTAATGAGCATGATAAACTGTTATTGCTGGCACTGGCTTCACCCCAAGCGGCCAAGTGGCACTGTCTGACTCTACTCTGAGTCCTTGGTGGGTCCCCCCAACCCTCCTCTAACCCCCACCCTTTCCCTTTCCATGGACTTGGGACAGCCCTTGTAGAAGTGCCAATCACAGTGGGAAGGGGGGGAAAGGGAGGTCACAGTGCATGGGGTTCAAGGTCACAGTGGGCAGAGCAAAGGGGATCACAGTGCAAGTAAGTCAGGTCGTTCCCTCTGCTCAAGTCCAGCTGTCTGCCACGGCAATGCGACCCGCAGCGGACGACCCAGGAGGTGGTGACGGCGGTGGCGGCGGCATCCTTCCCTGCCCGCGTTTATCTGCGCTGTTTGAAGCCTTGTGATCCATCAGGACCCAAAGGCTGTCTGATCACATTGTTAGGCTGCCTGCTGTCTTCAGGTTGGGAGATCCTGGTTGGCCTGAAGGGAAGAAGATCAGAGTGAGGCCTGAAAAAGGGTATAAAAGAGGCCCCCAAATCTTAAAATCAACCAATTCTGCAGCTGGGGCAGAAGTCACAGTGGCTATTAGCCAACTCTGGCTCTCTGAGCCTGCTCCTTTGGCAAGCGGACTCAGTGCAGCTCCAAGCTGGGAAGCCCCTGGGAGCAGGTGGGGTGGACGGTCCACGTTCACCTCTAGCGCCTGCAGCACTCTTCCCCACAGGCTGGTTCGCCATCATTCACCGGAGGCAGAGGAAGTGCTCAAGGGCCCATCCTGTACAGAGGCAGTGACCATGGATAGCATCTCTTCCACAGAACTTCATGGCACAGACTCCCCAGAGGTCGGGCCAAGGTAAAGACCTCTAACCAAGAGCTCATCAGAGTGACCTGGCTCCCGCCACTGCTGCTCTCCTGCTTCTCTCCAAATCATGGGATTAATGGTTGACTCATATTACTGTGGAAAACTAAAAGAAAATGGACTTTTTCTACTTTGCCAAATGAAGGCTTACAGGAGAGATAACAGAAGTCCACCAAAATAATGAAGGCGTAGAAATAAGGTACAGATTAGCACTTCAAGTCCCAGAATACACCATCCAAGGAGGAGTCTCAAAGTTAGAAAGAGGCTGTTTCAACAAATACTGCTTTACCAAGAGGTGACAAACTTACATAATACAACCTCTAGGACTGCAAAGAAAAATATGCCAGGAATAAAAAAGAATTTAGAAAATTCACAGAAACATCACAGTGGGCCATGATAAGGCCCAAAAGATAACATCCAGAACCCACTTATTTAATTGCACAACAAATGGACGAGGCAGGTACGATCATTATCCCATTTTTCAGACTAGGCACAGAGGGGTTAAGTAGGTCTAAGTTAAGCAGAAGTTAAGTGGCAAAGGGGGACTTTCCCTCTGTGGCGCAGTGGTTAAGAATCCACCTGTCAATGCAGGGGACACAGGTTCGAGCCCTGGTCCAGGAAGATGCCACGTGCCGCGGAGCAACTAAGCCCGTGCTCCACAACTACTGAGCCTGCGCTGTACAGCCTCAAGCCACAACTACTGAAGCCCACATGCCTAGAGTCCGTGCTCTGCAACAAAGAGAAGCCGCTGCGATAAGAAGCCCGCACACCGCAATTAAGAGTGGCCCCCACTCACCACAACTAGAGAAAGCCCGCGGGCGGCAATGAAGACCCAACACAGCCAATAAATGAATAAATAAATTTATATTAAAAAAAAAAGAAGTTAAGTGGCAGAGATGGGCTTAGACTGGCTGATTTTGACTCAAAGTCCATGCCTTTACCCTGTACGCCACACTGGCCCCTGGCGCCTGCAGAGGCAGCATGCCAGCAAAGCTTTCAGAGCAGTGCCGGAGCCAGTGCAGACTTAAACCAGCCCTACCAGCCGGGGTGGGCAGCTGCAGCCACGATGGTTCCGGCCATGATTCTGCCTGCTTTTCACTACTCTGCAGGCAGCCAGCCCACTCTCCTCCTCCTCAAGGTGGCCTGGTGGAGTGGTCAAGTCTGGCTGGCAGGTCACCCCTGCCAGCTACACTCACCGGTCGAGGATGGGTTTCTCTTGCTCCTCCTCGGGGCTGGCACTGCCCAGGATCCGCTTCCGGGCCTCCGCGTACTCTGCCTCCCGCTGTGCTAGGGACTTGACAGGAAGGGCTGGCCTGCTGGTGGAGTTGGGGCTGCTGACCACACCGTTGCTGGTGGGCCTCTTGAGGATGCGAATCTGTGGAGGGGGCCCCGTGGGAAGGCTATCGTCCTGAATCACAATGGGCACTTTGGGAGGAGATTTGGATTTCCTGCTGACAAAGAGCAAACACAGCTTCACAAGTCCTACCCTTGACTACAGAGGCCCCATCCATGTCCCACACCCACCCCTCACCACTTTTCTCTCCCTCCCCCTCCTAATTCTATTCGTTATTCTCTGGCCTCTGACCAGACATCAAAATTCTCACTCTTCAAGAAGGGTTTCTCGAAAGAGCAACCTTGCCTATTAAGCTCACGCAGCCCACAGGTCTGCTCCTCAGACCGAACCCCAGGCAAGGGGGGCAGGAACGTCAGCTCATTCTGGAACTTCTATCCCCGTGTTCGTCAAAGTCACATCAACCACTGTCAGGCCCCTGCGGCAAAACACCTCTTGTCCAGAATCCAATGGCCTCAGTTAAAACCCCAGCTTCCCTACACAGACCAGCGTGTAACAGGCCAGTGCGGTGGGAGCCCCTTAGCTTGGGGATCAGCAAAGTGTTCACTCCCAGTCAAGGTCCCACACCATGTGCTCAGACCAAACACTCCAGCTCCGCCGTCCCTGCCTGGCATCAAGACAGGATTTGCCAAACTGCCTCAGCCTCTGGTGAGTGTCCTGTGCCTCCCAGAGACAAGCTACTCCAGACACTGGATGGCCTCTTCAGAAGAGTTTCTGAGCAGAGACCCCTCCCTCACCAGGGCTCTCTGGTCTGCTGGACGCGGCGGGGCTGGGGTCAAGGACGACCCTGGAAACAGTGCTTGGCAGTGCTCAAAGGAAAAGCACTGTCCAAGGCTGGTAGATGTGCACATCGGGCAATGTGTCCACAAGGGGAGGAGGAAAACGACACAGGAAGGGAAAGAAACAAAAGCCACAGGAGAACAAGGGATCCAGGCAGGAACAGCCACCCCTCAACAGCCACAGAGACCCTCCCCAGAGCAGTCAACTAGCTTCTCTTCAGAACCAAATAGCGCTCAGGGGCCTGTTTTCAGAGCCTTGGTTGTCAGGAGGAGTAGGTACTGGAGGGCTGCTGCCAGGGGGGCTGGAACAAGTCTTGGGTGGGACAGGACAGCATGGCCAGGGGACTGTAACCAGGCGCTAGTGTCATTGCTGAGATGAGCAGACAGACAAGGAGCCAGCACTCGGATCACAGAGGCAGGGAGCCAGGAAAGTCAGCAGATGGGCAGGGCACCCCCAGTTCCCTGGGGATGACTGTGCAGCCCATCAAGCAAGTCCAGAGAGGCCACCCCCCCTCCTCCCTGCCGCCTGTCCCTGCGGGAAGCTGACAGGTTACCAGGGCAAAGACAGACTGCTGAAGTCAACTTTCACCTGCTTCGGAAACCCACTTCCTCTGCTGCCTGGGTGGGGGAAAAAAGCTATCCTTAAAGGTCTTGAAGGATTCCCAAGAATCTTTTCTTCTAGGATACCCTCGTAATGCCCCAAGCCACCAAGTCACGGAGGGCCCAGGGAAATCATCTGTCCAACCTCCTCGTGTCACAGAGAGAGAAAGTGATGTCCAGAAAGGGAAACAACTTGCTCCAAACCTCAGAGTCAGGCCTCAAGCCGAAGCCTTCTGACTTGTCACCCCCCACCTCACACAGGGTGCCCACTAAGGCAGGAGGCAGGTGCAACACTCCAGCCTGACTGCCAAAGCCGCAAGCCACCGTGTCCCTAAGGGAAGGGTTCGCTGCCCAGGAGCCTGACCTGCCTGTATCTAACGGCCAGCTGGAGAACACCACTGACTGCCCAGCTCTCACGGCAGAGAGCATGAGCCCTCAGACCAGACAGCAGCCTTACCTCTCCTTTTGTGTGATCTTCAGTTTTTTTTCCAACCGTCTGTCTATTTCCTAGAGGAAAAAAATGTATATAAAAAGTGGAAAAAAATCTCTCTCAAATAAAAACTTACGTCTTTATTTTCAGAGCTAAGGGCACTGTCCTTTCTGACCAGGGACATTACTGTGTCCTTTGAAGTAACGGATGCAGCCCTCCCTTTATGAGACTCCGGGATTTGGGGCTCTGACTCCCTGCAGGCTCATCTCCCTCCATCCCCGTGGCTGCGGTGAGAGTTCTAGACCTCATCCTTCAGCTGGGTTCTTTGCATGGCCTCCAACTAGTCTCCTGGTCACCAATCAGTCCTTCACAGAGCCAGTCGTATCAACTTTCCAAACGTAAGTCTGACTGTGTCACTTCCCCACTTAAAACACTTCAACTGCTGGCCGGATCCAGTCCAAGCTCCTAAGCGTGCCTCGCCCACACATCCCCTTAGCTTCTGTCCCTGTGCTACACCACAGCAAAACCGAACTGTGGCAGCCCCCAGAACCCGGCGTGCTGACCCGCCTGCCTGCAATCTCCGCCTCCTTGCAAACTCTCATTTATCCTGCAACACCCAGCTTGAATGTCCACCTCTTCTTTCTGAAGTCTTCTTTGATTCCATACAGTTAATCACCTGCTCCTCAGACATAAGCTCTCCCTTTTACATTCCTTCATGATCATGTGTGTCACATATTTTATGATCTATTTTTCTTACTCGTATGGACTTGAACTGTGAGTAGCACCTAGCAAAAGGCCTAGAACAAAACAGAAGCCTAACACCTGTGGAACTGGATGGAAGTCAGAGTCCTCAGGCACTCAGCACCAGGAACTCCTCCACAGCCTCGTGTACGAGCCTCCATGCACGGGACAGGGAAGCTGTGCACAGAGCACAGCCCAAACCTCCAGGCTCCTTGGCTGTCCCACTGCTTTTTCTTAAAAAACGTTCCACCAACCTGCAACGGCAAGACCATCCAGCTACTGGATTATGCAAAATTATGTATTTCTCTGGAGAGTAGATCTATAACAGTGGTTCTCAACCAGGGGCGACTTTGTCCACCAGTACGTGTGGCAACGTCTGGAGACATTTTTAGTTGTCATTACTGGAAGGGAGCTGCTACTGCCATCTAGTGGGTTGAGTCCACAGATGCCACTAAAATCCTACAATGCACAGAATAGCCCCACAGCAAAGAATTATCTAGCCCCAAATGTCAACAGTGACAAGGCTGAGAAACCCTGACTTATACGATGGATGGGATTTTCAAAGGAGTCTGTTACTTGCAAAATGTTAAGAATGACTACCTTAGTAAAAAGTTTTTGAAATTTGCTGAGTTCCATCTCAGAGCTCAGCGTGTAGCTAGTTTTCACAAATGCTCTGTATTTCTCGTGCAGTTCAAGCTCGTTAACCATATTATTCAAATCTTCTACATTCTTACTGATTTGTTTGATCTATGGACTACAGAAAGAATCAAGAATTATTCCTTCTAGTACATTAAAGTTTATCATTGTGAAGTAATCTTCTTTACCTTAAAATCTATTATTTCACATTAATAAAGCTATGCCAGTTTTTTTTTTTGGTTAGTATCCCCTGAAATATGTTTTCCTCTCTTACTTCTTGTCTCTCCATGTCCTTATTTTTGTTTCCTGTAAGCAAGATGAAGCTAGCCTAACCATATGAAGCTGAATTCAAATCGAGTCTGACACTGACACTCATTATGACTGATGCTGAGTTGTGTTTAAAATTTTTTGTTTTTCTGAAAGACCCAAAGTATATTTAGGCAAGCACAACAAACTGTATTCTGAGGGCACCATCAACTCTCTGGAGGGGGTAGGAAGCCACAGAACAAAAACCTCTCACTCAAGCATGGAACACAAGTTGGCACCCGATGGCTGTTAAATGACTGAATAGAAATGGTGCACGGAGGGTAAGAGAATGGCCTAGATGTTTTCTGTGAACAGACAGACACGCACTCTAAGGGAATCTATGCCACAGCACAGTCAGTAATGTAAATCTTCTAAATTTTTGGATTAATAAGTGTTACTGCCTGAGTAAATACTATGTTTCACATTAGTCTAATGCCCACTACCTTTTATGGGCTTTTCACAAATAACGTGCAGTTTTAAAATTCCACACTATCATTCTGCTCCAATCTGAAGATGAGACTTCCTATTCAAGTTTCTCCATCATAAATGCAAGGTTTCACATCTGTGGGATTCAGGTGTCTTCAAACGGTCAAAATCAAATGCCTCCACAGGCGGGCAAGTAACCAAACTCCATAAGCAGGCAGCACAGTGAGGGGGTGCGGGGCTGTGAGGCACCAAAGAACACTCGTTCCTCCTACAGACAGGCAGCCAAGCCCTGGAGGACACGGCCAGGGCTGCTATTTTAGGAGATTTTTATGGGAAAGCTCTAAATGTTTAAACGTCATTATATGAACTCTGGCTTTCATATCTCCTTAAGGGCCAAATAAGACAAGAGGCAAATGGGCCTAACACGGTAGCTGATTTTTTAAAACACTGTGGAAAAATACACATTACAGTGGCTGAATTTGAGAGGTCGCATCCGGGTTTCCTCTCAGGAAGGCAAACTGCTTCCTTCTTTCTCTAGGGTCTTAGGGAAGACGAGGAATCTGCCCAAGCCCAGCAAATACAGCTCGGGTGGAAAGAAGCCTTTCAAGAGGGCATACGGACTATAATGCTTAATGGCTGTCAATACACTCCCAAACACTCATTTCTGGCACACCAACTCTGTTTGATAAACAAAGTAGCTTGTATCCGTCTCTGTCAGATGAAGGCAAGTTGCTCAGGGAGATTAAGGAACTTAGCCAAGGTCACAAGGTGTACATCATGGAGGCAGCCCTAGAACCATGGCCTCTGGAGGCCCTGTCCCATGCTGCCACACCCCCAGGAGTGCTCAAACCCTTGGAAATGCTGCTAGAGTCATTAGATATTGATCCCCTCTTCCATATAGCCCCTGAATCCTACACTGCTCCCTGGCACTCCAATAACTAATACTCCCATCAATTTCCATCGCGTCAGACAGGATGGTTTATCGGAGTTGAAGAATTCTTCCATCAGATGAGAGGACAAGATATGAACCCAACAGCTCTGGTGGAAAGCGGATCCTGGCCATCTCCAGATGGCCAGCTGTACACCAGCATGCTCAGCGCCGTCCAAGCAGGAGAGGGGTGCTCTGCCAGCAGCTAGAGAGGGCACTGCACCTCACTCTGGAGTCTGTCCAGGTACCATGAGTCAGTCCATTCTCTCCTTGGACAAGGCTTTGCAATCAATCTGCTCTCAGACTCATGCTCTGAAGAGCTGGACCAAGTGGAAACTTTCCTACAGGGTGCACTACAAGGAGAATGCTTGTCTCCTCCAGAGATGCAATAGCCCAAAGGAATTAAACAGGCCTCAGAATGTGTGAGGAAGCATCTAGATGTGGGCCCCAACAAAGAATCTAGTTATCTAAGGGCACCTTCTCTTTTTAAAAAGATGCACAGAGGCCCGGCCCAAGGTCAAGGCTCCTGTGTTAGAGGACCAAGGACTTCTGTGTTAGTGAAAGAAACCCATAAGCTCATCACTTTATAACTCAGCTCTGAGTGAGGAAGCGTCACCGGGACACAAGGCAAGTTTTAGGGGATAAGCAATCAGAGGGGAGGTGTTAAGAAAGTTTGATTTCCTACGGCTTCTCCTTCCAGAAAAGCTCTTTGTTTGTCAAGTAGCATTGAAGAGACTCCAGAAGATGATGCTCTCTGCTAAGTGGGGTGGCCACCTCTCTTTGGGTCAAAATTCTAAACAAAAGATCTCTTGTTACCAAGCACAGGTATCACTTCTCCTGTGGAGCTACCCCTCTACAAAAATGAGGTACATGCTTCTTGGTCTGAGAGAACAAGCGAAACCATAAAGAAAGCAAGCATGGGGGCAGGAGGTCATGAAGAGCCACAGTGGGGAGCAAGGTGGTTCTGGATGGGCTCGTCCTCATGGGAGGCAGAGGGGAGGCCACAGCCACCGGGTGAGCGACACAAGACATTAACATCTGCAAATTCAGCTCACCCAGGGAAGCAGCACAGCTTCACCGGCTGCCGAGGACCTTAGTCTTGCCATGATTATGCTCACGTGAACCTCCAGCAGAGAGCTGGGAATGGAAGCATGGGAGGGGAGGAGACGCCTCAAACAGCCTAAGCCGTGACCCAGCCACAACCTTCAAAAGGAGCAGAGGCAACAAAGAGGACCAGGATGTTATGTGCAAGGGCAGGCAGACTACAGTGAGAGCCTCACTCCTGTAACACTAAGAGGCGCATGAGAAAGGAAGAAAGAAAAGTGAGGTTAGGAGGTGAGGAAAAAAAGGCAGAAGAGAGAAACAGATAGGTTATTCTGGGCCTTGGTGCAAAGTACAGCAAGTACAGCACCATTACAGCTTACTGTCCCAAAAACCAGACTTTATCAGCTCACCTAGGGACGGTGAAGCTGACCCACACTAGCCACACTCGCAGGAGACAGAGTGAACAAACCCCAATCCTGATCTGTTACACTAGGAGGGGTGGGAGGAGGTGTCCTGTCCTTTCCGGAGCCTGACCTCCGGCTACCAGCTCCCCAGGGCCCCCACCACACGGTGTCCTGCTCCACCACAGCACCCCTCTCGCTGATAACCCAAATCCTCTGGTCACCAATGCAGCCAGCACAACTCCAAAGAATCCAAGTAATCTTGTATTGAATGGAGGTCTAAGAGGTCTTGGCTCTGAGTCAGGAAATAACATCTTTTTATCAGCAACAGTTACTATTTAAGTGACTTTTCTGGGGCAATTTGCCTCTCTTTGTCAGTTTCCATTTCAGAAGAGGATCTTTTCTGATTTTCCTCTCAGATTCAAGGAATTAATAACTGGTCTTGGGCTCCCTGTGAACCACTATGCCCCACAGGCTCATCTGGTCTCGTCCAGCTATCCCAAATTGGGGAGCACATATCTACAAGCAGACCACTGGGGGGATCTGAAGAGATAGGAGTCCTGAAAGTACAAGTGTTTCTCTCAGAACCAGAGCCTGACTGGTCCTGATGAAAAGCAAAGAGAAGACGCTGTCAAGGAGTTGATGGTGAGACCACCTTCCAAGTACGTTCCGGCTCCCGAACTCCCACCACAGCAGGAAGTGCCCAAGCAGGGCCTAATGTCTTTAAGTTTTGGGCAGGACATCAGCGCCCATTCCCCTGGCTAAAAGACTGCCTGTGTCAGGGCCTCCTGGAGAGCAGTCTCCCCAGAAAGGTGCCTGTGTCTCCATACCACACACAAGGATGGAATTCTGGCTCCTTCCACGAGGGCCTCAATTTCATTCAGGAATAAAGCAAAAAGAATTCATGGGGAGAACCAGCAAAATCTGGTCTAAAACCAGATAAGAAGGTCCCTGTAACTTTTAAAGTGCACCACTGGTCATTTCAAGTCCAGATGTGCAATCCATAGAGACGTTTCCAAACAACCTTCATATCGACGTGTGTAACTCCGTGCTTCATCCCTGCCTTGCTTCTCTACATCAGTGGCATGGCAGTGACACTGTCCTGCCCCAGTGGGGCTGGCCGTCTCCAATGCTTCTTCTTATTCTACCTCCCCTGACTAACTCCAGGGAGGGAAGCACCCAAAGTCGTACCACCCCAGGTTTGATTTTACAGTGATGCTTCAGGATTACTGTCAAGTTCAGAAAATCAACTCAACTCCTGAGCAAACATGATTGGGTAATTCAGAAAAAGCAAAAGGCAGAAATCAGAAGTTGAGACACAAAGAAGACCTGTGGGGGCACAGCTAGGCCATCAGCTGCCTTTTTAATACAGACGCAGGTTAGTCTGTTTGAAGGTTCCATTTCCCGCAAAACATTCCTCCTTCCTCTGTTACTCCCACAGCAAGGAAAACATTCCACTTTAATTACGTGGGCCACTGTAGGGCACAGGATATAGTTCTAAAGCTCCCTCCCTAAGGAAGTCTACGCTTTGTTAATGTATCTCAAGGCCATTTTCCTTTTGCTTTACAGTGATTAAAAAAAAGCTGGAGACAAGCATTTATGGAAAACCTACTATAAAGTAGATGTGCTAGAAGCTGGAAACCCAGAGATGAGTAAGGCAATCCCCGCTGATGAGGAGAGCCTAGCCAGGTGGGAGAAGACAGATAAACCACAGTTGCCATGTTGGTTGTAACAACAGTGTTTTGGAAAGAGAAATGAAGGCGGGACGAGCCTGCCATGAGAAGTCAGGGAAGCTGCAGAAACTTAAAGGACTAGAGTTTCAAGGAGAAGAGAAGGGGCATAATAAAGTTGGGGAGAAAGAATGAAAACATGAATAGAGGGAAAGAAAAAAGGAACCCCAAATAAGATACTTCTTAAATGGAGATATTCAAATCTAGAAAGGTATTTGATAATGGACCCATCTCTCTTTTAAAAAATCTAGGTTTGGAAAACCATCTGAGATTACTTTAGCTGCAGTCAGCAATGGTTCTTATTATTTGGGGACTTCCCTGGTGGCACAGTGGTTAAGAACCCACCTGCCAATGTAGGGTACATGGGTTCAAGCCCTGGTCCAGGAAGATCCCACATGCCATGGAGCAACTAAGCCCATGAGCCACAACTACTGAGCCTGTCCTGTAGAGCCTTCAAGCCACAACTACTGAGCCCACGTGCCACAACTACTGAAGCCCGTGTGCCTAGAGCCTGTGCTCTGCAACAAGAGAAGCCCGTGCACCGCAACAAAGAGTAGCCCCCGCTCGCCACAACTAGAGAAAGCCCGCGTGCAGCAACGAAGACCCAAAGCAGCCAAAAAAACCCCCCAGAAAAACAAAAAAACAAAACATATTTGGTGTCAACACTACTCAAAAAGCTACTGCATGGGCTTCCCTGGTGGCGCAGTGGTTGAGAGTCTGCCTGCCGATGCAGGGGACACGGGTTCATGCCCCGGTCTGGGAAGATCCCACATGCCGCGGAGCAGCTGGGCCCGTGAGCCGTGGCCGCTGAGCCTGCGCGTCCGGAGCCTGTGCTCCGCAACGGGAGAGGCCACAACAGTGAGAGGCCCGCGTACCACAAAAAAAAAAACCAAAAAAACAAACTACTGCATAAAATTAGTTGTAACTCATAGGGCCAGCATGATACGAACTGGAAGAACTTAGGCACACCAGAAAACCACAAAAGGCTTTGGGGTGGTACACTGTAAAGACCAAACAATTCGTACTTGCTCGTAAGGAACAACCACTTCCTGCTTTCTTTTCCAAGTTCGCTACAGCTTTCTGGACCTCTCTGCGCCTGCCCAGGAAGAGGGAATCCTTTGGGCACACTCTCTTCTGCACTAGATCCAGCTATACCACTCAGTGCAGTGGTGACTGCCACGTGTGGCTGGTAAGCACGTGACATGTGGCCAGTCCAAACTGAGACGTGCTTTAAGTTCCAAATACACAGCAGACTTCCCAGACTTAGTACAAAAAAAAAAGAGTGTAAAATAGCTCATTAATATATTTTCAATATTTATATGTTGACATGATACTACTTTGTATATACTGGATTAAATTAAAAATATTAAAATTAACCTCACTTGTTTCTTTATACTTTTCAAATGTGGCTTCTAGAAAAATTTTATATTACCTATGTGGCTTGCATGATACTTCTGTTGGACAACACTGCTTTAGATCTAACCCTAGAATAACATGTGCCTCTGTTGTACATTTCATCTGTCGGCAACTAGTGACTGAGTGTCTTAAGGACCCAAGAGGCATGGTGTGTATTGATGTGCAAGACCTACTTTGGTGGGTCCTATCTGTCATGTCGGCATAACAGCAACTAGCACTCATCCAGCGCCCAATGTTTGGCTCAGGTCCTGCTCTGGGTAACATTCACCACCTCACTTCAATCCAGCTCTCTAAGCCCCACTGTCCCACTGAAACTGTTCTTGTCGAAGTTGCCAAAGACATGCAGTCATTGGCCAAAATCACTCGTAAATTCCAAATCTTCACTTAGCTCCGTTGGGTCTTCGTTGCTGCACACAGGTTTTCTCTGGTTGTGGCGAGTAGGGGCTACTCTTCGTTGCAGTGTGCGGGCTTCTCATTTCGGTGGCTTCTCTTGTTGCGGAGCACGCGCTCTAGGCACACAGGCTTCAGTAGTTGCAGCACACGGACTCACTAGTTGTGGCTCACGGGCTCTAGAGCACAGGCTCAGTCGTGGCACACGGGCTTAGTTGCTCCGCGGCATGTGGGATCTTCCCGGACCAGGGCTCGAACCCGTTTCCCCTGCATTGGCAGGAGGATTCTTAACCACTGTGCCACCAGGGAAGTCCATTAATTAACTGAAGTAAGCTTTTATATACAGAATGCATAAAGCATTTTCTTTATTCAGTCTCCAGACACTACTCTCCTGGTAGTTCCCTCTCACATTCCATATTTGATTTCTCCTATAACAAGATAGGCTCCTTTTCCTCTCCTGATCCCTTGAGGTTGAAGAGTTTGCCCCTTCTGTATCCAAGCTGGCTTATTAAGTGATCTCATCTAGTTCCACAGCTTTAAAACCATTGATACACAACTGCCAACTTGACATTCCCACTTGCATTTCAAAAGGTATCTCAACCTTTTGTGTCCAAAACCCAACTCTTGATTTTACCCCATCACCCAAACCTGCTCCTCCCACATTCCCTTTACCCACCCCATTGCAGCAATTCCAGTCTTCTAGGGATCAGGCCAAAGACTCTGCACTCATCTCGATGCCTCCTTCACACCCACATCAGCAAATCTTGCTGGTTCTATTTTCAAAACGTACCCTGAATTTTCTCAACACTTCTGCTTCTGTGACCACCCTGGTCCGAATTACCAACAGCCCCTGAATGGTCAGTTGTAACAGTATCCTAATTAGTCTCTGTGCTTCCATTCTTGCCCCTGAAGTTTATTTTACACACAGCAGCCAAAACTACCTTTTTAAAAACCAAGTTAACTTCTGTTTAACACCCTCACATGGCTTCCTACTTCAAGGCGATCTCCACCACGGCCTCCTATTCTCTACTGGATCTGGCTCCCTGCTACCTCTGACCTCATCTCTTGCCACTTTCTCTTTCATCCATTCCTACTACATAAAATAAGCACAATTCAGCCTTAGAGCCTTTGCACTTGCGTTCCCTCTGCCTGCAATGTACTTCTGCAGCTTCTACATGGCTTGCTCTCTCAGCCTATCTTTATTTGAGAGGCCTTCTCTGACTGTTTTTAAGAAAAGGTACTCCTGGGGAATTCCCTGGTGGTCCAGTGGTTAGGACTCCACGCTTTCACTGCCGAGGGTCCGGTTTCAATCCCTGGTTTGGGAACTAAGATCCCGCAAGCCACACAGCACAGCCAAATTTAAAAAAAATAAAAATAAATAATAAAAAACAAAAAAGGTACTCCTGCCAGTCACTTTCTATGCTCCTTTATTTGTTTTATTTTTCTTCATTGTGTGTGTACATAAAATATTATTTATTATTTATTGTCCATCTTTCTGCACTAGAAAGTAAGCTTTATGAGAGTAGAAACTTCATTCACTACAGCTGTCCGGAGTGCCTAAAACAGTACCCAACACATAAATCAAGGAACAATCCTATGAAACAAGATTTTAGCGCTATATCCCCATTTTACAAATGATTTACAAACCAATTCAGAGGCAGTTATGTAACCTGACCATGGTTCCACAGCTACTATGGGGTGGAGCCAGAATATGAACTGGGTCTATCCGGATCCAAAGGTAGTGACACTCTCCATGTTCCAAATAAAATCTAAGGCTGCCTTAAGCACTTCACAGTAGTGGTGGTGGGAGCACACTCTCCAAACACTTGCCACAGATATGTGTCAGGAAGGCACCAGGTCCTTCCTTCACCACCCTAATCCTCACCACAACTCAAGCGATGTACAGCACCGCTGCGGCACGCTCAGAGGTTAACTGACTTACCAAAGGCTATGCAACTAGTAAGTGAGAGAACTGAACCCTAAACCTCAAGAGGAGGAAGCAAAAAGGTTCAGGAGTGTGGCTGGTGTGTGGCCGCAGGAACTAAGAAGCAGAATAAAGACTGACAGGGAGGGCTCCCCCGGTGGCACAGTGGTTGAGAGCCCACCTACCCATGCAGGGGACGCGGGTTCGTGCCCCGGGCCGGGAGGATCCCACATGCCGCGGAGCGGCTGGGCCCGTGAGCCATGGCCGCTGAGCCTGCGCTCCGCAACGGGAGAGGCCACAACAGTGAGAGGCCCGCGTACAGAAGAAAAAAAAAAAAAAAAGACTGACAGGGATCACCAACCTGCCTGCCTGCCTGTGCACCCCGAGCCAGGTGAGTGCAAGCCCACAGTTCCTGAGGAAGGACTACAGCAGAGCTCAATTCCAAAGTCCAGGTCTTAAATCTAAGAAGTGCCCCAAAGGAACAAATTTCCAGAACAGGCCTAGCAATTTAGATGTATCCCTCAGAAACTCTGTAACTTGCCATCTTGAGACGATGTATTATTCTGCTTCGAGTGCCTCTTCAGAGGGTCTCCATGGGGGAGGGAATCCACACAGTCCCTTACCTTAAAGGAGTGGAACAGGCAGGGGTGGGAGTAGCGGTGGTGAGCCCAACCCCTGGAATAAAACAGGAAGCAGAGTCTAATGGGGGTCCCCTTTCTCCATGTTTATTATTGCTTTCTCCTTTCCCTTTTCATACAACACTAAGCAATACAACTCTTAGAGTAAAACAACATACAAATTAGTCCTCTGGGGCGCCAAGAAAGAGACCCCTCAGCCAGTCCTGTTGCACCCTAATGGGACAGAGGCCACACTGTCAATGGCTGGAGAGCAGCCCTCACACTCAGAGCAGCAACACGCTCTGCTCCAGCACTGTCTTTGAATGATGCTTTATTTACCTCTCATCACCAGGCAAGGCAGATTTTATTAATCTAACTTTACAAATGAGGAAAACGAAGCTGAAAGGTAGTGATGAAATAAAAATTATTTTAAGACAAAACAGGAAAAATTTAAACACAAAAGATTCCTCTGCCCGTTTGGGCCCCCTCTAGTGTGCACTGTGCACCTGTATTATGCATTAACCACACCTTCCCAATGGCAGAAATACCTGCTCAACGGTAAAGATCCACTTTTCTTCTGGTGTCGGCTACGCACCTCCTTAGTAGATAACGTTCCTTTCTCAATCCTGTAAGGAGTCAGAATGACCTACCACTTGCCTTGTACATGCAGACATCTTTGGTGAACTTTATGTACAATGCCAATATATCAGTTTGCTTAAACACAGTGATTGGTGCAGAACAGACTGGTCAGACAACCTGGGGAGATACTGGGTTGCACCTAATGCAAGTTCTCAGCTTAAATACTTACTTATGACCTTATTAACGTTACTAGCTCTATTACTTGTATTCTACCTGTTTTACAAGATTATAATTTTTTGCACTGCCAAATGTATGACTGAGCCTCTAATAAAATTAATGATGACTAGGTCACTTGAAACAATTGACCAGATATACAGTTCTGTAAGATCAATGACTGTAATAGTCTAACCCTACATACAGGAAGAAGCAACAAGAGGGAACCACTTCCTGGACCATAACAGACTAGGAAGTCAGGTGGTCCAGAAGCTTTTGGCTACTGTTAACAGGGCCTAGTCGAGTAATAGCACATTAAGTGGCCTATCAACAAAATCCTCGCCTGACCTGGGAATGAGCATTCCTAGCGCCATGGGGCAAACTGGTCAGGAAATGTCTCCCAAACCTTGGCTGAAATTAAGACCGAAAGGGAAGGGACTGTACAATAAAGAATGTTGCCCACCATCCAGTTCTACAAGAATCAGGCCATTAGCCACTGCAGTCACTGACCTAACAATACACCTAAAAAGAATTCAGGGTGATGATCAGGATGAGGCATTTTGTGCTCTGGGAAAACTGGCAGAAATGGCCCTCAGATATTTTCAGGAGAAGATTGTATGGACCCAGTTTCTCACATCTTCCCATACTTAGAAAGCACTAAAACCATTAACTGAGATTACCTGTTCCTCGTAAACAGCAGTAACCTTCTACCAAGATGTGTGCTTGAAGTACATGCACCCCTTCGCCAAAATCACACATCTACTGGCCTCTCCCTTTACCTCTTCGGAACCGTTCTCAGAGCTCTCTGAGAGACTGTCTCCGGGTTATAATCCTCAGGTTGGCTAGAATAAAATTTTCCATTTCTTACTTAGACTGACTGTTGATTAATTTTTTCATTGACAGTAGGTAGTGACTTGCCCCAAAATCAGACATGGCACTTGAACCCTTAGCCTAGACTTCTGACTTCTGCCACGGATGGTGGAAGTGCATCATTGACTGGCAGAGGCAACCTATTCTTTCTTGCTACCTTTTAGAATGAAGACAGCAAGTCTCCTCTCCCAAAGGAAACATTAGGCATACAGACTGGGAGACGGAGCAAAGTCACTATTACCACCCCCCAACACCAGGTTTTATTCAAACACCCAAGGGCGCCTTAACCAAAGGCTAGTGAGAATCGCGCACTCAGGAGGGTCAGCAAACAATGCCTCCAGGGCCAAGTCAATCAATAAAGCAGGCAGGACAAAACACAACAGGTAACACAATACGTAGGTAGGTAACATGCGGTGGGGACTATGGAAGAGAGGAGACTGAGAGGAATCAAGACGTAGGTAAAGACATTCAGACTCAATATTTAAAAAACAACGTGCACCCCAAAAAAGTCTATAGGTCGAATACCTGAGGGCTGGCAGTGTGAAGTACAGATAAAGGGATCCTAAGATAGCAGAGATGTTCAATCTTCTCAGGAGATCTGAGCAAAAATTATTTACATTCTCTCTCTCTCTGCTTGGCTAGATGTTAAAAAGTTATTTCCCATTTATAATCAAGATTTCAGGGAATTCCCTGGCAGTCCACTGGTTAGGATACCACACTTTCACTGCCAAGGGCCTGGGTTCAATACATGGTTCAGGAACTAAGATCCTGCAAGCTGCGTAGTGCGGCCAGAAAAAAAAAAAAGATTAAAAGAAAGACTTCAATCACTTGCAGTCACTGTTCTTAGTATTAACAGCTAAGAGAAGCATTGTCCTTCTGGCTCTTGAGCACCGAGTTCAAGTTTCTCAGATACACAAAATTTATTAGCTGGTCATCCAGAAGCAGGAGGTCAATCCCAGGCAAAACAAATACAATACTTCAAAGGAACTAGCAACTAAGCACCCTAAAGCACTTAACTAGTTAAATATCTGCCAAGAAGCAAAGGTAAACAAACTGTCCAATAAGATCCCTAAGTGTAGGCTCAGGATGCCAAAAGCCTCGGCTGAGACCGACCATGTGATTTCCTCTCCTGGACACTAGGAATAATAGTACCTACACTTCACTAGGTCACTGAAACAGAATGGGATAATGAACGTAAAAAGGCACTCCACCTGCCCAGTAACGAGCTCTCAAGATGCTGTCTAAGAAGCCCTTTCAGAAAGGCCAGTGGAATTTGGGAGTTCACAGGTTTATAGGCAGTGTTCATTCATTCACCACCGCGATGTGCAACTAGGTAGCAGAAACACAACTGACAGCTGAAGGGTCGCAAATGCTTTTATAAGCCAAGAAGGCAAGAGCATGAGGGCTGGTAATTTGGCTCCCAACGTCTATAAAGAGTAACGACAGTCCTGACCTTTCCAGACTCGAGTCATAACTGTCCTGTACAATCTCATCTAAGGATCACACCCCTGAAGAATGCAACTTTTTTTTTTAATCTTTTTTTGGCCACACCACACAGCATGCAGGATAATAGTTCCTCAAACAGGGATCAAACCCACATCCTCTGTGTTGGAAGCATGGAGTCAACCACTGGACCTCCAGGGAAGTCCCAAAGAATGCAATTTTAACTGTACATATTTATTATTCCTTTTAGAAAGGAATGACTATTTCCTGTGTTCATTTTATAAGGAAAAGAGTTTTGGGTGTGGGGAGTGGATAACTTACTGTGAGGGACATTTTAAAATCTCTTACCCTCAGGGCTAAGACTCTTTTAAGTACACACAGACCACTGTTAGGATTTGTTGCTAATTTCTGTGGTGGCTGGTTTTAACCTTTATCTTGCATAGAGCTGAGCTGGATGTTAAGGATAAGGATGCTTGGCGGAGTCTAGCATAGTTTAAAAAACCCTTGGGAAGAGAAATCTCTATAGCTACCACTTAAAAAAAAAACATTTCATTTTGTATTTTGGCCACAGATAAAAGTAGCTAAACTCAATCTTCTCCTAGGAAACCAACAAGTCAGTAGTTGTCATGACAGGAAAAAATTTCCATTTCCATGGAAAGTGTGCAGGAAAGAACCGACTCCACCTTGTGAAGGCTAGCTAACTGATACAGCCAGAAACTGACATTAACTGTGGGAGGCCCACAGCAGTGTAAAGGGAGAAACCGGAAAGAAAGGGCTGGCCCCAAGAATACTTTTGAGTCACCAGATCTAGACAACAGTGCCTTTTCTCTTGGAGGATTTTACCAAAAGCTTTAGAAAGACACACAATTCTGTCCTGTTGTAGAAGGAAAAGCAACTTTCCGAATTCCAACCCACAGCACCATGGCAGTTCTCTTGTACACCCAGAGCATGCTGGGAACAAGACCCCCGTGCAGCCTCAAAGAAAAGAGCTGAGCAGTTACGAGTGAAAAGCTTTCTCCAGAGTCCCAGGGACAGACTGCTCAGCACAATCATGTCTAAACTAACTGCTTTATAGAAAGTCCTTTCTGAAGACATCAGTGCCTAGAACTCAATCTTTCCAAAAGGACCAGAAACAGCTTAGAAATGGTTCCTTTGGGCACAGTACACCTAGATTTGTGCTGATAGCACAAATCTTAAATATCTTCTTTACTGTAAGGACAGACATAAGGAAATCAGCACCAGGTAGCCCCAAAATAGCTAGTATTTGCCCACTATCCACAGCCACTGTACACCTTCTGTGATGACAGCAATTACAGGTAGCACTGAAGACCCCAAAGTGAGGTGGCAGCCACACTTCAGGGAGAATGGCCTCTTCTCTAAAGAAAGATAAGCAAATCAAAGGTCTTATCTCTTAAATTAAAAACTAACTATGTCACTACTCTGCTAAAAAAAAAAAAAAAAAAAAGCCTCCAAAGCTCCTTTCTGCTTTCAGGACAAAGTCCAAGCTCCCCAGAACCAAGTACAAGGAGGCTCTTCCTGATCTGGCCTCTGCATACCTCTCCGCATACCTCTCGGGCCTCATCTCTTTCCACTCAGTCCTGCCAACACTCTACCCTCCAGCCAGAAGGAAATACTTGTAGCTCTCCCAATGCTGCAAACTCTTCTCTCACTGCCTCCTTGCCTATGTGTGCATTTGTCCTACATTCTACCTGCCCCTCCCCTCTCAGACCTACTACTGCTTTATTCAACTGGTCCTTCAAATCTTATCACCTTCTCTACAAGACTGTCTCTGATCCCAGCCACGGTACCCTGTCTGTGCCTCTTCCAAAGAAAGTGCTGCCCCACTTGACTCCTCCACTGGACTGTGCTGTGCCTAGTACCTGGAATACAGCAGGTATTCCATGTTTACTGGCACCTTACTAGAGACTTATATACCATGCAGTACTGCTGAAGGGCTAATGTTTAGATGACTAGCTCAATGAGGGTAGAAAGTAAACATAATTTAAATTCTTAATCCAGAAGACCAGTATCCTTTAACTTACGCAAGATGCATTTCTTTCCAATTAGCTACATGACTTGCCCTTGCAAAAAAGAATAAAACGCAACTTTTGAGATGCAAGGAAATTAGAAAGGTTGCCAACTCTTTATAATAAATACCAGTCCAATTCCATTTATGTACTATCTGTCTTCCCCTAGGACTGGGTTAGCTCATTACCAACAAGATGGACTAGGTCGTATCTTTTTTGTGTGTCTAAACAACAAGTGAATATAAAGCTTCAAACTATCAGAAATTTGAGCCTGAGTCCATTAACCAGCTTTTAAGAAAGCTTTGATTTTAAACTTTTCCCCTTCTCCCTTTTCTTTTTCCTCCTCTAAATTCTACCCCATGCTTGCACAGTAATAATTAACCAGTACCAGATATCTGAAGACTGTAACCTCTGATAACATCACTGATGCACAAGCCTAAGTTGTTTTCAGAACAAGATGACCTTTGCAGGCTCCACGTCCAGACCACCAGGTCACAGACCACCAGGCAGGAGGCACATAGACCACAGACAGCCTGGTTCCTGGAACTATGATTAAGAAATGTCACAAGAGCATGATTAACCACCAGCTTCCCCTCTCCTTCCCCTTTAAAAACTCCTAACTAAGGAATTCCCTGGAGGTTCAGTGGTTAGGGCTCCATGCTCTGAAGTTGAGAGGCCGGGTTCAATCCCTGGTCAGGGACCTAAGATCCCACAGGCCGTGCGGCTCAGCCAAAAAACCCCCCAAAACAAAAAACAACAAAAACAGAAACAAAACAAAAAACCAACTCTTAACTAAAAGACCAAGTTGGAGTGGATCCGAGACTTGTCTCCCACTTCCTTGCTTGGCACCTTGCAATAAAATCCTTACTCTGCTGCAAACACCTTACTTTGCTGTGCCCTGGGCACGTGAGCCCTTTTCGCCTTTTCAACTTGAGCAAACTGCTGATCTGATTTCGGGGGGGAGTTAAGGATTACAAACTACTGTACGCTATTTGTCCCTTGAGATGTGCTTAAGACAAGGACGCAATTTAGAGTCTGAATCAACATAAACTCAATTCTACATTTTCATTTCTCCCAAAGGCAGCATATTTTTAAAGAAGCATTTCCTCAACGGAATGTAAGTTACATTTTTTGAATTGTCCTTTTTTTGAGGATGTAACTCCTTGGGAGAACAGGTAAAGGGACAATTTTATATCAAATACACCATATTAACTAAAAGCAAAAAGCAGTGTATTTACAGAATATTTGAGGTGTTTCTCAAAGTCAGTCTTCCCCTGAAGGACACAACAGAACTTGATATTGAGTGTTCTGAAAATACAAAGGAGACAATGACCTCACATGTACTGACAAATAAGAAAAAAATTCTAGCATGATGGCAAAATTCTTTTGTGGTATTGGAGGAAAGGGATCACCAAAAGCCTCTACTTTCAAGGATTAGAACTGCCTCTAAATTATATAAAGTTTAAATGCTCACTTTTAGAATTAGTCGACCCCATTTGCTAGTCTTGCCATCCCGGTGTTTCATTTTTTTGCAAGGGGTTGTGTATGTGTAATTTAACACTCATTACCATATATCAGTTGAGAGACAGGGTAACCTGAAGCTAAGACTTTCACATATGCAACCGGGTACGTCTGAAAGACGCTGTATAGTTAGTTGGTTTCCCAGTGATATGGACACTATGCTTCATCCCCTCCTTCTAAAATGCACATTTACAAGACCCTTTGTGAAATTCGCAAAGGGAATCAAATTCAAGAGAACCTTCAAATATAAGCCCAAAACAAACATATTAAAAATGAAAGTTAATGCCCAACTCCCAAATTTTCCATAGGTCCCCAGGTGGGAGACAGCAAAATGCTAAAGAATCCAGCTTTGGAGTCAGGTCAAAATCCCAGCTTCCCAATTACTATCTGTGTGCCTTGAGCAAGAGAGGTTACTCCCTAAACCCCAGTTTCCTTATTTACTAAAGGAAGGTAATACCTCTACGGGTTACTTCAATTAAATAAAAGCTATATAAGGGAACTTGCATTTTGGCAGTACTGCTCATGATGTCAATGAAATAAGGTTTGGGTTCTATTTCTGTACCTGGCACTTATAAAGGGTTTTCGTAAAGTACAGTACAAATACTGGACGAGCACCAGAAAGATCTAAGTTAAATCTTACATCTCTGGTGTTTATTCAGCTATAAAATGCAGGAGTGTGCTAGCTGATCTCTAAGCAGCTTACCAGTTCTGAAAAACTAAAGCAATCCTCAATTTCTGAACCCTACCTTCATTTTTGTTTATTTTCTTATTCCTTAACATGAGAAACTCATGTCCCTTTGAAACATGTGAGGAAAAACAAAGAAAGGACAAGATGCTCAAGAAACTTATCATTTGAGTCATATTCAAACTGTAGGCCAAGCTTTTTTTGCAGGGAGCAGCATGAGGGGTTCTGAATGATTCACTCACATTGGTGGTAGGCAATAAACGCCCTACCGGAGACTGTAAATTCTCTGGCACAAAGTCACTGCTAAGCACGCTGTCTAGCACAGAGCAGACACTCCCAAATGTCTGTTGAATGAATAATACCTAGCTGACACCTGTTGCTCCCTATAAAATCTTTCGATTGCTCTCCTTACTCAAGTCAAAATCCAAGAAAGATGGTCGGCACAGAAGAGCTGTACCGAATACCTTCTGAACGAATTAATTCTTCAAATCCTCAATTATGCTAAGTGGGAAACAAAGACCTTGAGAGAAACGCTGAACCACCACCGGGAAAAACTTCAACGCCAAAGTTTCAACATTAAGGAAATGTTAAGGGATCCGTTTCTCGACCTCTTCAAGCGCTGACAAGCACCCTAAAGTGCGCTTGGGGGAAAAAAACCCAGCTCGTTGTTCTACCCCGGTACACTCGGCTCTCCACGCCCTACTTCCGACACAGAAACCTTCACGGTGGATGTCACTCGAGCCAGCACTGAACAGACACGAACACGGGGAGGACAAAAAGACATCTCCCCACCTTCACAAGGGTCACCATAGAACCACATACTCTGAAAAGACCAAATTAAACACGAACCTAATGGAACTGGCTATTCGGCTTAAGAAAAACTAATTTCCTATAGCTTATGGAGGTAAACAAAACTCCAAAAACCTAAGTCGAACGGTCCATTTTCCCCCTCCTCTCCCAGGAATGCGCCTACTTCACATACCGCACCCCTCCCCCCTCGACCCCGGCGATCACACTTCGAGACCCTTCCCCGGTGCTCAGATCGTTGGGTGGGCCTCGGGGAGAGAGGCTGCCCGCTGGGCTTTCGGTTGTTACGGCGAGGTCCCCGGGAGACGAGCCTGCCGCGGGCTCTCAGAGTAAAATTGAAAGAGGAAAAAAACCCCAGACTCGCCCACCGTGGCGTATGGCGCAAAGCAGTGGGGGATTTTAGCAGAGTTGAGGGGTCCAGAAATGACTCAATTTCCTCCTCCTGCTCTTCTGCGGAGCCGGGCTTGCCGCCCCAGGTCCGCGCACCCCCTCCCCACATGGTGTGTAGCTCCTCTTCAAAGCACATGAACTTTAAAATGGTGCTTTGGGCGGGGGGAGGGCCGACTGGGAAAGGAAGGATCAAAGGAACTTGGGGCGGGTTAGCAGGCGCCTGAAAAACAGGCCCTGGGGGGCGGGTGACGCCCCGGGTGACGTGCACGTCGCTAAGGGGGTGGTGGGTGGAAGGAGGCGCACCGGGCAAAGGTGGAGGAAGAAATGGAACGCGGCCCCTTTAAGAGGCCTTCACGGCGCTCTGGGGCCGGGGGCCTCTCCTTCGCCCCCGGTCCGGCGTGCGGGGCCCTTCCTCGGGGAGAACCATCCCCAGACCCGCTCCCCGGAGGGTTCCCTCACGCCAGGTCCCACCCGGCCCAGCCCCGGGGCGGCGGCTCCTCCTTACCCCGCTGTCTGCCGCCTCCTCCCAGCTCTCAGCGACCTCCTCATCTTCCATCTTACTCGCCGCTTTCCCTCCTCCCCCACCCCCTATCCGCGCCTGCGCCCTGAGTCGCGTCTCGGTCGCGGGCGCCAGCGCGCAAGGTTTTGCTCAATGAACCCCGCCCCGTTCCAAGCCCGGAAGAGGCTTCAGTCCAAGGCCCAAGATCATCCAGGAAGCCATCTTGGGAGAGGGCAGAGAAATCAGAAAGTTGCCATTTTTCTTAAGGGCAACGTGATTTTTCTCTCTCCCTCTCCCCCGCCCCCTCCCCGTCCCCCTCCCCCGCCCTTTCTCTCTCTCTCAGTGGGAGTCCCTGGAACCATCTTTTCTAAGGGCAAACAATTACTTTTTTTTAAGTCGTAGTTTCCATAAACTGCATATTATGCTTTTTCAAAATTCTGAAAACATTTTTATACCTCAACGAAGTGAAACAGGAGATAAAACATTGACCAGCTTAAACTGGTTTTGACTCCTTAAATAGGTTATTGATTAATCAAATCTTGAGGGTTTTTATAGAGACATTACTGCGCATGTGCAAGGCCGGAACCCACGTTTCCAGGATGACCCCGGAACCAAGAATCTTCAGTCTGGGGAACTCAAACAATAGAAATGTTGCCATCGGACCCCTTAACCAGCTGAAGCAAGAAGTCCTTCAGTAAGGAAAATCCGGCTTCCATCTGCCATAGTACCTTGTTTACCATATATGGACTGCTTTGAAAACTAGCCAATCAGCTTGTGCCAAGTTTGAAATGTCCCTAACCTCTTAAATTTTGCCCCAAACCCTGGCTGGGGGAGACAGATTTGAGCCCTGCCTCCTGTCTCCTTGCCGGTCGACCTCGCAATAAAGCTTTTTCTTTTCTCAAAAGCTGGTGCCATAGTATTGGCTTCTGTGCGCGCCAGGCAGTGAGCCCTTGCTCGGTGAGAATTTCTGGCGATCGCAAATGAACTAAGCTCCTGTGATCGCCTGGCTGAGGCACTGTAGCCCCCGGCTGGGTGTAGGCCCTCGTCACCGACCCTGAGTGGCCACCTAGACCCGATTTGTCTAGAGGCTCGGCTGTCGGGTTCCTGCTTCCCGCAGCAGCTGCGCTCCAGGCTCCTCCGCGCTACTTTCACTTTTGGGGAAAGAAACAGCTCCTGGATCTTTTGGGTGAGTAACCTCATTAAAACGCGCTTGTGCCTAAATTGTCTAATAACAATTATTAGACAATAAATGTCTAATCAGGATTGTGGGTTAGAGTCCCACTCTAAGGGAGACAGTATGAAAGGTTCAATCCGTTGTCTGGGAACTAAGATCCCACAAGCCGCACAGCGCGGCCATAAAAAAAGTTATAACCACCGAGGTACCCAAAAGATCCGGTTAGAATCCCAGGCCTTTGGATTTCTTGGTCTATGTCTGACTGTTTTGTTTGTTAGGAATTGGCTAATAGGGTTAACTATTGGATGACCACAGAAAAACTTTATTGAATCTCTTTTATGTCATTTTGCTGTGGTCATCCTGAGAAAAAAATACTTCCAAGATGGGGAATGATAACAGCGTACCAGACGGCACTCCCTTGAAAAGTGTTCTTTGAGGTTGGTCAATGTTTACCTCTAATGATGAAAGAGGTATGAAAAAAAAGAAAATGATTTTCTTTTGTAACACTGCCTGGCCCAAATATCTACTGGAGTCAGGGGAAATATGGCCCCCAAATGGGTCTTTGAACTATAATACTATTATACAGTTAGACTCGTTTTGTAAGAGAGAGAAAAAATGGGACGAAATTCCATATGTAGACTCATTTATGTCTTTATATAAGAGGAGAAATATGCATAAGGCATTTATTGATAAAATGATGGGTCAGAGGGAAGAACCTCACAAAAAGCCTGTTTTACCCGAGTCAAAGTCTAATGACGATCTAGTCCCTCCGTCTGCACCTTTTGCAGTAGCCGGACTGTGGGCACTTCCTACGGTAGCCCCTCCCTCAGCACCTCTTGTGGTTCCCGGGAATCCTGAAGGGGATCTTCCTGCAGGCAGTGCCAAGGCTTTTACCAGTCCTCCTAGGGCTGCTGGTCCGGCTCTGTACTCGCCCTTAGCAGATGGTCAACAAGGAATGGTCTACCCTCCCTGTACCCTCCAGGGTATTCAGTTTGGCCCAGGGAACACTCGACAGTAGGCGGGACAATTTCCGTTAAGGCAGGTCCCAGCAGGCTTGGATGACCAAGGCCAATCCAGAGCACCTGGAATCATGCATCATCGTTTATCAGTCATAGATTTCCTTAATTATAAAGCTAAAATGCCATCTTATCAAGGTGATACTAGGAATATGGAGAATCTCTTTACATATATTTTTGCTGTTTTTCATCCTAACTGGGCTGACATACAGACCCTCATGTGTATCCTACTCAGTCCAGAGGAACGCAGCATGATATTAGAGAAGGCCTTCCAGGAAGCCAAAAGGCTTCATGAATTAAAACCAAATAATCCAATCAGAACTCCAGCAAAGCAGGCCATCCCTGGAACTGAACCAGAATGGGATCCCAGTGACCCAGGGGATCAAGCAAGGCTGAATCATTATAAAGATTGTTTAATAACTGGACTGCAGAAAGGGGCAAACAGCTTCAAGAGGGTCCGGAATGTACAGCCAGGGCCTGAGGAGGGCCCATTCACCTTCCTTGAAAGGCTTTATGAGGCTTTCCGAAAATACACTGATGTTGATCCGGAACACCCAGATGACGTGGGACTGGTCAATTTAAACTTTATCGGTCAGAGTGCCCCAGATATAAGAAAAAAACTAGAACGACTGGAAGGGGGATCATGGACACCAACGTCTCAGTTGGTCCAGATTGCTTTTGAAGTGTTCAAAGGCCGATACGAAATTTGGGAAAAGCAGGAGCAATGCATCGAGCACTGCATCGTGAGGCAGGTTGCTCTGCTCAGCTGTAACCAGTCAAAACCCAGCAGGACGTCTGCAGGAGAGAACAGACGACCACGGGTAAGACCCTGGGGACCTCCAAAACCCAGCCGGAAAGGCCATCCATCTGTTGGGCCACAACAGTGTACCTTTTGTAAATAGGAAGGGCGCTGGAAAAGGGAGTGTCCCAAAAACAGACAGGGCCCCCTCTCCCCCAAGATAACATCCATTACTGGTGTATCTGGGGAAGTCTCTCAGAAACCTTTTCTACAATGGCTTGAATGTCATGTAGAGAAAACACATGTAAAGTACAGCTTTGTGTATGTCCCTGGATGTCATAGTCCCTCATCAGGGCAAGAGGTACTAACAAATTTAAATGACCAAGTGGGTTTCTCAGCAGAAAAAGTAGACACCAAAGTACTCCCAGGTCAAGACTGCGCCCTCCAAGCTGCGCCATTACAATTGGGAGACAAGCCTCA
This sequence comes from Orcinus orca, assembly GCF_937001465.1. Taxonomy (NCBI): domain Eukaryota; kingdom Metazoa; phylum Chordata; class Mammalia; order Artiodactyla; family Delphinidae; genus Orcinus; species Orcinus orca. The sequence goes on from NC_064559.1 coordinate 200,236,505, forward strand.
ACCAGATGTCCCTGAAGAAATTCTTAAAAAGGTAAGAGCAGAAGTTTGGGCTGACGGGACACCAGGAAGAGCCAAGACGGCTGACCCAGTAGTAGTAAAACTCCACCCAGGTGCCCAGACTCCAAAGTTAAAGCAGTACCCTTTAAAGAGGCACCCAAAGGAAGGTATAAAGCCTCTGATAAACACTTTTCTTAAATGCCAATTAATCCGACCTTGTCAATCCCCGTATAACACTCCCATCCTGCCAGTACAAAAACCTGGGACTGGAGATTATCGTTTTGTACAGGATTTGAGAGCTATCAACCAAATTGTAGAGGATGTACATTCGGTGATGCCAAATCCTTATACTTTGCTTACAACTTTATCTGGAGACTTTTGCTGGTTTACAGTTCTGAACTTAAAAGATGCCTTTTATTGCATACCCCTAAGTCCTGAGTCCCAGGAACTGTTTGCCTTTGAGTGGAATGATCCAGAGACTAATATAAAACAGCAGTAATCCTGGACTGTACTTCCACAAGGATTTAGAAATGCCCCCACCATCTTTGTGGAGGCCTTAGCCAAGGACTTAAAGGATCTCCAATTAAATGAAGGAATCTTACTCCAGTATGCGGATGGTATACTTACTAAGCGCTAGTATAACTAAGGAAGCTTCAGACCAAAATACAATCTTCACTTTAAACTTTTTGGCAGACCGGGGATATAAAATCTCCAAGGGAAAGGCACAAATTTCTCAACCAGCTGTAAAATATCTAGGAATTGAGTTATCAAAAGGAGAAAGAAACTTGCCAGATCGAAGGGAAGCACCCACCACCAGAAAGCAATTGAGAAGATTCTTAGGAATGGCTGGGTTTTGTTGTATTTGGATTCCTAACTTCGGACTTATAGTCAAACCTCTATATGAGTCTCTCGAAAGAAATGCTAATGAGCCATTAAGCTGGACTGCGAAATGCCATGAGTCGAAATGCCATGAGTCATTCCGTACCATCAAGGAGAAAATTTCAACAGCCCCAGCACTTGGTCTCCCAGACATTAGAAAGTTATTTGATCTTTTTGTGCATGAAAGACAGATCATGAGTCTTGGAGTGCTAACTCAAAATTTAAATACTGCCAGAAGGCCAGTAGCTTACTTTTCCAAACAATTGGATGTTGTAACTCAAGGATGGCCAGTTTGCCTCCGGGCTGTGGCTGCAACCTGTGACCTTTTACAAGAAGCTGAAAAATTTACCCTGGGTTGTCCTACCACTGTGCACACCCCACATCGTGTGCAACTTTTACTTGAACCAAAGGGCCGATATTGGCTTACTTTGGGGAGACTGGGCAAATACCAGGCCATACTATCTGACAACCCAAAGGTAACATTAAAAGAAGTATCTGCTTTAAACCCAGCCACTCTGCTCCCCAGAAGAACCTGTTCACGATTGTACATGAAAACAGAAGAACCTGTTCATGATTGTATATGAAAAATTGAAGAAGAGTATTCTAGCAGACCTGACCTGACTGATCAGCCTTTAGAGAATCCAGATATGGAAACGTTTACAGTCGGGAACAGCCTCATGGATCGTGGACTCCGAAAAGCTGGATATGCAGTGGCAACTCATCAGGAGGTCGTAGAAGCAGAAGCTCTCCCTCCAGGTACGTCTGTCCAGAAGGCAGAGCTCGTAGCCCTCAGGAGAGCCCTGCATCTTGGAGCTAAGAAAAAGGTAACCATTTATACTGCTTCTAAGTATGCCTTCTCTGTCATGCATGCACATGGGGCCATGTGGAAAAAGAGAGGTCAACTAACATCAGGAAAGAAAAAAAATTAAACATGCAGAGGAGATACTGGCCTTATTAAACTCTGTTTTTAATGCTGGAAGAAGTAGCCATAGTACGTTGCCCGCACCAAAAGACTGATAGCTGTATAGCTAAAGGAAATAATTTGACTGAACACGTAGCAAAACAGGCGACCAGAGCCAAACACCCTAGCACTCATTCAAAGTGTGGCCCTGTCCCTGTTTAAGCCTCAGTATTCAGAAATGGATCTAGAGAGAGATGATGAATGGGGATTTCACACTGACTCTTGAGACATAGACGGTGATCAGTACCAAACAAACAAAGAAGGCTGGATATATAATGAACAGGGATTCGTGCTTATGCTCCAACATTTAATGGAAAGAATTATCACTCATCTACATCAAGGAACCCATTACGGGAAGGATGCAACCTATCATTGGCTACAAAAGTTTATTGTTAGTCCATAAATGCAAAGGACTATCCAAAAGGTAATACAAAATTGCCTGATTTGCACCAGAAACAATCCTAAAGCCGGGCCACCTCCAATATTCAAAGGGGTGCAAACCCGAGGGACAGAACCAAGAGATGCCTGGCAAATAGACTTTACTGTTATGCCAAGAGCCATGGGACATTATAGATATTTGCTGGTATTTGTGGACACCTTCACAGGACGGGTCAAAGCTTTTCTGTGCTGGAGAGAGAAATCTTCCTAGGTAAAAAAGGCCTTACTAAAAGAAATTAGCCCTCATTTTGGGTTGCCTCTTTCCATTCAAAGTGACAGTGGAGGAGCTTTCATAGCCAAGGTAACGCAAGGGGTATCTGGGGCCCTCGGACTACAATAGAAGTTACATGCTTCATGGAGCCCTTATGACTGAAATGATGAATCATACCTTAAAAGAGACAATCACCGAAGTATGTTAAGAAACCAACTTCACTTGAGATAATGTCTTAACAGTTGTCCTGCTGAGGGTAAGAGTAGCCCCTAGAAGCAAGCGCCACTTGAGCCCTTATGAAATGTTAACGGGAGACCCTTCCTTAAGACTTAGTATTATTGCTGTCTTGAAAGTGATCTCATTGTAAAAGAATTAGATACTATAAAATGTGTACAGTCCCTTGGTGCTATCTTATTTTCTGTATATAAATATGCCTCTAGCCAATTAACATTTCCTGCAGACATTCCTGTGCACTGCATAAGCCCAGGGAATTGGGTCCTCCTCAAACTTGGAAAAATGACTGCCCTGAGGATCAACTGCAACCCAAGTGGATTGGAGCCTATGAAGTCCTTCTGGTTACACATTCTTCAGTAGAGCTGAAAGGAGTTAAACCTTGGATACACCCCTCCAGAGTAAAAATAGTACCCATTTCTAACCAGCACCCCCCTTGTCCCCTTTACAGTTCCCAAACAGGGCACGCTCTCCAGGGACAGGAGGAAGTAGGAGGACCCAACCTTCCTAACACCAGAGGGGCCTGGAAACCCACTACTGATTTCTCGGCCCCTAATTACACTTGTAAACCCTTAACTGAACTTAAGTTACTTTTCAAATAGAAACAGGACAGCTAAGTCTCCACCTGGTCAGGAAGAGAAGATGAGGACATCTCGAAAGTAGACAGCTCCACCCAGAAGTCTGGACCAGGCTGATATAAATCCAAATTCAGTCACTAAGAATGTTAAAAATAACATGTTTTCACTGGTTCCCAAAGAATAAGGTCTGTTTTTGGAGGACTGTTAAAATTAGGAATCATAGTTCTGTGTATCATGGGGTTAATCTTTTTACTCACCAAATTTTTTACTTATTGTCTATCTCATATATTTTAAAAGGCCTCCCCCACTCACATGTTGATTGCCCAAGACTTAAGCGTTCAAAGTGGGACTCGTGAATATTTACAATCAAGTGCAAAAACAATTTCATTCCTCTTATAAAAATCTATGCCCCTTCTCAGCAGGAAGCAGCTAGAGCGGTCGTCGCCCTATTTCCCTTAAGATTGAGGAATGTTGTAAAGCAATTATACCCCAATAAAGATGTTAAAAAAAAAAAAAAAAGATTGAGGAATGTACAAAGTAAAAGGGGGGCACTAAAACAGCACATAAAACATTGACCTGCTTATCCTAGTTTTGTCTCCTTAAATAGGTTGTTGACTAATCAAACCTTGAGTTATTTTACAGAGACAGCACTCCCATGTGCAAGACAGGAACCCATGTCTCCAGGATGACCCCAGAACCAAGAATCTTCAGTCTGCAGAACTCAAACAATAGACATGTTGCCACTGGAGCCCTTTACCAAGCAAGAAGTTCTTCAGTAAGAAAAATCCAGCTTCCAGCTGCCCAAATAGCTTGATTCCAATCAGCTTCTGACTGTCAACACTAGCCAATAAGCTTGTGAAATTCTCCTAACTTACATTTTGCCCTGAACACTGGACAGGGAGACAGATTTGAGCCCTGCCTCCTGTCGGCTGACTCACAATAAAATGCTTTCTTTTCTTAAAAACTGGTGCCATAGTATTTGCTTCTATGTGTGTTAGACAGTGAGCCCTTGCTTGGTAACAAAAGGATGAAAAATATCCGCTGATGCATAAAACATTTTATTATTTCTATCTGGTAGAGTGAAAATGATTACAGTATTTCCTGCTCATAAAGCAGTATTCCAAGCATCTATTAACACTAGTTTATATCCTCTAGCTTGAGGTGAAAACATTAGTTGTTTTATCAACATTAGTTGATAAAATTGCACCTGAGCTGGATGACCAGAACTGCTGAAGTTCTCCTGAGTCTTTAATGACAGATTCGTACATTAACTTCGAAAGTTACTTTATGTGTCTTCCTAAACAATGTTCTTTTTTTTTTTTCTACAGTATAGAATTGGAGACCCTGGACTTTAAAGTTCAACTTTGGATACTTCCAACTTTTTTTTTTTTTTTGCGGTACGCGGGCCTCTCACTGCTGTGGCCTTTCCCATTGCGGAGCACAGGCTCCAGACGCGCAGGCTCAGCGGCCATGGCTCACGGGCCCAGCTGCTCCGCAGCATGTGGGATCTTCCTGGACCGGGGCACGAACCCACATCCCCTGCATTGGCAGTCGGACTCTCAACCACTGCGCCACCAGGGAAGCCCTGGACACTTCCAACTTTAATATGCTGTGTGATCTTATGGAAGTTGCTTAGGATTTCTGTGCCTCAGTTTCAGTTTCCCCAAGTGTAAAAAAAGATAATAATAATAGCTCCTTCAAAGGTAGATTGTAAGGATTAAATGAGTTACTATGCTAAAAAGCTTAGGAAAATGCTTAACCCATAGTAAGAGTTCTAAAAATTAGCTATTATCATTATAGAGGTGTCTTGCCTGCCTTAAGAAGACTTACAATTCTCACTTCTCTAGTTATCCTTTTTTCCCCAAAACACAAAAGCAGGAGGAGAAGCAAACACCTTGTGATTTTATTCTCACTGACATGTTCCTGTAGGCCTCTCAGTATTAAAACCATATCATTCAGTAGTGTTGCATTTGGCTACTATAATCAAGTTATCTGACTTAGAATGGGTTTTTTGAATGGGTTTTTTCTTGTGTTATTAGCATGCCATTAATCTTTCTTTTTTTAAAATAAATTTATTTTTGGCTGCGTTGGGTCTTCCTTGCTTTGTGCAGGCTCTCTCTGGTTGCGGCGAGCAGGGGCTACTCTTCATTTTGGTGCGCGGGCTTCTCATTGCAGTGGCTTCTCTTGTTGCGGAGCATGGGTTCTAGGCATGTGGGCTTCAATAGTTGTGGTGCACGTGCTCTAGAGTGCAGGCTCAGTTGTTGTGCACGGGCTTAGTTGCTCCGCGGCATGTGGGATCTTCCTGGACCAGGGCTCGAACCCGTGTCCCCTGCTTTGGTAGGCGGATTCTTAAGCACTGCACCACCAGGGAAGTCCACCATTAATCTTTCTAAAGTGACAATTTCCTGTTGAGAAATGTTGCCATTTGTATTCCTAATGATTATTATAAATTGCAGTCATGTATTAACTCTGACTAGTCTTTATTTAAAGTAACATGCTTACTAATTTTCTGGTTTCATGACTTCCTGTTTCTGGAATATCAGTCATCTCTGAGTCTGTCCTCAGTCCACTGTTTTTACCTAGATGCTCATGGTGTAAGCCACCCACTGTTGGTGACTCCCAAAGTTGATTTACAGCCCTGAATTGACCTGGTGTTTCCGATTCATATAGCTAGGCTTCTTATTGGCACTTCACATGGCTATTCCACTAGCAGCTCAAATACTCTATTCTAAGATATCACTAATAACATTAATGGCCTGACCAACTTCAAAGATGAAAGATTTTGTCTTGGGCTTCCCTGGTGGTGCAGTGGTTAAGAATTTGAGCCTGTGCTCTAGAGCCCGTGAACCATAACTACTAAGGCTGCATGCTACAACTACTGAAGCCTGCGTGCCTAGAGCCCATGCTCTGCAACAAGAGAAGCCACTGCAATGAGAAGCCTGTTGCACTGACCACGCTCACCGCAACTAGAGAAAGCCCGCACGCAGCAACAAAGACCCAATGCAGCCAAAAATAAATAAATTAAATAAATTAATTTAAAAAAAAGATTTTGTCTTGTTCACTTTCTGGAACTATATTTACTTTGAATACATCCTCCTGTGAACTCATTCTTTTAAGTAAATTATCCTAACTGAGCCTTGGCAGCAGAAAGGTGGATGAGACCATCAATCAGTCATCACCTACGTCTAGTTTTCCCTAATTGCAAGTCATGAAGTCGTTTTAGGCTTTGTAGTTGCAGTATGTTACCAGCAGAGGGAGACAGTTTCTTACAATTGTGTTACATTTGGCAATGAGCCTTACTTAACAAAGGAATTTGCTGGGCATTTTTTTTTAATTGTTTCTGATATTCTCCAATTATCTTTTTAAAAATTTATTTATTTATTTTTGGCTCCGTTGGGTCTTCGTTGCTGCTCGTGGGCTTTCTCTAGCTATGGCAAGCGGGGTCTACTCTTCATTGTGACGTGCAGGCTTCTCACTGTGGTGGCTTCTCTTGGTGCGGAGCACGGGTTCTAGGCACGTGGGCTTCAGTAGCTGTGGCACGCGGGCTCAGTAGTTGTGGCTCGTGGGCTCTAGAGCACAGGCTCAGTAGTCGTGGCACACGGGCTTAGGTGCTCCACGGCATGTGGGATCTTCCCAGACCAGGGATTGGACCTGTGTCCCCTGCATTGGCAGGTGGACTCTTAACCACTTCACCACCAGGGAAGTCCCATGTTGGGCATTCTTAAGACTGAATCTACTAAGAGACCAGAAAGATAGATATCTTGGAGCTCGTTTGAGCTTGTTTCCTTTGCAAAGGAAATAGCTTTTCTTCCACTAAGTGGATAATCAAGAGGCCAGCCCTAGTTAATCACATAGGCCTCCTGGGCAAGTCCCTTCCTCATCTGTAAAATGAGGGGATGGAGCCAAGTAAGGTCTAAAATTGAGGAAGTGGTGGAAGTTTCTTCCTCCAGGGGGAGAGCCCCAAAAGTTGAGGCAGTGGCATAAACAGGCACGGGCAGAGACCCTAAAGCATGAGCTTCTCTTTCTTGTGAAATATGTGTTATACCCTTCATGTTTGGGGCTTAGTGATTTGCACTCAGACCTGCAGGTACCTTTGATCTATCACGTGAAACACTCTGGTATGTGATAGGAATATAAGAGCAAAGCCCACAGTGAGAAAACTTTCCATCTGATTTCCAAGGTGGGGCTATGTAGACAGTTAAATAAATGACAAAACCTACCAGTATTTAAAATGTACATGCCTGTTGAGCCAGCAATTGCATTTCTAGGAAATTTCCCTGTAGATACATTGGCTCATATGCAAATAAAATTATGAGGCTATTCATTGCTGCTTTGTTTATAATCACAAAAGACTGGAAACAAATGTCCATCCCTAGAGGATTCATTTTAAAACTATATGGTCCAGCCATGCAAAGGAATAGAATGAATTGTTAACTTAGATGGTTCTAAATAAACTGACATTAAATGATCTCGAAGAACTATAGTTAAGTTTAAACAAAAAGCAAGATCCAGAGCAGTGTGTATAGTCGGCTGCTGTTTGTAGGCTTATCTATTTATATGTGTATGTGTGTGTTTGTATATGCATCTCTGGAAAGATACAAGGGACTTGTAACAGTGGTCACTTTGGTGGAGAGGCAAGGTTTACCAGGTAGCTGGGGGGACTGGTAGGATGGACTTAATATTTATTATATGTCCTTTTGTACCTTTTGACTTTTATGTACATATATTATTTATTCTAAATAAGTAAGAGCATAAGAAATGAATTTCAGTAATGGATTGTGGGGATGAACTCTGCATGATACTTATGAGAGAGACCATAGCCACTCCTCTCATCCTAGCCTTATATCTTGTCCCCGTACCTCCAGCCATGTCCCAATCTGTCTTCACACTGCAGAGAGATTGTGCTAAAACACCATTTCATCACATATCCTCTTTGCCCCCCAATCTCCATGACCTAGGAGGTAATACCCAGTTTTCTTCCTGATATTCCAGGCCGTATATAAACTGACCTCAATCTTATGTCCTGTTGTTTGTCAGAAGCAACATTGTGTAGAGTTCAATAGCAAAGGCTTTGAGGTGAGACCACCTGCGTTCAAACCCTACCCATGACCATGAGTTGAGTCACTTAATCCCTGGGTGCTTCAGGTTCATCATCTGTAAAATAAGCTCAACAATGGCACTTACTTAGCAGTATTTGGTACATAATGAGAGTATACAATATACATCGACTGTGATTATTATTAAAGACTTTGCTTTAATAATAATACTTTTGTGCTTATCACAATTGATAATTTTATATTGGCTTATTTGTTTATTGTCTGTCTCTCCCAGTAAACTGTTGGGCTCTCCATGAGGGCAGGGACTTTGTTGTTTTATTTAAAAGTACATTGCTGTACATACCACATGGCTTGGCACATATTAGGTGCTCACTAAATATTTGACTGAATGCCCTCTTAGTTTTCAAATTCCCAGTTCATTCATTCTTTCATCCATTTAACAAATATTTAGCGAGTCCCTACAGGGTGCCAGTCTCTATAATTATGTGATAAAGCATTGAACAAAACAGACAAAAATCCCTGCCGTCCTTGAGCTAGGAGATTCAGGGTGGAGTGGTTTCTGTATTTGAACCTGTTCTAACATAATCTAGCAGTTCCAAACCTAACTGGACATCAGAATCCCTGGGGAGCTTTAGAAGAAGTCTGAGTCAGTGTCTAAAGTGAGCCCTGCAACCTGCATTTTTTTTTTTTTTTTTTTGCCGTACGTGGGCCTCTCACTGTTGCGGCCTCTCCCGCTGCGAAGCACAGGCTCCGGACGCGCAGGCCCAGTGGCCATGGCTCACGGGCCCAGCCGCTCCGCGGCACGTGGGATCTTCCCGGCCCGGGGCACGAACCCGCGTCCCCTGCATCGGCAGGCGGACCCCCAACCACCGCGCCACCAGGGAAGTCCATCCTGCATTTTTTTATACAAGTAAGATTTTATTTTTGTCACTGTTAAGAGTCTGAATTTTAAACAGATTCTTGGACTCATGACTCATATCAGTTGGCTCATTCAACTTTAGTACCTATCTCACCCCCAGTAGCTTTTCCAGAACTACTACCTTCATCATGAAACTCCATGAGTTTTCCCAGTTCAAACTTGAACTTCCTCAGCATTTTTACTTTATTGTCTATTTATTTTTATTAAAATTTTTTTTATTGAAATATAGTTGATTTACAATGTTGTGTTAGTTTCAGGTGTACAGCAAAGTGATTCTATTATACATATGTATATATATCTGCATTTTTACTTTTCTAACAAAGACATCATGGAGTGGATAATTAGACTGGTGAGCCTCATGTCTTTTCCAATGCTGTCTGGAATCAACTTATTGACAATTTCTATCTAGTCATTTGTCTGCATCATCTTCTGGATTTGTCAGACCCGTTGGTGCTGAGCGTAAGAGGTCTTCTGAATTTGATTGTTGCATTTTTTTAGTAAAGCCAAGAGAGAATAGACAAGCAAATAACCATTGGTAGTCTTGACATCAACATGAGTTTCAATCACGATCTGCTGTTTTTTTGACCATGGAGCTCCTTTTGTCACAGGTATGATCCATGCCATGGAAATTAAGCAGTTTTTCCCCTGAACATCTTCAGTAATCAGCTTGAATTTTTTTAATGTAACTTCATCATTCTGCAGATCAGGAAGGCTCACTTCAAAAACAACAACCCCTGAGGCCATCAGATGGGATTTTGGTTCCCAGAGGTTTTTTTTTTTTTTTTTTTTAAGATTTTTTTGATGCGTACTATTTTTAAAGTCTTTATTGAATTTGTTACAATATTGCTTCTGTTTTATGTTTTGTTTTTTTGGCCATGAGGCATGTGGGATCTTAGCTCCCCAACCAGGGATCAAACCCCCACCCCCTGCATTGGAAGGCAAAGTCTTAACCACTGGACTGCCAGGGAAGTCCCCCCGGAGTTCTTATGACTAGTGTTTTTCCAATATTTCTGATATTGAACATAGCTGGTGCTTTCACAACATACCAATCTTTCTTAGAAAACAGATCAACCACTTTCTTCTTGGTACCCTTTTTGCTGCTATTCATAAGGTGCTTGTTCTTGCTGACCTCCATGGTACTGTTCAGAGAGCCAAAAGGTGGAGCCTGCATTTTTAAAAGGAAGTGCTCAAAAGCTGGTCCAGTGTTTCTGACATTGAGTCTACAGGGTACTTGGGGGTCAGGGTGGTGGGGTTCACAAGTTCTATGACAATTTTTAAGCTTGGGATTTTTAATGATACAATTTTAGTATTTATTTATATTTATAACTGCCAAGTTTCTCTTTTGCAGTGATATTTCCTAACTGAAAGTCTTGAGTTTCTTAAATCAGTGTTTCTCATACTGGGATTCCATGAGTGTTTACCCAGGGGTCTTTGCATTATTCAAGTTTGTGGAACACTGATCTAGTGCTTTCTAGTGTGAGATTGACCCAAGTTTGTTCAATAGCATCTTGCCTTCCCAACTTGAGAGCAGACCTGGGTTCTGGCCCAGCCCTATGTCCTAAGAGATGTCCCAGAAGGTCCACTTTACCCAGGGTGGTGGGCTGGCAGCTCAAGGTTGCTTCATTTTTAGGTGCAAGGGATGAAGACTGAAGCCCTTGGGCTCTGTATCTCTGGCATTTCCTTAGACCACATGCTGTGCAGGTAATTCACGGAGGTTCTCACCTACACACCAGGCTGCTCCCTTGGAAGGGGGATTTTGCTGGAACCAGTGATAGTGATACTGGAAAGTACAAGAGCTTGGGAACCAGAAGCGCCTGAGTTCAAATCCTACCTTCCCCCCCAACTCCCCAGATATGTGGCTTTGGGAAAATAACTGATATATCCCGCACCTCAGTTTCCTCATCTGAAACATGGAGCTAGTAACAAGTCACACAATGGTTGGTACACAATTATGGGAGGCTTCGGTTGCATAACCAAGGCACTGAGTTTCTCTCCTTCAGTTGACATCAAGAGCGCTTGTGCTCATCGGGCCCTCGGGGTACACATGAATTAATTCCTGGTCTAACATCTATCATAGACTCAAGCCGTTGGGAAAACTGCTCAGTTGTCCCTAGCAGTGCAGAGGAGGGTGAGTGCAGTTCTAATGCCGTTTGTAGGCACCCGAAGAAAGCGAGCGCGGAAGCGCGAGGTTTTCTCACTCCAGCTTGGCTCCAGGCGGCGTTCCAACCTCGGAGAATCTCCGGGGACCAGGGGGGTGGGGGGTGGGGGCGGCGGGCCGCGGCGTGTACCTTCCCAACATGGCGCCGCCCATAGGCCGCCTGCCGCGGTCCCGCCGCACTGACGTGTGTGCGCGCGCGTGTGTCCTGTGTGCCGGTCCCCGGCGCATGCGCGCTCCGTGTGGTCTTCTCCCGGCCAGAGCAGCAAGAGCGGCGGCGGCGGCGGTGACGGCGGCGGAGGTGGCTGCGGCGTTAGAGCGGAGGAAGATGGCGGCTCGGAGCGGCTGGGTGTCCCGCCAGCTGTGAGGAATCCCGAGTGCGGCAAGCGCGGCCTGGGGCGGAGCGCCTCTGCTCAGATCCTATCCCCGGCTCCCTCACCTTCTTCGCCAGCGGAGCGTACCCGAGAGCGTGGCGCTGGCTGGGCCAGGTGAGGCCTCTTCCTCTCCCGGGGCCGCGGCGGGGAGCTGGCGGCTTATGCCCTTTATGCCACGGGTCCGGCGCAGGCCCTGCACCCCGCGCGGGGGTCGGTGCCGGTTGGCCTGGGGGCCTTGCTGTAGTCATTCTCGGCCTCCCCGGGTGAGGCAGGGCGGAGGAGAACCCCTTTCCAGGCAGCCCTTGGGATGGGGGCGAACCCGGCCTCTCCCCTCTAGCACAGCGGTTTTCGTCCCCGCACCGGAGCCACGAAAGGGTGTGTGACCTGTGTAAGGATGGCTTTGGGGTGTCAAATTATCTTCCACCCCACCCCCAAATCTTTAACGCCTTTTGAGAGGAGCCGGAGTTCGGTGCCCTCCAAAATTGGGGCTGCGGCGAGGGGCCAGCATCTCTGAAGCTGCAAAAGGAAGATTTTGGAATTGGCTTAAAAAATGAAACACAAGCAGCCTTTCCTACCCCTTAGTTTTTTGAGTGTTCCCCCAGTGAGGTAGGAACTGCGGATCTCCTTGATTGAGACAGCAGCCCACGTTGTGACCGTGGAAGGCTTCTGGTGAGAATTGGTGCAAAGGGAACCGTGGAGGGTGGGAACCAATTTGTAAACGAAGAAAAAAACAGTCGTAAGATCTTGATAGTGTCTGGAAAGTAACTTCGGGGCTAATGAAGTCCTCTCGATCCTTTGAAACCTTTGGATTGTTGAGATTCGGAATACCCAATTGCTTTTGTCTGTTAATCTCCCGAATTTTATTAGGAAAATAAATGCCTCATTTCTCAATTGCCAAAGTCTTTGGACTTTTCTGTGGTGGGATTCCTACTGCTCAGCGTGAAGATTCAGACACATTACCAGTTCTCGCTTGCTGGCAGGGACATTGTACTATATTTACCCTTTTTGAGAACAACTTTTTTGTTGTTGTTGTTCAAATGCTAATTTGGAGACTTTGTTTCTTTCAAGTAGGGAAGCCGGTTTGAAGCCTTGTGGTCTCTTCCTTGAGGAATGAAGGCTTCAGTTGCAGTTGTGCTACGGGGAATTGTTGAGGAGATAGCATTGGCTTGGGCACACCAAATACCTTTTGTAACTTAAATTTGTGTTTAAGAATGATGACGTCATGGATTTAAAGGGACAAGGAAAATTTGAGAGGAAATAGCATCAGTTAGAATTGAACATTTAAGATTCAGTCTATAGCTTTTACAGTGAATAGTGGTGCTCTGTTTCAGATCCCTAATTTTGAGCGTATTCATGTGTATAATCTGATTGGTTTCTTTTCTGTTGTATGTTGTCATTTTATATCCTGTAACTGTTTGCTTTTGACAAGCCCAGTATGAATATATTACTTTATCTACATTGACCCATGGGTGTTTTGTCTGTTTCAAAAAGCTTTTAATTGTTAAAATGACAACTGTTTAGTTTAATAGTAGCTAATTTTTTGACCATTTTTTTCTTTTCTTAAAGCCTTTTCCATAGAGATTTGTACATTTTCTTAGTGCCTTTGCTAAGGACATAAACCTAAACCAACAACTTCTCCATTTTAGACAATTGGAGAGCCACTCTCCATTTCAATTTGCTAATAAAGAGTCATGAAATTAATGCAGTGAAACATCCTGGTGGTTTGACATTATACTTCTTGGCATAATGTGTTGCATTGTTGTGCTAAATCATCATCAGATATTGATGCACCTTCATGACATCCATGACATCATTCACTCTCCAGCATTTTGCCTTTTGCAATTTCTTGCCTTCTCAGAGTCACAAAGAAAGAGGATCAGGAAAAATAGCTTAGGATGCTTCTTAAATGTCTGATTTCTAGAAGAGCCTTCTCTAACACCGCTTTATATAGTTAAAACCCTTCTGTAGGACTCAGAGCTGTGTAATTGCTACCCATTGTGAAAATGCTAGCAAAACCTCTAGGTTTTACAAGAATATTGAGGTCCCAAGGAGAAGTTATCTCAAAGATGAACAAATACGTGATTATCTTTGTGATTTCAGGGTTGTTTTAGTCTATATAAAACTAGAAGCCATTTGTTTAAATATTGCCCTTCCCACTTCACAAGATTGTTAATGTGAAGCAAAAGAGTAATGTTTGTGAAAGTGCTTTGTAAAATAGAAGGTGAATGTAAGATTGATTATTCAATACCAGTTTTATGAAAATACCTATTGAGAGCCCTCTGTGTGTTGGACATTTTGGGAAGTAGGTACTGATGATTCTAACAGCTTTTGGTCTCAAGTTGCCTGCAGTCTGGTCGGGGAGCCAGACTGAGAAACTAGTTAAATATATTGTAGTGTAAGAAATGCACTGAATGCGACCAAGGGAGTCAAGGAAGGCTTCTCAGAGCCAGGATGTCTTTCCCCAACCTTTCCTGTTATTCTGCAGAAAAGTATGCCTTTTGTGAGCAACCTGCTTTTTATAAAAACTTAAAAATTTTCTGTCACAAGTTCTTTTCCTCTTTTATTCATTCATTGTCATGACACTTCCCACACAGTATGCCCCAGTTATGGTTTCTGCATTCTCAAAAATCCACCAGAGTCTTGGGAGAACCTTTTTGAGAGTGAGTCATAGGCACAGGCAATAAACACAAACATTGCAGCTGCAGTTTCAAATATCTCCGATTACTAAGTGGTGACAGCTCTAGAGTGGTGATGCTTTTATTTTTGTTTTGTAAACTGGCACAAGAAGTACTGTATGATTTGAATTTGATCACATTCAGTTAATAAATGTTTAGTTGTCAGTCCCTTAGAATGTTGACTGTAAGTGATTATTAGTACTGTCTCCGGTCTCCCAATAATAAATAAAGCAAGAAGGTCCTTCTCCTTTTGAGGTGAAGCTGACAATTTAAGCCAGAAGTATACTAAACTATTTTATAGAATCTATTTATGTAGATCGAGGCTGCTTAGCATCTCTGATGTTAAACTTCTGTTCAATGCAAGTTCCTCATCTTAGTGCTGTGGTATTTTATGATTAATTTAGCATGTTGTCACCTACATTGCAGAAATTTTATGGATTTTTGGATTGAGTGGAATCTGTAAGTGGTGCAGTATTGAACACATACCATCTGTATCTTAACTGAACATGAGTGCTTTAAGGTGGTGGTTGACAAGGAAGTGAAGGTGATGTGTTTGTTCATTCTTCTATATTGTGGCAGTTTGTCACATGTAGAAAGGTATGACCTACAGACAAGTCATTTTAAAATTGCCCAGTATGAAGCTCATAACACTACAGCTTATTTTTAAAATTGTTTCTTACGACATTCTTCTAAATATCTTGTAAAATTAGTGGTACTCCTGTATAGCTTAATTTTGTGCTTACTTACTCATGCATGTATCGGAAAGCAAATTTGCTTTGAATTCTGATTCTTCCTTTATTAAGTTTCTACTTTTTAATTTCTAAAGTTTTCTCCTAGGCTTTTTATTTAATTTTTTCTAGTGTTGCTGTTCTGTTTTGCTTCAAAGGTGGCTGTTTTGCTTCAAAGGTGGAAGTATCTTGTGGTACTTTGATGCTTGTTTATATATATAAATCTGATAAATGTACAGATATTCTATAAAGCAATAGTTACTTATAAATTTTACTACTCTGGACAGTAACTTAGCTTAAATAGTAACATATTTTCTCTTGTCTCCTAGTAATACATAGATTTCAGGTAGTTCATTTAATTTCTTTTTTTTTTTCCTGGCTGTGTTGGGTCTTCGTTGCTGCGCTGCGGCTTTCTCTAGTTGCGGCGAGCAGGGGCTACTCTTCGTTGTGGTGTGCGGGCTTCTCATTGCAGTGGCTTCTCTTTGTTGCGGAGCACGGGCTCTAGGTGCATGGGCTTCAGTAGTTGTGGCACGGGGGCTCAGTAGTTGTGGCACGGGGGCTCAGTAGTTGTGGCTCGTGGGCTCTAGAGGGCAGGCTCAGTAGTTGTGGCACATGGGCTTAGTTGCTCCACGGCATGTGGGATCTTCCCGGACCAGGGCTCGAACCCGTGTGCCCTGCATTGTCAGATGGATTCTTAACCCCTGCACCACCAGGGAAGTCCCAGTTCATTTAATTTCTATAAAGGCAAGCAAGTTCCAGTTTTAGCTACTAATATTCCCTTAGAATATTTAACATTTAGGATACGTTTATTTCAGCTATTTTAAGGAATTCACTGGTATGGCATACTCTTCCAAATTTGTGTTTCCTTTATTATTCTCATTTTAAATGTTTGATTCATGTTACTATCTAGAGAACAAGAAATTTTTTTCCAGAATGAACCTCTTGGTGCATTGTTTGGAGAAAGATTGATGTTAATTATAAATTGATCAATACAGTTTTACTAAATGTTGCCTCTCCCATCTGCTGGTTTTTCAGATGCAAATCAAGGGAAAATGGAATTTATCCTTCTGTTTCAGTATTTATTTTTAAAGCTTTTTTGCTTAGTAGTCTTGCTGTGTTTTGCCAAAAAGCGACAGTGTCTTGTCTTTTCTTGGTTGATCCAGCAGTGTTAAATGTTTGCAGTCTGTTCTGCAGAACTGCTTTCTTAGCTTTTGCCTTGAGATACTTAGATAGATCCTTCAGTCTAGTCAAAAGCAAGCAAGCTGCTGTCTTCCTTATTACTGAATCTGAAGTTTTACTTTCCTGTGGGTCCTTCAAATTTTGATTTGTCTGTCTTCCTTACGTCCCCCCACCTTTTTTTTTTTCCAGTAAATGCAGTTCTCTCTTCCAAGTGTGTTTCATAAATCATAATGGAATTTTGGAATATAATTCCCTATAGAGCTGCATAATGATGTGTGCGTTAGAATTTCACATTTTATTTAACTTATAAGTAACTTAATGGTAATGAATCTTGAAGACATTATGGTAGGTGAAATAAGCCACAAAAGAACAAATATTGTATGATTACACTTGTATGAGGTACCTAGAATAGTCTAATTCATAGAGAGAGAAAGTAGAATGGTAGTTGCCAGGGGCTGAGGAGAGGAGGGAAAGGGGAGCTACCTTTAATGGATATGGAGTTTTCGTTTGGGATCAAAGTTCTGAAGATGGATGGTGGTGATGGTTGCACAACAATGTGCATGTACTTGATGCCACTGAACTGCATATTTGAAAATGGTTAAAATGGCAGTTTTTATGTCAAGGTGTATATTAACACACACACACAGGAAGCTTAATGGTTTACGTGTGCTCTGTG
This sequence comes from Orcinus orca, assembly GCF_937001465.1. Lineage (NCBI taxonomy): Eukaryota > Metazoa > Chordata > Mammalia > Artiodactyla > Delphinidae > Orcinus > Orcinus orca. The sequence continues at coordinate 200,253,563 of NC_064559.1, forward strand.
GGCTGGCTTGATAATTATTTATTTCAGTATAGTAATTAAGATCATAGGCTTTGGCCCCAGGTAGACCCAGGCCTCTACCCTAGTTCTGCTACTTTGCTTGGGTATGCACCTTAGGTTCTCTAAGCCTCAGTTTTTTCATCTATAAAATGAGGATGATGCCCCCACGTTTTGGGACAATTAAATGTGGGAATACGTGTGAACTTTCTCAGCACATTGCCTAGCATATAGTAAACACTTAAATCTTACACATTATTATTACATTGTTTTATGGAACAGTAAAACTGGGACAAGGGAAACTTGTCTCCTAGCTTTCTCATAGCATAGTCCAATGGCATACTTGTCCTGTATGCAGACATACCTGTAGCAGGAATACATGTTTTCTGGTTTCTCCCGTGCTTCCCTTTCTGTATTTGATTGGAGAACTGGGCTTATTCATGTCTTCATTTGATATCACTGCCCTTATGTCTCTTAAATCCATCTAGATGTGATCTTTCTTTTATGCCTCTTGGTTTTCCAGGGACTTTATAGAGCATATCCTCTAACTCTGCTGTCCACGTGTTCACAACTGAGTCCATTGTTTCACCTCTTACCTCCCTTAACATAAAAACCTTTACTAACCAAGTTCCCTTCTTAATATTCCCATCTCTGTAGATAGAATACGTTTATTCTGGTCTGATAGACCATGAAACTGGGAGTCATTTGTTAATACCCTTTTTTTAAAAAAAACTTTTGTATCCTGCCATGTAGATCTGTATTATCTTCCTCAGTATCCCTTAGGTTTCCCTGCTCCTCGTTATACTTGCTGACATGACTCTAGACCAGGCTTTTATGAGCTGAGGGCAGACTGAAGTACTGCTGTAGTTCTTAACTAGTCTTGTTGCCAGGGCTCTGCTACTTACTAGTTGTATGATCTCAGCGTCCCTCATCTTCAAAATGGGAGTTACAATTCCTACTGCATGACATACGTGTGCAATATTTAACTAAGTGTCTAACACATGGTGAACACTGCATAAGAAGTATTTGCTGTTACTTGAGTTTTTCTTCTTGGTAATTTTTGGAAATGGTTAAGATTGAAGTGACAGTACTACAACAGACCAATCTTAAGGGACTGCGATCTGAATGTTTCCCCTCTGATCGGGAACCTACGGTAACTCATTATTGCCTACTCCCTTACTGATCTTTGAAGCTCTCCATTTGGCCCTCATTGTACCTTTCCAGCCTTATTTTACATGATACCCATCATGCGGTCTGTTCAAGCCAGACTAGTCTCACTGCCTCTCATGTATATCATGTTCATTTTTATAACTGGAATATTCATTTTCCTAGGTAGGAGGCATATTTTTCATTAACTACTCTATCCAGCTCTGTAGAGTATCTCCTGTACGCTCCACCACTTAACCACTGTTGCCCTGTGCTAATGAATTCCTGCCAAATACTTAAAAGGGATATATCATGCAGTATAATTCACATGTAATATTTTTAGTGTCTTCTGTGCACATTTAGTACTTACATATTAGGCACTCAAATATTCATTCAGTGTATGCGTTTGATTCTTTTGGGCTGATGTTCTTCGTGAGCTTTCTGAGGCATTGCATGATCCTAAGTGTCTGTTGAGTCTTTTTTGCCTTTTTGTTCATTGGTCCATTCATTCAAAAAACATTTATTAAATGGTGTGTGCTAGGCATGGTTCAAGATATTAGGGTTACAGTGGACAAAATAGGCAAGGGCTCTGATTTCTAGGATCTTACATTCGAGAATGAAGAAAGCAGTTAATGAATGAACAAAACTTCAGACAGTAATAAATACTTCAAAGAAAATAAAAGAGAGTTAGCTAAAAGGGAAGACTGAGATTGGTTTAGAGAAAGCCTCAGTGAGAAGGTGATATTCAGGCTGAAAGACACAAGGCAGAATGTTTAATGCTAAGTTGTGGGGACATAAGGAACAGCTAGCGCAAAGGTCTAAAGTACAAACCAGGATCTAGTTGGGACTCTCAAGTTGCATTTGGCTGTTGTTTAGTTTCTGCTTCATAATCTAAAATAGCCTCCTCCCCTTCCCATTTTTTTTTTTTTTTTCTTTTGCTCAATGACACTGCCTTTTTGAAGAGACCAGTCTGGGTCTCTGGTAGACTCTTCCACATTCGTGATTTGTTTTACTATTTCCTTGTGTCAATTAATTCCTTCCTTTATCACCTTTTAAGACAATTGACAATTTGCAATCCTTTGTGATACTGTGTATTCAAGTTGTATCACACTTGATATCAGCTTTTGCCATTATAATGATGCTGAATTTGATCACTTGGTTAATGTGCAAGTCCTAGATCTTTCCATTGTAAAGGTTTCCCTTTACATGGATCAAATAATCTGTGGGTAGCAATTTAATACAACACAATGACTCTATTCCATCTTTCACCTGTTGGTTTTAACGTCCGTCAGAGATCCTTGCCTGAATCAGTTGTTTCATTGGAGGTTGCAAAAGGATGATTGTTATTGTTGTGTTCCTTTCACATTTATTAGCTGGCTAATAAATGAGAATCAACTGAGAATTAACTACTAAAATTCTCTCCTAATAAGGCAGGGTGTTTTGTTTAATTCTTTGCTTTTCATTGTAAATTTTCTTGGTGAAGAACTGGTCACCTCAGTGGTAGCAAATGAGTTTCTTTTCTATTTTCTGTATCATTGTAGGCATGTGAATTTTTATTTATTCATTATTTTACAGTTAGTTACAGCCATTAGTCTCTTTTTTTTTTTGCGGTACACGGGCCTCTCACTGTTGTGGCCTCTCCCGTTGCAGAGCACAGGCTCCGGACACGCAGGCTCAGCGGCCATGGCTCACGGGCCCAGCCGCTCCGCTGCATGTGGGATCTTCCCGGACCGGGGCAGGAACCCGCGTCCCCTGCATCGGCAGGCAGAGTCTCAACCACTGCGCCACCAGGGAAGCCCCATTAGTCTCTTTAACGCAGAACTTTCACCAGTATGAGTGTCTTCAAGCTAGTGTTGTGTCCTTTTGATGTGCCCCGTGTGCCCTTTGGTGTTTGGGTTGTTTTCTCTTGCAAGATCTTCCAGGTGCACCTTGTACTCTCTCTGTTCTTGACCCGAAATCAGTCATTTTTCTAGGAAGACCTAGTTACTTTTACAGAGAATGCCATTAGAAACCAAGATCTGAGTGCTACGAATGCTCATTGCTTACTGGGTCTTCATTATTTCTAGGTCCTTTCAATGGGCAGAGATAGAAATATGTTTTTTAGAAATCAAAACTTCATATTGATATTTCCAATTTAATTTGAATCTTTACAGGGTTCTTTTCTTTAGATTTTATATTTGTCTCTCTTTCCTTAAACTGGAAATCTTATTTTTTTAGTACTGTTCACGTTTATTTGTTCTATACTACAGTATACATAACTCTTATTTTTATTTAAAAAATATTTATTTATTTATTTGGCTGTGTCGGGTCTTTGTTGCAGCACGTGGGATTTTCGTTGCTGCGCACGGGATCTCAGTTGCAACATGCGGGATCTAGTTCCCTGACCAGGCATTGAACCTCGGCCCCCGTGCATTGGGAGCGTGGAGTCTTAATCACTGGACTACCAGGGAAGTCCCATACGTAACTTTTAAAAATATAGTCTTCAGGGCTTCCCTAGTGGTGCAGTGGTAGGGAGTATGCCTGCCGATGCAGGGGACGTGGGTTTGTGCCCCGGTCCGGGAGGATCCCACGTGCTCTGGAGCGGCTGGGCCCGTGGGCCGTGGCCGCTGGGCCTGCGCGTCCGGAGCCTGTGCTCAGCAACGGGAGAGGCCGCAACAGTGAGAGGCCCGCGTACCACAAAAAAAAAAAAAAAAAATATATATATATATATATATATATACACACACGTATATATATACACATATATATGTACATATACACATATATATAGTCTTCATGTTGTTACTAACAAAATTACTGAGGTAAATTTAAAATTTATTTGTCATTCTTTTTTTACCCTTAGAACATTCTGTCAACATCCAGTAAAGAAAATGGAAAACATACTAGATAGTTCAAATATAGGAGATTTAATGTAGGTTGCAAGACTGAGAGAGCAAAAAAGAGTAGGGCAGGGTGATTTAGAGATTAATAACTAGGGTGAAATTGAAACTTCCCTGGTGGTCCAGTGGCTAAGATTCCGTGCTCCCAATGCAGGGGGCCCAGGTTCAATCCCTGGTCAGGGAACTAGATCCCACAAGCATGCCACAACTAAGAGTTTGCATGCTGCAACTAAAGATTCTTCCCACTGCAACAAAGAACCTGCATGCCACAACTAAGACCCAACACAACCAAGTAAATAAATAAATATTAAAAAATAAATAAAGTAACTGGGGCGAAACTATTATCTCAAGAGTTGGGAACAAAAGGGATAGATGGTATTATCAAACCTTTGAAAGAAAATGGAGAGGGGGTCACCCACGACCTCAAGCACTGCTGCCACTTTCAGATCTGGGACCAAGAGGGGGAATTGCCAAGATACGCCACATGGCTGGTGCTTGGATCATCCTCTTCCTAATGTTTATTAGTTTCTGGTTTATCCTTACAGTGTTTCTTTTTGCAGAAATAAACAAATATCTACATATATTCTTTTTTATCCGTTCTTACACAAAAGATTGCCATATTATGTACACTGTTCAGCATTTCTTTTCACTTAATATATCCTAGAGATTATGCCTTATTGGAACAGAGGTAGTCCCTAATCATATTCACAGCTTCATTGTGTGGATGTGCCAGATTTGTTCAACTAGTCACTTTTTGATGGTAATCAGTAAGTAATGCTTTACTGCTGATCTTTTAAAAATAGATTTTGGTGGGAATTCCCTTGCGGTCCAGTAGTTAGGACTCGGCACTTTCACTGCCGAGGGCCTGGGTTCAGTCCCTGGTTGGGGAACTAAGATCCCACAAGCCATGTGGCGTGGCCAAAAAAAAAAACCCACCCTACTTTAAAATAGATTTTGGTATGTGTGTTAGAAAGAGCATTGAGCTGATAACAGGTTCTGTTTTGCCACTAAATACATGACCTTAAGGAAGTCACCTGTTTTTGGACTTCAGTTTCCTCATTTGTAGAATAAGGGTTAAATTGCTCCATAATCTCTAAGATCTCCTGCTATAATATTTTATATTTTTCTGAGAGTTTTATTAGCCGTATTTTAAACCTATTGCTCAGTAAAGTATGTAAAGCATAGGAAAATTATAAACGAGAACGTAAGGTTAAGTTTTAGAAGTACTACTGAGGGTTTTCTAAACTTGAATCTGTTCAGGTGCTTGTTAAAAAAATTAAGATTCCTGGGCCCATCCCTGTTTTCTGAAACAGTCTCTAGGAAGTGTACCTACTAAGTGATTTTTTTTTTTTTTTTTTTAATGATCAAGCTTGTGAAACAAGATTTACTTCATGTGCATATGCCATTGTCCTTTAGGTTTCCTGAGGATAGGGAGTAGTCAGGACATTATTTACCCTTCATGAATTCCTTTTCTCTGACCACCACCAGAAGAAATATAAGTAGAAATGAAAATTTCCATTCTCTTACAGCATCTTGTCAAAATGTACTATGTTCTTTGCGGAATGTTTTTGTGTCAGTGAGGTTGCTGGTTCTATATGCAAATTGAGAGATTTGATGGGAATACCGTACAATTGTAGAGTGCTTTGAATTCTGCTTCCTGAAACACTGTTTTCACGATGCTTCTCATTTGCTCACATTTAGTGAATTCCTTCCGAGAGACTTCAGAACATATTGGGTTCCAGTTCTGGTTCCTTTTCTTTTTACAGAGCTGGTTAATTGTGGGCAAATGAATTTATCTGGGTCTCATAATCTTCATCTGTAAAACATAACTGATAATATGTCCCTTATAGAATTGAGGTAGGGTTAAGTGAGATAAGGCGCTTGGCACAAACTCTTAATACCTGTTGATTCCCTTTCCTCTCAGCTAGTCTTCACACCAGCTGCCTTTTAATGATTTCTTAAGAAGTTGGTACTCAGAGTCCATGGACTGGCAACGTTGGCATCACCAGGGTTAGAGTGCAGAATGTCAGGTCCCACTCCAGGCCTACTGAATCTGAATCTGTAGTTTGAGTTGCTCATTAAAATTTGAGAAGCATTGGAACCTTAAGAGATTTTCTTTTTGTCTGAGTTCCTAATGATTTCGTTGTTCTTTTTACCTTTGTCAGGTTGGTTTTGCTGTGCGCTATTAGCTAAAGCTATTTTAGATCAAATATGTGAGCACGTGTTCAGAATAAAAGTTCACCTGCAGAAGTGTTTACGTATTATTATTAAATACTATTAAAAGTTAGGTTTAGGTAGATTTTTTTATAGTGAGAAATTCAGAAGAGTGCATAAAATATGTGCAGTGTAAAGAATAATTATAAGCAAACATCTGTGTAACCGCCATCCAGGTCAAGTGATAGAATATTGCCAGTGCCTCAGAGGTACTTCCAGTGTAGCCCTTTTTGATTACAACCATTTCCTGTCTTAGAAGTAACTACTGTTTTGTCTCATGATACTTTCCTTGCTTTTCTTGATAGTTTTATCACCTGTGTATCTAAACAGTAGTTTAGTTTTGCCTGTTTGTCAACTTTACATAAATGGAATCATACTTCGTGTATTTTTTTGTTGTCTTCTTCTGGTCAGTATTAGAGATGTATCCATTTATTGTATAGATTTTCTTTTTAAAGTAGTAGAGCGCAAAAAAATTCTGGCAAGTTTTGAATAATTTTAGCTGTAGTATTAAACCTTGATTTTTTAAAAAGAAAACAGAAACATTAATTCAAAAAGATATATGCACCTCACTATTCATAGCAGCATTATTTATGACAGCCAGGATATGAAAGCAACCTAAGTGTTCATCAGTGGATGAGTGGATAAAGAAGATGTGGTACACACACACACTGTAATACTACTCAGCCGTAAAAGCGAGTGAAATGTTGCCATTTGTGACAACGTGGATGGACTTGGAGGGTATTATGCTTAGTGAAATAAGTCAGACAGAGAACGACAAACACTGTGTGACATCACTTACCTGTGGAATCGAAAAATACAGCAAACTAGTGAACATAACAAAAAAGAAACAGACTCACAGATACAGAGAACAAACTAGTGGTTACCAGTGGGAGAGGGGAGGGGCAAGGGTCAAGATAGGGGTAGGGGATTAAGAAGTACATTCTACTGTGTATAAAATATATAAGCTACAAGGGTATATTGTATAACACAGAGAATATAGCTAATATTTTATAATAACCTTTAAAAATTGTGAATCACTGTGTTGTATACCTGAAACTTATATGATATTGTACATCAACTATACCTCAATTAAAAACAAAAACCTTAATGCTTAGTTTTCTTTGGAAAACACCCATTTATACAGTTTGTTTTTTTCTCCTCTACTTAAAGATACATAGCTGTAATATCTAAACCACTGTGCACTTTGTTTCTAAATATTACAAAATTGCTAGTTTTGTTATATTTATTTTTGGCAGGAATATTATACACTCTCCTGGGTGTCTTTTGTTTTAAAATTAGACTGTAGAGGGGACTTCCCTGGTGGTCCAGTGGCAAAGACTCTGGGCTGCCAATGCAGGGAGCCCGGGTTTGATCCCTGGTCAGGGAACTAGATCCTGCATGATCTGGCATGTGGCAGTGAAGATCCCGCATGCTGCAGCTAAGACCTGGTACAGCCAGATAGATAGATAAATATCTTAATAAAATAAAATTACACTGTAGAATAGCCTACTTTTATTTTTATTTATTTGTTTATTTATTTGTGGCTGCTTTGGGTCTTAGTTGCAGCATGTGGGCTGTTTGTTGCCGCGCACAGGCTTCTCTCTAGTTGTGGTGCGTGGGCTCAGTAGTTTTGGCACGCAGGCTTAGTTGCCCTGCAGCATGTGGGATCTTAGTTCCCTGACCAGGGATCGAACTCATGTCCCCTGCATTGGAAGGCGGATTCTTAACCACCGGACCACCAGGGAAGTCCCTATTCTACTTTTTTTTCTTTCATTTTTATTTTTGTCTGCGTTGGGTCCTTGTTGCTGCGCGTGGGCTTTCTTTTTAGTTGCGGTGAGCAGGGGCTACTCTTCATTGCCGTGCACGGGCCTCTCATTGTGGTGGCGTCTCTCGTCTTGGAGCACCGGCCCTAGGTGCGCGGGCTCTAGAGCTCAGGCTCAGCAGTTGTGGTGCATGGGCCTAGCTGCTCCGCAGCATGTGGGATCCTCCCAAACCAGGGCTCATACCCGTGTCCCCTGCATTGGCAGGTGGATTCCCAACCACTGCGCCACCAGGGAAGCCCCCCTATTCTACTTTTAAATATGTATTTTTACATTTAAAAATCAGAACCAAGTTGAATTTACTGAAAATTTGGGAGACATTTTTACAAATTACGGAATAGATGTTTGTTGTAATCAATTCACATAAGTGAATCCTTTTTTACAAACTACCACAGATAACTGCTTTTGACAGTTTGAAATGAAATTTTCTCTGTGGATTCAAAAAAATTCACTTCTGCATTTTTAGGCAGAAATGGCTTCTTAAATTTTGTAATATGTTGTAGAGTATTGTCCACCTCCTTTTAACAGCTACTTAAGATTATGGTTGTGTCATAATATGTTTGTCTACTCCCCTGTGAATGGACACTTGGCTTGTTTCTATTTATTTTTTAAATTTGCTGTTAAAACAGTGCTGCATGGAACACCTTTTTTGCAGTTGTGCCAAGGTTTACTTCAGACATATTTCTAGAACTAGAATGTCTGAGTCATCTGGCCTGTGCATTTAAAATGTTGATAGATAACACTTTAAAAAAGATTTTAACTGGTATGGTTTAGTTTTCCTTGACAGTCCTCAACTTGATCGGAAATTTTGAATTATTTTTATCTTAAAATTTATCTTTATTCCTTTGTCATTGATCCATTCTATTCATTTACCCATTGTCTACTACTTGCTAGTTGCTGAAGGCAGTATATATATATGAATTAGACATACTTGCTGAGAAAGATGTGTACCTGATTATTATATATGGTAGAAAGTGAGAGGGAAATATAAAGGGAATTCATAAAAAGAGATTCCTTCTAGTTGGAGAAATCAGGGAATGTTTTCCACAGTAGGTGGTGCTTGAGCTAGCCTCGAAGGATGGGTAGATTTGCACTTAGGCAACTGCTTCCCAAACAGAGAGCAGCAAGGAAAAAGGATTTTGGAGGTAGGAAGGAAGAGGCTCTGCTGAGATTCAGTTTGGCTGAATGATAGAGGACTAGACTGCGGTAGGGAGAGATACACAGAAAGAGAGCTTAGACCCAGATTGTGTTGACTTTAAAATGATATACCAGCTGTGGAAGACAGTTCTTCAAAATATTAAACAAGGGACTTCCCTGGTGGCGCAGCGGTTAACAGTCCACCTGCTAATGCAGGGGACACGGGTTTGAACGTTGGTCTGGGAAGATCCCACATGCCTTGGAGCAGCTGGGCCCGTGCACCACAACTACTGAGCCTGCGTTCTAGAGCCCGCGAGCCACAACTACTGAAGCCTGCGCGCCTAGAGCCCATGCTCTGCAACAAGAGAAGCCCCATGCTTCTGCAACGAAGACCACGCACTGCAACGAAGAGTAGCCCCCGCTTGCCACAACTAGAGAAAGCCTGCGCGCAACCACAAAAACCCAGCGCAGCCAAAAATTAAAAAAAGAAAGAGTTACCGTATGATCTAGCAGTTCCATTTCTAAGTGTCTATCCAAAAGAATTGAGAGCAAGAACTGAAACAGATATTTGTATATCAGTGTTCATAGTAACATATTCACAGTAGCCAAAAGGTGAAAACAGCAAATGTCCATCAATTGATGAAGGGATGGAATGGAATAACATGTGGTATATACATACAATGAAATATTATTCAGCCTTCAAAAGGAATGAAATTCTGACACATGCTACAACATGGATGAAGCTAGAAGATGTTATGTTAATAAGTAAAATAAACCAGACACAGAAGGACAAATGTTTTATGATTCCACTTACATGAGATACCTAGAGAGTAGTCCAATTCATAGAGACAGAATAGAATAGTAGTTACCGGGAGCTGAGGGGAATTAGTTTTTGTTTTTGTTTTTGTTTTTTGCGGTACGAGGGCCTGTCACTGTTGTGGCCTCTCCCGTTGTGGAGCACAGGCTCCGGACGCGCAGGCTCAGCGGCCACGGCTCACGGGCCCAGCTGCTCCGTGGCATGTGGGATCCTCCCGGACCGGGGCACAAACCCGTGTCCCCTGCATCGGCAGGCGGACTCTCAACCACTGTGCCACCAGGGAAGCCCAGTATTTTTTTTTTTAATGTGACTTTATTTGGAAATAGGGTCTTTTAAAAAAATTTTTATTTATTTTTGGCTGCATTGGGTCTTCGTTGCTGCGCGTGGGCTTTCTCCAGTTGCCTCAAGTGGGAGCTACTCTTCCTTGCGGTTCGCGGGCTTCTCATTGTGGTGGCTTCTCTTGTTGTGGAGCACAGGCTCTAGGCGCGTGGGCTTCAGTAGTTGTGGCACGCGGGCTCAGTAGTTGTGGCTCATGGGCTTAGTTGCTGCGCAGCATGTGGGATCTTCCCGGACCAGGGCTCGAACCCGTGTCCCCTGCATTAGCAGGTGGATTCTTAATCACTGTGCCACCAGGGAAGCCCGGGAGGTAGTATTTAATGGGTATGGAGTTTCCATTTGGGATGATGAAAAAGTTCTGGAGATGGATAATGCCATTGAAATGTATACTTTAAAATGATTAGAATGTTAAGTTTTATGTTTATTTTACTACAATAAAAATAAACACAAAATAATGCAACGTTAAAGACCTTGAATATTAAAGAATTGGCACTGAGGACTCAACGATCTAGATTTGCACCATGAAGATCAATCCTGAATCGAAATAAAGGATAGATTGGGGAAGGAAGGAGTAAGCAGTGGGAAAACCAGCTTATTCTCTTCATTGCAGTAGTTTAGTTAAGAGATGATTTTGGCCTTTAGAGTAACAGTGAGGTAATTGGAAGGAAGGGGTAATATGAGAGAAATCTGTCAACTAATTAGATGTGAGAGGAAAGAGAAAAGGAAAAATAAAAGGGACTTCTAGGTTTTGAGTCAGGTAAATGGAAGGAAGGAAGATAAGCGGGTAGCTGGGAAAATGTTCAATAGGAATTTGGTGTCAGCTGTCTAGAAGGCAATTGAAAATAAGAAGATGCAGAGAGGTAGTTCAGGAATATCAGGCCTAGAATTTTGGAGTGATTAATTTGTCCATCCGTCTGTCCATCCATCCATTTTTTTGAACAAATGTTTCATTGAATTTGTCTTATACCAGGCATAGAACATGGACACATCAGTCGGTATCCTCAAGGATCTCACAGTCTAGCAAGTCGCTCTCTTAGTAGTCATATTTGAAACCATGTGATCCTCTAAGGAGAAAATGTAGCAAGGGCAGAGAAGGCAAAAATGGAATTTTGGGGTCCACCTCAACATTTGGGGTATCAAAGGAGAAAGGAACCTCAAAATGAGGGGACAGAGAGATAGTAGACACCAAGGGGAACATATATAGTCATCAAGAAGTAAACTGAATTTGAGGAATCAAAATAGTGCTAAGATGAAGTTGGAAAATTTCAGAAATTTCTTTAAAATGAATTTGAAGTTTTGCTATTTTTATTTTGTCCATGGGAGTGATGACAATGTAATCTTGTTTCCTTTTTTTCTCTTTGCCATTTTTTATATTTTTTGATCCATAACTGATTGAGATAGAATTACATTAGTGCGCCAGTCAGCTGTGCTTTCAGCTTTGGATTTCTGCTGTCATCAGCAGAAATTCCCACTTGGAACTTTTGTCCTTAGTTTTTACCTATAAATAAAGTATTGTCGGGACTTCCTTGGTGGCGCAGTGGTTAAGAATCCGCCTGCCATTGTAGGGGACACGGGTTCGATCCCTGGTTGGGAAAGATCCCACAAGCCACGGAGCAACAAAGCCTGTGCACCACAGCTACTGAGCCTGTGTTCTAGAGCCCGCGAGCCACAACTACTGAGGTGTGCACACCTAGAGCCCATGCTCTGCAACAAGAGAAGCCACCACAATGAGAAGACCACATGCCGCAACTAAGAGTAGCCTCTGCTCACCACAACTAGAGAAAGCCTGCGTGCAGCAAGGAAGACCCAGTGCAGCCAAAAATAAATAATTAATTAAAAAAAATAATAAAATAAAATAAAATATGGTCTTCCTTCAATCTAAATTGGCCTAGCTCATAATATACTTCTTTTTTGTTGTGGTAAAATATACATAACATAAAATTAACCATTTTAGCTGTTTTTAAGTATATAGCGGCATTAAGTGTATTCACATTTTTAAAAAATTTTTTAAAAATTTATTTATTTATTTTTGGCTGCATTGGGTCTTTGTTGCTGTGCGCAGGCTTTCTCTAGTTGCGCTGAGTGGGGGCTACTCTTTGTTGCGGTGCGCGGGCTTCTCATTGCTGTGGCTTCTCTTGTTGCAGAGCACGGGCTTTAGGCACGTGGGCTTCAGTAGTTGCAGCATATGGACTCAGTAGTTGCGTCACGTGGGCCCTAGAGCATGTGGGCTTCAGTAGTTGCGGCACATGGGCTCAGTAGTTGTGGTGCATGGGCTCTAGGGTGCACACGCTTCAGTAGTTGTGGCTCACGGGCTCTAGAGTGCAGGCTCAGTATCTGTGGCACATGGGCTTAGTTGCTCTGCAGCATGTGGGATCTTATCAGACCAGGGATCGAACCTGTGTCCCCTGAATTAACAGGCGGATTCTTAACCACTGCGCCACCAGGGAAGGCCCACATTTTTTACGTAATAATAATACCTTTCTTTATTCTTACTGCTTTTTAAATCAGACCTCTTTCCTAACAAGTTTTCATCTTTCCCACATAGAAAATTGATTGTTTATTTAATTTCACTATAATATTTAACTTATTTAATTTGAAGTACCTAGTAGGTTGATTCAAGAATGATACTTCATATGTGGTATATATACACAATGGAATACTACTCAGCCATAAAAAGGAATGAAATGTTGCCATTTGTAACAACATGGATGTACTTGGAGGGTATTCTGCTTAGTGAAATAAATCAGAGAGAGAAAGACAAATACTGTATATCACTTATATGTGGAATCTAAAAAACTAAAGCAAACTAGTAAATATAACAAAAAACCAGACTCAGATATTGAGAACAACCTAGTGGTTACCAGGGGGGAGAGAGGGGAGAAGGGGAAAGGGACAAGATAGAGGTAAGGGATTAAGCAGCACAAACTACTATGTATAAAATAAATAATCTACAAGGATATATTGTACAGCAAATTGTACAGGAAATATAGGCAGTATTTTATAATAACTATAAATGGAGTATAACCTTTAAAAAGTGTGAATCACTTTGTCCTACATCTGAAACTTATATATTATACATCAACCATACCTCAATAAAATTTTAAAAAATACTTCATTTTCCTTGTTTCTTTGAAAAAAGAAATATAATGTTTTATATTTTATACCATATTATACAGAAAAATAGTTTTGGGGCAATAAATTTTTTTAACCTTTCAACTAGCTTTATCAAGTTTCCTTTTCCCGTATTTGCTTCAGAATTTTATTTTATTTATTTATTTTTGACTACGTTGGGTCTTCATTGCTGCGCATAGACTTTCTCTAGTTGCCGCGAGCAGGGGCTACTCTTTGTTGCGGTGCTCGGGCTTATTGTGGTGGCTTCTCTTGTTGCAGAGCGTGGGCGCTAGGCGTGCGGGCTTCAGTAGGTATGGTGCGCAGACTCAGGGGTTGTGGCTCACGGGCTTAGTTCCCCCAAGGCATGTGGTATCTTCCCGGACCAGGGCTCGAACCCGTGTCTCCTGCATTGGCAAGCGGATTCTTAACCACTGGGCCACCAGGGAAGCCCCAGAATTTTTTTTTTTTTTTTTAAGGAAAATGTAAGACACAGGTAGTAGTTGAAACCCTATGTATTCCCCTTCCAATCCCAATTGTCTTTATCTCTCTCTAAAATAACCATAATGAATTAGGTATTTATCATTCCCATGCATGTTTGTATATTTTACTATATATTCATGTATTCACACTATAGTATATAGTGAATGTATTGTTATGCAAGTATAAATATAAATGACAGTCAGTTTTAAGTTTAAAATGAGCAATATTGCACAAATTACATTCTGGGTTTTTTTGCGGTACGCGGGCCTCTCACAGCTGTGGCCTCTCCCGTTGTGGAGCACAGGCTCCGGACGCGCAGGCTCAGTGGCCATGGCTCACGGGCCCAGCCACTCCGCGGCATGTGGGATCTTCCTGGACCGGGGCACGAACCCGTGTCCTCCCATCGGCAGGCAGACTCTCAACCACTGCGCCACCAGGGAAGCCCTACATTCTGTTTTATAAAGTAATTTTTGTGAATGTGAAAAGTGAGTTGGTGGAGCATATCGTTTGTACTAACATATGTAACTTTTTTTTTTTTTTACTTCCCTTACATTTGAGGTCTAAAGGTAATGTAACTTGCTTTAAACTGAAAGTATGTGTTTTTTTTAGATTAATTTATTTTATTTTTGGCTGCGTTGGGTCTTTGTTGCTGCGTGCGGGCTTTCTCTAGTTGCGGCGAGCGGGGGCTACTCTTCGTTGCGGTGTGCGGGCTTCTCATTGTGGTGGTTTCTCTTGTTGCGGAGCACGGGCTCTATGCGTGCGGGCTTCAGTAGTGGCTCGCGGGCTCCAGAGCGCAGGCTCAGTAGTTGTGGTGCACGGGCTTAGTTGCTTTGCAGCCTGTGGGATCTTCCCAGACCAGGGCTCAAACCAGTGTCCCCTGCATTGGCAGACGGATTCTTAACCACTGCGCCACCAGGGAAGTCCTGAAAGTATGTATTTTATGAAATGTATATTTAATGAATATATTTATTTCAATATATTAACTTTTTAAGTTAATTTAATGAAAAAGTGTATCCATTATTACTTCAAGTAGTTTTTGGACAACCACTGTTGCCAAACCAGCAGAGGGGGCTCAGCAGTGTACAAAACTGCCAGTGTCTATTCTGACTGGGAAAGTTTTGCAAATTTAGTTCAGAATATAGAAGTAGAATAAATAGAAGAGTCTTGATGATTCCATGTCTGCATATAAACGACTACATCTCAGTTATTACAAATTTGATATCAGTATCACTGCAAGTGAATGTTATTAATAGTAAAATTCTTGTATAACATCTAAATCTTCAATGCTCTTTCTCCTCCCTCCTTACCCCCTGCACCTATATATGTGTGTGTGATTTCACCCCCTGCACCTATATATATGTGTGAGATTTTGCATTTCTTTCTAGATTAGATTCTGGTAGGCAGCAAACATTTGTAGAATTTGGTGCAATTGTTTTGTTCGAATTCTGAAAATTAATTTTTTCCTTCAGTTCTTTTAAGTTTACAGATAGCTTCTTGTTCTGGCCATAACACTATGTAAATAGGAAGTAATAATGAAGGTAATTAATTATGCTAATCTGCTGTTTTAGTTAAGAAGCCTTTTCTCTATAAAATTAAAATAAATACTTAGAAATATAACCATAGGCTTCCCTTAAGTACTTCTGCATTTTACAAAAATTGGTATAAACAACTTGTGGGTAAGCTGATTTTAAAGGAAAGTTTTCTTTAAAGTTGTTAGGCTTCCTAAATTGGAAAACTTTAGTCTAGAAGTCAACTATGGAGGGAAATAAGAGAGAATATTTTTTTCTCTACTAGTGTAATATAAGCAGATGAGCATTAGTATAAGTAAACTGCATAGGTTTAGTTACTTTATCAGTAAATATAGTTTCTATACTAATTCTCTGTAGAGGATCATAATTAGAAAATTATTTGAAATGTGAAAGAAAATATTTATTTATATACAGTGTTCTGTTCCACTCAGAAGGCAGGAATAGGAATATTATTTGTACAAAGTAACAGTAACAAACTCTTCTATCAGAATGAAACTAGAGATTATAAAATCATTCGGAAGTCAAGACATAGATACTTTTTACATGATGAAAAATAGTTTCAGGAAATTTTAAGGATAACAGTGTGAGATTTGTAATTGTGGGATGATTACTTGTCATTAAAAAGGTATAAAATATATACATATATAGTATTATTTCTCTGTGTATGCCTTGTGTGTATAAAGACATCTCCAATGTTCTCTGACTAAAGGATTATGCTCATTGGAAACCCAAATCAAGTGAAACTGATCACGAAAGACTATTTTATCTCCCTTTGGACCTGTAGTACGTGATACTGCTTTCCAGTGGAAATTTCTTTGCTAGGCTTAGAACTGCTGGTATAAGTGATTGTAAATTGCATATTTTTCTTTGAATAATTTTTGCCTCATTGTGTAACAATATAGGGCACACTATTTTGCTAACCAGCTTGAAATAAAGCTAAATATGTTTACATCTTTGTGCTTATTAAAAACATTGATTCGTTCAGTTTATTGTTTCAGAATATACAACTGCTTTTCTCAAAGGAAACTTTAATAAGCATGTCTTCTGGTATAAAATTGGTATACATGGTAAAACAAATGTATTTTCACTACTGGCTTGTTTAAAATGTTCTATTAATATTGATACTTTAACCATTAACTTCTGCAAATAGAATGTAAAACAAAATGCAAGGAATATTTACTATATGCCTTACACTTTTCCGAGAGTTTACGTGTGTTAAAGCATTTAATTTTCACAAAGCCTCTATGAGATAGGTATTATTATTACCCACATTTTATAGATAAGGAAACTAAGGCTTTTTAAAGAAACTCTAAAATATTGCTTTTTTTTTTTTTTTTTTCTGGCCATACCGAGTGGCATATGGAACTTCCCCGACTAGGGATGGAACCCGTGCCCCCTGAAGTGGAAGCTCAGAGCCCTAACCACTGGACCACCAGGGAATTCCCAGTAGTAATCCTTTTAATTAGTGTAGCAGTTTAATTAGTTCAGTAAACTCTTTTTCTTTCTTCCTTTTTTAACTTTATATAATGGAAAATGTCAAATACATGCATAAATACAGAGGATAATATGGTGAATCTCTGTGTACTCATCACTCAGCTTCAAAAATTACCAACATTTTTAACTGTCTTATTTCATTTATCTCCCCACTTTTGGTCAGGGTGGTGGTGGAGTATTTTAAAGCAAAGTCAAGATACCCTATTATGTCACTAATAAATACCTAGATATTCATCTTTAACTGATTTTGGGGTCTTGGAGGTGATTTGTTCATGAATTTTGCAGTTCTTATTGAGAGAGTACACATTTAGGATTGCTTTTTCTTCTGCATGAATTGACGCCTTTATCATTGTGAAATGTCTCTCTTTTTTTTCCTAGTAATATTCCTTGTTTTGAAGTCTACAGTGTCAAGTGTTAATATAGACATTGTAGCTTTCTAACGCTTGAAATTTCCCTTATATCTTTCCCATCCTTTGACATTTAGACTTTCTCCACCTTTATATTTAAGGTGCATTTCAGGGAATTCCCTGGCCATCCAGTGGTTAGGACTTGGCGCTTTCACTGCTGAGGGCCCGGGTTCAATCCCCCTGGTCAGGGAACTAAGATCCTGCGAGCCTCTCGGCGTGTCCAAAAAACAAAAAAGTACATTTCTTGTGGACAGCTTGTATTAGGCTTTACTTTTTTAGCCAGTCTGATAGTCTCTGTCTTTTTTTTTTTTTTTTTGGTACGCGGGCCTCTCACTGTTGTGGCCTCTCCCGTTGCGGAGCACAGGCTCTGGACGCACGGGCTCAGCGGCCATGGCTCACAGGCCCAGCCACTCTGCGGCATGTGGGATCTTCCCGGACCGGGGCACGATCCCGTGTCCCCTGCATCGGCAGGCGGACTCTCAACCACTGCGCCACCAGGGAAGCCCAGTCTCTATCTTTTGATTGGAGTGTTTAGACCATATGCTTAGTTTATTTCAATATAGTTAGAGTTTTTATCTATTGATACCATCTTGCTATTTGTTTTCTCTTTGTACCATCTGTGCTTTGTTCCTTTTTGTCTTTTCCTACCTTGTATTAAGTAATTGAGTATTTTTTAGTGTTCCATTTTATCTCCAGTATTGGCTTATTAGCTGTACTTCTTCTGGGCGCGTGTGTGGTTCTGGGGTTTACAATATAGATATTAAACTTATCACAGTCTACAATATGCATTTTACTTTTATCTACAGTCTGTTATACAGGGGTATGATGTTATACCTCTTCACATGTAAGACCTTGTACTTTCTTTTTTCCCCATTCTTTGTGCTATTGTTGTCATACATTTTATTTCTATGTGTTGTAAACCTCGCAATACAGTATTTTTGCTTTAAACAGTTAGGTACCTTTCAGGGAAATTTTTTAAGTGAGAAAAGAAGTCTCTTATATTTACCCATATATCTATCATTTCCTGTGTTCTTCATTTCTTAGTATATGTATATCCAAATTTCTAGCTGATATCATCCTTCCATCTGAAGGACTTCCTTTAACATTTCTTGTCATGCAGGTGTACTAGTGTTGTATTTTTTCTACCTTGCTTGTCTGAAAATATTTTTATTTTACTTTTAGGATATTATCATGTATATAGAATTCCAGGTTGGTTTCTTTTTCTTTCAGCACTTTGAAAATGTCATTCCATTGACTTATGGCTTTTGTAGTTTCTGACAGGCATTCCCTATCAGTGGTTTTCAGCAATTTGATTATGATGTGTTTTGGTGTGGTTTTGTCATTATGTATGTGTTTTTATTCTACCTGGTTTGTTTAGATTCTTGGAACTCTGGGTTTATAGTTTACTCTGGGTTTATAGTTTTCATCAAAGTTGGAAAATTTTTCACCTTTTTAAAAAAAATCTTTACCTGGCTCCTTTTTTCTACTAGGACTCTAATTACATGTGTGTTAGACTGTCTGCTACTGCCACAAAAGTTACTGAAGCAGTGTTAAATTTTTTCAGTCTTTTTTTTCTCTGTGTGTTTCATTTTGGATAGTTTGTGTTGCTGTGTCTTAAGTTTCAACGGATTCTTTCCTTCTTCATGCTCTGATCTGCTGTTAATTACCTACAGTGACACTTTCTTGTTGTATATTGTATTTTTCATTTCTGAAAGTTTTTTTTCCTTTTAAATGTCTTCTCTCTCTCTCTATTGTAGTTGTTTCTTTTTAATTTCTTGAGCATAATAGTGGTGTACTTTTTATAGCTCTTTTAATGTCCTTGTCTTCTAGTTCCATCTGCCATTTCAGGGTCTTGATTTGGGTATCTGGCTTTTGTTGTCTTTCTTTTTTATATATATAAATTTATTTTATTTATTTATTTTTGGCTGCGTTGGGTCTTCGTTGCTGCATGCGGGCTTTCTCTAGTTGCAGCGAGCGGGGGCTGCTCTTTGTTGTGGTGCGGGGGCTTCTCATTGTGGTAGCTTCTCTTGTTGCAGAGCACAGGCTTTAGGCACACAGGCTTCAGTAGTTGTAGCAGGTGGGCTCAGTAGTTGCGGCTTGCAGGCTCAGTGGTTGTGCATGGGCTTTGTTGCTCCACGGCGTGTGGAATCTTCCCGGACCGGGGCACGAACCCGTGTCCCCTGCATTGGCAGGCAGACATTCAACCACTGCGCCACCAGGGAAGCCTTTGTTGTCTTTCTTTTTTTTTCTTTTTTTTTTTTTTTTGCGGTATGCGGGCCTCTCACTGTTGTGGCCTCTCCTGTTGCGGAGCACAGGCTCTGGACGCGCAGGCCCAGCGGCCATGGCTTACGGGCCCAGCCTCTCCGCGGCACCTGAGATCCTCCCAGACTGGGGCACGAACCCGTGTCCCCTGCATCGGCAGGCAGACATTCAACCACTGCGCCGCCAGGGAAGCCCTGTTGTCTTTCTTTAAAGAGTGTTTTGGCAGACAGGTAAGTTGCCTGCTGATCAGTTTCATCTTTTTGAGGTCTGTTTTTAAGTCTTGCTAAGGTGGATCTACAGTAGTCCTCAATTTAGGGACAGTTTAGCTCTATATTAAGGTGAACTCTCTGGGGTCTGCACTGAATATCCTAGGTGATCACCGAAAACTCTCCAGTCTGACTTGATGGAACTTGAATGTCTTCCTGCTTGGGAGCTGTGGGAATTGATCATCTTACAACTTTCTTGTAATTCTTTGCCTGACTTTGTGGAGTTTCACTATGTATGTGTTGCCCAATACTAAGCAAAGATTCAAGAGGTCACTGACCATTTCTGGAGTTCTTTTTCTGTATGGCTTCCTTCCTTTCTGGAATTCTGCCCTCACAAGTTCCAGCCTCCTCAGCCTCCCTGAACTCTGTTATCTGTCTCCTCAACTCAGAGAAGTTGATGGGCTCTTTTGGTTCCCCCTCACTTCATTTAGGTCCAAAAATGGCCTTCAGGCAGAAGGCCTGGGCAATCACTCTTTTTTTTAGCTTGATCTAAAGGCATGATTAAGTTAAAATTTTAGAGCAAGAAAGCTTCACAGGCAGTTCTGCATACTTCCCATTGTATTCCTCATGAGGTGTAATTTCTGTTGGTCTCACAGATTGAGCTCTAGGTTCAGATATCAGCCTGATCTATCTATTAGAGTGTTTTCCATCAATCTTTTATATAATGCTTTTAGCACCCTTTGTTGATTATAAATTATTAGAGTTTGCAAAATGATAATGTTCTTATTCAGTCATTCCTTCTTCGTCTAAATAGAATTCCTCACAAGGTTCTTTCCCATTTTAGCTATTTGGTTACTCTGTTGGTTAGTATAGGAAAGGCAGGAAGAGGACTGGATTCTTTCCCTTTATTAATGAAGTTTTAGTCATCATGAATTAGTCCCTTAGCAGCCTCTCCTAGTGACCGGTAAATTTTCTTTGGTATCATTTTGAACTTACAAGTTTTTATATATTGGATACATTTGACTCCATAATAGTTTTCTTAGGTTTTTGTGTTTTTTATGCTCAGATTGTTTCCTCTTAGGCCCATGGGAGTGCCTTCAAGTTGGGTCCTATGACCTTTTGACATGACTGCCTTAGTCTTTAATAGCCTCTTTGCTTTTGGGCACAAGAAGATATTCCAGGCTCATCTTGTACGTTTCCTGCCCCAATTGTAGAAACGGCCATTTCTTTTTTTTTAAGTGATTTTTAAATTATTAATTAATTAATTTTTATTTTTGGCTGCATTGGGTCTTCATTGCTGGGCACAGGCTTTTCTCTAGTTGTGGCGAGTGGGGGCTACTCTTTGTTGTGGTGCGCGGGCTTCTCATCGCGGTGGCATCTCTTGTTGCAGAGCATGGGCTCTAGGTGCGGGCTCAGTAGCTGTGGCTCGCGGGCTCTAGAGCGCAGGCTCAGTAGTTGTGGTGCATGGGCTTAGTTGGTCTGCGGCATGTGGGCTCTTCCCAGACCAGGGCTCGAACCCGTGTTCCCTGCATTGGCAGGCGGATTCTTAACCACTGCGCCACCAGGAAAGCCCCTTTTTATCTCCTTAATTTTATACTTGTATCTCTTTTATGTTGGGTTTTTGTTTTTGTTTTGTTTTTAATGGAGTAAACGTAATTATTTATTTGCTTTACACTGCACCTGTAGTAGTTTAAAAAAAATAATGACAATATTGTTACTACAAGTAAGACAACTGAACACAGCTTTATTTTTTTCGTGAATTTTTTTGGTACTTAAAATATAACGCACAGAAGATATGCAGTAAGAAACACTGCTTTTTAAAGCTACTTGAACTAATTTCTCTCTCAGTGGTATTATGCCACCAACTTGTTATACAATTAAGTAATTTTATTTTTTCAAATATTTTCTTCTTGTTAATTTCTCAAGATCACTGCTTTCCTTTCTGAAACTCCATTTAATGGGTGTTTACTTTCGTCCAGAGAATTTCATTGTACAAGAATAAAAGAAGTCGAATGTTTCTGCATACCTGTTTGTCTGTTTGGTTCATCTTCATGTACTCTCCATTTAACATTTCTCCTGTCTGGAGTTTTGACTATGGTTTGCAGCTTAAAAGAAGTAACAGGGAAGTACATAACTCCTCACAAACCAGGGGTTATCTTTCTTTTGTATGGTAATGTTATTGTGTGGGTGGGAATTCTGCAAATGTATGTCAATTTGATTTTAGAATTTGTAAACTGATCTGGAATAGTAAATGTGAAGCAGTGAAATTAGGGGCATTTCGTTTTATAGTATGTTATTATTTATGGGCTTTTTTTTTTTGCGGTATGCGGGCCTCTCACTGTTGTGGCCTCTCCCGTTGCGGAGCACAGGCTCCGGACGCACAGGCTGAGAGGCCATGGCTCAAGGGCCCAGCCGCTCCGCGGCATGTGGGATCTTCCCGGACCAGGGCACGAACCCGTGTTGCCTGCATCGGCAGGCGGACTTCCCAACCACTGCGCCACCAGGGAAGCCCTATAGGCTTCTTTTAAAGAATATTTAGAAACTAACAAAACATTGTAAATCAACTATATTTCTATGAAATTTTTTAAAAAAGAATATTTAAAGGCAGCTGTTTAGGATAGACCATTCAGTTGACCTTTGGCTCCAAGGACAAAATCTCACCATCACATATTTCTTTCTACCTGGAATTTAATATTATAAACTTTCTTTGAATACATTTGTATTTTGCACAGTCTTCACTTATTTTTATAAAAATGGTACAAAATACTGCATTTTGACATTTCTTGTTTTTTTTTTTAAACCAGACAATTGATACAGTATGCAGAATCAGCTTCCCTGAGATTATAGCAAATTTAAAGAAAGTCAAAGATAGAAATTAGTTTCCCTGACTCCACCCTTTAAATGTGGACTCAAATTTGAATTAGAGTATTAAAGATTTTCAGCCATCACAGTATCCATCTGAATACAATATGATACAACACATATAAAAGGGTAGGTGGCATTGGCAATTTTCACTTGTTCCTGGACGCTGTATCTTACGGCATATTGTCTGCCTAAAAGCAAAGTTCTGGCTGTGCATGTTGCATCTTGATTGCCTTTTGGGCTCTTGCCTTTGTCTGGACTTTATCGGAAACTGCAACAACAATACGTGAAATATGGGTTTTAACTAGACAAGTTATTAATGAGCAGAGTCGTAACTTGTGAAGTGGTGAAAAGTAGAAACCATCTGTATTATTTATCTAATGTTGCTTAGGTCTTATAGGCCACCTAACTCAACAAATATTTATACAACTCTAAGATAATGAAGATACTGTACAAGATGAATAGAAGGCCAGAAGCATACTTAATTGGCTGGAGGGGATGGGAGAATCCCCTCCAAAAGAAAGAACTCAAATAATGAATAGGAATTTGCCATACTGGCAAGTAGGAGAAGGGATTTGAGGAAGAGAGATTGGTGGCCAGCAGGAGCAAAGACCAGAGATGGGAAAAGAGTTTAGGTTATTTGAGGAACAAGTAGCTCAAAATGACTGGTATATTTATTTTATATTACCTGGTAATTTCATTCATTTTATTAAAATGTTCATATTTCTGATGGGAAGAATTAAACCAAATAAGATATATTTTCCAGGGTTCAGGAGGATAACTATTTACTTTCTGTCCAGTTGACATTCTATCAGAATTTCTTCCATTAAATCTTTTCATGTATTCCATAAGTGTTCTCTTTTTGGAGAGAAATACATGTATTTGATCTTCCTTCATTCAATAGTAATAATAGCAATCTGCTTTCCTGCTATGTTGGAGAAATTTTAAAGTTTTAACCTATAAATGCAATATCATTTTTAAGTATAAGCAGAGCTCTCCGTATGTGAGGTTAAATTTACTGAAGATGGCAGTGACATTTTGATATCATTTGTTTCCTTCCCCCTCCCTATATCTGCTTATTATCCCAGAATCAATCAATTTATCATAACTTTTGGGGGGAAGCAAAGGCATTCCGAAATCAGTGGATCTTTTCTAAGGAAAAAATATGCTGCGTCAGAAGTGACTAAATATTAAAAATGAGGAGATATAACCAGTGACTGATACTATGTATTTCCTCTAAGTCCTTTATTTATTTATTTTTTAATGGGTTTGCCTGATTTCTTTTCTTTTCTTTTTTTTGGCTGCGGGGAGGCCGTGTGGGATCTTAGTTGCCCCACCAGGGATTGAACCAACGCCCCCTGCAGTGGAAGTACATAGTCTTAATCACTGGACTGCCAGGGCAGTCCCCCCTCGAAGTCCTTGAAAATTTAGTTTATTTATTACTTCCTACGTACTTCTGTTGACATTTTCGTTATGGGGTGTTTTAGAGGGAAGGTGTCTTAGCTCAGGCTGCCATAACAAAATACCATACGATAGTTGGCTTAAACAACAGAAATTTATTTCTCACAGTTCTGAAGACTCGTAAGTCGAAGATCAAGGTGCTAGCAAAGCAGCTGTCATTCTGAGGCTTCTTTTCGTTTGTAGGTAGCTGCCATCTTCTTGTAGGCTCACACGACTGCTTCGGGGAAAGAGAGTGAGCAAGCTCTTTGGTGTCTCTTCTTATAAAGGCACTAATCCCATTATAATGGCCCTACCCTCATGACTTCACCTAACCCTAATTATCTCCCAAATGCTCCATCTCCAAGTAACCATTACATTGAGGGTTAGGACTTTAGCATATGAATTTGAGGGGGGGACACAAACATTCAGTCCAGAACAGATGGTAATAAGAGTTCCTCATCGGTATTTTATGTTTTTATCATTTCAGGACTATTCCCTAAGGAAATGAATAGAAGATCTTAAGAGTTTGCTTAATAATGTGATCAAAATTGAGCTTCGGAAAATCCTCTCAAAGGGGTCAGTTGAGGCCTTGCCTCCTTAATATTGATATGCTTTTGTCATACAGCTCTTTTACTATCTATATTTTGAGTTATTTGCACAGAAGCTGAATATATATTAATAAATGTTGATAGCTCACTTCAGCAAAGGGAAGAATAGTTTGTAAGCAAGGGTTTTGTGATTTACTTAATTCTTAAGTCAGCTACTTAAACGAGCAGTCTAGTTCTGGGTGTGCAAATGTAAAGGAACGCTTGTGGGGGTAAACAAATTGGCAGTCATACGACAGTTAGAAGTGAGGTCTTGGGTGCCATCTTGATGCCTTCTAATGGAAAGTACTGGTTGTTTTTCATTTCTTTATTTTTAACCTTCATTTCCCCATTGTGAATTTCCTGGCATAGATATACATGAAAGTTTTATTTGCCCAAGGTATAAAGAATGAAGTTATGCAGCAGTCTTCTGGTTGAAATTATTTTCTAGCTCTCTCGGCCTTAGTGCCATCTTCTTAGAAATTTTGGCGCTCTGAGAGTCAAGTGGAGGAAGAAGCGAATAGGCACAAAAGAAGAAAGATGAGTCAGAGGTCCAGATAAACCGCTAGCTAGTGCAGCATGGAAGCCACAGGAGCAGAAACAAGGAAAACCAGACACTGGTGCAAATTGTTGGATTGCATGCCTAACATCTAGAACTTGTCTCAGTGATCTAGAGCATCCATTGCCATCTGATGGCCTCCACCACATTTGAGAGGCCCTTCTTGCTCATACCAAATCAGTCCCCTTTGGTCCTTTATCCTGGACCTGTGACTTTCTGGACTAGTTCTGTTCTCAGTGTGGTTGAATATAACACATGTACAATAAATCATCTCTTTTGTTGTCTTAGCTGAAGAAAAAAAAGAAAAATTATTTCCTATCCACTGTAAAACTAGCTTAGTATCAAGCTACATTGTATGCGCATAAGAATTTTACCTAGGTGGAGACAAATTAGGAAGATGAGGGAAATTAAGCCACACCTACTGGAAGGGGGAGAATCTACATGAATCATTTGGAAATTTGCAAGGGAGATTTCTCTCCCCTCTTTTTTTTTCCGCCCCTTTTTCAGTCATTTATATTAGTATGAACTCATGGATATTTATTTTGTGCTCAAATTGTTTCATCTTTGGCCATCAGGAGTTCTTTCATTTGTCTCTTATGTTCTTTTGATATAATGCCATACATGTTTTGTTTTTGAATCACATCCTTGCTTTCTGGCACTACAAAATTATTCAGGCTCATCGTGTGTAGTTCCTGTCCTAGTCCTAGTTCTGCCATTTCACCAAGCTGCCGTTGTTCCTTTTATTGGAAAATGGTATTAGAAATCAAGATCAGGGGACTTCCCTGGTGGTGCAGTAGTTAAGAACCCGCCTGACAATGCAGGGGACCCGGGTTCAAGCCCTGGTCCAGGAAGATCCCACACGCCTTGGAGCAACTAAGCGCATGTGCCACAACTACTGAGCTTGCGCTCTAGAGCCCGTGAGCCACAACTACTGAGCCCATGTGCCACAACTACTGAAGCCCACACGCCTAGAGCCCCTGCTCTGCAACAAGATAAGCAACCACAATAAGAAGGCTGCGCACCGCAATAGAGTAGCCCCCGCTCGCCACAACTAGAGAAAGCCCGTGCGCAGCAACAAAGTCACAATGCAGCCCCCCCCAAAAAAAATCAGGATCTGGGTGCTAGATATACTAATTGCTACTGGGGGTGTTGTTGCTTCTAGGCCCTCTCAGCTGACAGTGCAAGGATATATATGTATGTATACTAACCCCTGTATATATATAAATCTATAACTTTCTATATGTAACCATCTATATTACATTGTATCTCTACTCTGATCTATTATCACATGATCATTCTACACTCCTTCCCTCACTTGTCTGTAAATTCCCACTCCAGCACAGTGAGAAGCTTGGCTCCTGCCATCCACCATTCATCTAATTGTTCAGCTTCATTATACATATATAGCTATATTAGAATTAACTGTGTTTCTGTGGGAAACGAGTTCAAGTAGAGTCTAGTGCTTACATGCAGTTCCTTTTGCATTTAGTGTTACAGATGCCACTCATGTGGTCAGCAACTTTTCATCCACTCAGGACTGTTTTATATATTTGTAATACAGTTAGATTCTTTAGTCATAGTCTCACTCCTTCCTAAAAGTTTTTTAAGAATTTGCATATATTAAGACTCTGTGCTGTAAAGTTCTGTGGGTTTTGACAAATGTGGATTGGGATAGTAAGGTTTACTTGAATTTTAAAATGCTTTTAAAAATGGTTTGGCCAGAACTTTAAGTCCCACTTCTAAAGTGCTATGATTCTTTTTTTTTTTTTTTGGCTCCACTGTGCGGCACGCGGGATCTTAGTTCCCTGACCAGGGATCGAACCTGCGTCCCCTGCAGTAGAAGCGAGGACTCTCAACTATTGGACCACCAGGGAAGTCCCAGTGCTATGATTCTAATGCTTATCATTCTTTGTGGCCTCCCTTTAATGTTTTTCTTTTGGGACATAGCACTATTAAAAGTTGGCAGTTTGGGGCAAGGGAGTGGGAGCTTGCTTATTTGTTTGTTTTTGGCAACATGCAGATTTCCATAGAGGATTAGTATGTCTTCAAAAATTCCAGGCGTCTTAGAATCTGTGATTGAATCATGGCAGTTATTTGTAATCTGTCACAGAATAATATCCTGGCGTTTTCCCCTGATCATTTTGAAGTGTCATCCCTATTGTTCATTTTACAGTTTTATACTTAGTTGACTCATTTGGTTAGCAGGGAGTTCAGGTGCAGCAAGTAGCTCAAGATTTACTTTTATTTCAGTAGCTTCATCAGGGAAGAAAAATTTTTTTTTTTTGCGGTACGCGGGCCTCTCACCGCTGTGGCCCCACCCGCCGCGGAGCACAGGCCCCGGACGCCCAGGCCCAGCAGCCATGGCCCATGGGCCCAGCCGCTCCGCGGCACGCGGGACCCTCCCAGACCGGGGCATGAACCCAGGTCCCCTGCACCGGCAGGCGGACCCTCAACCACTGCGCAACCAGGGAAGCCCCCCCAAAAACCTATTTTATATCGTACTACCAGCTAAGGCAAACTGTCTTAGTAGATGTGCTTTTGGTCACAAGGAGGGCCATGTGAAAGAATGGTCTGATAAGAGTTCTTCAACACTAAACGCTTCAGGAGTACACTTGGCAACCCAGAAGTGAGTCACTAACATTAAGCTCTTCAGCAAGGGACCTTGTGATCTTCATTCATTAAAAAAAGTATTTATATTGGTGGGCTTCCCTGGTGGCGCAGTGGTTGAGAGTCCGCCTGCCGATGCAGGGGACACGGGTTCGTGCCCCGGTCCAGGAAGATCCCACGTGCTGCAGAGCGGCTAGGCCTGTGAGCCATGGCCGCTGAGCCTGCACGTCCGGAGGCTGTGCTCCGCAACGGGAGAGGCCACAACAGTGAGAGGCCCGCGTACCACCAAAAAAAAAAAAAAAAAAAAGTATTTATATTGGTAAGGTAACTACTAATGTGCTAGATGTACAAAGATGAATATGACTTAGTCTCTGCACTCAAGGAGTGTACAATGTAGTGGGGAAGAAAGGAATCTAGTGGAGAAGAAGCAGGTTATAGACATGGGGGCTGTGTAAGTGAACAGACTTTTTGGTGACGTCTGTTGGAGATTAGAAGAGGTTAGTTGGCTCAACATAAATTGAAAGTTTTCAGAACAGATAAAACTTGTTCAAGGGCATTTACCCATTGCTTACATGACATCAGTGTAACTCACCTCTATGTTTTGTCACTAGTCTAAGTTTAAATTGTATGGTAATAAAAGCTATAGTTGATTCTGGCTAGTGAGACTAACTCAAGTAGTCCTATTACAAAAGAAATGGAATCAGTGGACAGAAAGGTCTCACAAAGAAAACTCCAGGGACTTCCTTGGTGGTGCAGTGGTTAAGAATCCGCCTGCCAGTATAGGGGACACGGGTTCGAGCCCTGGTCCGGGAAGATCCCACATGCCGCGGAGCGACTAAGCCCGTGGGCTACAACTACTGAGCCTGCGCTCTAGAGCCCATGAGCCACAACCACAACAAGAGAAGCCACCGCAATGAGAAGCCCATGCACCACAACGAAGAGTAGCCCCCGCTCGCCACAACTAGAGAAAGCCCACGCACAGCAACAAGGACCCAATGCAGCCAAAAATAAAAATAAAGAATCCGCCTGCCAACGCGGGGGACACAGGTTCGAGCCCTGGTCCGGGAAGATCCCACATGCTGCAGGGCAGCTAAGCCCGTGTGCCACGACTACTGAGCCTGCACTCTAGAGCCCACGAGTCACAACTACTGAAGCCCACACGCCTAGAGCCAGTGCTCCGCAACAAGAGAAAGCCCCGCTTGCTGCAACTAGAGAAAACCCACGTGCAGCAACAAAGACTCAACGCAGCCAAAAAATAATTAATAAATAAATAAACTTCCTTTAAAAAAAAGAAAACTGCAGGCCTATATAGATTTGCAAGCAATTTCTGCCAAATATTCAAGGAACAGGTAATTCCAGTTTTATGTAAACTCTTCCAGAGAATGGGGGGGAAAGGAACAGTCCCCAAATCAGTTTATGAAACTAGCATGATTTTGATTCCAAAACCAGGAATGGACAGTACAAGAAAGAAATTATATGTTGTGTTTCTCATGAACATAGGTGCAAAAATCCTAAACTAAACATTAGCAGAATGAATCTAACATAAAACGTATAATAAACTGTGGCCTAATTCAGTTCATCTGAGGAATGCAAGCTTGTTTTAACATTAGAAATTCAATTAGTAGGGTGGTCCAGTGATGGTCCTGTGGTTAATCAAGACTCTGCGCTCCCAATGCAGGACGCCCGGGTTCCAATCCCTG
Organism: Orcinus orca; assembly: GCF_937001465.1. Classification (NCBI taxonomy): domain Eukaryota; kingdom Metazoa; phylum Chordata; class Mammalia; order Artiodactyla; family Delphinidae; genus Orcinus; species Orcinus orca. The sequence goes on from NC_064559.1 coordinate 200,283,147, forward strand.
ATCAGGGAACTAGATCCTGCATGCCGCAACTAATCCCACATGTTACAACTAAGGCCCGGCGTGCCGCAACTAAGATCCAACACAGCCAAATAAATAAATATTTTTAAAAAATCAATTAATATAACTTATTTCACCAATAGACTAACAGGAAACATGATATTTTTTTAATAATTGAGCAAAAGCATTTGATAGACTTTTTGTTTTGTTTTGTTTTTGTTTTTTTGCCGTACGCGGGCCTCTCACTGCTGTGGCCTCTCCCGTTGCGGAGCAACAGGCTCCGGACGTGCAGGCTCAGCGGCCATGGCTCATGGGCCCAGCCGCTCCGTGGCATGTGGGATCTTCCCGGACCGGGGCACGAGCCTGTGTCCCCTGCATCGGCAGGCGGACTCTCAACCACTGCGCCACCAGGGAAGCCCTTGATAGACTTTTAAAGCCCCTTTATGATTTTAAAATCAAGTCAAATTAAAATCACTTGTTGCATACACTGCAGGTGGGAGTGTAAATTGGAACAGTCACTTTGAAAGACAGTTTGACATTATCTAGTAAAGATGTATAACCTACACCCAGCAATTTCACTCCTAAACATGTACTCTAGAGCGTTGTTTTTCAGCCTGTGGCTTGCACCCCATTAGAATGAAGACAATTTAGTGGCATTTGACCAACCATTTTCTTAACTGGTAAATACAATAGAAAATATCAGTGTACTTTACTGTAAGGGTATTATTTTGTGAAACTTATTCCTAGCTATGTATCTGTGTATGTGTGGGTAGACTGATTTATGAGGTAAAGTGTATTTTCTTATTGTGGTTGCTGTCAAAATTTGAAAGCCAGTATTCTAGAGAAGTTAAAAAATGCTCATTATTTCATAAGAGCAAAACATTGGAAACAATTGATTTCATTCAACAAGGATAAATTATGACTGATTCATACATCAAGGTTTTACACTGCAGTGAAAATGAACTGCAGCTACGTTTAACAACTAAGCAGTGTATTGCTTAGGAATATATATGTATTTTTTGTTAAAAATTCTTTTTTTACAATTTAAAAAAAATTATTTATTTTTGGCTACATTGGGTCTTGGTTGCTGCGTGCGGGCTTTCTCTAGTTGTGGCGAGCGGGGGCTACTCATTGCGGTGGCTTCTCTTGTTGCAGAGCGTAGGCTCTAGGTGCGTGGGCTTCAGTAGTTGTGGCGTGTGGGCTCAGTAGTTGTGGCGCACAGGCTTAGTTGCTCCACCGCATGTGGGATCTTCCCAGACCAGGGTTCGATCCCGTGTCCCCTGCATTGGCAGGAGGATTCTTAACCACTGCACCACCAGGGAAGTCCTATGCAGTTTTAAAAAATTGTGGTAAATTTACATAACATGAAGTTTACCATTTTAATCATTTTTAACTGTACAGTTAAGTGGCATTGAGTACATTCACATTATTGTGCAACCATCACCATTATTCATCCCAGAATGTTTTTATCTTCCCTGACTGAAACTCCATACACATTGAACAATAATTCCCTGTTCTCCCCACCCTCTAGCTCCCCTGGCAACCACCTTTCTACTTTGCTGTATAACTTGAGTACTCTAGGTACCTCACATAATCGGAATCATGTGGTACTTGTCCTTTCATGTCTGGCTTGTTTCACTTAGCATAATGTTTTCAGGCTTCTCCTTGTAGCATGTGTCAGAATTTCCTTCCTGTTTAAGGCTAAATAATATTCTGTTACGTGTGTATACTACATTTTGTTTATCCGTTATCCACTGATAGACATTTGAGTTGTTGCTACCTTTTTGCTGTTGTGAACAGCGCTGCTATGAACATGGGTATACAGATACCTGTTTGAGTCCCTGCTTTCAGTTCTTTTGGGTATATACCCAGGAGTGAAGTTGCTGGATCATACGGTAATTCTGACTGATTTTTTGAGAAATTGTCATACTGTTTCCCACTGTGGCTGTACCTCTCTGTGGTTTTGTCTGTATGATATATCAATATTTGGCTGTTAAAAATTAATTTTAAAAAGGCAAAGCCTCCTTCTTTCCCTCCTCAGAGGTACTGCTCCTAACTTTGATGTGTGTCTTTCTAGATCATTTTCTATGCATATAGATATAGATACCTATGTGGACATACAATTTTGATTCGTTCCTTTGTTGTTGTTGTCGTTGAACTGGCTGTGAAAGAGCTGTTCAGGTGCTCTCTTAAAAATAAAAATGCCTGGGATCCAACCCCCCAGAGATTTTGATTAGATTGGCTTGAATGGGCTTAGGAATCTGAATTTTAATAGTTCTCAGACGATTCTGATGGGCAGCCATTGATTTATTATTTAACATAAGTGGTATTATATTAATCATTATTTTTCAGTTTTTGGAGATTTTTTCATGCCAATATATGCTGGCATACCCACATTTTAAAAAACTAGTGCTTTAAATTCTGTAGCTTAGATATAGCATAATTTACATAACCATTCTTCCATTAATGGACTTTTATTTTCCTCTTTGGCCGCACTGCGCAGCATGCAGAACTTCCCCGACCAGAGATTAAACCCGTGCCGCCTGCAGTGGAGGAGCTACATCTTAACCACTGGACCACCAGGGAAGTCCTATTAATGGACTTCTAGGTAGTTGCAAGTTTTTGTCATTACAGAGAAGATGCAGCAAACCTCCACTAGTGCACATGTATAGATGTTTGTGTTGGAAACATGCCTGAAAATTAACTTGCTGAGTCAAACGGCAAGTCACTGCCACCAAATCCGATACATTACTGCAATTTTCCTTCTTCTGAAGAAGGAAATGCTTATATAGTTGACCCTTGAGCAACAGGTGTGAACTGCAAGGGACCACTTATACAGGGATTTTCTTTTTCCAGTAGTAAATACTGCAGTAGTACACCATCTGGGGGTAGATATGGAGGAAACGCATATAAGGAGGGCTGTTATTGGGTTGGCCAGAAACTGCGTTGGGCGTTTCTGTAAGATGGCTCTAGTAGCACTTAGTTGTCTTTAACTTGATTAAAAACAATTTTGTTAGATTGTATTGTGGCAGCTGTCATACCAGCGTGCACTTAAAAAAAAACCCATCAAAATTGGTGAATTTTTGTGTAGCCATTTTAATATTGAAGATGGAAGAAAAAAAGCAACATTTTCGGCATATTATGCTTTGTTATCTTAAGAAAGGTAAAAACGCAATTGAAACTCACAAAAAGATTTGTGCAGTTTATGGAGAAGGTGCTGTGACTGATCGAATGCGTCAAAAGTGGTTTGTGAAGTTTCATGCTGGAGATTTCTCGCTGGGTGATGCTCCACTGTTGGGTAGACCTGTTGAAGTTGATAGCGATCAAATCGAGACATTAATGAGAACAATCAACGTTATAGCATGCAGGAGATAGCCGACAGGCTCAAAATATCCAAATCAAGTGTTGAAAATCATTTGCACTAGCTTGGTTATGTTGATCGCTTTGATGTTTGGGTTCCGTATAAGTTAGGTGAAGAAAACCTTCTTGACCATATAGCCGCATGCGATTCTCTACTTAAACGTGACGAAAACGTTCTGTTTTTAAAACAAATTGTGACAGGCGATGAAAAGTGGATACTGTACAATAATGTGGAACAGAAGAGATCATGGGGCAAGTGAAATGAACTTCCACCAAGCACACCAAAGGCTTCATCCAAAGAAGGGGATGTTGGGACTTCCTTGGTGGCACAATGGTTAAGAATCCACCTGCCAATGCGGGGAACACAGGTTCAAGCCCTGGTCTGGGAAGATCCGAGCACCACAACTACTGAGCCTGCACTCTAGAGCCCACAAGCCACAACTACTGAAGCCCACGCACCTAGAGCCCATGCTCCGCAACAAAGGGAGGCCCCCGCTTGCTGCAACTAGAGAAAGCCCGCACGCAGCAACGAAGACCCAATGCAGCCAAAAATAAATAAATTTATTTTTAAAAACCCAAAAAACAAAGAAGGTGATAATGTGTATATGGTGGGATTGGAAGGAAGTCCTCTATTATGAGCTGTTTCCTGAAAACAAATGATTAATTCCAACAAGTACTGCTCCCAGTTAGACCAACCAAAAGCAGCAGTTGTCGAAAAGCGTCTGGAATAATGCAAGACTGCATGTTTCTTTGATGACCAGGCAAAAACTGTTACAGCTTGGCTGGGAAGTTCTGATTCATCCACCGTATTCACCAGACGTTGCACCTTTAGATTTCCATTTATTTCAATCTTTACAAAATTCTCTTAATGGGAAAAATTTCAATTCCCTGGAAGACTGTAAAAGACACCTGGAACAGTTCTTTGCTCAAAAAGATAAAAAGTTTTGGGAAGATGGAATTATGAAGTTGCCTGAAAAATGGCAGAAGGTAGTGGAACAAAATGGTGAATACATTGTTCAGTAAAGTTCTTGGTGAAAATGAAAAATGTGTCTTTTATTTTTACTTAAAAACTGAAGGAACTTTTTGGCCAACCCAATAGTTATACGCAGATTTCAACTGAGTGGAGGAGGGTAGACGCCCCTAATTCCCGCCTTGTTCAAGGATCAGCTATACAAGAAGTTCTGTGCAATAGTAGAAATACTTGTATATGTTGATATATTTAAAAGAAACTTAATATCAATTGCTGTTTTTTAATTATGGGGAAAATATTCATTTAATGCTACAGAGCTGATTATGCAAAGTAAAATGAATTTGATTTTTAAAAAATTATTCCTTCTGGGAATTCCCTGGCGGTCCAGTGGTTAGGACGCTGCACTTCCACTGCAGGGGCCACGGGTTTGATCCCTGGTCAGGGAACTAAGATCCTTCAAGTTGCACGGTGTGGCCAAAAATAATAATAATAATAAAATAAAACTTAAAAAAAATTTCTTCCTTCCATTGAAATAGATCTGCAGTGGATGACTGAACTAGAAAGATGTTAGCCCTTCTTAAAACTGAAACCATGAAGTGATGATTGCTTTAACTATCCTTAACTCAGGGGAGACTTTTGTTTTCCTCTGTAAAAAGACTTTCCTCTGGATTTTGAAGAGTTTTCTAACTTAGATCATTTTGGAATGAGGTTTGGACTTGTTCCTTTTTTTCCTCTTTTTTCTTTTAATGTGTCATAAAATAGCATCTTATGTTTTAAACTTTAGCTTCTATGGGAAGTTTTGAAACTCTATGGTTTGACTGTAGTATCCCTAATAACAGTAATAAAATTTGATATATTCCATTGCAGTTTAAAAGAAAAAAAGGTGCTACAGTTGTCTTGTTAAAAATACAGACCTTAAGAATTTAGTGGGGGAAACACTTGAGTAAAAAAACGTTATGAATTCACCAGCCAGTGAAACAAAAGAGCAGCTAAGCTATTTTTAAAAGAAATCAGGTTACATTCATCTTTCATGCATTCTTGCCAGTAGCCATCATTGTCTCTCTTTTTCTAGCATTTGGAAATGGTTTCCCAGCATGCTGGGAGTTTTAATTTAAATTAGCCTTTAAAAAATTTCAGACTGTATAACTTGTTTAAATTGTGGGATTTTTTTTCATAAAGTAAATAAGTAGTAAAATGAAATAGCCTGACATAGTAGTGAAATAGTAGTCCCCCAAAAATTGGTTCAGGTTCATATTGTCTTGAGGGTTTGTGCATGCGTGTGTTTATAAGGTTTCCTTTCTTGGAAGGAAAAGCCTTTATCAGAGATTATGATCTTCCAATCCAACTTGTTCAGGTTTTTAAACGTCCTTTTATGAAACTGACGATATTAGATGGTAGGATTTGTGGGTGTGGGTGGGTAGGTTTTTTTTTTTTTTTCCTGCCTTATTTGGGAAAATAAAAAGTTGTCGACCCTATGTCAGTTCAAAAAAACTTGCTGGTCTGTGAAATTCAGAGGTCTGGGAACCATTGTGATAGAACCTTTCCCCAAAAAGCTAAGAGAATCCTGATATGCAGTGGTTTTGCATACTCCTCCCTTGTTTTCAGAATGAGGGTACATAATGGCAGAAAAATCAGAGCATCTTAAAAATAGTAATGACTTGGGACTTCCCTGGTGGCGCAGTGGTTAATACTCCGCGCTCCCCATGCAGGGGGCCCGGGTTCCATTCCTGGTCAGGGAACTAGATCCCACATGCATGCTACAACTAAGAGTTCACATGCCGCAACTGGGGAGCCCATGTGCCGCAAAGAAGGAGCCAGCGAGCTGCAACTAAGACCCGGTGCAACCAAATAAATAAATAAATATTTTTAAAAAATAGTAATGATTTGCTTAAGTACTATACATTTTATTTATTTTTAATTTAAAAAAATTTTTAAATTTTTTTGGTTGCACCACGCAGCTTACAGGATCTTAGTTCCCTGACCAGGGATCAAACCCGTACCCCCTGCAGTGGAAGCATGGAGTCTTAACCACTGGGATGCCAGGGAAGTCCCTTATGCCCCATTTTTACCCTCTAGTTTTATTTGTCTTTAATCATCTGAAATCTTATTATTTTTCATTTAAATTTTTGATATGAAGTTTGTTTTTTTCAATCAGAATATCTAGAAATGAACATTTAGCTTTTGTTGACTCTAAAATGAATTCATAAAGCTTTGTTTGCTTATTCATTCAGCAGCCTTTTGCTGAGTGTGTATATGAATGCAAGAAATAGAATTATTTTCTTTTGTGCCCTAAGGGGAGAGGAGGAGGCAGACAGACAACAGTATAGTAATTGCTAGTATGAAGGCAGGTACTTAGTATTGTGGAAGCACAGAGGGAGAGGTAGGTGTGCTTTGAGCGTTTCTGCAGCCTGGTGCAGTCAATTTTGAGTTAACACAGTTTACTACTGTTACAGTATGGTTATTGGCCTCTTTTGCATTTTCTTACTTTCCTAAATAATTATTTTCAAGAGGAAAATAATTTCCAAGCCTAGAAAATTGCACCTTTTAATGCACCTTTTCTCTAACTCTCCTCTGATTTGTACTACACTTCAAATGAAAGCCTTTTGTTTAAAATCACTGTTACAGTTAAATTATTATTTTTTTTTGTAAATTTATTCGTTTATTTTTGGCTGCATTGGGTCTTCATTGTTGTGCGCAGGCTTTCTCTAGTTGCGGCGAGCGGGGGCTACTCTTCTTTGTGGTGCGCGGACTTCTCATTGAGGTGGCTTCCCTTGTTGCGGAGCACGGGCTCTAGGTGTGCGGGCTTCAGTGGTTGTGGCACGCGGGCTCAGTAGTTGTGGCTCTCAGACTCTAGAGCATAGGCTCAGTAGTTGTGGCACATGGGCTTAGTTGCTCCGCAGCATGTGGGATCTTCCCGGACCAGGGCTCGAACCCGTGTCCCCTGCATTGGCAGGCGGATTCTTAACCACTGCGCCACCAGGGAAGTCCTACAGTTAAATTACTACAATTAGAATTACGCTATACTTTGTATATTATTACTGTCTTCTCTTAAAATCTAAAAATTCAAGCTCTCACGAAATATAAATTTGAGTGTTAAAGTTTTGTTATACTTTTTTCATTTTGTACCACATGAAACATTTTGCTGAACCTAGAGTATATGGTTCTCCATATGGAATTTTCAGAACCTAGAACATCTTCATCGATGATTGAAACCAGTATATTTTTCTCAGCCGTTTATACTTAGTAAAATCCTTTGGCTGCTACATACGAATATGGGGAATGGCCCTGAGAACTGTACATTTCTGCTACTATTCTGTAACAGTCATAAAATGCTTTCATTTAACATCAGCCATTGCAAAGAATGATAAGAAAGTATACTGTTGGGTAGTTTGGGAAAATACTTTATTTTTCTGTTTCATTAAAGGGACTCTTACTTGGATAACACAGAGATGAGTTAACCATTTAAAAAGAACAAACCTCACTGCAGCTGATATCTGTTATTAAATTTGGAATGCTTTCTAGAAACAGCTCTCTGAATTTACTTGTCAAAATAGCTCACAATTTGCTAATAGCAACAGTAGTTATGCCAAATTATTCTATTTCTAGGCTTTTTTTATATCAAAACATTGACTGTCAGGAACTAAGGAGTCTCCAGATCATGAGCTTCTGTTAATGTAGATAAAATATTAAGTAGTTTGTACATGTGGTAAAATGCCCATCGAGTAAAAAAGTTTTTGCTCTTCTTAAAAAAAATTTTTTTTATCATTCTTTTTAAAGTTATTTTATTTTTGGCTGCGTTGGGTCTTCGTCGCTGCGCGGGCTTTCTCTAGTTGCAGCGAGCAGGGGCTACTCTTTGTTGCAGTGCACGGGCTTCTCATTGCGGTGGCTTCTCTTGTTGTGGAGCATGGGCTCTAGGCACATGGGCTTCAGTAGTTGTGACACGTGGGCTCAGTAGTTATGTTGCATGGGCTTAGTTGCTCCGTGGCATGTGGGATCTTCCCAGATCAGGACTCGAACCCGTGACCCTGCATTGGCAGGTGGATTCTTAACCACTGTGCCACCAGGGAAGCCCAGTTTTTGCCCTTTTGTCCTAAAAGTAATTCTGTAAGTGGCAAAGAATATTGTACAGGAGACAGTAACTTGAAAATCTTTCCTCTTTCCACCTTCCCCCATTTCATTCTCTGGGATGCTACCTATTCTTCAAAGCCAAAATGCTTGCTTCTGTGTTACTTCCTTCTCATACTAGTTGGAAGCCATCTCTTCCTTTCCTGAACTGCTAGAGCTTCTTGATTGGTACCACAGTCTGTCCTGTGCTGGTATTCTTTATGTGTCTTTGGCTCTTACTGGGTGAATCTCTTTGAGGGGAAGCAGTGGCATATCTTCTTTTTATAACTCCCATGAGATCTAAGCACAGTATTTTCACATATAGCAAATGTTCCATTGGTATTTATTGAGTGCATGAAGTAAGGTAGAAATTTATATTTTACCATTTTTTCACTTCTTGTAACTTTTTCATTTGACCTAGTACAATGATGATAATAATGGTGGTATATTAATATGAAGAAGACTTATTATCATCTTAGATTGGATCATATTGTGGTCTGTAAATCTTCATTCAACAGTATTTTCTGTTTTCAAGGATAGTATTTAATACTTAGCTCACGGGACTTCCCTGGTGGTGCAGTGGATAAGACTCCACGCTTCTAATGCAGGAAGCCCGGGTTCGATCCCTGGTCAGGGAACTAGATCCCATGTGCATGCCATAACTAAGAGTTTGCATGCCACAACTAAGGAGCTCATGTGCTCGCGGGCCACAACTAAGGAGCCTGCAATCCGCAACTAAGGAGCCCACGTGCTGCAACTAAGGAGCCCACCTGCCACAACTAAGACCCAGCACAACCAAATAAATAAATAAATATTAAAAAAAAAATACTTAGCTCCCATTTGTGTGGCCGGGGTGGGTAACTTCGTGAGTTCATAATGATGTCTGTGCAGGGTTGCTACTTTGCCCCTGAAGCTTGAGAGGCCCTCATGCTGATGATGACTGTGGGTGCTTTCCATTCAATCCAGCTACGCATTCTTTAGTTAAGTCTCAGTGCCTTTTTTTACCATCATCATTAAGGTTCTTCCTTAATTGCATTTTTTAACCTTTTGAAATTGTGAAGAATAAGCTTGATTGTATTTTAAAAGTTCAATTTCCTTTCAGGTAAGTGAAGTGTATTCTGATTTTCTTAAGAAAAGAAAATGTGTTTACTCCAAGAGGATTGTCAGATGTCTAGTTGTGTAGAAATCAAAGGTACAATTGGTCAAATATTGTACTAGGCAGTGATTGTTACATGGATAACAAAGTAGTTTCATTCCCATCTTGAATTTCTTTGAATCGATTTTAACCCTTCACAAGTTAATCTGTTTCCTCCAATAAGTTCAGAGGAGTTTGTTGCCAATTGCTGGCTTTACAGAATCTTTATGAAGTAGGTGGGGAACTTTCATTACTTAGGGATAGAGAGATTTTCCTGTTTTAACTGTGTGACTTAGCCTGGGTAACAGATCATTATTGCTAGAAGCAGTAGCCAGATCTCCCAGTCTCAAAGTCTTAACCTTAATTTAAACTCCAGAAGGGCAAAATATTTGGATTTTAAATATTGGTTTGTATTTAGTTGGATATAGTGTAGTAGTTTTTCAAAAGAAAAGATACAGCTGGGCCAAATAAATGGTTTCTCTTCAGTGCCATCCCTCTTGACCCAGCAAAGGGTCATTGGGTACGGCTCAGGAGTCTGGCAGCAGACTCTCAGGCCAGTGTACACCTTTTGGCATGAAAAAATGAAAAACTGTTTCAAAGTGTCTATATCCTCTGGGAGTATGAGTGATGATTTCATTACCTAATCATGGACATGAAAATGAAGGGTTGTGCAAATTGGTGCAGGGCACGTAATTACAGAGGATTTGCATCTGAGCCCATACCTGTGTGTTCTCATTGGCATCTGTGCTCAAAGCCAAGTCAGCAAACATGCCCTCGGGGGCATGAGGTTTGCTGCTTTTATGGACAGTGAAATGGTTGAACAATGAGAATTGCTTAAAACTTGGAATTACAAAAGTGTGAGTCCCTTTATTTAAGCTTGCTAATTGTACTTTGAGAAGGTTTGGAAAGAGAGTAAGAAGTTGTTTTATTGAGCCAAACAGATTTATTTTGCTTGGGAAAAAATAGTAATATAGATAACCTTTTGCAGCCTTCATTGATTCAGTTTGTTCAGAAGCAGACCCTCAGCTCACAATCTGTCAAGATGTGTAAGGGAGCAGTTGTATTTCACATGCTATATTTAATTCAAATGTGAAAGATGCAGCCGAACTCAAGGAATCTGTTTCTTTGGACTCTTTTCCTTGGTGAATTTCAGAGCTGAATGAGGGTTAAATATATGAGAAAGTCAATAAATAAAGGAATATGGTCAATGGGAGTTGAAAAATGATAACTTGCAGGGGAAAGAGTAAGAAGGATTGTGGGAGGTGATATTTTTTCCAGTAGAAAAAGGCACTTTTGTGGGAGAGGGGCCAGAAAAATTCTAATTATTTTTATTGTTTTCTGTACTCTTTTTTAAAAGATTTTTAGAAATTTTATATTGGAGTATATTTGATTAACAATGTTGTGTTAGTTTCAGGTGTACAGCATAGTGATTCAGTAATATATATAAATGTGTCTATTCTTTTTCAGATTCTTTTCCCGTTTAGGTTATTACAGAATATTGAGCAGAGTTCCCTGACAGTAGGTCCTTGTTGGTTATCTGTTTTAAATATAGCCGTGTGTACATGTCAGTCCCAAACTCCCAATCTATCCCTCCTCCCCCCCTCCCCCCCGTAACCATAAATTCATTCTCTTAAGTCTGTGAGTCTGTTTCTGTTTTGTAAATAAGTTCATTTGTATCATTATTTTTAAGATTCCACATGCAAGCAATATCATATAATATTTGTCTTTCTCTGTCTGACCTACTTCACTTAGTATGATAATCTCCAGGTCCATCCATGTTGCTGCAAATGGCATAATTTCATTCTTTTTAATGGCTGAGTAATATTCCATTGTATATGTGTACCACATCTTCTTTATCCATTCATCTGTCGATGGACATTTAGGTTGTTTCCATGTCTTGGCTATTGTAAATAGTGCTGCAGTGAACACTGGGGTGCATGTATCCTTTCGAACCATGTTTTTCTCTGGGTATATACCCAGGAGTGGGATTGCTGGATCATATGGTAGCTCTATTTTTAGTTTTTTAAGGAACCTCCATACTGTTCTCCATAGGCTGTACCAATTTACATTCCCACCAGCAGTGTAGGAGGGTTCACTTTTCTCCACACCCTCTTCAGCATTTATTATTTGTAGATATGTTTGTTTGGCTGTGCCGTGCAGCTTGCAGGAACTTAGTTCCCTGACCAGGGATTGAACCCGGGCCCTGGACAGTGAAAGCACAGAGTTCTAACCACTGGACCACCAGGGAATTCCCTATAGATTTTTTTCTTAATAATGGCCATTCTGACTGGTGTGAAGTGTTATCTCACTGTAGTTTTGATTTGCATTTCTCTGATAATTAGAGATGTTGAGCATCTTTTCATGTGCCTCTTGGCCATCTGTATGTCTTCTTTGAAGAAATGTCTATTTAGGTCTTTTGCCCTTATTTTGATTGGGTTGTTTGTTTTTTTGCTATTGAGCCTCATGAGCTGTTTGTAAATTTTGGAGAGAGACTAATCTCTTGTCTGCTGCATAGTTTGCAAATATTTTCTCCCATTCTGTGGGTTGTCTTTTCGTTTTGTTTATGGTTTCCTTTGCTGTGCAAAAGCTTTTGAGTTTAATTAGGTCCCATTTGTTTATTTTTGTATTTATTTCCATTATTCTAGGAGATGGCTCAAAAAAGATATTGCTGCAATTTATGTCAAAGAGTGTTCTGCCTGTGTTTTCCTCTAAGGGTTTTATAGTATTCCGTCTTATATTTAGGTCTTTAATCCATTTTGAGTTTATTTTTGTGTATGGTGTTAAAGAATGTTCTAATTTCATTTTTTTACATATAGCTGTCCAGTTTTCCCAGCATCATTTATTGAAGAGACTGTCTTTCCTCCATTGTATAGTCTTGCCTCTTTTGTCGTTGATTAATTGACCATAGGTGTGTGGGTTTATTTCTGGGCTTTCTATCCTGTTCCATTGATCTATATTTCTGTTTTTGTGCCAGCACCATACTGTTTTGATGACTGTAGCTTTGTGGTATAGTCTGAAGTCAGGGAGCCTGATTTCTCCAGCTCCATTTTTATTTCTCAGGATTGCTTTGGTTATTCAGGGTCTTTTGTTTCTCCATATAAAATTTCAGATTTTTTGTTCTAGTTCTGTGAAAAATGCCATTGGTAATTTGATAGGGATTGCATTGAATCTGTAGATTGCCTTGGGTAGTATAGTCATTTTGATATGTAACTGTTCTCTTTAGGGTAGGAGTTAGGGCTAGAAATGGAAAGGCCTTCCTCTAGCAAGTTAAGCATGTGGAAAAACAGTTCACTGAAAATAGGGCAGATGTGGCTAAGGATTTTTTATTTAACACAGTTTATAGTGAACCTATCACAATACTTCTCTACTTTTGAGGAATGGAGGGAATTGCTGCTGCCCTCCCTCTGCTGCCACCACTCTCCCCCAGCTAGGGGGATTTAGGCTACTCCCCTACCTTTTTTTTTTTGGCTGCATTGGGTCTTCGTTGCTGCACGTGGGCTTTCTTTAGTTGCGGCGAGCGGAGGCTACTCTTCGTTGCAGTGCATGGGCTTCTCATTGCGATGGGTTCTCTTATTGCAGAGCACGGGCTCTAGGCACATAGGCTTCAGTAGTTGCAGCACGCAGGCTCAGTAGTTGCGGCACGCAGGCCCTAGAGCGTGTGGGCTTCAGTAGTTATGGCACGTGGGCTCAGTAGTTGTGGCTCACAGGCTCTAGAGCGCAGACTTAGTAGTTGTGGCGCACGGGCTTAGTTGCTCCGTGGCATGTGGGATCTTCCCGGACCAGGGCTCGAACCTGTGTCCCCTGCATTGGCAGGCAGGTTCTTAACCAGTGTGCCACCAGGGATGTCCCTCCCCTACTTCTAATTAGCCACCCGTTGTTCATCATCATCAAGATTCTAGCAGCCACTTTGCTAGGATACATTGCAGTATCATGAGCTAATTTTGTGGATAAATTATGTTGGGAGCAATTTCATGAGTTTTGACTCATGTTTTTCTTAATGTGATCATTCTTCCAGTTTTTAAGATGCTGTACATAATTAGTATGTGAATTACAGGAGCGGTAGAGATGAGGTTGGAGGTTTCTTTTCTTTGCTCTCCTCGCACCCCCGCCCCTCACCTTTTGGAACATTTCAGATCTTTCTCTAGGCCCCAAAGTATATTTCAGGGTCACTCTTCTCTTCCTGTTATTTCTTATCCTTCTCGTTAGTGCTGGAGGGAATGCTGGAAATTTGTAAGGCGGATGGCGTAGTGAATGATCAGGGTAGGTGTGTATGGTCAAGGGAATAGATGTATTAACAAATTATAAAATGAACTCAGATGCCCCTTCAAGAAATGACTTGCTGCCCGTTTGTAAGGAATGTAGCAAAAGAAAGCTGTTAGTCCTTTCAGGGTCTGCCACAGCATTGGAAACAAGGTCATGCTCTTCTCAGGGCAGGCAGTGGTGGTGAGCAGAGCAGTGATCTAAGAGCCTCACCTTCTTGCCCAGCTCTGGAGTCCTCTGCTGGCCGTCCTTGCTCCCGAGCTCTCTGTTGGACAGGCTTTGTCAGATCTGCCTCATGGTCTGATGGCTCCTCCTGCTAAATCCTATTCTTTTCTTCTCATAAGAGTTCTCCCCGTTAAACCTTTTTCATTCCTACTTTTATTTTAGCATCTGCTTCCTCTAGAATCTAACCGGTGACACACTTCTTACATAAATCACCCTATTTCCTGAACATTGTACTGCTTTTACCTCAGGGTTTGCATGAAACATCACTGGTGTGTTATAAATAAATTACCTGCCTCTGTGTATGTTTTATTTATTTATTTATTTATTTATTTTTGGCTGTGCTGGGTCTTTGTTGCTGCATGCGGCTTTCTCTAGTTGCAGTGAGCAGGGGCTACTCTTCATTGTGGTGGACAGGCTTCTCATTGCAGTGGCTTCTCTTGTTGCAGAGCATGGGCTCTAGACGTGGGCTCAGTAGTTGTGGCTCATGGGCTCTAGAGCGCAGGCTCAGTAGCTGTGGTGCACGGGCTTAGTTGCTCTGCGGCACGTGGGATCTTCCCGGACCAGGGCTCGAGCCCATGTCCCCTGCATTGGCAGGCGGATTCCTAACCACTGCACCACCAGGGAAGTCCATCTGTGTGTGTTTTAACTTGTGCTCTTCCTAGAAAATTCAGGGAATACAGGTAGCACAAAGACATTTAAAAATACCCATAATATTTTTTTAAAAATTAATTAACCCCCACTAGAGGTAACTGTTAATAGTGGCTTATTTTGGTAAACTTTAGAGAAGTGTGTTAAGTGTTCACCTGGGTGAATTTTTCACAAACTGAACACATCTGTGTAACCATCACCCAATCAGGAAGCTTTACCACTACCCCAGGAGCCTCCCAGTCGTTACCTTTGGTAACCGCTATCCTCACTTGCAACAACATAAATTAATTTTGCCTAGTTTTGAACTTATGATATAAGCATGGTCATGTAGTATGTACTATTTTGTCTTCTTTGCTCAGTATTATGTTTAAGAGATTCACCCATGTGTGTATCTGTGGTTCCTTGCTGTATAGTATTCTGTTGTGTGAATGTACCACAATCTACCTGTTCTGTTGGTGGTGGGCATTTGTATTATTTCCAGTTTTTCACTCCTTGGATCTGTTATGATGTTTTCTAATATAAATATTGCCTTGTGTTTGGTATTATAGCTAGTTAAGCCTGTTATTGAAATATTTATTGTCCTCTTAAGTGAATTACCTTGTATAAAAGCTAAAAAAACCTGTCATTTCTTATTCCCATATCCTCAGAATGTTCTTTTTACTCTTTTAGGACCCACAATTAGTTTTTTCTTCTAAGTTTGAGGTCTTGAATCATATTACTGGCCAAGGGAAGCTAGTTGCTGTTCCCTTTGCTGTCTACCAGTCAGATCCTTGAGTTAGAGGAGTTGTTGAGAACAAGTTTTTTGGTTTTATGGTTTTACCAGAACTCGGCTGTCACTCTGGTTTTCAGTGGAGAGAAAAAAATACCATCAGAAGCCTTTAGGGATTTATTAGATATTTGGGATGGCGTTGGTATTTGAGCTGTACTTGATAAATTAAGGTGGCTCACAACTGGTGTGGGAAAGTGCTAAAGGACAGATTTCAGATTGAGCATCTAAAAGAAATCATGAACAGCTTGGATGCCTTGCCTGAGTTATTTCAGAACTTCAGACAGTGTATACTGATGTTTGTTTCTTTCCCGCTGTAGCTGTCAAGTGGAATGTCATGGCCAGCTCCTCGGACAGTGAAGATGATAGTTTCATGGCTGTGGACCAAGAAGAGACTGTGCTGGAAGGGACAATGGAGCAAGATGAGGAGCCCCGCCCAGTATTGGAGGTTGAGGAGACTAGACATAATAGGTCCATGTCTGAGCTGCCAGAAGAGGTTTTGGAGTATATCCTGTCCTTTCTCTCACCATACCAGGAACACAAAACTGCAGCCCTTGTCTGCAAACAGTGGTACCGACTTATTAAAGGTACTGTGGAAAGTGGAAAGTTTTATTTATTTACTTAAAATTTGTTTGAATGATTTATTTTTACCTCCCAATTTCATTTTCTCTTTTCTCCCTTAAATTTATTGTGGTTCTAAAATTTAGTGTTAGACGATTAGCATTGTACATTTTTCTTTTCTCTTTATCCTGCCTAATTTTATGAACAGCTTGAATACTATAGTATTTAATCCAATTTCCAGTTTTAAAATGAGGATTCTTTTTCTGCATATTCTTGGAGTTGATCTGGTATGTTGTATTGTTCTTGAATAGGTAGAGTAGGGTTGGATATGTATTGACAGTAATAGTTAACCTTCATATAACTCTTATTATTGTCAGGACTATTATAACTGTTTTACAATCCTCATAGCGAACTATGAATAGCTTAAAGTAGCTAATTGTGGCAGATGTGGGATTATGAAAGCATTTACTGCTTGATTTTATCTGTAAACACAACAGGCCCTATGTATGTCTTTTACTTTTTAAGTGAGTTTCTCTTTTTTTTTTTCCCCTCCATTTTCTAATCAAGATTTCAACTTTGGCTAAATGTTGAGGTTACTAGTTGTACTGTGGTTTTAATTAATAGCAGTTATTTGGTTTCATTCCATTTTAGGTGGAAAGGGCCCATTTTTTGAATGAAGATGACCGAGCCAGTTGAATAATCTTTGATCAAAGCAAGGGTCGTATCAATTTTTTCTTTCCTGTTGGGAACAAGGCGGCCAGAGATATGAGAGAGAAAAACCTCTAGATCAGAATCAGTCTTAAAATCTTTTCCTCAAATCAGAGTGATTCTCTGAGGATTAGGGTCCCTGTCATTTGTCCAAAGTCCAACCTAGAGAGCTAATAAGGACCAGCTGTGTTGAAACTGCTTGCTGGGCCCTATGCTCATCTGCTCCCAACTGGTAATACTGGTATGCACAGCCTGCTTCTGTTTGCAGAGTTAATGGATTCTTCAGGAGAGATTGGCTCCTTACACTGTGGAAATAGATGGTTTTACCTCTAAAATAGAGGTGGAGAATCACAGACAAGGGGTGGTGATCTAATCAAATACATGAATTTATTCTTAGGTTTTATTTGGCGTTCTTATCATTCTGATCTTTCTTTAAGAGAGAAGAGCCTTAACCTAGTACTCGCATTCTTAGATCTTCTGCGGGAAGTCACTGCCAAGACAGCTTTTGTTCCCCTCAATCATTATGTGTCTGTCTTTTATTCATTACTGCCTTACCTCATTTCAACATTTGCAAATCTGTATTACTTCACCAGTGCGTAGTTGGCAGTATGGTCACACATTAAAAATGGGCATGTCTTTTTTTATTCTTTTTTTAAACATCTTTATTGGGGTATAATTGCTTTACAATGGAGTGTTAGTTTCTGCTTTATAAGAAAGTGAATCAGCTATACATATACATATATCCCCATATCTCCTCCATCTTGTGTCTCCCTCCCACCCTCCCTATCCCACCCCTCTAGTTGGTCACAAAGCACTGAGCTGATCTCCATTTGCTATGGAGAATATAATGTAAAATAGCTATCTATTTTACATTTGGTAGTGTATATATGTCCATGCCACTCTCTCACTTCATCCCAGCTTACCGTTCCCACTCCCCGTGTCCTCAAGTCCATTCTGTACATATGCGTCTTTATTCCTCTCCTGCCCCCAGCTTCTTCAAAACCAAAAAATGGCCATGTCTTTTTAATATTCCATTTCTTAACTGTGAGTTCAACCAAGGGATAATGATCATCATCAGAAAATATGTTCTGTGATCCTGCTTAAGGATCCACTAAGGTGGCATAAATTCAAGAAGATACACTCTTTCAAAATATAAATAATTGGGGCTTCCCTGGTGGCGCAGTGGTTAAGAATCTGCCTGCCAATGCAGGGGACATGGATTCGAACCCTGGTCCGGGAAGATCCCACACGGCGCGGAGCAACTAAGTCCGTGCACCACAACTGCTGAGCCTGCGCTCTAGAGCCCGCGAACCACAACTACTGAGCCCACGTGCCACAATTACTGAAGCCCACGCGCCTAGAGCCCTTGCACCGCAACGAAGAGTAGCCCCTGCTCACCACAACTAGAGAAAGCCCACACGCAACAATGAAGACCTAACACAGCCAAAAATAAATAAATAAATTTATTTAAAAATTTATATATATATAATTGGTTGTACTCTTCATTCAAAATGTTTGTCTTTGAAATAAGAAAGTAATTTCATGTGTTGGGAAAGCAGATTGTTCCAGAAGTATAAAGCTCTCACTTTTTAAAAATAGACTTTACTTTTTTAGAGTGGTTTTAAGTTCACAGCAAAACTGAGCAGGTTCGTAGGTTTCCCGTATACCCCTGTCCCCAGACATGCACAGCCTCCCCTACTTTCAACATCCCTCACCAGAGGGGTACATTTCTTACAATTGACGCTCATACATTGATACATCTTTGTCACCCAAAGTCTGTAGTTTACATAGGGTGTACATTCTGTGAGCTTGGACATATATATAATGACATGTATCCAGCATTATAGTAAAAACTCTGATTTTTTTTTTTAAAAAACAGCTTTCCTTTGTTATAAATTCATCATTTCATAATCCACTGTAAGCTTATTATTACTCCTTGTTTAAGATGGAGAATACTTGGTTGCCATGGTCTAACCATAGATATTTACTGAACAGCTGTTATATTCCGGAGACTGTTTTACCATGCTTTTTCTCATAAAACTAAATTATCTCCCAGCCCCTTTGCTTTGGAGTAAATAGCACCAATTATTTTGATGTGTTGCCTCATGATATGATGTAAAGGGGAGCAGATTTTAAGTGTGAGCTGATTTTGTAACCTTGAGGGAGTCACTTAACCTTGGTAAAATGAAAGGATTAGATCTTCCAGTTTTGAAATTCTGTGATTCTGTTTTCTGTCTTTGAATGAAAAAATCAAAGAAATTTGGAGTTCCTCAAAGAAACTTATGTTTTATAAAAGTGATAAGACAATTAATAGATGCAGTTTTAATAATTTGATTTACAAGCGAAGAGTCCAGGCTGAAGCTTTTGTTATTTTTGTCTTTAGGTGTAGCCCACCAGTGTTATCATGGTTTCATAAAGGCTGTCCAGGAAGGAAACATTCAGTGGGAGAGTCGGACTTACCCTTATCCTGGAACCCCAATCACTCAGCGGTTCTCACACAGTAAGTATTTACTGTGAAAGCAGATCCCATCCTGCCTGTGGTCGTGTTTCCAAAAGCTACTTTGGAGGCTTGTATTTTGTCTGACTTCTTAATGAAGAAAATGTTAAATAAGGGTTTGTATTAATTTTACAATCAGAATTAGGGAAGAGCATGAGCCTAAATATATTGTAGGCACTGTGATATAATTTTGTATTCTGCTTTTTCATTGGATTTTTGTACTATCTCTACTCCAAAGAGGTCAAGGTGTTATGCTTAGGTTTTTAAACATTTGACATCATGTAAGAGGCAAACAAAGGAAAGGCATACATGAGGGTTTTTCTGGGATCCTGCTTAGGGAGTAGCCAGAGCTTAGCACTAATTTTTGCAATAACTCTTTATCTTAACGTAGTGTATGTTCAGCAAACACTGAATTTGACTAGGGTCACACAAAAATTTTGAACATGAAGGATATTGTTTATAAAATACAAATTTAAATAGTAAAATTATAAATAAAATGTTTTGGCAAATAGACAATTTAGAGTTTTTGACTTCTAGAATTTTTTTTTTTTTTTAGGATTTTTTAAAAAAATTAATTTATTTTATTTATTTATTTTTGGCTGCGTTGGGTCTTCGTTGTGGTGTGCGGGCTTCTCTTGTTGCAGAGCACAGCCTCTAGGCACACAGGCTTCAGCAGTTGTGGTACGTCGGCTCAGCAGTTGTGGCTCAGGGGCTCTAGAGTGCAGGCTTAGTAGTTGTGGTGCACGGGCTTAGTTGCTCTGCGGCATGTGGGATCTTCCCGAGCCAGGGCTTGAACCCGTGTCCCCAGCATTGGCAAGCGGATTCTTAACCACTGCGCCACCAGGGAAGCCCCAACTTCTTCTAGAATTAACTCTCCATTTTAATTGATTTTTGTAGATGCCATTTTATTCTTTTATTTTTTTTTTTCCGGCTGCACCCCACGCCTTGCAGGATCTTAGCTCCCCCACCAGGGGTTCAACCCAGGCCCTGGCAGTGAGAGCACCGAGTTCTAACCACAGGGCCACCAGGGAATTCCCAATACCATTTTATTCTATTAGTGATTTATATCCCTCCATCAAAGTGAGACTGAGATGTGATCTATCTTAGGCCACAAAAGCTGTATTTATTAATGGTTTTACATAAAGAAAGTTCATTGACAGGAGAGAAAAGCCGCTTAGAAAGTTCTCAGAATTGCTGCTTTAGTTATATTACTTCTGTATTCAGAAACCTTCAGGACTTCCCTGGTGGCGCAGTGGTTAGGAATCCGCCTGCCAATTCAGGGAACACGGGTTTGATCCCTGGTCCGGGAAGATCCCACATGCCGCGGAGCAACTAAGCCTGTGTGCCACAGGTACTGAGACTGTGCTCTAGAGCCTGCGAGCCACAGCTGCTGAGCCCGTGTGCCACAACTACTGAAGCCCGCACGCCCACAGCCCAAGCTCTGCAACAGGAGGAGCCACTGCAATGAGAAGCCCATACACTGTAATGAAGAGTAGCCCCCGCTCGCTGCAACTAGAGAAAGGCCACGTGCAGCAACGAGGACCCAACGCAGCCAAAAATAAATTAATTTTAAAAAAAGAAAAACAGAAACCTTCAGTGTCTATCCAGTGCCTACAAGATAAAAACTTAATCTTATATTTAAAACCCTCTTTAAGTTGACTTATTTCTAAATTACCACTTCATCTCCCAAGTTTTCCCAAGAGCTCTCCTCTTGCAAGTTGTCACTTTGCTATACTTGATTCTTCCTCTCTAGAGTATTCCCATCCACTTAGCTGAAGCCTGGCTTCTCCTTGAAAACTCAGTTGAAGTTTTAGCTCCTTTGGGAAACCTTTTCTCAACTCTCTAGCCCACAGAAAAATTTTTCCTGTTCCGAGCTTATGTCTGGAATACTAATTTGGCACTTAACTCACATTGTCTTTCATTGTTAACTTGTATGTCTGTGTCTTTTTTTTTTTTTAAGCCATATTTTGAACTCTTGAGGGGAAGGAGAGTTATTGGTTATCCATGTTGTGTAAAAATTACCTGCAGACTTAGCAGCTTAAAATAACATTATCTCACAGTGTTCCTGAGGGTCAAGAATTTGGGAGTGGCTTAGCTGGGAGGTTGTGGCTCAGGGTCTCTCATGAGGTTGCCGTCAATCTGTCAGCTGGGGCTACAGTCACCTGAGGGCCTGACTGGGGCCCGGTGAATCTGCTTCCAAGCTCACTCAGTAACTGTTGATAGGAGACTCAGTTCCTTACTACATGGACCTCTCCACAGAGCTGCTCACAACTTGCCAGCTGACTTTCCACAAAATGAGTGATCTGAGAAACAGAGACAGACACTAAGACAGCAGCCAAGGTATCTTTTACACCCTAATCTCTGAAGTGAATACCATCTTTTCTGTTCTATCCTATAAGTCACACAGGGATTGACCAAGGGCGTAATACCAGGAAGTGAGGATCCTTGGAGGCCTCTTGGTGGTTGACTGCCCCAGACCATATGCTGTACTCTCATATCCAGAGGAGAGTTCCGTAAATAATGATAACTCGTCATTGTCTTTGAATTGTATCTAAATAGATCAAAGGAATGGGTCGAACTATTTGCTGTGTTTTCAGTTCTCTCAGGGAGCTATTTTTGTGCTGTTGTAAATCCCCTGGAGCAGTAGATCTCAAAGTGTGATTCCTGGACTTTGGGGGAGGAAGGCATCTATGAGACTCTTGGGGGGATCTGTGAAGTCAGAACTGGCTTCATTTGTTTTAATCTGTGAGTGTGTGGTAGTGAAGAGCACAGTGACACTAGAGTAGTTGAGTTCCCTTACCTTGAGTCATGCACAGGCTGCAGCAGTTTTCCCCAGCATTGCCTTGGCACCGTTAGTGCACATGTCAGCACAGTGAAAAAAACAATAAATTACTACCTCTACAACTACTACTGCTACTAGTACTTATTATTATTATAAAAGTAGTTTTGAGATAGTCTCAAATGTTTTCAGGAGTCCACAGACCACACTTTGATCATGACTGCAATAAACTATACATGAGTCCTTGCTGAGAACATTTAATGAAATTACAGGAGGATCCATATTAGGTCCAGTATTTATTGTTGAGGGAGGGGTAACTTCAGTTACCTACAGATGATTGGAATGAGAAGCAAAGACGAGGTTTCTAAAGACAGGAGTTTTATTAGAATGGTGTTTGGAAACAAATAGTTTTAGAACCCTAAGAGGGAAATCAAATGAATCAGGGTAAAATTGAAACTAGAATAGGAAATAGGGGTGAATAATTATCATAGCAACAGTTTGGCTTTCTGATAAGAGAGGGGAAAAAATATTTTTCAGTTAACTAGCTTTCGAAAAAGAGTATTACCACAAAATAGAGGCAGTTCTTTGAAGGGGAAATAGAAAGGAATAGTACCATGAGTAAGCTCACAGAAGCTCAGGGGTTGGTGGGTTTTGATACTTGTTTTTGCTTAAATTTTTTTTTCATTTCCTTACTTGGTATTTTCATTTCCTTACTTGATATCCAAGAAAAGATTTCTCATTGTCTTTCGTTGTCTCTTTCGGTCTGTCTGTTTATTGTTTTCTTCCATCAGTCTCTACATGCTATCTAACTGGCAAACTGAAGAGGATTATTACAGGGAATGGGCAGTTTTCAAAATAGGTTGAAAACAAGCATTCCTTTAATTTTTTTCCTTAGCTCCTTCAACTTCCATCTCTGTATTTCTCCCTTTAGCTCTATTTTATTCCTTATGCCTAACTCATGTGGAGCTTGAGATCCACATTTCCAGTTCTTTGCTCATACTGCCACAGAGATTCACAGATGTTTCACATTTAGTGAGCCAAAAGCAGAATTCAGTAGTTTCCCCCCAGTTTTCTCCTCTCTTTAATTTAGTTAATGGCATTATCATTCTCTCAATTATACAAGCTTGAAATCTTGGATTAATCCTCAATTCTTCTCCCTCCCTCAACAACAAAAGTCAAATCTTGTTGATTCTGTTCTATCTCTGCAATCTCTCTCATATCTTTCCTTTTACCACGCCCCCCATTACTCACACTTATGACTTAATCATTCCATCTTTCCTAAATCTTTTCTTTCTTTCTTTTTTTTTTTTTTTTTTTTTTTTGGCCGTGGCATGCGGGATCTTAGTTCCCCAACCAGGGATCGAACCCGCGCCCCCTGCAGTGGAAGCGTGGAGTTTTAACCACTGGACCACCAGGGAAGTCCCCCTAAGTCTTTTCTATACAATCTTCTTGCCTTTCTTCTCTCTTCATCTGAACCTGGTGTAGACACTTGGCAGCCATCTCCAAAACTGTGGACAGTGCCACCTCCTAGGGCATCTGGAAATGTGTAAGGCCATTGTTTATTGTCTTGACTGGAAAGTACTACACGCAGTTAGTAGGCAAGGACCTACTTGGGTTGCTAAATGTCATGCAGTGAATGGGATGATCCTGCACACAAAGAATTGACTTGCTCAAAATGACAGGAGCTCCTGTCGGGAAAAGCTGCAAATCTGAACCATAAAACCAGCCTTGTCACTCCTCTGCCAAAAAGCCTGAGCCTTTTTGCACTGCATGTAGAAGTTTCCACCCCACCTGGCATTCACCAAGCCTACCTTTTCAGCCTGACTCACTGCTGCATCCTTACACAGCCAGGCTCTGCCCACACGAGATTCCTTGTTTGTCTTCAACTTCCCTACCTCATGGCTTTGTTTGGATGCCCTGATTTCATTTTCCCTTCCCCTCCCATTCCTCTTTCACCCCTAGAGTTGTTCGCCCCATGTTAATTGATTGAAAATGTCCTGACCTCTAAAACCCATCTTGGAGACAAAGCCAAAAGCCACCGTCTTTCACACAACTCTCAAATTCCCCACCATGGAGATTAAGCTCTTCTCTTTTTCTGCTTATACTCGTTTAATACACTCTTCATACCTTCTTCTTAATGTTTTACCATCTGTCTTTTACCATAATTATCTGTGTAAGAGAGGCTGCATGCAAAGGAAGAACTTTAGACTTGGGAAGCAAATTCCTTGGCTCCTCTAACCCACAATTTCCTCATCTGTAAAATGCGTATGATAAATTCTGTTTGTGCCACAGGGTTGCTAGGAAATTTAATTGAGGAAACACTTGCAAAAATATATTTTAACCTGCAAAATTATAGGACGATGATGATGTCTCCTCCACAAGATTGTTGTCTACTTGAGGACAGTCAGGCTCCATGTCTTAGACATCTGTGCACCTTTCATAACACCAGGTTCATAGTTGACATCTATTAATTCTGTGGAATTGTGTAACAAAGATACGAGTGATAGAGCTTCTTTCTTATGTAGAAGTCTGGGACCAAAAAATGCTGGGAAAATAAAATGAAGCCAGTTCTCCTGGTTATTTGATGAGTATGTTCATGGCCAATCATGCAATCCTTGATTAAGGTAGAATGTCCCTTTCAGATTGACATAGGGGTCTGTTGAATCCCCAGCATTATGTTTTGAAAAACCTTTTAGTGTTTAGGCTCCAAATATGGTCAGGTCATTCCATACACTTGCTAATCTTGCTCCTGCAATAGCCAGCAGGCCCAGACTGGATAACCAACCTTTCTTATTCCATAGTTACATAATTACAGGCCTTATCAAGTATGTCCTGGCTTGTAGATGTGAGACACATGACAGCATAGTCTCTAAGCATGGGATAAATGCCTCAGGACCTTTCCCTGGAGACAAGTGAGGGAACAAGAGAATTTAACCTCTGAAAGTGCAAAAATTAGAGTTCAGTGAACATTAATCTGGTGACTACCAGGCACCATGGAAAATATGAAACAACTGGAAGACCTTGAACTTCAGAGGATTATAATACAGTAGGAAAAGTATTCAGAACACTGAGGAACTCTTTGCTTGTCATGAGTGTAATTGTGCATATTTGACTTGTCTTCGAGTAGGGATTATTAGATTTTAACTTGAGGTATGTGACTTGCAATAGTTGTTTGTGGAGCAGTCAAGCACATTTCAGAAAGCTTGAAGAGATCTAGCAGTTGGAATAATCACGTTCTCAATGTTATTTCTTAGCAGAGCAGTCATACCGTACTACAAATGGTAACTTTTGTATAGCACATTCCAGTGGTCTAGATGTTCTGAAAGGAGAATGTTCTGTTTGGGTGGAGAACTTTGGTAAAAGGAAGTATTTACTTGAGCAGTGGTATTTGCTTAAATTCTTAATTTTTTCTGAAAGGCTTATTGAACTTGGGTCCCCAACCCCCACCCAGACCAACATGTACGCATCTTAAATAAAAATAGGCAAACAGAGTTCAGTAGGATGCTTAAAATATTTGAGTGTATTATTGATGGCTGTTTCTCATTCCCATTATATCTGAGTTCTAAACATAGCTGCCTAAATTGACTCCCTTCCTCTCCAAGCTTTGTTGATAATGACTGCTGGATATTGAAACTACAGTGTGTGAAACTTGTCGTTTCAGTCGCATTAGCTTTGCATAGGGTTTGGGCTGTACCTTCCTCTTCCAGAAACCTTTGTTTGCTCAAAGAGAAGCAGGAAAATGCCAATTGCCTTATTTTAGTATAGCATTAAAATACACGTGGTAAGGACCTCATGGGGCCCAGCTGCTGGCTAGGTTTTCAGTCCAAATAGAGAAGAAGAATGTTTGCTACCTCTTTGAAAAATAAAGGCGCTGTGCTTTTTTGCTGCACGAAGGAAGCAGCTGCCCAGAGTTGATCTTTGAGGGATAGTGGGACATAAATGAGCTACTGACTCTTTTAGTTATGAAATCATGGATTTGTCTTATTAAACATTGTTACGATGAAGATCAGTTAAGGTTTCAGAAGCCAGAGGATATTGCTAATTTCTGTTCTGGGGTTATGGATTATCAGGTGGAAGAGAACGTTCTTTTATGCCAGGCACCAGTCAGTTCAATTCAAAATTGCCCCAGTTTGTTGGAGTAGCTAGTTCAAAAAGGTATGTATGAGAAGACCAAGATACCTGAAGCTTGCCCCCTTTAGTGGATATTAAAGTGTGGCTTCAGTAATTATCCTTTTTGTTTGTTTAATGTCATCTAACTTGATCCTTTGTTATTTGCAGTTCTCAACAAACCTGAAACATGAGCAGTGGACTTACATAGGGTTTTACTTATTTTTTTTTCTTCTTCTTTTTCCTTTGGGCCACGCTGCTTGCATGATTGAACTTGGGCCCTGGCAGTGAAAGCACAGAGTCCTAACCACTGGACTGCCAGGGAATTCCCAGGATTTTACTTCTTAATAGACTTTCTTATTGGGATGTTAATTAAAAAACTGATTTAGATATGGATTAGAAGTTATTTTCAAAGGCAAAGAAAGTCAGTAGGAATAAAAAAGGGGATGGGGGAATTACCTGGCAGTCCAGTAGTTAGGACTCGGTGCTTTCACTGTGGGGGCCCGAGTTCGATCCCTGGTCAGGGAACTAAGATCCCGCAAGCCTCAGGGCACAGCCAAAAAAAAAAAAAAGGAAGAAAGTCAGTGGAAAGTGTAAGATCATTTAAACCTTCATATACCATTGTAGCATGTTTGAGTTCTGGGAGTAATTAAGTATTTTGCAGATGTGAGCCTGTTGATGATTAAATGGTATTTCATTTCTTCACATCTCTAGTTTCTTTAATTTCTTTGTTAATTTGAAAAGTCTGTAGCTCTGTTATTGCACAGCATCAGAGGTCAGATTTTTTTTTTTAATTTTATTTATTTATTTATTTTTGGCTGCTTTGGGTCTTTGTTGCTGTGCCCCGGCTTTCTCCAGTTGTGGCGAGCAGTGACTACTCTTCATTGCGGTGTGCAGGCTTCTCATTACGGTGGCTTCTCTTGTTGCAGAGCACGGGCTCTAGGCACACGGTTTCAGTAGTTGTGGCTCAGAGGTTCTAGAACTCAGGCTCAGTAGTTGTGGCGCACGGGCTTAGTTGCTCTGCCGCATGTGCGAACTTCCTGGACCAGGGATCAAACCGTGTCCCCTGCATTGGCAGGCAGATTCTTAACCACTGTGCCCCCAGTAAAGTCCCAGATGTTTTGGATTTACGCCTTCCACTGGCTGAGATTACTGGGTGTGACTGAACACATTGCTTTTATTATCTCTTAACTCATCCAATTTTTGGACTTGTCTTTCTTAGTGTAGAGTCCTTAAAGGCATATCAAGTGGGCTGAGTTAAGAAAAAATAAAAAAGGAGGGTTATTCCCAGAGCTAGTATATATCACAGAGGTAATTATAGCGGTGGTGTTTCCCTTTTTCTGAACTTGAATAAGTGGTGCCAGAGTTCAGAAGAGATCTTAGAAACGGTGGTGTGCTAAACTGAACAAGACCTACAGGTAAACTGGATGATCACTGAAGCCACGCACTAGTGGGTTGAATCTCTGAATTTCTTTTCCCTTTCCCTTTTCTTTTATGTGACGCTTAACTGTTTTAGCCTAGTTTCACATTGAGAGGTCTGTTTTTCCCAGTGGTATGCATGAAATGAATGAGGTTTTGCTCAGCCCTTTTCCTGAAATACAAGATGGTAAATGCAGGACTGGAAGGAGCGCATGGTCATCTTTTCCAAAGGACAGAGGCTAAATGAACTTTCCAATGAGAAGCAAGGTGGCAGCGCTTAGCTTTCATGTTTCTTGTCTAGACTCTGGCTCTGGTCTTTCTGGTTTTACGGGAACAGCCCCTCTCACAGTCATTGACTCTTTTCTTCAGAATAGTGCCCATTGGTGAGGTGTATATAGTCACCTAATTAAAAAGGCTTTTCTTGGAGACCTTGGTGCTTTTTAACTGTTACCTACTGCATTGGTTTTCTATTCAGCACCAACCAGTCGGCCTTGGTGGCTTTTGGATACACACCTAGGAGCTTAATGACTTTCATGTTTTTTCTCTCAGTTGTTTGGGGACCATACTACCTCTGAGATCGCTGAGCTACATTGGTTCTGTATGTGTGGTTACTTTATGGCATTGATTAAAATTGTTTTCTTTTCTTTTGAAATTTTAAATTTTATTTATTTATTTATACATACAGCAGGTTCTTAAAATTGTTTTCTGTCATTCTCTTCCATATAAAGTCTTGTTATTGTTTTGTGCCTCATGTTTCATTTGAAAGCAAAAGCAATAAGAGGAGGACAGGTGGAGAGGAATGGGAGGACAGAGTACTTCTGTTAGCGCTGACTATCTTCTCCTAGCCCTAGATGATAATAATGCAGATTTAGATTAATTATGCAGCTGTGCTGAAATTTCACTCATTGAACACCCGTAGTCTGAATTCTTGTGTTCTCTTGCTAGAATTATATTGTCTTATTTAATGATATCATTGTCAGTTTGCTTAGTGTGCTCAGAAATAACATAACATTTCCATAGCTTTTCTCTGGTCCTTATTTTAAAGGTTAATGTGATATTGATCAACCTGAAGACAGGAGGCTGGTTATAGAAAGGTTGATACCTGGGAACAACTGCGGAATGTGTGAAGTAATTGATCTTTGAAAGATATGGGCTATAGTTAAGGTTTAGAGTGGCTTCAGAATTAGACATCAGTTATTCATTTATTGTTTTCTCTCTAGGTGCGTGCTATTATGATGCTAATCAGTCTATGTATGTGTTTGGAGGCTGTACCCAAAGCAGCTGCAATGCTGCCTTCAATGACCTCTGGAGACTTGACCTAAATAGCAAAGAGTGGATCCGACCTTTGGCTTCAGGTAAGAGAAAATGCTGATCTTTGCTTCCTTATCAGGTAACCCCCTTTGTGTGGAAACTCTACCTGATCCTTTAGGTGTTGGTCTCAAGAACAGATTACTGGGGCCCCAGATCCTTTGTCAAATCTGCTTGTAAATGCTAAGAGTAATATGCTTGTGTAAGGTCTTTGAATTTTTTTTTAATTATACTTTATCATTAGTATTGGTACCCTGCCAAAATTGCTATACTACTGTGTGAATTCATTTGTGTGGTTTTCTGAAGTACTTGTACAGGTGTGCTATGTTCTTTGGTATGAAGTTGAAGTAAGAGCAGAAGAAGCACAGTCGTGAGAACTGTAGTTGACTGACAGAAGCTATTGTCCCAGGGCTAAGATGTCTGAATATCTTGTTGTTGCCAGCTCAGGTATTTGGGGAGTGTATGGAACATGCCTCTGCTCGTTACTTTTAACAACTCAGGAGTGTGGGAAGATTCCACAGTAGGTACATTCCTGCACAGTCCCACTATGCCACAATTCTGGCAGAAAGAAACTAGATTATTTTCTCTTTTGACCTAATCTTTCTTGGGGAAGAAACACACACACACACACAAATTGTTTTTGCACTCATGAGGCGGGACAGTTTGAAAAGGCACAGTTATGAGATTGGAGGGGCTGGTGTGATGGAGAAATAGAGTCCACTGAGTATAAAGTATTCTGCTAGATTTGTTGGCAAGCTCTTCCCAAACATTCTTCATTGGCTTTTCAAGGTTGGAAATCACTCTAGGACTAAGGAGACTTGGGTATCCCTTGGGCAGATTCCATACTTATTTAGGTCTTGATTTACTTTGATTACTAAATGGAAGACAACATGGTGTATTAGAAAGGTCACTGGACTATGAGTGAGGAGACATGAGTTTCATTTCCTGGCAAAATCACCAATTCTCCATGTAACTATGAACAAGTTACCATATCTTTCTGGGAGAAATATGGAGGAGGAGCAGAAGATTCTGTTTTTAAATGGGTCGGGAAAGCTGGTTTATGTTTCGTTTATTTCTGTAATGACTGCTGTGAATGTCTAGGCCAGGGGCTTAAAATCATTTCATGAGAAGAAGCTACATTTTGCTTCCCCAAAGCTGTAAGTTCTGTTTCTTTCCTCTGCAGTAGGCAAATATAGGAGGGAGGAGCATACTGACAGTGGATAGTCACAAGTGGGGCTGGGTTTTGTACAGATGAAATTCTTTCAAATTATTGGAAAGATAAAGAGATGTTAATCATTAAAATTTTTTGAAGATTAGTATTATTTTAGAACCTTCAGAATTTTGTACTTTGGAGCATTTCCTTTTCTAGCACTTTGTCCTTTATTGTACTTAATGCAATATTAATTAAAATCTAGAATCACAGATTCTAAAATGCAGAGGGTCTTATTGGCTTAAACATCCTACTGCCATTGTACTTGTTGTCCAGGCCCCATTTCAGAGTAGCTTTGATGTTCCACTCGCAAAATACAAATACTGCCTTTCTCTGTTTCGTAACTAAGCTTTATGCCTTTGGCATGGGTGTTGCTCTTTCTTGTAGACATGGAGCTCTGGACCTTCATGGCCTGTTGGCATCTACTTTGCTTATTTTTCCTTATTTCTACCTATAAGATAGACATGGGATGTTTTGTTGTTGTTGTTGTTGTTAAATACTAAGTTTAAAGGCAATGCTTTGAAATCCCCAAGGTAGAAGTATCAGAGAAATAACTGACTTTGTAATTCAGATTCTACAATGGATCTGAATTTTTTTTATTATTATTATTAATTTATTTTTTAGCTGGGTCGGGTCTTAGTTGCAGCACGTGGGATCTTTTCATTGCGGTGCAGTATCTTCGTTGTGGTGCACAGGCTTCTCTATAGTTGTGGCGCGCAGACTTCTCTCTAGTTGTGGTTGCGCAGGCTCCAGAGTGAGTGCACGGTCTCTCTAGTTGCGGCACGGGCTTAGTAGGCCTGCGGCATGTGGGATCTTAGTTCCCCCACCAGGGATCGAAACAGCGTCTCCTGCACCGCAAGATGGCTTCTTAACCACTGCACCACCAGGGAAGTCCCAGGGATCTGAATTTTTAAAAAATACAATGTTACCCAAGTCTTAAGTTTCTCAATAAAGAAAAAAATCGCCATTAAAAAAAAAAAACAATGTTAGACTGTTCCCTTTTATAAAATATATTAGTCCTGAATGTTTAAAAGTAATTTTCTAACAAAATGTCTTAAAGAATCTAGTTTCTGCTTCCCTCTAATCTACAATTAGAGGCTAGTTTTAGAGGGGTGGAAACTGAGCTTCTTGAATGTCTACTTTAAAAAAAAAAAAAAAACCACTAATTTAATAAAGAGTCCTATGAGATTCTCATTTAGGCAGAAATCCCATGGGAAGATTGCCTCGGGAAATGTTTGTATACGCTGTCATGAGTTGCAACCAAAATTACTTCCTAACTGAAACATCAGTGAGTCTTTCTGAATAAAACACAGTTGTTGATATGTCTTGGTGTGCCTGACTCACCCGTTTTCAGTGCATGGTGGTGGCTAAGTTACATGGTAGCTGAGGGAAGGGTGCTACCCCCACCCTTTGGTACCAGATGTGACATCTTCTAGCATTTGAGTAGTTGCAAGTGATGAGTATCTAGGGTGATAGGTTTTTTTTGTTTTTTGTTTTTTGTTGTTTTGTGGTACACGGGCCTCTCACTGTTGTGGCCTCTCCTGTTGCGGAGCACAGGCTCCGGACGTGCAGGCTCAGCGGCCGTGGCTCACAGGCCCAGCCGCTCCATGGCATGTGGGATCTTCCCGGACCGGGGCACGAACCCGTGTCCCCTGCATCGGCAGGAGGACTCTCAATCACTGCGCCACCAGGGAAGCCTAGGGTGATAGTTTTAACAGTGCTCAGTCTTCAAAAGTGTAGCTCTTTGGAAAAGAGCATCAAAAAACAGTGGAACAGTTTGGGTTAAGAGCAGAATCTTGATAAAGAATGCTACTGTATCAGGTATCTTTTTACATGTGTATTTGGTTTTATTACAGATGAGACTGGAGCATCTCATTTTGGTTGGTGTCTTAGCACAGGCTGCCATAACAAAATACCAAAGTCTGTGGGGATTTAACAACAGAAACTTGTTTCTCACAATTCTGGGGGCTAGGAGTCTGAGATCAGGGTGCTGGTGAAGGCTCTATTCCTGGCTTTCAGAGAGCTAGTGAGCTTGCTGTGTCCTTACATGGCAAAGAGTGAGTTCTGGTATCTCTTCCTCTTTTTATAAGAGTATCTAAACCTAATTATCTCCCAAAGCTCCTGTTCTCCATATGCCATCACACTGAGATTAGGACTTCAACATATGAATTTTGGGAGGACAGAATTCAGTCCATAGCAGTTGGAATTAATGTGATTTGCCAATGAAACCTTGTCTTGCATTCCTTTTGAAATGATAGAAGGAGGGAGCATCTGGAGGGAGTATGGTGGTGATGAGTGCTGGAATGACAGCTCTTACAGTTGAGAGAGACCTACAGTACTTCTCCGACATTTCGGAGTTACGTGAGTTACCGCCTCCTCCCTTTTACATGAGGGTAGGTGATCCCTACCCTCATGGAGCTTATACTGTAATGGGGAAGAAAAAAAACAGTTACGAAGGAAATGAGGAATGAGATACAGAATAAGAGGGGGAGATCTACTTTAAACAGAAGACGACCTTTTTTGCTGAGATATGAAAGATGCAGCAGGGAAGGAAGTGATAACGGCATATACAAAGAAGAGGACATATTGGAGGAACTGAAAACAGAGCTTTGTGGATGTAGCATAATGAGCAAGGGGTAGAGTGGCACAGATGGAGTTGAGGTATAGATGGAAGCCAAATCATTCACAGACCATAGTCTGTGAGATTTTGAGATTTTAAGCAAAGGAATGTTATGATCCTGTTTACATTTTTAGGAACACTTTTGCTGCTATTTAGGAAATGGGTTAAAGAAGGCAAGAAAATAAAGCAGAGAGAACAGGTAGGAGGCTATCAGAATAGTACAGGTGAGAGAATGTGATGGCTTGGACTAGAGTCCTAACAGTGGAGATAAAGAGAAGTGAATGAATTTGAGCTGAATTTTTGTGTTAAAAATGATGGGACTTCTTGATGGATTGGATGTGGGGGTGGTGAGAGGGTCAATCAAGGCTAACTTATGTTTCAGGTTTGTTCACTTAGGTAGGTAGTGGGGCCATTTGCTGAAATGGAGAAGAAACATTTGGAAGAGGTTTTTTTTTTTTTTTTTTACCTCTTTAAACATTTAAGTGGTGGTATCAAGTAATTAGTTGTTATGAGGAGTTTGGCATTTAAAATAGAGGGCTTAACTTTCCTTAAATGGCAGTACAGTCCTTTTGCTTAGTTAATTCTTCTTTTATCCTTCATTTGTTCATTCAGCAAATATTTATGGATTGCCTACTCTGTGCCTGGTATTGTTTTAGATGCTGGGGATACATGACTGAATAAAACAGACAAAAAATCCTACTGGAGATTAAATTCAAGTGAGGGAAGACATATTTAAAATGACAGGTACAGGGCTTCCCTGGTGGCGCAGTGGTTAAGAATCCGCTTGCCAACGCAGGGGACACGGGTTCGTGCCCTGGTCCAGGAGGATCCCACATGTCGCAGAACAACTAAGCCCGTGCACCACAACTACTGGAGCCCGTGCGCCTAGAGCCCGTGCTCTGCAACAAGAGAAGCCACTGCAATAGGAAGCCCTCGCACCACAAAGAAGAGTAGCCCCTGCTTGCCGAAACTACAGAAAGCCCATGTGTAGCAACCAAGACCCCAACGCAGCCAAAAATAAATAAAAATAAATAGATTTTAAAAATAAAATAAAATGACAAGTACCTAATATAATATATTAGAAGATGATTAATGCTATTGAAGCAAAACTATAGCATAGTAAAGGGGATGAGGAATAGGGGAGATTATAACTAGGGGGATCACGGTAGACCTCATGGAGAAGGTGACATTAGAACAAAGACTTGATGGGTACAAGAAGTGAACCATGTGGATATCTAAGGAAACAACATTCCAAAGAATAATCAGTGCAAGGGTTCAGAGGTGAGAGTGTGCTTGGGACAGTCAAGGGGTGATGCGAATCCTGTGTGGCTGGAGCAGAGTGAACAAAGGAGACTGTACTAGGAGAGGTTGGACAAATAATGGGGGAGAGGGTGTCCTACATATAAGGCTTTCTGGCTGTTATAAGGACTTCGTGGACTTTGTCATATTCTTTGAGTGAAATGGCTGATGATTGAGGTTGCTGAGAAGACTGTCAGATGGCAAGTGTAGAAGCGAGGAGATCAGTTAAGAAATGGTAGCAATAGTCTAGGCAAGAAATGATGGTGATTTGGACTAGGGTGTTAGCAGAAAGATAAAAATTGGATGCATTGGATAGAGCCCACAGTTTGGATATGGAATGTGAAAGAGAGGAGTCAAGGATGGCTGTAAGGATTTTTAGCCTAGGCACTTGAAGGAATAGAGTTGCCATTCACTGAGATGAGTAAGACTGTGGGTGGCCAGGGTTGGCAAAGTGCAGGAGAGATGAGAGATTCAGTTTGAAGCATGTTAAGTTTGAAATGCACATTAGGACATCCAGGTAGAAAAAGGTATGTGCCTGGAGTTCAGGGGAGAAATGCAGGCTAGAGATTTTTGTGTAGATAGCCAAATGGGAGTCATGTAGATGGATTTAAAGCCGTGAGACTGGATGAGATTACCAAGGGAGTGAGTGAAGACAGAGAGGCTAAGTCTGGGAGACTCCACCATCTGGAAATCAGGGAGGAGAGGGAAACGGCAAAACATTAGAAAAAGCAAGGTTGGGTGGGGTGGGGGCGGTGGTATGAGAAAACCAGGGGAATGTGGCATCTTGGAAGCTACCATACTTGCACGTGTTTCCAGAAGAGAAGGAAATAGTCAACCATGTCGTATGCAGCTAAGAGGTCAAGTCATATGACTGAGAACTGACTTTGAATTTAATAAAGAGTATTTTCAATGAGAGGTAAGGATGAAGCCTACTTGGAATGGTTTTAAGAGAATGGGAAGAGAGGAGTTAAAGATAGTAAGTATGAACAATACATTAATTTTTTTAAAAGACTGTTACTATAAAGGAGAGCAGGGAAGTGAGGTGCTAAGTAGAGGTGAATGTAGAATTGAGAGTTGTTTTTTTTTAAGATGGCAGATATAACATGTTTATTTGCTGATGGGAATGATTTTCTAGAGGGAGGAGTTGATTTGGATAAAGAGGAAGAATTAATTGCTAGGACAGTGTCTTCACATAGTGACAAAGGCAGAATCTACTATACAGGTGGAGGGCTTGACTGTGGATAGGAACACTGACCCTTTATCCAAAGGAACAAGAAGGAATATCAGATTACGGATGCTGGTGGATGGGTAGATGTGGGAACTGGTGGAAGTTCTCTACTGATTGCTTCATCACTCAGATAAAATAATTAAGAATGGAACAGAACAGAAGCCCTTGGAAATCTGGGCTGGTGATTATGAATGTACAATTATATTCATTGTAGTCTTTGCCAGGCGGTTCTAGGAAGTTGAATGTTTCGACTTCCTGTATTGTACTAAGGTAACACCTTCACTCTTAGTTTTGTTTGACTCAGCCTGTGTTCAATTCCCAAAGCAAATGAGCAGTTCTTAGGACAGGTACTTCAAAAGACTAATGTTTGAACCACTCTTTCTAAAATACCCTTTATTCAAACCAAAGCTAATTTTGGCATCTGTTTAATATATAATGTCGTAAGTCACAGCCTTTTTTGGTTACTTTAAATCAAGGTAGAAATTTTCAAGTAGAAATTTTTACGTTTAATATTGGACTGTTGTTGTGATTTTTAAAACTTATTAAACATTAGCTCACACCCATTTACAAAAGGGAAACACATTTCAGTTTTAAAACTCTCCATAGTTATGAGAGTCTATAAATTTTGGGAGGGCCTATAAATGTCAGGTAAAGATTTAAAGCTTAGCCTGTCAGCTCTAGTCCTGGAGCACAGGTGATTTTCCTACCACATTCTCCCCATAGAATCTTCTTTCCCAAGGATTTTTTTTTTTCCCCCTTTCTAGTTTCTTCCCTTTTAGTCACACGTGGAGTTCCAAATGATGGGTTGTGGTTCAGGCCCTTTGTTTTAGAAAAACATATCAAGGTCTGAGACACACGTACTCGATGCCTGTTCTAATCTTGGCCTTGCTTCAGAGCTACTTGCTTTTGAAGTTAATCACGTCTGCATTTTCTGGGCCTCGATTTCCTTCACTGTATAAAGAGGACAAGACAAGACCACTGTTCCTAAAACTACACAGCAAATCACCTGGGAAACTTACTAAAAATATAGATTCCTCAGCCTCATAACAGTTACTCGCCTGTTCTCAAGGGATTGGGGATAGAGTGGCAGATCTGCATTTTAAAAAAGAAAATGTCCCAGTTGATTCTAAACCTAGCTAAATTTGGAAACCCTGGATCGCTGCGAAATCTTCTTGCTTTCTTACTGTGCAAACTGTGACCTCACTTTGTTGTCACAGTCTATTAGGTGGGTGTGTGCCAAACTGGACTCCCTAACTGTTGTTAAGAATGGCCGCTCTGTGCTCTCTTAGCTGCTTCTTTGTAGAACTAGCTGTTACCCTAGTTAGGAATAGCCTACTTTCTGAGGAAATGATTATGGAGAAAGGTTTTGGGTGTTGGTTGCCCCAGACTCTTCATACATACTACCTAACTTTCAAACCAACCCAACTAGGTTGGCACTACTATTATCCCCATTTTGCAGGTGAGGAAACTGAAGCTCAGAGAATCACCTAATAATTTACCTAACATCACACAGCCAATAAGTGACGGAGCAGTGATTGAAACGCAAGATTTTGTCTCTAGAGTCTGTGTTTTTTTCTACTATGACATGCTGTGAGTAGTTTTATTTTATTCTATAGTTTGCTAGTTTCACATTTTCAGTTTTACTTTTTAAATGGACTTTTAAATTTTAGAATAGAACAGAGTTCCCACAACCAGTTTTCCGTGTTGTTAACATGTAGTCATAATAGTACATTTAAGACAATTAATGAACCAATATTGATACATTATTATTAACTGAAGTCCATACTTTATTCACATTTCCTTATTTTTTTATTCTGATGTCCTTTTTCTGTTCCAAGATCTCATCCAGGACACATTACATTTAGTCTTCAAGTCTCCTTAGGTTCCTCTTGGCTATGACAGTTTCCCAGACTTCCTCGTTTGTTGATCTTGACAGTTTTAAGGGTATTTTGTGGACTATCATTCAGTTGTGGTTTGTCTGATGTTTTTCTTATGGTTAGACTAGAGTTATGGATTTGGGGGAAGAAGACCATAGTGGTATAGTGCCCTTTTCATCCCATCCCATCAAGGGTAAATGCTGTCACCATGATTTATCACTGTTGATGTCAGCCTTATCATCTGGCTGAGATAGTGTTTATTATATTTCTCCACTATAATAATTATTCTTTTTTTTCCCCTCCTTTTAAAATTCTTTTTTAAAGTTTGTTTATTTTCCTGTGATTCTCTTTTCTTTATTTATAGTTGCCCTTGGTCCTTGATATTCAATTTGAGGGGGAATAACTAAGCTGTCTGGCCATTATGTCTATCATCAGAGTCAGGAAAGAATGATGAGCAGAGGGTATGTCAGCAAAGAAACCTTTTCGCAGCTTAGAGAATTTTAAAATATCAACTTGATTTGCCTTTTTAAATTTTTTGGTGGGAAGCAGGAGGATGCTGAAGACAGAATCTCTCTTTTATTATGACTTAACCCAATCAAGATCCTTCCAGCTATCCAGAGTCAGAAGCTCCGTTGGAAATAATTTTGTTTCCTTAGGACCATTCCCCAAGAGAAAAATCACATCTTATAAAATCACTGAGTAATCCTGCAGAAAGTCTACTTTTGGAGTCAGGGGCAGGAAAAAGAAAGAGTATTGGTCATATCAGATGTTTATAGGAAGGCCAGAGTATTCTCAGAAGCTGAGAAGTGCTGGAACTATCCAGAAATAACTGCCCAGAGTGTCACTGTTTCTCTTCTGTGTAAATGATACCTTAAAAATGATACTCATAGGGTTCTTGGATCCATTGATGAAGCTTTCTGTTCTGTGTCTAGTGGAAATGCTTACTCTGAGGTTTTCTACTGCCCTTTCCTGAGCCTGTGGTAATATCACCTGGAAAGAAGGAAGTCTGGGACTGATACCTGGCACCAGATATTACCAAAACAGCTGACAGAAAAATGTGTTCAGGAGAAGATCACCCAGTCCTTCCCTTGCCTTAGGTCCCAAATGTCAATGCTGACATTGAAATAGCTGGATGTGGAATTTTTTAGAATAAAATGTATTAGTGTACTTATAGGCATTAGATTCTGCTTTTTAACGTTGCTTTGCATCTAAACACTTTATACATTTTTTTTAAAAAAATCACCATTATATGTAAATGTGTTCTGAGAATACCTGTCTATGGAGAAGGGGGAGAAAGGGATGCTTATCAACTGGTAAATATTAGACGGTGTAGCAAGAGGACACTGTTGCGTGCCTTTCAAATACACTTCAAGCTTCTCTTCTGTCATAAAAACAAATCATTGATCCCATTGTTATAATATTTTCTTCATGAAGGAGAAGTCCCAGTTTGTTCTTACCTACAGATCTTTTCTTGATTACCAGATGTATTGATTACCAAAATGTATTAAAATCTGTCCTTAGTTTATCTCTTCCATGCTGGAAATTCTATATCCTTTAACTTTATTCATTTGGTCCAACTCATGAGCCTTTCCTGTCCTTTCTTAAAACCTTCTAATCTTTTTTCTTATTTTAGATAGAAGTTCAGAGCGTCATTGAGAATATAAGCAGTGACTTTCTTTAGAATTCTGAGCTTTCATATCTACACGTGTGTTCATGTCTGCCTACTGTCTTGACAAACAACTTTTGGTTGCTCTTGGATTCCTTGTGCAGTAAAACTCTCAGACCATCTAGTGTTTCTGTTTATTGTCAGGTATACACATAATTCCCTACCCCACACCCTACCCCGGGCAAGAGCACTTCATGTTTTATGACCACAGTAAACTTCATTTTGTATGATTTATTAATGTTGTGTCCTGAATGAAGTTTTAGAAAGCTAGTCCTGTATGGGGGAACACAAAAGGTAGTGTCCTTGTGTTATCTCTGACTTCTCCTTCCCCATGAATGACCCTGTTGGTTTCTAGTACACTCAGCACTACAGTGTACCACCTCGTGCCCAGTGCACATTGTTTGGCTGTTTACAATCCAGGATCAGGCCAGTTTCTCAAGTTTTCCAACTCTCTTAACCTTGAGGAGATTTTGTAAAGAATCTACAGGGTGCTCTTCCCAGGTGGGTGAGAGTTGTGTTTGGTCATTTATTAACTTAAAAATATCAGCCTGAATTCTGGGAAACTACTTCATCCTTTCAGAGCTCAGAAGCTACCTCTCATCTCTTCTTTGGGAGATGAACTCTGGAACTATACTTTAATTGACTACTTATCAAACAAGTAGTACCCTGATCATTTTCTCTTTTCCTAGTTCTCTTGAAAGTGACTGTGGGCTGTGGGTTTTATATGTGGTTTGTTGGCTTTTGCACTGTGTTCCTTTCTTGCTTTCTCTTCCCATTTTAGTAAGCTTTGTGAAATCCCATTGCCCAGTCTTAAAATGTTTGTTGCTATTTGACTTATATGTATATATGAGTTATAGAGTGGTTAGATATTAAATGAGGAATGTGTTCTTAAAGACCTCACATAATGAATTTTAATTCTGACAATGGATTGCTGGTATTTCTGTTTACTGGTGAAAGTAGTGGGTGATGCCATGTGACAACAGTGTAGCATGCTTTAACATTAGCTTTGGCATTAGCCATTTTTTCTTTCTTAACAATAAATTTATTAAGACAGTTTACATATAGGGAAATGAACAAATCTTAAGTGTATAACTCAAAGACTTTTTTACATATGTATACAGCCATGTGATGATCACCTAGATCAAGATACAAAATACTGCTATAACTTCAGAAAGCTCCCTGTGCCCCTTTCCTGTCAGTACCACTCCCCACAGAGGTAACCACTATTCTGACTTCCAAGAGATTTTTTTGAGATTCATCTTGGTTTTTTTTTTAAGATTCATCCATGTGGTTGCATCTATCAGTGGTTTATTCCTTTTCATTGCTGTCAGTATTCCATAACATGAATATACCACTTTTTTTTGAACCCATTCTCCTGTTGATGGATACTTGGGTTATTTCCACTTTGAATATAGCTGCAGACAACATTCTTACATAAATTTGCTTGTGGACATATGCACTCATTTCTTACTTAAGACCTACTTGTCAACTTTAAAGAATATTCTAGGGGGCTTCCCTGGTGGCGCAGTGGTTAAGAACCCGCTTGCCAATGCAGGGGACACGGGTTTGAGCCCTGGTCCAGGAGGATCCCACATGCCACGGAGCAACTAAGCCTGAGCGCCACAACTACTGAGCCTGAGCTCTAGAGCTCACGAGCCACAACTACTGAGCCCGTGCACCACAACTGCTGAAGCCCACACGCCTAGAGCCCGTGCTGTGCAACAAGAGCAGCCCCCGCCCGCCTCAACTAGAGAAAGCCCGCGCGCAGCAACGAAGACCCAACGCAGACAAAAATAAATAAAGAAAGAATATTCTAGGCACACTAAGTACCCAGAGAGTTCTCTCCTCACTTAGTCTTGCTCTAAGTAGGAGGATATGTTGATATAAGCAAGTATTTTAGAGGTTTGAAGAGAAAAGACCACTCAGCTAGTAATTAAAGGTACACTCATTATTAGGGCCTCATAACCTAAAGTGATGGGAGGAAGAAGGCTAGTTGGTGGTAGTACCATTAAGAGCATGGTTTTTGTGCCGAGCAAACACAGGTTTGCATCTGATCTCTTCAGGCTAAGGTTGCTTAGTAACCGGATGACCTTAGACAGGTTGTTTAACATTTCATTTGCCTCACCTATAAGGTAGACATGGTAATACCTACATTTCATAGTTTTTGTTCAGATTATATACAATACACCTTTATATATATACTGAAGTCCTAGCTGAGGAGTGTAGAGAGTGGTCATAAGTTATCCTCGAGTTCCCAAAGCTTGAAAAGTGCATTCATTCCTTTGTTTGTTCATTTTCATGCCTTTATTTATTGAGTATTTATGCCCAGTGCTGTTCTAAGTACTGCAGATATAGATGTGAACAAGCAGCAAGATCTATAAGACAATAAACAAATCAATACGAAGAAAATATAAAGAACTAAGAGGAGAATAACTGGTGGTGCAAGAAAGTAGATGGAGGTGTTTAAATAAGTTATAAAATGTA
The DNA here is from genome assembly GCF_937001465.1 of Orcinus orca. Lineage (NCBI taxonomy): Eukaryota > Metazoa > Chordata > Mammalia > Artiodactyla > Delphinidae > Orcinus > Orcinus orca. The sequence goes on from NC_064559.1 coordinate 200,324,375, forward strand.
TATAGAGCCAGGACTTATATGGATGGATAGGTTTTTAAAAGAAATATGACTTATGAGGAGAAAAGTAGTAAACTAATGAAATAGGATTCTGTTCACAATTTGTTACCTTTTTTTTTTTTTGGCCCCGCCGTTTAGCTTGCGGGATCTTAGTTCCCCAACCAGGGATCAAACCCCGGCCCTGGCAGTGAAAGCGCCAAGTCCTAACCATTGGACTGCCACAGGATTCCCTGGTACAATTTATTTTTAAGACTAGTTGTTTTATTTTGTTTTGAAATTTCTTTATTTATTTTTGGCTGAGTTGGGTCTTCGTTGTGGTGCACGGGCTTCTCATCTCGGGGGCTTCTCTTGTTGTGGAGCACAGGCTCTAGACATGTGGGCTTCGGTAGTTGAGGCTCACGGGCTCTAGAGCGCAGGCTCAGAAGTTGCGGCACGTGGGCTTAGTTGCTCCGTGGCATGTGGGATCTTCCTGGACCAGGAAACGAACCCGTGTCCCCTGCACTGGCAGGCGGATTCTTAACTGCTGCGCCACCAGGGAAGCCCAAGACTAGTTGTTTTTATTAAGATTATGTGATTTAAAAAAAAATAACTCTGACATATTTGAATCTCCATCTCCATTTTTTTTGTTTTCATAGTAGGAAGGCACCCAGGGCCCAGATACCATAGTGTTAATCGCTTTGAGGAAGGCATTGGATGTTAAGTGACTACTTTAAATTCTTTGTTGAGTGAGCTCCTTCCTGCTTCATGGACCCGTTCCTGGTTAATCTTCTTTATGAGTTGGTGATTTCTCCTTGTCTCCTCTAGCCCTATGCAATCCTGGAACAGCCTGGATCTGTGGTGGTCTCGGGAGATGTGAATGAGAGCAGAGCCAGTGGGTTCCCCTAGGAAAGGAAGGAATCCTTTCTGTTTATTTATAAAGTTCAGATCCTGGGATTTTTCCAGAATACATGCTTTTCTAAGGTGGGTACACATTCTCTCCTGGTGGAGAGAAGAGTGGGGAAATTTGCATAGCACAAATCTGGGTGAACTTTAGTCCTCTAAGGAAGAGAATAAATAAGGTTATACCATATTTCAGTTTAGCTCTCTCCTGCCTGACTAGGATTTTCCTGTTTTGTTACCAGGCCAGAAACTTTATGACTAGCAACATTGTTTTGACTTCTAAACAGAACCACTTAAAAGGGCACCCCACCCCTACCCCCCACCCTGAGAACTGCAATTAACAAATTACCAGATTAAACTCAGACTCTGGACCTCATCTCCTTCCCCAGAAATTGAATCAAAAGACTACTTAAAATGGTAACAAGGAACTGTTACTGGTTTTCATGTTGTTAGTTTTTAACTGATAAGTGCTGCCTTATTTATCAAGTGGTCTTTCATGTGGGTTTGTTTAGAAGTGAAAACAGTGCCAACCGGGAATTTCTTTTTGTTCATGCCTATGGCCTATATAGTTATACAGGATCTAAAAGTTTCTCATGCCTATTAAAAAAGTTCCTCTTGTTTTGGATGTTCTGTAAATGACCCAGGGAGTGATGTTTTTAAAGATATGGGTATAATTGTAATAATGAAAATGTGTGCCATGAAGCCTGAGATCCAGACAAGCTTTGTCTAATATTAGTGAGTTGTTTTGATATCAATCAGAAACTTTCTGACCATGTTGCAACTGAGGAAAAAAATAGGAAAAGGAAAAAAAAAAAATTGGAGTGTGAGGGGAACACCTAAAGAAGTGTTTGGTCTTTCCCCTGCTGAAAGGCACACTGATACCTCCAGGGTAGGTTGTGATTAACTGGAGCCAGGTCTTATCCCAGCCCGTAACCATTGGGCTTCCTTGGAGGGGTTCAGTTCTGCAAACATTTTCATGAGAAATAGTTCCTGTTCTTTAGGATAATATAATAATATAATCTTATTGGGAGATTCTAAATGGATAATTTCAGCACTGTCCTAAATGCTTAGATTGAGGTGAGATAAAGGTTGTCCCTCTCCATTCACCCCTCCCTCCCCTAGGAGGTCTTTAGCCCAGCATGGGAAGGAATGTGCTGGTCCTGAAGAAAGCCATGTCTAGAAGAACTTAGTTCTTTTGCATCCAGTACCATGTCCTTGGTGACTAACTTAAGTCCCTATTTTAGAATTAAAGAGCACAGTTGGCTAGAATCAAGTCTTGGAAAGCAGGAGTTTAGGGGTTCTGTAGTGACTTTGCCAAAGAGTAACTCTATATTTATCTCCTACCTTTGTTCTTTAAAATAGGCATTATAGTTTTGTATCTTCCCTGGGCATGTAAATAATTGAGGAGACTCAACATAATTATTATTGGCCACATTGAAGTTCAATTGGAAACATTTTCATTAGCTGAAGAGAAACTGATATCTGTTCCAGATAGAACCTCTGTGGTCCTGGCTGCATACTTTGGAGACCATTCTGAATAGTTATTAGTCTTCAAGGTGTTTAGAGTGCCCAAGACAGACTTTATACTCATGAATTGTGTTCTTCTGTTTTCCTTTTGTCTCCCCCTTCCTCAAGTCATAAAACCATGAAACATGCTTTTCTTGTTCTGATTACAAAGTATTACCTATAAAATCAAACCAGTTTAGAGATGTAAGCAGTTAAATTATAACTCCAGTAGTTTTTCTTTAAAGGGTCTCTTCCCTCCTACGTTATAAGTGCCAGACTATCTTCTTGTGCCCTCTAGGTTTTCTGATTTCAGATGCTAATGTGGTGTTCTGGGAAATACCTCTCCAAATTATCCTTCTCTTGACCTGTGACTCGTGCTACCAAGGTCAGTCACTTCACACACTACCATAATGACAGCTCTGTCACACCAAGGGCTTGGTCCACTTCCCAAGACCCAGCTTGGGTCCTATCAGCAAAATTCATCTCCCCCTACTCCCTCCCCCCCCCCCCCCCACACACACCAACTCAGGCTCCTCACTACCACAGACGAGTACCCACAGAAGAGAAACTGTGAGGTAGGGTTGTTGGTTAATCTGGTCTATCTGGTCTTATTTTGCCCTCAAGGCCAGTTTTGTGTGGGATAGACGAGAGTACCTCATTTGGAGCTGCGAGTGAATGCCTTTCATTGGACCTACCCTGAGGAAGTGAGTGCGAGTGAGGAGTTGTTAATATGAGATGGAGAGTATGCCCTGAAACCTCAGTCCCATTATTCATTCTTTAATGTCCCCTTTGGCATCATTACTACAAAATAGTAATTATTTGAAAGCATCCAGGGAAAAGTTTTTGACTTCCAGTTAAGAAGCAATTTAGACCCCCTTTTTAAAAAAGCAAATCACACACCAAAGCATTCTGTAATTCCATGAGTGAAGTGGAGATGTTTTTGTCCAGTGCTTTTCTTCTGGATTAATTGGCATGCTAGTGAGTCTCCCTTGGTAAAATTTTTCATGCTCGTAGTTTTCTTGTTTTCAAACTTTGCCTCTTATACGTACCTAATTCCTAGTATTAGATCTTTCTATTTTCAGAGTCATGGAGAACTATTAGCAAGTCACTTATGTTGCTGTAAATAAGTCTTAAAGTGACTTGTCTGAAAGCAGTAGGTGGAACAATTTTTTTCCATTTATTTATTTTTGAAGAGTCTAGGTTCAGTAACATGTAGATGAGGATGACCAAGGAAATATTTGTGTATTGAAAATGTTAAAGTAGTTCCTTTCAGCAGCCCCCTTTTTTTTTTTTTTTTTTTTTTTGGCGGTACGCGGGCCTCTCACTGTTGTGGCCTCTCCCGTTGCGGAGCACAGGCTCCGGATGCGCAGGCTCAGTGGCCACGGCTCACGGGCCCAGCGGCTCCACGGCATGTGGGATCTTCCCGGACTGGGGCACGAACCGGTGTCCCCTGTATCGGCAGGCGGACTCTCAACCACTGCGCCACCAGGGAAGCCCCTCAGCACCCCTTTAATCAAAGCACTTGTCAGGGAAAACCCACTTTGGACCCATGTTCATATAGTCATAAACAGAGTGTATGTATAAAAGAAGTCTGGATAGATTCAGTGTTAAGGAAAATCATATAAACTGGGGAAAAAGTCAAAAGGCTGACCACATGCCCTTTTAATGTCATCTTCGAGCATTTTCTAACAGGTTCACCCAAGGATTATTTAACTCTCTGCAACATGGTTCTCAAAGTCTAGTCCCCAAACATCAGCATCACCTGGGAACTTGTTAGAAATGCAACTTCATGGACCCTACCCCATACCTACTAAATAGGAAACTCAGAAATGGGTCGCAGCAATCTGTGTTGTAACAAGTCCTTCAGCTACTTCTGATACAACTGAAGTTTGAGAACTACAGCTCGAGGGGAATGGTAACTATAACATCTGAATAGTAAACCAATAATATTAATAAATAATGCTCACAGTATGGAGAAGTAAAAGTAGCTTTTTAGCCATGCATAAAATACAGGCACCCCCAATTAGAATGGGTGCTTGTTTTATCTTGTATCAAACAAACAATCGCGCTTCTCTTCTAGTGCTAGGGTCTACGTGAGTAGACACCGCAGTTGTGGGAAAGTGGCGTAGAAACCAAACCAGAATTTGGCATCGCTTCACTGTTTTACCATCGTCTTTGCAAAAGTAAACGAGAATGCCTTGTAATTCTACCACTGCCTTTCATATGTGAAAATTTCTTCTGATTTCATAGGAATCTTGGGAAACATGTGAGCCAATTAGTGATTTTAGGGAATGTTAGTTCTGTGTATAGGGTGCCTATCAGATTATCCAGTTTCCCACAGATGCCTTTTTGGCTTGTGCCTTGTTTTGAAACTTGCTCCATTGATCATATCTCCTGTGTGATTAGAAGCCTTTAGTGTTTGGGGAAAGAAGCCGGTGAGGATAGCCATCAGCTCTGGGAGGAACGAGCTTAAGTAACATGTCTGTCCAAGTCTGACGTGGGCATATTTGGTCCTGTGGTGCTTGATGAGAACCGATTTGGGAGTGACACCCTTTCTAACCCCACTTCTGTGTTACAATGATATTTAGACTGTCTAGAGCCCCAGTGACCTCATATTTTGAAGGCAGGCCGAGAAAGGTCCTAATGAGTAGAAAACCTCCATTTATAAGTTTTCTTGAAGGAAGGGTATTTATTTTATCATACGTCACCGTGATGATGATGGGCCTTTTAACTGTGGAAGGTCTTCTGTTGTCAGACTGCCCTGTACTGTACAAGATTTCCAGTGACTCATCCCCTCTCTAATGTCACAGGTGGGTGTGTTAAACAACCATGTGATGTCATTCTAGCTACTGTGTGGAATGAATTGCTTGCACATAGGTGTAGTTCTTCAAAGTTTAGGACCTGATATTTTATCTAGGCATAGTCCATATAAAAGTTACTTTCCTTGCCCAATAACGTATGGTCGTTTTGTTTGTTTGTTTGTTTTTTAATAAAGTTTGTAAATACTACTCTTTACATAGCTTGCTTTTCTTGGAACTTTAAAACAGCAAATAAAGGTATGTAATTTGAAAATGAGTTTTCTTGTTTTTCTGAGAATTCTGGTAAAGATATTGTTTGCTTTCCAGAACTCGGATAAATAGACTGTTTATTCTTTAAGATACAGAAATTGCCAAAATTCATTGACCTCTGCAGTCTCTGATCTCACCATAAATTTAATTCATTCGTGGACCTTGCATTAAGATAATTGGGAGGAGAATTGAAGACCCTGTGCTTTAAACAAATTCAAAATAGGAAATATGTAAATTTTAAAAATGATAAAATTAGGGGCTCTTGGCAAAGGCTTTACAATATTGATTTCTTCAAGTAACAGGAATTTTAAAGTATCCAATTTGCAACAAATAATGTAAGCATTACGTGTATGATTGGGTCACAGAAAATTTGACACACCAGTGTCTTTGACCTCTTGTTGCTGCACCAACTGTACAGAGGTTGTATGTTGAATTCTGTGCCCTCCCTCCCCCCTGCTTCATTTGTTCCTGTAGGGTAATTTTCCCCCCACTTTCCTTATAAATTGAGGTGGAGAAGCACAATTTAACTTTTCAGTATGACTCTATATAGCTGTCAAGATAGTATGATGCTGAAATTAAAGGTTCCATATGTGACAAAACAGACCTTGGAAATTTTGGATGAGAGGATTCTCCTACTTCTTTGGATAAGGAGTAGAGGGAAATTTTTTGGCTTTCTTAAAGGTCAAGATATTTGAGAAGTCATTTCAGGAAGCCCTTATTTAAGATAATCCTTAAGGATTGATTTATCATTGTCACTGGTCCCAGTTTACTTTCTTTGGAGAGCCTGGAGAACAAATAAAGGGTCCTGTCTATATTAGAGGTAGAGTGTGACCCAGAGCCTTGTGGAAAAGAGATCCTAAGAATAGCCTTCTGTTCAATTTACTTATCTCTCTGTCTGTTCTAGGTCTGTGGCTTTAATTAATTAAGATTTAGGTTGTAGGGCTTCCCTGGTGGCGCAGTGGTTGAGAGTCCGCCTGGCGATGCAGGGGACGTGGGTTCGTGCCCTGGTCCAGAAAGATCCCACATGCTGCGGAGCGGCTGGGCCCGTGAGCCATGGCTGCTGAGCCTGCACGTCCAGAGCCTGTGCTCCACAACGGGAGAGGCCACAACAGTGAGAGGCCCGCAGAAAGAGAGAAAGAGAGAAAGAGAGAGAGAGAGAGAGAGAGAAAGGGAGAGAGGGAGAGAGAGAGGGAGAGAGGGAGGGAGGGAGGAAGGAAGGAAGGAAGAATGGAGGGAGGGAGGAAGAAGGAAGGAAGAAAGAAAGAAAGAAAAAGAAAGAAAGAAAGAAAATAAAGATTTAGGTTGTAAATCAACTATATTTCAATTAAAAAAATTTTTTTTAATACAAAGGAACTTAAAAAGATCTAGGAAAGAACTTTTTCAGCTTTGAAACACTCAGACCTTTTGAGGTGCCTGACTTGTCTGTGGTAACTACTCAGAAGGAATGTATCTGTGTGCATGAAGAACAATCTAGAGAATGAGTATAAATTATGCCTCGGTATTCTCATCTGTAAAATGAAAATAAAGGAACTTCTTTGGTGGTCCAGTGGTTAAGACTCCACACCTCCACTGCAGTGGGCACGGGTTTGATCCCTGGTCTGGGAACTAAGATCCCACATGTTGTGTGGTATGGCCAAAAACAAAAAAAACATAAAATGGAGGTAAAACTAGAGTTTTGGAAGGATTAAATTACTTAATACATGCAGAGTACTTAGAAATGTGCTTAGCATATAATAAATGCTCAATAAATATTAGTCATTATCATTAGTAGCAGTAGTAATAGGCTTTTTAAAAGTCTTTTAACTTTATTTTTTATTAATTAATTTTATTTTTGTCTGCGTTGGGTCTTCGTTGCTGCACGCAGGCTTTCTCTAGTTGCAGCGAGTGTGGGCTACTCTTCATTGTGGTGCACGGGTTTCTCATTGCAGTGGCTTCTCTTGTTGCAGAGCATGGGCTCTAGGCACACGGGCTTCAGTAGTTGTGGCACACGGGCTTCAGTAGTTGTGGCACATGGGCTCGGTAGTTGTGGCACACGGGCTTAGTTGCTCTGCGGCGTGTGGCAGCTTCCCAGACCAGGGCTCAAACCCGTGTCCCTTGCATTGGCAGGCAAATTCTTAACCACTGCACCACCAGGGAAGTCCCAGTAATAGTTTCAAGTAGCAGTAATTGTAATTTCTCTTAAAAGTCAGTCAGGTCACCCATCCGTCCCTACCACTTTCCCCATACCCTGTGAACATAGGCATAGAATTTATAAAGTTAAAATCGTTTGTCTAAAGTAGTACTGTCTCTGTAATGCTGGAAGTGTTGTGTATCTGTACTTTCCAATTCAGTAGTCACTAGCACATGTGGCTAAATGGTGACTGTGTTGGGCATGCAGGTCTAAAGTATAGTCTTTACTTGGGTTTGATTTTACATGTTGTTATGTTTTACAAACACTCTTTTTGATTCTATGACTAGTTTTTCCCCTTAAGAGGTATGTATTCTTATACTACATTTGTAATCTCTTTACACCCAGCAGTGGTAAACATTGGTTTGCCTTGCCTCGTAAAGTATTGGTAATTTATTTCAAAAGATATTATAGGAAATACATAGTACACATGAAAGAGCAAACCCTAACTAGTCTTATCATGTTAACCATTGGTTTTTGTTTCCAAATCATAGTTCGGTATATTTGAGTTACCCTTCTGGGACTTGGGAAGACCTCCTTTTCATATCATGTAGCATCAGTTACAATTTCATTTCTATTGTACTTTCTTGAGCTAAATAGTTACTCTGCCAGGAATACTGTAATCATATTGTAGTAGTTAAATATGTCCACCAGTTCAGTTCTGTTCTCATAAACTTTGTGCCATGTAGAAAGCAGTACTATCAGATGTCTGTGGCCAATTGACCTGGTATTAACGTCGTATTAATTTGCTTTAGCAATGATAATAACAATACCAGGCACTGTCCTAAATGCATTATGTGATTTAAGTCATTTAATTTTCCCAACCACTCTTTTATATGGATATTCCTTGATCTATTTAAACACTGCAAATAAGCATCCTTGTATCTTTTCTTTTTTCATTTGCTCAGCTATCTTGTTAGATTAATCCCTAGAAATGGAATTTCTGATTCAAAGCATATGCACTTAAACTTTTTTGATACAAACTGCTCATTTTAAGTTAAAAATCCTATTTTTGTTTGTTTCCATGTTTTGCTTATTGGGGGAACCTTGGTATGCTGCTTCACTTTTCTGTGGGGGGAGGGTGCACCTTGCCGCTTGCGGGATCTTAGTTCAACAACCAGGGATAGAACCTGGGCCCTCGGCAGTGAGCGCAGAATCCTAACCACTGGACCACCAGGGAATTCTCTGCTTCTTCACTTTATACACTCAGTTTAAAAGCTGGGATTTCCAGTATCTCAAATTCAAATCCAAATTTTAGTCTGGAAAGTTTTTAAGCTACTACTCTGCTGAAGTCTGTTACATATTTTTTTTTTTTTTTTTTTTTGCGGTACGCGGGCCTCTCACTGTTGCGGGCTCTCCCGTGGCGGAGCACAGGCTCCGGACGCGCAGGCTCAGCGGCCATGGCTCACGGGCCCAGCCGCTCCGCGGCATGTGGGATCTTTCCGGACCGGGGCACGAACCCGCGTCCCCTGCATGTGCAGGCGGACCGTCAACCACTGCGCCAGCAGGGAAGCCCCTGTTACATATTTTATTAGCTTTTTCCCACTTTTTCACAGTACTTAGGAGTTCCAAAGTAGGGGCAAGAACTTGAAGCTTTGTTTGGTATTTCACAAATTAAATCATTTGGGGGTAACACTAGCATTTTAACTAGACTGTTGTATTAGTTAGGCTTTCTAGTTGGGCTAGGAGGCTTCCTCCTAGGAGGGCAAAAGTTTTTAACCAGAAATCATGAGATTGTATGAAAGACAACATATCATGAGTAGCCCCCTTAGTCGTGATTCCTGTGAGATATGAGGATAGCAAGAAGTGACTCATGGAATACTTCACCTAGTGTCTCAGCAAGAACCATTCCTAGAGAAGACTTGTTTCTGTGGTCAGATCCTGGTCTGGATTGATGTGTGTTCTATTAGAAAAGTATTCAAAATATCTGATGCTCACTCCATATTCTGAGTGCCAGTACCTTCCTAGTAAATCATGTTGTTACTCCTTTTTTTTTTTTTTTTTTTTTAACCACACCACGAGGCTTGTGGGATCTTAGTTCCCTGACCAGGAGTTAAACCCAGGCCCTCAGCAATGAGAGCACAGAGTCCTAACCGCTAAACTGCCAGGGACTTTCCTCATGTTGTTACTCTTAAGTTGCATCCCAGGGAAGACAGTCCTCTTCTTCACCTTCTCAACCTCAGGACTGTGTAATCAACACCATTAAAGCAGACTGAGTAGGGCTTTTCAAACTGTGTTCCCATACCCCTTGCTGAAGGGGGAGGCCAAGTTATCCATTTAAATTGGAGCACCTCAACAGCTATCATGTTAATATACTGCTGGGCTTCTTTCTGCTTAAGATTTCCTTTGAAAAATAGATCCTGTAGCTTTAACAACAACAAAAATTCTTTTTAATATTCCAGTATTAGTAAATACTGGATGAGACAAATTACTTTGGTCTTAAGCAAACTAAAGGTGGCAGGTAGAGTAAGAGATTGGGAGAAATAGTTATTGTGTCAAAGACAAGAAGCTCTGACAAATGATGCTCCTGTGGGACATTTGTTAGCCATAAAGTTTTCCAGCGTAAGCCAGATTTCTATTGTTTTGAAATGTGAAATCATGGCTCAGAGGTCCAGCCTGGAGGGCCTTAGTAGCCACTCTTGGCTGCAGTTTCATTGGAATGCTTTCATATCAAGCCTTGAAAGTCCGCTTCCATTGTGCTAGTGAGGCCCATAGCTAGGGGCCCAAAGGTCACTATGTTAACATTTGACTTATAGGACAAATGAGAACTGCATTCTGCCTCCTTTTTTTTTTTTTTTTTTTAAACCTATGTTTGTTAGCAGCAGTTATTTTTAAGTTGTATCTAGCCTTATATATACTCCTCCCCGGATCCTTTACATGCTTTCGTTTGTGATCTCTGTTAAGCTTATTGAAGGGACGGACAGGAGAGTCAACATTTATTGAGTACCTGCTATGTGCCCGGCACTGTGCTAGGTGCTTTGAATATACTGTTTAATACTCAAAACCACCTTATGAGATATATACGCTCATCCCTAATTTCAGGTGAGCAAACTAAGCCTGAGAGAGACTAAGTAACTTTCCTCTAATTCAGGTTTCTTTACTTCAGTTATAAAAGACGTATAAATTGGGGATGGTTTTCTCTCAGACCTGCAAACCCAGTTTTGTCTCCTCCTCTCCCTTATGCTTTGTAGTATTGGTTCCTGTTTTGCCACTCTTCCAGGAAAAGGTGATCTATAGACAGCCTACTTATGGTTTTTTGTGAGGCCCTGAATCCTAACCATGCTGTTATTGACTTCTCCCAGGGTCCTATCCTTCCCCCAAAGCTGGCGCGACTCTGGTTGTATACAAGGACCTGCTGGTGCTGTTTGGTGGTTGGACACGGCCAAGCCCTTACCCCCTACACCAACCAGAGAGGTTCTTTGATGAAATACATACTTACTCACCCTCTAAAAACTGGTAAGCCACAAGGATAAGGTCCTTTCAATCTGGAGCAGAAGATTTAAAATGTTTGGATTCCTTACCTTTTTGTGTGTGTCCAGGAATCTCTTTGAGAATTTGATGAAAGCTTTGGACTCTTTTCCCAGAAAAACAAAATTTTTACATATGCACAGATTTTGCCTACAGTTTCAGAGGGTTTACAGGACCCCCTTAAAACTTGAAGTTAAGAACGCTTATTCCAAAGAGAAAATGTAGAAGACATTTATTCCTCTTCCAAGAAAAATGAATGAGACAGTTGAAGAATAGAGAGCTCTTCAGCTTTGGCTGCTGACTCCCCAGGAGTGCTGTGGATCCAGACGATTCTTTACTCCCTGCTTTGTCCCCAAGACTGACTCCCAGTTGTTTTACAAACTTGTCTTTTTTAAATGACAGTAACCTCTGTTCCTTGTAATGGACTGCTTAGTACAGGGCTCTTGGCAGCCGCCACTGATCAGATCAGGCCTCTAGGAAGAAATAGCAGGTGGGGTTCCTTCAGCAAACTAGTCCCAAGCAGCTAAGGAACCATAGTGGAATCCCTTGTCATTGTTTTCTCATCACTCTGCCTCCAAGCCATACACATTGAGAAGCTGAAAGTGTACATAACGCTAGCAGATTCGTAGAAAAGGCATAAATACCTTGTGGCATCCTCCATATATTATCCTAACAGTTTCTCTACTGAAGGTGATAGGATTGTCATTTTAAATGGATGCCTGCTTACTGTTTTCCACCTTAAACACACAAGACCAGAAGCAGAGGGGCTGACTTCTTGGCTTCCTCCTGTCTTTCTGTATTAGGTGGAACTGCATTGTGACAACCCATGGCCCACCTCCCATGGCTGGGCATTCTTCTTGTGTGATAGACGATAAAATGATTGTCTTTGGTGGCTCCCTAGGATCCCGGCAGATGTAAGTATATTTGGTTTGCTCGCTGTCAACCTGAACGTAAATACTCCTGGAAGAGTAAACTAGGTCAGAAAAGTAAACTAGTCAGGGTCAGTATTCCTGAGCATGGTTCTAATTAATCCAATAATTATCTCACCCCCTAGTATTCCATTTTTTGATTCTAGTCGTAGACCAATAAGTTGAAAAACTTGCTCCATAGAATCAGGGCTCTGTAGAACCTCTGTTTTGCTTGATATGTGGTTCAGTTCAGTGGGATCAAGTTCTGATGGGGCCTCCACCTTGTCTGTTTCTACCTGTGCCTACAGAAGGCCACCCTCCAAGAAGCAGAGTACTTTTCCTTCTTCTCCTTTATGGCCCAGCTTTAGAGAAGGAGAGAGGTAGATTGACAGGACAGGTGGAAATGGTTCACTCTCCAAATAGGATGAATTGAGGGAATGGGTAGGAGCAAGAAAACTGTGTCAGGCCTGACATCCCCTGTGAGGTGGTTCTCCCTGCCCACTGCCCTCCACCTCTGGCCACGACTGGCCAGCCCAGGCCAGGCCCAGAGCAGAGTCTGTGAATCACTGTGTGTCTGCTTTGGCGTTAGCAGCAGTAGCGGTCGTTTCCTCTGTGCTTTGAAATGGAAGTTGATGAGCTGTCAGCAATAAAACCATTCCAGATCCAACCCTGTTCCCCCTCAGGGTACTTTCCATCTTCTTATTTTAAAACGGTATGGAGGAGACAATGTGAGCTCTACCCTCCAGATGAGAGGGTTTAGGGCTTAAGGTATTGGAGCTCTTACTCCTGTGTTTCTGTGTGTGAATAAATGACCATAGAGAGGGGACTGTAAAATAGAGACTGCCATTTAGGAGTCTGTCCTTGCCATACTGGTCCCTTGAGGGTTGGAGATGCCAATTTGTCCTTGATAAAACTGCAGCTTTCATTAGCCATGGTGAAATTACCTTTTGTAGCCGAAGTCAATAAATCTTTATCTCCTGGACAAAGATAGAACTGCCTTTTGAATAATTTTTTTCTCTTCCTTGTGGGTTTTGCCTTTGAAAGACTGTATCATGACTAGTATCTATTTCCTGCTATCACCAATTAATTAACTCTAACTTTAGGTATTATTGTTTGGCTACAGGCATGACTCAAATGAGGCCTTATGGGTCAATGGAAAGAGCAAAGGTTTGAAGCTCTCCTTTCCAGGGAAAGGAGGGTAAGAAAAATATAGTTGAGTGCTAGCTATGAGCATGGCACTCTTGGGGGGCATCCTTATGAATGTAACTTCATTTATATCAGTTCTTGAGGTCCCTGAGAGCTCCCAACTGCTTCATTCTTTTGTCCTTGTCTTATAGGAGCAACGATGTCTGGGTCCTTGACCTCGAGCAGTGGGCGTGGTCCAAGCCGAACATCTCTGGCCCTAGTCCTCATCCTCGAGGTGGCCAATCTCAGGTGCTCAGAAATTAAAATAACTATTCAGCAAACACTGTAGCATCTTTCAGTTAGGACAGGAGAGGGAGGAGGGAGGCAGGTAAGATGCCAACATACATAAGCCAAAGAGAATTTATCATTCTTTCTTGCTGGTATTTATTTTTCAACTTCTAATGGGTTATCATTATTTTTGTTGGCTTTATATTATGCCTCTCCTGAAAGCATTTACTTTGCTTTTTTATTTTTCAAGAGAACCCTGCATTTTATGTGGTTGGCACTCTCATGTTAATAATGTTTGATCAACAAAGAATCCATTCAGGTGAATCATCAGTAATTTGTTTACAAGGATCAGAATTGACATGGTTTGGGTAATGGAGATCTTATGGTAAATAGAATACTCTCATTTGGGAGCTGAGTAGACTGTTTTCATTTACCACTGAAGTATAGGAGGTCAGATGCCTGTGTCTTTGTAGGTTTATTTTAAATTTCTTCATCTCCCCAGATTGTCATAGATGATACAACTATTTTAATCCTTGGAGGGTGTGGTGGTCCCAATGCTGTGAGTATTGCTGGTATGGCGTTCCCATGTACATGCTGCTAAGTATTCAAAACTTGCTTCCCCTGTCTCATCTTGTAAAAGTGTACAAGGCCATTTCTGTAGCATTTTTATTTAGAAAATACCTTTTCCACTTTGGGTATGTAGCCTTTGTATTTTCTGGCCTTCTTCTCCACTCTCTTTTTGCGGAAGGAAGCTTTTCATCAGAGACATTCGTCTATTGAATATTCATATCTAAAGTCTTCCTAACTCCCACTTAGTCTTTGGGCTATAAGGTTTGCTGCTGTCATTTTTTCAAGGATGGGTGGGACAGAAAAGCAGGTGGATAATGGCCAGAGTTCACATGGAATTTATTTAAGAATGCAGATTCAGGGCTTCCCTGGTGGCACAGTGATTGAGAGTCCGCCTGCCGATGCAGGGGACACGGGTTCGTGCCCCGGTCCGGGAAGATCCCACATGCCGCGGAGCGGCTGGGCCCGTGAGCCACGGCCACTGAGCCTGCGCGTCCGGAGCCTGTGCTCCGCGACGGGAGAGGCCACAGCAGTGAGAGGCCCGCGTACCGCAAAAAAAAAAAAAAAAAAAAAAAAAAAAAAGAATGCAGATTCAGACATGCTGGATATATATTATCTACCCTTTCATCAGTGTACACACACAGATACACATACACACACAAAACCACAGGCAAAATTCGAAACCACTTAAAATTGATTCATGGGGTCACAAGTACGATTTCACGTGCCAGGCCAGTGGTAATTATGAATGAATGAATGGCTAGAGAGTTTGCTGTTCTTTCTGACGAATTCACACAGTCTGCGGCAGGCAGCACGACTCTGAGACTGCGGCTGTGTGTGTGCTGTGCCGTGTGCCGCGCCTGAGTCTGCTGTCGGTGCTTCTCTTGCAGCTGTTCAAGGACGCTTGGTTGTTGCGCACGCACTCAGGCCCCTGGGCCTGGCAGCCACTCAAGGTGGACAGTGAGGACCATGGGGCCCCAGAGCTGTGGTGCCATCCAGCTTGCCGAGTAAGTAGGGAGCTGACAGGCCAGCACAAGGAGAGTCCTAAACTCTAAAGCCAAATTAACTCACCAGATTTGCACGCAGCTTTGTATGGAAATTGAAAACCCCTTGATGTCACAAAAGAGGTGGACACTGACCATAGCTTTTTGGGTATTTCTCACATACATGAGCCACTAGATGGAAAAACTTAACATGGGCCCCACTTACCCTTCAAGCCCCAGCTTTAAGCATCTCTTTGTCTCTAAAACTTGCCCCAGGGTCCCCCAAACAAATACTTGATTCCTTCCTCCGCTCTACCCCTATTCTGTAGAGATAATTCAGATGGTAGCACATGTCTCCCTGTAGCAACAAATTGTTCCCATCTATCCCCACATCTAGCCTAGAGGGCAGACTGCAGTCTTTTCACCTCTACATCTCAGGTACCTACAAAACACGTGGCACATCCCAGATGCTCATGATAAAATGTTTGATGGTTAAATGAGTGATCAGAACTGAGCACAGGTTTTTTGTCTTCCAGGTAGGGCAGTGCGTGGTGGTCTTCAGCCAGGCTCCTAGTGGGCGAGCCCCACTCAGCCCCAGTTTGAACTCTCGCCCATCACCTATCAGTGCCACTCCTCCAGCCCTAGTTCCCGAACCTCGAGAATACCGCTCTCAGTCTCCGGTAAGGGGTATGGATGAAGCTCCCTGTGTTAACGGCCGCTGGGGAACACTGAGGCCCAGAGCGCAAAGACAGACCCCCTCAAGTTCCCGAGAAGGAAGCCTTTCCCCAGCCAGAGGCGATGGCTCTCCCATCCTCAATGGTGGGAACTTATCTCCAGGATCAGCAGCTGTAGGTGGCTCTTCCTTGGACAGTCCTGTACAGGCTATATCTCCTAGCACTCCATCGACCACTGAAGGATATGACCTAAAAATGGGACTTTCTTTGGCCCCCCGACGAGGGTCACTACCAGATCAGAAAGATCTAAGATTGGGATCAATGGATCTGAACTGGGATCCGAAACCTGCTTCCAGTAGCAGTCACATGGATGGTGTGGACAGCAGAACAGTTGGGGGAAGTTTGAGACACCCTCCTGAACAGACAAATGGTGTGCATACCCCACCGCACGTGGCCAGTGCCCTTGCCGGAGCAGTTTCCCCAGGTGCCCTGCGTCGGAGCCTAGAAGCCATCAAAGCAATGTCGTCCAAAGGCCCCCCAGCCTCCGCAGCACTAAGTCCTCCTCTGGGGTCTTCTCCAGGCTCCCCTGGGAGCCAGAACCTGAGCAGTGGAGAAACAGTGCCCGTTCCCCGCCCAGGGCCTGCCCAAGGAGATGGACATTCCTTACCTCCCATTGCCCGGCGCCTGGGCCACCACCCTCCACAGTCCCTAAATGTTGGCAAACCCTTGTACCAGAGTATGAACTGCAAGCCCATGCAGATGTACGTGCTGGACATTAAAGACACCAAGGAGAAGGGGCGAGTCAAATGGAAAGTATTTAACAGCAGTTCTGTGGTTGGACCTCCCGAAACCAGCCTGCATACAGTGGTACAAGGCAGGGGCGAACTCATCATATTTGGAGGACTCATGGACAAGAAGCAGAATGTGAAGTACTATCCAAAAACAAACGCCTTGTACTTTGTGCGAGCAAAGAGATAATATGTTCTAAACCCCTTTCCCTTCCTGTGGCTTTTAATTTGGAATTTTCCAGCGTGCAAGCATTTGGACTGAGAATTGAGAAAACAAGGGACAAAATTACTCTCATAAACCAAACCCCAATTCCCAACCTCACTCACTCCAGGCTGGGATCAAATCTCCATTAAGAAAAGAATTATATAAATATATATTATATAGCCAACTCTGTTTACAAAGAGGGAGAGATCTCCGTCCTGGTTCAGATAAAATTGTTGCTGTGTTTTAGCAGAGGCTGTGCTGCCTTTTTCTACTTTGCTGATAACTAGACCAAGAATTTAGGGAATAGATTAATACCAGAACCTTACTAAAGAAACTGAAGAGCCACCTGTAAATCTTATTTGGCCTTCTTAGAGTTAGAAAAAGAAAGGGCATGTGTAAGATGCACGACTAGAGGTTTCAGATTCCCATGCTTCAGGGGCTGGCAGGGTAAAAGTAACCTGTAGAAAACTCTTCTTCTCCCCGCCCTGCCCCGCCCGCAGAGGACCTGTGAAAACTTCTCTTTGCAGTAATGCCCTGTGCCTGGCCCTATTCTGCTCTTTGTGACTGAGGAAAGTTACCCAACAAGGGATTTTGTTCCACGTTTGTGTGCCGGGATCATCGTGAAACAAAGTTTATGCAGAAACACCTAGTGTCCATTGGTTTTTGCTCTCTCCATGTTTCAGAAAACATTCTGGTGTCTGATTGTGGAATTTTCTGACAATCATATTTCGTTGCAGTTGCCAAAAACCACATTTGTTCTCTTCTTCTTTCCCTTAAAACCTGATCCTCAGAGGCTGCCTTTGCTATTTATAGGCTGCTTTTCTTCCCTCCTTCCTCTCTCCCTCCCTCCCTCCCTCTTTTTCTTTAATATGTGGATTTTTTAAGCCCTAAAACCTTTCGCACTTTCTTTTATTAAGCTTGGGTGCCCAGAGAAATCTCTTAGAAATATTTCTGGAATCCATTTTCTGGTGTCACTAGGGGACCAGTAGGGAATTCTGAGATGCCAGTATCATGAGAAATCCTTGAAGCATCAAAAGATACTGTTGTACCTTACGGGCTTCTTTTTATTTCCAAAGCACGTTGGACACACCCATCCATGTTTATGGAACGTGGAAATGGATCTTGGGAGAGAATCCCAATAACGGTTCCTTCTAGAAATGACTTTTGCCCTTGTTTGTGACACGCATTTTTCTGCCTGGCTGTTGACTGGTGATTGGGTTGAATATCATGTGCTTGGCCTCTCTGATGCGTGGCTGACCTTGGGAGCAGCTCCTTCTTTGTCATTGTCCTGTTTACCTGTCACCCAAACAAGGCTTGGGTTTTTACTTTCATGTCATTTCTGAGATAAGGTGTAACCAACCAGAGCATTTTCTTTGGTTGACACAGGAAATTACAAGTTACCAGTCTCTAAACCACGGCCTGGACATAGGAGACATTGGCACCACTTAAATGTGGATTTTTTTGGTGATTTCTCATCAGTAGAAAGAGGATTTTTATTTTGCCTTTAGGGTTTAAATTTCAAAACACGGCATTTCTCATCCCCACACTCCCCTTTTTCTTGTTAGCATTTCCCAAGCGCAAGCCTGCTACAGCTGGCCCTGGGTCCTGGCTCTCAGCCAGCTCTTAGCAGTCTGTCTGATAAGTCTGTTTTCTCCTGTTAACGTCATGTTAAATCCTTTCCCCTAGCCATTAGCTCTACAATGTGGTCTTGGTGGGAAAGCGCCCCTGGTGCCAAGCCCAGGAAAGGGCCAGCTCATGGGGAGGGGTATGTGTTCCAGAAACTGCTCTATGTGCTCCCTTAGATGAGGAAACTACCATGTGCCTACTTACTGTGGTGTCCAACTGCTCAGAGCTCAGCACTTAGCTTTCCAGACTCTCTGCTCTGGGCCTGTTGCCAGTCCTTCTTTGGCAAAGACTGTTTGATCGTGTGGGGGTCCTTATTCACAAGAGAAAGCTAGCCTAGAAGATCAGCAATTTTGGCATTACTGCTATTGCTGAACCTTGTTTATGACATTGCATTTGTGCATGGACAGTGCCTCCAAACTCAGTTCCTACTTAAATATAACGTATTTGGAAGCCTGCAAGTTCAGAATCTCAACTTTGTAATCTTTCCTTTTGTCCTGTGGCCTTCCTAAGCCAGCTGTTAACTTGTTGATTCCTTCTACTTTCCCCAAGTAGGCAGGCAACAGAGATGATGATTCTCTTAGAAAGTAACCTGGCTCCTCGGAACTCCATGGCATCCCAGTATTACCCACGCCACTTGGAACCAGACTGTCTGTTTACAGCTCTTGAAGAAGAATCTGCCTCTTCCGCACCTGGTGGTGTGGGTCCTGGTGGCTCCTGGGCGTTGTGGCCGTGTATCTTGGGAGAGTGACTCAACATAGTCAAGGTGACTGTCTCCTCCGGCCCTTGTGAAGCCGCCCCATGCAGTGGAACTTCAGGCGTCTCAGCTGAGGTGACCGTTTCCACGGCGCCATGGATGCTTCAGTCAGATCAGATTTAACCACAACTCTGGTTTTGACATGATGCCGACTTTGTCTTAAAATTCACTGAGGAAAATGAGGCAAAATATTTTTTTAAACCCTCAGGAGCACCTAAAGTAAATATTTATCCATATTTAAGTATTTAAAATACATTTTGTTTCTACTTGAAGCTTTAACCCCCTTCCATTCCTGCAAGTGTGCCTTTGAGAGCCCCCATGTCACATTGACTCCACTGGCCACCTCATTGACGTCGTGAGAATTTTAGTCTCTTCCCGTCCTCTTGAACAGAGCTTCCTGTTTTCTCATTTTGCAGGCTGTGCAGCAGAGAGGGTTCTGTATTTTTGCTCATGTTTCTGCCCTGCTGCTACACTTCGGTGGTGGGTTCCACAAACCACCACCCACCCACCCACCCACCGCACCCACCATACATTTGGAAGCACACATTTGGTATCAAAACAAGCTTACATTTTAGTTGTAAGGCAATACTGGGCTTACTCTCCTCCCAGCCCTCTGGAGATTGATTTCATTTTAATATTTGAGTTTTCTATCAAGAGCTGAAACCACGAACTATCCTAGGAACTGTGTCCAAACTCTTTAAAATAGAAGAAGAGGAAGAAGAAAGAAAAGCAACTGAAGTCTTGACTTTGGAGGACAGAAAGCCACCAGCTGATGGAGAACAAAGGGATGCTTCCTTTTCCTTTCACTTTATTTTTCTGGATTTCCTTCTGCTTTGCTTCTTCAGAGTGACATTCCTGGTTGGTTTGTCTGTCTGTCCTTGTCCTTGTAACGATCCTGGTATGGTGATGTGCTCTGCTTTGCATTATCTGTGGTCTCTTACCAGCGCACAAGTCAGTGGGGAGGATCTGAACACACCCAGGGGCAAGGAAGCCGAACTTCAAAGCCTGTACCCCATGCAGCCTCCCCATGAACTGCAGAAGGCATGTTCTGCATGGTCACCAGTAAGTGGCTCCCTCCACCATGTTCACTGTCAAATGAAAGCAACCCTTAGGCATTGGCTCCACTGTACTCTCTCTCTCCTCGCTCTGCTCCCTTCCCACCAACCAGGGTTCATGTCAGTGCACACCTGTCGTGCCCTGACGAAGCTGGTGCTGTGAGTGATGTTTCCCATACAGCTCAGGGGTCCTGGGTGGCTTACCCTGAGATGATCATTTTAGGCACATAACAGTGTAGGAATGAAAAGTGGATTTGATTTCATTGATACTTAAATCTCTGTCGATTTTATTTTTTGTTTATGTTTTCCCCAATGACTTTTTAGCAGTTTAACAAATAAAATGGATAGAATTGTCGTAACTGTTTTATTAGTATGAAAGAAAGCAAGCTGTGACGAAAAGCAATTGGAGATTGAAGTTGGAAGCAAGGTAGTTGGAAAGATTCTCCTCCTCTAGGAGGTTGCCCGTCCATGAGGACGTCATTTAATAAAGCAGCTCTCTCCATCATGCTTGAAGGACTCAGTGTTTCAGAGCCTCAGTACCACCCTGCATTGGAGACCCAAGAGAGGTGATGAGCTTGGAGCAGAGGCCCAGGGACCAGGATGACATCTACGCCATCACTGGCCTCCTAAGCAAAGACGAGGACACGGGGCCTCCGGGTCTTGAAACAGCATAGCAAATGGGGGTTCAGAACACAGGCCTGAGCCCTATAGGCCTGTGGCTAATTCTGCCTTCCGCTATTTACTACTTAATCTTGGTTACAAGTTTCCTATCTATAAATATAGTTTCTATTTTATAGGATCATGAGGATTAATTGAAGTTGTATATGAAGAGCACCAGCACAGTGCCTGGCACATAATAAATGCTTAATAAATGGTGGCTGTTATTTATAATTAGCCCTTGAAGAAAATACGTGATCTTGAATGAAAGTGCTGGGCAGTGTGTGTAAATTGTTAGGAGCATGGCCATACTAAAGATTATGCATGTCTACAGTTGTCTGAGTCGTCTTTTACATGTCACCATGAGAACCCCTGAGGCTTTTGCCTTGAGAGCAGTACGTAGCAGCTGCTGCCATCAATCAGGTCAGAATGGTCTCAGTAGTTTCGTCTCCCTGTGGACTTTATTCTTTGGTTTGCCAGTTGAATTCAGCCTCTAGCTCGTGAAGGATTCTGCCTGGATTCAAAGGCACACTTAGGAGTCCCTCCCATCAAGCCTCTTAGATAGCCTCATCCACCAGAGGGCAGACAGCAGAAGCAAGAAGAACTACAGCCCTGCAGCCTGTGGAACAAAAACCACATTCACAGAAAGACAAGATGAAAAGGCAGAGGGCTCTGTACCAGATGAAGGAACAAGATAAAACCCCAGAAAAACAACTAAATGAAGTGGAGATAGGCAACCTTCCAGAAAAAGAATTCAGAATAATGATAGTGAAGATGATCCAGGACCTCGGGAAAACAACGGAGGCAAAGTTCGAGAAGGTGCAAGAAATGTTTAACAAAGACCTAGAAGAATTAAAGAACAAACAAACAGAGATGAACAACAATACAATAACTGAAATGAAAACTACACTGGAAGGAATCAATAGCAGAATAACTGAGGCAGAAGAATGGATAAGTGACCTGGAAGACAGAATGGTGGAATTCACTGCTGCAGAACAGAATAAAGAAAAAAGGATGAAAAGAAATGAAGACAGCCTAAGAGACCTCTGGGACAACATTAAACGCAAAGACGTTCGCATTATAGGGGTCCCAGAAGGAGAAGAGAGAGAGAGAGAGAGAGAGAGAGAGAAAGGACCAGAGAAAATATTTGAAGAGATTATATATAGTCGAAAAGTTCCCTAACCATGGGAAAGGAAATAGCCACCCAAGTCCAGGAAGCGCAGCGAGTCCCATACAGGATAAACCCAAGGAGAAACACGCTGAGACACATAGTAATCAAATTGACAAAAATTAAAGACAAAGAAAAATTATTGAAAGCAGCAAGGGAAAAACAAAAAATAACATACGAGGGAACTCCCATAAGGTTAACAGCTGATTTCTCATCAGAAACTCTACAAGCCAGAAGGGAGTGGCATGATATACTTAAAGTGATGAAAGGGAAGAACCTACAACCAAGATTACTCTACCCGGCAAGGATCTCATTCAGATTCGATGGAGAAATCAATGCTTTACAGACGAGCAAAAGCTAAGAGAATTAAGCACCGCCAAACCAGCTCTACAACAAATACTAAAGGAACTTCTCTAAGTGGGAAACACAAGAAAAGGATCTACAAAAACAAACCCAAAACAATTAAGAAAATGGTAATAGGAACATACATATCGATAATTACCTTAAACGTGAATGGATTAAATGCTCCAACCAAAAGACACAGTCTTGCTGAATGGATACAAAAACAAGGCCCATATATATGCTGTCTACAAGAGACCCACTTCAGACTTATTTCTAAGTGGTAGAATTATAGCTAATTTTAGGGGTTTTTTGCTTATGTATATTCTGTAGTAACCACAGGTGTTTCTTGTGCAATAGATATATTAATATTTTTTAAAAAACATTCAGAAGAAGTCAGATTCCATCAGATATAGGTCAATTTCCTGTGTCTCCTACATTTAAAGGATAAAGGAAGAGAAGGACACCAGTTTTCGTGTAGGTAATAAAAAAAAAAAAAGGCACACTTAATATCATTTGGGGGCTGATGACATGAGTCTGCCCACCCGTGTGGGAGCCTGGGGGCGGGGGGGCTACAGCCCTGAAGCCACTTGCTGAGTATGTGCCAGTTTCTCATAAGCCTGGGTCTTTGCGCCAAGCACCGTTACGTTCTTTTCATTCAGTGCATACTGAATGTTAACCTTATCCCAGGCTCAGGTGCTGTAAGCCTGCAGGTCTCATCCCGTCTGCACAGTTGTGTTTCCCAAGCTGCAAGATGAAACTTTTCCATTTCTAACAACGTGTGGTCTGATGCTCTCTGTTCTGTTTACTGTACTTTGAGGCATATAGCAAACTAGACCATGGTGTGAGGAAGGGTCTTGGGTACAGAGGGCCCATGTGCTGGCAGGTACTGATTTGGTGGTGGTAGGGATAGAAGGATTGTTTCGGATGCTTCCACAGTTGCCCTTGCAGAAGGGTTGGGCTTGCTCCTTATGGCTTTATTGGGCTAAACAAGGTCCAGTAGGTAGAAGCTCTAGAGAAGGCTCATTGGGAAGAACTTTGTACTGTCAGAGCTCTACGTAAATGAGAGGAACCAGTGTGGCATCACTGGAGGAATTCAAGCATTGCCTGGATAGTCGGACTATGGGATGTTGTAGAGGAGGTGATGTTCGGTGGGTAGGGTGCTAGTGGTGATTGGTGGTCCGGGAAGACCCCACATGCCCAGCCTTCAGAATAGGTCAGTCCCATAAGGCTCCCTGACAGCTTCCTAACTCAGTCCATCTGTGCCAGGGGCCATGCTCCTAACTACTGATGAGCAGGCTCCTGCTCTGGAAGCGTCAGAGCATGAAGATAGCAGTGTGATTGACCCCACGTCAGAGGATGTGTGGAGCAGAGAGGAGGGAACTTGCCAATTTGAGGAGAAACCTTAACGTCAAGGAGAACACAGCGCAGAGAAGAGCCATGACTCAATCCCAGGCCTTGCAGGAGTTGGCAGCCAGCAGTCCCGTGCAGTCCCAGCACAGTACTCCCTGGCCACTTCCCTGGGTACTAAAGGGCCAGAGGCCTGTATACATTTGCGTCTGAATCACAGCACCCAGCCAGTGAAAGGGCAATGCCACACTGTCCTGTCTGCTTCCCGCATCTCTACAGCTCTTCTCCAGCCGGCCCTGTGGGGAAGCAGTGCAGGAATTACTGACTCCAACAAGGAGACAAAGGCCTTACAAGTGCTGTTACTACCCTGAGCTGGCTCCTCAGCCTAAGACTTTGCCTCACATCACCCTCATCCGGGGAACCTGGGAAAGACCAGGCTGTGAGTAGCCTCAGGTCCAGGTAGTACAGGAGGCATCACCTTGAAATCCTGCAGGCTGGTCTGCTTGTAGTGTCACCACAGGTGACTGGGGTTTACCCTTCTTACCTCTTCCGGGAAGAGGGGAGCATCTCCAGCTAAAGTCTGCCTTCTGCTCTCAATGGCCGTAACTATCCCCTTCTCCCTACAATATACCATTGACAAAAGCAGTCCAGCATTCTTGTGGATTCTTTATGAGGTAATGATTTCACTATTGATGGGACTATTCAAGCAGAGACTGGTAAATTGTATGGGAGGTGATGACAGAGATGATTTATGCATCAGATCAATAATGAGACCAAGGGACCTCCATATGCCCTTTTAATTCTTGAGACGTGGTTCTGTGGACTTAGAACTTCCCAGAGAGGCTGCAGGACAGGGACATAGGCACAGACTTTGGACCAGGAAAGACCTTGGTTCAAAAGCTGCTCCTGTCTCATTGAGCTGGGGCAAGTCATCCCACTTCTCTGAGCCTCAGCTAAAACGGTTATGATGCCGCTGGCTTCACAGGTTAGCAGTTCAGCTGGAGCCAGCAATAATTGCTAGTCTGTGGCCTGGGTGTGATTCCTCAAAAGACCACCTGGGGGCACCCTGTGAAAGGCTTCAAGTCCTCCTTGCCACTATCAGAAGCAGTCTTGAGAAGGAAACTAAATGGGCTAGAGGAGAAAACTGCCCATTTCTCCTCCACCTCTGTTGGTAAAGCCTGGGGAGGACCCCTTCTCTGGCCTTTGCCACACCTCTGAGCACCATCCCGAAGCTGGCCGGCCTGCCCTCTCTGCTCCAGCCCCCGGCTGTGGGAAAGCCAGTGTTCTCCCCATGGGGTTGGGCTCTGGGCCCGGGCCCTGTCAGTAGGCACAAAGCTGAGCTGAAGTTTTAAATGCCTGAGAGGCCTGGCGGAGTGTGCCATGCCCCTACCAGGGAGCCTGTCCGCCCACCCACTGCAGGGAAGAGAAGGAGGGCTGAGGGCCCTGGAAGAAGGAAGCCCCTGCTCTGGGGCCCTGGGACCTGGGCTTGCCCGCTCATCGGCAAGGCCGGGAAGGCCCAGGGCTGCCCTGGGGATCACTCATTCTCAGCACATGTTCCCTGAACGTGGACTGACCCCTGAGGCACTGGGCACAGATAAAGCAAAAAGAGGCCTGCCCCTGGAGGAGTTCACAACCCCATCACACACCAGGGAGTGTCACCTTGGCTGAACAAAGACGACAAATCCTGAGCTTCTGAGGCCAAAAGACAGTCCAGTTATGTCATACCAAAAGACGAGAAGAAGGTGAAGTCAGTAGAACAACCAACACAGCCAGCAGGGGGCAGGACAGTTGAGAGGAAGCCAGAGAACTAGGAAATTGTCCTCCTTGTCCTGGCCTCACCCTGCTAAACTGAGGCAGAGGGCAGATGAGGACCGAGCCTTTCTGGGAGATCCCAGCTCGGGGGGTGCCCAGGCCTGGCCTCTGGCAGGCAGTAATGCGGAATATGCAGACCTACAGGCCTCAGACTGGGAAGACAGACTCCCTGTGCTCCAGGAAGGGTGAGAGAAGCTGTGGGGAGTCTGGCATGTCCAGAGGAGCCGGTGTTCAGGGCTGAGGACAATGCAGAGTGACCAGAGGTCATCCCCTCAGATGTAGCAGGGACAGAAGCTCATGACCAGGATCCACAGTGGGAGGAGAGAACACCTCTAACAGGCCAGCATGGACGAGGCCATGGCAAAGGTACAGAGAGTTCTCTCTGGAGCAGGAGGCCCACAAAGGCCCAGGAGGGATGACATCTGCGGGCTGTGTACCCCACCCGCACTCCACCATGCCTCCCCGCCACCCCACTGAACACGAGCCCCAGGGCCAGAGGAGGGAGGGATGAAAAGGAACAGCCTTGGGAAGACTGAGTGTTTAAGCTGTATGAGGAATGAGGAATCACTGAACTTAAGTTTGCCAGGAAATTGCTGGATTA
Organism: Orcinus orca; assembly: GCF_937001465.1. Classification (NCBI taxonomy): domain Eukaryota; kingdom Metazoa; phylum Chordata; class Mammalia; order Artiodactyla; family Delphinidae; genus Orcinus; species Orcinus orca. The sequence continues at coordinate 200,350,360 of NC_064559.1, forward strand.
AAATGTCTGCATAGCAGAGACAGATTAAATTGAGTCCGAGGAAACAAAGCTCTGTTTCTTAAATGTCTGAATCAGTGGAGGTAAAAACTTGTACTTGCTCCAAACAGAAGGAGAGGAGTCAGATGAAGTGCCTGGGATCCACAAGAACCAAGGATGAGAGGGATTCTGGCAAGTGCTGGAGGAAGGAAAGAAAAGGGTCTTCCAGTAGAGGGAGCAGCCTGTGCGAAGGCACAGAGACCCGGGTGTGACTGGCCTCTCCAGAGCCTCGAGGTCAGTGTGACTGGAGTGGACAGAACTGGAGAATGAATTGGAGATGGGGGACGAGAGGCAGAGCCCAGGAATGGGTGCCCGAACCCAGACAGTGGCAACGACGAGAGATTAGAAACATAAAGAGAAAATCGACCTCTGGTGGCCAGCTGGATCTGGAGGTGGAGAAGGAGGTGTCTGGCCAGCGTGGATTCCTGCATTAAGCAGATATAGAGTACCCACTGTAAGGGGCACTTCCAGGCCCTGCCCCTGCCCTGTGGAACTTACATGTCAGTGGAGGGGCAGGAGAAGGGACAGACAAATGTGTAAACAACTAAGCAAGATTATTCCAGATGAATACTACGAAGAAAATAAAAATGGGATGTGACAGAATGTGATGGGGTTGGGCTCATCAGAGTGTCCTTTCTGAGGCGACAGTTCAGCTGAGACGTGAATGTAAGAAACAGCAGCCATGCGAAGATGGGGGGAAGAGCATTCCATGCAGAGAGAACAACAGGAAGAAAGGCCCTGAGGTTGGTGTGAACTTGACAAGTGCAAGGAGGAGAAGCAAGGCCAGTGTGGCTGGAGTGTCGAGTAGGGGCAGAGTGCACAGGTGGGCCTTGTAGGCCATGGTGAGGGAGGGGTGTGGACAACAGGTGCCGTGGGAGGCTGTTAGAGAGTTTTAAGCAGGGGATTGACCCGAGGCTGTCCAGGTCAAGGACACCAGCCTTGCCACCAAGCACAAACCTGTCACATCCCAGCCTAAAAAGAACTCCCTGGGGATGATTTGGCAACTCCAGCCCCAAATCCTGTATCTAAAGGTAATCTGGGGCTTCCCTGGTGGCGCAGTGGTTGAGAGTCCGCCTGCCGATGCAGGGGACACGGGTTCGTGCCCCGGTGCGGGAAGATCCCACATGCCACAGAGCGACTGGGCCCGTGAGCCATGGCCTCTGAGCCTGCGCGTCCAGAGCCTGTGCTCCACAACGGGAGAGGCCACAACAGTGAGAGGCCCGCGTACCACAAAAAAAATATAAAATAAAAGTAATCTGGACATTTTCAATCTGCCGACTAGAATCCTCTCTACCCTACTGCCCTGCTTACCAGTCTGTGTCAGAATGTGGAACACACAAGGGCAGGGCTTGCATCTCTTTCACTGTTGTCTTCCCAGTGTCTGGCCTGGCACCCAGAGTGCTCATAAATATTTGACAAATACATGTCCTCATCCACCCGTGCCTGGCATGTTTGCCCTGCTTCCTAACTGGTCCTTCAAGCCATTCTTCATGTTGTAGCCATAGCCAGGCAATCAGTCAACACATTTTTATTAAGTTTTTACTATATTTCAGACATATTCTAAGCAATAGGGATTATTATGGTCTGAATTATGTCTCCCCCACCCTGGAAAAAGTTCATATGTTGAAGTTCTAAGCGCCAGTGTCTCAGAATGTGATATTTAGAAATAAGTTCTTTTTTTTTTTTTTTTTGGCCGCACGGCCTGCAGAATCTTAGTCCCCCAACCAGGGATCAAACCTACACCCCCTGCAGTAAAAGGGCAGAGTCTTAACCACTGGGCTGCCAGGGAAGCCCTGGAGATAAGGTCTTTACGGAGGTGATTAAAGTAAAATGAGATCATTCAGGGTGGGCCCTAAACCAGTAGGACTGGTGTCGTTATAAGAAGAGGAAATTGGACAGGGACTTAACACAGAGGGAAGGCGACGTGAAGACCCTGGGAGAAGATGGTCACCGACAAGCCAAAGAGAGGGGCCTGGAATGGATCCTTCCCTCTTAGCCCTCCAACGCAGGGGTCCCCAACCCCAAGGCCACAGACTGGTACCGGTCCATGGCCCGTTAGGAACCGGGCCGCACAGCAGGAGGTGAGTGGCGGGCGGGCGAGCGAAGCTTCATCTGTATTTACAGCCGCTCCCCATCGCTCGCATTTCCGCCTGAGCTCCACCTCCTGTCAGCATTATGGTGAGTCGTATAATTATTTCGTTATATATTACAACATAATAATAATAGAAATAAAGTGCACAATAAACGTAATGCGCTTGAATCATCCCAAAACCATCCCCTCCTCCCACCGTCCGTGGAAAAAATTGTCTTCCACGAAACTGGTCCCTGGTGCCAGAATGGTTGGGGACCACCGCGCCAAGGAACTGACCCTGCCAACACCTTGATCACAGATATTTAACCTCCAGAACTGAGAAAATACATTTCTGTTGTTTAAGCCACTCAGTCTGTGGTACTTTGTTACTGCAGCTCTAGGAAATTAATACAGGGATATAACAGAACAAAAAGACAAGGCCCCTATCCTAGCTTATGTCCTAGGTGAGGGAGACAGACAATACGTTTTAAAATTTCAGGATCAAGAAAGGACGACGTGAAAGTGAGCCAGGGGTGTGCGGGCATATCCTCGAGTGTAGAGGAGGAAGGCTTCTGTGCAGGAGACCTGAGCCAGGGAGCAGTCATCCATGCGAGGCACTGGGGTGGTGCAGGGGGCTCCCGGGGTGGGGTGCAACGCAGAGGCCCTAAGTGGGAACAGGAAAAGCCCAGAGTCGCTGGAGTGCAGTAGGCCAGGGGAAGAGGGTGGCAGTTGAAATGAAAGCGAGAGGTAGTCAGGGGCCAGTCATGGAAGGCCTGGAAGGCATGGAGTCTGGATTTTATTCTGAGCGCAGTGAAAACTACTGGAAGACTGTAATCATGGGTGTGATATTAGTGGATTTATGTTGCAAAAAGATCATTCTGGTGCCTGTGTGGCGTCCCTGAGGGCAAGCAGGGAAGCCCTGAAGGAAGCAGCTATAGCATCCGAGCAAGAGATGGAAACATGAAGCTGATGGTGTCCCTTCTCCACTTACACTCCCTGGGCGTCCCACCCACCCCCAGCCCTGCCCTCCAGGTCCTCAGGTTTCTGTGTGTGTCTGCCCTCCTGAGCCACCTGCGTCCCTGCCTTGAAGAGCTTCCTTTGGAGGCCTTGTGGAGCCTTGTCCAGGAGGTGCTGCATCTGGGGAGAAGACCAAACCATGAAAAAACGAGTGGATTAATCCGAAGGTTCTACACTAGAAGGGCCTTTAGATAGGTGGCCCACCCGTTTCACTTGAGACCCAAAGAGGAGATCCTTATGGGGACACACAATTTAGTGGTCAAAGAGGCACAGGAGAGAGGAACTCACTAGGCCATGTTCACAGCATCCTTCTGAAACACAATTCCAACTACCCCACTCCCAGGCTGCAACCCCCGACTGGCTTTCTGTCCCGAGCAGTGGTGACCATGTTCAATGAGGCCTTTGGGCCTTGTTTCAGACTGAATTGCGTCACCCCCACCGCGTGTTAAAGCCTTAACCCCCAATGTGACTTATTTGGAGGTGGGGCCTTTAAGGAGGTAATTAAGGTTAAATGAGGTCATAAGTGTGGGGCCTTAACCCAATATTACTGGTGTCCTTATGAAAAGAGGAGGAGACACCAAGGGTGTGTGTGAACAGAGAAAAGGCCTTGTGAGGCCGCAGCTGCCTGCAAACCAGGAAGAAAGTCTTCACCAGGAACCAACCCTGCTGGCACCTTGGTTTTGGACTTCCAGCTGCCAGAACTGTGAGAAGACACTTTCTGTTGTTTCCAGCCCCCCGTCTGTGGTGCCCAAGCCGACTGATGCAGAGCCCAGCTTCTGAGCTGCCCAGTGCTCCTGTTAAATGTTCAGGCTCACAGACCCATCCGACCCCCTGAAGCAGAATCCCTGGGGGTCGGGGCCCGAGAACCCATGTTTTGAACAGGCTGCTGACGCTCACTGAAGTGTCTTCTCCATGAGCTCCTGAGGGCAGTGAAGACTGATCCCCCCAACCCTCCGGCCACTAGCTCCTCTGACCGCCAGCCTCCCTCTCTGTGCCCAAGAGGACTTCACATCTTATCTGGCCTCCAGGTTAACTAGTAAGCTCACTCTGTCGAGTTGCCCCCTTTCCTCACACTCTCCCTGAGCCCTCCACAAGCCAAGCCTGAGCAGGGCTGGGTGTGAAGTCTGGAAACCCAGAGATAAATCAGATCTGAGGCCTGTGACTGAGGCACTCGGGGTCCACGGTGTGAACTCCACACAGCTGTGATTAACCCCACCTCTGGCAGATGCGCTAGGAACTGCAGGAAGGGGAACTGAGTGACCTGGGAGTACAGGCAATGGTTTCAAGCTGCAGAATCCTGTAGGAATGGTTATTAATTTGTTGTATTTCTGCCTAGCTGCAGTGCAAGCAAGTTGCGGGCAAGTGCCCTGTCCCCTCTACCCCCTTGGGGCCTCATAATGGACCTCAATGATTTGTGGGTTCATGGCCCTCTGGCTGCTTTCAGCTTTACTAGGAATGGCCCTCCTAGTGGCTGGGGTCAAAGTTTTAAAAACACAAGACCCAATCTGGCAGAACAGAGACATCCTTCAGAGTCCAGGAACCCTAGGTTCTGAGCCTAGTTTTCCCACTGACCACCTGTATGGCGTGACTTCAGACAATCCCGTTGTCTCTGAGTTTCCTCATCTGTAAAAGAAAAGAAGGATAATAATATTTACTCCACAAGTTTGTTTATAGAAGTAAACAAGCTAACCTCTGTAAAGCCCCCACTGTCTGGCTCTTAGTTGGCCTTCAATAAAAGTTAACTTATAGAGGACTTCCCTGGTGGCAGAGTGCTTAAGAATCCGCCTGCCAATGCAGGGAACATGGGTTCGAGCCCTGGTCCGGGAAGATCCCACATGCCGCAGAGCAACTGAGACCGTGCGCCACAACTACGGAGCCTGCGCTCTAGAGCCCACGAGCCAAAACTACTGAGCGCGCGTGCCTAGAGCCTGTGCTCCGCAACAAGAGAAGCCACCGCAATGAGAAGCCTGCGCACTGCAACAAAGAGTAGCCCCCGCTCGCCGCAACTAGAGAAACGCTGCGTGCAGCAACGAAGACCCAACGCAGCCAAAAAAAAAAAAAAGTGTAATAGACAACCTGTCAGTAATGACCCACTTTGCGTCCTGTCCAACTAATGGGCATTTACTGAGCACCCATCTTCTGGGTAACAGGCCTGATGCCCAGTGTTGGAACAGTGGAGAAGGGCTCATGGCCTCAGTGCTGAAACGTCAGCTCCAGGAGGGCAGGGACTTCTTGTTGCCATTGTATTCCCAGCAGCTGGAACAGGCCAGGCATACAATAGGCGCTCAGTTATTATTTGTTGAATGAGTGACATCAATCAATAAATGAGTGACTGGAGAGCCTCTGACTCATTTTTAAGACCTTGAGCAAGTCCGTTGACATCTCTCAGCAGCTTTTTCCCCATCTGTGAAGCCAGTGGTGTTTAATTCATATCGAGTTCCTGCCGAGCAGGAATAAGCAACAACAATAATAAGCAAACTTACTGAGCACTGCTATGGACCAGGCAGTGTTGTAAAGAACCCTAGGAGGTAGTAGTATTTTACCTCCACTTTATGGAAGAGGAAACTGAGGAGCAAAGAGGCAGGGAAGGCTCCTGGAGAAGGGGGATTTGATCAAGTTTTGGAGGAAAGACTGAGGCTGGGACTGAGCAAAGTGAAGAGGATCCACGGCCCAGAGGGCAAGTCCCTGTCCAGGGTGTCTCTGAGCCGGGGTGGCTGCACACATAGGACCTACGTGAAACCCGGCAGCCTAACCCCGCCCCCCGCGTCTCCATGACAACAGCCTCCGCACATGCGCCTCAAGCACCGGCGCCTGGGCTGGCGGCTTGAGCCGAAGCTGGACGCAAGCAGGGCGGAAGCTGGCTCGGCTGGCTGGGCGGCGGGAGCGCTGGGCGGGCTTTTAAAGGGGCGGTCTCCACCCGGGCCCATGCGCCCGCGGGGACTGCTGATGGTGAAGGCTGGGTGGGCTTGGGAGTCAGGATCCAGGAGGCAGAGGAGAAGCAGGTCTGTGTGACTCCCCCACCCCCCGGAGGTGACAAGGGAGCTAGGGACTGTGTAAATGCCCTCTGGGGCAATAATGGGATGGCTGTCCCCCAGGGAGCAATACGGAGGAGAAAGGACTATGGTTTTGCACCTTCTGGGTGATAAGAGGGGGACGGGCGTGTGTACCACCTCAGGATGTTGAAAGGGAGCTTGGATTCCAAAAATGTTAGTCGTAATAATGAGGAGGGTGGGGCTCCATAGTTGCTCCATCCTCCAAGGAGGGAGCTGGGGCTCCAGGGGAGAGTCTGAGGGCAGGTTAAGAGGCCTCACAGGTACAGCTTAGAACAGTTACCCTCTCCCATCCCCTACTCTCAGCTTTCTACCATCTCCCCTCCCCGTCAGGTTGCCCAGCCATGGCCAGACTACCTGCCCCAGGCTCAGTGATTGTCCCAGACTGGCACGAGAGCGCCGAGGGCAAGGAGTACCTGGCCTGTATCCTGCGCAAGAACCGCCGGCGGGTGTTTGGTAAGTGCCCCCCTCCCCCAGCCTGTCACCTGCCACTCCCTGGGGAGAACAGTGTCCCCTGTGGTGGGGGGCGTGGAGCAGAGAAGCAGGGCAGTGAGGGCCTTCTCCACTGCACTTCTCAACCTTGGGGACCCCAGAAGCCCTATCCTGGGGTCCCCACCCCCAAACCTCCTTAGCGTTAATTCTGTCATCAGAGCCATGGAAACAGCCAAAACCCTGCCAGGAACCACTGTCACCAGAGAGGCTGTTGATTGAGGCCTCAGCTGGTGGCAGGCCCTCTGCTGGGCACTTTATACAATGGACTCCAATTTAACCTTCTCAACAGCACGTTGCAGACTTGTCCAAGATCCCCTAGTGAGTAGAGACAAGCCTCTTCCATGTCCTGCTGTCTCCAGGGTAAGACACTCATGTTCCCCAGGATGAAGCTAACTCACGCAGGCAAGGTCAGCTGACAGGCCAGCAGAGGGGCCTGGCATCGGCTGCAGGAGTCCAGCTCTGGCCGGGAGAGACAAAACAGCAGAAGGCTTAAGACCAGAGAGTGACAGGCAACCCACAATTTAGGACTTTCAGGTCCTACACCTGTAGGTGGATCATAGTGTAGACTTTATTTTTTGCAAGCTTTAAATTAAAAACATTCAGGGCGGTCCAGTGGTTAGGACTCGGCGCTTTCACTTCTGTGGGCCTGGGTTCAGTCTCTGGTCAGGGAACTAAGATCCCACACGCTGCAAGGTGGGATCAAAAAAAAAAAAGAATAAATAAATAAACATTCTTAAATATCTCACTGTATTGGTTCTAAGGAGTTTATATTAATTAAGAATACTTTTGCTGATATTTCTTCACTGAGGAGAGAATTAGGAAAAACCTTTCTTTTACCTGTGGGAAATCTAGGATATGTGATAGTATTAATAAAAACCATCTCAGGGAATTCCCTGGTTGTTCAGTGGTTAGGACTCAGTGCTTTCACTGCCGGGTCCTGGGTTTGATCCCTGGTTGGGGAACTAAGATCCCGCAAGCCGTGTGGTGCGGCAAAAAATAAAATAAAATAATAAAAATCATCTCATGCATCAAACTTTTTTGAAAAATGGTGTTATTTGGAGTAGGCACTGGCCCAGTTCACAGAGCACAGGTGTTCCCAGCAGAGCTTCTCCTCCGGGGATGCTGCTTGTATCCCAGGCCTCTGTCATGAGTGCTGTATGGGGAATGGTTGGTTGGCACTGAAGAAGCCCTGAGAGATGAGGTTGTACACCCAAGGTATGACGGGGCAAGTGCACGTTGACTCCCTGACCCCACCTGGATCCCTCCTTGCCCCAGGGCTGCTCGAGCGACCAGTGCTTTCCCCGCCCGTGGCCATTGACACCGCCCGCTACAAGATCTTTGTGTCTGGGAAGAGTGGTGTGGGCAAGACAGCGCTGGTGGCCAAGCTGGCTGGCCTGGAGGTGCCCGTGGTGCACCACGAGACCACTGGTGAGTCCCTCCTAGGAGGCCTTCCCTGGGGTGGAGAAAAGACTTGCCCTGGACCACATAAGCTGGGATTTGTAACCAGCCTTACCATTTACTCTGCAACCTTGGAAAGTCACTTCACCTCTCTGAGCCTACATTCGCTCCTTTGTCCAAAAGGGATAATAGTACCAACCCCTTGGGGTTGTGGTGGGGTTGGTACTAGCGATAGTGGTGGTAACATGCCTAACACTGAGCTGGCACAGGGTAGGTGCTCAGAAAACACCGATCTTCCTTTCTTGTTTCCTTCTACTGGATGCTGATTGACCATCATGTTGCAATATCTGAGAGTATTCCGGGACCTTTGGCTTCCCCAGTGCACAAGAGGAAACTACTTTGTCATGGCTAGGGCTAGGGCCGCCTCTCCCTGGTAGACTGGAGGCTCCTCTGGGGCAGGTCAGTTTCCCCCATCGGACTGAGAATTCTCCCACGTCAGGGACTATGCCTTCCCCATCAGACTGAGGACCCATTAAGGTAGGGACATATCTCCTCTTCCTGTTCCTTCTGGGCCCCCTACTCCTCTCCACCTCTGCCTCCCCCATGCTGAGTGACTGACCCCGGCCTCCCCAGGCATCCAGACCACCGTGGTATTTTGGCCGGCCAAGCTGCAGGCCAGCGACCGTGTTGTCATGTTCCGCTTTGAGTTCTGGGACTGCGGGGAGTCTGCGCTCAAAAAGTTTGATCACATGCTGCCGGTGAGCAGGAAGGTGGGCCTGGGTGGGTCCAGGAGGGGCTGGTTGCCTGAGGTGGGCTTCTGAGTACAGGCGTCTGAGCCTGGCCTGCCTGGTCTGCAGGAGCCAGAAGCGGGCGTGAATGGACTGAGGACGCTGCCTGGGCGGGGAGACCTCTGCCCTGGGACCAGCCGCTCCCTGCTCTGGGCCGCAGTTTCCCGGTCTGTGAAAGGACGGATGGTGCTGAGACTTCTCAGGGCCCTGCAGCCGATAGGCTCCGGTTACAAGCCTCGTGTGAGCCGCTCATCAGCCTCTATCCCCAGGCTTGCCAGGAGAAAACAGATGCTTTCCTCTTCCTCTTCTCCTTCACTGACCGGGCCTCCTTTGAAGACCTCCCTGGACAGCTGGCCCGAGTAGCAGGCGAGGCCCCTGGTGCGGTCAGGATGGTCATCGGCTCCAAGTATCCTTTGGGTGGCCCCTAGGACTGTCAGAGGCCACACTTGGCAAGCCACGGAGCAAGGGTGTCAGGCAGCCTGCCTCTGCCCAGCTATGGGGTCCAGCCCCATGGGCTTTATCTTAAAGGCTGCAACAGGGCCTCCCCCAGACCCTGGGTGTTGGGGGCAAGGGAGGAGGGAGAAGGCTGGGTTTGATGGAGTGGTAAGCAGAGGTGCCCGGCCAGGCTCCTTGACCCTCCTCCAGATTTGACCAGTATATGCACACGGACGTGCCTGAGCGTGACCTCACAGCCTTCCGGCAGGCCTGGGAGCTGCCCCTCCTGCGGGTGAAGAGTGTGCCAGGACGACGGCTGGCAGATGGACACACGCTGGATGGGCGGGCTGGGCTGGCCGACATTGCCCATGTGCTCAACGGCCTGGCAGAGCAGTTGTGGCACCAGGACCAGGTGGCAGCTGGCCTGCTCCCCAGCCCCTCAGAGGACCCCCCCAGCTGAGGGGTGGTGGCATGATGAGTGGGCACTCCCCACCCTCAGTTGACCCAGAGCAGGACCCAGGGCCGAAGGCTGGGACAGGAATATTGATCTCATCCCGAGGGCTGGCCAGAGGGTCCTAGTCAGGGAGAATGGTGGCCTGAGAAGGCTCCCAGCCCCAGAGCACTTTCCTTGTGGAATTCTTGGCAGTGAAGTGGGGCACAAGGCTCGGTAGGGCAGCCATCTGAGGGCATCTGGCTGTCCACTGGCCTCCTCCTTCTGCCCTAGGAGTCTGGGTTTCTGGAAACAGAGGAACTGTATGCGCAAGGCCTGAGGGCTCAAGCGTCTCCCCAGCCTCCCCCTGCCCTTCCCCCTTCTGCAGCAACCATGGAGTGTGACTGGGGAGAAGGGGTGCCTCAGCTGGGCCCTGGACCTCAAGTGACTTCAGTCAGAGCCTGTACGTGTTAGTTGAGGTAACACCATCTGCTGTACCAGGTAAACCCTGAACTCTCAGTGGCTTAACTTAATAGAAGTTTTTTTCTTTCTATGTCTCACCTCAGGTGGAAGTGAAGGTGGGTGGGGAGGCTCTGCTCTATACACTGATTCAGAGACCCAGCCTCTGACATCTTAAATGAGTTTCTTCCCAGTTTGTCCTGGGGCATCAACATCCAGTCAGCAGACGGGATGAGTGCAGGTGGAAGGTCCCCCAGCAGGTTTCTATGGACTTGGCCTAGGACAGTGTGCCTCATTTCTGCCCACATTCCATTGGCCAGCACCTAGTCACATGGTCACACAGAGCAGCAGGGGAAGTTGGGAAATGTAGTCCACCTGTGTGTCCAGGAGGCAAGCACCTCACTCTGGAATTCCTTTGTTTGACCATGAAGCTGTCAAGCTATGCTTAGGACAGGGGCCCTGCCAGCCTGGGGGAACCAGAAAGTATCACTGGGCAGGGACTGGGCCAGGTGGGGGGGTCAGGGCGTGAGCTGGCAGGAGGCCAGCAAGGACAGGAGCAGGAAGGTGAGTGACCTTGTGCCCTTGCCCCATCAGCCAGACACTAGTGAATGCGGGCTAGAGTTGTAGGCACCTGCGGGCAGGTGCCTACAAAATCGGCCTTTATACTTTCTTTCCCTCCCCGGTGACACCCTCTCCAGCCCCATAGATGGACCCCTGGGCAGAGAGCCGGCCTGAGTCTGACCCAGCTGGAAGGGCCCTGGATGCCCAGGTCAGCCAGCCGACCCTCAGAGCCCCCTCTCGAGAAAGCAGCTCTGAACACTCCACACTCACACGCATGATCATGTGCCCACACACACCAGTACTTGCCCTAAAATGCTGCCCCGCGTCTCCCTCCTGGCACACACAGGAGGCTCCTGCATGCTCTCCCTGGCTTACGCTCCAGGCTTACTGATGGCCTGCATGGCACTGCTTGTCAGTCTGTCCACCCTGTGCACTGCCTGTAGGTTTGTCAACCTTTCCAGGGCCTAAAGCATTGATTTTAGCACCTTCTTACCCCCAACTCAGGTTCAGAGCTGAGACCTGAGCTTAGCCCTTGTCCCAGAGGAGGAATGTTGCTGGGCAGGACCCAGGCCTCACAGCCTGCACAGCCCACCAGCCGACTCCTGCTCCCGCGCCGCAGAGTGTCCCACCGCCGCCTTCAGCTCTGCTTTGGCCCATTTCCCTCTGGTCTTAGCTCCAGTAGACCTCACCCACCAGGCAGAGCAAGGCAGGACCCAGCAAAGGTGGCCTCTGGGCTGGAATGTGGCCTTCCAGCTATGGATACCCGTGTGTGTTGTGGGCACCAGCTACCCCACATCCCAGCCAGTTATCTCAGGCCTTAAAGCGTCAGCATCCTTCTTGGGCACCAGCTCAGCCAAGAGCCAGAGGCTGCTGTGGAGAAGTAACCTAGATCCTCCCCACAGCAGAGCAGGGCGCTAGTTGTCACTGGTTAGCACTGCTCCAGTCAGAGAATCGACCCCTCACACACTTTCACCCCAAACCAGGAGGTAAGCAATTCCCTTCTCCCTGAGTAAGAACAAAGTGGGGACCACAACGGTGCTAAGACTTGGAGCCGGCCACCTGCCGTCCCAGCGCTGCCTTCTCAGCCCCTCAGAGCCCAGGCCCAGTGCCACTTTAGTATTTCATAGGCTATCCCCTTAGAGGCCTCCACCGAAGTACAGAGAACTGGAAGCACGAGGGAGGAGGGAGCTGCAGAGCCATAATTCTCCTAATAGCTGGTGGCTGTCCCCACAGAGTGGACTCTGGGCAGGGTCGTGGAGAGCAAACGAGAAGAGAATGTGTGTGCACACACACACACGGACTCAGGCCGGCTTTGTGGGCCTGGCACCTGAGCAGTCCACAGGGCTCTGCACTGGGGGGCCCACACCTGGTCTAATGCTCTGCTGTTGCCATCTTGAAATCCTTAATAATTTTTCAATAGTTTTCCACTGGACACCACCAATCACGTGGTAGGTCCTGCACAGGAGAGGGTCCAGACTCCAGATAAAGTTCCTCTCTCAGGGCCTTGGAGACAGAGGCCATCCTGTGGCCTGTCCGGAGGCCACCGGAAGTCGGGGAGTTGCCTTCTCCCCATTTTGGTGCCAGAAATTCCACCGTTAGGTTAAGCCTTACGCCAGCTCAAAGGCAAATACCCTGCTGCTCCCTTTGTGGGCCCTGAGGCTACCTGGAGGGAAGGGGTGGTGACTGTGCCCGCAGGCTGGTTCAGGGGTGAGCCCTGACTTAGAGGGGATCCTTGGGAAGAGGGTAGCCATGTTTGCTCCTCCGGGCCCTGGAGCCCACAGACTTCAGGGCTCTAGAGGGAAGCTGGAGGGAGGAGGGACTAGCTTCTCCAGGGGTGGGGGTGTGTATGTGCTGCAGCCCAGCCCTGGTGCTGTTTGTCAGGACATCCCAGACCCCTCTTCTTCCCTCCCCAAGCCCCTTTCCTACAGAGGGGGAGTGCTATGCACCAAATGGTTGTGTCCCCCCAAGATGCATACACTGAAATCCTAGTCCACAGTGTGATGGTATTAGGGGCCTTTGGGAGCAGATTTGGTCATGAGGACAGAGCCCTCATGAATGGGATTAGTGCTCTAATAAGAGGGACCCCACAGAGCTGCCTAGCCCCTTCCACCATCTGAGGACACAGAGAAAAAGTGCTGGCTGCGAACAAGGAAGAGGGCCCTCTCCAGAACTGGGCTGTGATGATGATCTTGGACTCCCAGCCTCCAGAGCCACGAGAAATAAATTTCTGTTGTTCATAAGCTACCCGGTTTGTGGTTTTTTGTTATAGCCGTCCAATGGACTAAGATAGGGAGGCTGAGGCCAGAGAGGGTCAGGCGTTTCTCCAAGGTTGCAGAGCCATGGAGCAGCCCTGATGCCCTTAGCCTTCCGTACCCCTCTCCCCTGGACTGTCCCTTCCCCTCATCCCCCAATGGCGTCTTCTGGGTGCAGCCCCTCACATGATCCCACCTGGTCTTGCTTTTCCAACCAGAAGCCTGGGGCTGCCCTGTAGGAGGGAAAATACCGTACTGGTGCCTGGCTCCCTCCTCCCTCTCCTCTTTTTCTCCTTCCCCCATCCTTCCCAGGCCACAGTGAGCTGGTAAGTGAAGCTCCTGCCTGCTGCCAGCCACCAGCCAAGCCCGGCCTTGTGGACAACAAGGAGAACCCCAGGCAAGTTGCCTGCTTCCAGGATGAGGAAGGGGATGCAGGAGCCAGATCTGCAAAGGCTGCTGGGCAGGCCTCCAGAGCCTTGGGTGAGTCCGGAATGGGGGTGGGACTCCCTGGTGCTGCCCTGGATCTCCTTACTCCCAGGGCAGCCTGGTGCCAGCCATGACACCACCCCCGGCCTCCACCCCGTGCCATGAAACAGACTTGGGGGAGCAGTGCCCAGAGGGTGGCATGGGGCTCAGGGCCCAAGACAAGTCAGAGCTGTGTGGAGGCAAATCCCCAGAGGCCCAAGCTGGGAGTAGGGGGGTGGGGGGGCCCCTCCCTCCCTGTGACCTCAGACCTAGAGGCTGGGTCAATGGGGGCAAGGTGAAGTGGGGAGAGTTGGTGTTCAATTCTATTCTAGAAAGAAGGGGTGTTTCCTGGGAGCAAAGGGGACCGACTGAGGCTTGGGGCCGTGGTCCAGAAGGAAGGTGAAGAGCTGTGACCTTGGGTTGGTCACTGTAATTCCTTTGTGTCATCTATAAAATGGAGAGAACAAGAGCACCCGCTCACTTCTTCTGAGTTGTAACAAGTAAATGCGTGTAAAATATTTAGCACTGGGCCAGGCACTGAATTAAGGGCCCAGCAAATGTTGGCTACTGTCTTTGTCGCTGTTGTTACTTATGGTAGTGGTGGTGTTTCTGGGGCTGAGAGCGAGTGGAGAAGAGGGAGAAGGGTCGCAGATCGCGCCGACAGCGCCTCCACTGTTGCGCTTAATATTTAGCCAGCGGTGGGCGGGCGGGTGGGCGGAAGGAGGGGCGGCCCAGCTGGGCTGGTGGAGAAGTTCCTGGCACCTGCACCTGCGCCGGGGTCCTCTCACCCGCACTCCGGTCCTGTTGCGCCCAGGACGGCGATGGTGCCGAGGACAAGGACCGGAGGACGACCGTCTCTGCGCGTCCCGCTGCAGCATTTGTGTCCCAGACTCCGGAGGCAACATTTTCCGCGACTGGAAAACCGAAATCGGTGAGACTGGGGCCAGACAGGACTCTTACCCCCACTTCACCGCTTCACTCTGGCAGCCAGAGTAGCCCACCCACAGTCCCTCTCTTACAGGGAGGAAAGAGAGGTCTTACCTCCGCGAGGAATCCCGTGGCATCTCTGGTCCTTTTCTTGCAATGGGCAGTTCCTCCTTTGAGCTAAGCCCAGTCGCTCTTGCTGTGGCGCGAACTTTCCTTTTTTTTTTTTTTTAATTTATTTATTTGGCTGTGCCGGGTCTTAGTTGTGACACGCGGACCTTCGTTGTCTCCTGCGGGATCTTTAGTTGCGACATGCGGTATCGAACCCGCGCCCCCTCATTGGGAGCTCGGAGTCTTAACCACTGACCGCTAGGGAAGTCCCACGAACTATTTCCTTTAATTTGGGCCTTAGTGGGACTGATAAACCCAGCCCCCAACTCCCCACCCAGGGTGGAAGTGGGGTAGGGTGGGGCAGACCGTTCCTAACTGCCCTTCTGCCCCCGCGATGGGACAGACTTCCTGCTCGTGAGGGAGGAGAAGCTGCGACCCCCGCGGCGGGCGTGGTGACAGCGACTCCTGCAGCGGAGCTGGCGCGATAAGTTCCAGAGGAACCTGAGCGCGGTCGGGCTGCTCCTGGAGGAAGTGAGCGCGGCGCGGTCGGGCTGCGGGGGCTCAGTCCCCGAGGCCGAGCGCGGGCTTCCCTAACGAGCCTTGTGACCTGCGCAAGCGACTTCAGTACCTCATCTGTAAAATGGGCTTTACCGTAGCGTCAGCCCATAGAGGGGCTGTGATGATTAAACTGGCGAGCGTGCAAAGCACTCAGCCCAGGGCCTGCTCATTGGAGGTGCTCAATAAATGGGAACCAGCAGCCGCTACTCTATGACTCCGGCCTACTCAGCGTCTGCGTCTGTCTCCACGTTTGTAAAATGAGGGTGCTAGTTCCCCCCTCGTTTGAATTTCAAACGAGGAAACGCAAATCAAAGCGCTTTTGAAGGTGGCCAAGGGCCCGCGCGCGCAGAACGGGAACTGTCACTCCCAGGCGGGATCATGAGAGGTGGGGCTCCGGGCTCTGGCCCATCCGGAGACCCCGGCCCCCCAGGGAGTAGTGTCTCGCCAAGCGCCGCGCCCTCGCCGTGTACTTCGCCAAGCTGTGCGCCCTGGGAGCTGCTGGCAGAGGAACTGAGCCAGCTTGTGCAGCTGTAGGTGGGAGGGACGAGCCGGGGCGAGGTCAGCCCGGGGGCGGAGTCTTCCCAGGTACCGGTGACCCTGCCCTAGTCCTGCAGGCCCGACGTAACCCGGACTCGGACGGGGGGGTGGGGGGAGCTACTGCGGCGCCTTCGCCTGCTGCAACCTCTGCAGCAACACATGCCCAATAAGCCACTGGACTTTCCGCCGCTCCAAGCTGGACTTGTCTCGGGTGGGCGGGGCCTCCCGCAGAGGGGAGGGGCGCCAGCCGCAGGCTTAGCCACATCGAGGCTCCATTGCTCCTCCTTGCTTTACCAGTGAGGCAACTCCTGCTTAACTCACTTTAGGTCTCAGGCTTGTCCTTTCCGCAGCCTGGGGTTCAGGCCGTGCCCGAGCGGCTCCCCGTCCCTGATTCCCACCCGTTCAATGCCCCTCAGATGCTCACCTGGCTGCAAAACACCCAGCCCAGGCTGAGCTTTGTGGAGAGAAGGGCTCTCTGGTTTTAGCAGCTGGCACATTTTTTTTTAATGAATTTATTTTACTTATTTATTTTTGGCTGCGCTGGGTCTTCGTTGCTGCACGCGGGCTTTCTCTAGCAGCCGCCAGCGGGGGCTACTCTCCGTTGCGGTGCGCGGGCTTCTCGTTGCGGTGGCGTCTTTTGTTGCGGAGCACGGGCTCTAGGCGCGCGGGGTTCAGTAGTTGTGGCTCGCGGGCTCAGTAGATGTGATTCGCGGGCTCTAGAGCGCAGGCTGAGTAGTTGTGGCGCACGGGCTTAGTTGCTCCATGGCACGTGGGATCTTCCCCGGCCAGGGATCCAACCCGTGTCCCGTGCATTTGGCAGGTGGGTTCTTAACCACTGTGCCACCAGGGAAGTCCAGCTGGCACGTTTTATCCCTGTGTCCCCAGCCTAGAGACTGCCCTCCCATCGTGTTAGGTCTCGCATTCGGCAGAGGGTTCAGCTTCTGACCCCTGCTCTGCTCACAGATTCCTGGGCAGGGCTTCCCATGACTCCTACTTCTCCAGCACCCAGAGGCACCAAGTGGTGAGACGACTGCCTGGGGAGAGTCCAGCTGGGACCTTACGGGGGCGGAGTTGATGCCAGAATTCTTTCTGGCAGGTGGCAGAGATCCTGGCCCGAACAATCTATGGGAAAGAGAAACGTGCAGAGATGGTCATGGCCCGTCTGCTGACCGAGGGAGTCTACACTGCAGCCTTCCCACTGCGTGAGGTAGAGATGACACAAACCCAGCTTTCTTCCACTGCAGGGGCATCAGGAGAAAATTCTGGGACTTCCCTGCAGCCCTCCCGCCTTTCCTCTCCCTAGGGCCCCTGTGATCTGCCCGGGTACCAGGTGCCTGGTGCAGACCTCAACCCTCCACAATTGCTGTATTCATACTGGGCCTGCTGGGATTGCTGGCAAAAGTACCAGCCCCTGCACCACATACAGGAGGACTTTGGGGACAAGGAAGCTATCTGCTTTGGTTGGTGCATCTGGTGTTGGGGGTGAGGACTGGGAGCTGGGGTTGAGTACAGAGATGGAGGCTCATGAGCATTCCGTCCCCCCACATTCTGTCACCTACACAGCCTGGTTGCTGCTCTTGTGGGTACCCTGGTCTTTACCTGTGGCCTAGTTACCATGGGCACAAATGTACCAGCGTGATGACTGGGAGTGCTGGGGGGATGAGCTGCATGGGCTGGGTCAGCTGGCTGGTTGAGGATAGACCCTCCCAGGATGGGGTACCCCTTGCTCATAGGGAGGAGATCTGTGCGAGCAGGAGTTCCTTCCTCGTGTGCTCACTCTGTGATACTTGTGCCACATGGAATATTTCCGAGATCTGCCCCGTGGCCAAGGTGAGCCAGGGAAGAGAGCAAGGGAATGGGTAGGTGTTTGGGACCCAGCACCTTGGGCCTAGCTGCTGGGAAGGCAGTGTGCCCTCTGCAGTGCGCCCTCTCTCCCTCCTCTGCAGCTGGGCTATCTCTTTGACCATCTGGGAACTGTGTTCTTTAGCATCCTCATGTGCTTCTGGGCCACAGCCTTCCTGGAGCACTGGAAGCACAAGAGTACCACCTTGGCCCACCACTGGGACTGCAGTGACTTCCAGGAAGAGGAAGTGACGCCCAGCTCAGCCCTCCAGGCCCAGAACTCTGCTTCCTGCAGTTCTCAGAGGCCATAAGGCATGCTGGGAACAGCTCGGACTCTGGAGTCCAGCATCCCGGGATCCAGATCTGACTCTTCCCTACAATTTTCCTGGGTCACTTTCCCACCCTCCCCTGACATCAGGATGATATAAGGTTTGGTGAAGTTAAATACTAGAGGCATTTAGAGGCTCAAAGAGAAACTCTTCCTGAAACAGGGAAGAAGGAGAGAAGCGTTCCACTCACCTACCCATCTAGCCATCCACCTGTCCATCCAAACATCTAATCATTGATCCTGAATCTGTTTGCTTTTCTCCGTCTCCACTGCTACCCTCACTTTCCCCATCCCCTAGCCCCAGTCCAAACCACAATTCTCTCTTACCTGAACCCCTGCAGTAGCCTCCCAATATATCTCTCTGCTCTTATGTTTGCCCCCATTCAATCCATTCCCAGCTGCCAGGGCAATCTTTTTTTTTTTTTTTTCTTTCTGTACGCAGGCCCCTCACTGCTGTGGGCTCTCCCGCTGTGGAGCACAGGCTCCAGACGCGCAGGCTCAGCGGCCATGACTCACGGGCCCAGCCGCTCCGCGGCATGTGGGATCTTCCTGGACCGGGGCACGAACCCGTGTCCCCTGCATTGGCAGGCGGACTCTCAACCACTGCACCACCAGGGAAGCCCCTGGGGCAATCTTTTGCAGATACGAATCACATCCTGAATTATCCTACTCAAAGCGTTCTAGTGGGTTCTCATATGCACTTGGAAAACTATCTAAGCCCCTCACAGCAGCCCACAACCCTGTGTGATCTGGCTTCTGCCTAGTTCTCCTCCACTGCCTCCACTGGCTCCCTGCTGTTTCTTGAATAGAACAGGGTTATTTCCACCCCAGGGCCTTGGCACTGGCTGTTCTCTGCTAGAATCTTCTTCCAGACTTTATATGGCCTGCTTTTTGTCATTCATATCTTGACTTAAATGTCACCCTTTTAAAGAGGACTTTCTTGGGAATTCCCTGATGGCCAGTGGTTAGGACTCTGCACTCTCACTGCCAAGGGCCTGGGTTCAATCCCTGGTCAGGGAACTAAAACCCCAGAAGCTGCGAGGGGGTGGTCAAAATAAATAAATAAATAAAAATAAAGAGGCCTTCCTTGATCACCCAATCTGCAGAGGCTCCCTATCACTGTTTTAATCTCATCACAGCATTTATCACTACATTTTCTTGTTTATTGTTTTTTGTCTGTCCTCTGCCACTAGGATGTGAGCTCCAGAGACCTTGTGTGTGATGTTGCTGTCTCCCTAGGGCCCAGAACAGTCCCTAGCATATGGAAAGTGCTCATTAAACATTTGATGGGTGAATCTGTGAACCACAAATCTCTCTCTCCACCTATCCATCTGTCCAGATATCCATAATGTAATCCATCCAACAGTTAGGGTTGACAAGAAGATAGAAACGAGACTAGTTATTTCAACAGAGAGGATTTAATATAAGGTATTGATTGGTTAAATAGGTTCTGGAGGACTGAAAAAGCAGGAAGGAAAAACTGAAGTAACGAAGTCGTTGTGAACGGCACCTCTTTTTTTTTTTTTAAGAAGATGTTGGGGGTAGGAGTTTATTAATTTATTTATTTTGGGCTGTGTTGCATCTTTGTTTCTGTGCGAGGGCTTTCTCTAGCTGTGGCAAGCAGGGGCCACTCTTCATCGCGGTGCACAGGCCTCTCACTATCGCGGCCTCTCTTGTTGCAGAGCACAGACTCCAGACGCGCAGGCTCAGTAGTTGTGGCTCACGGGCCTAGTTGCTCCGCGACATGTGGGACCCTCCCAGACCAGGGCTCGAACCCGTGTCCCCTGCATTAGCAGGCGGACTCTCAACCACTGCGCCACCAGGAAAGCCCCCGGCACCTCTTAGAGCAGTGAATTATACAACTCATGTGACTCAAAGAGTGGCCCTGCCTCTGCACACAGTCTCCTCCCCAACCCCTGCCGTGCTTCCCCTTCATTTTCCCTTACTTAGCACCTGTTTGTCTTTTAGGTCCTAGCTAAAATGTCATTTCCTCTGAGTGACCATCCCTGAAGACCAGTTTTCCTTCATATGAGTTATTCACAAGTACATATTTGTGTTCATTTATCTAATGTCCGTCTCCCCAGCTAGACTGTAAACTCTGTTAGGACTTAGATTTTGTCCAGTTTGTTCATCATGTCATATCCAGTATCTACTGCAGAGTGTATGTGGTCGGTTAATAGTTATTGAATAACTAATACATTATCTATTCATCCACACATCCATCCATCTACCCATCCATCCTCATGTCCATCATCCATCCAACCACACCCTCGTGTCCTCCTCCGCCTAGCCATCCATCCATACATGCACCCATCTGCCCATGTACCCACACATCTGTGCATTCACTTATAGAGATTTGCCTGTCTAGTTTGCCCACCCACCTGTCCACCTACTGCCACCCGTCCTTCAGACTATCCAGCCCTCTCCTACATGTGCATCCATTTGTTGTTTACTTCTCTGTCTACTCACCCACCCATCCACCCATCCATCCACAGGCTCTTAGCCAGGCCTTAGGGAAAAAAGGCCCTGCAGAAACAAAAATGAATCAGACCTCATTCCTGCATTTCCAGAGCTCCCTGTGCAAACAGGAAAAGGCAGGAGGCTTCCCCCACCCCAGGGTCATGACACCCAGACCCTTGGGCCCTGGGATGTACATTTCTGTTGCCCCCTCTGATAGGAGTGCCCACATCCAGAGTTTGCTGCCCTGGCCCCACAGATGGCCCAGAACCCAGTGACAGGCCTGAAGGAGCCCTACTTCCCACCCCACACCCATCTTCCCCGCCTACTCACCAGCTCTGCAGCCATCCTCATCATGGTGAGGGGGCATTGGGCCCTTGCTCTGGAAGGACTGTGCCCTCCAGGATGCGCTGGTGCCCTGGTGGACCTGCCTTCCAGCTCTGACAGCTCTCCCTGCTGGCCCCCAGCTCTGTGTGGTGATGATTTTCCTGGTGTCTGTCATCATTTACTGTGGCATCATCAGCATTGCAATGTTCCACACGGCCAACTCTGTGCTCATGACCCAGGTGAGTGCCCCGTGGAGCAATGGAGGGTGGGACCACTGTTCCAGACTCTGGGCACAACGGGGGCATCCTCAAGTTCCTTCTGCCTCTCCACGTGGCTGGGCTCAAGGTGATAGCCATCACTCTGCCTAGGCTGGTAATGTTGCCGACATCGGCAGCACTGTGCTCTACCTGGTACTGATCCTCCTCCTGGGCCAGATCTACACCTCACTGGCTGAGCAACTCACCAGGTGGGATGAGTAAGGGCAGGAGATCGCAGGGGTGTCCTGGCATCACTTGGGAACTGTGAGCCCTGAGGCAGGGCTCCCTGCATCTCAGAGCCTGCAGCTCCCACCTTGGTGTCCCCAGCCTGCTCAGCCAACCTCAGATGAAGGTGGCCAGGGGGGCATGGTTGGCCTTAGGGGAAGGTGGATTGGGGACAGAAGCATATGAGCTGACCCAATGGGCTGGGCCTGCCCCCTTACACTCAATAAAACTCTGACCAGCTCTGCCTTTTTCCCAGAGATGCACAGAGCCCAGACCCTCCATGAAGATGCCTTCACTTTTAAAGTCTTCATCTTCCAGTTTGTCAATTTCTACTCCTCTCCTTTCTTTTTTTGTTTTTCTTGGCCACGCCACACAGCATGCTGGATCTTCCCCAACCAGGGATAGAACCCATGTCCTCTGCACTGGGAGTGCAGAGCCTTAACCACTGGACCGCCAGGGGAGTCCATCTACTCCTCTCCCTTCTTTGTGGCATTCTTCAAAGGCAGGTGAGGACTCCCCCACCCCCACCCCCACAAAGGCTGTCGACTCTCAGATGATTTGCCAGCAGAGTGGCAGCATCCTTGAGCCTCTAGATTTGTCTCTACCAAGGTCTTGACCTTGAAGTTGGTCCTTGATTTCCCTGGACTTCAATTTTTAAAAAAAAAAAATTTATTTATTTATTTATTTTGGTTGTGCTGGGTCTTAGTTGCGGCAGGCAGGCTCCTTAGTTGTGGCTCGCAGCCTCCTTAGTTGTAGCATGTGAACTCTTAGTTGTGGCATGCACATGGGATCTAGTTCCCTGACCAGGGATCGAACTTGGGCCCTCTGCATTGGGAGCATGGAGTCTGAACCGCTGCCCCAAGGAAATCCCTGGGCTTCAATTTTCTCAACTGTAATATTCCAGTGCATCATTTGGTAAATGTGAAACTCGAACACCTGCATTCATTCATTCACTCAACCTCCCATTGCTGACATTTGGCTTCATCACCATCTTTGTGGTCGCCTTTCCACTGAGCAGTCTGGACTGGATGCTGGGGACACAGAAATGAACCATTGCTGGGCCTTCCCTCTAGGAGCTTCCAGTTTTTAACAAGGATGGGTCAGGAGTCCTCAAGGGCTAGACTCCCAGGAGGTGGTGTTACTGTGTAATTGCCATTGTCATTTGGCAGGAATGGGAGGGAGAATCACCCAAAGAACCACCCCTCCCCCCACCAGCAGCATGACTCCCTCTTCCTGGGCCAGAAATACCCAATTGACTTCTCATGGGTTGAGCAGTAGATATGGGCCATGGTCCCAACAGGCCTTGGGAACATAGCTTAGTTGGGGGCGGTGGGACAAGGCCTCCCAGCAGCCCGGTCACCAGAGTTATCTCTCAGTGGGTGGGCAGGGAGAGAGGTCAGCCTTAGCATGGAGTTTAGCTGTGGCCTGGCTCCAGAAGGGGTGGGCACAGGTTTGTGGGATACCCTGGTGAGCACGGCAGGCTGCTTGGCATGTGGAACGAGGACGTGCGTATCCTTAGAGAGCCAGCTCTTGAGGGACGGTGGGGGCATTACACCCTCAGGTCTGGCGGGGCAGGATCTGCCTCTGGGGCCTCCAAGGAGTAGGGGGCCAGCCCCTAAGCCCTGAGTAAGGTGCTGTGTGTCTGCCAATCACAGTGAGCCTGGAGGCTGACTTCTCGAGCTTGCTCAACAGCTCTTCATCATCACAGTGGGCAAACAGCTGGTCAGCAACGTGCAGGAGTTCGTTGTGCTGTGAGCGCAGGGGATGATCTGGGGGTTGGGCCTAGTCAGGCTGGGGCAGGGGGCCTTTATGAGAGCAAAGCAGAAACCACCCCCCACCATGGGGGTCAGGACCCTGGAACATAAGTCCTAGTTCTGCCTCCTGTAAGCTCTGGCTTTGCTTCTCTCTAAGCCTCAGTTTGCTCACCTGTACAACGGGGACAATAATACCTCTCCAAGAGAGTTGAGTGGATTAAATGATATGCTGAACAGGAAAGAGGAGGGCTTTCTATTAGCATTTTAGATTGGGGAAGGGCTTTCAGAGACTGAGAATGGCCATGTAGGAAACACAGAGTTTAAGAGCCCTGGACTCTGGAGTCTAACAAACAGGACTTGAGCTCTGGTTGCACCATTTACAACTTGGGGAGCCTTGGGCCAGGTCTCTGAGTCTCCATTTCCTCCTCTGTAAGGTGTGAATAATCATGGTGCCTATCTTTAAGGGAGTGGGAGGATAGAAATGGCATTGTCTGGTCCCAGGAAGCTGAAGACCTGGCGGCAGAAGAGACACCTGGCCGGGCTGCAGGACACCCAGATCAGGCAGGAGCAGCGGCGCTGGGAGGAGGACTGTGAGCTCATTGAGTTCAAGGGCCAGGTTGATGAATACCTGGAGATGGGTGAGCAGTGGCCCAGCAGTACCAGGCCCAGCAGGGTTCCTGGGGGCCTGGCCCAGCAGGGGAGGTGACCCCAGGCCTGACACTCCCCAACTCCAGTGCTGCAGTCTAGGTTCATCATCATCTTCCTGGCAGCCTTCCCACCGGCACCCCTGTTTGCTCTGCTCAACAACTGGGTGGAGATCCGACCGGACACCCAGAAGTTCTGTGTGAGTACTGGCGGCTGGCGGCTGAGCGGACCCGGCTGCTCCTGCTTGAAGCCATTGCCTACCTTTCTGTCATCATGAATGTGAGGAGAGGGGGGTAAGGAGGGAAATACAGGGTCAGAGGGGGAAATGAAGATCAGAGACTGGGAGGAGGCTCGGGAATAGGGAAATGGGGGCTGAGGGTGGAAATCAGGGTGAGAGATTGGGAAATAGGGGCAGAAGGCTAGGATCCTCGGGAACAGGCTCCTGCCTGCGGGAGTGGGGCTGGACCTGGGCGGGGATGAGTTAGGAGACTGGGCCCTGAAAGGCGGGACGGCCTTCCTGTGAAGCCCCCTTGCAGGCTTTCCTCATGGCCTTCACCTCGGACTTCCTGCCACGTCAACTTCACGCCGGCGCCCGCACCCCCTGCTTACCTTGCCTAGGGCAACCACACGCCCTGCAGGTGGGAGAACCACCGTTCAGGCCGGGGCTGAACGCGGTGGGGCGGGGCCTGCTTGGGAGGGGCGGGGCCCTGAGTCTGCGGACCCGCTGGGCCTGGCTGGGGGCGGGGTGCTGAATCTGGAGGCGGGGCAGTGAGCTTGTGGGAGGGGTGGGGCGGGGCCTAACTGGGAGGGCAGGAAGCTGAGTCTAGGGGGCGGCTAGAGGGCAGAGCTGGCTGAGGGTACTGCTAACCTGGCAGGGCCAGGCTCTAGGGTGGGGAGGGGTGGGTGTGCCGGTCGCGGAGTCGAGAACCTCGCGGGACTCCGCGCCCTCCTCAACCCAGGTACAAGGGCTTTCGCGACACTCAGAGGAATCTCACCCTCTTCTACTGGAAGCTGCTGGCTGTGCGTCTGGGCTTCATCATCACCTTCGAGGTAGGCTCAGCCATCTGTGCGTCGGACGGACCCGGGTCCAAGTTCAGGCTGTGCGGCTGACTGGCTGTAAACGGGGTATATTACAGAATAGGATCTACTTCATAGGATCGCTCTGAAGATTCAGTGGCAAGTACTTGCACAGCACAGTGGGTGCTCAGTGAATTAATGTCACGACTACTACTATTATTGTCTCTTGGCAACAGCCCTGGAGCTCCTTCCAGCTTTGCTCAAGATCCTCTTTCTCTAGCTCTGATTCTAACAGGGTCCCTAGTGTTAAGGGGTTCGAATTATACCTCTGTGTCTTTGGGCAAATGAGGACCTCTTTATGCTTCGGTTTCTTTACAGGTAAAACAGGGGAAGTAATTTACTCACCTCCTAGAGTTGTGAGGATTAACTGAATAAATACCCGGAAACCCTCAGAATAGTGCCTTGCACTTAGTAAACGCTCGGCAGATTAAGATTGCTAAAGCAGTCCTTCTCTTTGGCCCCTCCTTCTCCCCAGCACGTGGTGTTCTTCCTGGGCGTCATCGCCTGGCTCCTGCCCGACGTGCCAGCCTCCCTGGCTACCAAGATAAAGCGCGAGCGTTACCTGGCCAAGCAGGCGCTGGAGGACGACAGGGAGGCGCTACTTTCGGTTAGCGCCGCCCACGGACCCTGGCCCCACCCCTCTGACCACGCCCCTATGCCTGCCCCCAGGCCTAGGCTCTGCTTTCTTGCCCCGCCCTCTTGTTTGGCCTCGCCCAGAGGGAGGATTGGCCGCTTGCCCTCAAATTTTCGCCTGGCCTCCCTCTTCATCCAGCTCTGCGCACGCCACGCCCCTTCTTTTACACTGTTTCCACCACTGTCGCTTCTGCTCTGGAGGGCCCTCCTGCTCAGCCTGACCTAGCCTTGCTTTCCGTCCACTGCAGCAAGGGCGCTGTTCCCAGAGCCCAGGACGTAGGGTCGAGTGAGGAGAGACTGCCCTTCCAAGACCCTAGTTCCCCCAGGATCCTCCCTCCTTTGGGGTCCTCTGCTTCCAGCTAGGGGTCTGGGCAGTACCTTGGCCAGCGGCCCCAAGGTCGGCCCTGGAGTTGGGATGAGAGGGCTGGGGTTCTCTGAAGACCCCTAGTCCTGCATTGCCTCCCTCTTCATGTTTCCAGTGTCCTGCTCTATGTGCAACGCTGACAATAATCCTCTCTGCGCCCCAGCGTGCCACCTCTCCATGGACATCTGGTCCCCAACCACTCTATGCAGTGTCTCCTCATTATGTGACTGTGCTCTGGGGGGCGAAGTGGATATGAAGGAGTGAAGGGACCTAACCTTTCTGAACTGAATGGCCAGCGGTTGGTAAGGGAGAGCTCATTAGGGTCTGGGCGTGGACCTCCTGCCCTGTATGCTCATCAAGACCTGTAGTGTGTCAATAGTAATGAAAGTGTCTATAGTTAGGTCAGCTGAGACACCTCCCAATGGACTTCCACACACTTTTCACCAGATCCTCCCCAAAGCCTGGTGAGGCAGTACTGGGCAGTAGTTAAGGGCACAGATTGGTGGTGGAGTCACAGACCTGGGTCTGAATATGAATTCTGACTTTTATTTGCTGTGTGACCTTGGGCAAGTTCAATTTCATCATTTGTAAGATAGGGACTTCATAGAACTGATGAGAGATTTAAATGGGATAATGTACTTAACATGTACAAGTCTCATGTCCTCATCTGGTAACTAGGAGCAGTAACAGTATCTGTCTGGGTTGTGGGGGATATTAAATGATTATTTATGTGAAGTGCTCAGAACAGTGCCTGGCACACAGTGAGTGTACAATAAGGGTTGTTAAGCAACGTGAGTATTAGTATTTGTATACATCTTCATATTAAGTGTCTGGCAATTACCAATTGCTCAAATAAATGGCATGCGAAGGGGATTCCCTGTGGTCCATTAGGACTCCGGCGCTTTCACTGCCAGGGCGGGGGGTTCAATTGCTGGTCGGGGAACTAAGATTCCACAAGCCTCACTGCGTGGCCAAAAAAAAAAAAAGAAGGCATGCGAAGATTGCATACCACTGGGGTATTTGAATTTTTTTTTAACATCTTTATTGGAGTATAATTGCATTACAATGGTGTATTAGTTTCTGCTGTATCACAAAGTGAATCATCTATATGTATACATATATTCCCCTATCCCCTCCCTCTTGCATCTCCCTCCCACCCTCCCTATCCCACCCCTCTAGGTGGTCACAAAGCACAGAGCTGATCTCCCTGTGCTATGTGGCTGCTTCCCACTAGCAGTTTTACATTTGGTAGTGTATATATGTCCATGCCGCTCTCACTTCGTCCCAGTTTACCCTTCCCCCTTCCCGTGTCCTCAAGTCCATTCTCTACATCTGCGTCTTTATTCCTGACCTGCCCCTAGGTTTTTCAGAACCTCTTTTTTTTTTTAGATTCCATATATATGTGTTAGCATACGGTATTTATTTTTCTCTTTCTGACTTACTTCACTCTGTATGACAGACTCTAAGTCCATCCACCTCACTACAAATAACTCAATTTCGTTTCTTTTTATGGCTGAGTAATATTCCATTGTATATATGTGCCACATTTTCTTTATCCATTCGGGACATTGAATTGGTTTTTTGAGGGCTCATTCAGTGTGGACTAGAGCCTGGGAAGTCTGGTGGAGGAGGCTGTTGGAGATGGTGAGGGTGGGTCATTACAGGTAGCAGGGGAGGATAGATCATTCATGAGGAGCTGTGATGCTGGGAGGATGGCCAGGATGGTGCCAGGTGTGTCACATCACTGGCTTTCACGATTTCCGTCTCCCAACCATAGAGATGAGTGATCCCTTTATAGATGCTGTAGCAGGCTCAGAGAGGATCAACACACTGCAGAGTTCTCAGGATCCCTGAGGAGACCAAGGCTTGGGAGTTTCTCTGCAAAACTCCCAGGATGCTCCCCAGCCCCAAGAAGCCCCCTGAGCACATCTCACATTTGGGAAGCTCCAGAAGAGGGGTGACCTGTCTGTCCCCTGGGAGGAAAAGCAGTGCCTCCCCCATCTTTAGGATGTCGGTCTGGGGTCCTTCAGAGCCTCTCCTGGGCATAGGACTCCCATTGTTCCAGCCCCCCTCTTGTACCTCAGACTGGCCAAACCGGTTCTGGGAAAGGGGGGCGGGGAGCAGGCACGTTGAGACAGCCGCCTGCCCGCCCGCGAGGTTCCCTCCGCCCTTGCCTCCCCTTCTCCCTGCCCCACACAATACCCGGGAGCTTGCATTGCCTGGCTCAGGGGCCATGCTGACATCGCCCCCTGAGGACCCGGCTGCATCCCCAGAGCTCTCAGGGTGTCCTGGAGCCCTGGACCGTGCTGGAGGCTGGACGGAGCTCCCTGGCTGAGGTAGGGCCCCACCTGGCTGCCAGCAACCCCTTCCTCCTCCCGCCAGTCTTCCCAAGTGAGTCCTTTGTGCAGCCTGCCTGGCCTCTGATCCTGGCTCCCACACACTTAAGGCCTCTTGGGGCTCCACAGCCTGCTTGGCCTGGATTCCCTTTCCAGTCATGACCTCCCACTTGGCCTTGTCCCTTAAGGAGAAGAGGGGCCCTGGCAGGGCCCTACTCCTCAGGCAGCAGGGCAGGGGGCACCAGGGAGGGGGAAGGGAAAAGCTGGGCACAGGAGGTCAGAGATGCTTTCTCCGGACCATAGTAGTGTCCAGGGACCTTCCCTGCCAGCCTTACCAAGTGGGCCCATTGTCCATGTGATTAGCAGTGCCCACTGGATGGGACCCTTTCTGGCCCTGTCCATCCTTCTCAGCCTGCAGAGATACTCACGATGACCAAAGTTTCCTAGGTGGGGTGGCTGAGAGGGGCCCTAGGGGCTGCTCTACAGATGGGCACACTCAGGCCCAGGCCCAGGCTATGATTTGCCTAAGGCCAGTGTCAACGCAGGGCCTTGAACGTTGGCAGGGGTTTTCCCCTGTGGGTTCCAGACTAACCCTTGCCTAGTGGGCACTAGAGTATCCCGTGACAATGTCTTGGGCAGGTAATGTCCCTCTGTTACCTGGGGCCAGTCTCTTCCTGAGGTTTTTTTTTTTTTTCTTCTAGCAGAGATAAGCTATAAACACTATGAACACAGTTCTGCACCTCCTTGGTCCCCAGCATTGAGGCTGAGTGGACAACATCCATGGAAGGCCACAGGGCTGGCATCCTGGCTGGATGGTCATTCTCATTGTCCCTTGGCCTGGACGGAGGTGGAGGCTGACCCACTCCTGACTTCCTCCCTAGGGACCTGCCTCCAGCCTTGTGGCCCCTGAGGAAGCCTTACACGCCCTCTCCATTTACCCAGCCTTCTCCTCTGAGGCTTTAATAGGGGGTGCTCCTTGGAATTCCCTGGTGGTCCAGTGGTTAGGACTCTGCGCTTCCGTGGCAGGGGGCACAGGTTCGATCCCTGGTCAGGGAACTAAGATCTCGCATGCCGCGTGGCATGGCCAAAAAAATAAATTTTTTAAAAAATTGGGGGTGCGGGCTTCCCTGGTGGCGCAGTGGTTGAGAGTCTGCCTGCCGATGCGGGGGACACAGGTTCATGCCCCGGTCCGGGAAGATCCCACATGCCGCGGAGCGGCTGGGCCCATGAGCCATGGCCGCTGAGCCTGCGCGTCCGGAGCCTGTGCTCCGCAACGGGAGAGGCCACAACAGTGAGAGGCCCGCGTACCGAAAAAAAAAAAAAAAACAATTGGGGGTGCTCCTGCCCCAAGGGTTCCATGTTTTGCTCATTTATCCCTGCAACTGACAAGGGCAGGGGGTTCCTCCCTGCCCTCTAGGGGCTTCCAGAACCCAAGTGGAGAGAATCACCCAGAATACAAGGGAGCAGAGTGTGTATTCTTGCACATGTGTACCCACAGAAGCAAGTGGGACTTCTGTGTTAAGGACTTCTGATTCCAGCAGAGAAAGAGACCTGTCTGGTGGGCAGTGGTCCCCTGTGTCTCCTGCCACATGCTCCTACAAAATAGGGTGTGTCTCACCCTCACTGCCTCAGTTTCCCTAATTCTGTGATGGCTGAAGCCATCCATCTGACTAGAGAAAGACTAATAACACTCAGAAGAATGACTGTCAACTGCAAAGCTCCCACTATGTGATAGGTGCTTCATATGCATTATTCTTTTTTTTTTTTTTTTTTTGCTGCGCCGTGAGGCATGCAGGATCTTAGTTCCCCGACCAGGGATTGAACCTGTGCCCCCCTGCATTGGGAGTGAGGAGTCTTAACCATTGGACTGTCAGGGAAGTCCCCCTGCATTATTCCTTTTTTTTTTTTTTTTTTTGCGGTACGCGGGCCTCTCACTGTTGTGGCCTCTCCCGTTGCGGAGCACAGGCTCCAGACGCGCAGGCTCAGTGGCCATGGCTCACGGGCCCAGCGGCTCCGCGGCACATGGGATTCTCCCGGACCGGGGCACGAACCCGCGTCCCCTGCATCGGCAGGCGGACTCTCAACCACTGCGCCACCAGGGAAGCGCCCCCTGCATTATTCTTAATTCTCCTATTAGCGTTTTGAAGCATGACTGTCCCATTTACCAGATAAGAAGAGACTTGCTCCCTGTGGGGAGGGTCTGGAGGAGTAACTGTCCCTCAGGAGAAGCCACCCTACCTGTACTCCAGGCAGGGGATGAGAAAGCAGGGGAAGCAGGTTGAGGGACTGCAGAGAGTGGGACCCAGTCACAGATCCAGCTGTCCTCCACTGGGTCCTCCCCTCTTTCCCTCTCTCCCAGGGTCACTGACACTGTCACTGTTTCTCTCATGCCGAGGCTTTCTCCCTATCTCTGTGGACCTGGGTCCTTGGGTATTTCAGCCAGAACAGTTCACTCTCACTTCCTCCAGGATGCCTTCCTGGAATGCCCGGGTTGAGCGGAGCCCAGCACCCTAATCTGACGGTTCCTCTGGGTTGGCTCTTGCCAACCTGGATTGTAACTGTTTTCATTTCTGGCTTCCCCACGAGACTGGCAATCCTGCGGGGCATGAAACATTTGCCCATGTGTCTCCCCGAGTTTTTCCGGGCTTCACATCTGTCTCTGAATATCTGGTCTGTCTGAAATTTTCAGTGTCTCTGTCTCTGTGTCTCCATCTCTGGGTCCCTGAATGTCTCAGCGTCTGTGGTTTTCTGGTTTTGAGTGCTTTGGGGTCTTGGTTTCTGGGTTGCTGTCTAAAGGGTCTCAGTTTTCCAGGTCTCAGTCCCTCGGTCTCTCAGTCTCTGTCTCCTGGGTCTCCTGGCCCTGCGAGGCTGGGCACTGCCCCTTTGGCCTGAAGGGGCCTCTGGGGGGTCCTCGCTGCCCAGCCTGCCCACAGCGAGGCCAGGCTAGGGTAGGCCCCCGCCCAGCCCGCTGCCTGTTCCCTCCCTCCCTACCCGCTTGCCTTACCACAGGGTTTGATGAATCAAACTCTTTGTCTGGGTGGGATCTCCCCCAGCCAGCTGGGCAGAGAGAGGGCTTCCCCTGCCGGAGCAGCCGAGCGACATCAGCTGTGGGCCTTGGCTGGAGAGGTGAGGGGCTGCAGGAGGGCAGCCGGCAAAGGGCCACGGGGCAAGGGCTGGGGGGCTCAGACCCCTTGATCAGTAGACCTGTCCTGAGGCTCCGGCAGCCTCCCTCGGGACGACATCCTGCCCAGAGAGGACCCATTCAGCCTGGCCCGATCCTGGGGCGGGGAGCTGGGGTAGGGAAGAACCCCTCCCTCACCCCAAGCTGAGGGGCTGGGGCACTTCCCTGCCCGTCTCTTGGGAGGGCCCAGTCTGATCTGCGTGGTGGCCCGCCTGCCAGTGTGTGACCCTCCCAGCCAGCTTGGCATGGGTGTGGGCACCGCTCAGCGCTAAAGGCTACAACTCTGGGCGCGGGAGGGGAGGTTGGGTAACACCAAAGCAAGGATTTCTGGGCCTGTGTTTGTATCTGCATCATGGTGTGTGAGTGTGAATGGAACAGGAGTGTGAGAAAACTTGAGTGGACATGGAAATGTCTGATGGGTCATCATGTGTTTGTGAAAGTCTGAGTGAATATATGTACTTGTATAAAAATGTGTGTGAATGTGTGAGCCTGCGAATTAGAAATGTCTGAGTATATCTGTGAAAGTATGTATGTCAATGTGTATACTTGGAAGAAAATGTGTGTGGATGTGCATGGAACAGACATGGGTTTGTGTGACAATGTGTGTATCTGTATGTCTGATTGCATGTCAGTGAGAGTTAGGAAATGTGCAAGGTGCTTAAAAGCACAGACTCAGAAGCTAGACTGCCTGGGTTTGAATCCTGGCTCCATTATTTACCAAATAACAACTTCTGTGCCTCACTTTCGTCACCTGTAAAAAGGGGCTAATAATAGTATCAACTCGGGGTTGTTGTGAGGATTAAATGAAATAAGATGTGTAAAGTACTTGGCCTGTCATTCAGTAAGTGCCAAGTAAGCATTAGCTATTACTATATAATAAGGTGTGTGTGTGCTTGTACAGATGTGTGTACACAAGGCTTTGTCCAGGTCTCCAGGACATGGTGCTTACTGGCCAGCCCTGCTGTCCTGTGTCTCGCTCTGATGCCTTCTCCCCTGCAGGCCCAGGTGGGTGGCAGAGCAAAGGAGGAATGGACTGTGGGCCACCTCCCGCCCTCCAGTCCCATCTGGCTGGGCCACCTGGCACTGCCCACCGCCCAGTAGCTGTGTGCCAGCAGGAGAGTCTGTCCTTTGCGGAGTTGCCCACCCTGCAGCCCCCGAGCCCTGTGTGTCTGGATCTCTTCCCCGTCGCTCCAGAGGAGCTGCAGGCACCTGGCAGCCGCTGGTCTCTGGGGACCCCTGCTCCTCTCCAAGGGCTGCTATGGCCACCATCCCCAGGAGGCCCAGACACCGAGATCTCTACCGGTGGGGGAATGCGGCCCAGCAGGGCTGGCAGCTGGCCACACTGTCCTAGTGCCCAGTCCCCAGCTCTGGAGGGACCCTGGAGTTCCCAGCACCTACAGCCACAGCGTCGGGCCAGCCACGGCTCGGAGAAGAAGTCAGCCTGTGAGTTACTCAGGGTGGTGGGGGGGTGGCCTGGTGGGGAGGACGGGGAAGAGGTTGGGTGGCTCTTTTAGGACCCGTAAGCCCCCAAATTCCCCAAATAGGTGGGACAAGTGATAGATTTTAGTGATAAGGGAACTGGGGCTCAGGGGAGGCAAGTGACTTGTCCGAGGTTACACAGTGAGTGGCTGGCCTGGCCTCCCTGGTCCTTTGCCCACCCGTTGCCGACTGCAGTCAGGCACTTTGCTTCCTCTCTGCCCCTCTTGTTGATCCCATTACTCTGGGGAAAGGACCCGGCAAAAACATTGGCCTTTCTCATAGGCACATCCCCCTGATGCTCAGGGCCACAGAGCGGTGGCAGGGAGGAGAAGAGAGACCCAGTGGATGCCAGCCTATTCTCTCTCACCCCACCTCCCCCTGCAGGGCGCAAGATGCGGGTGTACCAGCAAGAAGAGGCCCTTGGCAGCCCTGAGGCCCATGCTGTCTTCCTAGAGCCAAGCCAGGCGACAGAACAGGCCCTGAGAACAGCAGAGCCTAGGCCGCTGGAGCTGCCTGGGCCCACCCGAGTGGGCCTCGAGGGGCCTGAGCGGAGGCGCTTCTCAGCCTCTGAGCTGATGACCCGGTTGCACTCTTCCCTGCGCCTGGGACGGAATTCGGCAGCCAGGGCACTGACCCCAGGGTCAGGCCCTGGAGCTGCTGCCCGGGAAGGTACAGCCTCCTCCCCTGGGCCCTAAGAACAGCCCAAGAGCCAGACGCGGGGTGGGGCACAGCTCACGCGCACTGGATACCTGAGACTGGGGCCTGGTCAACTGGAGTGTGGTGGTGCCCCGGTGCCCAGCGCCACTCTTGGGGCCACCCTCCCTCAGCTCTTGCCCCCTCCAGGGAAAGCGTCTGGAAGAGAGTCGCGCAGTGTAGAGATGCGGGTGGACGCTACGGCGATGCCGGCTCTTGTTGACCTGAGCGGGGGCCACGGCAGCTGGCCCGAGCCCAGGTACCACCTCCCACTGCGGCCTTGGGTCCGAGGCGGGGAACAGGTGAAGAAGGGCCCTGACACTCCCTTTCTTAGGCTAGATGCGCAGGAAGAGCCGGCTCCGGGTTCCAGAAGCGCCAGCGAGCGGCGCCAGTCACGGTTCCTCCTTAACTGTACGTGGGAGGGGGTCACCGAGGAAGGGTCTGGGGGCTTTGGTGTACTGGGAAACTGGGGTTTGGAGAGTTGAGAGGTAGGGCTCTTGTGAGAGGGAGAGAATTGAACTCTCAGTATCCAGCACAGGGGCTAGCACGCAATTGGTGCTCAAGTAGTGTTCGTGGAATGAGTGAGTGAATTAATGAATTCACTGAGTCCCGCTATCCGAACCATCGGAAAGCCTGGTTAAGCGAGGCGGGCCCTCGGGGGAGCCTGGGAAGAGCCGGGCAGGGATGGCGGGCGCCCCACGGCCCTCCCCCGCCCCTCTCCCCGCCCAGCGGTCCTCTACCAGGAATATAGCGACGTGGCCAGCGCCCGCGAACTGCGGCGGCAGCAGCGCGAGGAGGAGGGTCCGGGGGACGAGGCCGAGGGCGCGGAGGAGGGGCCCGGGCCGCCGCGCGCCAACCTCTCCCCGAGCAGCTCCTTCCGGGCGCAGCGCTCGGCGCGAGGCTCCACCTTCTCGCTGTGGCAAGACATCCCCGACGTGCGCGGCAGCGGCGTCCTGGCTACGCTGAGCCTGCGCGACTGTAAACTGCAGGAGGTGGGCGCCGGGACCCGGCGGGCGGGGCCGGCGGGACTGCCAGCCGTGGGAGGCGGTCCTGGGGCCCAAAGAGGCCGGGGCAACATAAGGGGCGGGGTCAGGAGTAGGTGGTCCGCGGACTCTGCGGCGACGCGGGCCGCAGGGGTACCCGGCCAGCGGGACTACAAACTGCAGTAGGTGGGCATGGGATCCAGCGGGGAAAGAGGGACCACAAAAGAGGGGCTGTCAATGGGGAAGATGGGTCTAGAACACGACAAGGTGAGGCTGGATGCAAGCGAGGACGCAGGAGCCCTGGAGTCAAAGGCGAGTGGGGAAGCTCGATGGAGGGGCGTTGTCAACGGGGCAAGGCCTAGGATAGGGCAGGGCCAGAGGAAGGGCGGAATCTGGCTGGGCCTTATGACAGAGAACACTGAAAGCGGGGACTGGGATGGGGGAGCCATGCAGAGCGCAAAACGCAAGGTGCGCGCAGGACCTAGCGAGAAGAGCAGGGGCGGGGTCGGAGGGGGGCGGGGCTAATGGGAGGGCGCACCAGGGAGGGGCAGGGCCATCAGAAGACTAAGGCCCGGCTGGATGGGCGGAGCTAGGGGCGCAAACCAGGGCTGCAGTAGGGTTTGGACAATCGCAAGAAGCAGGAGGCGTGTCTCCGAACCCCATCTGGCGCCAGATCCTGGGTGAGGCTAGAGAAGGGGAGGCGACACAGGAGTGCAGCTACGTCTGAGGAGGTGGTGTCCAGGGCTTGGGGTGTGCGTGGTGGGCGAAGCGGTCGCATTCAGCGTGGGCTGGTTCCGCCTTTTCAATCCTGCGTCCGCCCTCACTCAGGCCAAATTTGAGCTGATTACGTCCGAGGCCTCATACATCCACAGCCTGTCGGTGGCCGTGGGCCACTTCTTAGGCTCGGCCGAGCTGAGTGAGTGTCTGGGGGTGCAGGACAAGCAGTGGCTGTTCTCCAAACTGCCCGAGGTCAAGAGCACCAGCGAGAGGTGAGGGAGTGGTCTGGCCTCGCCGGGAGTCAGGGACCGAGCCTGGGCTCCCATATCTGGGGTCTCATCCTGGTGCTGGCCCTGACCCCTCTCTGACCTTTCAGGTTCCTACAGGACCTGGAGCAGCGGTTGGAGGCCGATGTCCTGCGCTTCAGCGTGTGCGATATTGTGTTGCACCACTGTCCGGCCTTCCGCCGCGTCTACCTGCCCTATGTCACCAACCAGGCCTATCAGGAGCGCACCTACCAGCGGCTGCTGTAGGGCTGGGGGCTCTGAAAGGGGAGGTGGGGGAGGATAGGGGAGTCTCAGGCAGCAGTAGCCGCAGAGGACTGGGTGAGGAAGGGTGACCTGGGAGGGGAAGGGTACCTGAGAAGGGCTCTCTCCTGAGAACGCACCTCAAGGACAAATGGGGTGGCTGGAGTTGTGGAT
The DNA here is from genome assembly GCF_937001465.1 of Orcinus orca. Lineage (NCBI taxonomy): Eukaryota > Metazoa > Chordata > Mammalia > Artiodactyla > Delphinidae > Orcinus > Orcinus orca. The sequence goes on from NC_064559.1 coordinate 200,385,943, forward strand.
CCAGAAGTTCAGGGTCACCTGTGATCGCAGACCCTCCCCCTCCCCATTTTCCAGCCTGGAGAACCCCAAATTCCCCAGCATCCTGGCTCGCCTGGAGGAGTCTCCCGTGTGCCAGCGTCTGCCCCTCACCTCCTTCCTCATCCTGCCGTTTCAGAGGATCACCCGCCTCAAGATGCTGGTGGAGGTACCTAGAGGGCACCAGGCTGTGGGGAGGGCTGGGTGGGGGAGATGCTGCTGTGCCCTCTGCAGCCCCTTCCGGGCACCCACAGCTGGGCAGGGTCACTGGGAGAGGTCACAGCCTGCCTCACTGTGCTGACCCCACCCTCCAGAACATCCTGAAACGGACAGCACAGGGTTCAGAAAACGAAGACATGGCCACCAAGGCCTTCAACGCACTCAAGGAGGTGAGCTCGGCAGGGCGGGGGATGTCTGGCTTCCAAGGGCCTCCCCGGAATCCCTGTGTGCCTCTAAAGGAGCCCCAGCCTTCAGAGTCTCTGGTCCCCAGGTGGGAGCCTGAGGCTGGGCTCTGGGAGCCGGGGTAGGGGGCGCTGCAGGTGACCCACCTCTGGTCTCCCCAGCTGGTGCAAGAGTGCAATGCCAGTGTGCAGTCCATGAAGAGGACGGAGGAGCTCATCCACCTGAGCAAGAAGATCCACTTTGAGGGCAAGGTGCGTGACCTCAGCCGATAGGATGGGGCACGCGAAGGGGCAGCCCTGTCTCCTCCTTCCCTGGGGGCTGCAAGCCAGTTCATCACTGTCCAGCCCTCCCATCCCCTGCCCTGTGCTCTCTGCCCTGCCGCCCCCGGCCTGACCTGGGCTCCCGCTTGCCTCCTCTATCGTCCCAGATCTTCCCGCTGATCTCGCAGGCCCGCTGGCTGGTTCGGCACGGGGAGCTGGCGGAGCTGGCCCCGCTGCCCGCGGCACCCCCTTCCAAGCTGAAGCTATCCAGCAAGGCGGTCTACCTGCACCTCTTCAACGACTGCCTGCTGCTCTCCCGGAGGAAGGAGTGAGTCGGGGCGGGGGTGGGTGTAGGTGAGAGTGGAGCTCTCTTCTTCCCCGCCAACGGGCTCACAATCAGTCCATCTGACAGGCTGTGCTCCCAGGGCTCCCTGAGCCTTGGAGGTTCCCCTAGGAAAGGCAGAGCCAGGGCAAGTCCATCTTCTGGACCTGAGAATCAAGGGCTGAACTGTGTGCCAAGAACTTTGAAGCTGCTCTGAGCTTAAGCTAATTGGAGCAGAGATTAAAAGCACAACCCTAGAGTCCCAGTCTCCCCTGAGTCATAATGATACTAATCAACATTTACTGAGCGTGTATTCTGTTCCAGGCATGCTATGTGGATTGTTCCCTTTAATCCTCTAATCATCTTCCTGAGAAGTAGTCTCCCTTGTTTTTCTCAAGATCATGGAGCTAGTAAGTGCAGGAGCCAGGAGGAGGCCAGGTCTGTCTGATGCCAGATCGCAGGCTCTTAACTATTGTACTGTCCTGTCTTCCATATGTAAAATAGAAGGGAGATTCAATGTGATGATATGTGAAGAGTTTAGCAGAGTGCCTGGTACATAATGAACATTCACTCAGCATTAGCCTTGATTATTATGTTTGGGATGAGGGAGAGACTTCTGGAATGATGTAAGCCTTAAGGCTGGATGGGACATCTTATGCCATGAAAAGGATGGACATCTTATGCCATGAAAAGGATGGACATCCTATGCCGTGAAAAGAGTTCATTGCTGATTTACTCATTCATGCAATGACGCATCACTGAATCCCTGTTCTATACTGGGCCCTCCAAAGTGTGTAGGAGCTCTCAGACCAGTGAAAATACATCCTGATAACCACCTGTTCAGGGTTTTGATGGAAGGGGGTAGTATACTGTAGTATCCCGTGGTGTGGGGTGAGAATCAGTAAAGTTTCACAGAGGAAGGAACATCTGAGTTGGGTTTTGAAGGATAAGTAGGAGTTTTTCAGGTAGAGGAATTTGGGGGAATATAGCCAAGTCACAGAAGGGTACAAGAGCAGAGTATGTTTGGGAGACGATGAAGCCTAGTATGGCTGGATTTATAGAGGGGAAGGGCAGGAGAAGGAAGTTGGGATGTTGAAAGTCATGGCAGGGAGGCTAGACTTTCTGAAGGCAGTAGGGAACATGGGGAGTTAAGCAGAGGCGTGATATTTACTCCAGGCCAATTTGGAGAATGGGCTGGAAGGGCAGAGACCAGAAGCTCTTGTGACTGCCCAAATGAGAGTAGATGCTCCAGAAGTGGTAATGGGCTTGGGGATAACTGGATTCTGGGGACAATAAGGAGGTAGACAGACAGGACACAGCTACTGGTTGGGTGTCGGGGGAGAGGGAGGAAAGAGGTGAGAATGAGGACTGCGTCTCCTTTTGGGCAACTTGGTGGCGTCTTTCACTGGAATGGGGAACAGTGGAGGGACCTGGTTTGGGGTAGGAGATACTGGTTTTGTTTAGATGGGTTGAGACGAAGGAATTTATGGAACATCCTTGACCCACCCACCCACGCATCCTTCCCACAAGGGTTTATCAGACCCAAACAGTGGGCCTGGCAGTGTTGGGCGCTGGGATACAGCGGCAAACGAGACAAAGTTCAGCTTCTCTACCAGTTAGAGAGTCAGACACGAAACAGTCCATAGATCTCATCAGGGGAGATGCCCAGTTGGTTCTTTGGAGCAGAGCCTCCAGGAAGAGGTTCAGAGAGAAGTGAAAAGTGTGCCTGGGGGCCAGGGACTGGTCTCCATCACCTTCCACCTCTGTCAGTGAGCCAGCACGAATGCAGCCCCCGTTCCTTTTAGGGACTTTGCTGGCTGCCCTGTGCAGCCAGGTTTCTTTGAGGAGGGTCCTAGAGGGACAGGTGACCCCTTCTCCTCTCTTGCAATCAGAACTCACCTCGTCCTGAGGGTGGGGGCCGGGCTGACCTCGCCTCCTCTGGTCCTGCAGGCTGGGGAAATTCGCTGTCTTCGTCCACGCCAGGATGGCTGAGCTGCAGGTGAAGGACCTAAGCCTGAAGCTCCAGGGCATCCCTGGCCACGTGTTCCTCCTTCAGCTCCTCCATGGGCAGCACACTAAGCACCAGTTCCTGCTGAGGGCCCGGACAGAGTGAGTGGGATTGGGTGTGGGGAGAGGACCCCCCGGCAGGCACAAGGCCTTTATCTCTGGCTTCAGGATGGTGGCATAAGGCTGGACATGGGCAGAGCTGGCATCCAGGGTGTCCTGCACCTGTTCCGTTCTTATGCTCAGAGCTGGGTGGGCACCGGCTTGGGAACAGGGCCGTGGGTGGGCCCTGGGGTAGAGAAGACCTGATTCTGGGTCCCAGGTCTGGACATCGTATCCAGTTCTCCCAGCTCCGGTTTCACCACCCTGGCCCTGGGAGACTGCACTTTGCATGTTGTGACAACTCAGCCCCCCTTTCCCTAGAAGTGAGAAGCAGCGATGGATCTCAGCCATGTGCCCCTCTACCCCCCAGGAGGACAGGGAGGTCATCAGCGAGGGGGAAGGTAACAGCCTGCCCCCTACCCCCACTAGAGCCACATTCCCTGGGCTGGGTACCTCATTGCTCTCCCCTTTCCTCCAGCCCCGGGTGTCCTGTTGCCAGCAGGGCTAGTGCGAAGAGAGATCAACTGGCCTGGGGCAGGCAGGGGAAGCTCTGTGAAAGCTTGAAGGATGGGTAGGCTTGACATAGGACAGACCAACCTCCACGTGCACAGGTAGCACCCTGGAGATGACATAGCCTTTTACATCCTCCCATTTCGTCCCCATTTTACAAGTTAGAAAACAGATTCAGAAAGGTAAAGTGACTTGTCCAAGTTCAGCTAGTAAGTGGCAGAGCTGGGACTGGAACCCAGGTCTGCCTCTAGCGTTGCATCAGTTGCAAAGAGGACGGAAACCAGAGTGGCTGGGGCATGGGGGTGGGGGTGGTAGGATGAGGGATCTGCTCTGTTGAGCCAGAGGCTTCTCTGGGTATGAAATGAGGCTGGTAAGCTAGGGTGCGGCCCAATCAGAGAGCATCTTGGTGTAGTGGGTACCAGGTAGCTTTGGAAGGTTTCTGAGAGAGGGTGTTAAGGCTAAGCTAATGAAGGGGAAGGTAGGGAACTCACTTCCACCCAGTACCTTCCATGTGCCAGGGTGCTAGGGGCTTTGTATATGCCTTTATTTTATTTAATCCTCATGACGATCCTATTAGTCATTAGTCAAAAATCCTATTCATTTTTCCTATCTGAGAAAACTGAGGCCCAGGAATGTTAGGTAACCTGCAAGGTCATACAGCCAATAAGCTGGTCTAGCCCCAAGGCCTGTGGTTTTCCCGATACTCCCAGCCCACCTAGTGTGGTAGACGCAGCTGAGGGCCTGGACTGGAGCTGATTCTCTGACTTGAGCTAGAGGTCCTGTTTGGGTTGGAGGGTAAACTTCCCACTCCAAAGAGGTGGTCAGGGAAGGCCCCTGAAGGATGGGGAGGGGCAGCCATGAAAAGATCTGGGGACAATCATTCCTGGAAGGCGGAACAGCCAGTGCAAAGGCCCTGAAGGAGGAGGGAGCCTAGAGTGTTTGAGGGACAGCAGGGTGACAAGTGTGACTGAGCTTCATGAGCGAAGGAGAGAGGGGAAGATGAGGGAGGTGAGGAGGTTAGCAAGGGGGGCCACACCAGGCTGTGTAGGGCTTTGTAGGCTGTGGGGAGGACTTTGGATTTTATTCTAAGAGGAGCGGGAAGCCCTGGAGGATTATAAATGGGGGAGTGATGTGGCTTGAATCTCAGCTGAGAAGGAGGGACTGGAGGGAACACCAGAGTAGCATGAGGGGACATACAAAGGGACCATTACTGTTTTGTGGGGGCTTTCCGGGGGCAGTTAGACCAGGAAGTCAGGAACAAAGTATTGAATTGAGCTGGGAAGATGAGAGCCCAGGCACAGAAGCAGTATTGAAGCCGGGAGAGACTGGATTCACCTAGAACTTGTGTTTAGGGTCAGAGAAAAGAGTGGCCAGGGTGGACAGAGGAAAAGCAGCAGCAGAGACTACCCTCCCAGCCCTTATTTGCTCCTGCTGCCTCTCCCTGCCTCCCCCTGCCCCATCCTACCCTGGGGACTCCCTCACTCTCCCTTGGGCTCTCAGACCGCCCCCAGGTTCAGTGTGTCAGGACATACAAGGCACTGCAGCCAGACGAGCTGACCTTGGAGAAGACTGACATCCTGGCAGTGAGGACCCGGACCAGTGATGGTGAGAGGGGCCTCCTGGGAAGGCCGCCCTGATGGGGCTTCGGTGGCAGGAAGTAGCTAGGTAGCTAAGACTGCACAGGAAAAAGGTTATGCAAGTGTTGGTCAACCACAGCATTCAAGAATCAAGTTAAAAAAAATAAATAAATAAAATAAATTAAAAAAAAAGAATCAAGTTAGACAAGGGGAGGAACTTCCGGCTTGCAAAGATTAGGATTGAGAGTAACTGATGAGGGAGAGTGGGAAATCCCTTCTGAGAGGATGTCGGGAAAAACAGGTCAGAAGCTCATCTACAAGTCTGCTAGAGGCATGCTCCTTCCGGGATCTGGGGGATGCTGAGATGATGTCACCTCGGCCCCGGGGCTGCAGACGAGGCTTGTATCAGGGCCTAGGTGTTTCCTCGCAGACCTAGCCCAGGTGTTCCTTTGATGCCACTGATGCAACTCCTGGCCTATGTGCCCTTAGGCTGGCTGGAGGGGGTCCGCCTGGCAGATGGTGAGAAAGGGTGGGTGCCCCAGGCCTACGTGGAAGAGATCAGCAGCCTCAGTGCCCGCCTCCGAAACCTCCGGGAAAATAAGCGGATCACAACTGCCGCCAGCAAACTGGGGGAGCCCGTGTGATGGGCAGCCATGGCCTGGGACACCTGCTCCACACCCGGCTCCTGGACAGGCCTGGAGGGGGCCTGCAGTGTCTCCATGCCCCAAGATGCTGGCACTGGGACTTCTGTTCCGAGACCTAGCATTGAGAGTACAGGCTGGACACAGGAGGGGCTCTCCCCTGTCATACTACTCAGTGTCCACAATTCAGGGACGAGGGTAGTTTCTTCCTCTGGCTTGGGGGCCACAACTTGTGACCTCTGATATCTGGCAAGGGCTGGGGCCCTCTCCCTTTCCTGCCCTCGACACTGCCTGACTCTTGGTCCCTCTGGCAGGGACCTGGCTGGCAATGGCTGTGGTGCTGCTGGGTACTGGGACCTGTACATGTATATATATCTGGAGTCTTCTGGCCTGAGCCTGTGTGGGCCCTGGTTGCTGTGACCTGTCTGTAAATAAAGTCCCATAATGCCTTTGCTTGGAGTCTGTGAGCCTTTTGGTGCTGCCTCCACCCCAGCCCTATTTCCCCAGCTAAAGATCAGGAGGGTCTCTGGCTGCCTCCCACTGGGCATTGGCCCTTCTGTAGAGTTTACCTCTTAACCAGAGGAGGGTGAGAGAGGGGCTCTATATCAGTTAGGCTGCTTCGGGCTGCAATTAACAAAATATCAGATTCAAACAGTCTTAAATATTAAAGAGAATATATTAGTTCTTGGATTTTTTTCTTACAGCTTCTTTAACAAATTAGCACAAACTAGATGACTTAAAACAACAGAAATTTATTCCATCGCAATTCTGACCAGAAGTCTGAAATCAGTATCATTGAGCCAAAATCCAGGTGTCGGCCGGGCTGTGCTCTGTCTTGTAGAGGAGATGTGCTCTAGGGGAGAATTGTTCCCTGGCCTCTTCCAGCTTCTGGTGGCTGCCAGCATTCTATGGCTTGTGGCCGCATCACTCTACTCTCTGCCTCCGCGGTCACATTGCCTTCTTTGTGTGTCTGTCTAATCTCCCTCTGCCTCCCTCCTATAAGAATACATATGGTTGGGGCATCCCTGGTGGCACAGTGGTTAAGAATCCGCCTGCCAATGCAGGGGACATGGCTTCGAGCCCTGGTCCGGGAAGATCCCACGTGCAGCTAAGCCCGTGCGCCACAACTACTGAGCCTGCGCTCTAGAGCCTGCGAGCCACAACTACTGAAGCCCATGAGCCTAGAGCCCATGCTTGGCAACAAGAGAAGCCACTGCAATGAGAAGCCTGGTCACTGCAACGAAGAGTAGCCCCTGCTCGCCACAACTGGAGAAAACCTGTGCGCAGCGGCAAAGACCCAACACAGCCAAAAATAAAATAAATAAATTTAAAAAAAAATAAAAGAATACATGTGGTTGCATTTGGGGCACACCCAGATAATCTCCCCATCCTATAATCCTTAATTTAAATCCCATCTGCAAAGAACCCCCCTCCCCTGCCTTTGTCCTATAAGATAACATTCACAGGTTCCAGGGATTAGAATGTGGATATCTTTTTGGGGGGGAGCATTTCTCAGCCAACTGAGAAGTGTAGTGGCAGGATGGGCTTCAGGCAAGGCTTGATCCAGTGGCTCATTGATGTCACTGACAACCCAGCTTTTTCCATTTCTCTACACTGTTTTCCCTATAATTGGCTTCATCCTAAGGCTTCCAGGGGCTTCTTCATTTACATCCAAAATGGAGGAAGAGAATTGTCTTTGTCCTAGCATTCCCTGTCAAAGTCCCGGGATGTTTTAGACCTGCTTGGGTCACATTGCTACCTCTGGGCTGATCACGGTGGCCAAGGAATGGTGTGTGCTAATAGACCTAGCCTAAGTCATGTGCTTTATCTCTGGAACCAGGTTATATTCTCTGGAACCCCAATGGATCCCCAAGTGGAATCTGATGGCTGCTGCAAAGGAGGAGTAGGTGCTAGGGAGGCCAATGTTCACTGAAACCCAAGTCACCCAAGAGAGTGGAAGGACCTGGGAATAATGAGCTTGGAGATGTGTACGCACCTGAGGGGATAGGAGCATCCTTCATCTCTCAAGAGGAGGTCATGGGGCAAAGGAAACAAATGAGTTAGGGTGGTCCGAGAGGGCAAACATGGGCAGATGGGAAGAAGCTCAGACCCATGAAGAAGGCTTTGGGAATGACTTTCTAACATGAGATGGTGCAGGGAAGGTGGAATGTATGGGCTAAGGGGACAGACAGATTTGAATTTGAATGCTGGTTCATTTATATCCTGTATGATTTTTTTATTTTTTGGGCCACATTGGGAGTGCAGAGTCTTAACCACTGGACTGCCAAGGAAGTCCCCCGTATGACTTTTTTTTTATTAATTAATTTATTTATTTTTGGCTGCATTGGGTCTTCGTTGCTGCGCGTGGGCTTTCTCTAGTTGCAGTGAGCAGGGGCAACTCTTTGTTGCGGTGCGCGGGCTTCTCATTGCGGCGACTTCTCTTATTGCAGAGCACGGGCTCTAGGCACACGGGCTTCAGTAGTTGTGGCACGTGGGCTCAGTAGTTGAGGCTCGCAGGCTCTAGAGCGCAGGCTCAGTAGCTGCGGCGCACGGACTTAGTTGCTCTGCGGCATGTGGGATCTTCCTGGACCAGGGCTTGAACCCGTGTCCCCTGCCTTGGCAGGCGGATTCTTAACCACTGCGCCACCAGGGAAGCCCCCCCGTATGAGTTTTTAAAATATAGCTTTTACTTTGGAATAATTTTAGGTTTACAGAAACGTTGCGGGATTATACAGAGAGTTCTGTATACCCCTTATGCAGTTTCCCCTAATGGTAACATCTTACATGACCATGGAACAGTTGTCAAAACTAAGAAACCAACGCTGGTACATGACTATTAACTGAACTCTAGATTTTCTTCCGATTTCACCAGTTTTTCCACTAATGTCCTTTTTTTTTGTTCCACGAGCCAGTCCATGTTCCCACATTGCATGCAGTTGTCACGTCTCCTTAGACACCTCTAGTCTGTGACCGTTTCTTAGTCTTTCCTTGTTTCTCATGACCTTGACAATTTTGAGGAGTTCTGGTCAGTATCTTGTTAGACTGTCCCTCTGTTTGGGTTTGTGTGATGCTCGTGACTGGGCAGGAGCTGTGGGTTTGGGGAAAGAAGACCACAGAGGTGAAGTGCCCTTCTTGTCACATCATCCCAGGAGGCACGTCATGTCCCCATGACTTATTACTGGTTGTGTTAACCTTGATTACATGGTTGAGTTTGGTGTCTGCCAGCCTTTTCCACTGTGAAGTAACTATTTTCTCCTTTTCACAGTCTGTTATTTGAAGCAAGTGGAGCCCACACTCAAGTTGGGGGGAAGCCATACTCCACCTCCTGGAAGCTATATCTACATATATTATTTTGAATTCTTCTGTTAGGAAGATTTTTCCTCCTCCCACCTCCCCCTCCCCCCATTTATTTCTATCAGCGTGGACCCATGCCTTTATCTATTTTATTCTTTGGGTTATAATTCAATACTAAGTTATTTATTTTATTGTTCAGATTGTTCCAGCTTTGGCCATTGGGAACTCTGTCAGATTAGCTCCTGTGTCTGTGATATCCCCCATCCTTTTTTTTTCTTTTTGAGCATTTCCTTACTTTCTGGCACACGATGCTCCAGGTTCATGTTGTATTTTCCCTTTCTCAGCACCAGAATCAGCCATTTCTCTAAGGAGCATGGTTCCTTTTACTGAAGGGTGGTGTTTAGAAACTAAGATCTGGGCACTGGATGTGCTCATTGCTATTGAGGTGTCACTGTTTCTAGGCCCTTTCATCAGACAGAGGTAGGAAAAAAAATATATATATATATATATACACACACACAAAATATGATTTTAGGCAAGATGCATAATGGCTCTAAACCTCAGTTTCCACCTCTGCAAAAGGGGGATGGTGATAATAGTACCTACTTCACGGAGCCACTGTGAAATAAAGTATGTAAGGTTGACACAGTGCCTGGTCCATAAGAAATTGCAGAAAATGGTGGCTTTTATTGTGAGAGCTGCATAGCCAAAACACGGGAGCCCTTGTGAGGTGGTGAGGCCTCTGTTTCTTGAGGATTTAAGGAACTCGGAAAGTCCAGGAATGGGACTTCCCTGCACTGAGTAAAGACCAAACGGCCCCTCTGCTTCTTCCAGTGCTGAATCTGCACGGAGATAGCCAAGGTTGGCACCAGGTTGGCAAAGCAGAGGAAACAAGCGCTCCTCATTCAACCTGCCCTGGCACATCTGGCTGACACCGGAGTCTGGGCTAGGCTGCTGGGAGCTGGCGGGGGCAGGGGGTGGCTCTCTTTGGGGCCGTGCTGCCGGGCAGAGAGGCAGGCTGCAGAGGGTCCCATGGGGTCTACTTCAGGAAGTATATCCAGGCAAGCCATCTTGGGGGAGCCCCTCTTTCAGTGGTACCTCTGCCCAGTAGGCTGTGCCCTGGCATCTGGCCTTGACCAAGGACCCAGGGCCCTGCCCCTGCTTGCTGCAGGAGACGGAGGGAGGTGGGGGTGCTATTGGGCAGGACAGGAGATGGGTGGGCATGTCTGGGGCAGGGGTTTTGGGCCCCTGAGGCTGTCTGCTCAGCCAGTGTCCAAGCCGTGGGCTTCCAGGAGCTCATCTCAAAGGCTTCCCGCCCAGTGCCAAGCCCCTTCTGCAGTGACTGAGGGGATCCTGCTGTTCTCCGCCCCCCCAATAGTTCCCAAACTCTGAACCTATTGTTTAGAAGACTTTATCCTGAAATGAATTGAGAAAGAAACTTATTCAATTGTTCATTTTTAGGGCACAGTGAGGTTTCAGGGTGAACCAGGAGCCAAGCTTCAGCCCCAGCAGGCGCTTACCTCCGGGGCAGCCAGCATGGAGCCCACAGCACAGAGATATTCACCTTTCTTTGTTCATTCTCTCCCTCCCTCCTCTCTCTCCCTCTCTCCCTCTTTGTGCTTTTTTTTTTTTTTTTTAATATAGTTTAACTTATTGCAGTCTATTTATTTTATTAAATTTTATTTATTTTGGGCTTCCCTGGTGGTGCAGTGGTTGGGAGTCTGCCTGCCAATGCAGGGGACACGGGTTTGTGCCCCGGTCCGGGAAGATCCCACATGCCGCGGAGCGGCTGGGCCCGTGAGCCATGGCCGCTGAGCCTGCGCGTCCGGAGCCTGTGCTCCACAACGAGAGAGGCCACAACAGTGAGAGGCCCGCGTACCGCAAAAAAAAAAAAAAAAAAAATATATATATATATATATATATATATATATATATATATATATATATATGTTTATTTCTTTATTTTTGGCTGCATTGGGTCTTCGTTGCTGCGCGCGCGGGCTTTCTCCAGTTGTAACGAGCGGGGGCTACTCTTCATTGCAGTGTGCGGGCTTCTCATTGTGGTGGTTTCTCTTGTTGTGGAGCACGGGCTCTAGGCACGCAGGCTTCAGTAGTTGTGGCTCGCGGGCTCTAGAGCGCAGGCTCTGTAGTTGTGGCCCACGGGCTTAGTTGCTCCGCGGCATGTGAGATCTTCCCGGACCAGGGCTTGAACCCGTGTCCCCTGCATTAGCAGGCAGATTCTTAACCACTGCGCCGCCAGGGAAGCCCTACTGCTGTCTGTTTAGAGTTAATTTTGTTACAGTTTATTTTTTGGCCACACCACGTGGCTTGTGGGATCTTAGTTCCTCAACCAGGGATCGAACCCGGGCCCCCAGTAGTGGAAGTGCCGAGTCCTAACCACTGGACTGCCAGGGAAGTCCCCTTCTGTGCTTCGTTCTAATCCCCTTCATTCTCCTCTCTCTCATTTGTGTCGCCTGTGGGCCAGGTGGGCTCAGACAGCCTCCTCTTACCCTAATTGGTGAGACAGACAAGTGAACAGATGCAGTGCGGGGGCTACCAGACAGTTTTGAGAGTAGGGCAGGATGTGGGGCAGCAGGAACTCTCCTACTCTGCTGGCAGTGTGTAAACTGGCACAACTACTTTGGAAAACAGTTTGGCTGCATCTGCTAACGCCGAGTACATGCCCACCCTATGACCCAGTAATTTCACTTCTTTCTTTGTTGTTGTTGTTGTTTTTTTTAAAATATATATATATATATATATATATATATATATATATATATATATATATATATATATATATATGGTTTGTTTATTTATTTATTTTGGCTGCACCAGGTCTTAGTTGTGGCATGTGGGATCTTCGTTACGGTGTGCGGGATCTTTTTAAGTTGCAGCATGCGGGATCTTTTTTAGTTGTGGCATGCGGTATCTAGTTCCCTGACCAGGGATCAAACCTGGGCCCCCTGCATTGGGAGCACAGAGTCTTACCCACTGGACCACCAGGGAAGTCCCTTGCTTCTTTCTTTGCATATACGCCCAACAGAAATCTGTACACACGTGCCCCCCAAAACACGAACTATTTAAAATGTTCTTAGCAGTACTGTTCATTAACTGGCAAAAATACTGGAAATTACCCAAATGCTCATCGATGGTGAAATGGATAAATTCTGGTCTAGTCACACATGGGAATGCTATGAGTATTACCGTTCACATTGGAACAGTAATGAGAATAAACCATCGGCAACTATGCGTAAAGAGAGAGAGAAGCCAGACGCAAAAGGGGACTTCTTAGATAATTGTTTTTGCATAAAGTACAGAAACAGGCAAAACTAATTGAGGGGTAGAGGTCAGGGTGGGGATGCCCTGGGGCAGGACTAGTAACTTATGGGGAAGGAGTCTGATGATGCTGTTTATACAGGCTGTTCATTTGGGGACAATCCATTCAGCTAACCACTCAAGATCTGTGTACTTTATACCTGTGAGTAAACTTCAACAGAAACTTAACCCTGGTGAGAGGAACCCTGGGGCCGTGGGTGGGCAAATAAGGGAGCAGCCAGCTCTTACAAGGGATCAGGGCAGGCTTCCTGGAGGTGGTGTCACCCAAGCTACAACTTGAAAAGCTGAAATGGAGGTGGCAGGACAAGGACACAGCAGAGCAGAGATACCCAGGATTTGCCCTCCTCTGGGAACCAGCGGCTTGAGGAGAAGCTGTTTCCTGTCAGGAAGAGAGAAGGAGTCAGTGGCTCGAGTCCTTGACCTGACCTTGACTTTGGCCTGCTCCTGATTTGCTTCCATGTGAGAGGGTCCAAGGATCATTCTTGCTCCAGTATTCTTTCTGGGTTTACACGGAGGCTCAGCTTCTGATTCCAACAGAGCTTAGCTGTGATTCAGAACCTCCCAGGATTAGGAATCTACGTGGCTGGAAAATGATCCTTTCTGCAGATGAAGGAAGTTTGGTAAGAAAGGTCTTTGGAATTTGAAAGTTCATCATGGAGGCAGGAGTGGCAGGACCTGGACCTGAAATCCTTTGAGCACCTGCTGTGGGCCCGGGACAGACAGACACTCTGCCATCCAGTGACTCCAAAGATTTCCACAGCCACCTAACTCTGCAGGGCACTGGAAGGATGGGAGGAAATGCTTTATAAACTGTGAAGTGCAGTGTACTTGGACAAGACCTAAAACACTTCAACACCTCACTGAATGGTTGAGCAGCCCGTGTGCATGGTGTGGGTAGTTTGGGGCTGGGGCATGGTGTGGAAATTAAACCTGAAGGATGCCACCCATGAACCTGTTATTAGAGCAATGATAAAATACCAGGTACCGGGCTTCCCTGGTGGCGCAGTGGTTAAGAATCCGCCTGCCAATGCAGGGGGACACGGGTTCAAGCCCTGGTCCGGGAAGATCCCACATGCCGCGGAGCAACAAAGCCCGTGCGCCACAACTACTGAGCCTGCGGTCTAGAGCCCATGAGCCACAGCTACTGAGCCTGCGTGCCACAACTACCGAAGCCCGTGCACCTAGAGCCCGAGCTCCGCAACACGAGAGGCGACGCAATGAGAAGCCTACGCACCGCAACGAAACAGTAGCCCCTGCTTGCCGCAACTGGAGAAAGCCCTCGCACAGCAATGAAGATCCAACGCAGCCAAAAATAAATAAATAAATAAATGTATTAAAAAAAAAAAAATACCAGGTACCATTTACTGACCACTTACCAAGCCCTGGGATAAGGCCTGTATGTCCATCTTCATGTTAAGTGGGTATTGTTGATTCCATTTTACAGAGAAGACTGACACTCAAAGAGAAAGGCACGGGGGACTTCCCTGGTGGTCCAGTGGCTAAGATTCCGCACTTCCACTGCAGGGGGCGTGGGTTTGATCCCTGGTCAGGGAACTAAAATCCCACATGCTGCGAGGTGTGGCCAAAAAAAAAAAAAAAAAAGTCCTTTAAAAAAAAAAGGGAGAGAAAGGCACCATGTGAGTCCAGAAACGAGAACCCCATGCGGTCTCACTGCCCTGTCCATCTTTCTAGTTGGTCTTTAGACTACAAGCTCATTCCAGCCTCGGGGCTTTTGCCCTGGCTGCTCACTCCTTCTGGCATGTTCTCCCTTCAGATATTCAGGTCTGGCCCCTTCTTGTTATTCAGAACTTGGCTCAAATGCCACCTCCTCAGGAGCCCTTCCATAATCACCGTGGCATACATGGTCTCCCTACCTCCCCTCTTGCCACTCTGGGATTCCTTGTTTATTTATCTGTTGACCTGTTGACTGTCACTGCCCCATTGGACTGTGAGCTCCACCAGGGCAGGGACCCCGGCTGTGGCCACAGTGCCGCATGCAGCGTCTGGGACAGAGGAGACACTCAGCAAATGTTTGTTGAGGGGCTTAAGGGGATTCGAACCCAGCTCCACGTGACTCCTGAGCCTGAGGTCTCTGTGTCCCCTCGCACCTGCTCCGCCCCTCGGTTCCCACACCACACCCCTGCTAGGAGCCACATGGTGGCAGTGGGGCAGGGGGTGAGCACAGGTGTCCTCAGGCTGCGGATGAGGCTGCCCTGGGCGCCAGGAGACCAGCTCAGCCACTGTTGCTGCCCTGACCTGGAATTGAACCTGGGCTCAGCTCTCACTTCCTGTCCCTGAGTGATCCTTCCCCATTCCAGGGTCCTTCTCTCTGGGCCTCAAGTGTCCGCCCAAGATTATATTTCTGACACTCCTCAGAGGAAGAACAAAAAGAAATAGGCTGAAACTGCAGCAGGAAGGACTCTGGTTAGACATAAAGTAGAACTTCCGAGCTGTGGGAACTGTAACAAACACCTGGGCGGGTGGAGGAAGTGGAGTTATGGAATCTCCTCCCCTGAGCAGCGTGAAGAACAGGATGAACAGTCATCTGCTGGGCTGGGGTGCAGGAGTACAGACACGATGAATTTTGGAAGCCACTCTCAAGCTCTTGGCTCACGCGCTGCCTTGAGGGCCAGGGACCTGGTCAGGAAGGAGAGAAGGGGTCAGCTGTTAGGCCCACCCGGCATTGGTGTGGGTGTGGGAGAAGGTGGAGAAAGAGGCTGAAGCGGGCAGAGGCTGTGCTTGTTTATTTAAATCAGGCAATAAGGACTCGGGAAATTTTAAGGTGCTTTAGGGTTTCCAAAGCAGGGTGTGGGGAAGTGAGCACTGGAGCTGGAGTCAGACAGACCTGGCTTTGAGTCCGGTTTTACCACTTATAAGCCATGACGCTCTAGGCAAGTTACTTCCCATTTTTGATCAATTCCCTCCCCTGTTAAATTGGAATGATAATGCAGATTAAAGGAGGTGACAGTTTGAAAAAGGACTTGACAAAAAGCATTATGATATATGCAGGATATATGGCAGACTGGGCAAGTTTTATTATAACAATTATGGTGGTTTTGTTTTCAGTTCAAATTATGCACCAAGCATAAGGTCATTTCATCCTAACAATAACCCTAATTTTTTTTTTTTTTTTTTTTGGTCATGTCCCGTGAACCCAGGTCCTTGGCAGTGAGGGTGCGCAGTCCTAACCACTGGACCGCCAGGGAATTCCCACAATAACCCTATTTTTGTCACCCATTCTACAGAGTGAATGAGGCTCAGAGTGGTGACATGACTTGTCCAAGGTCACATAACCAGCTGGAACCTGACTCAGGACTTAAATCCCATATGATTTCAGTCCAGTATCCTGCACCCTCCCCCTGCTGCCTATGATTGACTGAGAAGGTACTTTACAAATTGTAAAATGTAAAATTGTAAAATGATACAGATGAATATCATCATCATCATTTTTTTAAAAAAGTGATTGCTGTTCATTAACTAGTTTCCTCTAGAGCAGGAGTCCCCAGCCCCTGGGCCATGGACTAGTACCGGTCTGTGGCCTACTAGAAACTGGGCCACACAGCAGGAGGTGAGTGGCAGGCCAGCGAGCGAAGCTTCATCTGTATTTACAGCCCTCCGCATCGCTCGTGTTACCGCCTGAGCTCTGCCTCCTGTCAGATCAGTGGCAGCATTAGATTCTCATAAGAGCGTGAACCCTACTATGAACTGCGCAGGCGAGGGATCTAGGTTGTGCGCTTCTTATGAGAATCTAACGCCTGATGATCCGAGGTGGAGCTGAGGCAGTGATGCTAGCGCTGGGGAGCGGCTGCAAATACAGATTATCATTAGCAGAGAGGTTTGACTGCACAGAGACCATAATAAATCAATTGCTTGCAGACTCATATCAAAGCCCTATCAGTGGGCTTCGCTGGTGGCGCAGTGGTTGAGAATCTGCCTGCTAATGCAGGGGACACGGGCTCGAGCCCTGGTCTGGGAAGATCCCACATGCCGCAGAGCAACTAGGCCCGTGAGCCACAACTACTGAGCCTGCGCGTCTGGAGCCTGTGCTCTGCAACAAGAGAAGCCGCGATAGTGAGAGGCCCGCGCACCGCGATGAAGAGTGGCCCCTACTTGCCGCAACTAGAGAAAGCCCTCGCACAGAAACGAAGACCCAACACAGCCAAAAATAAAAATAAATAAATTAAAAGAAGGCTCAACATTTAAAAAACAAAAACAAAACAAAACACCCTATCAGTGAGTGGCAAGTGACAATTAAGCTGCATCTTACCTAGTAGACTGGACATAAGCAACACACTTCTGGTGTCACTGTATCGCATCACCCCCCAGATGGGACCATCTAGTTGCAGGAAAATAAGCTCAGAGCTCCCACTGATCTTGCATTATGGTGAGTTGTATAATTATTTCATTATATATTACAATGTAATAATAATAGAAATAAAGTGAACAATAAATATAATGCACTTGAATCATCCAGAAACCATTTCCTGCCACCCGCCATCCCCCTCCGTCTGTGGAAAAATTGTCTTCCACGTAACCGGTCCCTGGTGCCAAAAAAGGTTAGGACCGCTGCTCTAGAGGGAGCAGAGTACTTCTCAGTTCTGCCACTAGAGGGCAGCAGAGCCCTGGACTGGGACCCAGAGGTCCTGAGGGTGGTGCCCTGCTCTCTTCTCACATCCTTGGGTCTTGAGCCCTCCTGATGCTTAGCTGTGTGCTGGAGGGTAGGAGCACAGAGCAGCGGGCTGGCCAGGGGGCAAGAGATGGCACAGCCTTTGGGAAATAGGAGCACATGCCCAGTCCTGACTTCAGTTCTGAGAGGAAAACGTCTGACAAGCAAGATGGTGGTTGGTCGTGACACCCTCCTCCAGGAAGCTCCCCGCTGACTCCCGGGCTGGGTCAGGAGCCCTCTTCTTGCCCCCATAGCCCTGGAATCCACGGCATCAGCATCACAGGGTACGTCACCTTCTCTATGCTCCCTTTGGACGGTCGGCACCTCGAGGGCCGTGCACTCTGACTCCTTCAGGGGTCCCAGCATGGGCCGAGCACTCAGGGGTGCTTAAGGCTTATTGAATACATGTATGTGGGCAGCGGGTGTCTGAGCTGGGTTCAGAGCCCCTTCCTTCTGAGACTGCCCCGAAGGTGGAGCGAAGGGGAAGGGAGAATTCCTAAGACTGAAAGATGCTTATCTCCAGAGGCTCCGGAGACCACCCACTTGGCCCTGGGATGTCTGAATCTTTATGCCAAGGTCTTGGCTGCACAATGCGACCATAAAATCACCCCCACCAGGTACTAAATGTTGTTTGTCATTTCATCCACGTTGTTTACCTCCTTAACCCCTGTGACAACCTTCCAAACAGGTTCTATATATACCTTCCAGATCTTTCAAAGGAGGAAACAGAGGCTCAGAGAGAGGAAGTGAGGTCACACAGCAAATAAGAAGCAGAGCCTCTTTGAACCCAGACCCACCCGACCCAGGGCCTACTCCCTGAAGTCCTTTGCTCTAACAACCACCCTCTCCCAGCTCTGCAGCAGTTCCCAACTCAGGAAGCCCATGCATGTCCGCCAGTCACCACGGTGCTCACAGCAGCCCTGCAAGGTGGGCAGATGGGGATGGGAAGCATGGGGCAGTGTCGTACCACGGTTCACTCAGATGGGCCCTTAGGAGCAGCCCTTCCCAGCTCTGCGTTCAGTGATGTCAGGCTGGTGCTGGAAATGAGCCATGCTGGGCGTATTTACGCTACTGAAACCAGCTGCCCCCCATCCCTGTCACCACCCGACGTCAGAGTTGGTTGTTAGTCCTTCACCAGCACACCCCTGGATGAATAGGAGCCCACCGAGCCTCAGAGAGAAGTGAAGATACTGAGATGCTCACAGGCCATCTCTGCTTCCCAGCCAGGCTTCAGCCCCTCTGCCTGGCTCCCCCGGAGCCTCTGCCCTCCCTCTTTGCTCACATCCTGCCTGGGTGTGGGAATGATGCAGTTTCAGCAGCTGCGCCCCTGATCCTATTATCCTCTCCAGGGCGTGACAAGTGCCTGTGACTGGCCCTGCTGGGCCCCCTGCCCCTCCCTCCTCCTGCCTGTGGACTGGGGGTGCTCCTGGCCCCCCAGGTAAATCTTATGCCCAGCGGGCAGTGGGATGCCTCGAACCCGACTTTGATATCCCTCAAGCTGTGACCCGCCAAAGAAGAGTGACACCAAATGGTGTCACATCCACCTTGCCTCAATGCCTGTCTACACCTGCCCCCCGCAGGGTGGGGTGAAGCAAGGCTTTGTGAAGGCAGGGGTGGACATGTGCTGGAAGGCTGTACTTCTCGGCTGAGGTAGTGGCTGGTGGCACTGGTCACTCAGGGCCCCAGTGGCACCCTGGATTCAGCCCTACAGCCACTCGAGCTGCTGGGGGTGGTTTTGGGGTCCAAGCGTGCAGTCAGCGCACCTGGAGGTGAGGACATGTGGACGGGCTCGGGGCGGAGCACAGGGAAGGAAGGGGGGCCCACATCCCCTTTTCCCAAACAGGTGCCTCCCTCCTGGACACCCCCGCCGAGGCTGCTGGTTTCCAGGAAAAGGCCGACGCAATCGCTGAGTCAACGGATTGAGGCTGGTATCACCCTGGCAGCTCTACGAGATGAACCTGTTGCTTCCAGAGCCCAGCAGGGCCTGCCCAGGATCCCCGGACCTGGCCAGGTTCCCGCTACCCACCCTGCACCATTGTTCCTACCTGGCAACCAGCCCTGCCTCTCTCGCTCTCCTTCTCTCCTGCCCCAGCCTCTAGCCCAAACATCACGTCATGCCCCGAACCAGCCTCTCTCCAACTTCCCAGATGCCAGACTTGCTCGCTCTGCAGTAGGAGGGGGTGTCAGGAGACCTGGGTGTGAATTCCGGGACCACACCTACCGGCTCTGTAACCTTGGGCAAGTCCTTTTACCTCTCTGAGCCTCAGTTTCCTCACTGATGAGATGCAGGTTGTCACCCCACTGGGCCTTACTGTTCAAAGGATAGAAGGGGCCCAGGGGGTGCCGGCAGGCAAGAGGTGTTCAGGGAATTAATGGCTTTTACAGACTCTCCTCCAGCATGACCTGTTTTCCCAGGGCCTGTGGGGGAGAAGGGAGCTGTGGAATCTTCTGCTCGCCCACCTCACATCCATCAGCATCAATCATTGTGCTCATCATACAGCTCCCTGGTTCACTGGTGAAATGGGTTCGAGCTTCCCACCTGAGTCTCCCACCTGAGCCGGCTCTGAGTTCCTGGCATTAGCAGAGCCTGAGGTGTGGGCAGGGAATGGACACGGCCAGAGGCCACCATCTGGGCGAGGTCAGGACTTGGAAGAATCCAGCCTGTCCAAGAGGAGAGCAGACAAGACTGCCTTGTGGGGGGATTCGGAGGGGAGGCCTGGTCCTCTCCGGGGCAGCTCCAGGTGATGGCCCCCGGCCAAGGAGCCCATGCTGTAGGCGTAGTGCCCACACCCTGGTTCTGGTGTAGCACGGCACCCCTGCTCCAGACAGCGTCTTCTTGTTTTTTTTGGGTTTGGGAGGAATTAGTGAAGTTGTTCTGTAATTAGCAGTGGGGTGGGCACCATCCAGGACTCGCAAGGGGGGCTGGGAAAGAAGGGGAGAGAGGCTGGGGACCAGGATTGCTCAACAAATGACCGGTGAAGCGGGAGGAGTGGGAAGGGAGTGGT
The DNA here is from genome assembly GCF_937001465.1 of Orcinus orca. NCBI lineage: Eukaryota > Metazoa > Chordata > Mammalia > Artiodactyla > Delphinidae > Orcinus > Orcinus orca. Next base: position 200,406,080 of record NC_064559.1, read on the forward strand.
GGATTGAGTAGAGTGAATCAGTGAATGAATAAGTGAGTGAGTGAATTAATGAATAAGTGAGTGAGTGAATTAATGAATAAGCTAGTGCCTAAACAATATTAGCAAACACTTAGGTAGCTCTCGCTACATGCCTGGCGTTGTTCTAAGCCCTTTCCTTGTCTGTACTAACTCAGTCATCACAAAAGTAAGCTGTCTTACTACCTCCATTTCATGGAGGCACAGAGAAGTTAAGTAACTTACCCCAAGTCATACAGATGGTAAGTGACTGAGTTGGGATTGAACCCATACAGACTGGCTCCAGAGTCTCCTGATACCAAATGGGAGCCCAGCCCCAGGACTAGGAGGAGAGTTCATAGCTGAGTGGTGGGAAGCTGGATTTTGCAGTCTGGACCTTGAGACTTCAGACTTCACATTATTTCGTAGGTCGTTCATTCATTCATTCCACATATCTGCTGGCCACTCACTCACTCACTCATCCATTCACTGAGTGCTAGCTCTGGGAAAAGGAGGGGTGAGAATTATGATTCTGTTCTGCCCTGGCAAAATGTGTCCTTCAGGGCTCAGCTCAGGTGCCACCTCCTCCAGGAAGCCTTCTCTGATTTCCTCTGCAGAGGCTCCTGGGCTTCCCTCAGTATTATCTTCCCCCTGCGCCTGCTTCCCTCTCTAGTAGGGCAGTGCTTTAGTCTCTGAATTCTTGGTATACCATGGGTGCTCAATAAAAGCTTGATGAAGCAACTTGTTGCTGCTGGGCCTCCTCCTGGGTACTGCCAGCACCCTGCTCTCTGCTGCTTCCTCTCCTCACTCCAGCCAGGATGCTCCAGTGTCTGGGCACACTCCCCAAAAGACTTTCCCATCCTGCTGGTGAGTGGAAACTCCCCAGGCACTGGTTCCAGCCAGGGGCCATGATCAGCAGGGGTGGGATTCACCCCTGCCTCGGGAGGGAGGGAACTGGGCCCGCCCTAGCTCAGCAACCAACAGCAGCCTCTTCCTTTGCTGGCTAAATGTTTGTTTTCAAATTCCTGAGGCCCGCATCACCTCTCACCCCTGTCCCCACTGGCCCCTGGCCTGGCTTTGCTTCCTTCCTCCCCTTACTTGACCAGGCTGGTTTGCCCTGGGGAGCTGGGCCAAGCCTGTCTCTCCTGCTGCCCACCAGCTAGGTCCCGAGCCTTGAACTGGCTGACTGGGGAACCCAGAGATTGGGGCATGAGACAGGGAGCTCAGGAGTCCTCCGCAGCTCCTCCGCAGAGAGTATGGAAAGGCCAAATCTTTTCGCTCTTCAGGGAATCACAGGCTGGTAGCCAGAACAAGTTACTGGGTTAGTCGGGTTGGGCAGACCTAGGCCTGGCTGAGGAGGCCCAGCACAGGTCAGACCTAATTCAAACCCTCCCCAGCTGGGAGTCTTGAACAAGTAGTGTGGTGGGTCTCAAACTTGAACTCTTGTGCCTCAGAATCACCCAGGAACCTCGACAAAAATACAGACTCCTGGGCCCCATCCTCTGACTTTCTGATTCCGTGGATCTGAGGGAGAACCTGGGGATCTGAATTCAGAGCGTGCTTCCCTGGTGATTCAGATGCAGGAGGCCCGCACTGCTGACACACAGTGGTGAAAAGCTTGAAGAAGACAAAGCCAGGTTAGACGGACAACCATGGGTTCTAACCCCAGCTCTACCATGTACCTGTGCTACGACTGACCTTTGAGAACTGTACCTTCCAGTTCAGTGGGCACTGGCCACAGGTGGCTATTTACGTTTAAATTAATTGAGATGAAATAAAATTCAAGCCAGGTCCTCGGGGGCATCGGCCACAATTCCAGTTCTCAGGAGCCCCGTGTGGCTTAGTGGCCACCATATGGCACAGAGCAGATATAGAACACTGCCATCCAGCCATCCCTCCATCCACAGAAAGTTCTCTTGGACGGCACTGTTATAGAATGTCAGCTCCACGAGGGCAGAGATAATCATTTGCTTTGTTCCCTGGTGTCCAAGATATACAGCATAGTGCCTGGAACATAGTTGGAGATCCATAAATACTTTTTTAGTTGATTTTTTATTGTTAAAATATACCACGTATAATGAAAAATGGACCATCTTACCCATCTTTAAGTATTCAGCTCTGTGGCATTAAGTATATTCACATCGTTGTGCAACCATCACCACTATTCATCTGCAGAACTTTGTCATCATCCCAAAGTGAAACTCTGACCCTATGAAACAATAAATCGCTATCAATAAATGGGTGATCTTGGTCACCTCCCTGCCCTGAGCTTCAGCTTCCTGACCTGCAGAATGGGTGTCATACGAGTTCCCATCTTGCGAGTCTGTAAAGGTTAAATGAGATCTAGAGCGTGTGTTTAGCACAGACCCTGACGCAGACTAAGTGCTCATTAAATGTTCGCTTTTGGGGCTTCCCTGGTGGCGCAGTGGTTGAGGGTCCGCCTGCCAATGCAGTGGACGCGGGTTCGTGCCCCGGTCTGGGAAGATCCCACATGCCGCGGAGCGGCTGGGCCCGTGAGCCATGGCTGCTGAGCCTGCGCGTCCGGAGCCTGTGCTCCGCAACAGGAGAGGCCACAACAGTGAGAGGCCTGCGTACCGCAAAAAAAAAAAATGTTCGCTGTTACTGTGTTATTGCCCCATGGGGCAGTCTTGCCTGAGTATCCCGCAACTCCCTGCTCTCTGAACTCTCCATTCAAGTAGACAGAAACAGGGACCACTGTTGGTGTGAATGACATGGGTGTTTTTGTCTCCAGGGCATGAGCCGCTGTTGCCTTTGTGTCCTCAGCCAGGCTAGCTACCCTGATGACCGTCACTTCCAGCTGCTTCACCAACAGCTGTCCTGGGAGCCTGCAACACCCCCTGAAATGCGGGCGGAGTTGGAATAAACCCTTACAGACGATGTCAAAGTACAGATGGGAAGGCTGAGGCCCAAGGTCACATAGGAAGGCAGAGGCAGAGCCACCGCTCAGAGCAGGAATGCTGATCCCAGTCTTTTCAAGACACTACCTGACTGGCATATGGGAGCCACGGACTGAATGAATGGATGGATGAATGAATGAATGCTGTCAGGTGGATGAACCTCGTTCTGCAGCTGAAGAAACAGGCTCAGGGAGGTTAAGTGAGGTGCTTGGTAAATGTTTATGGAATTGATCGCATAGTGTCAGAGGGCAGGGCATACTGGCCAGGCACCTTGAACCCTGCAGTACCTTTAATCGCTGCCCCCAAGGGACAGCCAGGACAGTCTGTTGATCTGGACAGGAAGTTGTCATGGCGGAGTAGAAGGAGAAGCTATCTCTTGGCATCATGAAGGAAGGAAGGAATTTCTTTGGTTTTGGAGTCAGACGGGCTCAGATCTGTCACAGATCTTGAGACAAGGGAGCAGTCTTGCTGAGCTCTCAAACTTTCTAAGCTTGGGACCCTCCCGAGACATTATAAAAGCTGTGGCCTCCAGCCACTGGTGAGCTGGTAAATGTTTACCAACTGGCCCTCTCAAAGGAGAAAAAAAATGCTCTGGTTTGCCTCATTTGCTGATTGCTATGGTGTAGATGCTTCCACTCACGGTTATTTCAAGGTACCAATGAAAGCTGGCTCACAACACTCATGAAATGTTAACAACACGCTCTCCCTGAGCCAGACGAGCCACAGCTCCAGCCCGTCAGGCCAGGCTCGTCCCCTTCCCGTGCCTCATCTTCCTCGGCTGTAAAGTGGAGGTGCTGATGGCTCCTACCTGCAGGGCTGTCGTGAGGATGAAATGGGTTGTTTCTACGCTCCGACCCAGAGGCCGGGAGATCAGCAAGTCTGGAAGGAAGGTCCCACCTTCCAGCCCTGGCTGGGGTGTGTTGAGGGGGCCCAGAGGGCAGCCAGGAGCCTCAGCTGTGGGAGACCAGCACCTCATCCCCTTCCCACCCCTGGACTCCTGGGCAGCCTATCCTTCCTTTCTGATTCCCGGCCCAAGGATTCCTGGGTTGCCCAGTGGAGGTGACCACGAAGCCCCCCGCCCTTCTGTTTGGGCCACTTCCGGAAGCGGGTGGAGCCAGGGGGTGGGCAGAGCAGCTCAGTGGTGACAACAGAGTTTGCCCAAACCTGGAAAGACAGGCTCATCTGCCCGAGTCTGGCTAATCCCCTCCTTTGACCCTGGCTTAATCCCTGTACCATGGGAGGGGGGAGGAATTCCCCTTCGCCACCCATGCAGCCCCTCCTATCCCTACCTGAGTGCTGGCAGGACCCTGGGCACCCAAGGGAGCCCTCCTTTGACAATGGGGTACCAGATCACGGTGCCATGCCCCACTCTGCATCTCTCCTCTTGGTTTTGGCATCTAAGGCGCCTGCTTCCAGGGGCAGTGAGCCTGGCAGCTAAGGGGAGCTGATCATGTTGAGAAGGGTCCTTCTCACTTTGGGAGGGAAGACTGCATTCCTGGCCAGGTGTTCTAAAAGATTCTTTGTAAAGAACAGGAGAACACAACAAAATATTAGGGCAGAAAGGGACCTATGGCAAAGACAAGCCTTCTGCTGCAAAGATGGGGAAACTGAGGCCAGGGAGGGGAAAGGTCATGTTCATAGTCACACAAGGACTCAGAGGCTGAGCTGGGACCTGGACCCGGTCCTTGGATGGACAGTCTCTTTTTTGCTACCTGGTGAGTGGTGGAAGGGGCTGGAAGGTAGTGGCGCAGGAACACGGCTGTGCTGGAGGGAATGGGTGACCAGTCAAGGCCTACAATTTCCCTCTTGCTGGTGACCACCCTCCTGCAAGCCCCAGGCCCTGAGAAGTGGAGTGAAGGTGAGTCTGGGGGTGGAACACTCCCCTTCCTGAGGTGTAGATGATGCTGCCTGCGGGTGGGGACCTGGGTCTGCCCAGCTTTGCCCTTAATTCCCTGTGTGGCCTTGGGCAATTCATGGTCCCTCCCCCCACCCCACCCCCGCCCCTTGACACCAGTCTCTCTGGCAGCAAAATTGGCGGTTCGGACCAGACCAGTGGCTGAAAACTTGTTTTAAGCTGCAGAATGATTGTCTAGGTGCCTGGTATAGAAAACAGACACAAGAGGGACAGAGCTGGGGAAGCTGGGGTTTGAAGAGGGGCCGACAGCAGGAGTGTGGAAGATTGGGGTCCTGGAGCCTCAGCTCCTCAGACACCAGGGGAGGGGACTCAGCCCTCCACGGCACCGCTGGGGATTGCACCTGTAGGGAGGGGTGGGATGCTACGTCTTGGGCCACACCCCAAGGGAGGGAGTCCGGTACCACCCTCGACCCCTGAAAGAGATGGAGAAAGACAGAGCAGTCAAGAGATAGAAAGACAGAGATAGACAGAGGCAGAGGCGGGGAGGCAGAGTGAAATAGAGCAAGACAGAGAAAAGCAGAGAAGGGGAGGCCCCCAAAAGGGAAATAGTCCAGAACGAAATGGAGAGAGAAGGCGAGGGAGGGGGGAGGGGAGGGGAGACACATGTTTCCACTCAAAGTTCTTTTTTGTTTAAAATAAAACCGACCCAACAATCTCTGCTGCTGACGGTTGGCTGGAACCCAGGCCCCAGGCAGAGTGTGCCCACGGGCCTCCTGGCCCCCTGCCTGGGAAACTCAAGTCATAGCTGCCTGGGGCTCTGCTCTCAGCCACCTCTGACACAGAGCCTCGTCCCCTGGCACCGCTCAGGCCTGAGGGGCCCAGGAGGGACCCCAGAGCAGGCGGGGCCCCTGAGGCTTCTCCCAGATATCCCCCCAAGGGGGCTGCCCCTGCCAGAGCTTCGCGGTCATTCCGGGCTGGGAGCAGCCAACCACCGTGAGGCCTGAGTCCGAGGGCCAGGCGGGGCAGCGTGGCCAGGAGGAGGGACAGGGTCAGGCTCGGCATTAACTTGGGGCCTGGTCAGAGGGGTCCCTGCAGCCCTGGGTCGAGGGCACCTGGCTGGGAGTGACCCGTGTGCCGTGGGGACCATGGAGGGGATTATGCGAGGAAGAGCAGGCGGGCTGGGTCGGGGGCCTTGTCTCCCAGCACACCTGGCCAGGCTTGCTCAGAGCCCCTCCATCTCACACGCACATATTTTGCACTCAGACCCCAAATTTTGGTCTGGCCGAAGCCCCAGGGACCCAGGCAGGAGTGAAGCTAGTCTGAGGGCAGCTAGCGTTTGTAGGGCACCTCAGGGGCCCCAGAAACTGCTAAGCGCTGAATGCAGCGTCTCATTTAAGCCTCACACCCCATGAGGTTGGAGCCATTATAACATCCGTCCACTTTACGGATCACGAAACCGAGGCTCAGAGGAGTGAACACGCTCACCCAAATCTCTTCATGAGTAAAATGTGGGATTTGAACCCGGATTTGCTCACCCACCACAGCCCCACACCCTGGGACAGTGGGGAGCTTCTGGGGTGTGAAGCCAGCCCCTGGCATCCCAGGGCCCGTGGAGGGGGCGCCCTCCACCCTCAGGCCCAGGCTCCTGTCCCTTCCGGAGCTGAGAGGCAGGTCTGAGGACAACTGATCCCTGGGGTTTTGTTCTTGGCACAAAGGCATCCGGACCCAGGCTTAGTGGTGAATGGCGAGGGGCCCGCAGCCCCTCCCGTGCGCAGGCCTGGCAGGCTCTGCTCCTGCCTGCTTCCCCACAGCCTGGGAGCCCTCAGCTTCCTATTCAGAACCCTGGCTCAGCCACCGACAGGAGTATCAAAGGCAGGCAGATCTGGGGGGATTAAAGGAGGCAGTGAGAGGCTGCGGGTGCTGGGGAGGAGCTGGGGACACTCACATGGGACTCCGTACTATGTGCTGGGCACCCCCTGATCTCACGTAGTCCTCAGGGCCAGCGGCAGTGTAGGTAACGATGGGAATTGGAAGGCCAGAGAGGGAAGGGACTTGCCCAAGTTCACACAGCAAGTCGGAGGCTTCAAATCCAGGTGACCCAGCTCCCACGCAGGGCTTTTTTCATGAAACAAGTTTCCTCTGTGCTTAAGACACCCCTGTCCTGTGGCCTCTTCCAGAGGCAGAGAAAAGGGCAAAGGCAGGCAGGGAGAGGACACACCAGCTGGCAGAAGGGAGGAGAGAGGGGCTCTCCTAGCGGAAGCTTCCCCTCCTGAGCACCTGAGGGGGGCGTTGGGGAACGAGGGCTGCAGTGCCTCCCGGACTGTGCCCAGTCTGGTAGAAGAGCCGAGGAGGGACAGGGGACCCATGAGGCCGGAGTGCCAGGACGAGGGGAGATGAAAGCCCAGGGCTTCCCCACCCAGAGTCTCCTGTACCAGGTCTGCCCCCGGCCAGTGTGAGGAGTGGGGCCTGGGGGTCCTCACTGACCTGGGACTCAGACTCACCTGGGAGAGAAGGGAGTGCGGGTCTCAACAGTGAGGGCTCTGGGTGGGTGTAGAGGATGAGGGGAGCAGTTGGACCCTGAGGTTCTGCCCTGCCGTGTGACGTCAGGGAGGTAGAAATCCCTCTCTGGGCCTCATTCTCCTTCTAGGGCCCCAGAGCCAGAAGACCTCCTCATTCTGTCATGGCGATGCCTGAGGGCCCCCTTCACTGAATCCTTCGGTGAGGCAGGCTTGTGCTAAGGCCTGGACCTGCATTCTTTCATCCAATCCTCACAACAGTTGCACCAGAATCATTTATCCCCCACTTGACAGATGAGAAAACTGAGGCTCAGAGAGGCCTTGTCCAAGGTCACACAGCTCATAAAGATGTCAGAGCCTCACGACCTCACTTTGCCCCCCCCCCCCAGGTCTCAGATGCCAAGCTGTGGGCTGGGATCCCAGCAGGCTGGCCCCAGGGCCTGGACAGTTGCAAGGCCCTGCGCCTCTGTCTGAGGCCCCCTCCTCCCTCCTGGTGCCAAGGTGGCAGAGCAAGGTGCTGACCTGCCCCCAGTTGCAGGCACCCCCTGGAATGCCGCTGCATTCCTGTGGTGCGGGCGTGGCGGCCCGAGGCTCTGTTTGCCCGAGGCCTGTGCTGGTTGTTAAGCAAGTCCCAGCTCCAGGCGCTGAGTCAGCAGGCCGCGCAGCCCTGTCGCTCCCAGCAAACCCCCATCACCAGGAAGGTGGTGGCAGGAGGGGAGGAGGAAGCTCTGCTTCCCTTGCAGGGGGAGCGGGGTGGGGGGAGATGCCTTAGTGGCGGAAGTCGGGCTGAGTCCTGCGTGGGGAGCTAAGAGGCTCCCGGCAAAGGAGTTGAGTCAGTGGAGCTCAGGGCCCAGAGCGAGGACTTCAGACCCGAGTGGGGGCATCTGGGCTTTCAGTGTCGCCTTCCATATGCCGGGCGCCATGCTGGCTGCTTTGCCAGGCCTCTTATCTCCTCTAATAAAAGTGACTCACTATCCTGATCCTCCATGTTTCATATGGGGAAACTGAGGGGCAGCCAGGTCCTTAGTGAGCAAAGGGCAGGGCCAGGCCTGTGACTCAGAGCCTTGCTCACCGTGCAGGGTGGTCGGGAGGGACCCCCTGTTCCCCCAGGCCTGGCCTCGTGCGCCTGGACCAGCCCCTCCCGCGCTGGGGCCTCAGTTTCCCGTCTCTGCTGGGATCAGCGAGGGTCTCTCCAAGCCCTGATGGGGAAGGGAAAGCGGGGGCCTGCCACGTCCTCCTCAGTGCTATCTGCTCTTGATTAGGGACAAGTCACTTCCGCTGGCTGGCCTCACCCTCCAGGCCAGCCTTTGATCTCCTGGTGGTGCCTGACTTCAGATTCCCTTTATCTTTATGGGCAATGCCCCTGGGCACCACCCTCACCCCCTCCACCCCCACTGGCACCCAGAGGGCAGAGGGGGGCGCACCCAGGAGAAACAAGAGTGGTGGTGGGAGGAGCCTGGGCCAAGAAGGGCCGGGACGTAGAAGCGTCTCGGACGTTGGCCTCACGGTGCCAGCTCTGCTCCCCGCCGGGTCTCCCTTGGAACGGAACCGGTGGGTTGTGGGCAATGGGAGACAGGCTGGGACAGACGGTGGGGCACGTGGGGGGCGGGGTCAGGAGGCCAGGAGTTTCAATGGCTGGTTTTGGTGGTGTTTGATAAGAGAAGGAAGGGGTGGTCAAAGTCCGTGGGAGCCGGGGTGGGGGCAGGAGACGTGGTGGGGTGGGAGAGGGGCAGTGGGTCTGATTCCCAGCCTGCCTGCCAGTTTATGCCCCACTGCCCGAGGCCTCAACCTGGGTCTGAGGACCTGCTGCCCCCTGCCCTGCCTCCCCTCTCAGGCTTCGGGGGAGGGGACTCGAACAGATGGCAATGATTTGGGGGCCCAGGGCTGAAAGAGGCCGTGTCTGTGGGGCCTCCTCTGACATGTGCGCCCTGAGCTGATGGGCTGGGCTGGGGGGTCCCTGTCTGATGGGGGAAGGCTTGGCCCCTGCCCTGGGAATATCTCTCCTCCAATGAAAGAGACACAGCCCCTGCCCTCAGGGAGCTCCTCATCTCGGGAGACGGCACACAGGCCGTTCCTGGAAAAGCATCCCGCCAACTGCTGGAGGACCTATTGTGCCCTTCCCCTGGGGGATTCACAGCCTGAGGGCAGAGGGAGGCAGGCGGGCACGGCTGCGAACGAGCAGGCCTGCTTGGAGTCCAACCCCTTCACCTGCTGGGCCTGGTCAGGCCAATTTGGAGGCGAGGAAGACAGGGCAGGGCCCAGAGACACCCCCACCCGCACCAGGGATCAGCCTGAGGTCAGGCCCAGGCTGGGGAAGGGGGGGGGGGTCTCTGCCAGACTGGCCCCGGGGCACAGGTTCGGGATGTGACAGGAGGTGGATCCGCTGTGCAAGACAGTTATTACCGCTGCTCCTCTAGGCCCCGGCGAGACAGGGAGGCTCTGTTACAGGGATGGAGCTGCAGGCAGCCCTCCCTCCTCATCCCACCCCACCCTGCCCACCGCACGCGGGCACACACACACACCCGGGCACAGACACGCACATCTGTGCGCACACGCAGCCAGACATGCTAGTTGTATGGTTTTGAGCAAGTCCTTTCACCTCCCTGAGCCTCAGTTTCTTCAGCTGTGAAATGCGGATCGTAACAGCTCACATGCCTGGCACCTCCCTCCCCCACCCGTTCCCTTACTCTGGGACACGCAGACGTGGGCACATACGCGTCCTTACACACTCACGCGGGCACCCACATGAGCCCACACGGCCCTGCTCAGAACCCCCCCAACTCACATGCAATGTGCCCACACACCCTTGCTTGTGAACCTTCACACAAGTGCACGCACAAGTACATGCAGTTGGGGGACTGCGGCAGGGTCTCCAGGACCGCAGAGGGAACCCTCACCCCCCACCAGCAGCATTCTGTCTCTGGGGTGGACCCCTAAGTCAGCCATGCCCCAGGCAGGGTGCCCAGGCTCAGTGCCCCCTGCTCTCTCTCCTGGGTTAATGCCCATTTGGCCAGGGGGAGGTTGTGTGTGAGAGACACATAGATCTGGCTTCAAATGTCAACTGCCCCGAACCTTGGCTTCCTCGTCTGTAAAGTGGGGAAGTGCAAATAGTCATTGAGAGGCCACGGGGCGGGAGGTGCATGACATGAGATGATCTATACCAAGTGTGACATGTGTAAAGTGCCCAGGATACAGCAGATGCTCAATAAACCCTGGTTGGGTTGACTTGGGGCAGCAGCACCTACGTGGCATGTGGAAGAGAACAGATATGATCAGGTGTGATCCACAAGCCTGTTACGTTCCAGGCTTTGAGCTGGGCACTGGGGCCTCAGATTTAAAACAAAGCAAAACCAAACCAAACCTGTTCCCTTCCTTCCCTCAAGGTGCTCACCCAATACTGCGGATGACGGATGACGTGTCAACGGTCAGTTCCAAGTCAGTATGAGGTGTGCTGGGAGACAAACACAGAGGCAGCAGGGTGTGAGGGGAAAGAGTAGGGGTGCCACTTTTCAGGGGGTGATCTTAGTCAAGTGATTGTCCCTCTTTGAACTCAGTTTACCCACTCATAAAATGGGCGTGAAAATAACTGGCTCACTGTTGGTTACGTGCTGGGCATGAAGCAGAGGGGATGATAATTCTGGGGTGATTACTACCTGGGCGGCGGCCCCTGGGCCCCTTTCTCCCCTTCCAAGCCTGTGCTGGGGAAGGGTCTGGGGGTCTCGGATGAGGCTGTCTGTTTCCATGGTGGAGCCTGCACTTCCCTCACCAGGAACCCAGTCCTGTGGAGCCCAGATCTCAGGGCACGGGGAGGGGCTGGGACAGACCCCTGGGACGTGCTTGGCCATGGACAGACATAGTCAACCAACTCAGCCACTGGGGTCTGCACATTTCTCGTGACCACAGACCTGGGGAAGTGGCAGAGGCATACTGGACCTTAGGAGCACTTGGTCTAATGGGAGAGGCAGGAACCCCCCCTCTACCCTCCCTCCCCCCAACACCCAGTCAGAGGGGGGGAGGCAGTATACCAAGTCACCCTCATGATGACCTAAGTCTCTTCGGAATGTCGAAGCTGGGGGGTTCCTTCGAACCTCTCTCGAATCTCCAGGGGCTTGGCCTGGAGAGACCCACTCAGGATCACAGGGGCGGGACTCACGTGGGGCGGGACTCACGTGGGGCACGACTCACGTGGGGCACGTGTGGAGAGTGGGTGTGTCTCATAGGCACCGGGACAAACCGGAGCCTGCGTGCCCGCTAAAGACCTTCGAAGTCAAGATTTTCCAGGCAGCCCTCCAGACCCACCCCCCCAGACAAGCCTGTGATCTAGTTCCTGCCCTTGGCTGGTCAGCTGCTGAACCCCATCCCACCTTCCCTTTTTACAGATGGGGAAACTGAGGCCAGAACCAGGAGGTCGTTTTCCAGCGGTGAGACCCGGAGCAGACCTCTGCCAGCCTTAGTTTTCTCCTTTGCCTCAGGCACAGGGCTGGTGTGAGGACAAAAGGAAACGGATGTGCAGCACTAACCTAGTGCCTGGCACAGAGATAAAAACTCAGCGAATCTCGCTGTGATTTATTACTAATTATTATCGTTGTGAAGCACCAGTGAGGCCCTAGGCTACTTTTAAAGGCTGGGGTGATGAGGCTTGGGGAGGAGGAGCGCCTGGGACTCGAAGGCAAGAACAAGCAAAGCTCGCACCGCACCGGAGCGCGTGGGCCCGGATGCCCCGTCCCCTGTCGCCGTCCCCAGGGCCGCCCTTGTTTCCATGGCGACGGGGGCCGCCCCTCCCGGGCCCCCGACCCCTTTACGAGGCGCAGAGGCGGTTCCTCGCAGCGGGGAATGGGCTCGGGCCGGCAGTAAAGCGCACGCGGCAACCCTCAAAGGCTGCACCTGCGGGGCTGGCAGCCCGGGCGGGCGGGGTGCGAGACGGGCGCGGGGGTGGGGGATGCTGGGCCGCACCACCCCCCGCCCCACCCCAGCTCCCTGCCCCGGGCCCCTTAATTCACTGCCTCGCTCCCGGGCAGGTGGGCGCCGGCCCCTCAGGGAACCGGAGTCCAACCCCCGCCCCCCTCGGCCCCCGGCTATTGTCTCGCTCAGCCTTCCCCTCTCTCCGGCCTCCTCTCCGGCTCTCTCCTCTCCACGTGGCCCGGGCTCCTTCCGGGCTTTTCCGGGCTCTCCCGCAGCTTCCACCTCTGTCTCAGCGTGTCTCTGTCTCTCGGAAGCTGGAGAGGAAGGGGAGTGCCCTCGGATGGAGATGGATGGGTGGCCCCAGTCTGGGACGGCAGGGATGGCGGGTGCCTAGGCCCACAATCTTGGGGGCACTGGTCAGGTACCTCTTAAGGAATCAAGAGATAAGAATAGAGGTTGGATTTTTTTTCATATTATGTACTTATTTTTGAATAGGTCACTGATGCATATGGTGAAATTGTCAACTGCAACAGGAAGAATACACAGTAAAATAGCCCCCCCCCAGGTCCCCACCAAGGTTCCCAGTTTCCACACACACTCCACACACACACACACACACACACACACACACACACACACACGCTTCTCAAGGCAGGACTGTGTCCAAGTCTCTGGTCCCCTCATGCTCAGCACAGGATTCGACACAATGCGTGTCAGAGGTCACAGAGCTATCTACTGATGTGAGCATGTGTGTGTCCGTACACACACACACACACCCTACCTAGGGCTTGCTGGGAGCACCTCAGGGGGTCCAACCAGGGAATATGTGAGTGGTGGCAAGTTTGGACAACTGGCTGGGGCATGATGGATGGGATGGCAGACAGATGGATGGATGGATGAGCTGGTGGAAAGATAGACACACAGGAGCTGCCAGGAGGTGACTACCTGGCTGGGAAGGGCTGTCTGGGAAGTGATGGATGGGACACAGAGAGGGCTGTGAGGGGCTGGGCCCATTGGGGAATGAAGGAAGGAAGTAAGGATGGATAGAGGGACAGACAGACTGACAGATGAGGGAGACAGATGAGGAGTGGGGGAGGGGTGGGTGGGGGGTGGACGAGTGATGAGAGACCCTGCTGAGCGAGGGGACAGGGTATTGCTGGGGAGGTTGTTCCAGAGATGATGCCTAAGACTGGGTGAGGATGGATGCTCACTGCTGGGCTGGCTACAGACAGGTGGACAGACAGATGGACTCGTGGATGGATGGGTAGATGGATGGGGAAGATAGCTGAGGAGTGACCAAGGCCCTGCTGGGACTGGTTGATGGAGACGGCTAGACAGATGGAGGGAGACAGGACAGGAAGCAGGGGCAAGGGTGGGGTGGGTTAGGAGCTCCTGTCTTGTCCCAAGGTTGTCCCTACCGAGTCCCCTAGACATGCGTGCCTGGACGTGTGTGTGTGTGTGTGTGTGTTCAGACATATGCAGTATTGGGGCCATGGCTGTGTTCACAGTACTTCTCAGTGTGTGTGTAGACTTGTGAGCACACAGGCCTGGTGATGGGCATGAGAATAGAGGCCTGGAGTGTGAGGTCCCTGCCCTTCCCTCAGGGGCTAGTAGGGTCCTGCTGGGTTTATCCAGGGCATGGTGGGAAGGGGACCTAGGGCAGGGTTCCTGGTGAATGAAGCCTTGTGTGCTTGTCAGTGGTGTCAGGGCGGAAAGGGGCTTGGGGTCAGACTAGGAGGTTTTCAGAAAGCAAACAGAGCAGCTTTCCTACCCTTCCTCCCTTCCTCCTCTGAGCCTCCACCAGGCCTGAGGCCAAACAGACAGGACTCAGGCAGGCAGGTGGTGCCTGGCAGGTACTGTGCACCTGGGCCCCCAAATACAGTGTCAGCAATAAAAATGATCACTGCTGACATTTGCGGAGGACTTGCCATGTGCCAGGCATTGTGCCGAGAGAGTTGTTTATACTTTCACGGCTCCCCCACAAGGTGGGTATTGTATTATTTTTATCTCCAGTTGACCAAGGAGAAAACAGAATCTCGAGAGGTGATGCTCCTCACAGGAGATGGTGGCTGTGGAAAGCCAGAAGTGTACCCTCAGCCCCTTGCCAGCCACGGCCAGATCCGCCTCGCCACATCTGCCCAGGGGACTCTGGTTGGCAGGGGGACCCTCAGAACACAGAGCAGGGAGCAGGGACAGGAGTGACCTCCGGACCCTTGGTTAGCACTGGGGGCCACGGAGCCCGACGGGCTTGGATTCGGATCCTGCCTTTGTGACGTGAGCAGGTCACTTCATCTGTCTAAGCCTCAATTTCCTTGTCTGTGAAATGGGGAACATGCCGCTCACAGGAGCTGTTGTGAGGGTGAAATGAGCTAATGTAGGAACAGCACCTGGCAGGTCTGAGCACCCGGGGCCACAGCAGAGGGTCCCGGAACCCAGGTAAATCCACTGGGGCCCCTGGTCACACACCCCACCTTCTGCAGTAGCAGGAACCCCCCATTAGTCCTGTCTCTGGAATGTGTCCTGGGCCTCTGGGTGTGGCTGAGCTCCAGGTGGTAGCCTGGGCCATCTTCTCTAAGTGGGGGAGCCACTGTTTCCCCCCCAAGGTACCCACGAGGAAAGTGAGGGAAAGAGAACAGAAACAGCTAGCCCAGATCACACTGTGCTGTGAAGCTGCCACACTGTGGGCTCCTTCATTCCACAAAGCTCCAGGCCGGGCTGCCGGGGCAGGTACACCATGAAGAAGGCAGGCAGCAGCCCGGCCCTCTGGGAGCTGACACACTAATGGAGGTGGGTGGGGGAGGGGGACAGACAATAGTCAAATAAACAATAATATGTAGAGCATGGCAGCGGGTGGTAAGTGAGATGGAGAAAAACAGCAAGGAAGGGAAGTAGGGAGTCCAGGGGTGGGGCCCCGTGTTGCTGTTTAATTTTAAATAGAGCGGTCAGCTAAAGGAGGTGAGGGAGCCGGCCCTGAAAACTGAGTGGGGGGAGGGAGTGATCCAGGCAGAGGGAGAAGTAGGTGCAAAAGCCCTGAGGCAGGGCTGCCCTATTCCTGTATCCAAATTCACTGATGCCAAAGGTCTTGCTGAGGCACCTTCCCTGCAGCTGATAGCCTTTGAAGGTCAAGGGAAGTGATTAGTGGGACTTCCCTGGTGGTCCAGTGGTTAGGACTCCGCGCTTCCACTGCAGGGGACACGGGCTCCATCCCAGGTTGGGGAACTAAGATCCCACATGCCTCTTGCGCCGCCCCCCCCCCCCCCGCCCCTGCCAGAAAAAGAGAAGTGATTACACCGAGCTAGGACTCAGAAGGCCAGGTCTGTAGTCTTCACGCAGTCTCTGTGACCTCCAGCAAGTTCTTTCCCCTCTGTGGCCTCAGTTTCCTCCTTTGTAAAATACAGAGATTGGACTTGATCTCCTAAGACTCCCTTTCAGTGGCCTTGCTATGACTCGGTCAGGGGAGGCGGGGTGGTCCCAGCAAGGGCTTTGCCCCCTCAGGCTCCTGACCTTGAGCAAGTGACTCTGACTTCTCTGAAACTCAGTGTTCTCTGTAGAATGGGGGTAGAATCCCTGCTTCTCGGGGTGCTTGTGTGTATATATGAGGTGGTGCTACAAAGCTCTTAGGTCAGGGCCTGGCACATAATCGGGGCTCAACAAATGGGCTCTGCTTTTACTTAGATTTTTTAATAGTTTATTTTTCTTAATATTTATTTGTTTATTTATTTGGCTGCACCGGGTCTTAGTTTGCAGCACGCGGGATCTTCGTTGCCTTGTGCGGGCTCTTAGTTGCGGCACGTAGGATCTAGTTCCCTGACCAGGGATCGAACCCAGGCCCCCGGGCCCCCTGCATTGGGAGCGTGGAGTCTTAACCCAAGTCCCTACTTTGATTTTTTTTTAAACACCTGGTTAAGGACTGGCACTCAGAGAAGGGAGAAAGGCCAGTGGTCCGGGGATCAGAGAAGGCTTCTGGGGTGGGGGGTAGGGGTGTCTAAGCTCAGTTTGGAAGGGGAAGAGGATGTGGCCAGATGGGGAAGAGAAGGCCAAGAGGAATGGGGGGTGTCATCCGGGAGCCAAGCACAGGAGGAAGGGGGCTCTGAATCCAGGTGCAAAGCAGGCAGAAGATGGGCACCCAAGCGACACTGATCAGGGACACACCTCACTCCCGCCCCTCCTCCCAACTGAGGCCCCACCCCACCCAGAGGCTCTGTCCCTTATCCAGGCCCCACAGGCAGGATTTTCAGGGAACCCACTTCAAAGGATCCCAGGAAGCTTGAGCAAGTCCCAAAGGAAGCGGCACAGCCTCTGACCCAACTCTGGGGATGGGGGAAGCCCTACAATTATGGGAGGCCTTCCTCCCACACTGTCCCTGTCCAAATGAGGGAGCCCACATTTAAGTTCCCCTTCCCTGACCGTCTCACTGGGGAAGGGGAGCTCAGTAACACTTCTGCTCAGGCAAGTTCACTCCAAAATCCTTGCCTGAAAAGCTGAACTTCAAGTCCCACTGTGTGGTTGCAACTGCGGAGTGTGTTCCTTTGAGAAAGATGGAGTCCTAGAACCTGCGTGGTACTAGGTACATTTACTGAGCACCTACTGTATGCCAGTCTCCATGGGGCATGGCAGGATGGAATAACACTGGGCTTCTATCCCTCAAGGAGCCCCCTGCTTAAAGGGGAGGGAAGGTGAGGAAGTAATTATAACACAGTGTGAGAGCTGAGGTCTGTTCCAGGGTGAGAAGATTTATTTGCCTAGGAGTGCCCAGCTGGCTTTTCGAAGTGACTTTGGATTGTAAAGGTAACAGTAGCTAAAATGTAACGCTCACTCACCCTGTGCCAGACACGGTGCTAAGGGTTTAACATATAATCTCGTTTAATCCCAGCAGCAGTCCTGGAGGGTGGAAACCATTATTATCATGCCCATTTTACAGACGTGGCAGTTGAGATGATAAGGCTTGCCCAAGGCCACACAGGTGGTTAAATGGCAGAGTCCAGGTCTACTGGACCCATCACTCATTCATTCATTCATTCACCCACCAGATCTCTCTCGGCACATGCTGTAGGCCAGGTGCCCGCCTCCATTTGGGGGCTCCAGTGTCTCTTCTGTGTTGCTCCAAGGTAAGCCTTGAAGAAGGAATAGGAGTTGCCGAGGTGGAAAGGGCATCCAGGGAGAGGGTATAGCTTGGACAACGGGATGCAGGCATGAAACACATAGTGTGTTCAAAGAAACACAGCTAGACCGGGCTCTGGACTGAAACACACTTAACTTTTTAGTTCTACCTCTGCCATGTCCTGGCTGTATGACTCTAGGCAAGCAAGTTCTCTCTGAGTCTCACTTTCTTCACCTGCAAAAATGGGGACCATATTAATCCTTCCGGGGCTTCTGGGAGGATGAGATGAGTTTGCATAGGTAAAGGTGGCTTGGCACATAGTAGGCCTTCGAGAAAATGAATTGAAAGAATGGAGAGAACTGATTTAGAGGGTCACCATCAATTGTGAGCACCTCTTGAGTGACTCCTTGTACGGGGCACTGTTCTAGCTGATGCCAGGATTGCAAAGGGGTGTTGGATTTGTTCCTTGCCGCAGGGAGCTTACAGTCTAGTTGAGAGACAGTTCAGAGGCTCCGAAGACAAGAAAGAGTTGAGCTGGCTGAGGCCAGGGTCCTGGAGGGCATGTGGTACAGGGGCTCCAGAGGCTCAAGGGAGGGCCTGATCCCTGGGGACCTCACTGCGGAGGTACTCATTGGACTGGCCTTGAAGACTCCAGCAGGGCATAAGTCCAGGCATCTGGGCTGGGGCGGCGCTTTGGGTTCTGTGGAATTCAGTGTTTTGAGAGGCAGTGGAAAGAGGTACCTGGGAGGGGGTGTGCCGCATTCAGGCTGCCTGGGCTAGAACGCTAGTTGTTTTCCAGCTTTTACAAGCAAGTCTGATCCTCTGCAACAGGGCACAGTAACAGTGCTCACCTCCTGGGTGAAACTACTGTTTCAGTGTTTATCTTTGTCATCTGGTTGCCACCAGCCCCTAGCCAAGTCCTAGCAAAGGGTGGGCACCTGAGCAGGCTGGTGGGCTGGAGGTGGGGATTAGGAGGTGAGGTCCGTGCAACCACACACACACACACACACACACACACACACTCTCAGGCTCCACCTGCCTGTACCAGAAGGCTTACTTGCTGCTCAGGCCCCGAGGGCTCTCTGGGGCCTTTATGGGGTAATTCCATCTCCATTAGGGTTTATTATGTCACTATAAATACCACTTTTCTGTGCCGCTTTATAAGATGCACTGACTCACCGAAGAACTTTCCTTCTCAGCATCCAGTCACCCAGAGCGGGAGGGACTCAGGGTGAGACAGGAAGAGAGGGAAGGGCGTTGTCACCAGGTGAGTGACTAAAGGCCAAGGAGCTGCCCCCACTCCACGCCCTGCTGCCCTCTCACACCACGCTTCCCACATGCCTCTGCTCATGTCCTGTGTCATAGATGAGCCACACTTAGCTCTGGGCTCTCAGCCCGCAGCTGGGCACATCCTGCAGGCACTCAGCCCACAGCCAACAGGGCCTGCCTGCACGCCAGCATGTGGGTTCAACCTTGCGGGGCCACACATGCAAACCCACACATGCAAACCCACACATGCCACACAACGACTTTCACATGACGTCGAACTTGCCAACAGCTTCATTCACTCATCAGTTCATACATTCAGCAAAGGTTTGCTGAATACCCACTATGTGTCAGTTGCTGCCTGTTTTCCACAAACATCCCTGCCCTCTTGGATTGCGTCTTCTAGTGACGCGTCCAACATTCAGAGCCTGCAACGGTATGTAACACACATGTACAAAGTCTTACATACAACATACAGGAAATCTTATGCTCACCACACAATGTCCATAGCCCAGAGGGTCCAACACAAAATGCAAAACACTTATCCATACCATGTACTACACACACACACACACACACACACACACACACACACACACACACCCCTCACCGGCCATGCGCAGCGCCCTGTGCACACCACCCGCCCCACCCGCTACAGATGCTGCTTCCTCTGGCCGCACCACGTGTGACCATAATAACAGCTGAAGTTTAACAAGCGCGTTCCGTCATCCTGGCTTCTGCAGTTAACATGCATGATCGTATTTGATCTTCACAGTAACCCTCTGAAGTAGGTTTATACATCTTCCAGATGAGCAAACCGAGCCTCCAAGAAGTGAAATGTCCAAAAACTCATAGGCTGACTCTACAGCCTACAGTCTTGACCACTGCCAAGTACGGCACACTCACAGTCACACACAGATCCTCTCATGTCCACACATGCTCACACACACACACACACACACACACGTCCACACACTCAATCTCATGGACACTTGCACACTCACACACTCAGAAGACCAAGGCTCTCCTCCCATCATCTTGGTCAAAGGCTTTAATTATACTATCCCAACACCTGTAATTAACCCTCCCACCCCCTTCCAAGGGAGATGTCTGGACCCGCTTCCCAAGGGCTGGCGCCAAGGCCGAGGGGCCAAGATGTCCACATCTGGCAGGGAGGACCTGGGTACCAGAGTAAGTCAGTGTGGCTGTCTGGTGAGCAGGTCCAGGAGAGTCAAGAAGAGGATGGGGTGAAAGAGAAGGAGGTGGGCAGAGGGGGTTGTAGCCTCCCAGGAAGCCAGGCTTGCTACAGCTGCTCCTCCTGGACTGGACTGGCCAAATGGCGATTGGGCAACAGGCAACCGTGGGTGGCCAGGCAGGCAGGAGAGAGGACATTTCCCGTTTGTTTCACTAGCACCAGCCACTTCTGTCAGGAGGGGAGATGAGCTCATGTCTGAGGAACCGTTGGGGAGAGGCCCCTTGAAGGGGCAGGTGGGAAGCAGGTGTCCTGTCCTCCAAAGTGTCAAAACAGACCAACTGATTCTACCATGCCAGGGTTGGGGCATAGGGGTGCTCTACCTAGCAGCCTCTTGCCCAACCTTTCCCAATATGGGCAGTGGTTAAAGCAGAGACTACCCAGATTCAAATCCTGGCTCTACTACCTTTGAGCTGTGCAACCTTTGCGCATATTGTTTAAGCTGTTGGAGCCTCGGTTTACTCATCTGTAAAATGGGGATAATGACATCTACCTCCCAGATGAGAATTAAAGGAGATCATGCATGTCTGGCTCATTTTTAGATGAGGTTGCTCTCAGATTACTGTATTCTTAGAGGCCCTTGAGCAGAGAAGCTCTCCCTGACCTCCGACGGTTTGGTGCACAGTTTAGAAATCCCAGGAAGAGGGGCATCTGGGTCTATTTTGGAGCTCTCTTTCCAGGCAAGCTGCTAAGCAGGCAACTGCTTCTTGACCCTCCAGGCCATTTCAGTTCAGGCCACCGGGCCAACGTTGAGCTCGGTCCCAGAGGGCAAAGGGTGAGAGTGGGGGATGGCTCAGCGCAAAACCATCCCCACGTCTGGGCCGAGGATTCCCGGCTCAGAGATCCTCGAGGACTAGCCCTGGTTGCACTGGCGCTTGGAGGCGCTCAAACTTGGAAGGACCTGGGGGGCGCCAGCGAGTCCAGCGGGCCCAAAGAGCCCCTCCAACCCCCTCGGGACTTCCCCTCCCTTCTCCCTGGGTGCCAGCCCGGCCCCTTTAAAGACATTCCTGAGGGCGTGGCTTCGCTGACGTCAGCGCGGGACATGAATGAACAGGAGCCGGTTCTCACTCAACTTCCATTAAGCACTCGGGGCAGAAGTTACGCGCAGGCGGCAGGAGGGAGCCGGACATCGAGGCCTGCGCGCGGGCGTGCGGGAGCCGGGCACGGAGAACCGGGCTGAGAGCAAGGAGCGCGACATGGAGCGTCTGGCACCCCGCGCCTGCCTCGCCCTGCTGTGGGGCTGCCTGCTGGCCGCGGCTGCCGCGGCGCAGGGCAAGGAAGGTGAGTGTGCGCTCCGACGGCCACCCGGCCCGACCCAGCCGCGGCGGCCGGACCCCCGGACCCCCGCTCCTCCCAGAGCCAGGCGCGCCTGGACGCGCGCAACTTTGGAAACTGACCTGGCGCCGCCCAGTCCCGGAGTGCTGAGGTCGGGAGGACTTGCTGGCTGCGATCGGGACGAATTTGGGACTCCCCCACCCGGGGTTATAGGGGCTCCGGGGACTAAGAGGTTGGGGCCTGGGCGCGCGGGGTTCAGAGGCCGCAGAGAAGGGGACCCGGAACTCTACTCAATGTTCTGTGATGACCTAAATGGAAGGAAATATAAAAAAGAGGGTATATATGAACCTATAACCGATTCACTTTGCTGTACAGCAGAAACTAACACATTGTAAAGCAGCTATACTCCAATAAGAATTTTAAAAAAAAAAGAAAGAAAGAAAAGGGGGACTCAGGGCGGCCACACGGTTGCAGCCAGGGTGGCGGTTTCAGGAACGCGTCCCGGCGGGGGCTCGGGGTCCCTTGGAGAATGGGCTACCTGGGGGCCTTTCCGTCGGCTCAGCTTCACGGTGAATTCGCTAACCTGCTTGCGCCGATTTTGTGGAAAAGGCGTTTCTGTGGAGGCCCCTCATTTTGGGGAGGGGTCTCTTCGACAGGCGAGGAGACAGACCCCTGCAGAAGCCCCAGCTCCCTGAGATTTTCTCCACGCCCCCTTATGCCTCCAGTCGGGGAGGAGAGCTTGCGGGGAGCTTCGGACCAGTTTGCCCACGCGCAGCCTTCCCTCCTTCCCTCCCCGCACTCCCAGGCTCGGGGGGCAAGGCTCGGGGGGCAAGGCTCGGGGCCGCGAGAGCGGACAGGAAGTCCCAAAGTCAAGCGTTCTGAGCAAGGGGTGACTCAGAACGAGGAAATGCGGCAGGTGGGGGCGCGGCCGCCCAAGGTGTGGAGCCGTCACCCCAGGGTCACCAGGGAGTCCGAGCGCCCGGGGGTGGGGGACTGCATCACCCACCCCCGCCCCAGCGCTCCCGCTGCCGCACTGCGCGAGGGGCCGCGGACTTTGCCCTGGGCGGGGCGGGTGGTGGATGGGGACGTTGCCCCTCGGCTAGGGTCACAGAGAGGATGGGGGCTCTTGCCCTTGGCCGAGGACCTTCCTGTCCATCCAGCCGAGGCCGGTTTCAGTTTCCGACTGAGAACGAGTTTTGCCCGCTCGCCGGGGCCGAGGGAGGTTTCCGCAGGCTCCACCAGGGGGAAGTGCGGAGGAAGCCCTGGCCCGGTGAGAAGTTTCCTTGAGCCTTGCCTTCCTTTTCCGCCTCCCAAACTGGGGTTGGAGGTTTTGCTGTTCCAAGTTCGGTGGCAAAGAGGCCAGAGCTGGAACTCTTGGAGGGTGGAGGCGGGGGTGGCATCCTGTCCCCGTCCCTGAATCACTCAGGGTTTCTTGTCCCAATGTGCTGGAGGAGTGGGTGGCAGGGATTTCTGTGATCCTCAATACCCGCCCCCCCCCTCAGCTTTTTGTCCTCCCCCTTCCCGGGGGATTGCGGTTGGAGAGAAGGGGAGAGACAGCTGGATTCACTACAGGCCTTTCTTGAAGGCTGCCCATGGGGGGTGGGGGGATTAGGCAGGAGGGATGCTACTGGGCGATTGTTGTGCTGCAGCCTTGTCCTTGTGCCCCTCTGTCGAGCCCTCCCCAGCCTAGAAGACTAGTGCCCCCCCCATGGAACGGGGGGAGGAAAAGGACAGGGGAACATTCTTCCCTAGGCTTCAAGAGTCCCTGTGAAGGACTCCCTAAGGAGGTGTGCCTGTAGTGGGGGGGTGGGGGAGTGATGGCCCAGCTGCCGGCATTCTGGCTGGATCTGCCTGGGGCTGGGTTGGGGGTGCAGAGACACGAGTCCCTTCAACCCTTCAAGCGAAGCTGCTCTTCGCTTCCCTTCTCCTTCCCCGTGAGTGGAGGAGCCAGGCTGCCTTGGGAGACCCAGATGGAGCCTGTTAAATTCTCAACAGCCACTGAGTCTGTCCTCCTTTTACAAATGGGGAAACAGGGAGGCCCAAGCCCTCCCTCACTAGGGCCCTCTGTATAGGGAGGGTTAGGTCTGAGCATGTGGCTTCTTGGGCTGCCGGGGCCCCCGCACCTGGGTGTGTGCTGGGTTTTTCTGAGAAGGGAGAATAGCTGGGCAGGGGTGCAGGGCTTGCTGACTTGAGGTGCAGCTGGGAGGTGGGCTGGAGAGTGCTCAGGAGGCCTGGAAAGTCCTTGGCTTCTGGATTCCCTACGAGCCCAATGTGCTCTCTGTCCCCTTCCCTTTTTCTTCTTCATTCTTCCCCCTCCCCGCCCCCCAGCCCCCCGCCTCCCTGCTTCTTTAGCAATTAGCTGGTCTCGGTTCAGGAGGGATGGGGGGAGCAGGGAGGTGACACTAGGGGCGTGGGTGGTCGTACTGCCTTTGAGTAAAGAGCCCTAAAACAATATGGACCCAGAAGGATGACATTTATGATGGAACTTCAGACTGCGAAGGAGGTTTTCCTGGGGGTGGGAGGAGGGACGGGGGGCTCCTGGATGAGCCCTGCTTAGCCCAGGCTTCTCAGTGAAGCCTTCGGGGGCCAGCCGAGGGGCTGTTGGCCCCTGCCCCTTCCAGGAGCCTCAGACCCTGGAGGCCGCTCGGGGAGAGGCCGCACCCGTGCGGCAGGGTGGAGGGACCGGGGCTGGGCGCCTGTTCCTGGTGATTGGTTCTAGGGAATTTCCCCGGGAGGGGGCTCCTTCCTGTGTGAAGGCTTCTTTTCTTCTCTGATGAGCCCTGTGATATTTCTAGAGCCAGGCCTGGGTCTGGAAGGGGAGCGAGCTCTGGCAGGGGTGGTGGGGGTCCCTCTGTGCCAGGTTAACCCTTCAGAGCCTAGGAGCCATGAGTCCCCTTCCCCAGGGGCGCAGACTGCAGCTTCCCACGCCTCTAAGGAAGGGGGGTGTGCAGGACCTTGAGGGACACTCACCTTTGTCCACCCTACACACCCAGCTGGAGCCCCCAGATTCCTTCCTGTGTAGCCAGGACATTCCATTTGCTAGTGGAGTTAGTGAGTTTTCCAAGCCTGAGCCTTGGGCATGTCCGAACAAATCCCTGCCCCTACCCACCCCCCAGCCACCCTCCCCTGTCCCCTCAGCCTTGGGGCCGGTGCCACATCGGATTTCCTCTCCCTGTCTGGGCTGTGAGGCCCTTCCTAGAGAGACTTGGCCCGGGTCAGCAGCGGTCAGGTGGCAGTGCTTCATCCCTAGGCCTGGGGGCCTCCAGCCCAGGCAAGCAGGGCAGTCTGTCCTCAGGAAAGGGTTTCTCAGACTCCTCAGGCTCCTCTCCCCCTCCCTCCCCATCTCTCTAAATCAGGCCCATCTCCGCCTGCCTGGGATTGCACCCTTAGAGTCATTCTTCCAGGCCTAGGCCTTGAGGAATGTACCTTCTGAGGCCATATTCCTCATGCTCCAGACTCCAGAGGAAGTAAGCACTTGGTCCCTTACCCCCCCCACCTTAGGGCTTTACTCTTGGAATCCAGGGCCCTTGTATAGGGTCCATGCCTCAGTTTCTCCAATCTCGTTATCCACCAGGGAGGGCAGCTTCTATTGGCAGCTACCTGGACCTTACTTGGAAATGGAGGAGGGGGCCATACTGGGGTCTTGGGTCTTGGCTGTAGCCCCTGAGCCTGGCAGAGCCCGGGGTGGACCAGTGGGAGGTGCCCAAGCGGGGGTGGGGCTGGATCTAGGGAAGCCCCTGGCAATGTGTCCTTCCCTCGGGCTCCAGATGCCTCCCTGGGGATAGTGTGGTCCTGGCACCTGGTCCCTCTGGGCCTGGAAGTCCTCTTTAAGTGTTTCCATCCCTGGTCCCCTAGGCACCCCTGGCAGGGCAGTGGCCAGGGTGTGAGGGACGGGGGCAGCGGGAGCGATTTTCCCAGGGAGGGGACCTCGCCAGCTGTGTGTATCTTTGGGTCCCTCCTAAAAGCCCCTGTGGGTTCAGGGCTTTATCCTGCCTGCTCTGTGGCTTTTGTGGTGGGAAGATCGGTTTCCAGACCCCCCCACCAATCCTGCTCCCCTCCCTGGAGCTGTTCCCACCTGTGAACAGCTCTCTCCTCTTGGAGGGCCATGAGACATGTGTGTACATACGTGTGCTGCATAGGCATGTGCTACGTGGCCTGGGTGGGGCTGAGGGTGTTTTGTGCTGTGTGTGTATGGAGGGGACGTGGCAGGAGCGGACAAGAGTGCCTCCAAGGCCCACGTGCATGTGAAGTGCTGCGGAGGGGCCCTGTTTCAGGAAGCAGATGGGGCAGCGTGGTGTCACTTAATAGCCCTGCTCGCCCCAGCTCTCTACCCAGCTGTTGTTCCCCTGCTGGGCCAAGCTCTGTCCTGCTCTGCCCAGCTGGGGGCTGCTGAGGGGGCGGCGTGGGCTGGGAGACGTGAGGCCTCACCCAACCTGCTCTGTGACTTTGACTAGGTCCCATCCCTTGCCTGGAGCTCTGCTTCCCTGTTTCTGGAGAGATGGGTCTCTTGGACATGGTGACCCTGTGTGGTGGGGTCTCTCTCTGAGGGCTGAGGAAGCCTTCAGGGCTTCTTGGGATTCCTGGGGGACTCTCACCTTTTCCACCATGGCCTGACCCCTGAAGATACCCCCAAGCTCACCCAGCGCCCTCTCTCATCTCTTCCAGTCGTCCTGTTGGACTTTGCTGCAGCTAAAGGGGAACTCGGCTGGCTCACACACCCATATGGCAAAGGGGTAAGCCTTCAGGGTGCGGGTGTGGGCATGAGGAAGCTGAGACCCAGGGAGGATGGGGCCTGGCCCAGATCAAACAGCTCAGCCAGGGTTCAAACTCAGGTTCCTTCTTCTCACACCAACTGGGCAGGCTGGGGTTGGAAGGTGGGGAAGGGACCCGAGAGGTGGAAAGAGCTGGGGAGACAGCTGAAGGCCCTAGCAGAGCAGGACCCTTGGATGCCCCAGAAGACTGATGGTCAAAAGGGACCCCCTCTCGCTCCCTTCATTCCCCTCTTGGGTGGGAAGGGGTTAAAGGCTCCCCCTGCCTTTGAGGTCCCAGCCCAGGAAGTGAGGGGTGAGGAAGAGACAGGGAATGTGGGCTCCCAGGTCCCCACAGCCCCGGGAAACCGGATCAGGTTCCTTCCTGCTGGGCCCTCTCCCCGCTCCTCCAGCTGTTGTTTCCCTTTCCTGCTTGGGGTTGAGTTTGTTTTGCCTCCTTCCCACCCAAGTTCACTCCCTCCCCTCCCTCTGCCCTGCCCTGCTGTGACCTGGACCGGTGGGCCAGACCCCAGGGTCCTCTCCCTGGCTTTGCCTGTGACGACTGTGTGGCCTTGGGGAGGATACTGCTGCTCTCTGGGCCTCAGTTTTCCCCTTGTTGAATTTGTTCTGGGGCCTTAGCTGGGGAGAGCGGTGTCTCCAGGGGGATAGCTGGGGACAGTCTCTATTGCTGGCCAGATCTGCGGAGTCAGGCACTTGTCCCTGGTCACCTTAGCTCCGAGGAGGCGTGGAGTTTAACTCTAGTGGATTTCCAAGATCCTGGAATGTTCAGCTGGGAGAGAGCACAGATCACCTAATGCAGCCCAGTCATTATAGAGAGTGGGAAACTGAGGCCCAAGGGCATCTGAGGCCCGTGTGACACAATGCAGCCCAGGTCTTTTTCCTTGGCCCCTTCTGGTTTTTTCATTCATTTGCTCATTCATTCAACAAATACTTTCCTGAGTACCTACTCCATTTCAGGTAGGCCCTGGGGATACAGAAATGAACTAGATGCAGTCTCTGCCCTAAGGAGCTCAGAATCTCGTGTGGGAGCCAGGTGTAGTTGTCACCACTTAGGTGCTAAGGTAACAGAGACTGTGGGAGCCAGGGGGAAGCACTTGCCCCAATCTTGGCCCAACCTGGGAAGCCTTCCTGGAGGAGGCTGAGCAATGTTCTGAGGAGTGATGGGGGATTATCCATTGATTCTGACTTAACCTCTTCCCTGCCACTCACACACGTCTACACAGTGAATTATAATGATAATAATAATAGGGAGAATAATGATAATGATACCAGCTGCCTTGTATGACTGTCACCCACACCAGGCAATATGCTCCGCACTCGACAGACATTCTGTCGTTTATCTTCACAGCAGTTCTGTGAGGTAGTTTTTGCCCCCATTGTACAATGGGGACTTTGAGGCTCAGAGAGTTTAAGTGATCTGCCTGAGGTCACATGGGACCCCCAGCCTCCACCCTCAGCTCACTGTATAGTATACGGGTTCAGCACTGCAACACTGGGGTCAGGGACACCAGGGGGTCAGATCCAGCTCAGCCACTTGTAGTGTGTGACGGTGACTTGAAGCCCCTCCCTGGGCCTCAGTTTCCTTCCCTGTAGAATGAGGACAGCAGGAACCATAGAGCAGCTTCCCGATGCCCAGCTTTGCCACCTGGGCGATGCCTCTGGGCCTCAGTTTCCCCCAGGCACCTGCCCACACTAACCTGTCGGCCCCGTGCAGTGGGACCTCATGCAGAACATCATGGACGACATGCCCATCTACATGTACTCCGTGTGCAACGTGGTGGCCAGCGACCAGGACAACTGGCTCCGCACCAACTGGGTATACCGCGGTGAGGCCGAGCGCATCTTCATCGAGCTCAAGTTCACCGTGCGTGACTGCAATAGCTTCCCTGGGGGCGCGAGCTCCTGCAAGGAAACCTTCAACCTCTACTACGCCGAGTCTGACGTGGACTATGGTACCAACTTCCAGAAGCGCCAGTTCACCAAGATCGACACCATCGCGCCCGACGAGATCACGGTCAGCAGCGACTTCGAAGCACGCCACGTGAAGCTGAACGTGGAGGAACGCTCCGTGGGGCCGCTCAGCCGCAAGGGCTTCTACCTGGCCTTTCAGGACATTGGTGCCTGCGTGGCACTGCTCTCTGTCCGCGTCTACTACAAGAAGTGTCCCAAGCTGCTGAAGGGGCTGGCCCGCTTCCCCGAGACCATCGCGGGCTCCGACGCGCCCTCCCTGGCCATCGTGGATGGCACCTGCCTGGACCACGCTGTGGTGCCGCCCGGGGGTGAGGAGCCCCGCATGCACTGTGCAGTGGATGGCGAGTGGCTAGTGCTCATTGGCCAGTGCCTGTGCGAAGCAGGCTACGAGAAGGTGGAGGACGCCTGCCAGGGTGAGTGACGCTGCTGTGGTGGCAGAGAAAGGGGGTACTGGGGTGGAGGCTGTGGTCCAGGATCTGGTCTCAGCTCTGGGATGTGGGGATCTTGGTAAGGTGGTCCCTGCTCAGACATGCAGTGGTTCTGTTAGTGAAGATCTCGGAGGCTTCCTGGCCTTATGATTGGATTCACTCATTCACCGAGAATGAATACATTGAGAAACAGTATGGAGGTTACGAGTGAAGACTCTCGGAAAGAATACCTGGGTTCCAATCCCAGGTTTACATTTAGCTGTGTGACTTTAAGCCAGTTCCTTAACCTCTCTGTGCCCGGGTTTCCTCATCTGTAAAATGGAGATGAACATAGTGCCCATCTCGTAGGGTTGTTATGATAATCAAATGACTTAATACTTGTAAAGTTCTTAGGTCAGCGTCTGACACATAAGCGTTTTTAAGTGTGATTGTTATTTTTGATTCATCCCACAAGTATATCTTGAGTATCTATTATATACCAGCACTGTGGGCACATAGCACAGTCCCAGGAGCTAGTACCATCTCTGTTAACTCCCTGTGACTTTAGGCAGGTCACTTAACCTCTCTGGGTCTCAGGCTCCTCTTTTGTACATGGAGGTGAGTGAACTGAACCCAGGATTCGCATCCGCTGGCTGCACATGACAGTTACCTGGGGAGCTTTTTGGAAAATGCCTGCGTGGGGGGGATACTCAGGGTCTGCCCTCCCCACCTGACCCTCCCCAGGGCCATGGACTCAGATCCTCCCATCGGGGCTTCTACTGATGACAGATTGAGCCCAGAGAGGGGGCCAATTAAATCAGACTCTCTCTGGGAACAGGGCCTGGGCATTAGTGAGCTCACACTGGGAGGCTGTGGCTTGGCCCGGCCAGGACCTGTGACAGCGGAAAGCTCTAGAGCAACGTGGATTTTTTCAATGGGTGACTTTTTCTGGAAATGGCTGTGGGGCAGGGCATTTGTGGAATGTAGGCTGACCTTTGGAAGGCCAGCTCATCCCCTCTCTCTGGGAGCTTCTTTGCTGAGATAAGCAGGGTGTTGAGAAATTGGGGGGTTAGACCCTACAGCTATACATACCGACTGAGTGACCTTCAGTAAATCTCTCTTCATCTCTGGCCTCAGGCTTCTTGTCCGTAAGACAAGAAGTTCAACTATACTAGCAGACTGTATACTTGGTTTTTAGCCATGGATCCTGCAACCCATGAAAGAGTTTCAGGTATTGGAGGAGCCTGAAGCCCTTTCTCATGGGCTCCACTTGCCTCTTAAAACAAATCCTCAGAACGCTGCTTAACACAGTCTGCAAACCCCTGAATGAGATGTCCCCTCAGAGCCTTTCTGTGCCTGTGGTGTAGTCTCTGCTCTGGCCCTTCCCGCCACCCTGTTGTCCTCCCAGCTCTCCTCTGCTCTTCAGGCGGCCCCTGCTTTAGGTGACCTCAAGTGCACACTCCCAGTTTCAGACAATGACTGGGGGGGGTTGCGAGGGAGCCCAGTGGGTTGAGCAGACTCCTCCCACATGACATCCTCACACAAGAATGCAGGGGTGCGGGGTGAGGGGCAGCTGAAAACTTTCCACAGGCTGGTGATTCAGGCCCTGCAGAGATAAGTGGACAGTTGAGGTTGGGGAGGGGTGTCTCTCTCCAGGAAGGGGGGCAGGCTTCCCTCCCCAGGAAGTGGGGGGTCAGGGCCTCACAGGCTTTGTTTGTGAAGAGTTGAGCCACCCCAGCGCAGGGAGGACTGGTTTCCAGGAGCGAAATCTTCGACTTTGCTTGTGGGACCCTCTCCCCTGCCGGCCGCCTGTTGCCTTGGCTTTTCCTCCTTGGGTCCCTCTCCCAAAATTCCCTTCAACCTGGTTTAGGGACCCTCTGTGTGGTTGGGAACCCCCAGCCCGGCTACTCTTTATCCCTCCAGACCTTCCCCAGCACCCCTGACCGGGATGCCAGTGGAGATAATAACAGTAATTCCTGTAGAAAAGTGCTCTTCAAAAAAAAAAGAAAGAAAAGAAAAGTGCTCTTCCAGGGCAGGCATGAGCTCGGCGAGCACTTTATCTTGTTCCTGCTGAATCTGTACCACCTTCCGTGAGAGGCAGGGACTGTTATCAGCCCCACTTAACAGACAGGAAACTGAGGCTCAGAGACGTGAAGAGACTCGCCTGGAGTCACACAGCTAAGATTTAGTTGCATCAGGATTGAATCTAGGTGATGCAGCAGCGTCCAAGCTGGAGGATGGGTCAGGAAACGGGGTGGGAAATGACCAGTTCCTTTGGAATCCCTGACTCAGCTCCTGGCCCTGGGACAGACTCTCAGGGCAGCCCCGGGATGGTGGGTCCTGGCGCAGGATGTGAGGTAGTTGAGGGGCTCTTACTGAGCATGTTAAGGGAGAAATGGAGAGAGATGCAGGGTCTGCCCGCCCCCACCCCGACCGCCTCACCCTCCACGGGGCCATGGACCCAGATTCTCCCATTGTGGCTTTTATTGATGACAAACCAAGCCCAGAGAGGGCGCTGGGCAGGCCAAGGTCACCCAGCACCTGGTCCAGGTTATTCCCAGCGTTTGTTTCTCCTGAGAGTTCTTTCCCCAGGAAGCTCTCAGCTCAAGAAATAGTTAAATGGACAACGGAAGAGAGGCACCTCCCAGGTGCTGTGCGGACAGGTGGGCACACTGCCCAGAGAGCTCTTGTGAGCTATGTCAGGAATGAGCCAGCTTCCCTCCAGCTCCCCCACTCCCCACCCTCCCTCCCCAGGCCTGCCTAGGGGACAGTGGAGTCACTCAGGCTGACCGTCATCTCCCCCGGGGCGGCTTTGTCTCCCTGTTTGTCTCTGCTTCCTGTGCTGGCATCGGCAGCTGAGCTGGTGGGGCCCCAGATAGCGCCTCAGCCGTGGGGACTGCCGGCCAGGTGAGCAGGTGGCCAGCGGCTTTGGCCAGAGGCTCAGCCCAGCAGCTGGGAGGCCGGAGCTGGAGGTGGGGCTGCAGGGTCAGGAATTCCCTCCTTGGAGGCTGCTGCTCCCTCCAGGGGCCCAGCCCCTCGCTCCTGCAACTTCTCTGTCCCCCAGTTCATGGACACCTCATCCCATGCTGAGCATTTCCCAAGCGAGGTTTCCTTCTGTCTTCACAAACAACCCAGAGAACCTGAGGACTTTATCCTCATTTTACAGATGAGGAAACTGAGGCCCAGAAAGAGGAAACAGTGACCAAAAGAGCTGGGGCCTGGCATGGGGAGGGCTGTCCCCAAGTGCCCCTGGCATATATCTTTCTACCCACAAGCTGTGTGACCTTGGTGAGTCCCCTCTGGGCCTCATTCTCCCCACCTGTAAAATGGGTAGGTTGGAGCCTTGCTGACTTAGCGATCAGAGCCTACCTCCTGTGACTTTCTGCCGTGGTTCCTTTTGAGAACCTGGGTTGCTCTGGCAAGCTGCAGACTGGGTGACCTCACAATGTGTGCAAGGAGCCGGGTCCTAGTGCTGGCATCCTGAGTGGCCCAGGCCTCTCCCAGGGTCCAGAGTTGAAGGGGAGGAGCTGATTGAGGTGGTCCTTAGGCAGGGTGTCCCTGAGCCATGGCAGGGGCTGTTGGCAGTCGGGACAGGGCTGATCCTCAGGTGGGGAACTCTGTGCGCTCTGACTCTTGGGCTTGTCCCCTCCCTGGGGAGTGCCACCGGGCCTTATTTCTGAGGAGTTTCCTCTGGCCTGAATGGGGGGTTGGGGGTGGCAGCTCCCACCTCTGTGCCCTGCTCACCCTGCCCTCAGCTCACACTGGGGGCAAATTCAGACGCTGGCAGCTCCATGGGGCGGCCCCTCCCTCCCTCGCTGAAGTGAGTGAGTCCCCAGAACGGAAGGAAGGAGGCAGGGAAAGCAAACAAGATAAAAGGCTGGTGGTAGGGAGACAGCGGGAAGCAGAGGCTGTGCTTATCACAGCTTGGTGGAGGAATGCGTACAGATAATTCCCCAGGGTGTGTGGGAAAAGGGCAAGGTGCTAGCAGCAACTGGGCCACCGGGACAACTGCTTCCACGGGGGCGACAGGGCCTGCTGGGGACTGAGAAGCTGCCGGGGTCTGGAGTTATCAGTTCCCCTCATTTGCAGGGTCAGTAACTTACGGGGTCGCCGTTTGCTGCCCGTCAGGGCACCAGACAAAGTCCAGGCTTCGCATCCTTGGGCTGAGGGGGTGCACGTGGTCGTCAGCTGGGCATGGCTTGGGGAGGTGACTGGCTGCAGGGAATTGTCACTGCGACCTCTTGACCCTGTGATTGACCCTGTGACCTCGCCACCACCACCAGCCCGGGAGGTTGTTGGGCCTTGGGGGAGGGGCTCTGCCAGGGGCTGGATTTGCGTCATGCCAGAGGGTGTATGTCCCTGAGTCACACCCCATGCTGCCATCTGAGGGGCGGGCATCGGGAACTGGAAAAGCTGGGGTGCAGCCCTGGGTGCAGCCACCATGCCCCAGTTAGTTCCCCTGCTCGGAGTGGCCCCGGGCCTGCCAGGCGATCGGGGTCAGAGGAGTTCTCCACAGGTGTGTCAGAGTCAGCCTCCGGTGCCAGGCAGGTGGTGTCCCGGTGCACTGCCCCCGCAGGGTCTCCCTGGGGACTGAAACGCCGCTCATTTCTGTGGCCCTAGAGCTCGTGTTTAATGAGCACGTGGGTTTTGTCTTTACTCACATATTCATTCATCCATCCAGTCAGCAAACACTAGCTGAGCACCTACTGCATGCCAGACCCTGTGCTGGGACACGGGACACAGATAATTCTTGCTCCCCACGAGCTGCCAGTCTCATAGAGGATCCTAATATGTGCAGAAATCATTTCCAATGGAGCATGAAAGCCAGGCTGTGAATTCCCCTGGAGCAGAAACAGTGTTTATCTTGCCATGGTCTCCCAGCACCCAGCACTGTGCCAGACACGTAGGAAACGCTCAATTTCTATTTGGTAAACATAAGAGTGAGTAATAGATGCCCTAATGGTCAGAAGGGGACCAGAAATTGGGCAGTCTGGGAGGGCTGTGTAGAAGAGCTCAAGCTGGGTATTGAAGGATGCATAGGAGTTTGCTGGTTGGCGAAGGCACCATGGGTAGTTTGTGTATGTGAGTATGTTTGAGAATGTGTGAACACCAAAAGTGTGACCCCTGTCCCCACTTGCCTGCCCTGCACGCCAGGAAATCCAACCAGGCAAAGTGAGGAAGACACAGGGGCCTGCTGGTGTCAGACACATGAACTCTGGGGCCCCTGAGCACGGGCACACTCTGGCAGGGCCCCTTGAAGTTCTGTGGTTGGAGGAGGGGGCACCACATTCTCGTCAGGCAAGTACATGCCTTGTTGGTGCTGCCTCTCCACTGTAATATCTGGCACATCCGCAGCGGAAATCTCTCCAAATTCCCTCTTTCCTGCTGGCAGCAGGCGGGCCACCCCCGGGCTCTGGGACCAAAGAATGGAACCCGCCTCTTCCCCCACTTCCGCCTCTTGGCGTAGGGCTGGGGGCTGGGGAGCAACCACGTGGTGGGGAGTGGGGACATTGTGGGTTTTGCAGGTGGCTAAAACCTTGTGGGGGCTCGTGGTCCCTCCCCAGCCTGAGAGCCTGAGCCGGGAAGATGCGATAGTGTTCTAGGGGCCCCTGAGCACCCCTACTCCGCGGGGCCTGGACCACCTGGAGCCAGCAGTTACCCAGAGTATAAGCCCCTCGGGTGGACAAGTCAGGGCATTTGGGGGAATTGAGATCCCAGGATAAACATAGCCCAGCTTTCTGAAGTCTCATTTTTACTTGAAGATTTGGGGGAGGAGAGAGCTATTTTTGTATCGTAACAGATAAGTTATGAGGAGGACTGCAAAATTCACATGGATTTCTTAAATACAATAGGAGACTTGAAAGACCTTTGGGCCTTCCTTGAAGGAGGCCGCGTTGGAGGCCCCAACAAACCCCCACCCACCCCCCGGGCTTGATTCTAGTCTTTTCTCCCCATAGGACATAAATGTGCCCAGTATGAGAAGACGTATGTTAAGAGGGGGCACAGCCCCTCGCCCCGCCCCTCAGCTGCTCTGAAATTAGTTTGGGGATTTTCTGGCTGTTGAAGCAGGTCGGACCTCCTCTCCTCTCTCTTCCGGCTTGTTTCAGAACATTGATTTCTCTTTGCTCCAAACTGAAATGTTTGTGAGAAAGGAGGGAGGTTCGAGGTCAGG
Source organism: Orcinus orca (assembly GCF_937001465.1). Classification (NCBI taxonomy): domain Eukaryota; kingdom Metazoa; phylum Chordata; class Mammalia; order Artiodactyla; family Delphinidae; genus Orcinus; species Orcinus orca. The sequence goes on from NC_064559.1 coordinate 200,440,478, forward strand.
CATCCTGGGTTTAGGTTTTGGGTTCGTGTCTTAGGAGCTTGTTGACCTTGGCCAAGTTCTTTTTCCTCTCTGAGCATCAGTTTCCTCACCTCCAAAGTGGAATGAATGATAACAGTGCCTAGTATAATAGACATATTGTGAGGACTAAATGAATGTCAAGTGCGTAGCCCAGGAACTGCACACAGCGGCTGCTGAATCAGGGGTGGCTGTTTGTAACTGGGGCTCCAGGCTCTGCACAGAGCAGGAGTCGGGTCCCAGGTCCCTTCTGTCCTGGACAAGCCCCCTTCCCTACAGCGTGTGCCTGAGCTCTTTCAGGGCCTGTGCTGACATTCTGAAGTGGCAGGACAGGCAGAGGAGGTGAGAGAGACTTCTGGGATGGTCCCCCTGGGGCCTCCCGCAAGCAGTCATTAATGGGAAGTCACTATCCAAGACCTTAGGAACTGGGTGTCCTTTGAGTCCTGTCCCTTGACTCCCCACCTCTCTCTGCTCGCATAGAGGACTAAAGGAGAGAGACTGTCCACAGATTTTTCTTGATAACGTAGATCTGACTGTGCCATTATTCTCTACATCAAACCTTCAGTGGCTCTCACTGCCCCCAGGATAAAGTCCTTGACCGGGCATTAAAGGCCTTTCTCAATCTGGTCCCTGGAGATCACTCAGCCTTATTGCCTGCTGCTTCCCTGATTTCCGACCACAAAGGCACTCATACTTCCTGTGTTAGCCTTGCTGTTTCTCACCCCTAACTCCTCCTTCCAGTATTTCTGCCCTGCTGAACTCCTACTCAGCCTCTAAACCCCAGCTGAAATATCTCCTCTATGACTCCACAAACCTCCAGCCAAGCTTGTCTCTACCCCCTTAGCCCTTTGCCCACCCCTTTATTTATTTATTTATTTTAACTTTTTATTTTATATCGGAGTATAGCCTGTTAACAATGTTGTGATAGTTTCAGGTGCACAGCAAAGTGACTCAGCCATACGTATACGTGTATCCATTCTCCCCCAGACTCCCCTCGCATCCAGGCTGCCACATAACATCGAGCAGAGTTCCCTGTGCTGTGCAGTAGGTCCTTGCTGCCCACCCCTGTATGGTGGACATTGTCACGTGCTCTAGCTCCCAGAGGTCAGGGGCTTTGTCTCATCTCGAGGTCCATGCACTGGGCTGCACGCAGAGTTGAGGATCAGTGTTTGATGAACGTGACACTGAGGCTGGAGGTATCTCAGGACCCTCTCCAGAGTAAGCTGAGGGCGGGAACGATAACTGTAGGGTTGGGTAAGAGGTCCCTGGGTGACCCCACCCCATCTTGGCCACTTCAGCAGCTGCGCAATCCCTGGACAGCCCTGCACAGTGTCTGGGTAGCTTCCTGTCTGTGGGACCAGGAAAGGGCTTGGGGCAGGGGCAGGCAGGGGCAGGATAGGGTGGTGGGAGGAAGGAGCCTCTGGAGTCAGGTGTCTGAGCTCCCCCGGCTTGGCCAGGACAGGACCTGCCACCGGGGGAGGGAGAGCTGCTTTCTGGCCGCCCTTGTGAGTGGCGGAAATGACTGGGTCCCTGAAAGCAGGTCCAGAGAATATGCTGGGGGCCTGGCCTTTCCTGCTTCCTGGTCAGCCAGCCCCGGAACAGGAAAGCGGTCGGGTCCCAGGGCGGGGGGCGCACCTGCAGAGGTAGCATCCTGATGCCCCCGTCTGATCTGTGAGTCAGCAAACACAAATGGCGAAGAAGAAGCAGTCACTGCCCTGGGCAGCTCTCAGTCCAGGTGGGGACCTGCCAGGCTGGTCCGCACGGATTAAAGGATATCTCCAGGTGGGCAGCATGCGCTGTCCAAGGCTGAGCCAGCTGTGAGATAGGATTCTTAGGAAGCTGGAAGGTGAGACGTGGGCCTTGAATGCCAGGCTCAGGGGCATGGTGCTTCTTGCAAGAGCCACTGGGGAGGGGGCTGCAAAGCTTTGGAGCAGGAGGGCAAGGCACTTCCTGGGTGTCTGGCCCGAGCTAGGTGCTTACCACGCATTTTCTCATCACAAGACATTTTACCAATGACAAAACAGGCCCATAGAGGTTTAGTGACTTGCCAGGGGTCCCAGGGCCAGGGAGGGAAAAGTCGCTCGGGGTGAGAACAGGCTGAGCTGATGTCTGTCCCTGTGCCTGCCAGCCTGCTCGCCGGGATTCTTCAAGTCCGAGGCATCCGAGAGCCGCTGTCTGGAGTGCCCCACACACACCCTGCCGTCCTCCGAGGGGGCCACCGCCTGCGAGTGTGAGGAAGGCTATTTCCGGGCCCCGCAGGACCCACTTTCACTGCTCTGCACGCGTGAGTCTCACAGCGGGTCAGGGAGGGGTGACAGAGCTGGGCGTGGTGATGTTGACATGTCCAGGCCTACCTGGATCCGAGCTCTGCCCTCTGCCCTCTGCACAGGCCCGCCCTCCGCCCCGCACTACCTCACGGCTGTGGGCATGGGCGCCAAAGTGGAGCTGCGCTGGATGCCCCCCCAGGACAATGGGGGCCGCGAGGACATCACCTACAGTGTCACCTGCGAGCAGTGCTGGCCCGAGTCAGGCGAGTGCGGTCCCTGCGAGGCCAGCGTGCGCTACTCGGAGCCACCGCACGGGCTGACCCGCACCAGCGTGACAGTCAGCGACTTGGAGCCCCATATGAACTACACCTTCACCGTAGAGGCCCGCAACGGCGTCTCGGACCTGGTGACCAGCCGCAGCTTCCTCACTGCCAGCGTCAGCATCAACCAGACAGGTGAGGGCCCAGGGGTGGCAGCTGTGCCCTTGGGGCCCGCCCAGGTGGGGCTTCATGAGGATGGCCACTCAGGGTTCGGCTGGGTTCAGAGAGAGACAGCAGCAAGTGGATAAAGACACAGTCCCTGTAATCACTTCCAAGATCTGTGACGGTGGGCAGGTTACTTAACCTCTCTGAGCCCCAGTTTCCTCACCTGTAAAATGGGCGTTCTAGGGCTTTTGAGAGGATTTAATAAACTCTTGTATATAAGGCTCTTAGAACAGTGCCTGGTCCATAAAGAGGTTATAGCAAGAGTCAGATATTGTTTTGGTTTTATTATTTATGCACTCATAAGTACTCACAGCGTACCCCCGATGTGCCAGCCTGTGGTGGGGCCCAGCCTGGGACTTTGTGCTCTGGAGCTGGAAGTTGAGAATCCCAGGTCGGGATCTAAGGAGCCTGGGCTGTGGATGGGAATGCGTCTGGGTGCATCCCCACTACTCCCCTTCCCCCGTGTGGCTTTTCACACCCCTCCCCTCCCCCCACCGTCCTGCCCAGAGCCCCCCAAGGTGAAGCTGGAGGACCGCAGCACCACCTCGCTGAGCGTCTCCTGGAGCATTCCTCCACCACAGCAGAGCCGCGTGTGGAAGTACGAGGTCACCTACCGCAAGAAGGTAACTCTCAAAGGGTTGGGGCTGTCCCCGCTGGGCTTCGAACAGAGGACCAGCTGGTCACATAGACGCTCACTGCACAACACAGCCATCTGAAGAAGCGCTGTTCTGCAGATGAGGAAAGTGGGGTCTGGGGTCTTCCTGAGAGTTGCCTCTCCCAGGCCAGCCCAGCAGAGATTTGTGGGAAAGAAGACATAGTGTTCTGGAATCCCCAGAAGAGATAGTCTTGGGTGGTGGGGAGCCAGGTCTTGGGGATCAGACAGACCGGGTTTGAGTCCTGGGTCACGCATTTGCTGGTTATGACCTGGAGTGAGTCGCTTCACTTCTCTGAGCCTCAGCTTCCTCCTCTGTAAGGTGAGCATCGAGGTTGCTAACATAGCTTGTCACCTTGCTAAGCTGGGGCTGCTCCCTGGTGGGCTAAGCTGATGGCCCTGCCCTCACTGTCTGTCCCTCCACCCGCCAAACACCCACAGGGGGACTCCAACAGCTACAACGTGCGCCGCACTGAAGGCTTCTCCGTGACCCTGGATGACCTGGCTCCGGACACCATCTACCTGGTCCAGGTGCAGGCACTGACGCAGGAGGGCCAGGGTGCTGGCAGCAAGGTGCACGAGTTCCAGACACTGTGTGAGTCAGGGACCAGGGTGTGGGCCAGGCCAGAGTCCTGAAACAACTGGGACATCGTGGGCGGAGGGAATGGAGCAAAGAACTTAGAAGTGTCCCCTTCCTGGTCGGCCAGGGCCTAGGACAGTCCAGTGTGGGTCAGTCCCAAGTCTGGGGAGGGGGCAGAATTGAAGGCTGGGGGTGTGGGAACCAGCTGTGTATCCAGGGCAGTGTTGTGGGAAGGAAGGATGTGGGCTGTGGCATTGGCGGGCCCAGTTCAAATCCTGCATCGTGGAGAGAGTCCCACACACCTGAGACTACCTGCTCTATTCCCTGGGGAAGCCCTCTCATTTGCCATCTGTGAAATGGGAATAAATATCCTCATGGACCGTCACTAGGCAGGTGTCTTGGGGCCCTAAAGTACAACCGGGGGTATTACCATGATTTGAAGGGGGGGGGGGTGCTCCCTTGTCATCTGCTGGTCTCTCCCTGGCAGCCGTGGAAGGATCTAGCAACATGGCAGTGATTGGTGGTTTGGCCGTTGGTGTGGTCTTGCTTCTGGTGCTGGCAGGAATTGGCTTCTTCATCCACCGCAGGTTCGTTGGAGCCTATGCCCTGGGGGCTTAGGTGGGACACAGGGGCAGGAACCTCAGCTTCCTGTATGGAAACTGGGGCTGATAGGAATCTAGTCCCTGCCTCCCGGGGGGCTGTAAAGATGTAATGATCTGTCAAGGGCTCAGCACAGCACCTGCGAGGCTCAGGGCATGGTGGTCATTATGACAGTGCGTCCACACTTCCTCGGGGACACGCGGGCAGGAAGCTCTGGGGAGCTCTAATGAGGAGAGCCTTCATTACAGCCACTTAAGGGGCCATTACGGGGTGTAGCTCCCAAGGAGTGAGCCCGGCTTGCTCGTTTCCTCTCCCCCTGGCCTTTTCCATGCCCTCTGCCTGACTGAGCAGAGTGTTGAGCGCACCAGGCCCGCAACCTGGACCAGAGTAGGGTCAGGAGGCTCCCCGGCTGGGGCAGGTCACTGACCTCCCTGCGTGTTTGGTTTCCCATGGGGTCTCTCAGGAGGAAGAGCCTGCGGACACGCCAGTCCTCGGAAGACGTTTACTTTTCCAAGTCAGGTGAGATGCAGCGCCGCCTCCATGCCTGGCCTGCTGTCCCCACGGGCCTCCCCGGCTCTGTGGTAGAGATGGGGGCAGCCAGAGCACTCCCCGGGCGTCCTTGGGCAGCTCAGAGGGCTGAGCCAGAGGCTCCTGAGGTGCCTGGACTGTTGCCTACTCCCCCTCCCCCTCCCCCAAGGCAGCCCCTCGTAGGGACCCCTCCCCTCCCCAGACTGTCTGTGACCCTGCCCTTCCTTCCCCTCCCAGAACAACTGAAGCCCCTGAAGACATACGTGGACCCACACACATACGAAGACCCCAACCAGGCTGTGCTCAAGTTCACCACCGAGATCCATCCGTCCAGTGTCACGCGGCAGAAGGTGATCGGAGCAGGTGAGGTTAAGCGCTCGCCGAGGGGCCTGGTACGGGTTGGGAGCAGCCGACGCCCGGGCTGACTGGGATGTCTCCCACATCGCCTGCCTGCAGGAGAGTTTGGGGAGGTGTACAAGGGCACGCTGAAGGTGTCGGGCAAGAAGGAGGTCCCCGTGGCCATCAAGACGCTGAAAGCCGGCTACACAGAGAAGCAGCGGGTGGACTTTCTCAGCGAGGCCAGCATCATGGGCCAGTTCAGCCACCACAACATCATCCGCCTGGAGGGCGTTGTCTCCAAATGTGAGGCCCGGCTTCAGAGTGGGCTGTGGGAGACCCACGTGGGGGGTGGGGGAGGGGCTGCCCACGGGGCCTCTAATAGGGTCTCTGTTCAGAGCTGTGCCCAGCCCCGCCCCGCCTGCGCCTCTTCCCTCCACCTGTGGCCATCCCCTCACACCTGTGCTCACCCCTGCAGACAAGCCCATGATGATCATCGCCGAATACATGGAGAACGGGGCTCTGGACAAGTTCCTTCGGGTAAGGACGTGGGCCGGGGCGGGGCGGGATCTGTGGCTGGCGCTTAGGGGCCCTGGTGGGCGCGGGGCTGGCTGGCTGGCAGCTGAGGGCCTGTGCTCTGGCAGGAGAAGGATGGCGAGTTCAGCGTGCTGCAGCTGGTGGGCATGCTGCGGGGCATCGCGGCCGGCATGAAGTACCTGGCCAACATGAACTACGTCCACCGCGACCTGGCTGCCCGCAACATCCTCGTCAACAGCAACCTGGTCTGCAAGGTGTCTGACTTCGGCCTGTCCCGTGTGCTGGAGGACGACCCCGAGGCCACCTACACCACCAGTGTAAGGGCTGGGGCGGCTGTCACCTGGGATGGGGGCCTCAGTGAGGTGAAGCAGCCCTCGCTCTGCTCCGGGGTCCTCTCCCCTGCCCACCTGGGGCGTGGGCCTCAGGTGGCAAGAACACCTCTGGGGAGCATGGAGGAGGGGCCCTGACTGCGATTGTCCTGGGGGTGGCCTAGGGGACAATAGTGATTGGCCAGGTCCCCACAGGGTGGCAAGATCCCGATCCGCTGGACGGCTCCAGAGGCCATCTCCTACCGCAAGTTCACCTCCGCCAGTGACGTGTGGAGCTATGGCATCGTCATGTGGGAAGTGATGACGTACGGCGAGCGGCCCTACTGGGAGCTGTCGAACCACGAGGTAGGCCCCCTCGCCCTGCCCAGCCCCATCCGGATCTGAACTGAAACCCTTTACTCACCCTCGAACCCCAGGGGCTGGGCAGAGAAGAGTTTTGGGGGCTAATCTTCATCTGGTACACCCCTTCATTGGTTCGTTCAGTGAATGTTTCTTGAGGGCCTACCATGTGTCAGGCCTTGTGCTGAGCTCCAGACCCAGTCCCTGCTTACACTCAGCAGAAGGACGAGGAAAGAAGTAGTGGGTGTGGGGGAAGTGTGTGCGTGCACGCATGTGTGTATCTGTGTGTGTGTGTGTGTGTGCAAGTGCCTGGTGCCTCATGCAGCCTAGAGGCCTGGAAGGCTTCCCAGAGGAGGTCACATCTCAGCTAGGACTAAGGCACAATAAAGCAGCAGCAGCCAGGTGAGAACACGGAGGGGAAGAGTGCTCTGGCGGAAGGGAGCAGAGAGTATAGGCGCCCAGAGGCCGCGGGGAGGCTGGCTGCAGGGCACACAGCATGGCTGCTGCCCGGGGTACCCTGTGAGGGAACAAAGTCAGGAGACCCTTCCTCCTCTGGAGACATCCTCTTAGCACCTGTCCTCTGTGTAGCGCTGAAGGTTGTGTGTCGTGCCTAAGGAAGGAGGCCAACCCCTCTGTTTCGGGGGCTCCCCTTCTCTCCTCTAGCAGCCCCTGTGTATGGGGGAGTTTGGGGGCTGTGAAGCCACCCCTGAGCATCCTGCTCGCCCCCTCCCCCAGGTGATGAAGGCCATTAATGACGGCTTCCGGCTTCCCACACCCATGGACTGCCCCTCCGCCATCTACCAGCTCATGATGCAGTGCTGGCAGCAGGAGCGCGCCCGCCGCCCCAAGTTCGCCGACATTGTCAGCATCTTGGACAAGCTCATCCGCGCCCCCGAATCCCTCAAGACCCTGGCTGACTTCGACCCCCGGTGGGTTCCATACCCTCAGTCCAGGGGGCCCCCAGTTTTACCTCTGAGCCACTTCAGCGTAACGGGCAGCCAGGGGCGGTGGGCAAGGGGCTCAGAAGTTACGCGTGGGCTTTACTCAGACTGGACCGGGTTGGCTCAGGAGGCACTAACGGAACCAATCAGCACATACAGTAAATGTGCCAGCGCGGCACTCAGCGCTTAACGTGTTTTAACTCATTTAAACAACTTAGGAGTTGGGTCCTGTCATCATCCCCCTTTTGTAGATGAGGAAACAGACGTAGGGCAGTTAAGTGTCTTATGTGCTGGCAAGTGGCCAGGCTGGGACTGTGACTCTGAAAACCTGATTCTCTTAACATTTGGTTATTTTGTAGTAACCGGTGGTGGTATCATCAGTAGAAGCAGAGGGGTGGCAGGAGCTATAAACACTGACTGCTCCCGACACATCAGGCAGACTCCCGGAAGCCTACCTGACGTGGCTGCCCCGTTGTCCAGATGAGGAAACCGAGGCGAAGGGCAGCTGAGCGAATTGCCGGGGTTAGGGAGCAGCATCGTGGGCTGGACCCTGCAGCCCCTCACTCGCGGGCCGGTATCTCCTGTTGCAGGGTGTCCATCCGGCTGCCCAGCACCAGCGGCTCAGAGGGTGTGCCCTTCCGCACGGTGTCCGAGTGGCTGGAATCCATCAAGATGCAGCAGTACACTGAGCACTTCCTGGCGGCCGGCTACACGGCCATCGAGAAGGTGGTGCAGATGACCAACGAGTGAGTCTGCGCCCGGCCCCACCCGTGCCTGCCCTCTCCCGCCTCCCGCCTCCCCAGGCTGCCTCTGGCTCCACCACCCATCTGCTCCTCTCTCTACCTTCCCAACGCTCCCCTCTCTTCTCTTTCTCTCTCCTTCTCTTTCGGGGAGGGTGGCTTTGCAGGAAGGGCAGAACCAGGCTGGCAGCCAGCAATTCTGGTCACTTACTCGTGGCTCCGTCCTCTTCCTACATCTTTTTTCCACAGTGAGAAAATAATAGTAATTGTGATCATAACCATAGCATTTATCGTGAGCTGTGCCAGCTCTGTGCCCGAGCACTTTGAATCAGCCCTCATGATAACTTGGCAGGTGGTTCCCGTCAGTAGTCCCACTGGGCAGGTCAGAAACAGTACAGCCCAGGGTCCATGGCCATTTGGGGGATTCCAGCCCTGGTCAGTCAGGATCCAGAGCTCAGGGACCATGGAGGTCATTAGTGGAGAAACTGAGGCTCAGAGAGGTTACACGGCTTACTCCAGGTCACACAATTTGTAGCTGAGAAAAGAAAGGCTTCACTTCACAGCCATCACCTGGTTGAATTCCCTATTTGCCTTGTGAATAGATGCTATTATTACTTCCCTATTTAAGTAGGAAAACTGAGGCTGAGAGGTTACATAGGTTGCCCGAGGTCATGCAGCCAGTTAGGGGCAGCGTTCCTCTCCAGGACGCTGAGAAGAAATGAGCAGAGCCCTCGGACTTCCCTGGCTGATGCCGAGGAGAGAGGGCACCAGGCCAGCCCATCCCAGGCACCTCTCCCCGTGTGGTTGACTCTCAGCTCTGCGGTCCAGCTTGGCAAGAAGTGGCAGTTACCCCTTTCCCTGGCCCTGGGTTCTGCCTTTTGTCAGGCTGCCCTATGGGAGCTCTTCTCTCCTCCCAGCTCCAGCATCGGGGACCCTTCCCGGCATGGACTTGGCATGGACACCTCCTCCCACCCCAGGAGGGAGAAGACATTACCCTCTTAGCTTTTTGTGCTTCTAAAAATACTGTTAGTTCCCAATAGCCCAGCTTGTGTAAGGTCCAAGGTCATGGTGGGAATGAGCCTTGGGGCTGAGAGGTTTTGGGAATCACATGGGAAGGGATGACCCAGGCGTCCCACAGTTCTGGGTCACAGTTCTGGGATTTGGGCCTGTGTCTGAACATTCTCCAAGGCCTCTGAAAACTGCTCAACTGGGCTTCTGACCTGTTGCTCAAGGCCTCTCAGACTAGGCCCCGGCCTGTCCCAGGGGAAGGCTGGGATGAAAGTCAGGCAGGGACAGAGCTGACCAGAGAAAGGCAAGGAAATGTGGAGAGAAGAGACGGGCCCCAGGATATCTTTTGTTTCCAGCCAACTGCAGGGTCCAAAGCTTGGGCTCTGCAGTCACACCTGGGTTCGAGTCCACACTGGCCACTCCCTAGCCGGTGGTTTTGGTCAAATGAGGTTCCATCTTTGAACCTTGGTTTCTGTTTCCCCGTTGTGGGGATTGCATGGGTGCAATACAGATGATATGCCTGGTATGCAGTGAGGGCTTAACCCATGTCGCTCTTCCCTTTTCCTCCATGCCCTTGCTTTCCACCCATAGCCTGCGGGCAAATACCAGGGTTCCTCGGCTCCCTCCTCTAACCTGGGAACCTGGAAAGGCCCCCTTTGCCCCTCCAGGAGCTCCCACTGAGGACAGTACAGCTTCTCTTCTGGGTGAGCAGAGCTGAGGGCACGGAGAAGTGCATACAGGAAACACATGTTCGTAGAAGCTTCCCGAAATAGCCCGGGGTGCTCCTCGGCCAATTCCTTTCCCACGAGCAGGAAGGAGCAGGGACGGGGCTGTCTTGGATCGGTGGAGGGTGTGTGTGCTGTGTTTTGAAAAGGCCTGCATAAAGGCAGGAAGTCATTCCACGCTGCTTCTCCTCCCATCAGCTCCACTGGTGCTCAGATCTGGGGCCTGTGTGACTCACACCACTGCCTCCTTCATTACTTCAATTAAATGAAAGAAAGGGGGGTCTCAAAGTGCTTTTTCACCCCGAAAGCTCTGTCTACACATGCTGTGGATCCCAGTGTGAGGCTCTGAGCCGCTCTCAGAATTCAGCCCTTCTGGGATGGGGTCTGGATTTCGGCTTCAATGCCCTTACCCCCGCCTTTGCCTCCCTGCTTCCTTTGGCCCCTCCCAGGGGGCTGGCCGCTCGGTTCCCTATGGTCCCACAGTGGCCACCTTTTCTCGTCTTGAGCATTCACCGTGTTATTTTGGACTCACTTGAGTTTCTAGCTGGAGTAGTGAGTGGTTCTAAATGTGTTTCGAGGAGCTAATGAAAGCAGTGGATGTTACACCCCAGAAAAATACCCAGTCCAGCAAAAGGCCCATCCGGTGTGCGAGGCTGTGGCATACGGCGTCCTGAGAGGGCGTGGGGACACTGGCGGATGGGTCTTCTGGTCTCCGAGTGCCAGGCGTGGCGCTGATGGGATGTTTGCTGAGAGGATGAATGATCAGGCCACCTCTCCCTCCACTCTCCTCGCACCAAGGGCCAGAGCACAGTTGATGCTCACCGGGGAGACTGTGGCCTTTGAATTCCCTGAGGCCGGGACTGGCCTTGCGAGTGCTCAGGAAGAAGGTGGCCTCAGTTGTGTGCTTCCCCACCCCTGTGATGGGAGTTGATCCAGGGAAGTGACTGCCTTGGATCTCCGACGGGGGAACTGAGGCTGGGGCAGGAACAGACTTGCAAGAGGCCGCAGGAATTGGCCGGTCTGGGAGCCTCATCCTGTGTGTGTCCCTGTTTATCGTTAGGAAATGAGGCAGGGAGGGTTTGGGGGGCTTGGTGTTGGAAGAGACTGGGGCTGGGGCAGGTGGCTTAGAAGCATCTAATCAGAGCTCCTATTTTACGTATAAAGAAACTGTGGCCCAAAGACAGGACAGGACCCACCCGAGGCTCTGGTGGAATCCAGGACTAGAATTCGGCCTCCTGCCTCCCAGCCCAGGACTCCTCCTCCTAGATGGACCTCAGAAGCACCCTCAGCTCCCGCCCTGTCAGGTGAACTTCACCAACCTGGGAGAGGGGCCCCAGGCAGCCTGGGCAATGGCTCAGTCGCCACTAAAGCATTCATTCATTCATTCGGCAGACACTCCTTGAGGGCCTACTGTTTACCAGGCCTATCCTGGACCTTGGGAGGGGCTGGGAGTGAGGGGATGAGCCTGGGGCACTAGGCCCTACCGTTGCTCTGCTATAGCTAACATAACCCACTAGTCCTTAAACCATACATCAGGGTCTTAGGGATCTGATCAAATGCAGACTCCCTGCCCCGCCTTCAGAACTTCAAAGTCAGTGAGTCTGGAGTTGGGCCCAGGATCCTGCCTTTTCAGTAAGTGCCTCCTTCCCTGCTGGTCCGAATACTTATCCGGGAGCCACACTTAGACCTACAGGTATGGGGAAAACAGTCCTTCTTTTCCAACACCCTCAACTGCATAGGTTAGAAATGGCGCTGTCGTGTTAGGTTAGGAAGTTCTCCCAGATGTCTGACTCCTGGCCTTCCTGCTTCAGTCCCTGAGCCGCCCTCCCACACACCTGAAAGTCATGTCTCCGGAACTGCAAATAGGAGCTTGCACCATATAGTTAGCTCCCTTTACAGCCAGGAGAGGGCCCGTAAAAACCTGGGTGTTTTCATGGGTTTGGGCTGGTGGACGAGGATGGTGAAGGAGGAAACTCCCAGAGTAAGCAGTAAGGTCTGCTCCAGGGCTCTTGGAGTGTAAGTGGTTTTACAAGGGGATGGAGGGGCATGGAAAGCAGGGGCAGGGAAGGGCTATGGGCTCCTGGGCGCGTCTTTCTATCTGGTACTAATGCCGCCTTACCCCTCTGCCACCAGTATCCGGGATCTCCCACTCTCCAGTTAGGCACTGTTATCCCATTTTACAGGTGAGGAAATTGAGGTCCCTAAAGGGAAAACCCCTACCTCAGGGTAACCTAGTCACTGGATCTGGTCACCTGAAAGCCCCTCCCATTAGAGACCAGCAGGACTTTAACCTCTGATGGCCCCTCAGCAAGGATCTCCTGAGTCCTTCCTCCGTTATGAGAACTTGGAGGGAGTGGAGGTGAAATAAGGCGATGGCTGTGACGAGACCTCGGGCAGAGAGCTTTGCACGACACCCCCAGAGGGTCCCTGGCATCTGGTGATGGCATCAGTGCTGCCTGGGGAGGAGCCTTACCTGGGGACAGACCCCAGGGTGGGGGAGGGAAGCCTTTGTTCACAGCTGGCTTGATTCAGCTCCTCCACCTCTTAGCCTGGGTCACTTTGGGCAAGTCACTTCACCTCTTTGAGCCTCAGTTTTCTAGTCTGCAAAATGGGGGCAAAAACAGCACCTACCATAGATTTTGTGCAGATTTGATTTAAAAAAAAACAAAGCTGCTCGCATTCAGCGCTTCAATCATTTTGTGAATTTTGTCGGTGTCGGCAGGCTTTCCGGATATGCTTCCACTCATCAGACCTCTGCCTTACGAGCTCTGCCCCCCAGGCACCGAGGCCCCCTCCCCGGTCCCTCCTCTCTCCCCTCACCTCCCTGCCACGGCTGCCCACCTCTCCAGGGCAGGCCCCTCACTCTCCCTCTCTCCCTCCCCCGCACAGCGACATCAAGAGGATTGGGGTGCGGCTGCCCGGCCACCAGAAGCGCATTGCCTACAGCCTGCTGGGCCTCAAGGACCAGGTGAACACAGTGGGGATCCCCATCTGAGCCCTGACAGACCTCGTGACCCCCTCAGCTAAGAATACTTGAAGAAACAGACTGGCTTTCCTGCCAGCTCCATGCTGGGCCACCAGGGACCTTATTTATTTCTAGTCCTTCTTTACTGATGCCACCCTGAGGGCTCTGCTGGGGGGTCTTGGACGATACCTTGGCCTGAGCTGAGGAGATGCTCAGGGACCTTGGGCAGGGGGGCCTCTTCACCTACAAAGGACAGACAGCCAAGCACTTAGCAGTCACCATCGTGTTCCCAGCATCCCCTGGGGCAGGAGCCCCGCCAAGGCCTTTGGACACACACGTGGGACATTGCTAAACTGACCTCCCCTTCGCCGTCTCAGGAGGTGGGGCGGTCAACCTGCAGCAGTCACAGGAGCAGGGTACCTCACGAGAAGAGGAAAAACAGCAAAGTCAGCTGGGCAAGACCCACAGCGGTTCTCCCGTCCCTCTAGTGCCTTCCTCAGCCCCCCAGGCCCCATCCTCAGCCCCCACGGGCCAAACACTTGCTTCCTCGGGGCCCTCACAGGATGCTTGGTTGTGTGGAGGGTTTTTTTTTTTTTAAATATATATTTTGTACTTTGTGGAGAGAATGTGTGTGTGACAGGGGCCCGGCTAGGACTGGGGGCAGACAACGGCCTGTGTCAGACATTCCCAGGCTGGGGGCTGGCCCATCCGGCCTCTCACCCCTTTAGACAACATTTTCTACTCTGTCAGTATTAATGATTTTGTTCTGTTGCGTATTTTTCTTCGAACCTTAATTTATTATTTTTTTTATATTTATTGTTAGGAAATGACTTATTTCTGCTCTGAAATAAAGTTGCAGATTGTTCAAACAGTGGAGTTGGAGTGGCTTTGTGTCAGCAGTGCGTGGGGGAGGGCTCACCCCACCCAGAGTGTTTAAACACAGCTTCTTACGCAAGGCACGCATGTCATGTAACCCTGGGAATGGGGTGGGTGGAAGGTGGGCGGAGGGCCAGGGAGCGGGCCCTGCCGAGTCTGGCTTCCATGCCAACAGGCCTCTGTCACCTTTGATCTCAAGGCTTCTGGAGGGCTTAGGGGGTGGGGGTGGGGCGGGGGGAGAACGGTGAGAACGCCCATCAGCCTCCCTCCCACACATCTCCACGGAGTTGTTGAAATAGATTCTTCATCCATGTAGGGCTCTGAGGTTTACAGAACTTTTCACAAGTTTGGGCTTGTTGGATTCTTAGCACTCCGAGTTTTGAGGGTAGCCCCATTTTACAGAAGAAGAAAACTGAGGCCGGGCCCAGGGACAGGGCTTGCCCAAGGCTACACAGTGAGTTAGAGGCAGAGGCCAGACTTGAAAGCAGGGCCTTGAATCCCAGTTAGATGCTTTTCTCACAGAGGGGTGACTGAGACTCAGAGATGTGCAGTGACTTGCCCGAAGTCACACAGCAGGAAGGAACAGAGGCTTTGAGGGAAGCCAAAGCCCGGATATTACACCCCAAACCTTCTCCACTGTACCAGGTTGCTGCCCGGTATGCCAGAGGTTGTTCACAGTGGGCCTTAGGAAGGTGTCACACACAGGTGACCAGAGACAGGACCAGATGAGCAGAAGTGGTCTGGGGCACAGGAGGAAGCCTTCCTGGAGCGGGTGATCCAGAGCTAAGAGCTCAGGGACAAGTAGGAATTAACCAGTGAAGCACTGGGAGAGGGTGATGCAGGCAGAGTAAACTGTGGAGGTAGGAAACCGAGTGATGTTGTAAGGAGGAACCACAAGCAATTTGGTGTTATTAGGGCGTGATGTAGGGTGCTGAAGAGATCTCCAGGGCCTTGTAAGGCAGTTCCAGGAGTGGGGATTTTAAGTTGAGGGCGATGGGGAGACACTCAAGATTTTAAATAGGAAGAGATGTGATTACAGTGCCCCAAACAGAAGTCACTGGTAGAGGCAGGCCCAGAACTCGGGCCTCTTGACTCCCAGCCTAGAGCTATGGGGAGACAGGAGACATCCTGGCAAATTCGGGAGGGCGCTCAGCTTGCCTTGGGGCCTCAAGATGCCTACTCTGCCCTGACTCCCTACAGCTGCGGGAGAGCTGCCTCCATGGGGAGCTCTGGCTCCTGGCCCACTGAGCATCAGTGTTTCCTGAAGTGTTGGGCAGGGCTGGGGTTGGGAAAGGTAAGAGAGGACAGGGACCAGCTCACCAGACCTTTCTCCCGTTAGCACTGGGCCACCTGGGTGTGCTGGGCATGGTGGCTGAGTCAGGCCTTCCTGGGACCTGACCCTTGCCTGTCATGCCCCAGGTGGCCACCGTGGCTCTGTTGCTGGGCTGTGGCAACTGCCACCACTGTTGACAAAGCTGTTCGTCCAGCAAGGAGCAAGTCTATGATCCCCCAGTGGTCTGGGCTGTGAGGGCACCTGAGAACAGGCTCAGTCCCATTCCCAAAGCGACTCAGCCACCCACTGGCCCCACTGGTGAGCACCAGTGGACACGAGAGGTGGCTCAGCGTGCTGCGGAGGTGGCGGCCTGTGTTCCCTCGCTCACTCTCTCACAGTGGACGTAAGGCCTACTAAGGGCCTATGACATTGCTCAGGCCTGTGGCCTACAGACTGGGTCAAAGGCCAGTGGGCAGCCGTCTGGAGCCTCCAACAGACCCCACGATTGGCAAGAGGGGAAACTTAATTTTTTAAGTGAAGGCAGACCCAGTTCTCCCCTCTAAAGGGCCTAGAAGCTGTGACATCCTGGTAGCAATAAGCACGTCCAGCCCCCAGATCTTGGTTCCTAAACACCACTCTCTAATAAAAGGAATCAGAGCTCCTTAGAGAAACGACTGATTCCAGGGCTGAGGCAGGGAAAAATGCAAGATGAGCCTGGAGCATCTTGCAGTGCTAGAGAGTAGGGAAATGCTCAAAAAATAAACAGGTGGTGGGATATCAGAACAGGAGCCAACCCGAAAGAGATCCCAATGGCCAAACCTAAACCAGGATGAGCAACGGAGCAAATAACAGAATTAGATTATCATCCGAAGTATAAAATAAATATCCATGAGTCCGTACTGTTATAATGATTGAAGAAATAAATAAAGGGGGGAGACTAGACACATCTCCCTTACAGAAGAATTTCAAATAATTCATGTAGGTTTTCCCCCTCCAGGAGGTGGAGCTTAGTCCCCCACTTCTCTGAGTGTGGACTGGACCTAGTGAAACCCTCCAAAGAAAGGAAGTATAATAAGGGTTTAAAAAAAAAAAAGAAAGAAAAAGAAAAAAATGTTTACAGTAGAGAAACCTGGCAAACACCACCATAACTAGGTTAACATCATCAGTGAAAAAACAAACAAACAAACCCAGGAATATGTTGCTTGAATTTGATTGGATGTCAGCAAACACACAGGAGTTACCAGGTGCCACCCACTGCTCCAAGTGCTTTGCCCATATTTACTCATTTAATCTTTCCAACAACCCTTCGAGGTAGGCACCATCATTATCCCATTTTATAGATTTGAACAGTGAGGCACAGGGAGGTTAAGTAACTCGCCAGAGCCACTGGCTCAGGCACAGAAGGAGCAGGAGTTGAGCCCAGGCGGTCTGGGGTCTTGACAAAATGGTTTTCCGTTTGCCACCTTCAACTGCCGAGACAGGACCTTCTCCTCTCTCTGCTATAATGGGCACCTCCGGAAACTGAGGCCACATAACCTGCCCAAGGTCTCCAAATACCACAGGGGCCCAATGCCCCAGGCACCCAGATTGGAGTGGGGAGGGGAGAGGATGGAGACTGTTTGCTGCTTCCTCCTGCTCTGGGCCATGCTGGGCATTGGGGTGGTAGGGATGAATAAGGTCCTTCTCTGCCCTCAAGGAGCTCTTAGCCAGGCAGGGCCAGCAGTGGCAACACAGCAGGACTCAGGCCAAGAAGGAGAGGAGCTGGGTATCATAGGAGCCAGAGGGGGGCACCTGACTGAGCCTGGAAGGTTCAGGCAGGCTTCTTGCAAGAAGAGAAGCCATCCAAGTTGAGGCCAAGGTCAAGAGGGAGTCCATCAGGTGAGGGGGAGAGAAGGGTCCCCAGAAGAGCTTGTCCCTGCCCTCCATACTCCAGACCTTTGTGAGTGGGGCCTGAGTCTCCCTCATTGACCAGGACAAGCCCTGCGCTGGTTCCAAGGCCACCCTGGCCCCTGGCTGTGGCGCCACGAGCAGCCCTATGTCGCCAGCCCTGCTCTCATTCCCACCCCAAGCAGAACCTTCATCTCTGGCCTCAGTCATCTCAGCTGGGAAGTGGGCCTGCAGCTCACTGCCCTCCCTGGGCTCTGAGCTGCAGGGGCCTTGGCAGCCCTCTGATGGGCCCAACAAAGCCCTAAAGGAGGCAAAGGCAGCAACTGCAAGGACGCTGGCTGGGGAGTTGCCCTCTTTCTCTTCTGCTCCCGGTCTGGGTGGCAAGTCAAAACTATCACCAGGTACCGGCCTTGGGTCTTCTAGTTAATTAGTAAATCATAGAGGAGTGGGCAAGCTCTCTACCCCTCCTCCTCGCCCCATTCCCCACCTCTAGCTGTGGCCCAGGGCTGAGGGTAGGGCCTGGTACACGACAGATGCTGCTAGAACAGGGGTTGGATGCGTGCGGTGTGTAAAGTGCTTGCATTCTCACGTCTGGTCTTCTGTGCCTTTGCGCGTGATCGCCATGCCTTCGTGGCCCCCTCCCCAGAACAGTGTTTGGCACCCACTAGGCCCTCAATAAATATTTGCTCAATAAACGAATAATGAAGGAGAGAGGGGCCACGCTTTGGGGATCTGGGGGCTCAGTGGAGCCATATGGAGCCAGATTATTCAATATCCCCACGTGTGGGTTGTGTCTGGGAGGCATGCTATGCAGACGGCCTCAGCTCTCGCTGGCTGGCCAGGACCACGCATGCAAGCAGTAAAGGAGAAGGGATTGAGCATTTCTGAGCACCCACTATGTGCCAGTCAGTGTGCTAAGCCCGAGACCCACATTGTCTTATTGAAAGACCACAATGACTCTGCAAGGCATGGATTGTCCCCATTATACAGATGGGGACACTGAGGCTCAGTGAAGTTATGGTAGCAGACCAAAACCCCACAGCCAGGAGGTGACAGAGCAGAATATGAGACAAGGGCTATCTCATCCCACTGCCTGCTGCTGAGTGACATCTGGGAGTTTGTGGGATTCTTAGGAAGCAGGGCAGCAGGAAGTCCCTTGACTAGAAGAAGAAGGGGGCTCTGTCACCTCCTGATGACCTTGCTGTGGGACCCTGGTCGTGTCCCTTGGGGCGCTGCATCTCAGTTTTTCCATTTGTCATATGGAGGGTGCGAGGAAGTCCATCCAGGCTGGGCTGAGGGGCTCCTGCCCCCCAACCACAGATTGCCCCCCCCCAACTCCTGGCACCCCTCTCCCCAGGCAGCTCCAGGCAGCAGGCCCCACTCCAGCCCCTCAGGGTCTGGCTTTCTAATGCAAACCTTATCAGCTATTCTCTGTTGGCAGAACCAGACGGGGGTTTCTGGGAAGCCGCGGCTGCATCCCCCCTGCCAGGGGCCCCATTTCAGCAGCCTCATCACATTCCCCAGCAGCCTCGGCAGCCTGGATGGACGGATGCAGTTTCCACTCTGGTCTGGCAGCCAGGCAGCTGCGTGACCAGGTCTCCTGCTGGGCGGAGGGGTCCTTCCCCCAGGGACCAAGCCTCGGGGCCAGGCAAACCAGTCCCAGCGTCTGGGCCCAGACAGTTACACTCCAAAGCCCCAGGACGTCTCCACACGCCTCTTCCCCCAAACTCCACACCTCTCCCATTGCTCCTTCCAGACACCCCAACCTGTTCGCAATTCCCCATCTGAGTCCTCCCCCATCTCTGCACAGACTCCCTTCCTTTACTTATGCTTGAGGAAACTGCACTCACTCTTCCAGGCCCAACTCAAGTTCTCCATCCTCCAGGAGACCTCCAGAACCATTCCTGCTACCAACTGATTTGGGAAAAACCAGCCCCATTCTCCCATGTGGCTTCAGCTCATGGACCACAACGGGGCTGGAATGACATTCAAGGTGAGTCCGTCTGTCCCTCACTAGCTCCTCTGAGCAAGTGAGGGACAGAAGTTTCCTCCGTATCCCTTTCTTCAAGAACTCCATGAACTGGAACTGTTATCATCTACCCCATGGGCAGGGGGACTGTGTACCCCATTTGCCCATGATAACTTACTTGGTCACCCTACCGTGGGGTATACAGAAGGGAAAGGCTTGCCCAAACCCCCACAGCTGGCAAGTGGCAGAGTCAGGATCAGAACCTGGTACGTTGGCCCAGAGCCCTGCTCCCCGCTGATGGGTTTCTTTTCTTTCTTTTTGAATCTTTTTTTTTTTTTTACATCTTTATTGGAGTATAATTGCTTTACAATGGTGTGTTAGTTTCTGCTTTATAACAAAGTGAATCAGTTTTACATATACATATGTTCCCATATCTCTTCCCTCTTGCGTCTCCCTCCCTCCCACCCTCCCTATCCCACCCCTCCAGGCGGTCACAAAGCACTGAGCTGATCTCCCTGTGCTATGAGGCTGCTTCCCACTAGCTATCTATTTTACGTTTGGTAGTGTATGTATGTCCACACCTCTCTCTCACTTTGTCCCAGCTTACCCTTCCCCCTCCCCATATTCACTGATGGGTTTCTGAGTGAACGAGACTAGGCTTTCTCCAGGGCCTACTCTGTGCCACCCACTGCCTGGACCTCTTTCCCACACACCCTTGGCATGACCCACCAGCTTCCTCTGACCTTTCAACGCATGCATCACAGCCTCAGAGAGGATCCCCCATCACCCAACTTAAAGGTACCCCCGACCCCCACCATATCTCCTTCATGCACTTTTTTTTTTAAACTAATTTATTTATTTATTTATTTTTGGCTGTGTTGGGTCTTCGTTTCTGTGTGAGGGCTTTCTCTAGTTGCGGCAAGCGGGGGCCACTCTTCATCGCAGTGTGCGGGCCTCTCATTATCGCAGCCTCTCTTGTCGCGGAGCACAGGCTCCAGACGCGCAGGCTCATTAGTTGTGGCTCACGGGCCTAGCTGCTCCGCGGCATGTGGGATCTTCCCAGACCAGGGCTCGAACCTGTGTCCCCTACATTGGCAGGCAGATTCTCAACCACTGCGCTACCAGGGAAGCCCCCTTCATGCACTTTTGACTCTTTGCAGCTACAGACTCACATGATGTGATAATCGTCTGTCATAGACGCCACCTCCTGCCCGCCAGCCAGTTCCATGAGGGCAAGGGCAGGCCTGTTTTGTGGCTCCTGGATCCCCAGACCTGACTCCTGTGGGCTGCCCTCACGTATTTAATGTAGGAATCGGTGAATGGTTCTTGGTACTAGGGAAAGGGTGGGTAGTGGGAGAATCCAAGTGGTCCCCTCACAGAACCCCCCACCCCCCAGTCTGCCTGGGGAGAGACACTCATGGAAACAAGAATACTCAAAAGTTCAGTACTGTGTGCTATGACCCAGAGAAAGAGCAACTTGGTCAGTCTGTGGTGGGTCAGGGAAGGCTTCCTGGAAGAGGCAGCCTCTAAGCTGACTTGAAGGATGAGGTGGTAGGTTCATCTCAGAAGCCAAAGGACAGCCAGTGTGGCTGGCTTCCTGAGATGGTCTCGTTGGCCTGCTAGGGATTTAATTTCCATCCCGAGGGTGGCACCAAGGAGCAGATCCTTAACATGGGGGGAGGGGGTTGGGCAAGAAAAATCTCAACTTTTTCTTTTTTCAGGATTGTGTTGTCCCCTTGTAAAATTTTTTGCCTGCCGTTTGTAAGACCAGAGCCACTGCCTGCCTGGCCCTGCAGGGCCTGCTCTCCAGAACAGGACTGAGTCCCGGAGGATGCAGGTGTCCCGGTCCCACAGCCTTCCCACCACATCCCCAGCCATCTGTGTGGGAAGGTCCATTGTGGTGGCCTCTGACATCACGGCGGGGGGCAGCATGATGTCACAGGGCCTCATTGTGGCCATGGAGAGGGAGGTGCCCCCCACCAGAGGCCCGCTCCCCACCCCCTGCCCAATCCTATTAAGCACGGGCTGGGGACAAAGGAAGGCGCTTTGTACTTTAACCCTGTCTGAAGTGAGTCACTGGCTGCAGAGGGAGGGGACAGCAAGAGGTTGTGCATTCCAGAGCCTGCCACCTCCCCTAGCTGGAGGCCCTGCTGCCACCACCAGTCGCTGGCCCCATGTCCCCAGGGCTCCTCGCTGGGCTCCCAGCAAGTAGGACAGCAGAGATAAAGAGAGTCCAGGCCCTGCACCTCCCGCCCCAGGTCGCCCTCAGCTCTGGGGCCAGAACCTGTGAGGAGGAGGCTAGAGGCAGAAACCCCTCCTGGACGCCTGACATGACAGTCACCCTGAGATGAGGACGGGAGGCCCTGGGGGCTCCAGGGGGCCCCGGGCGGGGCGAAGGAGCAGAGTCAGCTGGAGTCAGATGGCGGAAGTCCCTGAAAGACAGACCTGGGGGAAGCAGCCTCTGCGCACAGACGGGGGACCGAGGCCTAGAGAGGGACAGAGCTTGTCACCCAGCAGCATCTGTGAACATTTATTTAGCGCCTACTGAGAGCCATACTGGTCGGTGCTGTGGCTGGGTCGTCTGATCCTTGAAACCCTGGATGGCGGTGGTCAGCACCAACCCCAGGCCTGGCCACTTTGGACAGGGACTCAGGGGTCCCTGAGGGAGGAGGGGGCAGGACTCCTGAGGCTCAAGGTCTGGGGTCAGAGGACCAGGTTTGCAGCTCCTCCTTGGCCACTAACTTGCTTACTCTCCCTCACTGAGCCTCCGTTTACACATCCACAGAATGGAACGAACTGTACCCCTCTCAGGGGTTGTCCTGAGGGCTGGACGAGAACTCTCCTCCAAATCATTAACCCACCCTCTCCGCACCCTCAGCTGGAGGTGGGGGCAGGGAGTCCCTAGGCCTGGCACCCCTGCCCCACCTCCATCTCTCCTTGGGTTTCAACCCTCCGCCAAGCTCTTCCAGGCTGGCATCTGGAACCTGTCTTGGGCCTCGACTGCCGGCTGGGGCGGGGACACCTAGGTGGGGGTAGGTACAGCTCCAGGAGAGGCCTCGGCAGCACCCCTACCGCCTCCCAAGTGGGTTTCTCCATCCTTGGCAGAGTGCCTGGGCGTGCAAAGAGGCCAGGGGTAGCTTGGTTTCGGACAACAAAGTCCTGTTTCTCCCCAGCCTGAAGAATGCCCGGCACCCCCTCCTGCCCCCGCCCTATCAATATCTATTACCGAGGCCTAGCGTTCACTCCATGGGGCCCAGGCTGGGCACTGGCTCTGCCCTGAGCCTCTGGGCAGCGCTGGCCCCTTACAGTGTGAGAGTGGCACTCCCGCCCCTCAGCAGCAGCCTCCCCTGCCCACCATCACACACACACACACACACACACTCGCACGAGCACACACACACACACACACACACACACATACATGTGCATGAGCACCAAACAGCCCAGCCCTTGGGTTGGAGCCCTGAGCCCAGTCCAGAATCCGAGGCAGTCTGGGGCAAAGATGTCTGCAGCAGGCTACGAAGGAAGAAGGGCCCGCGGAGTGTGAGCGCCCTGCCTCACCTTGCTCTTCCTGTGTCTTTGCCCTTGATGATGTTGTTAAAAATATCCAAACTTGGCAAAGCAAAAAGTCACAGCCCCACCCACGCCTGCCCTTATGTTTTGAATTGGTATTGACATGTGAAATCCCAGGGTCTGAGCCCCTGATTCTGTTCAAGCCCCTTATTTTTCCCAAGGAGGATGCAGAGGACCAGGGTGGGCAAGAGGTTTGCCCAGGGCCACAGAGCCTTGAGGGCTGGGCCTAGAGGGAGCGTAGGGACCGGTGAAGGCCATACACACTCTGGTGGGATCTCATTCTGAGCCTAGCCAGGGGCAGGGGGGAGCACTGGCCTCCCTGGTAATGGCTGCACCCTTTGTACAGATGAGAACACTGAGGTTTGGAGGGGAGTGGCCCAAGGTTACCCAGCGAGGAGCAGAGTGAGGATCTGAGCTGCAGCCCTGGGGCCCTACGGTTGGGATGGATTGTCAGAGATGCTGAGTCCCCAGGTCCCCTCCCAGGCCACCGCAGACCCCAGTACAGTCCCAGGCCTCAGCTAGGGCAGGCCCAGCTGGGAGGAGGGAGGCGGGTGTTCAGGCCCAGGCTGCTGCCCTGGTCTTGACCCCTGGGCGGGCTCTGCCCTCCTGCCACAGCCCTGGCCAGATTCTGCCCAGACACCTCAGGAATGTGGGGGGAGGGGGACTCAGGGAAGATGGGGTCTGGGGTCCAGGGGTGGACAGAACAAAGAAGCCACGTGTCTGGACTCTCCCTGCACCCTGGGCTGGACCATAGCTGGCAGAGGGGAACCCCCGAGGGTGGCTCAGGCATGTGTCTCTGAGTGCTGTGTGACCCTTGGAATGCAGCTACCCGTCTCTGGTTTCCCGGGCTGCAAAATGGAGTGCAGGAGCAGGGGACTGCAGGCCGAGGAGCCTGCTGAAGGTCTGAGGCCGGGGCCTCTGGCAGAGGGGTAGAGAGAAGAGGGGGCCAGCCCTGCGGTGGGCTCTTCTCCCTGCCTCCTGCCGCAGCCTCAGGAATTGCCTTAATTACAGCGTCAGCCTCACTGTGCTTCCTGCCATAAACCCAGGAATCTAAATTAGAAGGCAGGAGGCTGGCTCCCCCTTCCCTCCGACCCCTCAAGTCTGCCGGGAAGTTCTCCTAGAGACAGACCACTGGTGGGGGGCTAACTACAGAGGTGCCCAGGGCTTAGACTGGGGTGGGAGCCAGGCAGGCGGGCGGCTGTCCCCAGAATCCTCGTGTCTGTGTCTGCGAGTGCCTGCTGTGCGCCAGGCACGGGGCTGAATTAGCACATTTGATCCTTCCAGAAGTACTGCAAGATGGACGTCAAGGTCCATTCAACAGAGGAAGAAACTGAGGCACGAGCTCACGGTCCCCCAGGGTGTTGGAGGCTAAGCCAGCTGGACCCAGGTTTCCAGCTCCCAGGCCAGGGCTGGTCTCTTCGTAGAAGGCAGAGGGGAGGGTGGGGGACAGTGGAGTTGGCTAGTCCTTCCTGGGGAGTGGAGGGGGGACCCTGAAACATGAGCCTGCCCCCGCAGCCCCAGGGGGAGATGGGAGGGAGGTTGCTGGGCGGGGGTTGAGGGACTGCTGTGCAGCGACCAGGCAGGGTGCAGGCCAGGTGCAGGGCACGTGAATGGTTCTCCACCACCCTCGGACCTGGCCAGGTAGACCAGCGCTGGGGCTGGGGCCCTTCCGATTCTGAGGGAAACCCAGCCAGGGACCAGAGTGTGTGCATGTGTGTGTGTAGCTTGTATTTGTGTGTGACAGTGAGTGTGTGCGTGCCTGCGTGTGGTGGGGAAGTGAGGTCATCTGGGCAGAAGGGAGCTGAGCTTGTCCAAACCACTGGAGCCACTAGGGGAGAGAGAGACAGACTCGGGGTGGGGGGAGGCAGGGAGTAGGGGGTGCTGAGGGAGGGAACGAGACCAAGGCAGCGAGGAGAGAAACAGGGAAGGACAGAGACAGAGCCAGAGGGATGAGGTGGGGTGGGAGGCAGACAGACAGACAGGATGATGGCGGATGTCGGTTTGGTGGAGGGGAGACAAGAGATGCCCAGGAAGAGGGCGAATTGGAGAAAGGGAGCCAGAGAGCAGAGATGGGGGAGGGGTGGGGCTCCCCTGGAGGGAACGGGGCTGTAGTCTAGGCAGCTTCCCACCCATGCCTCCCCTGAGTGGGGGACCAAGGGAGGACCCCTTATGTCTGCTTTTGTTCTGGTCAGTGGGTCTAAGATCACCCGTCCCTAAGGCAATACTTTTTTGGGGGAGATTATAAGAACCATGATTTTTATTTTATTTTATTTTGAACTTTATTTTATTTATTTTTTATACAGCATGTTCTTATTAGTTATCCATTTTATACATATTAGTGTATACATGTCAATCCCAATCTCCCAATTCATCCCACCACCACCCCGCGCCCACCTTCCCTCCTTTGTGTCCATGCGTTTGTTCTCTACATCTGTGTCTCTGTTTCTGCCTAAGGCGATATTCTGAGGACCTCTTATCTGTGCATGCCAGGGTGTGGTCTACCTAAAGGAGCAAAAGCTTAGAGGCTGAGGAGGCCAGGGAGTGGTCCCAGAGTGTGCCCCAAGAGGATGGGGGGGCAAAGAGGGGAGACTGGCAGAGACAGGAGGGGCAATTCAGATGGAGGAATAGCGTGGGGGTCATCCAGGAGGCTGTGCAAAGCTGGGTCTGGGCCACACCCTGGCAGGGCTGGGGCAGGGACCAGGCGTCTGCTTCTCACCAGCCACATCCCCATCCCTTTTTGGCTCTCCCACCATCCAACACCCCTTAAGTGGCTTATGAGGCACCATGGGCCCGGCAACCTGGCTGACTTCTCACTGTGCTTACCCTAACCCAGTGGTTCTCAAGCGTGGTGATTTTGCCCCAGCGGGACATCTGACAATGTCTGAAGACATTTTTGTTTGTCAGAATTGGGGTGTCTGTGTGTGTGTGTGTGCTACTGGTGTCTAGTGGTAGAGGCCAGGCATGCTGCTAAACATCCTATAGGACATCCTGTACAACCAAGAATTGTCCAGCATACCCATCACCCTTCTGTTCCCAGGCGTGCCAAAGTTCCTGCCTCAGGGCCTTTGCACGTGCTGTTGGCCCTGCTTGGAATTCACTCTCCCCAGATCATCACATAGCTGCTTGCCTTCTCATCCTTCCAGAATCTGCTTAAATATTCCCTCCTTAGAGTGGTTTTCCCTGACACCCCCGTTCCTTCCTGCACTCTCCATCATAAACCTCTGAGTATTTCCCTCCCAGCACTTTTCCCCAATTCCTGAAGATCTTGTTTATTTATTCAAATCCTTATTTATAGTTTGTCTACCCTCTACTTGGCTGTGCGCTCCCTGAAGGCTGGGGACTTTGGCTCCCAGCGGGACCCAGATGCTGAGCACTGGGTGAAAGGATTGAAGCTCACTTAGAACAGCCAGGGGCCGTTTTAAGAACTTTGCTTAGCTCAGTCCTATGAGGTAGGCACCATTGTGATGCCCATTTCACAGAAGGGGAAACCAAGGCTCAGGGATATCAAGTGACTTGCTCAAAGTGACACAGCTAGCCAACACCCAAGCTGGGATTTGAACCCCAGCAAATCAGCTCACTCAGTGAGCTGCTGTCAGTGGAGCTGAGGCTTCTGAAAAGCAGGAGGTCATGGCGCTCTTTCCACCCCAAGTCAGCAGGGAGATAAGGTTCATCTTTGCAGATTCCTACAATGAGGAGACTTGGGGACCCAGACAGGCGGGCTCCACACCGTGGGGATCCCCCCCCCGTAGTCACCACATGGGGACCACATCCACTACCCTGAGTCACTGTGGACTCAGCCAGGCACTCCTGGGCGCTGGACAGGAGGTGTCCCCCTTCCTCGTGCCTCCCTGGCAGGGCAGGTTGGGCTGAGCCCGGGCTGAGTCTGAGGGCTGTGCTCAGCTTCACGCTGGGGCCCTCCCTGCCCCAGCTGGCAGCCCCTAATGAAGAACTACAACCTAGAGGGGCCATCACGGCAGGGAGAGGAAGAAGCTCTCACCAGCAAGCTGTGGGTGCCCTGGTCTGTCGGGGACGGGGAGAGGAACTTGGAAGGCTGCCCAGAGCTGTTTGCTGCCCAGATTCCTAGCAGGAGGCCCCTCCCAGTCCAGAGCCCACTGACTGCCCCGCTTTTCGTATTGCTGGGCCCTCTCTGCCAGGCCCTGGTAACTCTTGACTCAACCAGCAGCTGCATGGTCCCGTCCCATGTCCCCAAAACTTCTTTCCCTGGTCCTGTCCCCTCCCCCAACATCTGTGATGACAATCGAGTGACACTCTGGGCCTGGGATCTGCCAGGGAACTCCTTAATTCTCATTCATTCATTCGTTCATTCATGCATCCTTTCATCGTGTGGTGGTTAGAGCATGGATGCTAATCCCAAGGGCTGAGTTAATATTTGGCTTCACCACTTACTAGCTGTGTGATCCTGGGAAAGTCCCATCATCTCTCTGAGGCCCCAGTTTGCAACAGTGAAAAGGGGAAAGAGGGACTTCCCTGGTGGCGCAGTAGTTAAGAATCTCCTGCCAATGCAGGGGACACGGGTACGAGCCCTTGTCCGGGAAGATCCCACATGCTGCAGAGCAAAAAAGCCCCTTCGCCACAACTACAGAGCCTGCGCTCTAGAGCCCGTGAGCCACAACTACTGAAGCCCGTGCACCTAGAGCCTGTGCTCTGCAACAAGAGAAGCCACCACCATGAGAAGCCCGCGCACTGCAACGAAGAGTAGCCCACTCACCGCAACTAGAGAAAGCCCGCGTGCAGCAATGAAGACCCAACACAGCCAAAAAAAAAAAAAAAAAAAAAAAAATGTGGGGGAAGATAAACAGGGGTTTTGGAGGTTTCACTGGGATGAGGCATAGAGCGTTGAGCATAGTGCCTGGCTTATGGTAAGCGTTCCAGCCTCAGGAGCTGTTCTTTTTTTTAATCCTTTGCAAAAACTTTCCTGGGGCCTCTAGGGGCACACAGACCCCTAATGGCAACCCCCAGCCCAAACAAGACCTGATTCTGAAGGCCTCCTGAAGGAAACCATGCAGGAGCTCTGGGTTCTGGTTCTGAGTTTGCCATTACATTGCTGTGTGACCTGGGTGAGTCATCGTCCCTCTCTGGGCCTCAGGTTCCCTGTTTGAACAACGACCGGTTGACTTGGATGAACTTAGGCTAGTGACCTCTCTCCATCTGAGTTTTTGTCTGTAAAATGGAACAGTAACAGTACCTACCTACAGGAATGCTGAGAGGAATAAGTGAATTAATACATGTAAAGTGCTTAGAACAGGTCTGATACATAGAGCTTCACAGATGTTAGCCCTTATTATTAGCTAACATTATCTCTGAGGATCTTTTTAAAAATTGAGATATAAGTTACATACTATAAAATTCACCCTTTTAAAATACACAATTTAGTCACTTTTACTATATTCACAAGATTGTGCACTCACCAACACTGTCTAATTCCGAGACATGTTCATCACCCCAAAATGAAACCCTGTACCTGTCAGTTTTTCCCCATTCTCTCCCATCCCCCATCCCTGGCAACCACTAATCTACCTTCTTTTTTTTATTTAAAAAATTTTCTTATTGAAGTATAGTTTATATTACAACATTATATGTTATAGGTGTACAATATAGTGATTCACGATTTTTAAATGTTATACCCCATTTACAGTTATTATACAATATTGGCTACATTCCCTATGTTGTACAATATACCCTGGTAGTTTATTTTATACATAATAGTTTGTACCTCTTAATCTCCTACTCCTATCGGGCCCCTCTTCCCTCCTCTCTCCCCACTAGTAACCACTAGTTTGTTCTCTATATCTGTGGGTCTGTTTCTTTTTTGTTATGTTCACTAGTTTGCTGTATTTTTTAGATTCCACATGTAAGTGAGATCACACAGTACTTGTCTTTCTTGTCTGACTTATTTCACTTAACATAATACTCTCCAAGTCCATCTATGTTGTTGCAAATGGCAAAATTTCATTCTTTTTTATGGCTGAGTAGTATTCCATCATATATATATATACCACATCTTCTTTATCCATTCATCTGTTGATGGACATTTAGGTTGCTTCCATATCTTGGCAATATAAATAATGCTGCTATGAACATTGGGGTGCATGTATCTTTTCAAATTAGTGGTTTAGTTTTTTTTCAGATATCTACCTAGGATTGGAATCACTGGATCATCTGATAGTTCTATTTTTAGTTTTTTGAGAAACCTCCATACCATTTTCCACAGTGGCTGCACCAATCTACATTCCAACCGACAGTGTACAAGGGTTCCCTTTTCTCCACATCCTGGCCAACATTTGTTATTTGTTCTCCTTTTGATGATCTCCATTCTGACAGGTGTGAGGTGATATCTCACTGTGGTTTCAATTTGCATTTCCCTGATGATTAGCAATGTTGAGCATCTTTTCATGTGCCTATTGGCCATCTGCATTTCCTCTTTGGAAAAATGTCTATTTAGGTCTTCTACCCATTTGTTAAATCAGGCTTTTCTTTTTTTGATGTTGAGTTGTATGAGCTGTTTATATATTTTGGATATTAACCCCTTATCAGTCATATCATTTGCAAATATTTTCTCCCATTCAGTAGGTTGAATTTTTCGTTTTGTCAATGGTTTCCTTTGCTGTGCAAAAGCTGTTATGTTTAATTAGGCCCCATTTGTTTATTTTTGCTTTTATTCCCTTTGCTTTAGGAAACAGATCCAAAGACATTTTGCTACGGTTTACGTACCGCTAATCTACTTTCTATCTCTATGACTTAGCCTATCCTGGACATTTCATATAAACGGAGTACACAGTTTTGTATCTGGCCTCTTTCACTTAACATAATGTTTTCAAGGTTCATTTACAATGTTTCAGTACTACATTCCTTTACATGGCTGAAAAATATTCCATTGTATGAATATACCATATCTGTTGATGGACATTTGGATTGTTTCCACTTTTTGGCTATTATGAATAATGCTGTTATAAACATCCAAGTCGAAGTTTTATGTAAACATATGTTTTTCATTCTCTTGGATATCTCTGTTGGAATGGAATTGCTCGATCACATTTAGCTTTCTGAGGAATTGCCAAACTCTTTTCCAAAGTGGTTGCACCAGTTTATATTCCTACCAGCAATGTATGAGGATTCCAGTTTCTCTGTACGCTTGCCAACACTTGTTAATGTCTTTTTTATTGTAACCATCTTAGTGGGTGTGAATGGTGTCTACTTGTGCGTTTGATTTACATTTTCCTGTGACTAATGATGTTGAACACCTTTTCATGTACTTATTGGCCATTCATATATCTTTTTTAGAGAAATATTTGTTCAAATCCCTTGCTCATTTTTAAATTGGGTTGTTTGTCGTTTTTACTGTTGAGTTGTAAGAAATCTTTTTTTGGGGGTGTCTGGCTTCAGAACACTTGGTCTTTATTTTTTTTTCCCCCTAGCTTTGGCTGCATTGGGTCTCCGTTGCTGCGCACGAGCTTTCTCTAGTTGTGGTGAGCAGGGGCTCCTCTTCGTTGTGGTGCACGGGCTTCTCACTGCGGTGGCTTCTCTTGTTGCGGAATACGGGCTCTAGGTGCTCAGGCTTCAGTAGTTGCAGTATGCAGCCTCAGTAGTTGTGGCTCGCGGGCTCTAGAGAACAGGCTCAGTAGTTGTGGCGCACGGGCTTAGTTGCTCTGCGGGCCTCTCACTGTTGTGGCCTCTCCCGTTGCGGAGCACAGGCTCTGGACGCGCAGGCTCAGCGGCCATGGCTCATGGGCCCAGCCGCTCCGCGGCATGTGTGATCTTCCCGGACCGGGGCACAATCCCGCATCCCCTGCAACGGCAGGTGGACTCTCAACCACTGCGCCACCAGGGAAGCCCGGCAGGTGGATTCTTAACCATTGCGCCACCAGAGAAGTCCTTGAACCTGTGATTCTAAGGCCATAATTTTTGATAATTCCAATATATGAAGTCATTGTGGTCTATTTCTGTCATATTTTTTCAAACTTATTGAAATATATTTGACATATAACATTGTGTAAGTTTAAGGTGTACAGGATGTTGGTTTGATACATTTATATATTGCAATACGATTACCACCATAGTGTTAGTTACCACCTCTATCATGATACATAATTATTATTTCTGTTGTCTTCTGTTTGTGCTGATTCTTGCTCATGGTGTCTTGTTCCTTATGTACCTAATTATCTTTGACTGTGTTCAGCTCACTGTATTTGAAAATTATTTGTGAAAATAACATGAGGCCTAAGATGATGACACCTCCCTCCAGACAAGTGTCTTGTTTGCTTCTACCAAGCACCTGGAGACACTGCTAATCTAAGGCCACTGTAATTCAAGTTCAAGTCTTGAGTTTCATGGGTCACCCGGGTGACTGGGCTCAAGGCTTGGTTTTCTTCTGGTTCACCCTTATTCTGAGGATGTCTCTGGTTAAAGAAGGTGTGGGATATCAGGCTCCCCATCTTGGACAAAAGGCTAGGCTTACCTTTTATTCTTCCTCCTTCCCTGCCCCCCTTGAGGCCATCAAAACCACAGCTCAGTTTCAAAGCTTTTTCTTCCAGATTGGCAAATGTGATCTCCACACTGGGCTTTCCTCTCTGGATTTTTGCCTTCTCCTAGATTCTTACTAGGGAATTCTTGTTAATTGTTCGATGGGCTTAAGAACATGATGTTTCTGAATTGGATCTAGGGACTCGTGTCTTCAGCAGGAGGGTTGGTCCAAATTACATATCCCACCATCCCTGGAGGCAGAAGTCTCTGCAAATCCATAATTTCCCACGGGCATTTCCTTACCTTTGCCCAGGCTGTGCTCAGGATGTACCCCCTCCCTACTCATCTCAGGCACTCTTACTCTCAAAGCCCTACCCAGAATTTTGCCACCAGAGGCTCTCCCAAATCAAGGTAACTTGCTCTCCGCCCTGGTACCCAGAGTCCATATCTCCATCACTGTATTTATTTACCATCAAACATTTATGTGGTACCCACAGTTTGCCAGGCCCATCCTAGGCCCTGGGGATTCAACGGGGAACAGCACAGAGGCTGCCCCTTACCCTCGAGGAGGGTAATAAACAGTTGTTCGCAACCCAGTGGGATCAAGGTTGGGAGGAAGAAGCAGAGGGAGCCACGGAGTACATTGCAAGGAGACTCAACCAGGGGAGGCTTCCAAGAGGAAGTAATATTTAAGCTGAAGCTTGAGGGTTGTGTAGCAATTACCCAGCAAATACAAGTGGGGCAGGGAAGGGCATTGTAGGCAGAGTGATCATCTGTGAAGGTGCAGAGTGGAGTTGGTGAATCAGAATGGGGTGCGAGGGCTTCCCTGGTGGTGCAGTGGTTGAGAGTCCGCCTGCCGATGCAGGGGACACGGGTTCGTGCCCCGGTTCGGGAAGATCCCACATACCGCGGAGTGGCTGGGCCCGTGAGCCATGGCCGTTGAGCCTGCGCGTCCGGAGTCTGTGCTCCGCGACGGGACAGGCCACAACAGTGAGAGGCCCGCGTACCGCAAAAAAAAAAAAAAAAAAAAGAATGAGTTGCGAGGGAGGAGGAGACAGGGTGAAGCTGGGAGGTGGGTCCAGCACCCCTGACTGCTTTATGGTTTCTCCTTTTCCCTCTTCCTCTCCCAAAGACGGGGCTGCAAAGATTAGAGGGCCCCACACTTGCGGGAAGGCAAACTCCCTTGACCTTCCGCACCAAACGATCCCTTTCAGGAAAGGTCACCCATCCTTGGCTCGCCCCAGTCCCTCAGCTTCGGCCTCCTTCCTCCCCTCCTGCCTGGGGCAGAATGGGGAATGGCCACATCCCCTTGTCGCAAGAGAAGCAGGATATAGAGCTGAATGAAGCTACACAGACTGTCTTCCTCCACGGCCTCTGCCAGAGAGTCCTCCGTACAGGCCCCGAGGCCCTTCCTGCGGCACCTCCGGCTCCATCCTCTCGTCCTGTTTGGCTTGGATGTGGTCCCTGATCTAGGGAACCTGGAGGGATGGGTGTGACGGGGCGCAGAGGCCAAGCCCTGAGCCCTCAGAAACGGTCACGAGTAACGCTCTTCTCTATCCAGCCAGAATTCTAGTGACTGGGGACATATAGGACCCCCAGTCCCTCACCTGCCCCCAGGTCACCCAGACCTCAAGCCTGGAAGGGAAGTTTGGTTAACCCTCAGGGAACCAGGTGCTGAGAGGGGAGACTAGGAGATCTCTGTCCCGACCACTGAAGGGTTATAGCAGGGAGTTGTGTAACTGATCATACCTGGAGGGGTTCCTCTATCCCACTCAGACCCAGCCCCACCCTATCGTCCAGATGGATAAACGGAGGCTCAGGTCACACGGCCAATGAGAGGCAGAGGCAAGAGCTGAACCCAGGTCTCCTGCCCCTGGCCCAGTACTCACTCCCTTCTCCTGTCCTCCCCAGCACAAATGTCTGACACCTGCCAGGGTGGGGCGTGGGGAGGGGAGGTTTCAAGGCTCACATTTGGGATGGCGGGAATTAACCAAGGAGTTAACTGTTCTCCAGCCCCAGAGCCTGAAAGTCGGCCTCCTGGGAACAGAGGGAGATTACGGGCTCCTCTCCCACCCCGTCATGCTTCATCAGAGGCTGACACGTCCCTGGCCTGTGGCTCTAGGGCCATCAACACAACGGGCTGAGCAAAACATGTCTTGTGCAGTTTTTCTAAGACTTTGTCAATGCCTCCCAGCCAGAGACCACCAGAAACACACCCGAACAAAGCTGGCTTTACTGCTCGTTGCAACGAGGGAGGAAACTGAGGGACCAAACTGAGGGACAGCTCCGTGAGCGGGAGTTAGGCAGGACTTGGGAAGGGATCTGGGCTGGTGTTAGGAGCTTTGGGGAGGGCTTGAGGGAATAGAGCTTTGCTCTGGGTTGGATGCATCAGGAAGTGGGGGTGATTCTGTGATTGGGTATCTTCATGGCTTTAATCTGGAAGGGAAGGGGGATGAATTGAAGCTCAGGCTGTGACTGGCAAAGAAGCAGTCGTCACTCATTCAGCTGGGGTGTTTGGTCATTTTTGTGGTTTGGACCACATTCACTTTTTGTCTGTGTTCAGACATGATTACGGAGTGGTCTTGTTTTCTGTCTTGATCCAACATGGTCCTCGAGGGGCCTTGTCTGACGCTGGTGATCTATGAAATTGCTTATGCTTAACAGGACTGCACGGTGGCCTAGCCCGGAGCACCGAGCCAGCTCCTGGATGTCAGGGGCTGCTTTTCTTTTTCTCAGTGTGAAAGGAAAGAGCACGGAGCCTTGGAAAGCTGGCCACGTCACACAGGAGACCCATAATGGGTAAATGTCAGCTATGCCTTGTGTGTGGGTCCCAAGGCTGCCGAGGAAGCTCAGTTGAGACAGGGAAGCCAAGAGCCTTTGGAGTCAGACCTGGGTTCAAATTCTGCCTCTGTTCAGGCTCTTAGACAAGCCTCCTTCCCCTCCCTTGCAACTGCATCCACTCAACAAATACTTAGCAAGTGCCTACTGTATGCCAGGGATGGGGGACCTTGGGCAAGATCCTTAACACTCTGGGACTCAGTTTACCCATCTAGAAAATGGGAATGAGACTGGTCCCTGTCTATCTCCCAGGGTTGCTGTGAAGTTCAATGGAAACTCGTGTGGAGCATCTCTAGCACAGTGTGGCACGTGCCATCTGTTCTTCCCGGGGGTCCCTGACTCTCCCTGACCACCCCTGCCTTGTGGGCCCTGTATTAGTGGGGAAGCAGGACAAGGGGCCCATTCCAGGTTCAGCCTGCTTTGGAGGGTGAGTCCCAGGGACCCGAGATGCCAGCTGGTCACCAAGCGGTTCTGGGGCTGTACAAAGCAGGAGGAGGTCCTGGCCCCTCCGGTCTGCATGTTCAGCTGCTTCCTGGGGCTGAACCATGTGACACAGAGGGGAGGTGGCCCCAAATCTTGGAATTGCCCCGAAGGCAGCCGAACCCCCAGCTCTGCCCAGGTACCAGCTCCAGCACCATGTCCTGGATGTTGCCCACTCTTTGGCCCAGGTCTGACCATCTATACACTATGGGGTGCCCTCCCAGCATCGATGTTCTGTGGTGCTGATGTGGTTAGTGGCGTCCGGAGAGGCAGAGAGGGTGCCAGGACTGTGGAGGTAGAAGAGGGCATGCACCGTCCTGCCTTCTCCAGGCGTGGAGGAGTGGGTGGCGACAGAGGAGGGTATGAGGCCCGCACAGAAGGAGGTTGATGTACCTGCCGGAGATGGCATGGGGAGGGCCCCTTACATGGGCTTAAGTGGTATGGCAGGGGGTGTCTCTTAGCTGAGGGTTGTGTGTGTAGGTGTGTGGATGTGTGTGGGCAGGACTTTGACAGCAGGGGAGGGGCACCTGCATGTGTGCCTGTGTGATGCTCCCACCATGGTAGGTGGGTGTCAGAAACAGCCTGGGTTTAGGGCTCAAACTAGCCAGGGTCAATTCTCAGTTGAACGACCTTCTGACTTTGTGACCTTGCCCAGATCGCTTGCCTTCTCTGAACCTCATTCATTCATTCACTCCACAAGTAAACCCTGTTCTCTTGCTGTGTGGCTGCCACTGGGGAGACAGGGACAAACAAGGCAGAGAGTGTCTGTAAAGCGCAGGGCATCGGGTCTTAGTGCTCTGTGGAGACTTGTTTTCTTCCTCGTTCTGGAAACCTTGGAGCTGCACCCCTCCTTCCAAGGGACACAGCTCTCAGCTGGTGGGAACGGGAGCCAAGGGGCCCCCTTCGGGGCACGATCCAGCTCCCAGATGGTGCTTGTTCTGCCCTGCTGGCACGGGCCCTGGGAGTGAGTGGCAAAGGCATCTGGGCTGGGGTGGATGAGATGGGGGCCTCAGCATTCCAAGAACCCTGGAGCCTTCCCAGGACCAGCTGCGAGAAGACGTGGGGTTGGGACGGGTCAGAAGGACAACGATTCTCTGCGGGCCCCCTTCAGTCACCCCACACACCCACCCAATATGGGCACAGGTGTGGGATGGGAACTCCTCCAACAAGTCAGGACACCCTCTTTTCCCTGGGCCGTGCTCCCGGGGAGGGCGCTGGGGAAAGGGCAGAGGAGGTGGCTGCCAACTTCCCGCTGGGCTGCTGTTTACACCCAAGCGATGAGCTGGCGCTTGGCTTCACTGTCTGCTCACCTGCAGGCATGCCAGGAGAAGCTGGCTGGCTTCTGCCCAGCTTCAGTCGGCATTCAATGCTCTGGCCCTGCTGGATTTGGGCACCAGAATGCACAGCCGGAGGAAGATGACTCCAGACTCTTGCTTACAACAAGATGTCTGATTTTTCTCTCTGCCTGATATCTGTCCCGGGCCCACAGCAACTCCTCTGAGTCTGAGGAACTGCAGACCCTCCTCCTGGGAGAGGCTGGTAGTGCTTCAGGGCACCCCTGGGCCAGAAAGGACAATGCCCCCGGCAAGGGGTTGATGACTTCTCTTCCACACCAGTAGACTGGGGGTGCATCTCAGTAAGGGTGGCTGCCAGTTGCCAGCCCAGCGGCAGGTGAGGAGGAAACAGGCTGGAGCTAAAGTGGGAAAGATTCAACCTAGACCCAAGAGCCAGTGTAGCCCAAGGAGGCATGCTGGACTCAGCAAGGGAGGCTTATGGAGCTGCTGACCTGACCCCTCCAGGGTGTGCCTTTGGCAGGAGTGGGAAGATGGGCCAGGAGAGATGTAGGATGCGACTGGGGAGCCAGGTCACCTCTCCTGTTACCAGGTGAAGGGCATGTGGATCCCATCCCAAACCTACCCACCCACCCATTCCTTTCCACGTTGCCTGCCATCACCATGGAGAGAACCAGGGTTGGGAGTTGCTTGGTTAGAATTGCAGGGCAAATCGCTTTAACCTCTCTGAGCCTCAGTTTTCCTCTTCTGTATGATGGGCAGAGTGTATCTGCCTCTCAGAGTCTATGTGAGGACACACCATGTCACGCCAGCAGCCAGATGTGCCAGGCAAGTTGTATCTGCCACGTGTGGTTTAATTTATTCCTCCCATCGGCACCCTGAGGCAAGCATCATGGTAGCCCCATTTTACAGATGAGGAAACTGGGGCTTAGAGAGTCCAAGGCTGGTAAGCTGGGAGATATGCGTCCTGTGGCGGCCCCTGTTCTGTCTCAGAGAGCAGACGAGTGAGGCAGAGTCTCAGATTGTGGCCTGGATGTGTGGCAGTTTGCAGAAGGAGAGACCAGCAGCTCCCTTCAGGGTTGCAGCTGGGCCCATCACAAGGGGTTCTCGTCATCCAGACAGGGTGTTCCCTTCCAGTCGCCTCCCCGAGTTTTACTTCCTTCAGCAACGGGTCCCAGCTGCACAGCTGGCTCCCCTAATGACACTGGCGTCCAGACCCCACCAGCTGAGGTTCTACCCAACGCCCACCACCCCAGCTCACGAGGCCGCCCTTGGCTTCTTGGACCTGCCCCAAGGGACACCAGTTTCCTCGCCAGCCCCTCTGCTGTCCAGGCCAGAGCTCTGCCTCCCATCCCGTTCCGGTTCCCGCTTCTTTATGCCCCGTTGTCCTGCTCTAGGCATCCTCTGGTCGGAGAATTTGTGCTGGGGCGTCCAGAGAACGAGGCAGGGGGTTTTCTGTTCTGACCCAGTTCCAAACTCACTTTTGTTTTACGTGCAAAGAACAAGGTCCAGGGGACTTAATACACCATCAATGTGCCGCCACGTGTTACACAGCATTACGAGGAGCTGGGGGCGGACCCCAGGCAGCCCGCTCCGGCACCCACGCTTCCAGCCTCATCCACTCGGCCTCTGTGAAACCTTGTTTCCCTCCATCCTGTTCCAGACCCCTTCTGCTGCCCACACTGTGGCCTCGCCTCTGGCCTCCCATCCTCCAGTCTGGCCCTTCCAGCAGCCTCATCTGACCAGCACCCACCCCTGTGCTGGATCCTTCAGTGGTACCACTGTGCTTCCTGGTAGCGCACTGGCTGCTGGGTCTGGCCTCCAGGGCCCTCCCTGTGGTGACCAGCCCAACCATGAACCAGCTGGGCCCAGAGGGCCTTCTCCTCAAGCTGGGTTCCTGGCCCCGAGTCAGCCCTGTGTCCAGAGTGAGGGACGCAACTGTCCCCTCATGAGTCGCCAGGAGAACTGAGGCCCAAAGAGACACTCCACCATTCTCTGAACCCCCCCCGGGCAGCCCAGCAGAGGCCCAGCCCAGGGCCGAGCCCTCCCCTTCTTGCCGCCCAAATCCCTGTAAACCGGAGCTGATGAGCAGGTGGGCAGCCTGTGCAATTCACCCCCAGGTGCCGCAGGTGCCCATTTGGCCCTGCTGCCTACCCGTGTGCCCTCTCCTCCCCCAAGCAGCTGCTCTTCTGGGGAGCAATGAACAGACCAGCTGCCCTCCTGCAGGCAGGTTTGGGGTCCAGGGTAAGGCTGCAGCTCAGCCCACATCTCCATTTCCAGGCAGGGAGGTCTCCGCCCTGGTGCCCACCCCTCTTGCCCTGCCCAGGCTGCCCCCAGCAAGTTGTTTTCTGGTGCTGGGCCTGGTTCAGCCTCCGGGGCCTGCAGATCACGTAGCCAAACTCGTTCCTCCTTTCTGCTACCCAGGCTGCTGAGCACAGCGGTTTCCTGCTGGGGAGAGCACAATGGAGCCTGCCACACAGGAAGGCGCAGGCCTAGCCATCTGAGTGCTGTGTGACCCGGGACAGGGCCCACACCCTCTCTGAGCCATGGTTTCCCCAGTGAGAAGTGAGGGGGTGAGACAAGGTCATGTGAGGCCATTCTCCAATGAGGATAACAGCAAACTTTCCTCGAAGACTAAGTGCATGCCAGGTGCAGCAACCCCTAATCCTCACAGCCACCCCGGAAGGTTGGGGCAGAGCAAGGTTAAGTCACTTGGCCACAGCTGAATCTCCCTTTGCAGTCCAGCATCCCAGAGCTTCTTCCCATCTCCCGCTTGGAGATCTGCTTCCCCAACCCCATCTCCACCCTGCAGCCCCCGTGTCTTCGCCCTCCTCCTCTCAGGAGGCGCCCAGCCCACACTGGGGTTAAGAATGAGAGGAAGTGTGGGTCCAAATTAGATCAGAGGGCACTTGACCCGAGGTGGTCCAGGCCTGCGGGCCCTAGCTAGCCGTGGGGGAGAGGGTTAGGGAGACATGGGAAGAGGAACTGAAAATGGGCGTAAAGTGAGGTAGAAGGGAGAGAGACTGAAAGCTGAAGATGGCCTGCAGCCTGGCCAGGGAGGGAGCAAGGCAGTTTGGGACCGAGAATCCCTTGACAAGTCCCCAGCCAGGGGGTTTCCAAGGCTGGGAGCCTGAGTCCTGCAGAATTAGCTCCTGCCTCCCCGCCTGTCGTCCCCTCTACCACAGGAGCACTCCCAGCCTGGACAGACTCTTATTCACCTCCAGATTTGAACCAGGCTCTCCGACCGAAAGCCTGGGACCCAGGGCCTGACCGTGAACTAGATCTTCTCAGTGGTGGGGAGAGGGGAAGTGGTTACACTCCCACAGTGATACTGACCCAGGATGGACCCCAGAGCCCCGCTGCCTGACTGTGCCGTGGATCAGGGTCTGCACAGGTGTGCTCCTGGGAAAGCAGGGCCCCCAGGGAGGGTCTTCCTCAGAGCAGTGCAGAGTTTTCTGGATGAGAATCAGGCAGCGGAGGCAGCTTTCAGCCAGGACACTGCGGCTTCCCTGGGGGCAGGGGAAGTAGCTACTGTCCCCGCGGCCACGTCTCCCC
Source organism: Orcinus orca (assembly GCF_937001465.1). Lineage (NCBI taxonomy): Eukaryota > Metazoa > Chordata > Mammalia > Artiodactyla > Delphinidae > Orcinus > Orcinus orca. Next base: position 200,479,749 of record NC_064559.1, read on the forward strand.
CTCCTCAGGGTGTGTCCAGAGCCCGGCAACACCCTCGATGCCTGCCTCTTCCCTAGCTCTCCAGGATTAGAAGGCTCTGGACCTTGCTGCTGGCCAGCCATGACCTTCATCCTGCCCCCTGCCAGGGCTGGAAGTGTCACAACGACTCTACTCTGAAGCTCAGGGTCCCCAAAGGGACCAGCCTTAGACAAAGCCCCGGTGACCCAGCCTTACCTCCTGCACCCCATCTTCACATCCTGACATAGAGAGCACTGCTTCCTGTGCTCTCCTAGGCAGATGGGATATGGAATCCTGGCCCTTGTCTCTCAGAGCCTCAGTTTCCTCATCTGTACAATGGTCCTGAAAATAACCCCCACTTCCTAGGCTGGTGATAAGGACCGAAAGGACAATGTATAAAAAGCCTTCACCCAGGGGACTTCCCTGTCAATCCAGTGGTTAAGACTCTGTGCTTCCAGTGCAGGGGGTGCTGGTTCTACCCCTGGTCAGGGAGTTAAGTAAGACCCTACATGCCAGCGCTGCCAAAAAAAAAAAAAAAAAACCCAAAACCTTCACACAGTGAGATGCAGAATCCTAAGAATTTTTATTATTTTATTTATTTATTTATTTTTTTTTTTTGCGGTACGCGGGCCTCTCACTGTTGTGGCCTCTCCCGTTGCGGAGCACAGGCTCCGGACGCGCAGCCTCAGCGGCCATGGCTCACAGGCGCAGCCGCTCCGCAGCATGTGGGATCCTCCCGGACCAGGGCACAAACCTGTGTCCCCTGCATCGGCAGGCGGACTCTCAACCACTGCGCCACCAGAGGAGCCCAGAATTTTTATTTTTAATTGAATTTATTTGCCATCCCTCTGTGCGTCTTTTCCCCACCCCCTCTTCTCCTGCACTTCTGGCTTCCTTATTTCCATGGTTGCCATGTCCTCGGCCTCCAAGCCTGCTGGAAGAGTCCCCCATCCTCAGACAAACCCCACCCCAGGCCCTTCCCGAAACTGGCTTCTGCCTTTCCCAGCAGGCCCAGCTGGGCCTCCTCCATCTAATCCCACAGGGCTTGGGGTCATCACAAGATTAGGGAATCAGGACCTGGGTGGCAGGGTTGGGGGGAGGAGGCAGCAGGGCTCTGGAACCTGCATGTTTAACCAGCTTCCCAGGGGATTCTGATCCTCACTGCCTACCTGCTGGAATGGGAACATCTCATCCCTCAGGTGAGTCCTGGGGGCCCTTCCGTCAACTCCACCCTGACCTGGTTACTGCCCCCCCTGCACTGGGAGAAACACTTTCCCAGAGTGTCAGTTTCTCCCCCCACTCACCCCACCCACTTCTTGGGCTGGGAAGGCAGGAGTGGGCAGGGCAGGGCTGGTCAGGGCTGCAGAGACCAGCTGGGCTGTGTTTGTTTGGGGGGTTTTCCTCTTTGGCTGCTTTTCTAAACAAAAGGCCCGGGAGTCTGTGGGGCCAGAGCCAGACCCACCCCCTCATGGGACCGGGGGTTACAGTACAAGATGGCAGGGGGCGTTTCCACTCCTCTCAGAGCCAAGCCATCTTAAGGAAGCCTTGAAGCCCTGTGATGCGGGAGATATTACCCCATTTTACAGAGGAGAAGACTGAGGCTCAGAGAGGCCCAAGAGCATGCCTGAGAGCACACAGCTGGGGAGGGGGCTGGGAGGGGGTGACTCAGCAGGGAGTTTAGTTTGGGGCTGCACTGGGTGCTTAGCTACTCTTTCCTCCTCCCCAATTTTGTGCTCCCCTCCCCCTCTCCAGCAGTGCCTTTCTCTCCTTTTCCCTTTTCTTCTCCAGGTGGCTCCATCCTCAGCCCTGTCCTTATCCGTGGAGGAGAACCCCTCGTGGCTTTAGCTGCCAACGTCCAAACTGTCCAGTTCAGGTCACAATAGCAACATTTAAGGAAGTTGCACGAGTCAGGCCCTGGTCTAAGGTGTTACCCAGGAGTAGCTAATTTAGTCCTTACAACAGCTCTGTGAGGTGGGTGCAATTATTATTCCCATTTTACAGGTGAGGAGCATGAGGTCTAGAGAGGTGAAGTAACTTGTCTATAGGTGACAGAGCCAGGATTCAAGCCCAGGCAGCCCGTATGCCTCACTTCTCTGGCTGTCCAGCTCAGACCTCTGACTCTGATTTCCCATGAGCCTCCAGCAAGGGGGTCACCATCCCTGCCTGGCCCGGCCATAGTGCCCATCTCAGTATTAAGGCCTGTTTGCTTCAAGTCCCCACCCCAACCCCATCCCTAGATTGGGAGCATCTCGGGTCCTATTCATTCACAGCCGTGTCCCCGCATCCAGCACTGCAGGTTAGGCACACAGAGGGGCCTCAAACTGTGTTCCAGGAGGGACAATAATTCCAGCTCAGGAGCTGGCCATAGCTTCCCCACAGTGCCCTCTGCTGGTCAGATCACACACTGCCCTGGGGCCTTGGGACCATCAGCTCAGGCCCCATCCCCATCACCCTAATAACCCCCTGGGTTTATACAGCTCCTTTCTTCCCCTGAGCTCAAAGGACTTTCCCATCTGTGATCTGCCTAGCCTGGGCCCAGCCCCAGGAGTGTGCGAGGGCCCAGCATTTCTCTCCCCACTTTACAGAGACCAACCAAGGCCTGGAGAGGGATGGCGTGAGCCCCAGCGTGCTGCTGGCAGGTCCAGAAAAGAGCTCCTTTCCCTAACCTTCTCCGTTACAGAGGAACAAACTGAGGCCCAGAGGGGAACAGACTTGCCCAAATGATTCCTGGGCTAGAACCCTGTTGTCCTAAATACGGTCCAGGGCTTTCCCACAACATCAAGATCTCTGCCTGCAGCTCAGCAAGACTTGGCCAAGTCATTAAACATAACAAGCCTCTGTTGTCCCATTTGTAAAAGGAACAGTACTTCCCACTCTGCCTGCCTCCCAGGGGATCCCAGGGGCCGAGAGATGGAGGACGTGAGAGCGCTCATGACTGACTCTGAGGTCTGGTGATGTGAGAATGAGGGCAGTGGTCCAAACTGCAGATTTCAGCAGGACCCTCACCTCTGCCATAAACACAACCCTGGAGGAGACTCCAGTCTAAGGCTTGACCTTCAGACGGGCCAGCACATTGTATATGCTGTCCACATCCTGCCTCCACTGACCTGATCAGGGTATCAAGGGTGGGAGGTAAGAAGAAATGGTGACCAGTCTAACCCTAAGTCTGAATTCCTGCCCCTGTTATGCCCCTCCTGGCACTTCTCACAATTTGTCAGTTTATTATTTATTCCAGTGGCTTGTTTATTTATTTATTTATTGGCTGCGTTGGGTCTTCGTTGCTGCATGCGGGCTTTCTCTAGTTGCGGCGAGCGGGGGCCACTCTTCTTTGCGGTGGCTTCTCTTGTTGTGGAGTATAGGCTCTAGGTGCGTGGGCTTCAGTAGTTGTGGCTCGCGGGCTCTAGAGCGCAGGCTCAGTAGCACAGGCTTGCAGGCTCATGGTGCACAAGCTTAGTTGCTCCACGGCATGAGGGATCTTCCCAGACCAGGGCTCAAACCCGTGTCTCCTGCGTTGGCAGGCGGATTCTTAACCACTGCGCCACCCAGGAAGTCCCTCCAGTGGCTTGTTAATGTTTGCCTTCTCTGCAAGACTCTAAGCCAGGAGCTGGCAAACTTTTTCTGCAAAGGGCCAGATAGCAAATATTTTCGGCTTTGAGGGCCATAAGATTTCTGTTGCAAGTACGCAATTTTGCCATTGCAAAGAGCCTTCGAAAATAGGTAAACACATGAGCATGGATATGTTTCAATAAAACTTTATTTACAAAAATAGGCTGAGGGCCAGATTTGGCCCACAGATCATAGTTTGCTGACACCTACTCTAATCTCCAAGACAGCTGGGACTTGTCTGATTACTCTCAATTATATCCCCTTATTTGAGCAGACAGCACATTGCAGGTGCTGATTTGATCAATATTTGATGAATGTAGACAGGAATGAGGAGGGAAACAGGGAAGACCTCTGTGGCTGAGACTTGAGGGATACATGTGACATGGACTAATCGAGGGGAAGCACACAGTCTGTGCAAAGGTCCAGAGGCAGGAATGGAGGCAATGCTGCCAGGTCCCAGAAGCTACCAGGCTCATAAGCGCCCCCAAGGTCAAGACAGAGGAGGAATGCTGGGGTTCTCAGGGCTGCCCCAGCATGGCCACGGCTCGAACACACCTCCTAAGGTTACTGGGAGGATTAAACAGGACAGGACCAGAAAGGGTCTCAGCACTGGCACACGGGAAGGTCTCAGCTGCCATGATTATTATTGTTGCTATTATTAATCCAAACACCTGAAACTGTGCCCCAAACCCCTACCAATGGCCCCACCGAGGTCAGCAGGGGGTGCGCCTGTAATGACCATGAGAATGCCTGTCTCTCAAGGAGCTGGGGGACATCGGTCCTAATGCTGGAGACACCTCACCACCTGTTTACTCACCAGGCTGGAAGCTTCCCGAGGGCAGGGGCTGGTGTCTCCCCAGTGCCCAGCACAGTAGCTGTGCCTCCTCCATCAGACTGGGGGCTTATTCTCTGTCCCTCCCCATCTAGTCCAGCTGGTTGCCTGGGAGAGACTCTGACCTGTCATCCCACTCCAGCTGGAAGCCCCCAGTCTTGAGCCTGGAGCTGAGAGTGGGCACATTCTGAGGTCAGCCTGTGGCCTTTTTTCTCAGGCTTCCTGAAAGGTCTCAATCCCTGGTTCCCGGGACCCCTAGGCAGGGCCAGGCCTCCAAGAGGTAGCACCTGGCACCTGAAGACTCCAGGTGGAGCAGGCAGTCCTGCTGGCTGTGGGGTTTCAGTCCCAGCTCTGCTACTAACTGGCCTTGGTTCCCTTGGTCTGTCTCCACATCTGCACAGTGGGGGTTAGGACCAGGTGATGTCTGAGCTCAGGAGTGTTGCTGGCCTAGATGGAGATTCTGTGCGAATGTGGGTGGATGCAACCTTGCAGTACAGAGCGTGGAAAGCAGATGACAACTTTGTGCTGAGGAAAAGGCACCCCATACTAGGGCAGACCCAGCCCATGCCAGAGCTCAGGGCTTGGTGACCAGAGCACAGGCAGGGCTTCAGTGTCCTCCCCCTCGGCTGGGCACCTTTGTGCCGGGCACATGATACACAGCCTTGAACCGTGGCTGGGTCTGAGTTGCCAAACACGGCACTTTCTGGGTCAATTGGCCAAGAGAGGAAGGAAAATGGAAGCAGTGAAGAATGATGCTGTCTCAGGCTGCCCCCTGGTGGCCATATGCCACATGACACACATGGCTCAGGAAAAGCATCTCAGGTGAGCCTTACCCAGTGTCTCTACCCTGGTCCTAGCAGGGGGGCCTCCTCCCTGCCTGCAGAGATCCTGAAGTCCAGGAGTCAGGGTACCAGCCTCTGAACCCTGAGAAAGGGATCCTGTCATGAAGCAGCCACTGTAGACCAGGCCTGGGTCAGGCATGTTAGAGATGAACTCAGTGTACCTGTTCACTCCCCAGGCTAGAAGCCTCCCCAGGGCCGGGGCTGGTTTCACCCGTGTCACCAGTGCCTATCACAGTGTCTCCTCCAGCAGACTTGGAAGTCCCTGAGGACTCTGTCTCCCCCGCCCCATCAGACTGTGGGCTTACCCTTCTCCCTCTCCCTATCCCACCGAGTCCAGCTTGTTTCCTGGGGGAAGACAGGGAACTCTGACCAGTCACCCCACTCTGGCTAGAAGCCCCCAGGCCCAAGGCTGGAGCTAAGAGTGGACACATTCTGAGGTCAGCCTGTGGCCTTCTCTCTCAGGCTTCCCAGAAAGGCCCCAAGCCCTGGTCCTTGGGCCCCTCAGGCCAGGCTGGGCCTCCAGAGAAACAGGGAACTGTATTGGGACCCTCATCTGGGCCTCAACAACCCCCCATCCCAAAAATAACTGGAAGGAAGGTCGGTTTGAAGATGAAGAAACAGAGGTTGGGGCTTCCCAGTGCTCTCTGGATAAAGACCAGATCCCAGCGTGAGGCCCTGCAGCAGCCCACTCCTGCCACCCCCTGCCCCCGTCTCATCCTCTGTGCTCCAGCCACCCTGGCCCTCTCTCCTTCCTGGGAATCGAACACTTCCTCCCTCCTCCACACCATTGCCTGTGCTGTTCTCTCTGCCAAGCCAGGTCCCACTCGTCTTTCAGCTGTGGACTCAGTCACTGTCACCTCCCCTGGATGCTCCCTCCACCTGCGAGACCAGATCAAGTCCTTCTCTTCTACCCTCTCAAGAGCTCTTCCCTAGAACTTTCCGGAGCTGTGAGTCTCTATTTGCCTGGGTCATTATTGGGTTAATGCCAACCTCCCCAACCAGTCTGTTCTCCCTCCCCCAGTGAACGGGGACCTGTCTCAATCATGCCGAAATTTCAGCACCACTCAGAGCGGGGCATATAGTAGGTGCTCAATAAGTATTTGCTGGGTGAATGAGAGGTTGAATTAGTCCTGGTTGCAACCACTTTCAAGATGTGTGGCCTTGGACAAGTCTCACTTTCTTGCCTTCAGTTAACAAATATTTATTGAGCATCTACTATGTATTATTCTGGGCACAGGAGTTAAACCTAGATCTGTCTGGTTTCCAATTCTGTTCTCTTTCTGCTTATCCAGCTCTGCCTGCCTTTCCTAAGAAAACAAATATTGAGGAGATGTTTGAGGCTGGGAGGTGGGCAACTCCAGTCTGAAGTCTCGTCCTCTCCCACTGGACCCCCGGATGTTATAGACGCCAGTCCCCCATGGGCTCCTCAGCATCCCTGCTTCCAAGTCTTTGTGTACACAGAGCCCTCCTCCCTCTCCATCTGCCAGCATCCCACTTAACCTTCAAAATTCCATTGCAGGGTCACTGTCGCCTTGAAACCATCCTCGTGACCCTTGGCAGAAGCACCCCTCCTCTTACCACATGGCTGGCATGGGGATGCACTGCTGTCCACCCTGACCTGAGTTACTTATGCACGTGGCTCCCCGTGCACCGCACCATCCCCCCTCCCAGGGCTGCCTGGGCAAGGACTGAGTCTGATTCGTCACTCTAAAGGCTCCCGTTGATTAATCTCCCTCCAATCAAACCCTGCAGCAACTGCTCTCCACACTCCAGCGCCCAGCCCGGGGCCAGGCACTCAGGACTAGTGGATGTCCATTGTTGAACAGGAGTAAGTGGGGCAGGCCACAGGAGAGGGGGCTCTGGCTGGGTCCCCCAAATCATGATGCGAGAGTGAGATTCACAGTGTGAAGGGCATGGCCTGGGCACTCTCCCCTGGTCCCCTCACCCACCAGGAGTCCCCCTCTTCCCTCATCCCCTGGATGGCTGGTGAGAGTGTAGTGGAATGTCGCTGGGCAGATGGGCTGTGGGCTGAGCTGGGAAAGGACGGCCTGCCCCAGGGAAGGATAACCGTACATCTTAGAGCTGTCTGGGAATCGTCCACTTCAGCAGAATTCCAAGGACTGGGAAGGTGAATGTGGGTGTGCAAGGGGAGCTGCCCACCCCACATGGCCCAGTCTCAGGCTGGTGCCAGGGATGGGCTGACAGGCAGGAGGCCTGGGTTCTAGTTTTCACTCTGCTGCCAGTTTACTGTGTGACCTTGGACAAGCCCCTGCCCCTCTCTGAGCGCCCATCTGTACAATGAAAGGATTGAGTCAGGGTGGAACTGACCAGCACGAATGCTAGAGGCTAAGATAGCCAGACCCCCACCCCAGACATGTCTCTGAGTTGGTGAGCAAGGGACCCTGGGAGGGGCCACGGCCCAGACTCATCCACCTGTCTCTGTCTTGGGCTGAAGGGGGCACAGTGGGCTCCCCAGGCATTCTCTCCCCTGTGAGCTGCACATCCTCTCTGCCTGGGTCCCCCTCCCCGTCCCCTCTGTCCCCAGAGCTGCCAGGCTGCCAGCTGGGAGCATCTGCAGCTGTGACCGAGCGTCCTGCGTCATGGTGAGTCAGAGCCCTCCCTCCAAGCCAGATCCAGCCACTCCATGACAGGAAGAAGAGAAAGGACACCTCTGCCACCCCAACCCTGGGCCACGTAGCACAGGACCCCAGAGCCTGGCTGCAGGCAGGCCAGCCTTTCCTTCTCCACACAAGGGCTGGCACTGAGCAAGGCATTCGTCCCTTCAGAGCTAGCCTCCCCCAAACCAGACTTGGTGGGGGGGAGGCTCGTCTGATGGGGGCAGAGCATGGAGGGCTCTGAGCACCCATGTCTGAGTACAGCACTGGACTCTAGGACCGGCGTCTTATTCACACCAGCACATCCACTGAATGGAGTTTCTTCAGGATTCCCGTGGGGGTAGGGACACTTGGTGAAGTAATAGTGCATCACACCTGTGTTCACCATCACCGTTAATTATTTTTAGCTCTAAGAACCTACTGTGTCAGTCCTTTTGCACAATTATCTCATTGATTCTTACAGCAATCCCATGAGGTAAAATTTTTACCCCCAGTTAACAAAGAAAATATCTGAGGCTCAGAGAAGTGAAGCAACTTTCCCAAGGTCACACAGCTTGTGTGAGCTGAAGCCACATTCACACCAGTTCTGCTGACACCTGTGGCCAGGGTCACTCCCCATCAGGACTTTACTCTGAAGAGGGCACCAGGCCTGGGGAAAGAGAAAAACGGCAGCACCCGCCCCACTGCTCACCCCACCGCCACCCAGCAGTCCCACAGGACCCAGATCCTGCCCTGCTAGAGGCCTCCGGCTCCACCCGCACCCCTGCCTCAAACCTCGTTCATCCTTCAGAGTCCTGCTGGGCCATCACCAGGTTTTCGAAGAGAACCAGTGAACCTGGCTTCTTCCCTTGTAAAAGGGAAACAGTGACACCTGCCCTGCCTGGTGCACAGGTAGGTGTAAAGATGGAGTGAGACAGAAGGATGTGAAAGTGAGCGCTCAGATGCTGAAGAGCAGCGTGCAGGGGAAGATCTGCTGTGGAGCTGGGGGGTGGGGCGGGGCGTCTGTGTGTAAATATGAGTGTGTGTGGCTGTTAGTGTGTGGATGTGCACGTGCAAGTGCGTACACACATGTGTTCGTGAGTAGGTACGTGAGAGAGTGTGAGTGATCAGATGGGCCACTGTGGCCCCATCGGACGGCAGGTGCAGGGCTGAGGCAGCCCAGGCCTCTCACCCGCCTGACCCCGTGGAGTGAAGTTTAACTCTCATCCGTCAGTGAGGCCACTGGTACACCATCCCCACCCTCTGTATCCCCAGCCTGGGCCGCCGTCACCCCACTGAGAAGCTGATGGTCAAAGGTCGATGTCCCTCACAGCTAAGGGACCTCAGGCGAGGCATCCGACCTCCGTGAGCCTGTTTCTTCCCCTGCAAAATGGGTACAATGGAATTGTTGTTACTGCGCTCGGCCAGGTTGTGCCCCAAATGCCGGAATCTCCCCGCCCCCACCGCCCTCTTCCCTGACCTTCAGCCCCTGTCGCCGAGTGGCGCGGGAGGCGGGAGGGCCAGAAGTTCCCCCTCTGGCTCCCCTTCCCCTCCCCCCGCCCCCCGCCGGGCTCCTGCTTACCCCGCCGCCACCCCCCAGCCGGGCTGCTGCAACAGGTCTGCAGGCGGCGGGCGCGCTGGGGGCGGAGCGGCCTCGCGGGCTCCGCGCTCGGGGCTCGGGGCTCCGGGCGAGCGCTCCGCGGGGCCGCCCCGCCCGCCGTGCTGCCCGCGTCTGGCAGGGGCGGGCGCGGCTCGCGAGGCGGCGGCGCGAGGTGAGCCGGGCGCTGCGGCGGCGGCGGCGGCGTTGGCGTGGACGACCCGGCGGGAGCGGCGGCTGAGGCGAGCGGAGCCCCGGCCCCTTCTCCGCTCGTCCGCGCTTCCGCTGCGCCAGCGCCGCGCGTGAGCCCCGAGCCCGAGGAGACATGAGCGCCCGGCGGCCCGGCGCACCCAAGGCGCAGCGGCCCGGCCCCGCGGCCCCGTGATGGGCTCCTGCGTGTCGCGAGGTGAGGGGGCCGCGGACCGTAAGGGAAGGAGATCGGGCGTCCGGGGCCCCGCGCCGGGGACGCGCGCACGTCCCCTCGGCCGCTCCAAAGAACCTCGGTGGGGGTAGTGGGGACGACCCGCCCTTCCCGGCCGGCCGCACCCCACCCCCGCCGAGCCCCAGGGGACACGGTGCCCCGAGGGGGACAGGGCGTTGTGGGGGGGGGTAGCAGCGCGGAGAGAGAGCGTGGGGAGGTCACCGCATCCCCAGCCCCGCTTAGACCCACACCGCACCAGGCGGCAGAAGCAGGGTCGCTTCCTTTGCAGCAGGCAGCCACACACCCCCTGCCGTGTGCCTCGGAAGGGACGGAGGCTTCTGCTTGCTCCTGGCTTCTCTGGGGTCACTGCGGGGCACCAGGAGAGCAAGCTGACCCTCCTTCCCACACCCCGCAAGACACAGGCCTTAGTAGTTCAGTGTCCCCACTCTGTCCCCTTACCCCATGCCCCTGTCTTCAGAGACCCTGAACCCCATTGGCAGCAAGGGGTTAATGGAGATGAACAGGTTATAAAGGAGGTTCCCCTTCCCCCACCCTCATCCCTAACTCCTCAGCCCCACCCCCATCCTCGGTCAGGGGACAGGAAGAGACAGAGACAGCTGATGTTCCCAGTAACCCCTGGGCCTTTGGGCACTATCCCACTCTCCTTCTGTGCCTGAGCTCCATGGCTCTCCCCAAGGTGGTCCCCAGGGAGCCTGAGAGAGCTGCCCTGGGTGGGGGGAGGTTTGGGGGTGGCAGGGACTTCTACACAGAGCAGGGGGGGTGGGCAGATGGGTCTTTGGAACCCTCCCCACCATCAGTTTCCCGACAGGCTGCTGAGCAGCATTGTAGAAGAGGCTGGCTGGGTCATTCTCCCACCCTGGTAACTTCACCCCACAGTGGGACCAGTTGGGGGGGGTGAGGTGAGGGGGTGACTGAGGCCTTGGCTCCAGCCCTGCAGGCTGAAGCCCAATCCACTGACTCCAACCATGGCCTTGGGGGGCTGCCACCCCACCCATCACCCCCAGTAGCTTACTCAGGTGTGGAGGGATGCCCAGGCCTTGGGGAGGGGCTGGGCAGGTTCTGGAGGGGACCTTGTCCCCTCCCCCCATCCTCTGGCCTCTGTGGGGCTCTGCCCACAAGTCCATGTGGGACATTCAGGTAAGTGGCTTAGGGTGTCTCAGGAGGGTGTCGGGGCTGGGATCCTGGGTGGGGCTTAGGCTGCGTAAGGTTCATTCACTTATTTATTCATTAAGCTGCTGTTAGCATGACACCTACTGTGTGCCAGGCACTGTTTACATGCTGGGCACCCAGAGGCGGTGAGCCCAGCACAGCATGTGCTCTGACGCCTACAGCCTGGCCAGAGGGGAAGGTGGTATTAAGAGTGAAGAGTATTTCGTGTTCTTCAGAACCCACAGGCTCTCAGTGTGTCTGCAGAAACCTCGAAGGCTCTGGGCAGGCTCCAGGTGTTGGGGATCTGGTGTTTCCTTGTTGACTGTGTCCCTCCCCCATCACTTGGCCATCCTGTGCCAGGTGCTGGAGGCCCAGCCCCAGGTGGACTTGCCTGTGACCTGCAGACCAAGGTCAGGCTGCCAGGTGGTGCCAGGATTGGGGCTGGGACCCAGGTCCTCTGGCTGCTACCCCATACCTGGTGCTGGAACCCTCTGCCCTGCCTGTCTGAGGTCACACTGGCCTGAGATGGGTCTTCTCCACCCTTCCTTCAGTGGCTTGGGCTCCCCGTTGTGTATTCTGACCTTGTCCCCGTCCTGAGGGGTCGGCCTACTTCCAGTCTCAACATGCACGCAGGCGAGTTGGATGCCCGTAAAGAAGGTGTGAGACCACTTCAGCAGAGGACAGCCGTCGTCCCAGTACTCCGGGTTCTGGGTGACCAAACCATTAAGTGGAGGCCACCCACCCCTCTAGTCATCACTAATGCTCCCAGAGTGCTTACGGCTTACCGAGTACTGGTGGGAACATTCAAGGCGCAACTAGCTAACTTGGGGTCTTATACTATCACAGTCCCCATTTTTACAAGCAGGGAAACTGAGCAGAGCCCGAGGCTGCATAGCTAAGAAAGAGCAGGGCTTCCCTGGTGGTCCAGTGGTTAAGAATCCGCCTTCCAATGCAGGGGACACAGGTTCAATCCCTGGTCAGGGAAGTAAGATCCCACATGCTGCGGGGCAACTAAGCCCTCGTGCCACAACTAGAGAGAAGCCCGCGTGCCACAGTGAAAGATCCCGCATGCCGCAACTAAGACCCGATGCAGCCAAAAATAAATAAATAAATATTTTGAAAGAACGAAGGGAGAGAGAAAGGGAGAAGGAAAGAAAGAAAGAGCAGAAGCAGGACTTGAACCCAGTCACGCTGACTCTGGAGCCTGGGCCCTTGTCCTCTGCACCACACAGCCAGCCCTCGGACCCAGGGCCGGGCTGTCCTACTCCTCTCCAGCTGCCAGCTGGAGCCCCCACGAACCTCTGAATCTCCACACCTGCACCAGTTGCTAACAACAGCCCTGTTACTTGAAGCACTTCCCTGTGTCAAGGGCTCAACCTGCAGCCAGGCCAGGAATTGCTGACCTCCTGCTGACACCCATACCAAGTCCAGAGCCCACGTGCAACGGGGACCACCCCAGCCAAACCCCAGGTGTAAGCCACACCTGGGAGAGCCACCCCATCCCAGCACTGGGCAGCACTTAGCTTCTGCGAGCCAGGCCTGGGAGGCTAAGAGTGCAGACTCTGGGACTTCCCTGGTGGCACAGTGGTTAAGAATCCGCCTGCCAATGCAGGGGACACGGGTAGAGCCCTGGTCCAGGAAGATCCCACATGTGACGGAGATCTGACCTAAGCCCATGCACCACAACTACTGAATCCTGCACGCCTAGAGCCCATGCACCACAACGAAGAGTAGCCCCCACTCGCCGCAACTAGAGGAAGCCCGCATGCAGCAACAAAGACCCAACGCAGCCAAAAGTAAATTAATTAATTTTTTTAAAAAAAGAGTGCGGACTCTGGAGCCGGCTAGCCTGGGTTCGCATCCCTGCTCCGCCATCCACTAGCTTTGTGACCTCAGCAAGTTACTTAACCTTGTATATGTATCTCAGTGTTCTCGTCTGTAAAATGGGAATAATACTGGTATTGACATCTTAGAGTTACTGGGAGGGGATTAAATGACTTAATTCACGTAAAGCACTCAGACCAGTACCTGGCATGTGGTAAATACTGTGTTAGCTGTCACTTTAATTTTTATTATTACCCTTCTGTGTAGACAGCTAATCCAGACCCTCTCTTGGCTGGGAAAGGGCAAGCTGCGGAGGCTTCCAGCACCGTCCTGCCTCATGGGAAAAGAAACAAGCATTTGAGGTGCTGAGAACATGGGGGAAAGTGATTGGGACCAGATTAAGGCAACAAAGGCTGTTTCTGGAGGCTATTTTGTGTTCATTATCTATTTTTAAGCCACCATTTGTTGGCTGCTTATCCTGCGCTGCCTGAGGCATCACTCACCTGGCCTCGTTAGTCCTCATTCAGCCCTGGAGGGGGGATGTAGGGCTCAGAGATGGGAAGGGTCTTACCTGAGGTCACACAGCCAGAACACAGAGAGGCAGGATTTGAATCCACGACTGTCTGGGATCCAGGATCCCAGAGCCTGAGCACGGAACACCTGCCCTTTGCTTTCTCATGTCCCCACATGGACGGAGGTACTGAGCGTGTGGCCAATGCTCAAGAAATTCAGCCCTCTGGAATAACTCCAGTGTTAGCATTCTGTTTGGGCTTTGCTACCACCGATGGTGACAATCTGTACAGAGCAATCTGTCTACCCCGCTCTGTCCAGCTCCGGGTCTCTCAGTGCCCATCCCATGCCCCTGGCTCCAGAGCCTCTCTGCCTGTCCCTTTCCGCCCCAGCCCACTCCTCCAGGCCAACCCATCAGCCTCTTGCCCCACCCCCACCCCCACCCCCCGCACCTCCCGCCTGGATCTAGTGCACCGGGCACTGGCGGGTGGTGAGAGTGGAAACTGGAGACCGAGGAGTTCCTTCTGGAAGGCCAGGCATCTGATTATGTCTGGGAGGAGGCACAAGCTCTAAAGGAGCCGACCAGAACCACTCCCAGTACTCAGGCCCACTGACTGTGACCCCTCCATTCCCAGCCCCCCAAGGCCCGTCTCACCTTGGCCCTAGCAGAGCCGTGAGCAGAGTCCCCCTGGGCACGGTGGAGAGACTGAGGAAGGGGTAGATGGGGCCTTGCCCCCCCTTTTTTAAAAAATTTTTATTGGAGTATAGTTGCTTTACACTGTTGTGTTAGTTTTTGCTGTACAGCAAAGTGAATCAGGTATACGTATACATATAATCCCCTCTTTTTTGGATTTCCTTCCCATTTAGGTCACCACAGAGCATTGAGTAGAGTTCCCTGTCTATACAGTATGTTCTCATTAGTTATCTATTTTATACATAGCATCAATAGTGTATATATGTCAATCCCAATCTCCCAATTCATCCCCCGCCCCCATCGGCCTTGCCATTTAGAAGCTCACAGTCTGAGGAGGGAGACACAACCTTGCCCTTGGAATTGTCTAGTGGGGGAGGCCGGACACACAGGTGGAAAAACAGCCTGAGGACCCTCTCAGGAGATCAGCGCTGGTCGGTGGTTGGAGCACAAGCTTTGGCGTTTCAGACTGGCCTAGGTTTGAACCTCATTTCTGCCACTTACTAGTAGGTGACCTTGCAGAGGTGATTTAACCTCTCTGAGCCTCAGTTTCCCCATATGTAAATGGGCATAACAGTACCTACTTTGCTGGGTTGTTATTAAGATTGAATCAGAGATAATGGATCGAAAGGCCTAGGATAGTACCTGACACATAGTAGGTGTTCAATAAACAGTGCAAGCAAATCACTGTATGCCAGACTTTGCCCATTAGGGCTGCTGGTAAGGTAATAGCCTAATACATCTGAAGACAATCTAGGCAGGCTGCCTGGAGGAGGTGAGGCTAGATCAGGGTGTTCAAAGAAGTTGGGCCACAGGATGGCAGAGGGAGTAAAAAGGAGCTAGGATGTGTGGAAAGTCCTGAAGAGAACATGGAAAGGGACCCCTTTGGGCAGCTCTGAGTTGTATCGACTCACTTATGGAGCTACTGCCGTGGACATGGAGCTGGTGACCTGTAAATCAGTGTCCTGGGGGGCGGGGGACACTTTGTCTCCTAAAGGCCAGGCCACTGCCAAGTTCAGAGGGACGGACTGCGGCCATGGCAGTGACTCACAAGGACTCATCCTTGGTGGCCTCCGTCTGCAGAGTCCCCCAGGGCAAGCTCCAGCCCTGGGGAAGGACCAGAGGAGTGGTGCCTGAGATCTGTCCCAGGGTCCAGAAAGAGGATGTGAGGTCTGGGAGGAGAGGGGGGACAGAGCCGCTGTCGTTTATGGAGTGCTTCATCCTCACGGCCACCCGCCAGTATTCTCATTTCACAGATGAGAACCTGAGGCTCCCAGGGGCCGCGTCACAGGCCCACAGCCCTGGAGCTGACAGTGAAAAGCCAGGATTTAAACCCAGGGCAGGGACTGTGCAAGGAAGGCCTTGCCCCCTGTGCTGTCTTCGGTGCAAGGCAGGAACCTGGCATGTTACAGCTGCGCGGCACACACCTAGGGCGCGGATGGCTGGAGGACCGCATCGTGCCCTTGGCCGCAGGGGTCCCAAGAAGCTTAGTGGGGAGGCCCGTGACTGTCCAGGGAGGGTCATCACAAGGGGCTTCGACTGCTGCTCAGTTTACTGTGTGCTTTCAAGAGGAGGTCTGCCCTCTCTGGGCTGCTGAGAAGGAGCAAGGTTAAGCCTGGAACCACTATGTCCTCCCGGGGTGTGGAGCCCTGGGAGACACTTTGGGGGAGGTGGCAGCCACGATGACAAGTGGGCTGGGACATAGGCACCAAGGAACAGCTCGAGGGGCTGGACGACTGGGAAGGAAGTGAGAAGAATCTGGGTGGTAGTGTTGCAGACGCACCCAAGGAACGAGCAGAGAAAACCAGTGTGGGAGCGTTTGCAGCCAGGGGGGTTTAGGTGAAACATCAGGAGGATCTGCTCGGGTGGCTGGACTCTAGCAGGTTGAGGAGCTGGCATGGGAAGGCAGGAAGCATCCTTGGTTCGCAGGGAAGCTCCGGTTGAAGGCAGAGGGATGGAGGGGACATCTAGATGACACCCCTCTCTTTGAAGGATCAGGGTGGCCCCGTCCAGGCTGCCGTGGCAACCAGAGGCCCGTCACTTCTGTGGCCAGGGCAGGTGGGGGAGGGGGGCAGTCAGAAGGAGCCTCAGACCTTGAGTTTGGGGGAGTAGGGTGTGGACTGGGAAAGGGGGGGTATCTCCACAGCTCCCTTGGGAGAGGAAGGTGCCCACAGGAGCAGAGGCTAGGGGTCTCCTCAGGCTATCCCCCAGCCCCCACCCCACATGAAAGCTGTGTTTTTCCAGTTGCCGGTGGTGACGTGGCTGCCGGTCCCAGCTGGGCGAAAAGCAGCCTGTGATTTCACCCTGGGCTGGTTCATTACCTGACGTCTCCATAGCAACCAGCCTGTGACATCACGGGGCCAAAGTCCTCAGGGGAGAAGGCAGCTTTGGCAGAGGCGCCTGCACCCCAGCTGAGGTGGGGGGCAGGAAAGCTGGGGAGGGGGCTGGGAGCCAGGAGCCCACGTCCGCCACCACGTCGACAGATCACTTTGTTCAAGTCACGTCCCTCCAGGCCTTGGACATCACCTGCCAGCTCCCCTTGCTCCCTGGCCTGTGGTTGCAGAGTTCTAAAACAGCTTCGGGCGATGGGCAGGGGCCTGGAGATATTCCCTCACCCTTCAGAGTTCCCAGGGGTAGTCTGTAGCCAGCATCACCCTCTCTCCACCTTGGAGGCCCCAGCTTGTGCATGCTGGCACCTTAAGAGTGAGACTTTCAAACTTTTTTGACTGGACCCATAAGAATAAATTATTTCGCATCGTAATCCAGTACACACACAGGTGCACACATGTGTGTCTGTGCAATTTAAACAGAGGCTTCGTGAAATAAGACTTAGCCTGTCTCTGCAGTGGGTTCTGATATTTTCTATTCTACTCAATTCTACTTCATTCTTTAAAAATATGACCTAGTAAATTGCTTGCTTGACCCACTAAAGGATGCGCCCCTGGTTTTTTTTTTTTTTTTTTTTTTTAATTTTTTTTTTTTGCGCCCCTGGTTTGAACACCACCTTTGAGGGACCTGGAACGTTGCCTTTGCACACATGGAAACTCTGATGCCCGGAGCGGGGCAGGACTCTGTCAGGGTCACACAGCCAGGACTGGGCATAAAGAGCAAGATGTATTGGACACTGTGGGGTGCACGGCTTAGCCCCCATGATCCCACGCTGCCCTCGCTGCTCTTAGCGCCCGGGTCACTGAGCTGTGGATTCAGCGGGTGGGGGCTTAACCTGGCTCCACTGTCCTTTTCTCCAGTCCCCTCTCCAGACAGTCTCACTTGAACCTCCCTGACCTGCCCACCCGTAACAGCCTTCAGGCAGATTCCAGAACTCTCTAGCCTCTTTTGGACAATAAGTCCAGTCCACCCAGTTTGGATGACAACTTGCATCTCGCATCCCGTCTGACCCTCTCCTTCTCCCCGTCGGCCATGGCTGGCTGCTCTTTACTCTGCAGGCCTCCCTCTCCTCTCTGGGTCCCTTTCTTCTCTGACATGGTGGGGTCTGGCATGAGGAACTTGAGAAAAAATGGCCTAGACATTTGTGTTTATCTGGAGCTCTAGTGGTCTCCCTTGGCTACCACTGGCTCAGCGATGAAGCCTCTGTGTTGTAGGCAAGCAAATATTCATTCCTTCATTCTTACAACAAATGTTTAATGAGCACCTACTATGTGCCAGGCCCTAGGCAGGTGCTGGGACTAACATAGCAAATAACACCAGGTCCCAGTCCTCACAGAGCTCATGTTCCAGTGAGAAACCATGAACAAGGAAACAGACACACACATTGTGGAGTGATGGGTGTAAAACAGGGTGAAGGGATAGAAAGAGTCGGGTGTCATATTAAATAAGATGGTTGGGGGAGGCCTCGCTGAGGTTGTAACATTTGAGCAGAGACATGAACGGAGGGAGGGAGTGAACCTGTAGGTGGCAGGAGAGTCCCAGATGGAGAAAAGGAACAAACGGGCAGTGCAAAGGCCCTGAGGCAGGAGTGTGTTGGAGTGAGAGAGGAGGAGAGGAGGGACATGAGGTGGGAGGGGGGCCAGGGTCTCTCGGGTTAGCACGTGTGAATTCTCTGGGGAGCCATGGTGGCGGCGGGAGGGGCTCCCCACTATAGAGCCCATGTCGTGGGAGATCTGACCTGATTTGACCTCTTGCATTCCCTGCCAAATTCCCTTTTCCCCCTAAAGTGATCCACCCTGCAGCCGCTTGGGGCTGGGGTCCTCTTGCCTGCAAGCAGCCCTCTTAGGGGACTGCTCAAGAATGGAGCAAAAATGGAGCCTTGGGCGGAGCAAGGCTCAAACCTGGCCCCTTCCTCAGTGTCTCCTTGACCCTTGACAACACAATGTTCCCCTTTGCAGGCCTCCCAGATTTCTGCAGGTGAGTCTCTGGGAGCCCCCGTGGGGAGAAATAGGTAGTCAGAGTCAGAAGGGGGTTGACGGCTGGGGTAGCAGAGCCGGTTTCAGCCACTTTGAAGAGAGCGTCTGCTACCCGCATCCCGCCTCCACCCCCTGACAGCGACTTTCTTCAAAAGCGGGGCCCTCAAAGTGTCTTGGTTCTCAGTTTGGATCCTGGTAGACAATTCCTGAGGAACAGGAGCAGTCCCCCTCAGCTGCCCATTTTACAGATGTGGAAATAGAGGCTTGGAGAGGCAAAGTCACTTGTTCAAGGTCCCACGGTAATAAAGGGCAGACCCAGGATTTGAACAGGGCAGTCTGGCACCAGAGCCTCACCCAGCTGTCTTAGGAGCAGTTCCTCAGGAGCAGACTCTGAAATGGGGATGGGGGTACAGCTGGAATGTGAGTGGGTACAGCTGGAATGTGAAGGAAATCTTAGAGAGGAAACCAGTACAGCAGTGGAGAGAGTGAGGCAGAGGAGATGCAGCCAGGAAAGTGTGTCGTCCTGCGGGGGGTGGTTTCCGCCTAATCCCACAGGGAACTCTGGGATGAAAGTGAAGCTCAGTGTTTTCCCACCCAAAACAGAGGACCTGGGGTCCTGCCCCTCCAGTCATGGGCTAAGGGTCGCTCCGGTGGGAGCAGCATCACTTCTCAGTTTCAGCCCAGTTGCCCGCGGGCAGCCCGCCTAGAAAGAGCCTCAGGTGCTGCCTGTTGGAAGCAAAGTACGTGGGGAGGGGACTGTGGGTGCACAAAATCGGGAGAAACAGATCCACCGGGATCTGGGGGATTGGGTGCAGCAGCCACACCATCCCCTGCCACCCAGTTCTTCCCTCCCTGTTACCCCGAGTCTCCAGTTCAGCCCACTCTCCTCCATCCACCAGTGGCGCCCCCAGCCCCGTCTCTGGGGTTGCCTGACGTGTCTCATCTCCAGCCTCAGACCCTCCCTGGCCTCAGCTTCTTCCAGGAAGCCCTGTCGACTTCCATGCCGTCAGCTCCTCCGCCTCTGCCCGCGCTGGCCCAAGCCAGAAAGGGGTGGTGGGAGCCAGTGCCCAGGGCTGGATAGGCTGCAGGCTGGGACCAGTGTCCCGCAGAGGGCCCCCCTCCCTCTGGCAGCCCAGACGCTTCTGCTCCTGGCAGACTCCTTCCAGACCCCACGGCTTCGTGCAAGCCCCGCCCACCCGCGCCGTCCCCACCGTCTTCCCGCACCACCATCCCCAGCTCTCCTGGACCGCCTACCTCCTGGCCAACTCCCTGCCATCAGCTCTCCTGCGCAGCCCCCAACCCCCACCCCGAGCTCATCAAAACTCTTTTTGTGCTTTGGAAGAGAGTGAACCTCGGCGTCAGACCCACAGGACTCAGGTCCTGACTGCCGGCGACTGACTGTGTGCCTGGGGCTAGTGGCTTCCCCATCTGTGCCTCAGTTTCCTCACCTGTCAGGTTGAGCCACAGATTCCTTCCTCTCTAGGTCAAGGTGGGGACTCTGCCATCACACTGAGAAAGGAGAATGTAGAAAGCAGAGCGTTCCTCTGGTACTGCTGTTCCCCTGGCTCAGCCTTGTGTTTGAGTGAGGGGCTCTGCGGGGGAGGTGTTCCTGCATCAAACTGGGAGCTCCCCGAGGGCAGGGATGGAGTTAATCCTACCTTGTCCCCAGGTGCTTGCACAGTGTAGACGTCCAGTAGATGGGTGCTCAGCGGGTGAAGGAATGGATGGATGGATGGATGGATGGATGAATGAATGCATGAATGAATGAATGAACGATCATCCCCCAGATCTTGACATAACAGGGCTTTTCCTGATGCTCAGGCCTCAGCTCTGAGAAGCCCTCTGCAGCCTCTCCTACTTACGCTGTCATTTTTTCCTTCATAGCTATTATTGTTTCCTAACGGGTCTTACTCATTTGTGAGTTTTCGGTTAATAGTCTCTCTCCCTCACCAGAACGTCAGCTCCATGAGGGCAGAAACCATCTCTGTCTTCTTCACCATTGTGTCCCCAGTACTCAGAACAGCGCGAGGCACATAGTAGGTGCTCAGCTAATACTTTTCAGTGAACGGAAGAGTAACTAAATGCATGAATCAAATGAATGATCATGGTGTTCTCTGTCATCCTGGGGGGGATGGAGGAGTCCTCTTCAATTTGGCCCAACGATTCAGTGCAGCAATTCCAGTTGCTAAGGTCAAGGTGTTCATTCCCTCAGCAAGGACTGTGAACTTACAGTGTGGTGGGCCCTGGGGATGCGTCAGGGGCAGGCCGATCCCTGCCCCGCCCCCACCACACACATAAATAATTTTACCAGACATCCTGTGCTAAATGCTGTAATAAAGGTGGAAGTCATCCCCACAGATGTTTACAGAGCACCTACTAAGTGCAGGCGGGGCTCTAAGACGCAGAGCGCTGAGCGGGGTTGCCATGGTCTCCGTGCTCAAGGTGCTCACTTTCGTTGTGGGGAGAGCGGTCGGACTCTTAAATAAACAGAAATATCAGAGGGTGATGACTGGTGGCCGGCCTGGGGACAGGGAGGGCCACATTGAACAGCGTGGCCAGGGAAGGGCTCTCTTGAGCTGAGTCCTGGATGATGAGGTTCAGGAAGATCTGGGGAGAGAGTGTTCCAGGCGCAGGGGAGGGGACAGCAAGGCCAAAGAACAAGCTTGGCCATTGGAGGAGCAGCAAGGAGGCCAGAGTGGCCGAAACAGTGAGCGAGGGGGCGGGCAGAGGACTGAGGTCAGGAGTGGGCGAGCTGACGTGTACGGCCCTGAAGGCCGAGGTGAGGGGCTGGCTCTTCTCCTAAAGTGCGATGCAAGGAAGCCAGGGCAGGTGAAGACAGTCTGACCTGGAATGCGATGTCCCTGTGCTGCTGGGTAGAGAGTGGATGGCAGGGCCAGGAGGGGAAGCAGGTGACTGTTGGTGAGAGAAGGTGATGGGTCCCACCAGGGGAACAGCGGTGGGTATGGAGAAGGATAAATCTGGAATGAAGCTCTGAGAGAGAGCCAGTGGGACTTGCTGGGTGATTGGATGGGGTTGTTGGGGAGAGGTGGGGAAAGCAGGACACCCAGAAAGCTCCTGGATTTTTTGTCGGTACAGCTGGGCGGACCATTGCATTTTCTAGAATTGGGGAAGTAAAGGAAGATGGACTCAGGTTTGCAAGTTCCATTTTGCCCGGGGTTTGCTTGACATGCCTGTTGGGCATCCACGTAGGGAGCTGGAAACTCATTCAAGAGCTCAAGCAAAGAGTCGGGGCTGGAGGTGTAAATGTGGGTGTCAGCCACATATGGGTGAGATCTCTTGGGAGAGAGAGAAGGGAGGCAAGGGGCGCGGGATGGAGCGGTGGGGTGGGCTCAGGGGATGAGCAGTGAGGGAGGATGAAGAAGAGTGCCATGGAGGTGGGAGGGAAGCCGAGAGAAGGGTGTGGCTGGAGAGGGAAGGAGGGATGGGCGACACCCTTGTGCCTCCCGGGTGGCCACCGAAGATGGGGCCGCTGAACTTGCCCCCCCACCCCCCCACCCCCCACCCCCCACCCCCACCCCCCCCCCCACCCCCCCCCCGTGCAGGATTCTGGCCACTTGCCAAGGGCTGTCTCATGAAAGGCTGGTTGGGACAGGCGGAGGAGAAAATGGGAAAAGATGGGAAGTAGAGGTCGGACACAAGTCTGGCCACGAAGGGGACAGAGGAGTGAGCATGGAGTAGAGGGAAGCAGGGGCTGGGAGTAGGTCTTTAAAGGGGGGAAGAGAGGGGGCTGGGGGCTGGCCCAGAGGTGAGGGGACTCCATGAGGCAGAAGAGAGGAGAGGGGACGCTGGCAAGAGTCCCTGGGCCGCGAGGCATTGCAGCCCGTGCCACGCTGATGGGCTGACTTGGTGGGGAGGGAACACAGGCAACACGAGAAAGCACAGAAGCCCACCCTGGAGGGAGGGCAGAGACGGAGCCCAGACCCCAGGGGGGGGCGGGGGGGGTGGGGAGGGACTGGTCTTGGACCGAGTGGGGACAGTTATTCCTTTGTCACAAGAGGGAAAGCAGACGATGTGGCATGCGGGCAGGGCAATGATTTGAGGTGGAGAGAGTGGGGTGATGCCTTCTGATGGCTCCTGGGTTGCATTGAGGGCTGGAGAGAAGCCAGCAGCAAGGTCCGGGGAGCAGCAGGGGTGTCAGTGTTGGGAGTTCAAGAAGGAAAGAGGGTGAGGTAGTCAACCTCGCAGGACGCAAACTAGCAGGAATCAGAAACCTAGAAGGATCCTTGGGTAGCGGGCTGTGTGAGGCCGGCAGGCGCCGATTTAACATGACACCCGTGACTTTCCCCAGCGACGTGCAGCTCGAAGGGTCCAGGCACGAAGCAGGCAGAGGGTTAGACTAAACAGGGTTAAGAGAGTTAAGGGTGTCTGCAAAGGAGAGCTTGTAGGATGCGCCAGTAAGTCGTAGCTGGGCCAGGAGGGAAGTGAGGACATGAGGAGTTAGTGGAAGGTAGAATAAGTGGATTGGAGGTCTCCGTGAGGTCAAAAAATTGCTGGAGTGTGGATACTAGAATCAGTGCAAGTGGAGTAACAAGCAGGTGGGCAAGTAACCCCCACTGAGGGGATCTGGCTGGACTCCTCCTCACCTGCTGTGAGCTTGAGTCTGTTTTCTACGAAATGATGTAATAATATAGTAACGCCCATCTCTCAGGACTGGCTTGAACAAGCTTCGTGAGCAAGAGAGCTCTGGGCTTTTCTAAGTTCCTTGTCTTTCTTTTTTCCAGATTTGCTCACAAGTACCCACAAGGACTGCCCCATGCCCCAGGGCACGGCCCCCCTGAGCCCAGACTCGCCCTCCAGCCGCCCACCCATCGTGGCTCCAGACCATGTCATTGGCAAGGTAACTGGTCACGCTTCGTCCCCACCTTCACCCCCACGTATGCCCTGGTTCCTGGGCTGTGCCCTACGGCTCCCCACAGGGAGCAGAAACCATCTCAGCCTCCTCTGTCCCTGCCGAACTTGGCCGCTACCCCTCAGGGTTGGTATGCAGCTGGATGAAGGTCTGAATTGGGCTGGGCATCAGGGACTGGACCAGACCTATTTAGAAAAGAGAGTCCCATGCTGAAGGGCTTCCCACCCAAGTTAACTCAGCCTTGCAGATTAGATGTTCTGTTACCAGCCCACGGACTCCTTAGCAGCCTGCACTCCAGCTGGAGAGTACAGGAATGGAATTCTCAGTCCAGGTAGATCAGGACGATCTTGCTAGGGCCTCAAATCCGTGCATAATTTCCATCTTTGCCCCAGAGGTTGTGGCTTGAACCTACCAGTTGATATAATTACCCTTTTTTTTTTTTTTTTTTTTGAGCACATACCACATGGTAAGCGTCGTGCTAGGCACTTTGCCTACGTTATGTCATTTACGCTTCAGCACAACCTGTGAGATAAATGGCATTGTTACCATTTTACAGAGGACGAAGCTGATGTTCTGAGATGTTAAGTCACTAGTCCAAGGATACCCAGGTGGAAGTGGCAGAGTCAAAGGCCAGCCCAGGTCTGATCTATCCCCTAACCCACTGCGTCTCCTGGCAGAGCCATCATTGCACCCCCTGCTCCTCTCTCTGCATGCCAGGGGACACCAGGGCATGACCCATGAATAGGCAGACCCCGACCTCAGGGGCGACCAGAAGGCTGACCCACACCACCAGCCAGGGCTCCAGGATTCGCGCCATCTGCTGGCGCAGTGGGCCAGACCCTGCCTGTTCCTCTTTCTCCTCTTGTTTTAGGACAAACAGATGGATTTCTGTTGGGATCCTTGGCAGGTCAGTGCACTTGCCCATCCCCCAGTCTAGCCAGCCCCAGCTGACACCATTGCCCCTCCCTCTGCTGGGCCCAGCCTGGGCACACAGGGCTGCCAGCCCTGGGGGAGGGGGGCCTGATGGAAACAGGGCTGGAGATGGTCCTGTGGAGGAGTGGCAAGATGGCCAGAGGATGTGGGGAGGGTGCGTAATGGGGATGGGAGGGGTGGGGGGAAATCATCTTGCAGGTCTGCCCCACCCTGCTCACCCCCGACCCCTGTTTCTCCAGAGGTGCTTCCAGACCACCAACGGCTACCTGTCCGACTCCAGATCCTGCTCCAGCAACTACAACGTGGCAGCCCTGGCCACCTCGTCCCTCGTGGGTAAGCTCCAGCTGCCCTCTCCTGTCCTGGAAGTTCGCATAGCAACCCCCAGGCACTGGCGGTGGGAAGGTCAAAGCTGAATTGCAGCTGGAAGGACTGCGGCCCTGCTGGATTCAGCATTTTCTAAATGCCAGGTTCCGTGCTGAGCTCTGCAGGACTTAGGGCTCCTGCCCACCCCACCCCACCCCCGACCCCACCATGGGTTAAATTGTTGGGTTCTCCACAAGTTCTGAGGGGATGGCCCCAATTTTCCAGGTGTCTGCCAGCTGTAGTCTCCCTGCTTCTCTGCAGCACATGAAACCTGCCCTCGTGCCAACTTGGGTCAGATTCCCTAGAAGCAGAGCCCAAGAGGGGAATTGTGCTAGTGATTTCCTGAGAGGTTATTCTCGGAGGAAGCCTGTAGGGAGCAAGGGCAGCAGGACAGGGCAGGGGAGGGAGCTCAGCAGAGGTGTAGCTGCGGAAGTCTTGTCTTTCTCAGCCTGATCCCATGGGGAGCACAGGAGCATGACTTGCACCACAGAATTCATGGCACTTTGGGGCGAGGTGGCTGGGTTTTGTTTTTATAAATGTATTTGTTTGTTTGTTTGTTTTGGCTGTGTTGGGTCTTCACTGCTGTGCACGGGCTTTCTCTAGTTGCGTGAGTGGGGGCCACTCTTCTTTGTGGAGCGCGGGCTCTAGGCGCGCGGGCTTCAGTAGTTGTGGCACGCGGGCTCAGTAGTTGTGGCTCACGGGCTTAGTTGCTCCGCGGCATGTGGGATCTTCCCGGACCAGGGCTCAAACCCATGTCCCCTGCACTGGCGGGCGGATTCTTAACCACTGCGCCACCAGGGAAGTCCCAAGGTGGCTGGTTTCATATTACTCCTCCATCGGTCCATCACTGGCTGCCACCTTCCGAGCACCTCTGGGTGAGGCAGCTCCCATCAGCTAAGGGCAAGGCTCCCAAGAAGGGCACAGGTGTGAGCCGGCAGCAGCACCTGCAGCGGCAGGGGGCGGGCACGCCGGACCAGCACGGCATCTGCCCCGCGTTGACCACAGCGCCGGCTCTTCTCGGCCAGCCAGCCTCTGCTCGCAGCTCTGCTCCTTGATCCTCAGGCTCCCATTCTTTACATCCCTCACAGCTCCCCAGGGGGCCCTTGCTGCCCCCACACATTTGCCCCTGTCGTTCCCTCCACCTGAAACCCCTTCCCTCCACCTCACCTGCGCCTCGGGGGGCCACTGAACCACCGCCTCCAGAAACCTTCTCTGGTTGCCAGCACTCCCCAACCTGTGGGGGGGGTCTCCCCCTTCTTTCCACCTCCATCTTTCCCATTTCCCCAGAGCTTTATGTCTCAGTTTCCTTCATGGATGCCTTTCTTTCTTAAATATTGCTGCTTCTCACGTCATGGCTTCTGGGACCAGTGACTCCCAGATCTGAGTTCTCAGCCTGGGTTAAAGGAGATGCCGAATCATTCTTGACAACCTTCTATCTATCATCTTCCACATCCGACCGGTCTACTCACAAGAACCCCTCCAGGCCCTCCTCCCCATCTGCCCAGCCCTGTCCTGTCTCTTGCTGGATCCCTTCAATGGCCCCTAATGTCCCCCTGTCTCCACCCTTGGCCCCTAATCCTCTTCTAAATGGCCCCTAATGTTCTTCCTAAACGACAGGTCTGGCTTGTCACTCTCTTGCTCATTACCCTGCTGTGGCTCCCCATTGCTCTAAGAAGAACAGTGGCGCCCTCATTCTGGCTCACTGAGCCCCCGGTCTGGCCCCTGTTGGGCTTCCCAGCCTCTCCTGCCTCCCTGCTCCTCGTGTTGCCCCATGTCTTGTCCCCAGTGGTCCTGGAACCATGCCAGACTCTTCTATGCCTTCATCCTCTTCTCATCTCTGGAATAGCCTCCACTCTTGTCTCTGTTTATCCAACTCAAGCTGCCTTCCAAGCTGGACTCCAGTCTACCTCTTCCAGGAAGCCTTCCCTGCCTGCTACAGGTCTCACCCTCAGCTGAGCGGGCAGTGTCCTAGGCACAGGGGCTGCTCTCTCTTGGAACTTGTTAACTAATGGATACAGGGAGGGCTGGGTGGGTCTTGAATGGATCCTTGAGTGAATCTCCTTGAGCAGAAGGGTCTAAACTTGGTCACAGAGGGAATGAAGGGTGCGACAGTTCTGGAGAAGAAGCACCAGGTGGGCGGAGCATTGATTGGAAGCAGGACACGGCGGGGGGCATGGGGCCTGCAGATGTGTGGGGAGCATCTATGTGAGAGGGCCTCAGGCTGTGGGAGGGCGTGGGGCAGGCGGGCAGCGGGCATGAGGCTTTGTCCTGGCGGGAGGAGCTGGACAGGTACAGGCTCTGTGGGTGTCGGTTTTGCGGACGCAGGGCACTGGGAGAGGACGGGGCGCTGAATGGATGTGCGGTACAGGCCATTGGATTGCCCTGAGGTACTGGAGGGCCTGGGGTATTGGGGGTGGGGCCCTGAGCTGGGCCTTGGGTCAGAGCCATCACTCAGCTGCCCTCAATCGCCCCAGGAGTGGTGCAGAGCATCAAGGACCACATCACAAAGCCCACGGCCATGGCACGTGGCCGCGTGGCCCACCTCATCGAGTGGAAGGGCTGGAGTGCCCAGCGCTCAGGCTGGGAGTTGTCCACAGCCGAGGACGAGCATTACTGCTGCCTCCCAGATGAGCTGCGCGAGGCCCGCTTTGCTGCAGGTCAGAGGGCGGAGGGGGAGCTTGGGGACGGGGACTGGCCGGGGCTGTAGTCCTTAGGGGACCCAGGACCACCACCTGGGCATCGTCTGGGCAGGCAAGAATAATGCCATGGGGTGGCCGGGGCATTGGTGGGCACATGCTGATCAGCGTGCCCGGGCATGGATGGGCAGCCCCAAGAGGCAGTGTCTGGTGCCAGCGTGACCTGGCACCGGAGGCCCCCCACACCCTCTGCCCGTGCCCCTGCTGAGCCGGGTCCGTCCCCTACAGGGGTTGCCGAGCAGTTTGCCATCACGGAGGCCACACTGAGTGCCTGGTCCTCGCTGGACGACGAGGAGCTGCCCCCAGAGAACAGCCCCCAGGACGTCATCCAGCTACAGGGTACAGCCCACGGGCGCCAGGGCGGGCTGGGTATGGCAGAGCTGGGGCCGCGTGCCCGCTCTGCCCTGTGACCTCAGACAAGCCCCTCTGTCCCTCAGCCTTAGTTTTTCTTCATCTGAAAAATGGGGCTGGTGACCCTTGCCCTGCCCATTGCCCAAGGAGTGCCGCGAGCATAAAGGAGAGAAAGATAGATGATAGACAGATAGATAACATGAATTAAGTGCTCACTGTGCTAAGTGCTTTACATGTGTTATTTCACTTTATTCTTATGACAGCTCTAGGAAGTAGGTGCTGTTACCTCCATTTTACAAATGAGGGAAACGGAGGCATCAAGACACTCACCTCAGATTACACAGCTACAGGCATCAGAGCCAGGATCTGAGCCTTAACACCTTTCTAGGACCCCAGGTTCCTACCGAGGGCTTCAGGGAGCCTGGGTCCTAGGTGGCGCCTGCACCCACTATCTCATCTGCTCCTCCCGGCGACAGTGAGGGCAGGGAAGGGAGTGGAGGCCTGGGAAGAGCGCTGGCTGTCCCACTTCTCAGAGCGCAGAGGGATTTGAGGGCTCTGGCTCCAGAGCCTGCTCTTAACTATTCTGCTCACTGCCACTGCCACCACCACCCTGTCACCCCCCCAGGGAGAAACTGGGGCTCAGAGAGGTTCAGTGACGTGACCAAGGTCACACAGCTTGGCAGTGACAAAGCCAGATTTGGAGGCAGGTCTTCTGCCCCTCTCCCTGCCTCACACTCCCGGAGAGGGTGCGGAGCCGGGTCTTCTGAACTCCTTTCCTCACCCCTACACCCCTGCTGCTTTTCCAGACCTGGAGAGCATCTACCTTCAAGACAGTCTTCTGAGTGTCCCCTCGCAGGATGACAGTCTTCTGGCCTTCTCCTCCCCCGATGGATGGCCCTCATCTGACGAGCCCCCCACCATAGCCTCTGGCCCGCAGCCCCCCAGCCCCGAACAGCAGCGCTGGCAGCGGCTCCTGGGGGCCCCGGGGCCCGAGGGTGGGGCCCGCCTGCAGGGCTCCCTCCCGTCGGTGGACAGTGGCTCCCTCTCGGAGGAGGACGAGGTGTTCTATAACTGAGGCGGGGGCCGGAGCCTGCTCACGCCGTGACCTTGCCTGGTGGGCAGCCCAGGTGTATCAGGACACCAGGGTCTGGCTGGGCATCTCTTGACCCCTCAGGGCAGGCACGGGGTGGGTGCGGCAGGGGTGGGGGCCAGCATTCCTTGGAGACCATTCCGTGCCTCTGTGGACCTGCCCCCCGCAGTGGGAGCCGTAATCCCCTTCTCCCTCTTTACTCGCTCAGGCGGGCACCTTCCCCTGCAGTTTCTGCCATCAGCGAGCTCAAGGACTCTCAGCAGACAGCAGGCAGGCCGCCCAGAGGGGCCAACAGCCAGGTTCCCAGGCAGACAACCGCGGAGGGGCCTGGGAGACCCGCCTCGACCCCAGGGCTCGGTTCCTCGCCCCTCCCCTCTGTGCTCCTGCCCCCCACCAGAGGCGGGGTGGCCTCCTGGGGTACCTAACATCTGCTCCTTAGTGCTCTTCACGAGGATTCTGTCTCTGGAGTGTCCGTCTGTCCGTCACTCTCTGGATCTGCTCCCTGGTGCCCTGCTCCCCCATCCTTGCTCTCTCCTCCCATCTCCCTGAAGGTTCTCTGAAGACATTAAAGTGGTGGATTCACCCTGGAGGAACTTGGCCTGGTCTCTGCTGGGGACGGCATGTCCTCAGGCCCTGGCGGGGGGAGCTCTAGAAGGACTTTGGAGAGGGCCCCTACCCCCAAAATACACAGACAGCTGGTCAACCTGCTGCCAGCAGCCAGGAGGGTCCCCGTGGAGGATGCTTAAGGCTCTGTGGCCTCTCCAAGGAACCACACGTGGGGACCCCCCTGTGTCAACCCTGGCTCAGCCAAGGAGGAGGCTGAGGCTGCTGGAGTGAGGGAAACTGGGCCACAGGGTCGTGCTCACACATGACGACAGGCATCATAAGACCTGGTGGGAACCTGCTTTCATAACTCCCTGCCAGGAAGGGGGACATGAGGAGGCGTGGGAAACCAGGCCCCAGGCCTGCAAGGCCCACATGACCACCAGGGGGCCCCCAAGAGCTCACTCAGGGCCGGCGAATGTGGCCTTGCTGAGGTGGCAAGATAACACCCTGGATGCTGAGATGAGGGACAGACGGCTCTGGCAATCAGCTTTATTTTTTCTCAGGAGCCTCCGTTTGGGAGTCATACAACCCTCAGAGGGCATCTCTGCGTGCCCTTGGCGACAGAATATCCCAATGTCTTCATTCATGAATTTGATCCTTTCATGGAGCCCCCACCATATGCTGGTTTTCTGCTGTCTTGCGTTCTGAGTTCTGTCCAGAGGGGGATTTGTCCTTCAAGGCAGGTAGCACTTGTTTCATGGAGAATGGGACGTGGTGACTATGGGGCCTCTTCAGTGCTAGCTTAGCTGCCTACTTTGCCGAAGAGTTGAGCTGGGCTGGAGGGGAGGGGTGCGTTATGATGGGGGGGGGGGAGAGAGGCAGGGTCTCTGCCCCATCTCCTTCACCAGGGCAGCTGAGGGGCCCTGTTTCATCTTGCCAGGCTGGCTCACTTTGGGGCCGGAGGGTTTGTCAGGTTGGAAATTGCTTTCTTCAACTAGAACGGAGAACAGGGTGGGGAGGATGTAGAGGAGATTGCAAGTGGGGGGCGCCAGTATAGTTTGACTCCCCTAAGGGTTGATTCTGGAGTGAATTTTAGAGCCAGTGCCTCCCTATTGCATAGATCAGATCATTGAGGCCCAGAGAATGGCAGGGCTGGCCACAAAATAAGGTAGAGGTAGCTGGACCAAGTGGCTGGCTACTCTGGGCCAGGAAGTAAGGCTCATCAGAATCCCATGAGGCCCCTCCAAGTTTTTTTTTTTTTTGGCCATGCTGTGCGGCATGTGGGATCTTAGTTCCCTGACCAGGGATCGAACCCACGCCCCCTGCACTGGAAGAGCAGAATCTTAACCACAGGACCACCAGGGAAGTCCCAAGGCCCCTCCAAATTTGATGGCAGTATTTTGGTGCCCCCCCACCTCCCCAGCCTGTTCGAGCATGGCTCCTCCCCTTTGCTCCACCCTCGGGACCATGGTACCTCCACCCAAGACACGAAGCCCACAGCTCTGCCCTGAGACGTCACGAAGAGGGACTGAAGGTTCAACAGCTCGAAGAGGTTGTGTGCCTGCGGTGGGGGGGGGGATGGTTAGGAAACACTGGAGGATAGGTGGCACCGACCCGAACCCTCTGGCTTCAGTTTCTTCCTAGCTTGGCAGCTTTGAGCAGAGGTGAAGGCCCGGGCCAGGCTCTGTCCCAGTGGTGCCCACCCCACCTTGTTTCTGAGCCTGGGAGGGCTGGACAGCTGTGATGGTGGGTGGGAGACCAAGACCTGGGCCCGCAATGTCCAATGTGACCACCAGGGGTCCCCAGAGTCCACACAAGGGACTAGTGGAAAGGACCCGTTTTTCAGCATCATCCGGCGTCATCCACTGGCACAGAGGGGTTGGGGCCACCCTTAGGTCCCCAACCTGTTTCTGTCCCTCCATGACCCATGTGCCAGGCTCTGTGCTTGCAGGGGGGAGGGGATCAGCATTCAGAGTGATTAAGTACTTTGCCCAAGATCACACAGGCAGAATGCGGTAGACCTGAAATTGAAACCCATGTGTGCCTTGATGAAAAGACATATTTTTAACCACTGTTTCTTTCCATCCAGAATCTTCTGGTTCCCAAGCTCTCCCTCTTCCCTAGTCTCTGCATCATCCCAACAGCCCTGGAACTGAGAGACAGAGAGGGCAGGAACTGCATGCCCATTCCACAGGTGAGGATGCAGGCCCAGGAGGAACAGAAAGCCACACAGCATGTCCGGGAAGCTGGAGCCAAGTTTCCCTCTCAGGCTCTTCCCCTCTATCCCAGGGCCCCTGTCTGCCCACAGCGAAAAATTTCCCCATCACCTGGTGCAGGGAGGTCTCCGGGGACAGCTTCAGGGTCACTGGCTCCACGGGGCAGCCCCCAGCCAAGATGTCCTGCAGACACTGCTGGGGATGGGGGAAGGGTTATGGGGGCCTGGGACAGCTCCCCCTTCCCCAGGCAGCCCCTCTCAAACCACAGGCTATCAGCTGGCCACTCCCCTCACAACCCTGCTGACTCCCCATCCTCTACTGACACCTCATATGAGCACTCACCTGGTGTCCTGGAACCCGGGAGGGTGGCTCAGCCTGGAGGGCCTGCACCAGATGTGCCCTTCGCACGGTGCCCACCAGTATCTGAGACTCTGGACAAGTGGAGAGGGAGAGGAAAAAAGCCACATTACGAAAAAGGAACTTACGTTTACCGGACTGCTACGATGTGCCAAGAACTATGCTGGGTGTTCTCATGACTCTCGGGAACATACAGCACCTATGGGTCAGGAACTATTATCACCCATTTTACAGGAGAGGAAACCGAGGCTCAGAGGCACAGAGAGGTTAGTTGTCTTGCCCAAGGTCACTCAGCTTCTGACGTGGAGGAGTGGTAGCTGAGGGTGGCCAGGTAAGGCTGCCAGGGGGCCGGGAGGTAACCTGCCCACCCCAAGATGCCCCACCTGGCAGGGCCTCAAGGCAGGAGCAGGTCTGGGACACCTGCATGAAACTGTCTGTGCCTCAGGGCTGGGCTTTGTCCCTCATTTCCCATAGGAAGTTGCACTGGCTCAGCCCAGTGAAGGCATGAACCTGGAAGGCCGCCATGTTCTGAGGTCCTCCTGTGTGCTGGAGGCCTGGCGAGCCTCACTGCAGGGTATCCCTGGAGTCTGCAGGTGTTTAGCTTTGAGGGACAGCCTGATATTTTTGATTTTTGTCCAGTAAAATAAAAACTTTCCAACTGGACATACAAAGCCTCCCTGTTTAAAAACAATTAAAGCTATTTCTTGGATGAGCAACAGGGTCCCACAGGCTGGGCCTGTGCTGGTTGGGAACTCTTTGCTTCCTGTGGCTCGAAGGGTAGAAGTGGAGTCTGTCTTGTTCTAGCAAAGGGGTGAAGCTTCTTGAGGGGTCACCCATGTGCAGGTATTTTCAAGTGTGATATTTGGCGTGTTCTGTGGGATAATGTTACAGGTGTCCCAATTTGGATGGGGAGAAGGGCCTGGCCTTTGGGATGAGAACCTCTGACAACTCTGTCCTCCCTATTTTCCAGATGTGGCAACTGCAGTTCATAGAGCTTAAGGGATTTACTACAGTTCTGCTGCTCATAAATAGCTTTATGCCTCTTGGGGTAGGTATGGGGATGACCCATACGGTTGTGCAGGTTGCTCACTGCACAAGATACCTGCCCAAAGGACAAGTGGGGATCAAAATCCAGCTGTGCTGTGCTTGCCAAGTGTGCATTTTGTTTCATTTGCACAAAGGGGACATATGGGCTGACAGTGGCCCTGAGTGGGGCATGGCTGTCCCCTCCCTACCCCCCAGCTTATCTTTCCCACTCATACTGTACTTGTCCTAGAGGGAAATGATGCTCTAGCTAGGTCCTCTCCCAAAATTCAGCTTATGTGTCTTTTAACAAGGGCCCCCACTCATTTTTCTCTAAAAGGATGTCTTTCTCATGGCAACAGGGTTGAGGGAGGTGACTCAGTTGGGGAATGCCTGAAGGGGAGACTGAGGGAAGGAGCCTTCTGGGAGGCCCTAGTAGTGTTCCCATCATCCTACTGTAGGATGTAAGTAGGACTAAGCTCCACAAGTAGGATGGCTATTACCTCCATTTTACCAATGAGGAAACTGAGGCTCAGAGAGGTGAAGTGACTTGCCCAAGGTCACACAGTTGCAGAGCCCGGTTTTGGATCCAGGTGCCTGATAGGTACAATGCCCTGCTTACCCATTCCTGGGCCTGACCCTCCCAGGTCCAAGAGGAAGGTAGAGGGAATGCCTCCTCCCCATTCGTGCTCCCCCTTCCTGTCGGGCACCTGTGCTCTCCACCAGGGGGTACTCGGCAGTGTCTGTGGAGGTCACGACCTTGACCACCTCCTCCTGCGGTGTGTCCTTGGCCAGCGTGGTGATGGTACAGTTCATGAAGTGCTCCACAATTACATGGTGAGAGCTGGGGCAGAGGGATGCTCCCATCAGGTCCTGGGGTGGGGGGTTATCCAGACCCCTGGACAAGCTGGGGCAAGCTGGGAGGAGTTTTGCCGGTTCTTCAGCGTGGGCAGGGTCTAAGAGATTCCTGAGATGAACAGCTCCTAGCACCCCAAGGTAGGGAGGGAGGAACCTGGGGACCAGCTGGCCTATGCCCTCTGGACCCCTATCTCCCCCCAGACCAGCTCTACTTTGACCTGTTTTATTCAGAAGCCGTCGCTGGAGAATTTCATTTGAAGAAAAGTTTTATGGCATAAAGGGAAAAAAGAGCTTTAAAGTTTGAAAATCACGGGAGTAACCACCCCCATTTAACAGATGGGGAAACTGAGTCTGGAGAAGGGGGCAACTTGCACATGTTTGGAGCTGGGCCTTGGACCCAGGGCTCTCAGAGCCTCTTAGTCCTGCTTCTCTGGGGACAGAGGCTGCTTGGCCCTGTCTGGTTGAGTCAGGACCTCAAAGCTCGTTTCCATTGCAGTATTCCAGTCCCACCTCCAGCTCCCAACGCCCCAGTGAGGACAGCAGAGCAGGAGCAGGGGGAGGGGTGGGGCCTCCCAGAGCTGGCGCTGACTCTCTGTGTGACCTGGAGCAAGACGTGGCACCTGTCTGAGCCCCACTTTCTGACAAATGGGCAATATCTGTCCTACTGTTGTGGAGACCGACTGATGACCAGTAAGACACTGAGGCCAAGGACTCCCCCAAGGTCACACAGGGAGCTGGCGAGAATGGAGACTAGGGAGCAGCCATGTGTCGGCCCCTCCCACGCTCACCCATGTCCAAGGTCAGCCCACCCAGACACCATCACCTCAGTCAGCCAGCCTGAGCAGACACCGCTCACCTGATTTTTCGGCACCGGATCCACGGAAGGTATGGCAGTCTCTTGACAATGATGGTGCCGTCATAGAAGGAAGGCTGGCAGCTCTGGGCGATGGCGTTGGCCGCCAGCACCGCCATCAGCACAGGAAGTGCGTGCACGATCTGGCCAGTCAGCTCGAAGGCCAGCAATGCTGTGGAGATGGTGTGGGTCACAGCCCCTGAGAAAGCCGCAGCCCCTGCAGGGGGCAGAGCCAGGGAGCGGGGCTCAGGCCAGGAGACAGCTTCATGCAAAGGGCAAGGCTGCCGTGACTATGGCCATGGGCTGGGGTGGGAATTGTCCAGAGGCCACACGTTGGCCACTGTTGGAAGTGCCCTATGCCTGGGCTTGGTGAGGGAAAGAGCAGTAAGGAAGAAGGGGCACCAGGGACATGACAGGAGCTAGAAAAAGTAATGGAGCCTAAGGGGAGGGGCTCAGGGAAGGGTGGGGCTCATTGGGAGGCTAATGACCTCCCCATGCCCTGCAGAGCTACTGGCTGATTCTCCAGGTCCAGCCCAGACCCACGATGTTTGCCCGTCCGGTGGGAACCCGGTTTACTCACCTGCCAGGGCATACCCCCCAGGCATGATGGGGTTGGTGACACCTCCAGCCACGATGCCCTCTGGGAAGGCAACAGAGAGGGCCTCCCCTATGAGGCGCCCGATGGCAGCTCCTGGTCGCAGATTTAGGGTGAGGGCAGGGAGCTAGGCTGACCCAGTCCCCACAGCCCTCCATCCCTGGGGATCAACCTCAGTACCATCCTGGGGAGGTGGGTGGACCAGGAGCCATGGCCCTGACCCGATAACCCTGAGTCTATCAGACCCTCAACACCCCAGACTCACCGAAGATAAATATGGGCATGAAGTACCCCGCGGGCATGGGGATCGTGGTGGCCAGAATTATCATCCAGAACTGTGGGTGGTGGGAACCGAGGGGGCAGAGGTTAGAGGCAGCTGGACAAGAGTAGGCAAGGGAGGGACAAGACAGGGGGCAGGGGGGTTTCCCAGGGAGAA
Source organism: Orcinus orca (assembly GCF_937001465.1). Classification (NCBI taxonomy): domain Eukaryota; kingdom Metazoa; phylum Chordata; class Mammalia; order Artiodactyla; family Delphinidae; genus Orcinus; species Orcinus orca. The sequence goes on from NC_064559.1 coordinate 200,515,384, forward strand.
GGAGGATGCCCAGGCACATGCCCATCGCCAGTATCTGATGTGAGGGAAGGTGTGCCCAGGGGAAGGATCCCCACCCTGGCAAAGTGCCTACTGTGTGCCTGGCACTGTGCCAGGGACTCTCCTTTCTTCCCTCTCAACCTTCCTTGATGTAAGCACAGTAACTAGCCCGTTTTAAAGACGAGGAAACTGAGGCTCAGAGAGCTGAAGCAACTTGCCCAGGACCACACAGCGGGCAGAGGTCAGGCCAGGGAGTCTGCATGAAGGCCTAGGCCCTGCGCTATGTACATGCTATGGGGAGGTACCCCATCCCACCCAAGGCTGGCCTCAGCTCTGCGCACATCCCTGGGGGCCCCGGGAGCCCACCTTCATAACCAGGAAGAAGGCGAGGGTCCCAAAGATGGTGAACTGCGGGTGGTACCATTCGAACCATAGGTTCTGTGGGTCGGGCTCCGAGGGCCAGGGTGGGGACGAGTTCCGGGTCATCAGCGCCCACGAGTTATTGTCGAACAGTGAGTCCAGATGCTCCCTCATGGACAGCTGGAGAAGGGGGCAGCTTGGAGTTCTGCGTGAGGGCCGGGCAGCAGTCCCTGCCACCCCCCCGACCCCCACTGCCTGACCCTGCCTCAAATCCTCATCTGCCACTTCCTGTTGGGGGGAGACGTTGGGAAGGGCTCTGGCCCTCTTGGAGCTACACAGCCATCCCCTTATAGGCGTTGTGGGGATTGAGATGATGGGCACAAGTTGGACAACGACTGGGCATTCCCCCCTCTGGCCACCCCAGCTCAGCACCCCTTACCCGAGAAGCCATGAAGCGGCCCACGCCAGGGGGGTAGGTGATGGAGGCGAGAACCAAGGCCGCCAGAGCGGAATACAGAGGCTTGCTGTGGGGTGGGGGCGGAGGGCCAGCTCCAGTGCCAGCGTCCTCTTCCCCTCCCCCCACCCCACGGAGCGGGCCGCCACCCTGCTGGCTGACGCTGAGGCAGGGACGGGAGAAAGAGGCACAGGAGCAGGGGACGGGTGGGGGTCAGCCCCACACCGCTCGGCTAAGCAGGGGTCGGGGCTGATAGGAGAGCTTGGGACACAGGCGGGCTGCCCGCCAGGCAGGTGGGACCAGGGCAGGACCGGCCAAGGTGGAGGAGGGCTGATTCTGAAATGCCAACGCCAGGGGGCAGACAAGGTTGGGAAGGAGAGGGGGCTCAGTGAGGGGCCTGGGGCTCCACAGGGAAGTAGGGGTTCAGTGAGGGGGAGGGAGGTTAGTGAGGGAGGGAGGGCTCAAATATTGGGGTTGGGAGCCTAGTAAGTGGGGGAGCAGTTACTATGGGGACCTGGACAGGGGTGTTAGTGAGGGGTGGGGATCTCCATATAAGGCTCAGGAGAGTCTAGGGGCATCACCCTGTGGGGTCCCTGGCCCCCATTCAGAGCCCACCTGGTGGCCAGCAGTTTGGAGAGGACCCGATTGGTCTTGACAAAGCCGAGGAATGTTCGCTGACAGAAGAGGTAAGCACAGCTCAGGATGCCACAGATGGCCCTGCAGGGGGGGGAGGGGAGTCCAGAGCCCCTCGCCGGAACCGAGGGCAGCAGTTCAGGCTGGGGGAGGCCCCCAGTTGGGCTCTTGAGGGGCTAGAGTCATCCACTCACCCCAGCGCCACAAAAAAGAAGATCTCTGGCAGGTCAAAGGGGACGTCTACCCGGAAACTGGTCTTGTAGAGGGAGGTGATGGTCTCTGGGAAAGGAGGGGAGTGGGGATCAGGGACCACACTCCTACCCCAGCCAAACCGAAGGCTCAGAATTAACAGGCAGGAGTGGAGGTGCTGCCACGTCCTGCCCCCAAATACCCTTTCCCTGGCCCTGCCTCCCCCTTCTACCCTCGGGGCTCCCATCCTTCATGCCCAATCCAGGTCAATTCGTTTCCACACTTGTAGAAGGAGGGGAGCGGAGAGGAAGAAGAGAAGAGACAGGAGAAAGGAGGGAGGAGGGAGAGGAAGGGGAGGAGGAGGGAAAAGGGAAGAGAGAGGGGAGAAGGGAGGGGAGGGGGGAGGAGGGAGGAGGGAGGGAAGGCGGGGCAGGGGGCAGGGTCTAGAGCGGGGCTCACCCTGCTCGCTGTTGAAGACAGCCAGGAGGCGGAACATGAAGGCCCCACAGGTGGCAGCGAAGAAGCCCCTCCAGTAATCCCAGACCGAGAAGTGGGAGGACATGACCTCGATGCTGAACAGGACGCCTGGGGGCAACACTGAGCTTCGACAGACACCACCACGCCCATCCCAGCTCCCTGACCACTCCCGTCCTGCTCTCCCACAGCCCGAACAGACAGGGCCACCCCTTCTCTTTGGTCCTGAGCTGAGGGGAGAGGAGGGCAGGGCGGGAGCCCCCTGCCCAGGGAACAGGCTTGTAGGCGCTCCTCTCGGCCATCCCAAACCTTACAACAGCCTTTGGCGTGGGGACGATTACAATCCCCATTTTACAGATGAGGAAATGAGGCTGAGGACTGAACTCACCGGCCCAGGGTCACGCAAGGCGAGCTGAGTTTCAAACCCAAGTCTGTCTAATGTGACCGTGAAGCATCTCGACGCCCACCCCCCACCTCCACCCTGGGGCGGCTCTGCCCTTCCGGTAAGACTGAAGTAACAACCAAGACCAGATTAGCCGCCATCCTCCCTGCGGGTTCCTCCACTGGGCGGAGGAGCGAGCTGGTCAGTCCGCCAGGGGAGGGACTGGGGGTCGGGGGTGGGAGCCCGGGGTGCAGGGGGAGGGCCTCACCGCTGAAGGGCGCTGCGAACACTGTGGCCACGCCCACCGCCGCTGCCGCCACCAGCATTTCGTTTTGCTTGCTCTTGTTCTGGGGGGATCCGGAGTCCCGCGCTGAGAGTCAGCCCCCGCCCTCCCCTCCGTCTCTTTCCTCCAAGGAGGGGGGGCCCATGAGCCCCTTACCTCAGACTCCCCAATGGCCTTGGTGCGCAGGCGGCCCAGGTAGGCAGCGATCATCACAGACAGGTGCACGAAGGGGCCCTGCCAGAGGAGGTGTGCGCACAGGGCACAGGGTCCGCCCCTTGCGGGGAGCCGGGGCCCTTGCTCCTCTCCTTCCTCCCGCTCCGGGCCCAGGGTTGGGGGTAGAGGGAACCTCATCCAGAGACAGCTCGGCCGTCCCACCCACTCCCTATGCCTCCATCTCCCCAGTTCCTTTGTCATACTCTGGGGACCTGGCCTGTCTCCTCCCCAAGACTGAGCACTGCGAAGGCAGGCCCTGGTCTGAGTTCCCCCTGACCTAGCTTCGGTGGGGATGGAGAAAAGGCAGAGGGGGCAGGAGGGCAGGGTGGGACGGGGTGGGGTGCTCTCATGCCCGTCCATACCACTTTGCCCAGGAAGATGGTGCTGCCCGTGGCCAGGGTGCAGGTGAGGCCCACCACCTTGGCCCCGAAGTTCTTGATATCCAGGTAGTCCTCCAAGACCACGCCCGACAGGATGGTCTTCAGCTCCGGAATTCCAGAACCTTGGCAGGGGATGGATGGACGGGGTGGGGGTCGGGAGGAAGAGGAGGGACGATATCTAGATAAATCCTATCGCTTTACCCTGCACAGGGCTTCACATCGTGATCTCATCAGCTCTCCTAAACCCTGTGAGTTAGGATTCCTAAACTCATTTTGCAGATGAGGAAGCTGCGGGTCAGAGAGGGGATGTGAATTGCCTACGTTCTTCCAGCTGGTCCTGCCAGTCAGCTATTGCAGGACGGGGGGAACCTAGGAGAGAATCTCAGGCCACCCAGATGCATCCCTGCAGCTCCCCTGTGCGGCTGGCCTGGAGCTGAAAGCAGAGCTGAGAGGCCTGGAAGAGATGCGCCCCTCCGTGAGCCCCTCCCTGGGGAGCCATGGTGCTGGCTCAGAGGAGCCCTCAGAAAGGGAGCAGAGCCAACAGTGACCCGAGTCAAGCAAGATCTGTCCTTCTGGGGCTTCCCTGGTGGCGCAGTGGTTAAGAATCCGCCTGCCAATGCAAGGGACACGGGTTCGAGCCCTGATCCGGGAAGATCCCACATGCCGCGGAGCAACTAAGCCCATGCGCCACAACTACTGAGCCCACGTGCCACAACTACTGAAGCCTGCGTGCCTAGAGCCCGTGCTCCGCAACAAGAGAAGCCACGACAATGAGAAGCCCGAGCACCGCAACGAAGAGTAGCCCCCGCTCACTGCAACTAGAGAAAGCCCGCACGCAGCAACGAAGACCCAACACAGCCAAAAATAAATAAATAAATTTATTAAAAAAAAAAAGATCTGTCCTTCTCACTGTGTGACTTCAGGCAACTTACACAACTCTTCTGAGCCTGGCTTCTCTGGCTGTGAAGTGGGGTTACTGTTTCCTGCCTCCCCCCATCAGGAGCCCCGAAGGACAGGAAAAGGCTTTGGGCAGTGGGCACTGTGGGGCAAGGCGAACAGGTGAATGAATGGTGGGGCGATGGGCTTACCTCCCGAGAAGGGCGTGATGCTCTGGGAAAAGCCTGAGGAGAAGGAGACCAGGGCCACAGGGTACACGGTCCAGGAGAGATACCGGAGTAGGTGGCTGTCCCCAATCTCCCGGTACAGCCACTTGTGTGCTGGGGACAGCTGGGAGTCAGGGAGCCATCCACGGGCTCTGCAGCCCTCAGGCGCCCACTTGCTGGCCAGGAAATGGAGGCTCAGAGGGCGGTGGCCCAGGACCACCCAGTAAGTGGCAGATCCCCAAGAGGAGGCAAGAGTAGGACCCTGGATCACACCCCAGTGTTGCCACTCCCTAGCTGAGTGACCTTTTGCAAGCCATTCAACATCTCTGAGCCTCTGTTTCCCCATCTGTCAAATGGGCTCTCAGATGAGGTCTGGTGCATGGCAGGTCCTCGTAATGCCACCTGAGCAAGTCTCCCAGAGAAGGTGTGTTAGACACTTCCTGCCCCGTGCCCCCTCTTCCAGGGAGACCTCAGGGTGGAGACAGCCTGCCCAAGCATGGGGAGAGAACGTTCTATGCCTGGTGGTCTAGACAAGTGTTCTCCCCCACAGTTACTGAGCTGAGAGCAAGGAGGGAGGAGAAGGGAGCAGGGGCGGCAGGAAGCGGTGGGCATAGAGCTCAGAGGAGGAAGGACTATTTGGTCTTTCACTCATTGGACAGATGAGGAGACTGAGGCCCAGAGAGGGGCAGGAGCCTGCCCAGGGTCACACAGCAAGTCAAGAGCAAAGCCAGGACCAGACCCAGGCCTCCTCCCCACCCAGAGCCCTCCCCCACCCCCGCTGCACCTGGCGGCCCATCTGGCATCCCGAAAGCGTGCTCTAAAGCCCCGGGTCCAGAGCAGGCGTGCATGCCGGGGAGGGGTTACCTCGGACCACACGGCCGACAGTGAAGCTCATGGTGTAGCTGATCAGGGCCATGAGCACCCCGAGGGTCATCAGGAAGTACCAGTCCTCACCCATGCGGAACAGCTTCTGCTTCAACCACTCGAGGCCACCTGGGGCAGGGGCATCAGGTGGTAGCCCAGGGCCCAGTGAGGGCACGGGGCGGGGGCGGGGGGCAGGGGCTGTGTGGGGCTGGGGCCAGGTGGTCGAATCCAGGGAAGCTGGGAGGGGGCTCTGCCTCACGTGAGAGACAGCAGGATTTGTGCAAGTGAAGGTGGCAGCACGGTGGGCGCCAGGCCTATTGGCCCCGCCAGGAGGGAGCCTTTGACCTACCCGCCCTCCCCACCCCTGCCCCTTCCTGAGGTGCTTATGGAAGAATGACAGAGGGGGCAGGGTGTGGAGGGAGAGCTGGAAACTACACTTTCTCCAGCATCTCTGCAGGGGACATAGCTTAGAGGACACGAGAGTCTAGAGAGACTGCTCTGTTGTCCGAGGACCGGTGGGGCTGTCCTGGTGTCAGTCCAGAGAGCACCCACTGGGCCCCTAGCAAGGTCCCCGGCGGAGTGATCAGGCCTGGGGGCTGCGTTCCCAAAAGGCAGAGAGCAGACCTCTAGCACATCTGTCCCACAGACTGGCAGACAGATCCCCACCCTCGCTGCCGCGCAGGATGGGGGCAGCTCTTGGGCTCCAAGGTGGGTGGGGAGGCGGACCCGGGGAGGGTGATGTCCCGAGGGGTTTTCGACAGGGAGCAGAAGGGAACCTAGCTGTCACCTCGGATGCCTCGGCGGATGCGGGGACACGGGCCCCATAGCTCCTGAAGTGTCACAGGATTCCCCGAGGAGCCCTCACGAAGCCCTACCAGCTCCTCCATCAGGCCCCTGAGGGAGTGGACAGGCAGACGGACCCTTGGTGAGCTGCTGCAACGCCCTTACCCAGCCACTGGGCCCTTCCAATATCTACTTCCCAGATAGAAGGGAAAGGTGGCATTTTCAGGAGGGGACGTGGGTCTGGTGTGCCTTCATTCCTGAGGGGGTGACCCCGAGGGTGCGAGTATGTGTGTTAATGTTTAGGATGAGGGCAGTGGTTCCTAGCTGTCCCCTACATGTCCAGCAGCAGGTTGATCAAGGCCGCACCCCAGGCTCAGAGCCCCCTTCCCCATCCTGTGGCTGCCACTCCTACCCTCCCTGGACGCTTGTCTGCTCCCACTGCTCAGAGCAGTCTCCTTGCCCAGGGGAGTCACTGTCTCACTGTGGGGTCCCCATGGACCACTCTGACTCCCCATGCCCATCCCTGAGCCTCCAACCCCTCGGCTCAGGCCAGAGTCAGGAAAACCCCAGGCCCAGAAGGAGAAGCCGTGAGGGTCCAAAGGAGGTGCTGGCTCCCTGCCCCCCAGCTTCCTGCTCCTGCCCTGCCTGCCCTGGTCCTGGCAGGTTCCATCCAAGTCCCTGCCCCAGCTCTGCACCCGGCGGCCCCTCACCTTTGTCAGTCCGCTCTGCTGTGGCCCCAGCCAGCCCTCCTCTGACAGAGACTCCTTTGCTTGCAGCTCAGGTGCACCTGGACAGGTGTGTGTTCCACCAATCAACATCCTGGCCCCCCCTCCTCCCCGCCCCACCCCGCCGGGGTTTACCCTGGCCATTAAGAATGTCCTTGACAAACCAACTGGAACTGCCCCGGCCAGCTGAGTGGTGCAGGCCAGAGCAGCCAGGAGGGACGAGGGGCAGGGGCTCCCCAACCTACCAGAGCCACACAGAGGCGGGTGGCACCCAACCCAGCTACCGGCTGGGGTACACAGGGCCTGGGAGGGGGAAGCTCATGACACAGCAGGATGGTGAGGGGTCATCTGCAGGGGCTGAAGGTCAGGGCTCTGGGTTCTCAGAGCTGGGCATGGGAGGGGTTTGCAAGAGCAGAGAAGGAAGAGGAGAAGGACCCATAGGGGAGGGGTGCTATCATTACTGCACCTTTGCTATATGCCAGGCACTGTGCTCAACCCTCCTCCAAATCAGTGAGTGCTCAGAGAAACCCAGCGGGGTGGGCAGTGTTAGGCCATTTTAAAGAAATGGAGTTTCAGAACTTCCCTGGTGGTCCAGTGGGTAAGACTCCACGCTCCCAGTGCAGGGGGCCAGGGTTTGCTCCCTGGTCACGGAACTAGATCCCGCATGCATGCCACAACTAAGAAGTCCGCACATTGCAACTAAAGATCCCGCGTGCCACAACCAAGATTCTGAGTGCCACAACTAAGACACGGCCCGGCCAAAATAAAGGAATAAGTAATAAATAAATAAATAAATATTTAAATAGAGAAACGGAGCTTCGGAGAATTGAGGCTGCTTGCTTGCCCAGGGTCACAGAGGCTGAGGCACAAAGTCAAAAGTTCCATCCAGGTTTGCCTGACTCCAAAGGCTTCACACCTCTCCGAGGTCCTGCCTTGAAGACCTGCCTTGCTCAGAGCTGGGGAGGGGGCCGACGAGCTGGAGCGGGGGAAGGGAATTGGGCTAGATCCTCATGTCCAGACCCTCCAGTCTGAGAAGACTGCCTCAAACCACAGCACCCAAGGGGCAGTGGCTCTGCTTGGGGCTTCTACATAAATGCCACAGACCCTGTCCCACCCGAACGGAATGTAGGAACATGCACACTAGGTCTGGAACCCAGTTCATCCTCCCAGCACCCTTGCGGGTCAGGCACAGTATCACCATTTTGCAGATAATAATGGAGGATCAGAGAGGTGCAGTCACTCATCTAAGGTCACAAAGCAGAGGCTGAACCCAGACTTCGATTCTGTGGCTCTCCCTCTTCCCAGAGCTCCTCCAGCACCTGTGGCTTAAGCCTTCAGGGCAAGGGTTTGGGCACAAAGCAGAGGATTTGTGCCTGATACCACTTTTAGAAGATTTGGGCAAGAGATCTGGGACAACACCTGCTCCCCCGCTCCCCGCTCTTCCAGACAAAGCCCCCTTTCTGAAAATCATGATGGCCCTTCAATGACTTGTTAAAATCCTGAGGCCCTGAGCCACCCTCTGCCCCTAGATGTCAGCCAAGTTACTCCCAACTGGGAGCCCTCTGCCCCTAGATGTCAGCCAAGTTACTCCCAACTGGGAGCACGTGTGTGTTGTGAGCGGTGGGCTGTGGGCTTGCTGCTCTGCATGGACCCGGGACCACCGTTGCCTCGGCTGCCCCAACCTGTGTACAGTAACAGAATAATTGGCCGCCCTGTTGACATCCCAAACCCATCTCTGGTCTCGGGCAGCTGCTCGCTCCAACTCATAGCCGGCATCGGCCAGCCAGCCAGCACCGCACGTCCACACCCTCACCTCCGGCCCTGTGAGCATCAGGAAACTGGGAAGAGGGAAGCAAAGGGACATGGTGCTGGTGGCAAGTCCCTCCCAAAGCCATTTCCCCCTCATGCCAGCCCCCAGCTTCTCCCTCTCCCGCATCAAGCAGCGAAGGGTGAGAGCTTGATGCCCGAGCAGCTCTCCCACCCCTAATGGGTCCTTCACCACTCGGAGCCTCAGTTTCCACTTCTGTCCAATGAGGGGAGCCTGAGAGCCATGGCGGCAGGGCCCTATCTCTGCCTCGTTCATCACGAGTCCCCCAGAGCCTCAACGGTGCCCGGCACACAGCAGGTGTTCAGCAGATACCTGCTGAGTGATGAGTGGTTTCCGAACACTGGCCTGTGGGCTGGCTGAGTGGGGACCTGATGGGAGCCGATTCCTGGTCCCTTCCCTAGACCCCAGATCAGAATCTTGGGGTACATGAGAAGAGTCTGTGTTTGTTGAAAGTCCCTCCAAGTGATTGGGGTGTGCTGGCAGGTATGGGATTCAAGGCATTGGATCATCTCTGAAGCTCCTTCTGTCCCTGGGATCTGAAAGGAGAGACATGTACAGAGACAGGGGAACGGCCTTGATGACTTTTCAGGGTCCCTCCCGGCCATTGAAGTCAGTGGATCCAGTGCATGTGTGGGTGATGCCTTAGGGACGGGGTAAGCGGGGGCGGGAATGGTGGGCGGGGGTGGGTAATGAGGTCTGCCGTCCAGGAGCAGTGACTCAGGCCCACAGCACCGTGACCTTGTGTCTGCATTTAGCCACTGGCTCCTGTTTCCCTGGCGGGTGGCAGGCTTCTTGGTCCCCCACCCCCACCCCACCCTCTTTCCACCTCACCTCAGTGCTGGTAACTTCCTGGCAGCCCTACTGGAACCCCGTCGGCCAGGATGGGTGACACAAGCCAGGCAGGAATCTCCACTAGACAGACCGACAGACCCCTTTGGCTCCAGCCACCACCCTGACCCCACTTCACAGACTACCAGCACCAGTGGTTACCCGTGTTGATGGACCCCCCCGCCCACCGCCGCAGGGAGGAAGTGTTGTGGGAGCCAGAGAAAAGAGAAACAGTCCCTACCTTCAGGAGCCCCCAATCTAACGGGGAGACAGGCGAACCCCTAACCCAGGGAACTGCCAGTCTGATAGGGGAGAGAGGACCCAGGAGGACCATGTCACACTCAGGTGCTGGGGTAGGCAAAGCCAGTTGGTACAGCGGGCATCTGGGCAGGCCCCCCTGTGTGGGCTGCAGCAATCAGAGAGGGCTCCATGGAGGAGGAGGAACCGGAGCTGATCTGGGAAGGAAGGGCAGGATTTGGAGGGGGGAGCAGAGGCCCCACACTGCAACTTGGGCAGCAGAGGACCCCCGGCCTCCCAGAACGGCCTTCCCTGCTTCATGCCCTGGTCCCGCATGATCTGTGCATGGGCAGAGGTGCTTCTCAGGGGCGTTCGGGACCAGATTGTCTCCATACACGAATGTTCAGGCCACCCTGGCCTCCTGGAGGGTTTGGATCAGATAAGACAGGGTTCAAATCCCAGCTCTGCCACTTGTTCGTGTGCAAGCCCCAGGCTCTCTGTGAGGCTCTGTTTCTCTATCTATAAAATGGGAATACCATCTCCTTCCTGAGCCGTGCGGGGATCAAATGAGGCCATGCTGGAGAGCTCACGGCCAGGAGCCGGTGCCCAGCAGGCACCTCAGAAGTCAGAGCTAGAATGATTGTCTTGCGGAACTCTCCTTTACCTCTGACTAAGACCCTGCCCGCTGCCACCCCCAGCATCTCCTCTGAGCTGGAGGTCAAGCAGACATTTCCTGGGAACATAACCTTCTATATTGTTAAGGACCATTACTAAATTATCTGCTCTCCTCCCCTGAGTCCAGGCCCAAGCCCCAGCCCGGCCTCAGCTTTCTCCTCTTGGGTCCCGAACTGTTCCAGAGTTGGGAGGTGGGGGGTGGGGAGGGAGGTAAGCATGAAATCTGGGTCCCCGTGGGAGCTGGCAGGGGAACAGCTGCACATTCTATAACCCCCCCCGGGGCTGTCTCAGTCCTTCCTAAGAGATGGCTGTGAACATTATCTGCCCTGAGGGAGGGAACCCCTCGCCTCACACAGGGGTCCAGCAGGTGGGGGTCCTCCATGCACCCCTGACCTCCTGACCTTGCATCTCCCACTCTCCCCAGAGCCAGGGGCTTGGGCCTTTCTGCCCTGATCACCCACACCTAGATCCCTCTCCCCAAGGGCTGGAACTCTGGGGGAGAGGGGATGGAGAGAGAGAAAACCCTGTCCTCAAGGAGCTTGCAATCTGGTGGGGGAGACACAGAAACACGGAACACACACAAGGTCCTGAGGTGGGCCCAGGGGTCTGAGTGGTGAGGGGACAGCATGGGTCCCCACCTCGTTGCCGTGGGAGGCTCCAGGGCTGGAGTTATCGGCCTGGAATGCCGGGCAGTGAGCTCAGCCTCCTGGGCCTGCCTGTGTTGGACTGTCAGCAGGGCCGTCTCACTGGAGAAGATTTCCAGCCCCTCTGGGCCACCGAGAGGACTAAATTTAGCTGGTAGACAAGGGGCTGGCCCCGCGCCCAGGGACGGTCGGGCCTTATAAAGCGGCGGCCGCCGGGGCCCGGCACGCTCCCTCCGAGCCTGCTGCCCACGCGCCCTCCTGTCCACCCTGCCCACTGGCCAGGGCCCGGCCGCCCGCCCGTGGATGAGCCACAGGACCTCCTCCACCTTCAGAGCGGAGAGAAGCTTCCATTCTTCCTCCTCCTCCTCCTCAGCCTCCCACACCCTGCCCGCCCAGGAGCCGCCCATGGAGAAGGCGTTGAGCATGTTCTCCGAGGATTTCGGCAGCTTCATGCGGCCCCACTCGGAGCCCCTGGCCTTCCCAGGCAAGTCCTCCGTGGGGAGGGGAGGCGCCCAGGGAGGGGACACCTGCTCCAGCGCACCCCCCGCCGTGGCTGCAGCTGCTGAGCTGCTGGGAGCAGGTGCCGTACAGCTGCAGCCGCGGGTGGCCACCGGGACAGATGCGGCCACAGAGACAGATGTGGCCGTGAGAACAGGCAGGCCTTCAAGAAACAGCTCTGGCCTGGGGCTCAGCTACACGCACCCCTACTCCAGGCCTGGGGTGGGTCACTACAGACATATACACACACCACACCACCTGTGCTGGGTAAGGCCCCACCCCCCAGGCGGAAAAGGTGTGCTGCAAGAGGGTGGGTGGCAGGGAGGGTGGCAGCTACGGCTGAGGGGGAGCTCAGGCCCAGGCGGCCAGCCCCTTCCCTCCGGAGGGGGAGCCGGAGACCTGGGCTCTGAGTGCCAGCCCGCCCGCTGCTCTGCTTACGGCAGCCCTCCCCACAGCCCGTCCCGGGGGGCAGGGCAACATCAAGACCCTGGGAGATGCCTATGAGTTTGCTGTGGACGTGAGCGACTTCTCACCTGAAGACATCATCGTCACCACCTCCAACAACAACATCGAGGTGCGAGCTGAGAAGGTGAGCCCGCTCCCTGCCCCCAGACCCTGGGCCCCACACCTGTACCCTCTGCCCCGTGTCCCCACTCATCCCGGGACCCCGCACCCTGCCCAGTACCCCCCAACCCCCAGGACAAACTAGAGGCCTCGCTCCTGTAGCTGGTGGGCCACGGGACCCCCGTTACTGCCTCTCTCTGCACCAGGCTCCCAGATGCTTTCTTCCGGAGTCCAGGGCAGCTGAGGAAGCCACAGGGGATGGGGGAGGGGGGGAGGGATGCTGCAGGAGGTGAGAAGGGAGATGAGAGGAGGGAGATCGTGGCTGAGGCAGGATAGCCCTTCCTGTGGGCATCTGGAGAAGTGGGGGGCTCGCTGGACCCTCACCTCTGGACCCCTGAATTAGGCCCAAGGTTGCAGAGGCCCTGCACTTCAGGGTCACACACCCCCCAAACCCCACACTCCCTCCACCCACAGGTCTCAGGGTCACTTGGTCACTAGGGTCTCTGAGTCCCAGCTCCCAGGAGGCCTGCACCCTGGAGGAGGGTGTGGCCCTGGCTGCACAGGGATGCTGCCCCCAGCGGGCCAGAGCCACTGCTGCTCCTTAGGGAAGAGGCTCGGCCCAAGGCTGCCTCTGGATCCCCCTGGGCCTGGCTTTCTCCCCTGAGCACAGGAGGCTGGATGCCCGAGGGGCGCCTCTCAGGGAAGCCAAGGACTGGGCGCACCAGGACCAGCGGGCAGCACGTGCCAGCCCTGCCACCCTCACCAGTGACTCAGCCGCCCCAGGCTCCTCTGGACACTATGTGCTGGCTGAGTCATGCAGGAGGGGCCGCCGGCCGAGCCCTGACGGTAGACACCGTGTATCCGGGTATCCAAGAGGGCTCAGCTCTGCTCTGTGCCACCTCCTTGCTGCTCAGGAGCCCCAGATTCTGCCACTGAGTCTCCTCCCCATCTGAGCTCCCCCACCAAGCCCTTGCCTCTCCCCCAGGACCACTGGAGCTCCTCTAAGCACCTCGGCACCTGTCCGTGCTCAGCACTGGCCAGCCCCTAGACCGGGCCTCTGCACCTGAGAGCAGAACCCCTCGGCACAGGGGGCCCGGCTGGGGTTAGACTGGGGAGCAGGGGCTGTGGCTTGACGTGAGCAGGACAAGGGTGGGGGGCAGCCTGCCCTGACCCACTACCCCTTCCCCAGCTGGCAGCTGACGGCACGGTCATGAACACCTTTGCTCACAAGTGCCAACTGCCGGAGGACGTGGACCCCACGTCGGTGACCTCGGCCCTGAGGGAGGATGGCAGCCTCACCATCCGGGCTCGGCGCCAACCACACACGGAGCACGTCCAGCAGATCTTCCGGACCGAGATAAAAATCTGAGGGCCTCCCACTCCCTTCCCCCAGCTCCCCCATCTTCTCCCCCACTGGCCGGCCAGAGTGGCTCTCCTGACCCCCTCATGACAGCTTCCGGGACATCTCAGCCCAGGTTCAGGCCCTGACACCTCAACCCCAGACCCCAGGTGGGTCATCCCCTCCAAATGTGGCCTTCTGCTCTACCCAGGGCAGGCCAGGGACCCCCTTGCTTCACCCGTGGCGCCCAGATTCCAGATATGGCCTCGTTCACTTAATCCAGAATAAAGGGATTGGGATGGAGAACAGGAGATCCCGAAGAAGCCAGTTTGGGGAAGGGGGATTGGGACAGGCAGGATCTCTGGGCAAATCATCTGCAGGACAGACAGACAAATTCTGATCTATGGAGTCTCTGCAGGGCAGGGGCGGGGGGACCTGGGCACCTGGGACCCCCTTGGCTAAGGGGAGCGGGAGAGGCAGAGGGAGATCACAGGCAGAGGTGCCCAGCTAAAGTGAACTGCCCGGGCACAGGGAGGCCAGAGACAGCCATGATGGTCCGCTTCCCCTATGCTGCCCTCCAAGCCCCGAACCAGCTGCCAGGCTGTCTGCCCACAAGGTGCCCCAGCCAGCCAGCTGTGCCAGCGCAGGGCCACATTGTGTCTGTATATAGATGGGGTTTTTCCAATACAGCTGGTTCGTGATAAACTGTGTGAACCGTCTGTTACCTGCTCATATGCCCCCAGGTAAGCCTGGGCCAAGGGGTGGGGCTGATCCTTCTGCCTCCCACCCAGAGACCTGGGCTCCCGGGGCTGCCTCCACTGCAGACAGCTTACCCCGCAGAGGAAGCATGCATGGGGCTTGGGGTCCTCAAGGTAGGACCCCAGCTTCCTGCCAACCTTCCCCTGTGGCCATTCACCTCCCCCATCCTGTCCTCTATAATCCGCGAAGCTATAGGCTTGGTGTGTGTATACCACACACACACACACACAAACACACACACACAAACAGGCGTGCACACATGCACGTGCACACGTGCACACTTATCTTTGTCCTTCAAATACTGAACATTACCACTGGTTAAAGCCAAATTCGGAACGTTCTAAAATCAGATTTGCAATCTCCATTCTTCTCAATGGGGACAGAGTCTGAACAGTTGAGCGCCCAGCTTAACCTCTGATGGCTGGATTTGAACCCACAATGTCAGAAGCTGCTCTCAAACCGCCCTCCCAGCCCTCCGTGCAATGGGGGGTAGTTCTCCTTATTCTGCCTCTCAGCCTGTGCACCCTGTGCCCACAGTTTCCTGCTAGAGAATGTCCTAATCACAGGAAGAGTCCCCACCCCAGTTCCCTCCCAGTCCCCAGTCCAGGGCGAGGACCTCCCGCCTGCCTTCATTCTGGGGAGCCCCAACTGCCCCCCGTGACCCTGGCTCAGTCTCCCACATACAGAAGCAGGGGTGATGGGTAAGGGTGGTTCCCAGTTAGTCGGGGCCCCCGGAGCAAGTGGCAAGGCCAGCCTCGGCCCTCTGCACTTCTTTGGTCAGTGTTCTGTAAGGTGCCCTCTCACCCCTGCCATTCTGGGGCCCTTAGGAAATGACTCGGGGTGGGGGGCGCAGAGGAGGGTTCTGGCATTGTACCCTGCACACACAATAAACAACAGAATCATGGACTTCTGGAGAACACCCGCCTGAAGTTCTCAAACTTGGGATGGGGCTGGAGGCAGCAGAGTGCGAAGGCCGGGGATGAACAGACATACCTTTCTTGAGATTTGGGGGCAGGGGTGGTAGTTCAAGCAAAGTTCAAGACCTCACAGAAATGTGGGTGTCCTTCGGCCCCCTCCTTTGGCTCCCAGGCCCACCAGGGCAATAATCTGGGAATTATTTCTCTGAAAAACCTTGCATCGCCTTCTCTTCCAACTGCCAACCCCTGCTACTACCTGCCAGGCACTGTCCCAGGCACAGGGACACCAAAGTTGGACCAGCTGCACGGGGTTGCTCTTGAAGCCTATCTCGTACCAGATGGGTTCTGACGACCAGAGAGGCCGAGTGACTAGCCTAGAGTCACACAGCCCCAGGGGCACAGCCCGGCTGAAACCTGGCTGGGAAGCTGACTGGTTCAGGGAGTCTGAGTACCCTTTGGAGGGACTCACACACACACCCCCAGGTGCTACTGAAATCGGAGTTCCTCCGCGGAGCTCCTCCGCGCAGCTCTGTGCAGACGGGAGGAGGGGAGGGAAGCGGGGGCGCGGTATTTCCAGCCTCCGTGACTCACTGATTCCACTGGGCTATTTGCAGCCCGACACTCATCGGCGAGGAGTTGCGGGGAGGAGCCGGACCAGCTTTCCCCCCCCTCGACCCCCACTTGGGGTCAGGCTCACCTTGGCGTCCCGACCCCAGTGGCGTCCCTCCCTGGGCCGGGCTGGCAGGAAGCTGGGCTGGGAAAGGGGGCATTTCCTTAAGTCACCAGTGGGGCCGAATACTCCCCACCCCGCAGACCCCAGCAGCCCCCTCCCCAGATCCCGGTTTTAGAGGATGAGGGCTGCGCCGCGGACAGAGCGGCGCTGGGGACTAGGCACGTGTAGAGTGAAGGTGCCCTCCTGCCAAGGTGACCCTGCGAAAGAGGAGGGCGGGGACGTGGGGACTGCAGGCTTTCTTTCGCTGGCTCCGCCCCCTCGCGCCTGGGCTGGCCGCCACGCTTTGTCTCCACTGGCCCCCCACACTTTCTAGGCTAAATATAGGCCTGGCTGCGGGCCCTGGGCCCCGCCCCCGCCCCGTGAAGAATGATTATAGCAGCCCCATCCATTGAGCACCTAGTGTGTGCCAAACACATGCTCATCCCCACAACAATCACAAACGCAAGGTAGGTACCAAGGAGGACGGGAGGTTCAGAGAGGTCAAGCAACTGGCCCAAGGTCACCCAGCTTAGAAGTGGTATGGCTGGGATTTGAATCATTGTCTGTGACTCTAGAAGGTCCTCTGCTGGGTCACTCCAGATCAGTCCCCCACCACCAAAGGGCCGAGGCAGCTCCCCTGCTCCCTTCCTGTATAGGGAAGGGGAACTCCTACATCTTAGAGCTTTTGGAGTGGGGGTGGGCAGGAGGCCGAGGCGGTTGAAAAGATGCGGCCTTCTAGGGCTAGAGACCTGCAAGAAGGTCCAGGTCAGGTGGTGCCAGAGGGGTGTGGAGGACTTAGGAGTTTCCATCACTTTCAAAGTCCTAGCCCAGGCCAAAAGCCTCCTCCTCCAGAAAGCCCTCCAGAGCTACCAGCTCGGAGTCACAGACAGAGCCCAAAGAACCCTAGGTCCAAAACTTGTCTTTAAAAGAAGCTCAAATTCAGATGAAAGGAGCACATGCCTGGGAGTGAGGGCAGACCCTGAGGCTTGGTTGGCCAGCCCTGTGTCCTCTGGGAGTTATTCCAAACTCCTCATGGTTTGATGGTGGGACCTAGGCCCAGGGAGGGGTAGGATCTTGCCCAGGGTCACACAGCAAGTCAGTGGCAGAGATGAGGTGAAGACCCAGGACTCTAGAACTGCAGGCCAGAGCTTCTCTACCAGACCAACCCCCCCATCCCCA
Organism: Orcinus orca; assembly: GCF_937001465.1. NCBI lineage: Eukaryota > Metazoa > Chordata > Mammalia > Artiodactyla > Delphinidae > Orcinus > Orcinus orca. The sequence continues at coordinate 200,532,404 of NC_064559.1, forward strand.
GGCCACCCTTCCCTGACTCACCTCCAACATTGTACCCCTCCATCTCCCCCCTGCCTCCATCCTCTTCCCAGTCTGCCTTGGATCCCAGTTCTGCCATGGCAGAAGATGCCTTATTCTGCCCTCCTGCTCCCAAGCCTGGCATGGGAAAGGAGCCAAGTCAATGTTTGTAGAATTTTTTTAAAAGCTAAGAGGCCTCAGTAGAGGGTGGAGGGTCAATTGCGGACTCTGGAGTCACACCGCCTGGCTTCAAATCTTGGCTCTGCTGCTTCTGAGCTTTGTGACCTTGAGTAAGTAACTTAACCTCTCTGTGCCTCCGTTGCACCATAAAATGGTGCTTAATAGGATCTACCTGCTGTGGTTGTTCTGTAATTCACTTAAGGGGCTTGGCACATGGTGGTTGACTCTAGCCCACATATGCCATGCATTGAAAATGCCCAGAAGGGCTCATTTAGAGCCCTGTTATTTCATTTAGATTTGGATCCTGACACCCCCAGTTCACCCACACTGTCTCTGTCTCCATCAAGACCAAGACTTGGGGGACTTCCCTGGCGGCACAGTGGTTAAGACTCTGCTACCACTGCAGGGGGCCCAGATTCAATCACTGGTCAGGGAACTGGATCCCACATGCATGCCACAACTAAGAGTTCTCGTGACGCAACTAAGTAGCCTGCGAGCCACAACTAAGGAGCCCTCCTACTGCAACTAAGGAAGACCTCCTGCTGCAACTAAGGAGCCTGCCTGCTGCAACTAAGACCTGGTGCAACCAAATAAATAAATTAAAAAAGAAAAAAGACCAAGACTTGGGCTGGTAGGGCAGAGGAGCTGCCCTGTACCTGGGGTCTTCTTTCCAGGAAAAGCAGGTGAGGCGGAGCTAAAAGGTATGTTCCCCAGGGTCCTCTCAGAAGACCTGTCTGGGTCCTGGGGGTAGAGGTGGGGGAGAAAAGCACCTGGAAGCCTTAATTTCTCATCACAAACAAAGATCAAGTAACCCCCTCCCAGGGCTGCTGTGAGCAACCAGAGAGAGATGGTGTTTTAGTATAAGCTCGATAAATGCTAAGCTCCTGTTAAAATCTCTGTGCTTGTTTTCTGAACAGGGAAAACCAAGCTTCCACCCTCTGGCTCTGCCCTCAAACAAGAGAGGGTCCTGAGGGGCATGGTGACTTGAGTCGGCTAGCAGGAGCCTCTGGGCAGGGGAGGAGGTGTTGTTTACAGTCAGCACAGCTGGCCTGGGGCTCACCCTGGGCAGCCAGCCAGGCCAGTCCTGAGCTCTGAGGCCCTCCAGGGCCTGGACCCAGGGTCAACCTTCCATGGGAGCCTGAGGGCTGCTAGACCCGGTGGGGGCCCTCTGAGGTGCCTCCCTGAAGGGCACAAAGCGAGGCTGCTGGCCCCAGGGAGCCAGAGAGGAGAGAGCAGGACAGCAAATCTGCCCCTTCATTCCCCCCTTCCTTCCTTCCTTCCTTCCTTCCTCCCTCACTCCCTCCCTTCCTTACTTCTTTCCTTCCCACACAATTCTTGACCACGTATTATGTACCAGGCACTTTTAGGGCACTGGGGACACAGTCCTGATTAGGCATAACTGTCAACCTGGAAACACATTCACTGATTCAGTAAAGTCTTTCATCTCTTTGTTGATTCATTCTCTCAACAGCTTTTCAGTAGATTCCTGCAGTATTGTGGGTAGGTAAAGCTCGGAGGGCGAACTACCTCCATTTCAACCCTGGCTCTGCCACTTACTATCTGTGTGACCGTGGGCCAGTTGCTTAACCTACCCGAGCCTCAGTTTCCACATGTGTAAAATGGGACAGCACCTCACAGGACTGTGGTGAAGAGCCTGAGCTGTTCTCCTGCACCTGCGTACCCCCAGCTCAGTGAGGGCCTCACTCATGTGTTCGACCCCCAAACACTCCCTACACACTGCCAGGCCCTAGGCTGGGTCCTTGGAGAATGTTCATTCTTCCTTCCTTCACTCATTCAACACACATGAACAGAGCACCTACAGCACAGTACAGGGTTATGATGCTATGACTACATAGTCACACTGCTTGGGATTGGGATTTGGGCTCTGCCTCTTTCTAGTTGGTGACCTTGGGCAAATCATTTCATCTCTCTGTGCCTCAGTTTCTTCACCTGTAAAACGGCAACAAAAATTATACCCACCTCCTGGGTCTAGTGTGAGAAGAACTGAGGTGGTGCATATAAAAATATCAGTAGTTATTTTTCTAGATGAGAGGGATTCTGGTTAGAATGAAAGTCTGGCTTCTGAAAACTTGACCGCACCAGATGGCTGGCCCCATGGCGCCGGCCCCTCGGCGCGCAGGTTCCCGCCCTCCCCACCCAGACCAGGGGGTGGTGCCTCCATTCTGATGATAGGGCGACACCTACTGGCGCAAAGCTAGACCCGCAGCCCCACACTTTTCCTTGTGGGTCTCAAACTCCCTTTGCAGCGACGTCTTTGAGCTTTTATAGTCCAGTGATTCTCAGCAGGGGGAGGAAAGAGGAGGCGGGTAAATGTGGTCCAGACTATTCTCTCACCACCTCCCTAATCCAGACTATCACCCCCTTTGCCTGGATTAAGGTGCAGCCTCCTCAGCTTCCTCCCCTGCCTTCCTATCCCAGCGCAAGAGCTAAGGAATTTTTTTAAAGGTAGGTCATGTTGCTGTCTGCTCACAATTTCCAACGATCCCCATCTCAGAATAAAATAAAAAGACCTCGGGAATTCCTGGCGGTCCAGTGGTTAGGACTCCGTGCTCTCACTGCGGGGGGCCCAGGTTGGGTCCCTGATGGGGGAATTAAGATCCCACAAGCCATGCAGCGCTGCCCAAAAAACAAACAAAAAACAAAGACCTCATCGTGGCCTGCAAGGCCTCACATGATATGGTCCCTGTCACTTCTCTGGCCTCTCTGTTTCGAGTGTGTACATGCATTGTCTCCCCCAGCTGGAGGATAAGCTCCTTCATGGCAGGGCCTTGTCTATCTATCACTGCTCCATCCCAGGGTCTAGCCCAGAGAGTAGCACACAGTGGGTGCCCAAAAAATACTTGGTGAGTGAATGAATACTCCAGCCAGACTGAATAACTTTGGTCCTTCTCCTTGGAACACTCCCCACCCCGGCCCCCTTGCCTTTGTATGACTCTCTCACTGGTCAGATTTTAGTTTAGATGCCACTTCCTGCAGGAAGCCCTCCTTGATCTCCTCTCCCTAATGGGCTGGGCATCCTCCTCCAGCACCAACATCATTCTCTGTGCCCTTACTGTCGCACTTACCAGAAGCTATTGCAATAGTCACCTTCTTCTTGCCTCCCCCGCCAGGCTGTGAGCTCGTTGAGGACAGGGTCTGCTCTCTCTAGATCCCCTCTGTTTAGAAGAGACCCTGCCAGAATGAGAGGCCATCTGCTCTACAGTTAAGAGCAAGAAATTGAGCACCAGTCTGGCTTGGGTTCGAATCCCAACTGCACCAGTCTATGAGACCTTGAGTGCATTCCTCAACCTCTCTGTGCCTCGATTCTCTAATCTGTGAAATGGGTACAAAACAGTGCTTCCCGGTACTGACACTTGGAGGATGTCACATTCCTGGCACAGACCAAATGGTCAGTACATGTTAGCCACTAGTGTTTGTAGGAACCTAGTAAAACCGTCATTGAATAAATGAACATTCAGCAATTTTAATCCAAGAGCCTTGAGACACTCTTCCTCAGATGAATCTCACACAGCTCTGTGCATCTCTTAGACCTACACCTCCCCTCACAGCAACCCCCACTTCCTGCTGAGGACAGGACTGCCCTGCGGGGTAGGGACAAAGCCCCCAGCCCCCTTTTCTGTATCCCTAGAGGGCAGTATAATCCTGGTATGCAGCTCAATAAATAATATCTCTTATTTTCATTCATTCAAACATGATACTCCATTCCCTTTCTGAGCACTTCTGCCCCCTCTTGAGAAGCCAGTTCCCCTTACTTCCCATCCCACCTGGGCCCTTGATTCTCCCATCCTGAGTCCTGTGCCCTCCGGGTGATCCCTAGTGACCTACACACTTGCACGTGAGCTGACAGCAGGCAATGTGCTACCCCTGCCCATTGTGCTGGGAGGTTCTGACTCCTGCTCTGGGATGAGATGCCAACCAGGTGACCCTAGGGAGTATGGTTCGCAGTGCTGGCTCCTTCTCATCTTTTAGATCATACTTTGTCACCCACTCAGAGAGGCCTTTCCCAATCAGTGTATCAGAAAAGTTCTTTGCCCTATCATTTTCCATCCCAGCCCCCTGTTTCAGTTTCTACACAGCACTCATTACACTGTTCAAAATCATCTTTATTAGGTTGTTTAACCTTTCTTCCCCACACCCAAGAGTACAAGCTCCTAGAAAGCTGTAGTATCTTCTTTAGCACTTTGCAGGGCCTGGCATGTGGGAGATGCTCCTTCAGAATTTGCTGTGTTAGTGAATGAGTCTCTTTCTATGTGGCGTTGCTTTATCTTGCTTCTGTTGAAAGGTGAACAAAGATGCAGAGGATGGAGAAGTAGGATACTCGTGGCTGTTTCAGATGTCCTTTAGGGATCTAATGCTCCTTCCCTGGCTCAGGCACAAAAGACTTCTGCTTGGCTGGGGAAGAGGGAGTGAACCCTGGGAACTGCATCTGCTGAACTCTGGAGCTTGGGTTGCCAGCCCTCTCCTCCCTGGCCAGGCTCTTCCAGTTAATCAGCCTGCGCACAGACACAGGAGGAGAGGGCTTTGAGCGAGATGATGACCGTTCCCCAAGCTGAAGACCTCGAGGACACAGTCTTCGCAGGGCCCCCCTTGGCTTCAGGAGCCCCCTGGAGGCAGAGTGGGCTGGCTGGGGAGGAATCTGGGGCCGTAGTCTCTCTGCAGGGTGGCAGGGGTCCCCTGGTCTGGGCAAGGCCTCCCCCACCTAGGGGAGCCTCCTGATTTACATGGGGGGGCCGGTTTTCCCCACATAACAAGATGTAAGTCTTCATTGGAGGGATGACAGGTCCTAAGTTGGGACTAGGGACGCGGGGTGGCCCTGGGAGTGCTGCCAGGGAGATGTGTTTCCCACGAGTACAGTCGATAACGAAAGTTAAGTGAGCTTTGGGGATGGCCTTCTGATGGCGGGCCGGCTTTCCACCTAGAAGGAAGGAAAAGACCAAAGATTTGTGTTAGCACTGAAAGGGATATGGTTCCATTAATTCATGTGTTCATTAACTTGTTCATTCATTCAACAGGGATTTTTTTTAATTTAATTTTTATTTTATATTGGAGTGTAGTTGATTTACCATGTTGTGTTCGTTTCAGCTGTACAGCACAGTGATTCAGTTATACATATACATACATTCTTTTTCGGATTCTTTTCCCGTATAGGTTATTACAGAATCCTGAGTAGAGTTAACAGGGATTTAACTGCGTGTTAGTTGACGCACAAAGATGGGAAGACAGCGGGGCCTAAGAGCGTGGATTTCAGCACTGGGGAGACCTGAGTTTAAACCTGGCTTCCCCCTATCAGCTCTGTGCCTTCCAGGAACATGGAGGCCACTGCATCAGAGCCTCTCAACCCCGCTGTGCCCACGAGCTGCCTGAGCATCTTGTGAACATGCAGATTCTGGTACAGCGAGTGGGTCTGGAGTGGAGCCTGAGGGTCTGCGTTTCTAACAAGCTCCCAGGGAATGCCGGTACTGCTGGTCCACGGGCCGCACTGTAGTGAGGAGTAAGAGGAGACCCCCGGCCGCCTTCTACAGGTGAGAAAACTCAGGCTCCGCTTGTACAGATGTTGGTGGTCCTCAGGGAACATCATGCTGTTCTTCCTTCCCCACCCATAATCTTGTCCATCGGTCCCCTCTGCCCTGGGGATCCCTGCTCTGTCCACCCCGCCAAACGGGGAGAAGCCAAGAACCAATCAATCGATTTATCGGTGAAGCGAGGCCAGAGCAGGTCTCTCTGAACCCAAAGCCTGTGCTCTTAGAAAAGTAACATTTCAAGTTACCCACATAATAAACAAATCCATCCTCTTCACTACGTGCTCTTCACTACGGCACAGGCTTCAGAAGGAAGCTTCTGTGCTAGTAGGTTAGTTAACACAGGAAATACAGTCGATCCTTGAACAACATGGGTTTGAACTGCAGGTCCACTTATATGCAGATTTTTTTCAATAAATACCAATTACTACACAATCCGTAGTAGGCTGAATCTGTGGATGTGGAACCTCAGATACGAAGGGCTGATTGTAGTTATAGGCGGATTTTCTACTGCGTGGAGGGCCAGCGCCCTTAACCCCCAAGTTGTTCAAGGTTCAACTGTAACTGAAGCCCACCCATGGCTTGAGAATCCTGGCGGCCCCAGAGGGGAGGGTGTCTGCCCTCTGCTGCCAGCACCCCCCAGCCTGCCCAGCCCCCTCAGCTTCAGGGCTGAGGCACTCTCTGCCACCTCTTACCTGAGCTAGTCTCCAAGCCCGTCTCCAGGCCCCTGACTTTGGGGCAGGCTCTCAGGTCTCTGGGGTCTTCTGTTGGGACTGTTACTGATTCCATAGCGCCTGGCTTAGCACTGGCAGAGGGAGCCGTTGTCAGTAGCCTTTTCCAGGATGCAGCTCCCACCCGAGGACCAAACGTTTTATATTTACCAGCTCCGGATCCGCTGAGTGAATTCCACCACAAGCCACAGGAACTGGCTTGGAGGAGTTGGGGGATTGCTTTGATCAACGGGGTTATGTCAACAGGGTTGCTGTCGGGTCACTGGGAGGTAGGCCTTCTACCAAACAGATGCTGTTTCCTCCAACTCCAGCTGCTTCCTCACTTGAGACAAGCCTTGGAACCTTCTCATCCAGGCCTCAGTTTCCCAAACCTCAGTCATTCTCTGGCTGCATTCCCAGTTTTTAGTTGTTTTTAGTTTTGCTTCTTTCCTACCTAAGAACTATATGGAATACTGCTGACAGTATGTCCACGTCTTAGTCGGTTCGAGCAGTAATAGACTAGGGGAGTTAAACCACAAACGTTTGTTTCTCACAGTTCTGGATGCTGGGAAGTCTGAGATCAAGGCACCTATAGATTTTAGTGTTTGGTAAGGACCTGCCTACTGGTTCATAGATGGCTATCTTTCCACTGTGTCTTCACCTCACAGAAAGTGCAAGAAAGCTCTCTGGGGTCCCTTTTACAAGGGCACTAACCCCATCATGAGGGCTCCACCTTACCTAGTGTCAGTATCCTGTCTTTCTCCATCCTGAATCCCTTCAGGTTGCACTGTTGGGGTGGCTGCATTGGCTGGTGGCTTGATGGCCTCAACATCCTTTGTTTACTGTTATGGCAGGTGACATTCTTTGTCCACAAGAGGAAACTTGGTATGGCTTCATTAAACAGAAACAGTAGTACTACTATAAATAAGTAACTATGTATGGTAGAAGATGGTACCCCAAAGATGTCCATGCCTTAATCCCCAGAACCTGTGAAAAATGTTACCTTACACAGCAAAAGCGTCTTTGCAGGTGTGATTAAGGGTATTCCAATTCTGACACCAGTTCTGATGTGTTTTGTTTTGTTTTGTTCCACATTACCAACCAGTTAATTCATTTCTGACATTACCTACCTGGAGATAGCTTCACATCTCACAGGCTAAGAGTTCAGTCCTACAAGACTGCCTGTCACAGACATCAATCACAAGTCCTGGTTTGTCACCTGTGCTTCTGACCTACAGATGGGAGGGTCCCACAATGCACTCCTTGGATTCGATTAGTTTGCTAGAGCTGATCACAGAACTCAGAGAAACATTTTACTTACTAGATTACTAGTTTGTTATAAAAGAATATAACTGGGCTTCCCTGGTGGCGCAGTGGTTGAGAGTCCACCTGCCGATGCAGGGGACATGGGTTCATGCCCCGGTCTGAGAAGATCCCACATGCCGCGGAGTGGCTGGGCCCGTGAGCCATGGCCGCTGAGCCTGTGCGTCCGGAGCCTGTGCTCTGCAACGGGAGAGGCCACAACAGTGAGAGGCCCGCGTACCGCAAAAAAAAAAAAAAAAGAATATAACTCAGGAAGAGATGCACAGGCGAGGTATGTGTGAAGGGCTAGGAGCTTCCACACTGTCTGAGAGCGCCACTTTTCCCCAGTCTCCACGTGTTCACCAACCCAGAAGCTCTCCAAACCCTGTTCTTTTGGGTTTTAATGGAGGTTCGTTACATAGGCACGACTGATCAAATCACTGGCCTTTGGTGGCCATCAATCTCCAGCCCCGCTCACATCACAGAGGTCAGTGGGTCGGTGGAACTGACAGTTCCAACCCTCTAATCACGTGGTTGGTTCTCCTGCCCACATTCTTAGGTGACACAGGGGCTTTCCAAAAGTCACCACATTTACATAACAAAAGACACCCTTTTCACTCTTCTGACTTGGGAAATTTCAAGGCTGTTAGGAGCTCTGTGCCAGGAACCAGAAGACCAAATATATATTTATTTAAATATATATATTTATCAGAGGTGTGGACTTTGAGATAGGGATATTGATCTGGATTATCTGAGTGAGTTCAATCTAATCACACTAGTCCTTATAATTGGAGACCTTCTCCTGGCTGGGTTAGAAAGAGATGTGACAGGGACTTCCCTCGTGGGGCAGTGGTTAAGAATCTGCCTGCCAATGCAGGGGACACGGGTTCGGGCCCTGGTCCAGGAAGATCCCACATGCCGCGGAGCAACTAAGCCTGTGGGCCACAACTACTGAGCCTGTGCTCTAGAGCCCGTGCTCAACAAGAGAAGCCACCACAATGAGAAGCCCGCGCACCGCAACGAAGAGTAGCCCCCACTCGCCGCAACTAGAGAAGGCCCACACACAGCAACAAAGACCCAACGCAGCCAAAAACAAATATGTTAAATAAATTTAAAAAAAAAAGAAAGGAAGGATAGGGACTTCCTTGGCGGTCCAGTGGTTAAGACTCCGCACTCCCATTGCAGGGTGCACGGGTTCCATCCCTGGTCAGTGGGGAGAACTAAGATCCACGTGCCTCACAGTGCAGCCAAAAAAAAAGAAAGAGGGGCTTCCCTGGTGGCACAGTGGTTGAGAATCTGCCTGCTAATGCAGGGGACACGGGTTCGAGCCCTGGTCTGGGAGGATCCCACATGCCGCGGAGCAACTAGTCCCGTGAGCCACAACTACTGAGCCTGCGCGTCTGGAGCCTGTGCTCCGCAACAAGAGAGGCCGCGATAGTGAGAGGCCCGCGCACCGCGATGAAGAGTGGCCCCCGCTTGCCACAACTAGAGATAGCCCTCGCACAGAAATGAAGACCCAACACAGCAAAAATAAATAAATTAATTAATAAACTCCTACCCCCAATATCTTAAAAAAAAAAAAGAAAGAAAGAAAGGAAGGATATCCTAAGTACACCTAGCAAAAGTTAACTGTTGAATCTAGGTAATAGGGGTATAGAAAATATTTCATTATTTTCACTACTCTTGTGTACTTTAACAAAGTTTTCAAAATGAAAAGGAATTTAAAAGTATATGTCAAGGATGTGTGCCGAGGATGTCTGTGAAGAGTAAAGGAAACCATTACATGAAAAGTGAGCAGAGAAAAAAAAAGTAGCATTTATAAATTAATACACTGTTATATAATTCATGATTTTTAAGCTGTTTGTAATCAAAATGATAAACTAAATTGTATAAATAGACATTTGTCAGTTTATCTACAGTGCTTCAAGTTTATATCCACAAGCTGGCCAACCAGTTAAAAAAAATCTCCTTATTGGGAAAATGCAAGGTAGCCCATGTGTAAATAGTGACTGAGCTTTGGGAAGACTTTAGGGTAGGGGGTGGATGAGGTTTAGGCCGGAGACTTTGGAGATGGTGACGGGACCTGTGTCTCACTCTGGGGGCTAAGGGGAAGAGGAGGTTAGAGGGGGAGGAGCTCAGGGTGAGGGGGCCAGTTAGTGATACACTGGAGGAATGGCCCCTAGTGAGAAACCAGGAAAGTCGGTCCTTCAGTCATTCAATCAACACACGTATACTTACTCCCATGTATACAACCACCCTGCCCAAATTTTTGCATTTCTTCCTCTCTATTACTCTAAAGAGTTTCCATCATCTCACCGTCATTTAATGAAGACCACTATGGGGTCCAGATTTTATTCAACCAACTGTGCTGTTAGAACCATTCTCAGCTGGAACATTAAAACACCCAAATCTCTGTAATGTGCATTTGTATCGAGACATTCTGCCAAGTCTAATGTAATCTCCCTTCCTCCTGGACCTAGCACCTTTAGAATCCAGTTACACCTATATTCCCCAGGTTTCAGCTCATTTATTAGTTAAGGTGCTCTCTCTCTCTCTTTCTTTCTCTTCCTCCTTCCCTCCCTCCTTCCTTCTTTTCCTTCCACCCCCCTTCCCTTCCCTTCCTTTCCTTCTTTCTTTCTTGTGTGTAAACCATCTCCATAGTCAGATTCTATGCTTGTTCCCTGGGGCATTTTGGAATTAGACTCTCTTTATAGATCTGGAGACAAATGAAGGATGGTGGAGTGGTCTCTGAAAGGAACCAGCATCTCCTTGCAAAATAACTTCCTACTATGAGGTTATTACATGCTCTCCAGGGAAAGCAGGACCAGCCCATTCCATGCGAGGAGGGACTGCTTCTGTGGCATGAGAGTTTCACTGAATTCTGGATTTGGGGAGTCAGGGAACTCAGTCATCTGCATCCACCCAAACATCCCCATTTCGATTCCTAAGTGTCCCTTGTTCCCAGTCAATGCATCTGGCCCATTGCAGTTATACTGCAATTATATTACAACTTACATTGCAATTATATTGGAGTTTAGCAACTCACAGGATCAGCTCCGTCCAGTTTTTGACTGCATAAACCCTGTGGCTACAAGAGATGAGAAAACATATTTAGAGTAATCAGGAGTGGGCCCTGGTTCTCTGGCTCTGTCTTGAGCTGAGAATTTAAACCCTAAATATTTCTTTTTTGAAACTCTTCAGTGTAATTATAAACAGCCAGTTCACCCCACAGTCCTTGTGGTCCTCACTCTCACCATAATGGTCAGTTGTAGCAGCTGCTCCATCTACAGCCTTACCTTCATTAGGCACTTTCCTCTAGGCAACAATACTTATTGTGATGAATGGTAAGTTATGTAACTATTTTTTGCCTGCATGAAATAGACTAGATCTGCATCACCTTCAAACTTAATGCCCTGATTTCCATCTTTGAGCGTCAGTTTCCTGCAGAAATAGAAACCTTGCTGGACTTTCTCTTTAATTAAACTTTTTATTTTGAAATAATTGTAGGTTCACATGCAATTGTAAGAAACAATACAGAGCAATTCCATCCCCCTCTCCATCCTTTACCCAGTTTCCCCCAATGGTAACACCTTGCAAAACTGTAGTACAATATCACAACCAGGATATTTATATTGACATAGTCAAGGTACAGAACATTTCCATCAATGCAAAGATCCCTTACCTTGTTTCTAAGCTTATTTTAACTAGAAATGGATTTAATACAGAGAATTAAATGTTTACAAACTTACTGGAGGGGCTGAAAAAATGGTCTCTAGACTGGGCTTTTATTAATGGCTCCCAGAATACCATTGAACTCACCAGTTAGGAGCTATTACTTCTGCCACAATCATGAAGATGGGGAATTGAGAGGCCACCCCTGAGATTATTGCACTCAAGAACGTATCACCACAGCAAGGGTCCATGGATCTAAATTTGGGACTAGAAGCTGGTTCCCAGGCACTAGAATGCTGAGTTCGGCTGGCAACATCTCACAGATGCTTCTGAACACTCATGAAGCTGGAGACTGGCCACAATGCACTGCTGCAACCCCCCACATTTGCATGACCTTTCTTGTCAGCAAAAGTCAGCTAACATCAGCAGGCCAATGGCTACTCCCTCTCTTCCACCCTCCAAATCTTACCTACTGGCAGAACCATCTGTATCTGGGATTCTAACTGCTACTGAGTCTGGGAAATAAAATTTTAACTTTTTAAATTCTGGAAGGAATGGATGCCGAGTCTCAATTGACTACATCCAACACAGATGACTCAGAAGTAGATTTGCATGCTTAATATTGGGAAGACAGGAGAGTTCCTATCAGATTTGCTATCATTTTCCTGTAAATGAAAGGGTGAAGTCAACTGCTGCTGAGTTTTTTAGTTTCTCTAGTTATTATGAAGAGAGGAGCAGTCAATTGGCCAGACTGACATTTGCTGAAGTCCCTCTTAAGGCTGGCAGTCATGGATTTGTAGGGAACAGTCTGTCCCACTGGGTACTTTTTCCAATTGTGTTTGGCTGTTTAGGTGTCAGCAAAGGGAAAAGGAGCAGTTGGAGTCACCCAGGGCTGAAATTTTTACCAAATCCATGTGACAAAAAGACAAAGAGCAAAGGAGTTTTGGATTGTGACAAGAGTGTTTTTAAAATTATGGATCATGAAAAATAAATAGGGTCGGAAGTGAAGAAAGGAGAAAGCCGAGGAACTGTTTGGAAGTAGAAAAGTCAATGGCCTGAAGGTGCTGAAAAGTTGGAAAGAGGCCACAGAGTGGCTGGTCACGTCTGCAGGCAGACTTTTGTTTCCAGGCACCCTCATTCACATCCAGGCTAATCCTGGATCTCCTCTAAACAGGGAAGCGGGCAGTGGTTGGCTCAGAAAGTAGAAAAACATAATCGTGGTTCTGCAGCTTTGATGCCACAACTAGGTTCACATCTCTGCTTCATCACTTGCAAGATGCGTGACAGCTGGCAATTCATTTACCCTGAGACTCCGTTTTCCCTTCTTCAAAAGGGAAACAAAAACATCGTATATTGGTGAGAGGACTTGAGATAATGTACATAAAGCGCTTAACACAGTGCCTGGCACACAGTAAGCGCTGAACACGTAGGAGCTGTTATTGTGATATTTGGAATAGAAAACCAAGAAACGGTTACAAGGCGAACAATTCTAAGTGTAGAAGTAACTGTTATTACAGTAGGCGCATGCGCCTGTCCACGAGCTACGGCTAGGGCGAACGCTGCGCATGCGCCGGAAGTTGCAGACGGGAAGCCAGCGAGGTCGGTTCCGCCCGACTCCAACATGGCGGCGCCCTTTGTCTGCTCTGAAGTGCTGTCCCCGGCCTCCTCGCTGCCGTGATGCACCTCCGTCTGCGGTGGGGTCCAGGACATGGCAGGTGAGGGTCAGCAAGCATCCGGGGCCGGAGGAGTCCCAGGAGTTGGGCGGAGGCGGCGCAGGATGGGGCGCGGCGGGACGCCGGGGACGGTTGTGTGGGGGAGGGGAGGGAAGTGGACTGAGAAGGGAACCTGGACTGAGGGGACCCCACAGGACAAGAGGGTGCGGGGCAAATGGGTGGGGGGCGCCGCCCGGCGAGCGGGCGGGGAGTGGGCGGGCGGACCGGACCCGCCGTCCCGGCGAGGGAGCGAGAGTCGCCTCCGGGCTGGGTGACACCCCAGCTGGTAGCATCTCCGCCCCCGCCGCCCGGCTGTCACCGCCCCTTGACCCCGCGCGCCGCAGCTGGTGGGCGTTCTGAGGCCGCGAGGTGGCGGGGTGCAGGCGTAGTTCTCTTTGGCCGGCGGGGCCCGACGGCACAAGCCTGTCAGGGCCTAGGAGGAGCTTGCCGTGTAGGAGGCCGACACTGCCCCTGTATAAGATTATTTCATTCATTCGTTGGTTCCACAGATAGTGGTTCAGCTCTTGATAGGTTCTGGGGATAGAGAGAGTGATCCGGACTGGCATAGTGGTTAAAAAGTTTAAACTGTGGAGCCTGGCAGCCAGGTTTGAATCCCGACTCTGTGCTTGCCAACTGTGTCCTTCGTTAGTCTCTCGCTCCCTGTCACGGTTTCCTCATCCTTAAAGCAGAGTTGAGAATAAAATCTGCTTCCTAAGATGGTTATAAAGATTAAATGAGGTAATAGGTGTAAAGTACTGAGAATGCTTCCTAGCACAAAGTAAACGCTGTATGTGTTTGTTGCTGTTATCTTTCGTATCCACATCATCACCCAGAGCTCAGAGATTCATGTGGGAGACATACAGATACATAGGCAATTCTGATATGATGGAAGAAAAGCAGAAAAGTTCTTGCTCTGGAAACACTGAGTAGAGGCGCCTCACTCAGTCTAGGCGAATCCAGGGAGGCTTCTGTTCCCCAGGAAACTGAGACCTGAAGGATGCTTGGGGAGCACGGGCAGGAAAGAGGAAGAGTATTCTCAGTTGAAGATAGAGTTTGTGAGAAAGCTGGGAAGCCAGTGTAATAATTAAATGAAGTTCTCTGCCTAGAGACAGAGATTAGAGGTAAGACTAAAGAGGCAGTCTGGTCTGGTCCTAGGGGGCCCTCCCCACTTTTCTTTTTTTTTTTTGGCCACCACGCGGCATGCGGGATCCTTAGTTCCCTGACCAGGGATCGAACCCATGCCCCCTGCAGTGGAGGCAGTAGAAGCCGGAGTCTTAACCACTGGACCACCAGGGAAGTCCCCTAGAGGGCCTTTTAAACTTAGCTGTGGACTTGAAATTTTAGGTTAATGGGACTCCATTTAAAAGTCAGATTTGTGGGCTAGAAAGATCACTCTAGTTAAAGAACGTATTAAAGGGAGTGGGCCCGGAGGCCAATTAAGAGGTTACTAGAACTATCAGGTGAGAAACGAGGGTGGACTTGAGTTAGATTAGAGGCAGAAGGGTGGGGAGAGATGTTTTGGAGGTAGACTTGGCCAAAGTTGGTGATTACTTAGATGAGGGGTTTAGAGGCAGGGAGGAGTCAGGTTGACTCCACATGTTTGGCTGGTGGCTGGTGGTGCGGCTCAGTGGGATAGGGGGCAGGATGGGGGGCAGGTCTGAGGAGGGAAGATAAATTTCGTTTTGAACATGTTGAAAGTAGGTGCCTGTAAAACGTCCAAGTGGAGCTGTCCAGTGGTGATCTAGCATCCAGCGAAGGTCACTAAAGTTGTGGGCAGGGATGTGTCACCTGGGTGAGGGTCTGGAATGAGAAGCACGGTGTCCGGGACATCCCGGAGGAATGCTAACGCTGTAATGATACTTGGACACAGCCTCATTGCTTTTGCTTGTCGACCTCGTGTTATGTCTTTCGGTCAGCAGGCGTTCCTGAGTGTAGGGAATAGCACTGGCTTTATTGATCTTTGTGTCTCAGATGTCCAGCACAGGGGCTGGCGTGCAGCAGGCCAGTAACAATCCAATTTAACGCTTACTGAACACTTTGTGCCAGGCTCAGTGCTCAGTGCTCTGCATTTGCCTGTGTTTGGTGGATGGAAGGGCAGCTCTTAGGGAGCAGATACCTTGCAGTTTCTCATCAGTTTTTCCACTTGGTCTTCGATTCAGGTAATGAGCTGGAGGAGGAGCGCCAAGCTGGAGTTGCCCCAGACAAACTGTCAGAACAGAGTAGCCTGGGCTACTTGGAAATCTGAGGTATGTCTGTAATACTCAAAGATGAAACAAACCAGGAGGTCAGTTTGTTTGTCCTTCTTCTCTAGGCTCAATGTGATTCAAATCACCCTTTTAAGATAGCTTTTTCTTTAAAATTATACAGTAATGACAAAATCCTAGTTAGTTTGGTTGGGAGAATGTTGATAACATTATTGTCGTTTTACTAACAAAGATCATGCTAGGTTAATCCCTGGGCAATGTTCACACCTTGTTTTAAGTAAGTACAAACCAAAATGCTCCAAAATACAGTGGCTGAAAGGAAATAGAAATTTATTCCTCACTCCTTCACAGACTGGAAGTAGGCAGTCCAGAGCTGGTCAGGGCAGCTCACTCTGTTCCATGAAGTTATCCAGACACAGGGTTTCATTGATCATGTGGCTCTCCTTGCTCAAACCCAGTCTTCCATCTCATGGACTAAGCTGGCTGCTCTAGCTCCTGCCATCACGGATGCACTCTGTCTGGCAGAGAGGGAAAGACAGAGTGGGGAGCACATGCTTATTCCTTTTACGGTTCTAATGTTTAGAGATACATATTTTTGTACAGCATGTCCCCAAACACAAGCATCTGGTGTGCAACCAAAGGAGGAATCACGACTATTCCAGTGGTAGAGAGAAAGCTGGCTGACAGAACCTGCTCTGTCCCCAGTGTGACTAGATTGCTGGCTTTGGGGGTTGGGCCCAGCCCAAGGGAAGTCCACTGCACTGGTGAAAGAGGGTGGGGTGTGTTTCCCAGGCCTCTGGGTCTCCAAGGCAGGCTCCCCTGGCTTTGGGTAGTTTGTGTTGCTTGGGCCCAGAGAGTCCAGGCTCGTTTACTCATTCAGTGTTTTCTGTGCCTGACGTGTCAGACACTGCGCTGGGGGCTCGGGATGTGAAGATAAGTGAGACTGGATCCTGGGAGCAAGGAGCTCTTAGCCACATGGGTGATCACAGTACAACACAAGGAACACCACAGATACCTGTTCAAAAGTGTGTGGTGTACAGAAGGAGGATGACTGACGTTGGAAGGCTGTACTGAGGTGGTGAAGATTCAGAGTACATAACATGTTTTGGATTGATAACTATAAAGGTCCCCTCAGATAGAGGCGGCAAGGACTCTGGAGTTGGGTGTGAATCCCTGCTTCCCTGGTTAGTGGCTCTCTGTCCTGAGGGTCAGTTACTTCATTCCTCTTCCTCAGTTTCCTCATCTGTAAAATAGGGATAACAATGTTTACTTCAGAGAACTGTTTTGAGAATTATGTGAGGTCAAGCAAGTAATTCACGGGATCTGCTGTGAACATGTCAGTTCCCTCCTGCTGCAAGGTGTGGGGTGGTTCGAAGCCAGAGAAACACGTTAGGATTGCGGTTGAAGAACACCCAGACCGATAGGGAAGCCAGGTTGCGGTCTGTCCCTCTCGAGGCAGGAATTATCCAGGTTGTACTCAGAGGATCAAGGACTGCTCTGTGCACTCCCTGTTTTTCTCAGGAGTTCCACCAATGTTCTAATTAAAGTTGTCAACCTGGATTCTCAGAGACCATATTCTGAAAGCTCTGGTGAGGGGTCCTTTGGGAAGGAAAGGATTCCCTCTGCCTGGTTAACTCCTTCAAGCTCAAATGCTTCTGGGAAACCTTCTCCCAGCCCTACTCACCCTTGCACCCCCGCCCCAGCTGAGTTTGGAGCCCCTCCTCTGTGATTTCTTAGCATCCTGCAATGACCTTGCAGTACTTTTTTTTTTTTTTTTGGCTGCGTTGGGTCTTTGTTGCTGTGTGCGGCCTCTCTCTAGTTGCCGCAAGTGGGGGCTACCTTTCGTTGTGGTGCGTGGGCTTCTCATTGCGGTGGCTTCTCTTGTTGTGGAGCACGGGCTCTAGACACGCAACTTCAGTAGTTGTGGCGCGTGGGCTCAGTAGCTGTGGCTCGCAGGCTCTAGAGCGCAGCCTCAGTAGTTGTGGCGCACGGGGTTAGTTGCTCCGCAGCATGTGGGATCTTCTTGGACCAGGGCTCGAACCCATCTCCCCTGCATTGGCAGGCGGATTCTTAACCACTGCACCACCAGGGAAGCCCCTCGGAGTACATTCTTACCTCCTATGATGATCATAGGTTATCTTGCCTGTCTCCCTGTGAGACCACCAGCAGCTCGTGGGCAGAGACAGGGTCTTATTCCTCCTGGTATTCCCACTGTGTAGGTCATTTCCTGGCACGCAGTTGGTGCTCAGTAAACATTGTTGGATGACTGGATGATCGACCAGTGGGGCTGGAGAGACCTCCAGTGTGATGAGGGTTTGGCATACTATTAATGAAGAGAGGACAACCCAATGGTTTATTTGGTGTTTGGGTGTAATATGAGATGTGGACATGGTAAACTACGACCTAAACTATGAGAGTCTAGGTCAGAGATAGTTTCTCTGTCTTTCTTTTTCCAGTAGAGCAGGGTTTCTCAGCGTCGACATTATTGCCATTTGGGGCTTAGTGAGTCTTTGTCTTGGGGGCCGTCCTGTGCACAGGATGCAAGTAGCATCTCTGGCCTCTGTCCACAGATGCCAGTAGCCCCCACCTACCTCCAAGTATGGCAGCTGAAAATGTCTCCAGAGGAGGCTGTACGTCTCCTGGGGCAAAATTGCCCCCAGCTAAGAACCCCTGAGGTACAGGGTGCTGGTTAGAAGCATGAACTTCTAAGCCAAGCACACCTGAGCTGGTCCTTATACTTATTAGCTGTGTGCCTTTGGGCAAAGTACTTGACCTCTCTTAAGCCTCCACTTCCTCGGGTGTGAAGTGGAGATAATGATGACCTCACACTAACTTTATTGGGTGGAATTATTAATGAGGTAATGCATGTAAAATGCTTAGTCAAGTCCTTGACTCCGTAATTGGTAACCAGCATTATTATGTGTTAGGAGAGGATGACCCTGTGAGGGTCAAGAAAGAAAGTGTGCAGAGTTGAGGAAGAAAAAAATGTTTAGGACAGGAATACATGCATGAGGTCCAAAAATCAGAAGGTTCTAACAAAAGTACTGGGGAAAGTAAGTCACCCTCCCACGCCTGACCCGGTACCCCTCGCAGATAACTATTAACAGCGTTTGTGTGTTGTGCCCGGGCTCTTCTGTGCATATGTATGTCTGTATGTATATATAAGGAAGACCATTTTTAAGTGCCAAATGGCTTGATTTCGTTGCACATATACTGAACCTTCCATTTAGAATGCTGAAAGGGCAGCCTCTGTGGGCAGAGCTTCAGTTTTAACAGTTTGCCACAGAAAGAGAGCAGGTGGCCCACTCTCTACCGTCCTGGAATTCCCCCAAGATGGTACCGCGTGGGTGGCACGGAGGTACTCAGACATGGTGTCTGTCAGGGTAACAGACACCACAAAAGGGAGGGACCCCAACCTTAGAGGAAATGAAAAACTCCCAGTACCTTTTGTGCACAAAGCATATTGTCCTGGAGACCATAATCTACCTCTTTTGCTGGCCACATTTTTAAATGATTGAAATCATAGAGGTCACAAAGAGTAGGCATTTTAGCACCGAGTGCTTTCAGCATTTGCTGCAGATGTGTGTGTTGAGTGTCAGCATAGGTGCCTGGCACTCTCAGAGGTCCTCATGGGTGTCAGTAGCTCAACAGTCCAAGGACCAATTAAGGTTGACCTCAATAATGTAGTCACAGATACGTACAGAAAACCAGAGCACGGGCTCTTCCATTCAAACCTGCTTGTTATGAATTGGAGAGATCAGCCTTGAGCTTCAAAGGAAGGAAGCAAAGGGCATGGTTAGAATTGAGAGTTGTTCACTCATGTCTAAACCGCAGAATGCAGAGCCTCAGAGGTGGCAATTCCAGCCGAGAGTAGGGACCTAGCCCGAAGGGAGGCTTGGTGGGTTCATTGTTACATCAAAAACATACTCAGCTTCTGGTCTTAAAAGGTCTGGCAGCAGAACCTGTTCTCCTCACCCCACCCGCACTACTTCCTGTACTGGCCGATTAATCTAAGCAGTAATTTTCCTGTCCTGAATGGAAGGCTCCAGGGTTCAGTGGGAAGTTGTATCTCTCCAGCTTCGGCTTCGGAGCCAGGGTGGTGAAGCACTTCTCATTACTGTAGTCTCAGGGCTGGGTGGGCCCCTGTCAGGGACTTTCCTGGTTTAGTGTAACTCAGTCAGCTGCCCAAGTTAATGCTTCAAATCATTGCTTAAAGTCAGAAGGAACATTGTTTCATTTTGTAAATTGTCTTTTTAAATATTGAGTAGATACAAAAGAATACTGTACCGTATAAAGGAAAAGGATACAAGGAACACCCATGTACCCATCACCCAGTTTACAAAAAAGAATGTTACCATTACCTTTGGAGTGCCCCTCCCTGATCCTGTCCCATTCCCACCTCCACCTAATCACTGAATTTGGCTTTTATCATTCTCTTGCTTTTCTATTTTTTACTTTTTTTTTTTTTTTTTTGGCTGTGCCAAACCTGCTTGTGGGATTTTAGTTCCCTGACCAGGGATTGAACCTGGGCCACACCCGTGAAAGTTCTGCATCCTAACCACTGGACCGCCAGGGAATTCCCACCTCTAGCTTTTCTTTATAGTTTTACCACATGTGTTTGTATTGCTAAGCAATGTATTGTTTAATTTTGCATGTTTTTGAACTAAATAAATCATTTCGTTATTTTTCAGTGATCTAAATTTTTTCCTTAACGTATGTTCTTGAGATTAAGCCATGTTACATATAGGTGTATTTCATTTTCACTGATGAATTATGTTCCATTGTATGAGAACATATCCATTCTGTTGTTGATGGACATTTGACTTGTTTCCAGTATTTTGCTGAGACAGACAGTGATGCTGTGACCATTCCTGGGACACATGTGTACAGCCTCTCAGGGTACACCCCTGGGAGGAGGACTGGATCACAGGGTGCGTGCATCTTCAATTTGACCAAATAATACCAAATAGTTTCCAAAGTGGTTTCCGCAATTTATGCTTCAACTGACAATTCTGTTTGCGTCACATCCTCCAAACAATGATATTATCACATTAAAAAATTTTTACTAACCTGTTGGAAGGTCAGTGATACCTTATATGTTTTTTTCTTTTTTAATAAATTTATTTTGTTTATTTATTTTTGGCTGCATTGGGTCTTCGTTGCTGCACGCGGGCTTTCTCTAGTTGCAGTGAGCGGGGGCTAGTCTTCCTCGTGGTGTGTGGGCTTCTCATTGCGGTGGCTTCTCTTGTTGCGGAGCACGGGCTCTAGGCGCCCGGGCTTCAGTAGTTGTGGTGCACAGGCTTAGTTGCTCCACGGCATGTGGGATCTTCCCAGACCAGGGATCGAACCTGTGTCCCCTGCGTTGGCAGGTGGATTCTTAACCACTGCTCCATGAGGGAAGCCCCCTCGTGGTTTTGATTTGCATTTTCATGATTATTAGTGTGTTGAGCATCTTTTCATGCATTAATGGGTCATTCAGGTTTCAGCTTCTCTGAAACAATTGCTTAAATCTTTTGCTTATTTTTTTTATTGAATTGTTTGTCTTTTTATTTATATGTAGACTTTTTTTCTTGTTTTTTGTTTTGATACTAATCCTTTGTCAGTTAGTTGTGTTGTAATTATCCACTTCCAGTTTGTGGCTTGTCTTGTCACTAGCTTTTTTTTTTAATGAAAAGAAATTCTTTTTTTTTTTAAATTAATTATTTATTTGGCTGCGTTGGGTCTTTGTTGTGTTGTGTGGGCTTCTCATTGTGGTGGCTTCTCTTGTTGTGGAGCATAGGCTCTAGGTGCGCAGACTTCAGTAGTTGTGGCACGCAGGCTCAGTAGCTGTGGCTCACGGGCTTAGCTGCTCTGCCGCATGTGGGATCCTCCTGGACCAGGGCACGAACCTGTGTCCCCTGTATTGGCAGGCAGATTCTTAACCACTGCACCACCAGAGAAGTCCCCAATGAACAGAAATTCTTAATTTTAATGTCATTCATCAATTTTTTAATAGCACTTTTTGTTTCTTTTTAAGAAGTTCCTTCTTCAAGTTTATAAAGGTATTCCCCCATATATTGTCTTCCAAACATTTTATGATTTTGCCTTTTACATTAAGTTCTTTAGTCTGTTTATAATTATTTTTGTGTATGGTGTGAGATAAGGAGCTAATTTCTTTTTCCTTTTTTTTTAAATAAGCACATCAGATTGTCCCAGTACTATTTATTGAAAGAATATATCCCTTTCTTGTGGGTCTTTAATGTCACCAGTAACCATTATCATACATCAGGTGTCCACAAATATATGGGTCTATTTCTGGCCTCTTTACCATCTATTCTCTATCTGTGTGCCAGTATCACACTCTAAGTTTTCATATAATAATTCTTGGTATCTGGTAAGGCTTTGGCCCTTTGCTTTTCCATCTTCATTTTAGATTGTGCTTATCAAATTCATAAAAATTGTTGGAGTCTTTTATTAGAATTGCTTTGAATTTTATTAGAATTGAATTTATTACATATCAATTTGGATAGAGTTGACATTTTTATGATATTGATCTTCTGATCCACGAATATGATATATCTCTCAATTTACATAACTTATAAAATTCTAACATTAGTCAGTGTCTTTACACTTTACTCTCAAGCAGTTAGGACCTTAATTCACTTTAATTCCTAACACTCCCTCCTCAACTTTTATTCTATAGGTGTGTGTGTTCTTTTTCAATTTTAGAAGATGTCATTTGTTCAGTATTTGTTTAGATTTACTTATTTCTTACTACCTTAGTTGGTTCTCACTCCTTCTTGCATTTAATACTTTCATTCTGGGATCACTTTTTAGCTACCTGAAGTGTACCTTTTATAATGTGTGAATTTGGGCTGTAGTCCATTTGGGGGCCATCTAACGGTTACAGATTCTCCCAGGGAGAATTTTATACCCTTCCATTTGGTGCCAAGATTTCATATAGGCTTTTTCTGTGCCATCTTCTTTCCACTAAGATATAACCCTTTGGGGCCAGCTTTATTCTGGAGGGCCCTCCTGAGAGACCTCCCTTCTTGGCGGCAGGGGGAGAACTCGAGCTCGCTCAGTTCTGCAAATGCCCTCGCTGCCCACCCTTATAGCTCCACTTGCTCTCTGGATTCCAGCCTTTGCTTAAGTTTGTTTCATCTGTCAGTATTCCTTACTGACTTGCCAGTTCTTCGATGCATTTTAAAAGATGTCAAACAATTTCTCTTCAGTATTTGTAGCCGTTTGTAATGCGAGCCAGCCAGCGTGCCTGGTGTGCCATGCTTCCAGAAATTAAGATGCTTCAGAGTTTCAATTTTGTGTTTCATTTGGCAGCAACAAACTCTGCAGGTTAGAACTAAGACTTAGTAATGTTCACTTCTGACTTCTTTTTATAACATGTTTTGTGACACTGATTAGTATAAGGAAAGGGAGTTGGTAAGTGCCAATTAATGACAGAGAATTTGCCCTTTTGGGACAGACTAAGGACCTGGTGAACCCAGAACTCCGTGTCTGTCCACAGAAGTTTTGTCCTTGTTTAAAGTGAAAAGAGGACAGCTTGTAGAGTGTGGTGGACTTTGGCCTTGAATCTGGGCATGTCGTTGAGACCTTGGTCGGATGACAACTCCTCTAAGCCTCATTTTGCTCATCTGCACAATGGGGGTGATCATATTAATACCCTCCCAGAGGACTGTTGTGGGTATGGATGAGGTAGCATGTATATAGGAAACACTTTGCGGGCAGGTTGCCACGGCAGCTACTCCAGTTACTCCCTTAGTGGCCCCTGTTAGACGTGTGCTCTCCACCGGTCGCTGCCCTCGGGAAACAGCAAGCCTACTATTTCTCTTGGCAGTAACCTCCCCTCAAGCGTTTAGCATGGTGGGACTTATTATTAGCAAGACAGTGTTTTCTCTAGATGCAGTCCCACAGTCCCACCCACAGTCCTTTACCAGGACTCACGATTTCCTTACAGCTGGGTAATACCCCATCAGGCTGGGAAATTGTAGCCTCTGCATGGGACTGTCTGATCAGTTACTTACATCCAAGCATTAATTTGTACCTAACCAGTGAATGTATTTAGAACTTACATCGGTAGTAACAGGTCTGACCCAGTGTACCGCCTTCTGCTTCTGCTCGCTGGGGACATACACTGACCTACAGTGGAAACTCAGTCTCTTCAGTCTTCGCCAGTTTGAAACTGGAAGTGGTAACTTGTACTTATTCATATTCGATTATTAGTGAGGTTGAATGTCTTTTTTCTGTATCGAGTATATTGACCACTCATATTTCTTCTTTTGGGAATTGCCTGTTCATTTCCCTGACTCATTTTTCTGTTGGGAGATTTTTTCTTGTTGTTTAATTTTAATAACAGCTTTATTGAGACAGTCACACACCATACAATTCACCTATTTTAAGTGTACAATTCAATGGCTTTTAGTTTATTCACAGAGTTGTGCAGCCGTCACCACCAGAACATTTTCATCGTCCCCAAAAGGAGCCCACAGCCCATTAGCAGTCACTCCCCATTTACCTCTATGTCCCCCAGACCTAGGCAACCACTTTCTGTCGTGGATTTGCCTGTTCTGGGCATTTCATGTAAGTGGGGTCACGCAGCTTGTAGCCTTTTGTGGCTGGCTTCTTTCACGTAGCACAATATTTTCAAGGTTCGTTCAGGTTGTAGCACATATCAGTACTTTTCTTATTGTCAAATAATACTCTGTTGTATGGATATACCACGTTTTATTTATCCATTCATTAGTTAATAGACATTTGGGCTGTTTTGACCTTTTGACTATTATGAGTAACGCTGCTGTGAACACTTGTCTACAAGTTTTGTGTGGATGTACGTTTTCACTGTTGACTAATTTTAAAAGCCTTTTATATATCAGGACTATTAACCCTTATTTTCCATGTAGGCTGTAACATTTCCCCCAGTTTATATTTGCATTTGGGAAGTTGAGAAGATAAGGGTAGAAATGTGAATGAAACAGAACATTTAGGTTTCTGACCAGTCTTTCATACCCCTAAGAATTAAGTTTGTGTACCCTCACTTCCCCACCCTAGTCCCCATAAGCAGCCCCTTGGGGCTGGCCGGCTTCCTTACATGGCCGTGCGGGTGCTCTCTCTGTCTCTCTTTCTCTGTGTCTCTGTCTCTCAGCCTGCCTGCCCTAGAACCAGGCAGCACTTAGGGTGGTTTCCAAGTTTCTGTCAGAAGCTCGCACTTCAAAATAGCTGGCTGAAAAACTGCCAGGGTTGCAAGTCATCCATTAAAAGGCCTCATGCTGCTGCAGGTGGTGGGTGGGAGGGGCAGGAGGTCCGCAGCACTGTTTCTTCAAGGGCCAGCGCTGGGGCCTGAGCTGCTTCTAATCCTCCCAGGGCTGCTGTCCAAACACTCTCTTCTGGAGCGACACTCAGCATCTGGATTTGAGTAGCCTCACAGTTTTAAGAAATCCTTGGAAATTGAGACATTGAATTCTTGACCACTTTCTGTCCAGGCCTATCTTAAGGTTTTGAGGTCTCCTAGAACATTCCTCTAAAATATCCTCTTACGCATTTCGTTTTGCCCAGTCAAGTTTTACAGAATATTAACTTTAGTTTAATTCTATTTGGAATAGTAAATGTACGACTTGATGTTGGCTTATATAGTTCATAGATGTTCGTATACAGTTCGTAGTTGATGTTCATGTCCTATATGTTCATATTCATAGTTCATGTTCATAGTTGGAAATCTTAAGATTTCCAATATAGGGAAAGTTTTAGATGAAAAAAAAAACTCTGCTAAATGCTAGATAAATATCTCATTTTTATTGTCATTCACATGGTGTCTGTTATACTTCAAATGCATGCATTTGTAGTCTTATTAATGAAATCATTTACTCAGCATTTATTAAATCTTAACAGTAGAAGGGACCTTCACAGTTACTAATTGTAATAAGGAAACAAACCCAGAAAAAGTCAGTCACATGAAAAGCATGTGCTACCTTGAAGTCCATATACGTCCTCCTCCTAATAATTAGTATTCAACCTACTTTTTTCTTTTGCTTTGGATTCTTGATCTTAACTAATACCATGGGACAACTAATCCTTCCTTTGGACTTGTTATAGTCTATCCTCTTCCTCAATGAAAGCCTCGTTGCTCCTCCAAAATCATCATGTTCTTTGTAGAAAGAAGTTAGCGGGACTTCCCTGGTGGCGCAGTGGTTAAGAATCCACCTGCCAGCGCAGGGGATACGGGTTCAATCCCTGGTCCGGGAAGATCCCACATGCCACAGAGCAACTAAGTCCGTGCGCCACAACTACTGAGCCTGCTCTCTAGAGCCCACGAGCCACAACTACTGAAGCCTGTGCGCCTAGAGCCCACGTTGCGCAACAAGAGAAGCCACCGCAATGAGAAGCCCGCGCAGCGCAACGAAGAGCAGCCCCCGCTCTCTGCAACTAAAGCCCGCACACAGCAATGAAGACCCAACACAGCCATAAATAAATAAGTAACCTTTTAATTAAAAAAAAAGAAGGTAGCTTTTGCCTGCAAGTACAAAGCACCTCTGCCTTGCCTTATGGTTACGGTTGAGTGGAATAAGCATTGCAGTTTGCAGGGCCTTTTCCTGATCTTTTTTCAGGTTGAAGCTTTATCTGTCGTGGGTGCCTGGGTTACTGATGAGATTTTATGTCCATTTTTAGAAGATAGGGCCAGGAGGAGAGCACTGGGTTCCCCATTTTCCTGTAATAGATCGATGTTGCTGGCATTGGTTTATATGTAGTCATATAAGAATGATGATGGCCAGCGGCAGCTCTGTGAAGTGGAAACTTTTCTTATCATCTGCATTTTACAGAAAGGGAATTGAGGTGCAGAGATTTAAGTACTCTTACCCCAGGGACTTAACCAGCTTTGGCTGGATTCCAAGGCAGGGGTTTTAACCGGGTGTGGGGAGTCAGTCAGCCCCCTGAGTGTGTGTGACTCTCCCAGGAGAGGCCTTCAGTGCCTTCGAAGTGTCGGAGGGGTTCATCTGGGTCTGGAAAAGGCTACCAGCTGCTCTTCTAGGGGATTTTCCATTTTGTCCCCTTAAGGAATTTTTGCTCATCATGTTTTCCCGAGTGACACATTCTTTGTGCAAATTATCATAATTTTCCATTTCCCTTATGAGAAATTTTTCCTGTTGAGAAGTTTTCAGTCACCAAGTCTTGTAGAAAATGTCTGAAAGGTTTACGGTGAATAGAAACAAAGAAACTCTGACTTTGTGGACATTTTCTTTTTTTCTCTCTTTTTTCTTTCTTCCCTCCTTCCCTCCTTGTTTTACTTTCTCAGTTTTAATATTTTAATAGATAACATTTACAAATGGTAAAACAAAACAAACAAACAAAAAATCCAGAAAGGATACAGAGTGAAAAGTGTAAGTCCTTTCCACCCTTCCCCTGCTGCTCTGAGGGGATCCCCGTTACCACTTTCTTGTTACGTCCCTCCAGAGATGTGGGCGTTTTCTTTGAAACGTGAGTAAGAGGTAGGAATTCTCAGCCTGGGATGTGGTTTTGGACAAGCAGCATGGCCCAGCTTCTCCCAGGAAGGGTCGGATACTAAATATTAAGGGATGTTGGGGCACTCGAGGAGTAATTGTGTTGGATTCTGGGCACCAGCCAGATCCTCCTGGTGCCAGCGGGGGGTGACGTTGTCCCATTCTTCACGTCCTGAGGGTCCAGCGCTGCGGGACTTCCTGAGTTGTTTTTCTGCTTCTGCTCTTGCCCCTTCAGCCTGTTCTCCATACTCATGCAGCCAGAGTGGCCTTTCAGAAATGTGAGTCTAACCGTGGCTCTCTCTTGCTTAAACCCCTGGTGTGACTCCCATCAGCTGGGGATGAAGCTAAGTCCTGGTGTGATAGGTGTGGCCTCCAGCCTGTCCCTCCAGCTGCATTTCTCACCACTTTTTCCACTCATTTTTTAATCTCATGATGTGAAGCGTGACTGTTCTCCCCCGGCCCAGTCCCCAAGCGTGCACACCACTCTCTGTCATGCATCCAACACCATTGCTTGTGCTGATCTTTACCTGGACGCCCTTCCTGCCTTTGTTCGTGTGTTTTTAGATGTACTAAGTACCACTTCCTTCCAGGTTGGCACTCAGTGGCACCTTTCAGCTCTCATCAGTGGGTAGTGACAGTCTGGGTCTTTCTCTCCGGGGGAAGGTCCTCGAGAGTGGGTGCCCAGACAGCCTTGGCCTTACTCCCCTGGGAGCCGCCAGCTCCCAGCAGGGCACCCGCACTAGGCAGTGCTCTGCAGTTGACTTTAAAGTACTGTCCACTACCCTGTCCCCTCAGCCCACCACATGCAAAGATTGGACCCCGAATCCATCTATATTTAACTTGAGTGGGTGATTCTTCCCAGGCTTTCTGCCCTAAGTCACACAGTCACAAAGACCTGACAGCAGAAGTTTGAAGCCAGGTAGGAACAAAGTCCATGTGCTTTTTTGTCACGTTGGACTAGAGTGTGGCTACTTTGGTCTCCAACTGCCTTCCCGAGGCCTTGACCAGCTGCCTTTTCCAAAAGCAGCCATGCGATTCACTGGTAAAGGGACTTCACTGGGATAACCTGGTTTGTTTTGTTTTAATTAATTTTAATTAATTTTTCCTTGTTTGTTTCACTGTGTATCAGTCACAGACTTTGTTAGAGAAAAAATATCTAATTCTACTTTTGCCAGGATTTGTGCAATACTCCTTGTTATTTATCTTCTTTAATGCTCACAGCCATTGTGTATATGGTGGTTCTCCAATTTAACGGGTGAGCGATCCAGAACTCAGGGAAGCTTGCTTGAGCCCCCCTTGGTAATACTGGAGCCAGGATTCCAATGCATGTGCTTTGAGTCTGAGTCCATACGTCTTGTCTCTTCTTTATACAATAATCTCTCCCAGGGTGGTCCCATTCCATCTTGTGGCAAAGACTAGAATGAAGTGAAGAGATCTGTTCAACCATCTCTGCTGTTGACATCTCAACCGTAGTTGGCCAAAACAGAACTCTTGCTTTCCTCCCACTAAACCTTTGCTCCCACAATCATTCCTCACCTCAGTCAGTGGCACTGCCACTTGGCCAGGCTAAAACCTTGGCCAGGTTTCTCAGGCTAAAAATTTTGGTGTCATCCTTGCCTCCTTTCTTTTCTCACAACCCACAGCTACTTGCTCAGCCATTATGTTGGCTCCACCAAAACATATCCCTAATCTGACTGCTTCTTTCCATCTCCACCTTGGTGGAGGCCTCCTCCCTCTCTTGCTTCTTTCCTGGTGTTCCTGTGTCCACGCTTGCCCCCTTGCAGTCACTCT
Source organism: Orcinus orca (assembly GCF_937001465.1). Taxonomy (NCBI): domain Eukaryota; kingdom Metazoa; phylum Chordata; class Mammalia; order Artiodactyla; family Delphinidae; genus Orcinus; species Orcinus orca. The sequence continues at coordinate 200,561,001 of NC_064559.1, forward strand.
TCTGCTCTCAACCCTCCTAGGGCGCCCCAGCATACTTAGAACTCCAAAGCCTAACTGGCCTCTAAAACCCTGAGTGATCGCAGCCTCTCCTGCTGCCAACCTCAGCGCTTCTCATCCTCCCACTCGCTTCCTCCTTTTCAGGCACGCCAGCCCCTTTTGCCAAGGCCACACCCGTCTCAGGACCTTTGCATTTGCTCTACCTTGTACCTACTGTAACGGTCCCTGGGCTTATGGTAGCATGGCTCACTCTTATTCTGGTCTTTGCTTAAATGTCACCTCCTCAAGAGAGGTCCTCCTTGACCTTCTCTTAGGTAGTTAATAGCCTCTGCCTCGGCTTGCTTTGGTTCTCTTCACAGCACTTAGTATGTGACATTATGTATTATATTGATTTATTACCTGTCTTCCCTGCTAGGCTCAAAGTGAGAATACTGCCCCTAGGGTGAGCACAGAGTAGGCACTCATTAAATGTTTGAGAAATTCTTTGGCCTTTGTTTATATCTGTTTCTTAATTTATGGACTGAGGACCCCTAGGGGGAATGCAGTATGTATGAGTAGTTGTGCGGCTGTATCACACCACAGACCTTCTGTGTATTAGGGGAGATTTATCATTCACTTACATAGAACTGCTTCTCAAATACATATTAGTGCTGTTGTGATTATTAGATGGGAAATTCATTTTTCATAGTGGTTTTTGTCTATATTTTTTCAGTTAACAAGCACCAAAAGTACAATGATCATTTCAGAATATTTTGACCTTGAGTTGGTCCTATTCAACAAGGCCAGGAATTGGTTCTATACCAGGCCTGTACCCCAACTTGATTTGAGGGCACAGTCCTAGGGTAGGTGCTATAAACAGCTGTAAGGAAGAAACAAGAAGTCGGCCTACCCAGCAATGAGTTTATTAACCTTGGTAGGGGAGTCCACCTACCAGTATAATTTCAGGCTGTGTCCATGTGCCACCACCACTCAGGGAGTACTGGGCAGAGGGGAGCAGGGGAGACGTTGGGAGAATGATCAGACCCCATGCCAGTCCCACATGTTCTGATTTTGTCTTTTTGGTAGCAAGGCCCTTGATTTATCCCGTGTCAAGCGTCAGGAGTCCCCAGAGCAAGTACTAGCACGATGGGTTCTAAACTGGCACAGGTGCTGGGGTACAGGACACACTTTCTTCAGGGCCAGCCAGCCTTCCCGCTCAGCCACGTTCCTAGAGCAGTAGGGTCCATCGGGGGTCAGGGAAAGGGATGTCCACTCCCTCTTCAGAAGTGTGGTTAAATTTAGAGATAATACAAGTTGTATAGTTTGAAAAGCAAAGTCAATAGCACAGTTTAATTTTATATTCAGACATTATTTTTAGATTTAGAAAAAAAGTCAGTGTTTTTTATAACACAAACTTCAAAGCAAACGGTACTGAATCTTGGCAGGGAGCATTCTGTAGAAGGAAGCAGTGCTTTTTCAGGGCGGGGCCACTATTCAGGAGAAGATGAAACGTTTGGGGCTGTTGGGAAGGGCTGAGTCAGGTTTGTGTGTTTTTACAAAGTGGAAATGGACTTCTAAAAGTTGGAGAAACACAAGCTTAATATAAGAACTGTGTTTCCTGGGCAAGGAGGAAAGTTCCAGTACGGTTGGTTTTGTTGATATTTGCTTCTCTGCCACGTTGCGCTGAAAAGGGACGGGTTGTCACAGCAGGTGGCTTGGTGGAGTCGAGCAGGTAGCTTTCATGTTTGCAGGGCTGGCCTGCTGGGAACTTCCATTCCCTTGGCCTGAGCTCGTGTACGCCAGGTTGTGTACACGAGCCACCAGTATTTCTGGAAAGTCAGGAACGCTGATCCCTGTCATCGCTCTCAGGTGCCTCGAGGCCCTTGGATGGCTGTCTCCTGTCCAGGCCTGCAACTGGCACAGCATGTTCTGGGAGCTGGGAACTGTTGTTCATCAAGATTGGAGGGCATCTCCTGGTGGTAGGCCAGTTGTTTCCTGGCTAATGGTTTCCCTCTGTGCAGCAGTTTGGAAATGCATGCAGTTCAGTGCTTGCTAATAACCTGGGCGATATTTCATGTTTGACAGGTGCCCATTTGACTCTGAGATGGAGCGTTGCTCTGTGGACCCACTTAGAGCTCTGGGCAGGCGCTCCAGCCTTCAGCCAGGAGCACCCTTGGGGTTTATGGAATAGTTGTTCAATATAAAGTGCTTGCCTGACAGAGAAAATTGCTCTGAGTGGTTCTTGCCCAGTGCCCCCCGTCTCTTCATGTTAATTGGGCTCCGGGATTTTTCCAGACTGCATTTAGAAGGAATAATGGGTTGTGATTACAACATCTAAACAAGGTTCAAGTCACCAAGTAGGGTGTTTTTTTGTTTTGGTTTGGTTTTTTTTTGCGGTACGCGGGCCTCTCACTGTTGTGGCCTCTCCCGTTGCGGAGCACAGGCTCCGGACGCGCAGGCTCAGCGGCCATGGCTCACGGGCCCAGCCGCTCCACGGCATGTGGGATCTTCCCGGACCGGGACACGAACCCGTGTCCCCTGCATCGGCAGGCGGACTCTCAACCACTGCGCCACCGGGCAAGCCCACCAAGTAGTTTTTGAGTACACCCGAGGTGCCCAGCGTAAAAGGATATGTAGAAACCATCTGATGTGGTCTTTGGCCTAAAAAAATATGTAGAGTCAGCATCTCTGCTTCCTGGTAACAGTCGTTTGCTGAGTGCTTACCACATGCCAGGCACTGGGCAGGCTTTGCTAACGTTACCTAGCTTAATCCTGTAAAGAATGTGGGAAGTAGTCCCCCTGGCTCCACTATGCCAGAGGAGAGCTTTGCTGTAGGTCACCTGCAGGTGTGGTAGGAGGCAGGACCTGGAGGTGAGCCTACTTGGCTTTGGCCCCAGAGGCTCTGCTGCCTCCGTGGTGCCGAGCTGCCTCTCAAGTCCTAACTGTTGGAGGCAGCAGGGCGGAGCTTGGGGCCTGGTGTAGCCATGCTCTTAGTTTTTAGGTGATTGGACTGTGCCACACGTGGTGCCGTGCTGCTTGGCGTGTTGAAGACCCTCCATAAATGCCATTTTGTTGTTGCTGTGGGGATCTGGGATTCAGGTTTTGTTGAATTGAGCAGAGTGGATTTCACGACCCAGGGAGAAACTTTTCTCACGGCAGCAGTCTGTGTGCGGATGTTTTGGATCCGAAAGACAAATGAGATGGATTGTGTTTTCTCCGGCGCTCCACCCCCCGTCACTCCTGTCCGCCTTTGCGGCTCTTTCCCCTCCTCAGGGCAGCCCTGGCCAGAGCGTCTGGGAACATGGTTGGAAACATCCCATCTCTGCACGGATTGAGTGTGGCACTTTTACCTCACTTTTTTCTTATTACAAATTTTGTTAAATTTTGAAAAATGTTCCCGTATAAAAGTATATGAAATGCACATATTTAACTAATAAACCTAGTGTATCCAAATGAAGAAATAGAGCGCCCCCAGTGTCTCAGAGGACCCTCCCGTCCAGAGAGAACTGTTGCCCTCAAATGGTTTGTCAGTCATCCCCTTTGCTTTTTACAGTTTTACCATCTGTATCAGTTATCTCTTGCTGTAAGCAAACCACCTCGAAACTTAGTGTCTTTAACCATCAGCAGTTTATTATTTCTCCCCATTTTGTAGGTCGACTGGGCAGTTGTTTTTGTTCTACAAGGTGTTGAGGTCACTCGCGTGCCAGTATTCAGCCGGTGGCTGGGCTGGAGCCCTGGTGCTGTCAGCTGGGGCATCTCGGCTCTTCTTCAGGGGGCCCGTGCACATTGGTGTCTCCTCCAGGGCCCCTCCATGTGTCCTCTCCCCCGCAACAGGAGCGCCCGGCCATCACTGCAGTGGAGTGGCCGGGTTCCAAGAAAGCAAAGCAGAATCTTCCAGACCTCTTAAGGGCCAGGCCTGGAACTGGCACAGAGTCACTGCATCCTGCTGGTCAGAGTCATCCCAGGGCCGCCCGGGTTCAGCTGGAGTCTCACGGCAGGTGTGGTCGGATGGAAGGGATTGTTGGCGGCCATCCTCAGAGACTGAGCCCACGGTGCCCGCACATCCATGTCCGGGTTGCCTCTTTGCATCCACACTGCAGGGCTTCCCCAGGTCCCTCATGTTTTCATTCCCAAATGAATTCCTTGTGAGGCTGGCCAGGGCTTGTGTCCAGCTAGGCTGCTTGTCCTCAGGGGAGCATCCCACCTCTGACACCGAGGTCTGCCCCGTCAGTCAGGGATATGGACCGAGCAGACGGCAGTGTCATGGAAGGTGCCCGCTCGCAGGCCGGAGTTGGTCGGAAACACGAGGGCTTTGGGCTCGATGGGCTCTGCGGTCTAGTTCTGTGTGAGTTTTCTGTTGTGCTATGTTTTGGGGGTCTTTCTTAGAAGGAGCTTTAACTAAGGCCCACACGTAGCACCCTTGAAGCAAGATGAAACGAGGAGGAGGGGACCCCACTCTCGTGCTTAGCGGAGGGCACCGCACACCGCGGGCGGGCCGGCAGAACCGCACTTGATCCCCGCCACGGGTCATGAGCAGCGGGCTGGCTGCTGATCTTGTTACTGTATTCAGGTCTCCTCAGACAACGCTCCCTCCTTGCGTGCACTCGGGACGCGGCTCCCACATCGCCGCCCGCCCCTGGGGCCCGCATGTCCCTCTGTGTGGCCCAGGCAGGTGCATCCTGCCCCACGCGCTCACCTCTTTTCCTGGTCCCCTCTAAGCTTGGCCAGATCCTGGTGGGTTCCTTTCACTGTAGAGTGTAAAAGAGGAGACAGTCAGAGGACTGCATGCTCATTCTAGAACAACAGTTCACCTAGGTTTGGAGGTGGGGCACGGCCTGCTTCTAGCTCAGCCCCTCTGAGGGGAGGACCGAGCCGGCTGGCCCCTCACCGGCTCACCGCACCGTCTTGGGGAGAAGAGAGGGGCTGTTGGAGCTTTGTAGCAGGCAGGCAGCTGGGGGAGGTGAGTGGGTGAGCACCGGACGACAGCCTGGGGGCTCTGAGCTCCACTGCCCCGGGGGACTGTGCGATTATAACATCCACGGTGCTGCTGACAAGTGACACCATTTAGCACTCGGCAAGCCCCCCAAGGGCCCTCACACCCCCTGGGGGGGCCGGTCACAAGATGGGGCTTGTGAGTGCATGTTTTAGCGCTGTTTATCTGTTTGTGGGATGGCCTGTTTTTCCCTTCTCCCTTCCTTCTAGTTCCTCTCCCTACTTGCCCCATCCTTCCCTGCTTCCTCCTTCCCTTTTATCCCCGTGTGTTTTCTCTCTCGTCCATTTCTTTCTTTGGTTTTGTCAGAACAGATGTTTCTCTCGTTGGAATAGCTCTGGAGGCTTCAGAGGGATTCCAGAAGCCTCTGGTGTTCTCCCGACACCCACATTTGGGGAGGAGCCCACTTCTGGGCGGGCATCTCGCATCAGAACACTGCAGTTAGCTTTGGGTGGAAAACATTACTCGTGGCGCGCAGCTGCTCCCCCATGTTTGGGGGGGGAGGGGCTGGGGTGCTGGGCCACCGCCCACCCTCTCGCAGGGACCTGTACCAGCCCTCTCCCAAGGCCTCTGGAAGTGAGTGCGCCCCGTCCTGATGTGTCGTCCCCCCTCCCCCCCCAGGGCTCCTCTCAGCCTTCGTCCCAGGCAAGGCCAGTAACCACCTGACCTTGGAGCTGGTAGGTCCCTTCCACCCTGTTGGCCAGGAGTCTTTTCTCATGTTTGTCTTCCCAGCAAGTCAGATCGCTTTCTGGCTGGAGGGTTCTGTTCTCGGCAGGCTCCAGCCCAGGGGCCTGGGAACAACTCTGTACCTGGCGGTGGCGGGGGGTGGGGGTGGGTGCACAGGGCATGGGTGCTCAGCCAGTGCTCCCCAGTTGTTCCTGAGCCTGGGAGGTTCTTCCTCCCAGTTCAGTTCCTGGGTTGGCTCCTGGTGAAGGTGAGGGAGCCAGGCCCATTGCCAGGAGGGAAGAGTTTGGATCTGATTGGGAAGTTCTGAAGGGGATTATTCTGCAGCTGATTGAGAAGGCACCTGTGGGCCCTGGTGGCCCCTCCCTTTCTGCACTTGGAGGGTATTTCACCTGAGGACAAAGAGGGTGAACTGGTGATGGGAGCTCAGGGGCTGCCCATGCACACGTGCACACGTTTGTCTGCTCACGTGGCTTTTTCCACAGCAGAGAGAAGACAGCTCAGGTCGGTTTGGCCCAGGCCTCTCCTTGCCACCTGCCTTTGGTTCCATTTACACCTTGCCTGTGTGTACCCCCTTTAGGTCCTAGGCCTAAGTGCCCAGCCTGCCTGTTTAACCCTACAGGCTGTACACTGGCTCTTTTCCATGTCCTCCAAAACTTCTCTGTTTTAGCTTTGACCTGTTCAGGAACAGAACAGCCGAACTTCTCCCTTGTATCCCTCGAGGTCACGAATGAGAACTTGCTTTTTCTAGGAACTGAAGACCTAGAGGAGGATGCCTTCATGGGGTGTCCTGGTCAGTAGCAGCCTTTGCTCCGGCAGCTCTGTGCTGTGCCGGCTGGTTTGTAACCGAGCAGGTGGTTCAGCAGACGCAGCGGGCCCAGCCGCCTTGCGCCTGACCTCTTGACTCCAGGGCTGGCTTCCGGCTCTCCCCTGCTTATACAAGAGCTTGCGCCTCAGCCACTTATGATCTGAGCGGTCCAAGAAACCGTGCCTCTGGCTGGGAGCTTGTGTGTGGAGGCTGGGACCAAAGGACAGTCCTGGGGACGTTGGAGGGAGACAAGTCTCCAGCAGCAGCAACTCTGAACTCATGACTCAGGGGCTGGCACCCCATAGCACACAGCCTGTTGCCACTGCCTGTCCCCTCTTACTTGATGGAGCCCTACCCACCTACTCGGTGACTTCTCCCAGTTCAGCAAATACACCCTTCCACTTGTGAAAAGTTTCCAGACACCATGGGTGGGTGGGCTTTGCATCCTTCAAAGCCGATCTGTGCTGGCTAAGCTACGTGGGCGGGGGCGTGGCTTTCGTTATGTCTCATCACAGCCAGACAGCCATACATGGTCACTGCAGCTCCGCAGCGTGGTGACTCAGCCCCGAGAGGCTGATGTAACAGGGGAACAGCCGGAGCCAGTGAGTGGCTGTTGAAACCTGGAGGCCGAGAGCCTCCCAGGGTCATGCTCACCTGCCCAGAAACCACCTGGGGCAGCTCTGAGCAGACCCAGGCCTCAGAGGAAAAGTTCTAGAAGAACTGGAAGAGAAACCACTGCCACTTATCAGATTCCAGGCCAAGGCGTGACAGCCCAGCCTGGTTGGATCTATGTAATGTGGTTCCAGGAGTGGGCACTGACGTTTACTTAGAAATTGGTTCTTTCTTGAAAGGAGAGTCTGCTGCTTTTCCCTAGAAAATGCCGATCCTGAGACTGGCTCTGGTGTGGTGTTGAGGGGGAGGGGAGAGCCGTTTTAGATGCTTAACTTAGGCCTGGCTTGTGCAGTTCAGGATGATTCGGCACCAGGCCATGGAGTTTTTGTGAGCATTTTTACTTGAGACAGTTGTGAAATTTCCAGGCAGCAAGTGAGGCCTTTGACAGAGAAACTGCAGCCAGGCCAGCAACTCCAGGCCTCAGGGTCAGAGTTCATTCTTTCTCGAGGGACAGCCTAGAGAGGTTTCTGGACGCAGAAGGCTCACCAGCTCTCGTGTAGTTCCCTGAGCCCATGAATCAGAGGTTGGGGAAGTGGGGGAGAGAGATGGATCCTCACCCCCGAGGGCCAGGCTTTGCCGAGGACAAGGGAACCTGCACAGACCCCTGTGGATGCAGCGGGAGAGGGGCTGATTCCTGAAATGCTGGATGATGAAACATCTGCCTTCCCAAGCGCATATTTCACCTGTACGTGACGAACTGAGAAAAATAAGAACAAAATAGAAAGGTTTTCATGAAGCCAGATCTATCCAGTCGAGAAAGATCTGTCTTTTAGTCTAAGATTATGTCATGCATTCTTTTTGTAATAAAAAAGTTAAGCGACCGTGTCTTTTTCTTTTTTTGAAATGCTGACAGTAATCAGTGTTTTGTGTGTGCTTGGTTTTTGATTTTTTAATGTCATTACCTGGCAAGGCACAAAGGTGGCTATTTTGTGTTGGTCCCTCCATGCTTCTTGCGTTTTGGAACTTTCCTGACCAGTTAGCACAGGAATCTAGAAGCCACCCCCCGTCGGTCTGGGCCTGCAGAGGCACCTGCCCTGTGTGGATTTGGTTTCACCCTCCCACCCATCCCCCTGCTTCTCACCTGGGAGTGCTGGGATTGCTGTTGGGGCTGGTTGGCGTCCTCCCTCGTGCTAACTCGAGGGCTCTGTGGCTTTCCCCAGCCATGGATTTTCCCCAGCACAGCCAGCATGTCTTGGAGCAGCTGAACCAGCAGCGGCAACTGGGGCTTTTGTGTGACTGCACTTTTGTGGTGGATGGTGTTGACTTTAAGGCTCATAAAGCAGTGCTGGCGGCCTGCAGCGAGTACTTCAAGATGCTCTTCGTGGACCAGAAGGATGTGGTGCACCTGGACATCAGTAACGCGGCAGGTACCCCACTGGGTCCAGGGCCGAGCTTGTGGCGGGCCCCGTGCCACGTGAGGCCCTCCTTTGAGCAGCACCTTCCAGCTGTGGGGTGCGCCAGACCTCCCACACAAGACTCGGCCATGAGTGCGTGGGTACCAAGTTCTTACCACATTTGTGGGGCCTCTTTTGACTGGGAGTGGGGTGGTAAGGGGAGAGCTGGCAGGAAGGGCTCATGATAAGCTCCGGAGTGAACACAGGACAAGCTCGTCAGGAGGGACAGAGAGCAGGAGGGCTCTGAGCCCTGGTCCCTTTCCATTGCTGAGTCAGTCCTCAACCCCCTACCCCAGTGCTCACCTTGATGGGAACGGCAAGGGTTAGGATGGGGAGGGGTGTCAGGAAGGTCCTGGGATTGAGGAAGGAACTAACTGTCCTAGGTTCAGGTTCCCAACCCAGAATGACGTGCCATGCCGCCAGAAGTTCGGGCAAGGTGTCGTTCCCCCATTTTACACATGCGGAAACTGAGGCCCAGAGAGGTCAGGTGACTGGCCTGGAGGTCAGGTAGAGAGTTTGTGGCAGAGCCCTGATGAAAGCCAGTGGTGAGAGGCTCTGTCCTCTGGTGGTGAAGTGCAGTGGATGGGCAGAGAGTGTTCAGGGTGGGCACTCACACCCTCCGCCCTCTATGGGTGTGCTGCTTTTTGGAGGCTGTTGTCTGGGTTGAGAATCTCCAGGTTGCCCGCCTCTCCACTGGCACGGGAGATGGGGAGACAGTGGGCTGCCACTGCCCCGCTGCTTTTCACAAATCCCTGGATCCTGCCACGGAGTGGGGCAGCTGGACAGGCTGCTGGGGCCAGGCCTCGAGGTGGGTCCGTGATGGCTGTCTGTGTCCTTGGCAGGCCTGGGGCAGGTGCTGGAGTTTATGTACACGGCCAAGCTGAGCCTGAGCTCTGAGAACGTGGACGATGTGCTGGCTGTGGCCAGCTTCCTGCAGATGCAGGACATCATCACGGCCTGCCATGCCCTCAAGTCACTGGCTGAGCCGGCTGCCAGCCCTGGGGAGAGTATGGAGTCCTCGGCCTTGGAAGGTAAGATTCTTGGCAGGCTGTTGCTGAGCAGGTGGCTTCTGATGGGAGCTCTGCCCCCGCCTCTCTGTGTCACCTCTTTGGCCTCACCTGTGTTGTGGGGAGCTCGTGAGGAGCAGCTGCAGTGAAGTCTGAGAACGCCTCTCAGAGGGGCCCCGTCTGCCCTCCCTGACTGAGGGCACCGGCAGCCATGCCTGGCTCAAGGCCTTTGCACAGGACTTTCCTCTTCCGGCAGGTCTCCTCTCCCACACGCTTACTCCTGCTCCCCTTAGTGCCTCAGGAAGGCCCCTTGCGGCCCAGTGTGGGCCACGTGCCTTGTGGCACACTTTCAGAGAACCACGCTCCTCTCCTTGTAAGCACCCATCTCTGCTCAGAGTCATTTCACGTGTGACAACTGTCTCCCCGACCAGTCTGCAAGCCCCGTGGGAGCAGCAACCGTGACTGTTGTACCCCAGGCCCGGCGGCAGCCTGGTGTGATGTCGGTGCCTGTGAATAATCTGTTGAATGAGCAAGCCAACAAGCCGCTCCTTAGACGTATCCCCAGGGAGGTTTGGAAGAGCTGCCAGCTCTGGGCCACCTCACCCCGCCAAGTGGTGGACACTTGATGGGAAATGGCAGGTCTGTCCTGTTCCACCTCCAGTGGGGGACAAGAGGGCCAAAGAAGAGAAGACGGCTGCCACTACACTGAGCGAGCTGGACCTGGCCAGAAGCAGTCCACCCGCGGGCCTGGGCAGGGAGCCCAAAGAGGAGCGAGGCGGCCAGGCCGAGAGCGCGGCCAGCGGTGAGTTGTGATGCTGAGGACCTGGCTGACTGTCCATCACCTGCCAGCAGTGTGGGCTCCAGCGCAGTGAGCAGCTTTCTCAGGAGGCTCCTGGGGGAGGGAGGCACAGGCAACTGCATCCCTTGAGCTCAGGTTACCCAAAACCACCGGTTATTTTTTCTGGGGCATCTGTTGAAGCTAGAGCAGAGGCTCAAGCAGCCCGAGCTTGGATGTGCTCCCCCCACCCCTGGGGCCATAGCCGCTTCCAGGGGTCTGGTCCAGGAGAGCCGACCAGCCCCTGGACAGAGGGTGCCAGTCCAGCCCCGGATGCCCCCACACCCCTACCCCAGGTGCAGAGCAGACGGAGAAGGCCGATGCCCCCCGGGAGCCTGTGGAGCTCAAGCCGGACCCCACGAGTGGCATGGCTGCTGCTGAGGCCGAGGCTGCCTTGTCGGAGAGCTCAGAGCAAGGTACCCTCTGCCAGCTGGGACGCCCTCCCTCACGCAAGCGTCCCCACTCACACGTCTCACACACACACACACACACACACACACACACACACACACACACCCCTTCCGCCAGCTCTCTTCCTCCCTTAGCTGATCTCACTGTGAGTCAGTCTTTCACATCAGCTTTTGGGCCGACATCTTTCCTCATTCTTGAATTTTGACATCAGTTTCTTGGTTGTACACCCTGGCCATGCTTCCCTTTAGCACAGAAGTGTCCTTGTCGCAGTACTGGCCCTGCTGTTTTTCCCTGGGCTGAGCACCGTGGCGGAACCTGGCTGCCCATGGCACCCACCCCAGCCCCCGCCCCCGGTGCTTGTTGGCTGACGGTACCCTTCCCACCTGTGTCGCCAAATATGGGGCCCCCGGTGGACTGAGGCCCATCTGCGTCCTCCAAGCAGCAACTGTCCCGGTCATTGGTCTCCCCTGGGCTTGCCCTGGCGGTGCTGGGGACCATTTATCGGCGGGTCCCAGACATTGCCCTGCCCCTGCGAGGCGCCCACGCAGAGAGGGTGTGTGCAGAGATGAGCCGTGCCCAGGCCTCACTTGGCCAGTTGCCAGGTCGGCTTCCTCAGCGTCTGCCCCTCTTGTGGCAGAAATGGAGGTGGAGCCAGCCAGGAAGGGAGAAGAACGAGAGGAGGAGGGCGCCGTGCCCGCGGTGGTCAAGGAGGAGGGGCCGCCGCTGGAAAAGGGCGAGGCCCCCGAGGAGAGCGAGGAGTCGGCCAGCACGGACTCGGGCCAGGAGCTCGGCGCGGAGGCGCGGGGCCTGCGCTCGGGCACCTACGGCGACCGCACGGAGTCCAAGGCGTACGGCTCCGTCATCCACAAGTGCGAGGTGCGCCTTGGGCAGTGGCGGCCCCACCCCGGCCCCCCGCCCGGCGTCGCCCCTGACACCCCGCCCCCTGTGCCCGCAGGACTGTGGGAAGGAGTTCACGCACACGGGCAACTTCAAGCGGCACATCCGCATCCACACGGGCGAGAAGCCCTTCTCGTGCCGGGAGTGTAGCAAGGCCTTCTCCGACCCGGCCGCCTGCAAGGCCCACGAGAAGACCCACAGGTAGGCCCAGCGGCCGCCCCCCATGCCCGCCCACCCGCCCCGGCCCCGCGAGCCCTGCGAGCCTCCTGTCCCCGTGTTCTGCCGCCAGCCCGCTGAAGCCATACGGCTGCGAGGAGTGCGGCAAGAGCTACCGGCTCATCAGCCTGCTGAACCTGCACAAGAAGCGGCACTCAGGCGAGGCGCGCTACCGCTGCGAGGACTGTGGCAAGCTCTTCACCACGTCGGGCAACCTCAAGCGGCACCAGCTGGTGCACAGCGGCGAGAAGCCTTACCAGTGCGACTACTGCGGCCGCTCTTTCTCCGACCCCACGTCCAAGATGCGCCACCTGGAGACGCACGACACCGACAAGGAGCACAAGTGCCCTCACTGCGACAAGAAGTTCAACCAGGTGGGGGGAGCCGGCCCCGGGCCCCTGTGCTCCGGCGGCTTCCGTCTCGGGGGCCCGGGGTGCCTAGCGGGGAAGTAGGTGGTGGTGGCTGAGCAGAAAATGATCCTGCCGGGTGGAGCTCTTGACTGCTCTGCCGAGCAAACTGGGAAGGCAGGCCTGGGGGGCGGGCGCGGGCCAGGAAGAACTGAGGGGGGTGGTGTTCCCATTTCCCCCGGCCTTGAGGAAAGGGGGAGCCCCGCACAGGCCCCCGGGAGGACCGAGAATCGGTGGTTCCCTGCCGTCTGACCCCCTGCCTGGGCGCAGGTGGGGAACCTGAAGGCCCACCTGAAGATCCACATCGCCGACGGGCCCCTCAAGTGCCGGGAGTGTGGGAAGCAGTTCACCACCTCAGGTAGGGCCCGGCTGGCCCCGCCCCCGGCCCCGCCCCCGGCCCCGGGCGCCAGTGCCAGGCCCACCCTCGGTCTCGCCACAGGGAACCTGAAGCGGCACCTTCGGATTCACAGTGGTGAGAAGCCCTACGTGTGCGTCCACTGCCAGCGGCAGTTCGCTGACCCCGGCGCCCTGCAGCGGCACGTCCGCATCCACACGGGTGGGTGAGCGGCCCGGCGGCGCCCGGGTGCGGGCACAAGGGAGGAGAGCAGGCGCCGACACCTTCCCGTCCCCTGCCTCCGTCCCCAGGTGAGAAGCCATGCCAGTGCGTGATGTGCGGCAAAGCCTTCACCCAGGCCAGCTCCCTCATCGCCCACGTGCGCCAGCACACCGGGGAGAAGCCTTACGTCTGCGAGCGTTGCGGAAAGAGGTCCTGCCCTTCCGGCCCCCGGCCGGCGTCCTGTGGGGTCCTGGCACTCGGCTGGGTGGAGGGGGTCAGAGAATAAGCCCAGGGCTCGGTCGGTAGCCGGGCAGACTGCTCCGGCGCAGGTCCCGGCGTCCTCTCGGATCTAGACCCTGAGGTGGGAGGCCCCAGCCCAGCACCCCCGGCCCAGGCCTGGGCGGTTCTGTGTAAGCCTTTCCTTCTGGCCCTGCAGATTTGTCCAGTCTAGCCAGCTGGCCAATCACATCCGCCACCATGACAACATCCGTCCTCACAAGTGCAGCGTGTGCAGCAAGGCCTTCGTGAACGTGGGGGACCTGTCCAAGCATATCATTATCCACACTGGTGAGTGCGTGCCACCCGCCTCTCTGTCCCAAGCCCTGGCTCTGGGGCGCGTGGTGGGGTGGGAGGCACCCCGGACCCCAGCCCTCGGTGCCGGCACTTGCTGAAGGCGGCCTTGAAAGCAGTTTAACTCCAAGGAGGGCCCCATTTTTTCAGAGCTTCTGGAAGGTGCAGGGGCCACTGGAAGCTTCCCTGTGCCTCAGGTGGCCGCCCCAGAGCGCTTCCTGCTGGAAGAGACAGGGCTGCGGGGGAAGCTGGAGGCCACTGAGGTCCTACCCCCCCCCGCACCCCCCCCCAATGGCAGGAGAGAACCTTGCCTCCCCCCCCAGGAGAGAAGCCTTACCTGTGTGACAAGTGCGGTCGCGGCTTCAACCGGGTGGACAACCTTCGTTCCCATGTGAAGACTGTGCACCAGGGCAAGGCAGGCATCAAAATCCTGGAGCCAGAGGAGGGCGGTGAGGTCAGCGTGGTCACCGTCGATGACATGGTCACGCTGGCCACTGAGGCACTGGCGGCAACAGCCGTCACTCAGCTCACAGGTGCGGACCGTCACTCAGCTCCCAGGGCAGCAGGGGGTGGTCACAGCAGGGGTTGCCTCTGGGGTGGCAGCAAAGGGGCAGGTGAGTCTGGTCTCAGGCTCTGCCAATGCCGCCCACAGTGGTGCCAGTGGGGGCGGCGGTGACCGCAGATGAGACAGAAGTACTTAAAGCCGAGATCAGCAAAGCTGTGAAGCAAGTGCAGGAAGAAGGTGAGAGGGCCTGCCTGGGGGAAAGCTGCTGGACCCAGGGGCCCTTCCTGTCCTAACTGCAGCCCCACTCCCACAGATCCCAACACTCACATCCTCTACGCCTGTGACTCCTGTGGAGATAAGTTCCTGGATGCCAACAGCCTGGCCCAGCACGTGCGGATCCACACGGCCCAGGCACTGGTCATGTTCCAGACGGATGCGGACTTCTACCAGCAGTACGGGCCAGGCAGCACGTGGCCGGCCGGGCAGGTGCTGCAGGCTGGGGAGCTAGTCTTCCGCCCTCGGGATGGGGCTGATGGGCAGCCGGCCCTGGCAGAGACACCTCCCACAGCCCCTGAATGTCCACCATCTGCTGAGTGAGCAGGCACCCCCTCCTCCTGTTTATTTAAGGTTGGACGGCACCCTGGAACTGAGAGGGGTGAGCCCATTCCCTAGAGAGAATAAATCTGATTATTTTCTAACGCTGCCTATAGCTCCCTGTGGGGCTGGGGCGGGGAGCTGGCAGCTGTGGCTGAGGCCGGGGAAGGGTTGCTCCACCCAGTGACCAGTCGGCAGAGACCTGCTTGTGGGGGAAGCCAGGCTGTCCCTTTGCAGGATGGGACTGGAGCCCCGGGACCCGTCTAGAAGCAAGCTGGTTGCTTTGCCTGAGTTGGGGTGTGGGCAGCACACTCAGGCCAGAGAAACTGCGGCTCCACGAGCCCCATCTGGCCTCCTCTTTGGAGGCTTCTCGTCGGCCCGGCGTGAGGATCGGACCTCCCCTCTCCACCTCCCTCCGCTGTGGAGCCACGGCTGTGACCCTGCGCCCTTGTGTTGGGAGCTGGGCCCACAGGGCTTGGCCACAACTGCTTACCAGGATCCAGGCCACCCGTACAGAGCCCAGCTCGGGGGCCCATTCAGCCAGAACAGCAAGGTAGGCAGAGCACCAGACCCAACAGGCCGCAGGCCTGCTTCTGTTGGGCCTAGGGAAGAGGGAGAGGCTCCACGCTCGCTTCACGGTAGAACCCTGGCCGCAAGATCGGGGCCAAGCCAGTGTCATCTTTTGAGAACGTTTACTTGCCCTGAATCAGTGGCGTCTCTACAAGGCTGAGAGCCTGGAGGGACAGGGATGAGCAGCCAGGAGCTGTGATGGGGAGGTGGGAGATGGCAGCACTGCTTAAACCAGGAGCAGCAATGCGGACTGTGAAGCAGCTCATTCTTACCTGTCAGCAGGGAGACATGAGATGCCGTCTCTGCCGCTTTTCCATACAGCTTGTCCCCAGCACCTGTAATTCCTCACTCAGAGATGGTACCATCTCCCACCGAAAGCATAGCTCTGTTTGGAGGAGCCCCAGGGATACTGCAAGTGAGACCAGCAACTCTGTGGTCCTTGTGTTCCCGTCCCCCACGCCCAGCTCCCCAGCTTGTGGTGGGTCCAGCTGCTGGGGAAGCTTGGCCCACCAGTGCCAACTGGGAGGCAGCTGCTGCAGGGCCAGCCTGCACCACACCCGGAGGAGGAAGGGACAAGAGGCAAGACCCCAAGGCTTCCTTAAGATGTTTCTGAGTTTGAGTGGGAGGTGGCTTTATTCTTTAATCATCAATCAAATTTGAAGTGCCTTCGACATTACGCAGGAGCCAATTGGGACCTTGAAGTGTCAGATAAACACCACAGCACTGAAGAACAGTTCAAGTTCAGTCTGTGATGAAAATCTTCTTTTGTACAAGATAAAATGATCCTTGGGAAGATCAGTGGCAGAAAGGAAATAATAGGTTCCACATACAGACGTGGTGGGGGGTTGAAAGCAAAAGTGGGGCGAAGGCTAGCTGTTCCCATAAGCCAAGGACCCCTGGCCCTCCCATCCAAGCGACAATCACATCCACACTTGACATGTTCTGTATTTTTTAATAAAGTTTGTAATCCAATGGACACACAAAACAAAACTGCGCTGAGAAAAACAGTTTTCATAAATTAATAAGTGTTAGGAAGTCGGGGGAGAGGTCAAGGTCACAGGAAGAAGGGAAGCCAGTCTTTTGTACAGTCTTTTTGTGTGTGTGACACTTCCAGGTTGCGGGAGCAGGGCCCGTGCTGTAACGAAGCGCACTTATACAAATGAGTGACAATACAAAGTCTGAGTATGAAAATAAGATTTTCTCTGAAAACACATTTTTGGCACAGATTAAAAAAAATGTATGTCGGGGAATTTGATTTTTAAGTCAGTATTATATATATTTATATATATTATATATTTATATATACACACATCCCAAGTTCTGCATATTCCACCAAGAGAGAAAAATCCTTCTGTTTGCTCTTTTCTGATTGTAAACTGTACATCCTGGGTGAATCAAAGATGGTGGCAGCAGGAGAATTAAAGAGAGATGACATCCAAATGAGCAAGGGGAAGGGAGGGGTGGGGACAACACAGCCCAATGAAATGTTCCTTGACCCCAAGGTTTCAGCAGAAGTTTGAAGTCCTGCATGAGAGTCTGCGATGTGTGTGCCATGTGTGTTCACGTACACCAAGACATCCAGAGTGTCACAGCCTGTCTTCACTGTGCAAAAGTCCAAGTCACTAATTTAGTGCAAAGGCAGTTCTGCTTTGTTTCTTAAAAACAAAAACAACAAAAAAATTCCACTGCCCTGTTCCTTTTCTCCAAGAGGAGGAGAGAGAAACCCAGCCTCAAGGTGTCTGCAAGTCCATTGGTTGGTGGTCTGTCCTTGGGCTAAATGTCATGTAAACATACGAGTAGCAGCACCACTGCCCAGGGCGGGGGTCTGTCTGACTGAGCCGGGCGGGCGGGCGGGCGGGTAGGAGAGCGAGGCTGGCCGTCTGGCAGTGGAGTCTGTCCCCCTCGGCAGCTTCTTCCTCCACTTGGCTGGGCTGTCCTGTGTTTTATTTTTTGCTGCAGAGCCTCAGGAAGATACGCCGAGTGGTGACCATTCAGTGGCTCACACAGAGGCAATGACGATCATGAGGTGGGGAGAAATGTGGGAGATGCTGGCCAGGAGGTCGGGGGCCAGACGGGACAGGTGACTCTCAGAGAATTCGCAGGGCGGGAAGATCTGCAGCACGTAGGCGGGCTGGAGAAAGGGACAAGAGAGAAAAATGGGACCTCCTGTCTTCACGTCACCCACTCCACTACTACTCTTCCCTAAAACATTTCCAACTGGGGGCCCAAAGGCCCAACAGAGAGCCAGGCTGAGTCAATTTCCCAACCAGCTAAGGTCTCCAAGACTGTCTACCAGAAGAAAACTAGGTATCAGAGAACTAACATGAAACTAACCCCTGAGAACTTCTTCTCTATCCTTAAGCTAAAGAAAAACCTCTGCTGCCTCAGCCGTCCACTGACTGTCTCCAGGATGGGCAGCAGTAATCCGGCCCACGCGCTCCACTGGTTTCCTCTATCCAGAATGCCCCTTTGTCCAGCTCCTCTGGGAAGCTGTCCTGACTACTCTGGCTGGCACTGGCAGCCCATGCCACCAGATCAGTCAGACGGCCTGACCAGCCGAGACCAGCCCCACGTGTGTGCGCCGAGGCAGGACACCGGGCTGACCTGATTGGAGCCAGGGTTGGGAACGTTGATGATGCCTGCTGCCTGCTTGGCCTGCAGATACGTGATGAAGGCAGCCTTGAGGGACTCGGTCTGGCTCACAACGTCCTCTTGGTCACGGCCACAGGGCAGAGCCAGCAGCAGACAGTAATCTGTCTCCACCTGGGGAACAGGAAGCTGTCAGCGATCGGGGGGCCACCTCACAAAACAGCCCAAGAAGAGGCCTGTCCAACCCAGGTGATTCGGCTCCTAAATCCCCACCTCTATGATGACCCTGAGGGCCATACATATATTTGCTGAATGAAAAAAAGCATCTCTGGATCTAGAGGCACTTTACACCCCTAGTGGAGAGAGGACATGCCCTTCATCATCCCCTCCAAGAAAGCCATTATTGCACCCCGTGACAAGCCACGGAGACAGGCAGTGGGGGACCACCCGTGCCTTCCCTTGCTGTGGGCGGGGCAGTTGCTCACCTGGGCCCTGAGTCTTACCGTCATCCTTCGGGCAACCCCCTCCAGCTGTGAGGCCTCCAGCCGCATCCTCTGGGCAATCCTCAGGGGGGGCCCTCCTTCAGAGAGCGGCAGGGACCGATGGGCCAGGACATTGTTGCCAGAGACGAAGTGGAGCTGCACAGCAGCTGTGTCGTTCTTGAGGGCCAGTAGGCCCTGCCACACGATGGGGTACTTCTGCTCACAGGGAAACAAACAGAAGTGAGCTCACGGCTGGAGAACACAGCTGTGCTGGCCACGGCCCCAGGCAGCAGCTTGCTGATCTAAGTCAAGTGGGGCTCTCGGGACACTGACAATAGCACAAAGCTCGAAGGGTGGTAGGGGAGGCCCTGCCCAGGCTTACCTTCAGAAGCTGGACCATATCCACAGGTCTCTGGGAAGTCAAATGAGGAGAGGAATCTTGTTTGGGGGCGGGCTGGGTTTCAGTATGCGGCAGAGCCAGTCCTGGAGGGGGGCTGGGGCCTGAGGGTGCAGGGACAAACAATGGCTGCTTTGGGGCAGCCTGAGCAGGAAGAGGGGCCGGGAGGTCAGGCTTCATCGAGACAGACACGGGGGAGGGATAGGAGGTCTGGCTTGTTTCCGCCTGTGCCCTGTGGACCTGGGCATGAGGCTCCGCCGCCCTGTTTCCAGGTACATTTGGGAGGCGCGGCTGCTCTACTCCTGTCTGGGTGCCCTTTGCCTCCTGGGAGACTGGAGGCATCTTGCTGCTTGGTGGCTGGCCTGGCTGGCTGAGCTGGGAGGTCTGCGTGGACTGGGCCGGCTGTGCGGACTGCGCAGGCTGCAGAGGCTGCGAGGGCTCGCCTTCAGGAGGGAGGCCCTGGAGTTGGGCGGGAAGAGAAAGGAACAGAGTCAGAGTCTGTTACGCACCAACAACATCCTGCCCCAACCAAGCAGCCGTGAGCCCCTGGGCAGGTCAGCTGCAGGGCATCTCCTGTAGGCCAGGCCCCCGGAAGGGGCTTTAACCAGACGGCCATGCTCCTGGGCATTCAGGATTGAGGGTTCCGGTGAAAGGTCACCTGTTCCCTACCTCCTCACCCACCGCAGGCAAGAGCCGCCCCGCCACCCGCTCCCACAATGAGCTCCCTCCATGTCCCCGGGCTCTCCGTGCTGTGATTCACCCCTCCATCCTGAAATTTAGGAAGCGCCTCTTTAAATCCACAACAAGGACAACATATTTCAGGGACCTTACTGGCACCTCCACCACCATGTGGACCAGAAGGCAGATTTCTGGCGCTCTCACCTGAGCAGGAGCCTTGGTCCGGGAAGGCAGGCCAATGGAGGCAGCAGCAGGAAACTGCGTGTGCGCGAGCTGAGCCGGGCCGTGGTAGGTGCGGATGTCCCCGTACCTGTACTCCTGAAAGAGCTCCCCGCTGGAGTGCACGATCTGCACCCCGTGCGTCACCACCACAGGCGGGGTCAGAGGCAGCCCCTGCAGCTGGTTGCTGGGTGTGACTGTGAGGATGCGGGCCTCGCCGTGGGGGGCGGGGGCGGGGGCGGCTTTGGCATCTGCCATCTTGGCGGCTTCCTTCCCTGGCTGCTGAGGGGCCTTGCTGGCTGGTGACACTTTCACCACCCCGTCCGCTGCCCGGGTCTGCTCGCTGACGGCCGTCACGTGAGGATGCACCATGATCCTCACGTCCCGGGGCACAGTGTACGGGTGTAGTCGGTACTCAGACTGCATGACCAGCACCTCCGACTGCACAGGGGCTGCGGCTCGAGCAACGGGGAGGTGATAATGCACTTCTTCCTCTGGAGGGTGCTGGGAGGCCAGGGCGGGCACACCAGCTGTGGCTGGCTGCGGGGTGCCTGCACGCTGCGGGGCCCGGACCTCTATTTGCTGGGGCTGCAGGGGGGCCCGAGGAGAATGAAGTGTCTCTGGTCGGATGCTGTAGGTGATGCTGGGCAACGTGGGCGTGTTCATCCTCACCTCGCCCTGTGACAGGTGGCTGAGCGACACGGTCTGGGTGATGCTGTGGGGTGGCATGATGACGGACTGCTCTGGGTGGATGCTAGAGATGAACTGCGGCACAGGAATGCCCGCAGCCAGCATGACCGTGGCATTAGTGGAGAGCGCGGCGGATGTGGTGCTGCTGGGGTGGCATGCCCTCGGGAATGGGGACGGAGCCGGCCCGCTAGGTCGAGGGGAATGCACATCTGGCTTGGTGGCTGCCAAATGGGAGACAGTCCGATCTGTCGGGGTGCTGGGCCCCGAGGTGACGTGGTTCACTTCTGCAGGCAGTTTGCTGGGCAGAGCAGGAGGGTGGTGGGGTGTAAGAGTGGACCCCAGGTTTGCTGGCTGAAGGACCTTGGTCTCTATTTTGAGGGTGACGGGGTCAGCAAGCTTTTTGTTAGTGGTGACTATGCTTGGGGTGAGGACCAGCTGGTTGTGAACCAGCACCGGGGGTGTGTTTATGCCCTGGGTGAGGACCTTTACTGTGCCACCCTGGGTGACGGGTGTGGACACAGAGAGATGAATGGGCTCAGGCTTCTCCAAGGACGGACGGTCGGCCTTAACCGATGAAATCACAGGAGATGCGTTATAGGTCTGGGCAGTTAGTACCAGAGTAGAATGGGTGGCCACATTTGCATAGCCTGAAGGAGCTTGAGGGCCTTTGGGCGGAGGCTGAGATGGCGTGACAGAATCGGGTTTGACCTGGGACTTGGACACCGACTGTTGAAACTCAATGTCCATTGCACTTGCTGGGGGGATCTGGCTAATCTTGGCACTGATCCGCTGTGGGCCTTCAGTCTTCTGCCCCGAATAGCTCAGCAGCACAACCCCTTCTGAAGTGTTCACACGCAGCCCAGTGCCAGAGCCCGTGTCTGCCGGACGGTCGTCAATCACAGACATAGACCCTGGGTGGAACCGACTGTTGTCATTAGTGCCGGATCTCTGTCGGCACTTTGCGGATGGTGCAATCACTGCACCTGCCACAGTCACTGCACCTGTTGTCGTGGCAGTCACAACCCCAGATGCAGCAGTCACCGCGCCTGCGGAAACTGTCACCGCACCCGCGGCAGTGTTCACTGTGCCCGTGGCGGCGTTCACTGGAGCCGTGAGAACATTCACGGGCCCTGTCAGAACATTCACTGGTCCCTTTAGGACGTTCACGGGGCCAGCGGGAGTGTTCACCAAGCCTTTCAGCGTGGCCACTGAGCCCTTCACAGGGCCTTTCAGGGCATTCACTGGGCCGGCCAGCGCATTCACTGGAACCAA
Source organism: Orcinus orca (assembly GCF_937001465.1). Classification (NCBI taxonomy): domain Eukaryota; kingdom Metazoa; phylum Chordata; class Mammalia; order Artiodactyla; family Delphinidae; genus Orcinus; species Orcinus orca. The sequence goes on from NC_064559.1 coordinate 200,582,420, forward strand.
GGAGACATTCACCAGGCCGGTCAGGGCGCTCACCAGGCCAGTCAGGGTCTGAGGAGCTGGCTTCGCCAGAGTTATCTTTTGCGAATTCTCCAAATCAATGCTGACAGGCATCCGGCTAATAACAGAAGTAATTTTGGGAGCAATGACTGGAGTCACCTTTTCTTTGTCGGTGGCCACTGGAACCTCTGAGGCCTGTGTGTCGGAGGTGTTAGTTACTGGAGCTGCTGCTTTTTCTTCTAAAAGAGGCTTTTTAGATTCAACCGGAGGGGGCAGTGCCTCATGCAGGCAAGGGGCAGCACTGACAGGCTCTGCAATGGCAGTTGTGACACTCGTGGAAGTGACGCCCGTGGCAGATACGTACTTAGGGTCCATGAGGATCTTCCTCAGCGTACTGGAGCTGGTGTCTATGTCGGAGGCCTTTGTGTCTGGGGGAAGGGCCGGAGATGGGGTGGATTGCGCCCGTGGCTCCTCCTGCCTCGTGATCCACTCTGTCACCTTCGTCGGCGGACTCTGGTGTGGGATCCCCCCAGCAGCGACAGGGGGTGGGAGCTTTGCTATCGTTACGGAAGGAATTGGGGGGGTGGGCATGCTTGAGTCACTGGGCGGGGTCACCGGGTCACTTTCAATGATGGAGTGCACCTTGAATCTGGCTCGAGGCTCGTCATCCACAGGGGTTGGCTGTGAGGCCGGGGGAAGGTCTGGGAGCGCAGATGCTTTGGTTGGAGTCTTTTCTTCAACACTGCTTTCTTGGGACAAATTTCCCTGGGATGTAGTCTTGCTTGGGTCAGAAGCACATGACTCAGGGGGAGTGGACTGGGGCTTGTCACTCTGCTTTTCTTCCTGTGGAGTTTCTGGGGGCTGTGTCGTGGCCCCCTCGCTTGTAGCAGGGCTCTTGCTTTGAACTTGGTCAGGTTCAGAGACATGGGTCTCTGTAGCGCCCCCCGTTTTCTTGTTTGTATTCCGTTTGCGGCGTGATCGAGTGGTCTTCTGGCGCCCTTTGTCTTTCCGAGCAAGAGTAACTTCTGCTTCTTTTGATCCTTTGACTTGCGGCACTGGGTGGGAGGTTTCGCTGCTGTTCTCTCTGGCTTCCTTGGTATCTGCTGGGCCTGCTGAGGGGTCAGGTGCACTGCCTGGTGGCCTAGAAGATTCTGTAGCAGCCTCAGTCTCCAAGATGCCAGACACAGCCTCATCGGTCTCAGGCTCCATTCCTTCCTCAGGAGACTGAAGATCTGTCTGAGACTCTGCAGGGTAAGGTGGAGGTGCTGGGAAGTTTTCTGGCTCCCCAGAAATGTCATTGATGATGGAACCGATGGCCGCAGCCAGCTCTGTTTCGCTGGCCTGGTGTGCGGGCTTGTCCCGGTCCTCTGTGGAGAGGCGCTCTGGGGCATCTGCAGCTGCCGCCTTGAAAGCCGTGGGGGTGGAGGTTTCCGCGAGCTTCTCGATGTTCTCCACGGCCTGCTCCAGCTCCATCTGCTTGGCTAGCTGATTTGCTTCCGGGGACGGCTTAGAGGCAGACCCATCTTCCTTCTCTGGTTCCTTGTCCAGATCAGCTGGCTCACTGCTCAAACGCAACGATAAACTAGCCTCCTCTTGGGGACTCTCGCTCTTCTCAGGGGAAACTGCCGCGACTGCAGCCGCCTCCTCCGCCGGCAGTCCCGCAGGGCCTGCAGCCGCACCGGGACTTACAGTGGCTTCCACATTTCTCAGATTTGCAGATTTGTCCACCGCTGATCTAGAGTTTCGAGATCTTCCTCTCTTGGACTTGGAGTTTTTCTCAGGGGCTGTTTTTTTCTCCACCACTTCAGCTGGGGGGGTTTCGGGTGGATTTTTGTCTGTGCTAATTTCTTTTCTATCACGTTTTTGTTCACTTCCTGCTTCTTCTTTATCAGTCTTGGATTTTGTGTTATTTTCTTTCACGTTTAACTGGGGACTCACCTCAGTGGTGGCCTCAGGACGTTCAGCATCAACTTTTGGTTCATTTTTCCCCTTTTTCCCCTGCTGGACACCAGCAGCTACTTTCTGGGATCGTGGGGACCTCCACCCCTCAGCTGGCTTGACTGTCTCCACTGGCTCTTTTGCCTCGGTCTCATCATCTTCATCAGCTCGACGGCGTGCTTTTGGAGGCCTCCCCCTCCTAGGGGTTGTAGGAACCACTGCAGCCTCCTGCAGCTCCCGCTCCAGTCTCTTCCTGGTCACTCGTGGTTGCTCAACGGGCTCCTTGACTGGAGAGCGGCTCTCGTGGTCACCCATGGTTGCGTAGACACTCCTTACATTCCGGCGCCTGGTTCGGCTGAGGGGCAAGCTTGGCTCAGGGTGTTCAGGGTCCGCGGACGAGTTTTTAGAGGCAGCCCTTGTAATCTTCTCTGCCTCCATCTTCAATTCTAAAAGCTTCTGTGCTTCTCCCCGAGGAGAACTGGACCGCTTGAGCTTTTCCCGGTCTATCCTCTCACTCTTCCTTGTGACAGGCTTCTCCACGATACTTGCTGCAGCTGCCTGAATGGGGGTCTTGGAACGTTTACTTTTGTTCGGCTTTTTATCTTTTGCAGCAACTGGAGGATCAACCTCTACACCTTCAGTAGCTGGAGGCGGGACCTCGTGAACATCTTCAGCGTTTTGACTTGCATTAGGTTCGACATTAGCAGCTGAGTCTGGCTTCTCCACTTTTGGCTCATCGGCTTCCTCAGGCTTCTGAGTCGGTTTTGAAAGTGTCTGGGTACTGTCAGGCTCTGGGTCTACACTGATCTCTACCTGGGAAAATGAGGCCCCAGGAGTTGGAGGCTTGGCATCCAAATAAGGCAGCTGATCGACTGATGAATTTTCTTCAACAACTAAAGGAGTCTCAGCAACGTCTTTCCTGGTGTCCACTCCTGGGGGCAAGTCTACTTGTTCAGGTTGTTCCACAGCGATGGGAGTCAGATCAGATACAGGTTTTGCTTCTTCTGAGACAGAGGCTGGCTCAGTGGTCTTCTCTTCTGTCACTGAAGGCACCTCTCCTGTTTTTTCAGCAGCTGTCTTCTCCAGGGATGCTGCTGCAGACTCTGGAGCTACAACTGTGACACTAGGAGGCCCAATCGAAGGTGGAGTTTTCAGTTCCAACTCTTTATTTTCAGAAGCAGATTCTGAGGTCTTGGGGTGATCCTCTGTATCCTCCTGTTTCTCGACCTCTTTGGGTTTTTGGTCTTTTTCTTTTTCTTTCTGTTGCATTCGTGTGAGTTCCATAAATCTGCTATGGAAAAGAACTACTGGCTCTTGAATCAAATCAGTTGTGCTATTCACTCCATCAGATGTCTGCCTCCCATATAACCTGCCAGAAACGAAGTCAGATTCTTCATCTTTTCTCTCTAGATGCTGCAATCGCTTGGAATCTTGTTCAAAGATTGAGCTGTGTAAAAAACGAGAAGCAAATAATTCTTGCCTTTCCTGTTCTTCTTCTTTATGGTCATCTTTCTTATCATCCATTTTTCCTTCTGAATCAGTCCGAATTTTCTTCTTTTTCATGTACCAGGATGGAATAGGTCTTGGAGCAGAGTCAACCTTTTCTTTATCTTTGTTGTTTCGAAAATTAGCAAATCGGGAGTCCCAATCAAGAAAAGACCAATTTTCTTCTCGAGATGAAGACAGGGATTTAGCTCTTTCAAGCAAAGCCTTAGTGTCTGGTGTGATTGTCTTATCCAATGCAAAAGAATAAAATTTGTTCCTTTCTAAAGAACTGGAGAGTCTTTCATCTCTCTCACGTAGTTTGTCTTCTCTGTCCCTCAATAAAAAAGACAACCGAGAACTTTCAAATAACGCAGAGGCTCTGGGTGAGTGAGATTTGTGTTCACCATCTTCATCAGAATCAGAAGGCACCTCACCAGGTTCCAAGTCACGTACAGACCTCTTTCGAAGGCTGTCTCTCTTAATTATGCTGTTTGGGAAACTCACATCAAATCTGCTGGCATCTTGTTTCATTTGAGAGTCCCACCGATTTAGTTCATCTTCAGGATTCAAGACAGACAGCTTTATTTTGGCCATGTCTGCCATCTGTTCTCTCCTGCTAGAATCATAAGGATTAAATTTTAAGGACTCTTCTCTGACTGTTATATTAGAATACGGGAGACCTTTTTCATCTACTTTAGGAGACTCTTTTATTGACATTACCCTAGGGGAACCAACAGGGTCATCTTCCTCATGGAAGGAACCATGTCGGATACTGGGGGAACCACCAGTCCTTTCAGAATCTTCACTGATTTGGCGTGAACTTCTGTAGTTCCGTTCTCTCTTGGTGCAGATGTCAAAATCAACATGGTCCATCCTTTTCTTTTTGCTGGGAGGAGAGTCGTCAGTGACATCCTGAGGGGGTTTGCCGACCTCGTGAACAAGACTACGTCTTTCATATTCATCCACATCTTTTTTAGGACTGCCAAACTTTTCGGACTTGGCTATTTCCATCTCCATCTGCTGTTTTCTACGACTCTGCTCCATTTGTTTTCGGTAACTCTGCGTGTGATCAATATCAATGCCAATTTTTTCTTCAGTATTTACTGAATGTGGTTTATCTTGGCCTGATTTACATTCAAGTGGTTCATCACGAAGACTGCAATAGTTTTTCCTATTATCTTCTCTCTCTGGTCCTTGATCATCTAATAGCTCCAGCTGTTTAAGTGGTGGTTTTGAAGGAGTGGGTTTTTTTGACTGGATTTCTTGGTTTTCCACAGATTCACCTACTGGTTCTCTCAGCCTTGCTTGCAGATCTGAGTTGGGCCTTGATACAGTCCCAACAGAAACACTGGCAAGCTCCTGACACTCTCTGGGGCTGGGAACAGCATTAAGTCTGTCTAGTTTGATTTTTTTAGATTCTCTTTTAAGAATTTCTTTCCTCACCGTCTTTTTTTCAGACTCTCCTTCCCTCAGTAGAATGACATCTCTAGATGATATGTCAGGCTGTTTCTTTAAAAGCACCCGAGCATCTTCCATCTCTGGGCTACTTTTCTTAACATCTGATTTTTGCCTTTCTGCTTTCAAATTGGAATCTGCAAAACGCCTTTTCCTCGCTTCCAGCTTCTCCAGATCCACAGCACTTACCCCATCAACAGTTTGCTCTGGTTTTAGGTGCTTCCTGGGTTTAGGCCTGCCTTCCTTATCTACCACTTCTATGTGGCTTGAAAGCCCCCTTTCCTTTGGCGCTTTCATTCTAACAGATTCTAGTTTAGACAGCTCAGACTTTGCAGGCTCTGTCTGAGAGACCTGAAGTTTCTGATCTAAGGCAGAAGACTTGACAGTGTCATTATCAAGCTTGGCTTTCAGCTTTTCCAAAGGAGTGTGGTCAATAACCTTCCCCTCTTTTTCTTTCACTCGAGTCAAAACCACACAAGGCATGAGCTCCAAGCGGTTTTTTGCTACTCCTTCTTTGTCAGCTTTCTCTCTGCTCAGTTTATTAGAACTCCTTGATTTTTCAGGGCTTTGTTCTCTCTCATTTTCTTGGTCTGTTTCTGAAGACTGAGAACTAGGGGAGTGAACTTTTCCTTTCCGTTTCTGCTTGTCAGTTTTGTCTTTCTCCACCTTTTCCTTCCTTATTAAACGTCTCTCTCTTTCCACTCTCTCAGGATCAAAAGTTCGTTCTTTATCTGTCTTTTCGTTTTTTGTATAGCGTTCCAAACGAGGTTTGTCAAGTTTATCATATCTTGGAGGGGAAAGCGAGCTACAGCTTCCACTCCGGTCCGAGGATCGGCTGTAAATCCTCCTCTCGGAATCACTAGGCAATCTCTCTGACTGTGAGGGTGATGCTCCAGGACTCTGTGGGCGTCGCAAGTGAACTGGACTCTGACTGCGTTCAATTGGCCTCCTCTCGTGGTCTCTGTCCCGGTCAGACTCAAATCTTTCCCGTTCTCTTTCTCGTTCCCTTTGCCTGTAACTGTATTCCCGAATATCTTGTTCATAAGGATCATTTCTGTAATCCCTGTACTCCCGGGGATCATCGTAATATCGTGACTCATAGTAGTCTCCTTGGTAAGTTTCCCATTCTGAATAAAACTCTCTCCCTCGAGCTGGATAGTCCCGTCTGGAATCCTCAGCATATGTGCCTGGAGTACGAACATTCTCATAATATGTACGATCTTGGCTATAGTCATACGATCCCCTTCGTTCTTCTCTGCCAAAGACAAAAAAGAATGTATTAGTTTTTTGTTTCCTCGTCACTTACACATTAATCATACATATGAGATTACAAAGTCCTGCTTCCAAAAATCTTTTCCATTTTTTAATCATTAGAACTGCACTGACCAATACCATACCTACAAGCCACATGTGGCTACTGAGAACTTGAAATCTGGCTAGTCTCAGTTGAGGTGTGAGTGTAAAATACACACTGGATTTGGTAGACTTAGTTTCAAAAAAAAGAAACACTTCAATAATTTATTCAGATTGAGTATATGTTGAAACAGTATTTCAGACATATTGGGTTAAATAAAATTAATTTTACCTTTAGTTTTACTAGAAAATGCAAAACCGCATATACAGCTTGCATTACATTTCTATTGGACTTGGACAGCAGTGCTTCAGCCCCTTTTTATTCTTTTGCTATCGGTTGTCGTGACTTATGATGAGCACTAGTATTAAACAGTATCACATCCCACATTTCTAAGTCTTTCATAATTACTTTCCTGCCAAAAGATATTCTTACCACAACTTGGGAAACAAATGTACTGTTTGAAAAGATAACAATTTAACTAAAATCTTCCCACCTATGCAACCTGTATATCGGTAACACCTCTACCTCAATTCACAATTTAAAAAAACACATTGGGGACTTCCCTGGTGGTCGAGTGGCTAAGAGTCCGCACTCACAATACAGGGGGCCCGGGTTCAATCCCTGGTCAGGGAACTAGATCCCATGTGCCGCAAGTAAGACCCGGCGCAGCCAAATAAATATTAAAAAAACGAAACAAAAAAAAATCCCCACACACGCTGGGGGCCAGTCTCCCTGGGCTCAGTCTCCTCACTTACAAAATGATAGCTCTTCTTCACAAAGATCTTAAGAAGATTAAATAAGATAACATTTGTAAAAACTTTCCTAACATAATACAAGGCACATACTTGGCCTTCAGTAGTTACTTTTCCCCAACCTGCCAACTAACAAATTAGGTGATTACAAACTGTGTGAGATAATTCCTTAATTGTAAAAGAATTCACCTCAGATTTTCTCCCACAGTGACACGTCCCAGTGCATTCAAAATAAGATTAAATTTCAAGAACATGTATGGTGTATAAAATGAAATTCACCTGTGATAGAGGCCAATTCCTTTACTCTTGTTCACTTTCCATTTTTGTCTTTCAAGCAGGTATGGCTTACTCAGTCTACATAGTACTGTCAATGACGGCTCAATGAAACATAACGAACCTAGAACTTAAACCTCTGAAGGCATGAGCTTTTGTCTTCTCGGCTCACAGCAGGTACTCATTTGTTGAAAAAAATGAACCTTAGAAAAATATGTCAAAGTTGCTACTGGGCAATGTTCTAACCCATTTTCAATAGCAAATGAAGCATCTAGACTTACCATTCAAACACTGGAAGCATCAATAACACATTATTATATGCATTTATACTGAGCTTTCTCATTTCAAAGAGAATAGTTTATGACATATCTATGATATCTGACTTGATTTGATTCAAGATGATCCTTCTACAGTTCCACAGGAATCAGATTCTTTGCCTCAATACTGGCCAGCCATCTTGCAAATAGATGTTACTAGGAATGAAATTAGGCTAATTTAACTCATTACCATCATAAATACAAACTCCAAGGAAGCATCACTTTCATTATGTAAAGGTGAACACACTACAAGCTTTCTTTTCTCCTTTGGCCACAGCACTGCTTGTAGGATCTTAGTTCCCTGACCAGGGGCTGAACCTGGGCCCCTGGCAATAAAAGTGCCGAGTCCTAACCACTGGACCACCAGGGAATTCCCTAACTTTCTAATATAAAGTGGTTAAGACACCTAGAATGGCCACTAGTTTGCTGCCTGCATTAAAAGTACGTTTAAAAATGGTTTCCAGATATTTTCTAAAATAAGCAAACTAAAACTATATCCAAAATATGAAAAAAAAAAAGTTACAGAAGTCAAAAGATATACGTGTAAACATTAGTGCTGCACTGTTCAGTTTAATAGATGATGATTTTGTACATATTTTGCCGGGCTCTACCAAAAGAAATGAGCATTCCTGCCACCAAGGAACTCAACTTATGCAAGGGACAATACAACTGCACACTGGTACTATACACAAAAGGCTCTGGCAGGGCTCTGAGGAACTTTGAAATGTCAGGTTTTCAGAGAACTCTGTTCCCATGACTGCACAATATCCAAACCACCGTAAGTAAGTGGGAAATTCATCTAAAGCATAATGTGACCCTATAAATGTCTTGAGAATCACTTTGGTAAACTGGAAGGCTCAATGCATACCAGGTAGGAGCCCTGGGTTTACCCCCAGCCCAACCACTTACTAGCCTGTGACCTTATCAGCCAAGTCACCTGATCTTCAGTTCCCACCATAAGTAATATATGACAAGAGCCACAGCCCTATTTCCCTGACACTGTATTTAAGGGAATAAAAGAAATACTACTTTTAAACTGCAGGGCACTATGTAAATGGATCATCATTTGCATTCCTGACCTGAACTGTCATTAGGGGCAAAGCTCCCCCCCGCCACTTATTCATCAACTATTCAGTGGGATGACTTCCTTCCACTCTATGGAAAGGGCAAAGATTCTCAAGTTCTACTGCAAGGAATGCATTCCAGAAGCACTGCCATCTGAAACCAAATGGGGCAAAACTGGGTCACAGTAAAGTCCCACACCCTCCTGCTTCCCACTTTAGGAGATAAACTCCATTCAACAGAGATAAATAACCACAGGTAAGAACCAAAGAACAAAGCCAGAGCCAGATCATCAGTAAAGTGAGTGAATTTAAGTGATAATATACAAAAATTAACACCCACACAACATTATCCAGCCCTCACAAGATACCATTCTTTGAAAAATATTTAATGTGCACACAGAGAATTTTAATGGAATTTTTATGTCTTAAGTGCCACTAGACCATCAACACACTTTTCACTCACTTATAGGTACGAATTCCTATAAGCACTTAAAGTATTAACAATGACTTCCGACTGCTGCGGTGGGGGATGAGGGCCACCAAGATGGAGAACCCTCCCCACAGACACCTACATTCTCTTACATATGTTCATTCTCTCTCTCTCTCTCTCTCTCTCTCACACACACACATACATACACACACACACACACAGAGGGAGAGAGAGGGAGAGAGAGAGAGAAATTTAGAATGTGGATTCCAATCCACTAGTGAAAAACCATCGAAACCTTAGAAGTTCAACCTTTTGGAAATTTGGCTGTAGGGGACATTTTTCATTAAAAAACCTCTCAAGTATTCAATGACCATTACACTATACTCCATGAGGAAATGAAAAAGAAATACATATCTTCTATGATTTAAACAAAAATGAAGTGGCAAGAAGAGGTAGTAAAAAGGGAATGCATTCAACAGGTTTCTGGGAGCACGATCAGGATTTTGCCTCATCCTGGTCATAAAGCCCTTTTATACTTGAACTTGAGTGTCTAAAGGCATTTGTCAAACGGTCTTTTGTCTAACACACATCTGAAGGGGTGGAGACCTAGCAGTAACATTCCAGGAGACTTAATCAGAGGCATGTTTGGACAAACAGGTTCATCATAGGGATGATAGTTTCCATTTTCAAATGTGATCAGCTACTGAAGAACCTGGTGACACTGTTAGGGTGTTTTAATATATTTAGTCTAAAAAAGAATCAATCATCAGTTCTGGGGCAATTTTTAAGCTAACGGAGACAGCCTGATTCAGACTGTGAGACCTTAAACGATTGTGAAATGTTCCCACAAGCTGCAGAAAAAAATACTACAGTCCCATGACTGAAAACATTAACAAGGAGAAGTAAGGTATACTTTTCTTTTCTTTTTTTTTGGTCGTGCCTCATGGCTTGCGGGATCTTAGTTCCCTGACCAGGGATTGAACTCAGGCCCACGGCAGTGAAATCACCCAGTCCTAACCACTGGACCGCCAAGAAATTCCCAAGGTTTACTTTTTACACAGCTAAACTTACCAATTTATATCAGCTTTGGCTTACTGATTCACAAATTTAAGAGATCTGAATTTAAAACAAAGCTCTTGACAGTCTTTTGAAAGTTTCTGTTTTTTTAAATTAATTCTATGAGCTCATGCGTGGTGACAACCTGGATGTTGTCACTACTAAATTCACAGGGCATTTAATAGTTTACAATGCGGGGCTTCCCTGGTGGCACAGTGGTTAAGAATCCGCCTGCCAAAGCAGGGGACACGGGTTTGAGCCCTGGTCCGGGAAGATCCCACATGCCACGGAGCAACTAAGCCTGTGTGCCACAACTACTGAGCCTGCACTCTAGAGCCCGCGAGCCACAACTACTGAGCCCATGTGCCACAACTACTGAAGCCCACGTGCCTAGAGCCTGTGCTCTGCAACAAGAAGCCACCACAATGAGACGCCTGTGCACCGCAATGAAGAGTAGCCCCTGCTCGCCCCAACTAGAGAAAGCCCGCACAGCAATGAAGACCCAACAAAGCCAAAAATAAATTAAAAAAAAAAAGTTTACAATGCATTTCAACAAGTTATATTTAATTTAAAACTGTAAGGCAAAATGATTTGTACATAGTTATAATCTGGAAAACAGTAACTCTTTTAATGAGTATTCTCAGGGAGAAAATACCCCAACTCCCATGAGCTACATGAAAACTGGATCCATAAAAATCAGTTTTTATGTGTGTTTGTTTTTGTTTTGTTTCTTAAAAATATTTATTTATTCAGCTGCGTCAGGTCTTAGTTGCGGCATGCGGGATCTTTCATTGTGGCACGCAGGCTCCAGAGGATGCAGGCTCAGTAGTTGCGGCACGCAGGCTTAGCTGACCCACGGCATGTGGGATCTTAGTTCCCAGACCAGGGATCGAACCGGTGTCCCCTGCGTTGGAAGGCGGATTCTTACCCACTGGACCACCAGGGAAGTCCCTTTATGTGTTTTTTATGTGTTTCTTTCTGTATGTGGGGATAAAAGGGATAAGTTTGGGGGGAATGAGAGTAGCAATAAGGGGTAAAAAACAAAATTTAATCCCATCTAAATTTTACGTATTAGAAATTTTAAAATTCAAGCTATGGTAGGTTTAAAATACATACCTTCTTTCTGCTAACATTTCATAGAAGTCTCTGATATCTTGACCAGATTTTTCCATACAGTGATAAAATGCCAGCTGACTTTCCCGATTTGCAAAATCCACCTTTAAAAAAAAAAGAATACTGCGTGTTTAATCCAAGTTTCAGATTTTAATGATGGAAAGTGTTACCAAATTTGAAAAATTCTTCCCAACATAGCCTTCTGGATAAATTTCAAGAAAAAGTAACTTATCTAAGTGAAACAGTCCTCATAACTAAAACTGTATTTTTTTAACCTGAAATCCCTCTCAAATTCTACACAAATCTTGATAAAGAATTACAATTTAAAGTTCTAGAACCCAATCCTGAGGAGTGGAAAAAGCAATATGGAAAACTGAAACATACCTATCATGATTCTAGGTTGTCAATTAAATAATCAGACCAACTAAATCCAGTAATCTACTGTGCATAATTTGCTGGAACCACAGTTAGAACATAAAATATGGAAGAACATTTGAACTTTACTCACAGCCAGGACTCAGAGTCACTTAAAGCATGATACCCACCATCTATCAATATCTTATTTCGAAAAGACTGATTTCAATCTAACTGTCATAGTTATTAAGTGCAAAAATTCCTTCAAACTATCATAAACAGAAGTTTCTAAACAAAAACACCAGACAAATATCGTGCTTTCAGTGGTTACCCACTCTTTAGGAGAGGAGGAAAGAAGATGAAGAGAGGATCGTTCAAGAAGCTGGACTGATACCTGGAGCTCCTGGGTGTGCAGAAACCCACAGGTGACTGTGGGCCAGCCTGCGCTAAAAGCACACAAGTGAGCATCAGGTACCTGGGGCGTAGAGAAGCACACATCCTTGAATGAGAGGATTTTTAGGGAAGGTTCTGTGGCTAATGGTTTAAAAGACACTGTGCCCTTAAGTAGCTAGCCAAATATAAAAAATGTAACATCGCCCTTAGAAACTGAGGCCATATATACTGCATGTCCTGTAAACCAACAAAATGCCAATTATTAAGAGGCTGGGATCTGAACACGATTTTGTTTTGCTTCTGTTTGAAGTCATTCTGCACACCTTAATTTTATTCCCACCGATTTTCCTCCCCTTGGTCTCTTTTACAGCTGCTTGTGCATATTCAATTTCATTGTAGAGAACCAGGGCCATGCCTTTTAAGCGGTCAAACACCACCTGTAAAAAAAACGACGACAAAAAAAAACAAGAGGCTCATCCACTAGACTTAGTGTCAGTCCCAACAAAATTCTAAATCACAATGACACTGCTAAGGAAAAAAATATATATATTTTTATTCTAGAAAAAATTTCAGGCTTTTCCGATGATGCATGTTATACTGAAAACACAACAAAATGTCGTAGGGACCATTTAGAACCATGGATATTGTGGCTTGAGGTATATTATGCCTTTACTTTGTTTTTCTGTATTTACTTTATTTTACTTTATTTCTTTATTTTATGTTGACTGACTCATGTTGGCTCAAAAATACAACACCCCTGAAAAAGGGGGAAAAAAGTAAAGAGTACTGAATCAACATAAATTTCATATTGTACATCCACTGTACTTCAGCAAAAAAAAGAAAAAAAAAAAAAAAACTACACTATAGCAAAGGAAAAATAAGAAAAAAATAGTAAGTTGCAATGAATTTTGGTCATAAGCAGCACTGTCTTAAAGCTTTTAGATTTTTTATTTATACTAATAGTCTTTAAGATGTGCTTCTTCAAACAACAAAAGCTACATTTAAAGAAATGTCAAAGTTATGCAACATACCTACCACAGTGTAAATCTGCTTTCAAGAAGTTAAAATCTTTACCTTCACATAATGGAATGGGGTCCAGAGACCCTGTTCCTGTTATGTTTGTGAATATGTTACATAACAAACATTGGTTAGATGAGTATTCTGTTGTGTGTCCCTTTAAAGTCATCATGGTTTAAAAAAAAATCAAGTCTAATTACATATTAGTGTGAATGTGAGTAATTATATAATTAGGCTGTCTAATCTTAATGTGAGATAAAGTTACAGAAATCCCTAAGAAATATTCTATTTAACAGTATTATGCAGATTAGTTCCAAAATTAATCATTTTGGCGGGTTCTAGATAGTTTCTCAAAATACTCATATCATAAGCTAATAGATGCAAATGCTCTTCTAAACCCAATTTTGGAAAAGAGAATTTTAATGTATGAGTTACTAAAGAAAAGAAAAAGTCAGTACTAGAAACTGGGACTGAAAGGACAGAATACCAAAAAAAGGGAGTCAGGAGTAACTTTAAACCACACAACCAAACCTCCCACCTACCTTCACCACAGGCCCATATCGGCAGAAATGTCGTGTTAAATATTGATCCGATACGTTTGAAGAAAGCCCATCTAACCACACACAGTTTGTAGGCATGCTCTTTCCAAAACCCAGCTGAATACAAAAGGCAAAATTTCTATTAGTTAAGTCACCAATTATTCAACAACAAAATTCTGAGAAAACTTGTCTTCTGTAGGAATCTTATCAAACCAACACCTCAAGTGGGAACCATCAGGTTAAAATCAAACAGAAACTGACACAAAAATTATCCTGCCTGGCTAAGCGAGGATTAACTCAGATTACAGTATAACAGGATAAGGATGCGAAGAGGTTTATCACCTTTATGGTTATCTAACTGTACTACTACAATTTTAAATAATCAGACATATGAACAGAAAACTCCAAATCTTAAAAAAAAATGCAGCGACTATTAACAGTACAATAACTTATGTAAATTCCTTTACCTTGAGACGATTATTTCCAAGGTATTCCCCATCCATCTTCTTAATAGCCTTACAAACGCTGGCAATATCACAGTATTGCAAGAACGCATACTGAGGAACTCCATTTACTTTCTTAATATCAATATCCTGAAAAAGCCAATGGATGGATACCACTTAGTGATATGCCAATAAAAAAATAAATCAGAATAAACCAAGTCCATATGAGCTACATATTTCTCAAAATAGTCATATTCCCCCAAATCATTTTCCTAGTTACAATTATACACCTTAATGCAACTGTAAATTAACAGCCTAAAAAACTATTCAACACAGCATTTGTAGTCACAAACCATGAAATCCTTCTCATGTGAAGCTCTCTGCAGAAGAGCAACTGCAGTGCAACTCAAAACTCAAAATTTTAAATCCACAACACCTGTGTTAAGAGACATTTATGAGAAGAAAAAAAAGCAGCCTATTTAATGAAAATCTAAGAAACAATTCTCTTCTGCAATATCTAAAATCCTTATTAGGGGTAAGCCATTTAAAATACAGTATCTGAGAAGAGTAAGAATGATAAAGAAATCAAGTTTTCAAAAAGTGATTTAAAATACGCAATCCTAAATTAGAAGACTCATTCTATCAGTATATCTAACTGAATCAAACCTGGTGATGATAAATGTGGTAATAATCTCTCATAACCAGAATGAATGGATTATATAAATACCTGAAATACTCCGTGAAGATGCATTAGAACACCATCCCTGGATTAAAGAAACACTCTATAAAGGAATACCCCCACCTCTTTGGAATGCTCAAAACCTGTAGTCACATCTGACACTCCGGTCCTGCCTATTAAAAGGAGGTAGTGAAAAAACCTGGCTTACACAGGAAAATGGTCCAGAGAAACCAGACACCTGGATGGCAAAACTTGTACTTAAACAATAATGAGCTGGGCCATATAGTGCAGATTATGTATTGTGATTATCTAAGCCTCCTTAAGGGTCACAAGCCAATAATCAAAACCTGAAACAGAGCAAAATGAGTAATGCATTTAAAGAGCTGTTTGATGGGTCTTTAAAAAAAAAAAAGCAATAATTTACACTCAAAATTTTTCTAAGTAATGGTAAACAGAAGCTGTTTTCATCATTATGTAGAATGTAATAACCCAGGATAGCTCTACTTAAAGAGAAATGTTTCAAAGGAATACTGGTGGGTAGATTCACTAAATAGGTGCTTCCGGCTATAGCATGATCCGTTATCGGTAAGTAGAAGACCATGTTCTCAAAGACTGTATGTCATTAAAACAGTGACAATCATGAGCAATTGCAAACATGGTAAGATAACAGTTTTCAAACAGAGTACTGACATGTCCACCTTATTGATAAGCATAGCTCTTAAAACACAATAATCATCCCATTTTTAGCAACCCTGGTGATGAAAATGTATCCATGTGCCCAAATACAACTTTTATACTCCTCCAAAATTTATAGTAGCAGCTACATTCAATAAAAGTATGTTTGAAAGTTTTATCAATTCAAAGCCTCATGAATGCCAAACAGCAAATTAAATAACAGATCGTGGTATAAAGACAGAAGAAGCTGGAGCCCAGATAGGTAATTGAGCGTCTAGTCACTCATCCAGGTAGGCAGTAGAGCTGGAATTAAGAGTATACACTACCCTCTGGGCTTCCCTAGTGGCGCAGTGGCTAAGAATCTGCCTGCCAATGCAGGGGACACGGGTTCGAGCCCTGGTCCGCAAAGATCCCACATGCCGCGGAGCAACTAAGCCCGTGAGCCACAACTACTGGGCCTGCACTCTAGAGCCCGCAAGCCACAACTACTGAAGCCTGCGTGCCTAGAGCCTGTGCTCCACAACAAGAGAAGGCACCGCAATGAGAAGCCCGCGCACCACAACGAAGAGCAGCCCCCGCTCGCCGCAACTAGAGAAAGCCCGCGTGCAGCAACAAAGACCCAGTGCAGCCAAAAATAAAATAAATAAAATAAATGACTTTAAATTAAAAAAAGAGTATACACTACCCTCACAAAAATACGAAACTGAGAAAAGTCGAAATAGTTGAAAAAGAAAGATGAATGTTTTGCTGGTGTATCTAAATATACAGCTTCTCTTTTTTTTCTTCACTTCTACCAACCACTTCAATCTCTTGCCTCAAGCCCCTAAAGATGAGGTTTAGCTCAGCCACAAGCACAAGTAATGTTTTATTCACAGGACTAGATTATGTCATTTAAAAAATTAAGAATCTCTTGTTTAGAGCATTAGTGTATAAATACAGATGGATAAATGGACATCACACACACCCTTAAAAGATTAACAATAGCTGTTTCTATCCAAAACATTTTTTTACTCTCCAAAGTCCAAATATACTAGAGTACTTTCTTCACTGTTATTAATATAGAGAAAATCTAGGAAAACAGAAGTATTTCCCTGTTTTTTTCAAACACAAAACAAAATAGTATATCCTAAGGGTACAAAGCTGCAACCAAACTATTTTCACTATAATATGACTCAAGTTTTAAATCATGGGGAATAGAAAAATCTTTCTATCCCTAAATCTAACAATTACTTGCATAATTTGAAAAATGATTCTAATTAGAATTTCAAAATAGAACTGAGTTTCCAGCATGCTATCCACATTCTAGTAATCCCCAAGGTACTTCTGATGTGCATTGTGATAAAAATAATCATACACTAATCTGCTGCTTCTTTCTTACAAACACGTTTTCTCTTCCAGATTTTCCTTTCAACCCACAGGACTAGAGATGGCATTAAAACAGCACCAGATGGACAAAGATAAGAAAAGTGGAAAGGAAAATATATATGTAAACAAAATACAGACAATTACGTATTTTTACATACACACATAAAGCAGTCCCTGCTGGGTTTTGCCAGATCATCTTTTAGCAGCAGTTAAAAACACATAGGGCGGGAGATGCAAGAGGGAAGAGATATGGGGATATATGTATATGTATAACTGATTCACTTTGTTATAAAGCAGAAACTAACACACCATTGTAAAGCAATTATACTCCAATAAAAAAATGTTTAAAAAAAATAAACCACATAGGGCAAATGGGAAGAATATTCATTACACCATCTAAGTATCGTTTTTCCAAATATAATCTCTGCTATGCTTTATGTTTTGTGACAAAGATCTAACACTGTTTTTATTGTAAAAACAAAACAAAACAAAACATACCACAATTTCTCCAAAGCGTTGGAAGATGTTGCGAAGATCATGATAAGTAGTGGTTTTTTCAAGGTTACCAATAAAGAGAGTTCTTGTTGCTTTGGGGTGAAATTCATCTATCCTTTCATCCAAAGGGCGAAATTCATTTTCACTTTCTGTTTCTGTAAGTGGGATGGGGACAGAGAGTGTTTTAATATATTCATATATGATGGGAAAATCTACTTTAAAAAATCAGATCTCTGAAATATTGGGATTAATTCTCATATAATCTGAAAAATTATACACACCATCAGAAACAGCTCCAAATCAAAAGAAGAATACAGAGGCTAGAGAAACTTGTCCAAAAAATTAAGAGAAAGTTAACACCCTGATCTTTAAAATAGAAAAGAAGACTGAATTTCAATCTAAGTTGATTTGTTTTAAAAAATAATCACTAATACAGAAATAGGTTTTAATCCCCAGCAAAAAATAGTAATTATTTGAGCCTAATCTTAGGTTCCAAAATTATGTGGCAGGCTCTGAATGTGCAGTATAAAACTATAATCTGAAATAAACATAAAATTCAGCTAAAAATAGTCCAGCTTCATTATTTAATTTACATTTCAACATTTTATAAAACAGTTAGCATTTTATGTTTGCCATACCCAACTGTCTAAATGCAGCAATTTTTAAATACAAGAATAATACCTGTATGAAAACTGACTGAAGTAACGCTTATGAAATATCTTCTTTTGGTGTTGCATGGTACCCAATGACAAACAGAAAGAGACTAAATGACTCTTAAGGTTTCTACTTCTTATGATCAAAAGCCCTTGTTCAATGTCTAATTCAATCACAGGCTTTCTCTGAAGCTCCATTTATTAACTTCGTCTAGGGCAGGGATAGTCAACGTTTTCTGGATAGTAATTATAATACAGCCTGTATGTTCTCGCTCTCTTTTTTAATGTAAAACAAACCCATCCCAAAAAGTTAGTATTTGATCAACCTGACTAAATCAAAGTGTTTAGTGCCAGCCACTGAAACATTACTGATAATGTCAATGACAACACCGGTATTAAAAAGACTCAAGTTCTGAGATGTTGGGTGAACTCAGCCAGAACACATCTCACTCCTGATTCCAGTTTGATAATGGCAGCTCAGCTTAATCTTACCTGTGTCATCAGAGAGTACATACTTTTTCAGTCAGGTGGACCCAGAAACTGTCCAGCACTCATACACCTATCTCTACATTTTCATCTTATTTCACAGGGGTATATCTCATTTTAAGCTCAACTAGGTCTTCTTAAAATTATGTAACTAACAGAGGGCACATACTTAGGAATATTTCATTTAAAAGGAGAAAAAGAAAAAAATAATTCAGGTACATCTTGAGGTTTGTACTTCAAAAGGCAGAATCAGGGGAGTTCCCTGGTGGCCTAGCGGTTAGGATTCTGGGCTTTCACTGCCATGGCCCATGTTCAATCCCTGGCTGGGGAACTGACATCCTGCAAGCCACGTGGCGTAGAATAAAAAAAAAAAAAAGCAGAATCAGAAGGATAAAGCATGATTTGCAACCATTAAAATCTGTAATGAATTCATTTCTACCAAATAGCTCACTTAAAATTTCAAAATCAGAAATTCGGTTGGGGGCAGGGAGGGAGTGTCTTTTCCACATGTAATCTATTCAACCTTCATGACCAGTTTTAAGTCTTACTGTCCTACACATCATTGAAAAGACTGTTTTATCCTGCAATTTCATGTTTAGGGGATTGTAATGCTGTGCATAGGAGTACACTCCTATGCTGTGCATAGGAGTACTAAGGAAGCAATCAGCTCCATACATTTCAATATAAAACATTTATGACAACCATCCAACAGCGTAATTCCAACCAAGTGTCCCTACTCAGCTTTCAAATATCCCATTTAAACTGGTGTTTCAATGCTGTCCCATCTGGAAAAAGTACCTTCAGCTCTCCGATGCTTGAACCAATCAAACTTCTCAACATCTTCAGTGGTAGGTGGTTAAAAAGCCCCAATTAACATCCTGGGTGCTAACTAATTAGGTTAAATGATTTTTTTTTTTACAATAAATATCTCAAGCTAAGCCCACTACTTGGAGATTAGAAAGTCACCTATTGATAATGCCCCTGAGTTAGATCCTCACTAGTTAATAATTATATATGGCTCTAAAAACTTACAGAGATGATATGACATTCTAAATATTATTCCTCAAAGTCAGTTCTGACCTGTTCCAATTGTGTTAAATAAGAACTCCTGAGTTGCTCTTAGCCCAGTACAAGTTAGGGCAGTACATCTCAAACTTTGCGGAGGAGGGAATGTGAAGGCATAACTTATAATTCCTTTGAAAAAATAGTATGTCTTTGAATTCCTGTGTTTTATCATAAAATTATGCACACTTTATAGCCTTCACTCTAACAACCCTGACTGTGCCTGTTTTAATATACAAATGACACATTCTTACCAGGGAAATTCTATTTTTTTCCTCTTAATTGTCACATAAATGAATATTCCAAGAAAATGGGCTATGTTTACCCTATAAATTCCACTCAAAGTTTTAGTCTTAAAGTTCAACTGTCCCACACACTTAATGTGAATGCATAATTTTAACATTTCTATTCATTCTTCTACAGATTTACTCACAAGTAAATCAGGGGTTTTTAAAACTTGAGTATGCAAATTCTAAACCAGTAAGCTGCGGTATGATCAAAGAGTCTGTATTCTAAACAAGCACTGCAGGTGGTTCTGAAACAGGAAAAACACTGACCCAAGTCATGCCTGACAAGACTTCCTGCCTTAGAATAGATAGGTCTTACAGGTAGGTTCAAACAATAAAATGTCCCCTTGAAATTTTCAACGGGTTGCACTCAAAAGACTTAGTCCTGCCACTCTGCCACTATCTTTCAAGGTCATGGAAGCTAGAATAACAGATCCAATTTGTGCTGGGCATAATGGAAAGAAAACTGGTCTAACTAGTCCCTCAAATTGATATAGTCTGTTTTCTAATTCAGGATAATTCTGTTGTCATTCTCCTCGGAACTATCACCTTATCTCAATCAACTCAATCCTTTTGGGAAAGCAGGATTCAACAACGGACTATACTTTGCCTTTCACGACTCTTAAAAGTTAGCATGCTCTCTAACAGAAACAGAAGAATCTTTAACCCTTCCTAGCCAAAACAACCTATTTTATTAAGTTGAATGACAAAATGTAACCACTCTTTAAAACAGAAGACACCGAAGGTATGTTTTAAAAAACAGAGCTTGGGGGCTTCCCTGGTGGTGCAGTGGTTGAGAATCTGCCTGCTAATGCAGAGGACATGGGTTCGAGCCCTGGTCTGGGAAGATCCCACATGCCGCGGAGCAACTAGGCCCGTGAGCCACAACTACTGAGCCTGCGCGTCTGGAGCCTGTGCTCCGCAACAAGAGAGGCCGCGATAGTGAGAGGCCCGCGCACCGCGATGAAGAGTGGCCCCCGCTTGCCGCAATTAGAGAAAGCCCTCACACAGAAACGAAGACCCAACACAGCCCAAAATAAATAAATAAATTTAAATTGTTAAAAAAAATAAAATAAAATAAACAGAGCTGGAATACTGTCCACATTCAGGATAACATGTGGCCCTTTCATATAATGGAATAAAAATTACACTAAAACTCAGCTTCCTTGTCTCTTACCGGGCCCTATCCATGCTGTTACTTCAATCTGCATGCCAAAGAAAAGTTTTCCTTTTGATGCAGTCAATGCTTTTTCTTGGTCCTCCTGCTGCCGGAAGAATACCAGGCCATACCTTTCTTCTGAAGTTCCATGTATCTGCACTGAAGTCACCTTTCCAAATTTCTTAAATTCATGGAAAAGGCCATCTTTGAGACTTGTATCTAAATCCCCAAACAAAAACAAGTTGCTTATTTTTCTAATTTAGTTACAACTCGAAGTGTAAGCTACTAAATCTTTAGTCTGATTTTTGACCTAATTAGCATTAAAACTTTACTTTTTCAAATAAAATAACTCTAAAAATGAATTTTAGAGACTACTGTACAATTCTGAAAATAAACCGGGGGTTAGAAGATATTACTAGTTATTTGTTAGGTAAGAATGATATCATGCTTACACAGGAAAATACCCTTATATTTTACAAATAAATACAAAAGTATAGATCTTTTAAGTCAAGTGTGAAATGATGTAACATCAGGGATTTACTTTACGATAAAAAGGTAACAAAGAACAGGAAAGAAGGAAGATGGAGGTGGACAAAGCAAATGTGGCAAAATATTGATGATTTTTTAATCTGGGGTATGGTATAAGGGGAGTTCATTTTTGCTACTCCTTCTACTGTGGGTATGTTTAAAATTTTCATGATAAAAACTATACAAATACACATATATATGCATATATACAACTTTAAAGACTTAGAAAGAAAGCCATATTTCTAGTTTTCCAAGCATCATGTTGATGATAAAATTGTGTGGGAAATGGCATGTAACATGCTAAACAACGTTAAGGCCTTTTACAGATGAATTATACTATCTGGAGGTCTTGTGTTAATTTGCTTCATTATAAAAATTAAAATTGTAGGGCTTCCCTGGTGGCGCACGGGTTGAGAGTCCGCCTGCCGATGCAGGGGACACGGGTTTGTGCCCCTGTCCGGGAAGATCCCACATGCCGCGGAGCGGCTGGGCCCGTGAGCCACGGCCACTGAGCCTGCGCGTCCGGAGCCTGTGCTCCTCAACGGGAGAGGCCACAGCAGTGAGAGACCCGCGTACCGCAAAAAAAAAAATAAATAAATAAAAAATAAAATTCTAGAGAAAGACAAGCCAATTATAACCCCTGTCCATTCCTAAATTACAAAGTAATCTAAATCAAAAGTTCACCAACATTTGTGTCTCAATATCTCTATTCATAAACCTGGTATGTAGGTTTTATAGGCTGTTTTAATAAATAATTTAAGTAATCATTAAAATGCACTTAGCTAAGAAATGCTTAGTTTGGTCTTTGTTGGTTTCACCATCTACTAACAGTTGTTTAGACCATCTACTAACAGTTGTTCACATACTCAATATGCCTGACATAGAAATAAAAATATATTATGGCCAAATGTCAGTCAAAAACATTAGGAATAAAAGACAACGGTATAGCTTTTAACTATATAAAGTGATTATTCATGACTTTCCTCATTTAAAATGTTAATGTTTTGAAGTGGATTTCCTATCATAATTTTTTTATATCCAAGTTATTTCACACAGGACTCCAGACCAATATAAGTCTAACTGAAAATAGTATTTCTACAATTTCATCGTACCAAATTTTCTCTAATATCAAAATATTTAATCCAGAAAGCATTTTTATTCAAAAATGAACCATGCTTTGGGACTTCCCTGGTAGCGCAGTGGTTAAGAATCCTCCTGCCAATGCAGGGGACATGGGTTCGATCCCTGGTCCGGGAAGATCCTACATGCCATGGAGCAACTAAGCCCGTGCGCCAAAACTACTGAGCCTGCACTCTACAGCCTGCGAGCCACAACTACTGAAGCCCACATGCCTAAGGCCCGTGCTTCACAACAAGAGAAGCCACTGCAATGAGAAGCCTGCGCACAGCAATGAAGAGTAGGCCCCACTCACTGCAACTAGAGAAAGTCCATGCACAGCAATGAAGACCCAACGCAGCCAAAAAAAATTTTTTTTAAATACATTCATAATAAAAAATGAACCATGCTTTCTTTACATAACACGCACCATAAAGTCTTTATGTGTGTATATGTATATGCATATAATATGCGTAATAATGTATATTTATATATGTATGTGTATATAATTAAGTATAAGTAACATGCAATCTTTACATATATAACAATCTAGAAACTACATACAGTTATAATCACTTGCTTTTTATTACACGGCATTAAATATCAATGAACCACAAAAAGAAAAAGGGGGAGACAGTCAAATTGAAAGACAAATAGGAAATATTACCAACACAGTCAGATAAGAAAGAGAGCTATTTAAACAAATTCTGTACAAAGTATAGAATTTAAGTTGCTCAATCTCTCGTTCCCCAACAGTAGCAGAGAGGAAAGTAGAGTAACAAAATTCTACCTGTGGAGCGTACTGGAAGATTCTGAACCTTGATCCCAAAACTTTTACGGGGCTCATCTTTTTCCAGGGATGAAAGCAACTGGGAAGTGGGTGCTGGGACTGCTGCAGATTGAACTGATCGGGCTGGAGAGTCATCACTTGAACTACTGCTGGAATCAGTGCTACAGAAGGGCGGAAAAAAACTTACGTGAAAAAATCAGACAGGAAATGAGTCGCATATAAAACTTCTCAAAATTAACAAATGGCAATAATTAAAAGGTCTAAATTTCAGATCTGGGATTTCTAGACACCCTACCTTCTCCACATCTATTTCATACTCTACCTTCAGAGATGGCAGAAGACAGCAAATACCAGCCTGGGAATGTGGAAGTAAAAGTAACAATCTTTTATCACCACATGCCACCGAAAGACCAATGTTTCGTTCTGTGCAAAATCTGAACAATTTTTTCCAAATGAAATATGACTAGTAAACACAAATGACTTAAGGGTAATATTAATAGAAGAGTGGATATATGGGTTTTGGATTCAGAGATCTCGATTCAAATCTTGGCTCAGACATACAGCATGTATCCTTGGACAAGTCACTTAACCTCTTGCTAAGCCTCAGTTTCTACATCAGTAAAATGGAAATAATAACACAAGGTTAAGAGTTTAAAAAAATAACACACAGGCTAACAGAGTTTGGAATATGACGGCAATCCATAAATGAAGTGGCAATGCTCTGTTACTATTACTGTTACTACTACTACCACCACCGCCTCATGGGTAAGTTAATCTTTAGGAAAAAATAGACATCCGAAATAATTTCCCAGGTAATTTAAATTTTTGAAGGACTAATAAAGAAATATAAGTTACTTGAGTCTTGTTAGTTTAGGCTCTTTGTGAATAATGCGGGAAATGAGAGGCAATGAAATTTAATTTCTCTCTTCAGTTTAATACAAACCTCTAAGGGAGAGACCGTCACAGTTGAAAGACAAGGAGAAAATATTACCAACATGGTCAGAACAAGTTTATTATGCCCAAGAACCATGTGAGAAATATTAAATTATTTCAGTACTGCATGTACAAGACTGCTACGGTTTTAAGTTCTTTTATAGCATTCTCAAATACATTAATAAAAAGCTATTTACAGGTTTCTGAAATTTTGCTTCATACTCTCCCCTCCTTGCTGAGGAAGACTTAATTCTAAAAGCAAATAACTCGGGGTGGGGGGCAGGGAGTGCAGGCAGTTAATCCACTTTAGGCACACTCCGTAGAGGACAGGTTCAACAGTTTTTGTCATTTGCGCCCAGACTACAGCTCTCACATCCAATACAAACTCTAAACCAGCCAGATGAGTAAGTCTAACTCCAGGATCTGAGACAAATTTGCTATCACTTTTTAAAAAAAGAAATACCATAAGAAAATAGAATTTACATAGCATTTTTATTTAGCTCTCACATGATAAGGCAAAAGATAAAAACTTTATGAAGTTACCAGAGCTTTCTGCAGTTTGAAACATAAAGAAATAAACCTATGCCAGTAAGAGCCAAAAGCAGATACCTGAGTTACAAAATACAAACTACTATGATAAAAGCCTCAAGGGAGAACCACAAGTCATCATTGCCAAGCCTCCTAGAAATGACTCGGTTTCAATTTTCCCATCAATAAATTTTTTTCCGTATCATTAAGCAAAAGTAGTATTACTAGTACTAAGTGAATAGGACATTGTACTTTCTCAAATTAAGGGTTAACAAAATTAATTTATCTTCTGTTTTCAGCACAGAAAGAAAAAAATGTTCTACATGTATAACGTACTCCAAGCAATACAAGATTATTCATAAGGCCACCAGATGACTACAGTATAGAATATGTATGTGACTTATCAATTTAATTCCAAGGAATCATAAAATAACCATTAAGGAAAACACTTTAATTACAATACCACCAATAATATATACACCAAAATTCCTTAGCAGTAGTAGGTAAAGAAGTAAACAAATATGGGCAAGAGCAGAATTTCTGGGTACTAAAATAATGAGCCAACAAAGTTCTGTTTAAGTCCATATTTTAAAAATGTAGAGGAATCAATGGCAGTAGTGGGTAAAGAAGTAAACAAATAGGGGCTGCCCTGGTGGCACAATGGTTAAGAATCCGCCTGCCAATGCAGGAGACACGGGCTCGATCCCTGGTCTGGGAAGATTCCACATGCCATGGAGCAACTAAGCCCGTGCGCCACAACTACTGAGCCTGCGCTCTAGAGCCCGCGAGCCACAACTACTGATGCCCGCGCGCTTAGAGCCCATGCTCTGCAACAAGAGAAGCCACCTCAATGAGAAGCCTGCACACCACAATGAAACGTAGCCCCCGCTCGCCACAACTAGAGAAAGCCCACGCGCAGTAATGAAGACCCAACGCAGCCAAATTAATTAATTAATTAATTTAATTTAATTTAAAAAAAAGAAGTAAACAAATATGGGCAAGAGCAGAATTTCTGGGTACTAAAATAGTGAGCCAACAAAGTTCTGTTTAAGTCCATATTATAAAAATGCAAAGGAATCAATGGGAGCAATGATTTTAAAGTATAAAATAGTGACAGAAATTAGTTTTGTTATAAATGTCATCACACTTTTGGTGAATTCCCTGCTACCACACCAATTTTGAAACAAGATGTAAAATTTAACCAGCAGAAATATCTGTTGACCAATTTGAAGTTATAACTAAAAAGAAGGAAAGGTTTTTAAATAAATTATGAAGTGATAAAACGATACAACTTTTGAGTTCACATTTTAATATGCTAACCCAAAACTGCAATGTATATTTCCAGTGTAGTCTATTAAATGTACTATGGATTTTAAGGTCCTGAATCAAAACAGGGGCACAGATTTAGACCCCCAAATACTTCTTTTTTTTTTTTTTTTTTGTTAGTACGCGGGCCTCTCACTGTTGTGGCCTCTCCCGTTGCGGAGCACAGGCTCCGGACGCGCAGGCTCAGCGGCCATGGCTCACGGGCCCAGCCGCTCCGCGGCATGTGGGATCTTCCCGGACCGGGGCACGAACCCGTGTCCCCTGCATCGGCAGGCAGACTCTCAACCACTGTGCCACCAGGGAAGCCCCCGCAAATACTTTTTAGTCCTATAAACTGAAAGAAAATCCAAATGCCCAGAATATGTGTGTCAATTTTAACTTTAAAAAATCCTTATTTTCAGAATCTTGTTAAAACAGAAGAATCACAAGAATTCACCAAAATTTATGATATATAGTATTTTAGTTGTTTCTTAAAAGCCAGAAGTAGTTAATAAGCTTTTCAATCTAAATTGTCTAAAGTAGTGGCAATGACGGTGCATCAACTAATAGTTTTAAGAAAGTGAACTTCAAATTTACCTGGCCACAAGAGGCACATGAAAATATCTCCAACATCGCTAATTATCAGAGAAATGCAAATCAAAACTTCAATGAGGTATCGCCTCACACCGATCAGAATGGCCAGCATCAAAAAGTCAACAAATAATAAATGCTGAAGAGGGTGTAGAGAAAAAGGAACCCTTCTACACTGTTGGTGGGAATGTAGATTGGTGCAGCCACTATGGAGAACAGTGTGGAGGTTCCTTAAAAAACTAAAAAGAGAGCTACCTTATGATTCTATAATCCCACTCCTGGGCATATATCTGGAGAAAACCATAATTTGAAAAAATACACGCACCCCAATATTCATTGAAGCACTATTTACAATAGCCAAGATATGAAAGCAACCTAAATGTCCATGACAGATGAATGGATAAAGAAGATGTGGTATATTTATACAATGGGATATTACTCAGCCATAAAAAAGAATGAAATAATGCCATTTGCAGCAACATGGATGGACCTAGAGATTATCATACTAACTGAAGTAAGCCAGACAGAGAAAAACAAATATATGATATCACTTATATGTGGAATCTAAAAAAATATGATACAAATGAATTTATATACAAAACAGAAATAGACCCACAGACACAGAAAACAAACTTATGGTTACCAAAGGGGAAAGGAAGTGGAGGGTTAATTAGGAGTTTGGGATTAACATATACACACTATATAAAACAGATAACCAACAAGGACCTACTGTATAACACAGTGATCTATACTCAATATTTTGTAATAACCTATAAGAGAAAAGAATTTGAAAAAAAAAGATATATATGTATGTATAACTCAATCACTTTGCTGTACACCTGAAACTAACACAACACTGTAAATCAACTTCACTTCGATAAAAAGTTTATAGGGACTTCCCTGGTGGCCCAATGGTTAAGAATCCGCCTGCCAATACATGGGTTTGAGCCCTAGTCCGGGACATGGGGACATGGGTTTGAGCCCTAGTCCGGGAAGATTCCGCATGCTGCGGAGCAACTAAGCCCGTGCGCCACAACTACTGAGCCCACGCACCTAGAGCCTGTGCTCTACAAAGAGAGAAGCCACTGCAATGAGAAGCCCGCACAACGCAACGAAGAGTAGCCCCCACTCGCCACAACTAGAGAAAGCCTGCATGCAGCAATGAAGACCCAGTGCCGCCCAAAATAAAAATAAATAAATTTTTTAAATAAATAAATGAAATAAAATAGACTTTGGAGCTTTCTCTCCAGAAGCAGACAACATCTTGAGGTATTTGGCTCTCCCAATATCATGGATGAAGATCTTTGTCTCCAATATGAAACCTTTACTCCGTTTGCCTTTTTGCCTCTTGCTTTTGCTCTCTGTAAATGCACAGAAAGACAATGTTCCTTAACTCTGGCAACTGCCTCTAAATCTACCACTAAGGCCATAGCTCCACAACAAAAGTCCCTAAAATTTCTTGCTAAGGTGGTTTTGGATAATAGCATTGCTTTCGATTACTTACTGGCAAAACGAGCCATAAGTCTGTGCCAAAGCAAAAACCTCCTGCTATAACTGGATCACATCCTCTGATACTATAGCAAATACAGGAAATTAACAAACAAGCCTCTTGACGTAAAACAGGTTGATGGCCCTTTGGGTACATTCTTTGCTTTATTTGATAAGAACTTGTTTGGTTCATAGGGAGCCCTAAGGAGCATACTCAGTTTCTTGGTATTATCCGACTGACCGTCATCATTATAATCTCCCTGGTGGGCTATGTTCTCTCAAGGGTCTTAAATTCATGTCTGTAGCCATCAGCAATACATCAGATGGTCTCACTGCACTTGCAGAGAAATAAGATAAACAATGAGATGAACAGCAAAAACAATTCTTCCACAAACCAGACTCATAACCTATGAGTTTCACGACGAGACAAAAACAACAACCTGATGATGGTGACCAAGAGTGGCACTATCACCAAATTTTTGGTTAAACTCTCCGATATGAGAGGAGGGCCAAAAGGAGGGGGGAATGTGTTAAATTTATTAAACAAGGAGACCATTAGACTGAGGTGGTTCTAAGACCTTAGCAACCCTACATAAGCAAACTAAAACCTAAGCCTGTAACTGCCTCAAGGCTAAGAAATCAAACCTAAGGACAACCAATAACAAACAGCCAATGAGGCTTTTCCAAATAAGGCAAACGCTAAAGCTATAACTGATCAACTAATTTTTCTGCTTTGCTTTTCTCTATAAAAGCTTTTCCCGCAGCTCCTGTTGATGGAGCCCTCCTAACCATTTCCAGTTTGGCGCTGCCCAATTCAAATAGATATTTGCTCAAATAAACTATTAAAATTTAAAAGGAAAGAAAAAAGTTATGGTGAATTAATAAAATTTTCAAATTAAAGTTTAAATTTCTAATATGGCAAATGTCAATAGATATTACAAAGTAAACAAAAGCTCAATAATTTAAGAATGTAAAAGGGTCCTGAGCCCAGAAAGTTTAAACTAAAAACAAAAACCCCACTAGCTTAGTAGGCATTCTGATGTGATCTTAATTCCATTTTCAACTCTACCACTTCTGATACAACCTGAATTAAGTCTCTGTCTTTTTTGTTTTATAAGAAAATCAGGAAGGAAATACTCAACTGTTCAGTCTGGTAAGGTACCACATTTTGCCTCTCTAAACTTTAATTTCCCTAGTGGGTTACCAGACCTCATAACCTTCAAAGGTCCTGCTAACTCTAGGGTTCTATGACTCTCCATCTACCTCCAAACCTTCCAGCTCTGACAGCTCCACACTGTCCAACAAGGGAGAGAGGGGACCATTTACAACTTGGCCCCAAACTAATTTTCTAGTCGCTTATTCGCATTCCCTTGTCACTCTTTAACCTACCCACTAATGATCTATCCACATAAGAGTATACCAGTTTTGGGAATTCCTTGGTGGCCCAGGAATGGCCACCAAGTGGTTAGGGCTCTGCACTTCCACAGCAGGGGGCATGGGTTCGATCCCTGGTCGAGGAATTAAGATCCCGCATGCCGCAAAGCATGTCCAAAACAAAAAAAGAGTATACCAGTTTCTAATCATGGGCACCCCCCTTTTTTTCTTATTAGATATAAGTCCTTGGTTAAATTACTTCCTCTCTAATACTTCACTTTCTTGTATGTAAATGGTGATAATACCTATCACTTGTGAGGGGCTATGGTGAGAATTTAATGAGTTTGTGATTGTAAAGTACTTAGCACTCTGCCTAGCATACAGCAAGAATATGAGAGCTCTTGTCCATACCTATTCCTATTGAAGACACCTTTCTGTCCCTCCCTGCTTGCCCTGCCTTCGAGGATTAGCTAGCTCCAGTGTTAACCTCCTGCTCTGCAGCTGTTCTTGACATTCCCACCCCGCCCCATAGCATTCATTGATTTCTTAGTTGTGTTTTCTAAGCCTCTTCTACTACAATGTCTATCTCAAACCCTTTCACTCTGTATTATAACTACTCCTTTACCAGCCTCCTAAAAGTCCAAGACTAGATTCATCTTTGTAAACAGAGCCTAGCATGGTGCCCAATATGTAATGGATGTGTGACTCCAGAAAGTTACTGATTTGAATTATCCAAGCAACTGAAATTAATGCCTAGGAAAGTACACCAAGCTCAATAAAATGAAGTTATTAACTACATTCAGTATCTAAGAGTGAAAGGAACATTTCTGAGAAAATATTACTTTGTTGGAAACTGCAAAGTATGTCTTTCTTCTTTAATGTTAATGGCTGTTCTAGCCAAGACTCTAGGACTTTGACATATATTAATAACCTGACTGAAAAATCACTGGTAACTGTAAAAACAAAAACACTTCATAGATCCTGTCATCTAGAACTTGGTAGAAGATGATTTTTTAAAATAGACATTTTTCTGGGATGAAAGCAAAAGCACAATTATAACACATAAAACAGTGCTCTAAATATCTAACAAAGTCCAGAGTGTGGATTTTGCACTATTCAATTTCATTCATAAATCCTATAATTGTGAATACCTGCATCAGTGGCTCCCAACTGAGGCCATTTTGCGCCCCAAAGGACATTTTTGGTTGTCCAACTGTGGGTGGGTGGTGAAGTTTACTGCCATTTAGTGAGTAGAAGCCAGGGATGCTGCTAAACATCCTATGGTGCACAGGACAGCCCCACAACAAGGAATTATCAAGTGAATAGTGGGGGCTTCCCTGGTGGCACAGAGGTTAAGAATCCGCCTGCCAATGCAGGGGACACGGGTTCGATCCCTGGTCCGGGAAGATCCCACATGCCACGGAGCAACTAAGCCCGTGCACCACAACTACTGAGCCCGCGTGCCTAGAGCCCATGCTCCGCGACAAGCGAAGCCATGGCAATGAGAAGCCCGCACACTGCAACGAAGAGTAGCCTCCCCCTGCCGCAACTAGAGAAAGCCCACGCGTAGTAACTAAGACCCAACGCAGCCAAAACTAAATAAAATTAAAAATAAATAAATTTATTATTTTTTTAAAGTGAATAGTACCAAGGTTGAGAAACCCCAGCCTACATGACCTTCTTTGACCGCTTTCCCTTCTTTTGAAAATCCAACATGCTAATATTAAGCTGCGATTCAAATGCAGGATCCTTACAGTCACTGTTCTTCCTTATTACTAATATATCACTTCATAAAAATCTTTGAATAAGTCCAAACTTACAGGGGAAAAAAAAAAAAGGTCAACTTCTAAAGATTAGACTGAGAAGAAGCTGGGATCCAAAACGTTCCGATGTCACTCGATTCTGGCAAACGTGACAAAAAGAGAAATTGCAAATAGCTTTTTACAGTATGTGTTTTGCCATGTCAATAGCAGGGTCAAAGTATTTGTAGACAAAACTATTTTATAATTTTGAACAAATAATGGGTGAAATATATAGTACTGCTACCCCTACTCTAGTAAGGCTTACATCAATGATAACTATTCCAATTCATGTTAAAATTGTTTCTCAGCTCAATAGCTCTGTTTACCCTCAAACTAGGGACTTAAGATGGTAGTTTAGTATCACAACTAGATTTTTTCTCATCAAGTACCATGGTCAGAGAATGAATAAAACTTCTATTCTGCATGAAGAGCTTAAGGGGGTATTTTGTCTTATAACTTTAAGACATTTTTAAATTTGCCTTTAAGAATGAAAACATAACTCAACAGCAAAAACAAAAACAAAAACAAAAAAACCAATCAACCAACCAGATGCAAAAATGGGCATCTTTGAACTTGAACAGACATTTCTCCAAAGAAGACATAAATGGCCAAGGCACACATGAAAAGATGCTCAACATGACTGTTACGGAAATTCAAATCAAAACAACAGCAAGGGTTTCCCTGGTGGCGCAGTGGTTGAGAGTCCGCCTGCCGATGCAGGGGACACGGGTTCGTGCCCCGGTCTGGGAAGATCCCACATGCCGCGGAGCGGCTGGGCCGGTGAGCCATGGCCGCTGGGCCTGCGCGTCCGGAGACTGTGCTCCGCAATGGGAGAGGCCACAACAGTGAGAGGCCCATGTACCGCAAAAAAAAAAAAAAAAAAAAACAGCAAGATACCATTTCACACTCATTAGGATGGCTATTATCAAAAAACAGAATATAACAGTGTTGGCTAGGATGTAAAGAAACTGGAACCCCTATGCACTGCTGGTGGAAAAGTAAAATAGTGTAGACACTATAGAAAACAGTATGGTAGCTCCTTAAAAACTTACAATTGCCACAATTATTCAGCAATTCCACTTCTGGATATATAACAAAAAGAACTGAAAGCAGGTACTTGAATAGATACTTGTTTACCCACATTCAGAGCATGTTTAACAGCCAAAAGGTAGAAGCAACCCAAGTATATAGCGACAGATGACTGGATAAACAAAATGTGGTATCTATATACAATGCAATATTATTCAGCCTTAAAAAGGAAGAAAATTCGGCCATACACTAAAACTTGTATGAACCCTGAGGACATTATGCTAAGTGAAATAAGCCAGTCAGAAAAGGACAAATGCTGTATGATTCAGTTTTTTTGAGGGAACTACAGCAGTCAAATTCATAAAGACAAGGAATAGTGGCATAGCCTGGGGCTGGGGCAGAGGAGAATGGGAGTTGTTTAACGGAAAGATGAAAGGGTTCTAGAGATGAACAGTGGTGATTGCTGCACCACAACGTGAATGTACTTAATACCACTGAACAGTACACTTAAAAGCGGTTAAAATGGTAAACTTTAGGGCTTCCCTGGTGGCACAGTGGTTGAGAGTCCGCCTGCCGATGCAGGGGACATGGGTTCATGCCCCGGTCCGGGAAGATCCCACATGCTGCAGAGCAGCTGGGCCCGTGAGCCATGGCCGCTGAGCCTGCGCGTCCGGAGCCTGTGCTCCGCAACGGGAGAGGCCACAACAGTGAGAGGCCCACATACCGCAAAAAAAAAGGTAAATTTTTTGTTATTTTAACACACACAAACTCACACATACAAACATGACCTAAGAAGTAAAGTACAAAATGAACTATTCTTCTTGGGACTTCCCTAGTGGCGCAGTGGATAAGACTCCGCACTCCCAATGCAGGGGGCCCGGGGTTCAATCCCCGGTGAGGGAGCTAGATCCCGCATGCATGCCGTGACTGAGAGTTCACGTGCTGCAACGACGGAGCCCATGTGCCACAACTAAGGAGCCCACGGGCCACAACTAAGACCGGCTCAACCAAATAACAAATAAATGAATAAATTAATTATTTAAAAACGAACAAAAAAAACCAAAAATGAACTGTTCTTCTCTTTGCGCCTTAGAAAAAAATGAGATTCCAAACCAGTCAATGTAACAGGCTACCTGCTGGGTTTTGTCAATAAGGCTCTGCTGAATCAAAAGGTCTCACAACCTGGCTTATCAAGGTAAAAGTTCCTCAGAAATGATTTCAGAGAAATGAGTCAGCTCTAACTGGTGATTCTGCAACTACTGCAAAAGAAACGGGGAAAGCACTTTAGGACTCGACTGTATAAATGATAAATTAAACTCTTTAGAGCCAAAGTTAATGAAAAGTTGCCTAAATTCTTGGTATTTAGGATACTTATTGAGAAAAACTGTATTAATATAGTAAACAGTGAAAATGCATTTTTTAAATTATGGAACCAATATTTTAACTTCAATTTTGTTTTGGTCCACATATTTCTTCTTCTATCATTAGAAACCACAAAGACTTCTAATGGGAAAAGATCTGATTTAAAAAATTATGACTAAATAAATTAATAGAGTGAAACTGACAACAGAGGAAGTTTTTTTCTCCTAGTTTTTTCCATCATTTATCTGTTTTTTCTAATTGAAGTATAATTGATTTACAATGTTGTGTTAGATTCAGGTGTACAGCAAAGTGACTCAGTTATTTATATTCTCCTTTTCAGATTCTCTTCCACTATAGGTTACTATAAGATATTGAATATAGTTCCCTGTGCTATACAGTAGGTCCTATTGTTTATCTATTTTATATACAGTAGTGTGTATCTGTTAATCCCAAACTCCTAATTTATCCCTCCCCCCTCCTTTACCCTTTGGTAGCCATAAGCTTGTTTCTATGTCTGTGAGTCTATTTCTGTTTTGTAAGTTCACTCGTATCATCTTTTTAGATGCTACACATAAGTAATATAAGATATTTGTCTTTCTCTCTCCGACTTACTTTGCTTAGTATAGTAATCTCTAGGTCCATCCACATTGCTGCAAGTGGCATTATTTCATTCTTTTTTTATGGCTGAGTAATATTCCTAAGTGTGTGTGTATAAGTCTTCTCTTAATAGAAACAGGTAGAAGCAGAAAGAGAGCCATAATCCACCAGCAGTATTTTTTCCTTTCACTGCAATCAGTTTTTATTGCTGATATAAAAAAAATAATTTATTTCCTAAGGATTTCTAAGTATAACAGAAAATCTAGACCTCAAAAATTAACTTTTCTTGAGTTCTAGTGGCCTTCCCCTGTGAGCATTTATAAATATCAAGCATGCCTAAACCTTAGACAGGTACTGGCTCCATTTTATAGGCAGGTAAGATTAAACATGTTCAGTGTTCATGGTCACTAAAGTGGTGGTAAATTCAACCACAGTAATTAAAATAATTGGTTTTATTTATCTTCCTATTCTAAAGTCCAATAGTTTACATAAATGAAGGAAAAAACAAAATCATTAAAGACAGGTTTTTAAAGAGCACCTTATTTTAGTGGAAAATACTATTTAAAATTAAGTGTAAATATACTATGTGTGGTTATGCACAAGTAACTCTTTGGGATGCAATTACAGCTACAAGTTAATGTTTTTAAGCTTACTACTATTTTTAGTAGAATTAAAAGGAATATGGAAATAGTTTATCTATAGGATGACTGCTGGATAATTAAAGGTTACCCCAAAAAAAGCCTGAAGGAATATTTTTCAGTCTTAAAAAGGAAGACAGGACTTCCCTGGTGGTGAAGTGGTTAAGAATCCACCTGCCAACGCAGGGCGCACGGGTTCGAGCCCTGGTCCGGGAGGATCCCACATGCCGCAGAGCAACTAAGCCTGTGCACCACAACTACTGAGCCCACATGCCTATAGCCCGTGTTCCACAACAAGAGAAGCCACTGCAATGAGAAGCCCAAGCACCGCAATGAAGAGTAGCCCCCGCTCACCACAACTAGAGAAAGCCCGCGCACAGCAACGAAGACCCAACGCAGCCAAAAAT
Source organism: Orcinus orca (assembly GCF_937001465.1). Classification (NCBI taxonomy): domain Eukaryota; kingdom Metazoa; phylum Chordata; class Mammalia; order Artiodactyla; family Delphinidae; genus Orcinus; species Orcinus orca. The sequence goes on from NC_064559.1 coordinate 200,617,749, forward strand.
AAATAAATAAATAAAATAAATTATTTTAAAAAACACGGAAACTTAGACCTAATTTTAAAATATATATATAGTTAAAATGGTAATTTCACATTATGTATATTTTTACCACAATTTTTTAAAAATTGAAGGCTTACAAGCTTTTGGCATTAAAAGCATAATTTCGTGGTTTCAAATCTAAGTATTCTAATAACAATAGCAAAAATGGAAAGCGGCTATGCTCTTATAAATCTGTCACTAAGAATCGCAGGGCGTATTTGCTGGTGGGCTTTATGGGACTCTAAAAAATTCCCTAGTTAACTTTAAGAGTTATAAGATGATGGGTTAGCAGAGACCTAGTCACAAAGTGCAGCTTACCATTTTTTTTTTAAAACAGGTTTTTGGGGGCAGATATGTGATCAGATTCTGCTACTGACAGATTCTGCTAAGTACAAAATTCACAGAGGATAAAGTGAAAAAATTATTTTTCTACATATTCTGTGTCCAAAACACAGCCCTCAGGGCCAAGAGTACTTCTGTCTTAAATTCCAAAGAGCCTAGGCCTGCAGTGTCATTACATTCTTGGCAATCCCTTAAGACTCACAAAACATGCTACTCAGGTAACTCAAAGCAAAAACCATCAAACATGCAGGCGCCCTACAAGTAATAAGCAGATATAACACACCTGCCTAAGGAACAAGAAATCTTTCTGTATGGCAGCAAAGCCCTTAGAACATCCACGGGATGGATGCCTCACTCAAGGGACAAACTCAGGAGAAATCTAAACTGTTAATTGTAACAGCGGGATTTCTTACTTCCTTAACCACATGCAGTATAAAAACTAGATATATTTCTTATATGAACAACTAAATGGTTTAAAAGGCATAAACCAAGAAAGCATACAGATCATGTGAAACCGTTCTGTTGTCGTTGTTGTTAAGTTCCAAACGGTTATGTACAAATGCCGTAGCCTTTACCAAACCTGCAAGTAAATTTGAACTTTGGGTTTTGCCTTTTTCCAATTTAACTTTGGTGCTAATTACATCTCCTTACTATCCAGAATAAAAAAGTTTGCTATTTCCCACTTCTGAACTCTTTGTTAAGGCAGCTCCATACTCAAGAGGTTAGAAGGGCACCTAACTCCCCACCAGGAAGCCTAAAGCCACCCACTGTTTGATGCACTTGTTTAATTATTTATAAATGACTTCAAATTACTCACTAAGAAACTCCAACCTAAAGTCCTTCTACTTAACTCCTCTGCAGTTTCTTCCAGTGGAAACAAACACAAAGCTACACTCCAAATGGCTCCAACCACCATGACACAGCACATTCAGGAAGCTACTGTGCCCCTCCCCACACAATCAAAAATAACATTCAAAGAACCATGGAACTCCCCAGGTGTGGTTACATAAATCATATCTAGAAGCAAGACGAGCATCTATAAAATGTGTGTCTTATTCTAATTCCAACACCAGAACTCCATACCTGTTAATAGACACATTTTAAACCTCTATCAAAAGTATTAGCCATCGCTTCAAAATTACCTTCAGATTAAGGGGTTGTGTGTGTGGTTTTTTTTTTTAATTAAAAAAAATTACTCTGGTTAAGATGACTTAATTTTCTTCTTGGGGGATTAAACTAATTTATTTGGGGACTTAAATATTAAAGTTTTTCAACAGCTGAGACATTCCCTTGGCCACCCTGGAAATCAACATGCATTTTAATATTTTAGCCTGACCAATCCTAAATTTGTTAAAGACAGAATCTGCAAAATAGTTCAATATATATTTTAAGCTTACAAGTCCCAAGAACTTTTTCCATTAATCCATAATTTCAAAAGAGTAGAAGGGTGTTGAGAATAAAATAGTGGACTCTATTCTTTAAACAAAATGAAAAGCAGTAAATGGACACACAAATTACTCCATGACATTCTATTTTGACAGAGCTCATTTCTATTCTGTGCTGTCCAACAGAAATTTAATAGAAGTCAAAAATGTAATTTAAAATTTTTAAATAGCCACACTTCAAAAAGTAAGGGACTTTTACCCACTGGTGGTCCAGTGGGTGAGAGTCTGGATTCCCAATGCAGGGGCCAGGGTTCAATCCCTGGTCGGGGAACTAGATCCCACATACATGCTGCAACTAAGAGGTCCACATGCCGCAACTAAGAGGTCCACATGCCGCAACTAAACATGCCGCAACGAAGATCGCAAGTGCTGCACTAAGATCCGGCACAGCCAAAATAAATTAAATGTAAAAAGTAAGAACAGGTGAAATTTAATAACGTATTTTATTTAATGTAATATACTTGAAATATTATTTCAACATAAAAACCAGTAATACTTTTTTTTCTGTGCTATATCATCAAAATTCTGTATTTTTAAAAATAGTTCTACTGGGGCTTCCCTGGTGGCACAGTGGTTAAGAATCCTGCCAATGTAGGGCACAGAGGTTCAATCCCTGGTCCAGGAAGATCCCACACGCCGCGGAGCAACTAAGCCCAAGTGCCACAACTACTGAAGCCCATGCACTCTAGAGCCTGTGAGCCACAACTACTGAGCCCGCGTGCCACAACTACTGAAGCCCATGCGCCTAGAGCCCATGCTCCGCAACAAGAGAAGCCACCGCAATGAGAAGCCCACGCACCACAATGAAGAGTAGCCCCTGCTCGCTGCAACTAGAGAAAGCCCACGCACAGCAACAAAGACCTGACGCAGCCAAAAATAAATAAAATTTTAAAAAATATAAAAAGTAAATAAAAAAGGGGCTTCCCTGGTGGCGCAGTGGTTGAGAGTCCGCCTGCCGATGCAGGGGACGCGGGTTCGTGCCCCGGTCTGGGAAGATCCCACATGCCACGGAGTGGCTGGGCCCGTGAGCCATGGCCACTGAGGCTGCGCGTCCGGAGCCTGTGCTCCACAACGGGAGAGGCCACAACAGTGAGAGGCCCGCATACAGCAAAAAATAAATAAAAGTATACAGTAGTTTTTAGTATATTTATGGAATTATGCAATCATCACCATAATGTAACTTTGGTACATCTGCATTGCCCCAGAAAGAAACCTCATACCTATTAGCAGCACTCTCCATTCTCTTCCATCCTCAGCCTTGGTAACCACTAATCTACTTTCTGTCTCTGTAATTACCTATTCTGGACATTCTACATAAAGAGAATCATATGATTCGTACCATCTTCTTTCACTAAGCATTTTTTTGAGGTTCATCCATGTTATAGTGTGGATCAGTACTGGTGCACAGACTAGCCAAATTTCAAGCGCTCAACAGCCACATGTGGCTAGTGGATACAGTACTGGACAACCTAGTTCTAGAACCAGAAAGCTCCCCAATAAACAAGCATATCAGCCTTAAATAAGAGACCATGTTAGGAACCTCCCTGGTGGTCCAGTGGTTAGGATTCCAAGCTCCCAATGCAGGGGGCCCAGGTTCGATCCCTGGTTGGGGAAATAAGATCCCACATACCGCAACTAAGCTCAGGTGCCACAACTACTGAGCTCATGTGCCACAACTAGAGAGCCCTCATGCCACAACTACTGAGCCCGTGCACTCTGGAGCCCATGCATCACAACTAGAGAGAAGCCCACAAGCCACAATGAAAGATCCCATGTGCCGCAACTAAGACCCAACGCAGCCAAATAAATAAATAATAAATTAATTAATTAAATTAAAAAGAGTGTAACTCAGATTCTTAGGAAAAACCAACTCTGTTTTGCAAAGTTAATTTTAAAATATATTTCACTATCTTGTCTACCTGGAAAGAGGAAGTTCATTCATCCTACAAAGTAGACTTTTAGGAAGACATTCCACAGAAATGACTTTATACAATTTGTAGCAGCAGGAAACCCTAACAGCATTTAGATTAAGTAATGACTAATAATTTAAGTAAATAAATTATCAGAGGGTGCTCTTTCCATTTTCTCATAGGAGAAGCAATCACAAAACTATCCTTTAGGGCTTCCCTGGTGGCGCAGTGGTCGAGAGTCCGCCTGCCGATGCGGGGGACACAGGTTCGTGCCCTGGTCTGGGAAGATCCCACATGCCGCGGAGCGGCTGGGCCCGTGAGCCATGGCCGCTGAGGCCGCGCATCCGGAGCCTGTGCTCTACAACGGGAGAGGCCATGGCAGTGAGAGGCCCACGTACTGCAAAAAAAAACACAAAAAAACCCACCTACCCTTTATAGATAAAGGCAAGCACTTAGGTTGTAGTCTAAGACACAGATTTTTTAAAAAAAATTAAGGAGAGGGTGTGGGTAATGAAATCTTGGCTAATTCTGAGCTTCAGAAAATGCTAATGTTTATTTTAAAATGAGAACACCACATTTTCCTTTAGTTCTGTGCATGGATGATCCCTTTGTTCAGGGCAGGGTAAAATTATACCATGACTTCTGAGAATTACCATAGAAGGCCTCCAAGTGAAAACAACCCAAAAAGGATAAAAGAGAATAACAAGGTCTCTGAAACTGCTCTGAGCAAACTTTCGCTGTAAGTAAAAAAGACTAACAGAGGTTTCAATGTCATTCCAAAAGTTTAATACATAAGCAAGGTTATAGGAACTTACATTTTCTATATAGCCCTGGCGCTGATAAAGACAAAAATAAATGTACCCCTTTATTTGTGGCTTTAATATTTCTTAGTGACTTCCGAGTGTTCTCTGATCAGGAATTAGGCCACGTTTAACTCCCTTGTCAAAGAGGAAAGCTGACAGAGAGGCTATGCACAAAGCAGTCATGACACTAAAAATATGCCAATTTAAGCATTTTTTAAAGAGTTTGCTTCTAAATCAAATACAATCTAGCATAGCATTTTTAATTTTAAAGTTTGTTGTTTAGGACTTTAATGTGAATTACTTTTTGTTAATTTTTAAGGCAACATTTTAAAAATTTACTTCAAGGTTAAATTAAAACTCACAAGATACCAAGTCACAAGTTTACCCCAGAAACCTATTTTCATTCCTTCCACCTAACAATCAATCAAACCAAAATAAACTCCAGCACAACCCCAGCGGAAAGAATGAAAAGGGGCATGGGAGAGAGTTCTTTACTGGAAACAGACTAACAACTAAAAGCAAGTTCCTGGGGAACTTTGGTAATTAATTAATTTTTTGGTAATAAATTCTTTAATACTAAACGCAGACCATGCTGTGATGTACCCAAGCAGCAGCATGACAGAAGCTGTTTTTCAAGCCTTAGTTTCTAAGGGGCATAAGACAGAAAGTTACAGTTAAAGCAAGGGAGTAATAAGGGAAAGATGCACTGAAAATAGTAGCATTCACACCAGCTTCCCAGCCTTCGGCTCCTCAATCCTTTATTTGAAGTGCCTCCTTCCCATGAACAAACCCAGGTTAACTGGCACCCACTTCACAGCCTCTACTCCCCTAAGCAGCCGGTCACAGTGCGCAAGCCCCACTCCCTGGGCTGAGGGCCAGGCAAAAACTCTGGCAAAATAAGGAAGCCTCTGGGAGGTGGCAAGCAGCCAACTCAAACTGGATGATTCCAGTTTAGTCTGGTTTCAGTCACAAACAAGCAGTTCCTAGCTTTCCCCACCATATTCAGAGGCACTGGCTGCTCAGGCTGCGCACAATGAACTCTCCTCATTTATTCTCAGATCTAAGCCTACCTCATTCTCATTTCCCTAGCAGCAGAGGCTCGAAATGAAAGCAAGGTTCCCAGTACAGCAAATATGGGTCAGTCCCGCACTTGTTTCTGAAGCCAACTGCCCATTCCGCACAGAATGCTAAAACTGGCAACAACTACACCTCTCAAAAGCCTTACTGAAATGCTGTACTTGACAAAAAAGGAAAACCAGAAAGGAACTAGTCTGATTTATAAATCTCTATAATGAAAGTTAAGCCCACCAGAGCAATTAGAAAGCAAACACTTCCATTTTCCATATTTAGCACAAAAAAAGGCTTGGCTGGCTAACATGACCCCAAAAGGCAGAAGTGTGTAGCTTACTGCCCAGTAACAAACTATACAGTAGCCTACAAAGGAATGTTGTTTCCAAAATATGGGCTCTTCATTTTGCCTGCCACTGATGAGAATGGAAAAGAATACTACCAATAAAATAAAAATAAAAATAGGGACTTCCCTGGAGGTCCAGTGGTTAAGACTCACGCTTCCAATGCAGGGGGCACGGGTTCGATCCCCGGTCGGGGAGCTAAGATCCCACATGCCGTGCGGTGCAGCCAAATAAATAAATAAAAATAAAAATTTATGTATACATTAATATATATGGGGGGTGTATTTCTCTTCAAAGCACACACGGCTAAACAGAAATTATCTACTATTCATTATTATAGATAAGATCACCTCTGATGATAAAACTTCAGACAAATGTGTTTTTATGAGTAAGCACTGCAATGATCACCAAAAAAGCCACTAATTATTAACTCCTTTAACAACTTTAAGAAACTGACTCTTACTTCATATATGTATTTGTTAAAACTGGTGCCATATCTGACAGGTTCTAGCACGTAATATATATCATAACAAATTATACAGCCAGGTAATAAAATGAGCATTCCTTCCCCCAATCAACATTCTAAATAAGCAGACTTTAAGAGAAATGGAAAGTACACTGTCACTATCACTCTGATACATGCATTGCAACCTTATCCAATAACCACTGGGAACTACATTTTCAGCTTCATCCATGTTCTTCCACAAAGCTTCAGAATGACAGCAATTTTGAAAATTTTTCTATATGAATTTGAAAGGAGGTCCTCTCTCATAAACTAAATGAACTGCAAAACTTCCTCATGAAATCAGACAAAAGGATATTTGAATAAAATTCCCCCTCTAAGAAATCTAAAACATCTAGATCAGGACTTCCCTGGTGGCGCAGTGGTTAAGAATCCTCCTGCCAATGCAGGGGACACGGGTTCGATCCCTGGTCGGGGAAGATCCCACAAGCCGCGGAGCAACTAAACCCGTGCACCACAACTACTGAGCCCACACGCCACAACTACTGAAACCCGCACACCCTAGAGCCCGTGCTCTGCAACAAGAGAAGCCACTGCAATGAGAGGCTGCGCACCACAATGAAGAGCAGCCCCTGCTCACCGCAACTAGAGAAAGCCTGCCCGCAGCAACAAAGACCCAATGCAGCCAAAAATAAATAAAAATAAAACGTCTAGATCATTCACAAAATGATTAGTAGAATTGGTCTTTGTTAAAAACGAAAAAGATTAGGGACTGTCGTCGTGTTAATCCTTATTTAGTTAAAAGGGTCACATTCCCTTTTAACTTTTAACTGTTGTAAAAATCCAGAATTTGGTCAATATTCTAATTACTATTTAACTATAATTCAGGTAAAATATTCTTATATTGTCTAACAGAAAAAAATTAATACGGTTATAGACAACATTTGATATATTTAATTTATTTATTTATTTATTTTTGCAGTGTGCGGGCCTCTCACTGTTGTGGCCTCTCCCGTTGCGGAGCACAGGCTCCAGACACGCAGGCTCAGCGGCCATGGCTCACGGGCCTAACTGCTCCGCGGCATGTGGGATCTTCCCGGACCGGGGCACGAACCCGTGTCCCCTGCATCGACAGGCAGTCCCTCAACCACTGCGCCACCAGGGAAGCCCTGATATATTTTACTCAAAACATATAAAATATACAAACAAGTTCTACAAATAATACCAGCAATAAGAAATACTTTTCATTTCCCTTTCAATAAAAAGTAATTGTCTAATGCAAAGCTAATATACTGGACAAGAGACGGGCATAAAGCATGCCGTTATCTTAATACGGCATCAGAGTTGAAAAGTCTGATTGCCTGCAGGTCTATAGGCTTTTCTTATTACATTAAACAAACACCACAAAGACTATTTCACATGCTAGTTTTCCTGTCCTGGAACTGATACTGTATGTGTGTCTTTTTCTCCCACTTCCTGTCTCCAAGCTTCTTCCTTATATATTCCAACTTATGAACCCAGGCCCTGGGCAGTGAAAGCATGGAGTCCTAACCACTGGACCACCAGGGAACTCCCTACATACAGTTTTTAAACCAACTTATTTCAATTCTTAAAATCTACTTAAGAAGAAAGCTTGCTCTAAAATTCTGATTTTTTCAAACAGGTAAACTAAGCACAATTTAAGGCCACAGGGCTTACTGAAAGCCACAGAGACAAGAGACAATGAGATGTCACCCACTACAGTTATTTTCATGTAGTTTTTCTGTGCTTACTCCTACTACATTTATTTTAAGCGTTTCCAACTAAATGCCTATTTCTGTGATTAGAAAGAATGAAAGTCTATAGTTACTTGACATATTCTTCTTTAGACAAACCAAAAGGATTCAGAGGAACAAAAAGAAAAGGCTGACAAGACACCTCCAAAATTTTTAAGGGGGCAGAAGATGGGGTTGCCTTTGATAAAACTGTAAAGATGCACCTAGCCATAGACGCCCAGGTTAATTTAATTACATGTTAACTCTTAATTAGACATATGTAGATTTTGTTTTGGATTAGCCACAGCCAATGTTTAATCCAAACTGGCTCTATTTTTGGGACTCCATACAACCAGCTATTTTATTTCATAAATTTGGTGCAAAAAATAAGCAATATATGTTAAACAAATAGATGGCTGAATATAAACTCAAAAGTTAACTTTAGGACTTCCCAGACGATCCAGTGGTTAAGACTCCGCACTTCCAATGTAGTGGGCGCAGGTTCGATATCCCTGGTCGGGGAGCTAAGATGCCACATAACTCACAGCAGGGCCCCCCCCCCTCCAAAAAAAAGTTAACTTTATCTAAACTGAAAGAAGATTTAGGGAAGTAATCTACTGAGGGGGAAGGGATAAAATAAGAAAAGGTTTTGGATTATCCAAATCTCAACTCCCTCCCATTACTTTTTCATCCATTTCCCCTCATTCATTCTGTAAACCTTTACAGGATATAGAATCAAGGGCTAACTGCAGCTCCAAAGGAGCCAGGACCCCTTTTCAGCAATCTGGTGAAGTCTATGGACTCCTTTTCAGAATAATGTTTCTAAATGCATAAAATAAAATAAATAGGAATTAAATGGAAACAAATTATACTGACAGTTATTAAAATGTTTTAAATTTTTGTGATATAGTAATGTCTTTATTAACATTAAATAACAATACCTAACACTGAGTTTAATAACTATTTCCCAGTCATGATTAATATAAGCCCAATTTTGAGATCTCTGCAACTATAATAATCATAAATTACCTGTGTATTTATACTGAGAACAAAGTCAGTCATACTGCTAATCTACTTTCATATAATGGGAGGCAATGCTTAATTCACTTTCAGGTTAGTGAAAAGATGTAATTTTTTCCCCCGCATCTAAATTCAGGGACCAAAAAAATAATAATAATAAAATTTAAAAAGGGAATTCCATGGCAGTCCAGTGGTTAGGACTCCGCACTCTCACTGCTGAGGGTCTGCGTTCAATACCTGGTCAGGGAACTAAGATCCCACCACAAGCTGCGCAGCACAGACGGAAAAAAAAAAGGTTCAGGGACCCTGAGCCAGCCTAATCATCTTTGGCTGTGATCAAAGTAAACAACGGAGGGCTTCCCTGGTGGCGCAGTGGTTGAGAGTCCGCCTGCCGATGCAGGGGACACGGGTTTGTGCCCTGGTCCGGGAAGATCCCACATGCCGCGGAGCGGCTGGGCCCGTGAGCCATGGCCGCTGAGCCAGCGCTCCTCAACAGGAGAGGCCACAACAGAGAGAGGCCCGCGTACCGCAAAAAAAAAAAAAAAAAAAAAAAAGTAAACAATGGAGAAACAAATCTCAATTAAAATTACTTTAAGATAGTAGGAAAGGATATTATGAACTAATTTAATTTCAATAAATTCTTCAACTCCTGTAGCCTGAATTAAAACAAATTCTTAACAACATGATAGAAAAAAAGAACTGATAGGGAACTACAGAAATAAAATACGTTCAACTTCAATCAAGGACTTAAAATAAATGCTTCTGTGGAATTTATGTATTTAAATTTTTATGTTGAAAAGCAAAGGGACTCCCTAAATGACCAAGGCAGAGAAAGAAAACAGACATACAGCAGCACAGGGCTGCACACAGGAAAGTGTGTAACATTAAGCCCCCCTCCTCCCCCGAACTTCTCACCAGCTAAATACTGTGAATAGTCTGGCAGAAACATTAAGTGTATCATTTATAAGGACTTCACAACTAGACTCTCATCAATCCCACATTTAGTCATTTGAAATGCACTGCTAGGAATCTGTTCACCAAAGCTGTAACAATTAAGGGGGATGGAGGATGATTAATTTCCCAGTCATACAGACAGAATAGAAACTTGTTTTTATAGATAAAACAAGCTATATTTTGTCTACTATTACATGTTGCTTTTAAACATTTTTAAGGACTTGGAATGTCACCATTTCACAATCAAGTTTTAGAGATTACAAAAAAGAACTTAGTTCTTCCAAAGGGCATTAAACATTCTGAGTTGACATAACACCTCAAAATAGTACATTCTAAAATCAATATAATTATAGAGGAACAGAGGACATCTGATGAAAGGGGGGATGAACCCAGGGATAATGGATATACTCTGAACACCAAAGGATTTTATTTCTCTGTACTTGCTTCAATCACAATATAATGACCAAATCTTTTAACTATTTACATCAATTTTGCTTTTACCTTCCTATTAGCTAAGAATTGTATCTAAGTATTTCAACTATTTGAACACATACTCAGAGAAGGGCAATAAAAACACTTGGTTGGCTCTGCAATGTGCACAAAGGAAGACCTGGCCCTGTTCTTACAGGATGACACCAAAAGGCCCATCATTTGGTCATATCTTCAAAAAAAATTGATGCTGTTTTTCATAAATCAACATAATCTGATTCTTAATACAATGTCCCTTCCGCTCTTCCCAAGTTAGGCACTCTCATTGTCCAAGTTTGTCTTCTCCGAAATACTGGAAGAGTCTCCTAACTGGAATCTCTGTCTTTCCTATTCTAAGTCCCCAGATGCCTTCCTAAAGCAGATCTCAACAAGATATTTCCCTTCTCAATCCTTCAACGGCTCATCTCTGCATAAAGAAAAAAACCCAAAAACATTAGCGTGGTTAAGTCATACTAAATTATTTGCTGTTCTCAAAACATTCTTCCACCCACTCGTATCTCTTCAAGTTGTTCCTTCTGCTCACAATGTTCCCTGTCTAGCCTAAAATTCGTCTCTTCTTGTTGAAGAGAAGAATACATATCCTTCACAGCCCTAAATCATAAAAACTGCCAGCCCTAAGTATGGATCAGGCAGCTGACAGAAGAGAAAATATCCTCTACGGTTGTAATTTAGTCCCCATGTAGATTTTCCAAGCTCATCCTGCCTTTGTGGCAGTTATCTTTCTAAATGTAAATATTCAGAAGCATATAACTGTTTCTTTTGATTATGTAAACAGGGAATTATCTCCATCAAATTCATCAGATCACCTCTGGGTTCAAGCTTCTGAGCCCACAATGCCAAGGGCCAGATCTCAAACCACTGTAACTCCCACCAAAGTACAATGCCATCCTGAAAGCCGTGAATTATGTTTCACCTCTAACTTCTATACTTCCACAGTTGGTTGACTTCTCAAAAAGGTTTGATCCAGTGGAATGCAGTGACATTCCTTTAATGAGGTAGGTTTGGGGAAAATGACTAAAAACTTGAGTAACTTAGACAATTCTACGTAGAAGAAAGTGAATCATGACAAGATTTTATAATCAGTTTATAGAATTCAAATGAATACTGTCAATCATTTAACTCAATAATATACCAAATGAAATCAAAAGTTAAGGGTTTTACCCATGTCACAGAGCTGCAAAGCTGAAGCCAGAAACTAACTCTCCTGACTTCCTAAACTAAGTGCTTGTTTCATTATAATATGCTACATCTTCTAGAATGTTTGAATTATATCTAGATAGAGATATAAAATGTTTCCATTTATTATTTTGAATTTGAAAATTTAGGAGGCCTAAAAGGAGCCATTTATCAATTCCATGATCATTTACTTTCCTTAAATTAATTCTAAACAGGCAATACTAAAGGAAAAATAATCTGGGCATTTTTAATCAGGTTGAAGAATCTGTATCTTGCAAATTTAAAACACACACCACCTGGGACTTCCCTGGTGATCCAGTGGTTAAGAATCGGCCTTGCAATGCAGGGGATGATGGTTGGATCCCTGGTCGGGGAACTAGGATCCCACATGCCTCAGGGCAACTAAGCCCTCACATGCCCCAGCTACTGAGCCTGCGCGCTCTGGAGTCCTCGCAACACAACTAGAGAGAAGCCAGCACGCCGCAACGAAAGATCCCACGTGCCGAAACTATGACCCGACGCAGACAAAAAATAATAAATAAATAAATAATATACACACCACCTAAATTTAAAACTAGAATATCTGAGATTAACAGACTGAATAACAATCACTAGAAATGGGAAATACTCAAAAGACTATCAACATGTGAAGTACTGAATAGCAGTAATAATTATAGCTAGCAGTTATTAAAGGTTGTATTTATTTAACATATATGGGTATCAAGCTAAGCACTTTACATATTTCTTCATTTTAATATTCAAAATAACTTTATGAAGCATGTTTCTTATAAAAGATGAGAAAGCTGAGTCCTAGAGAGCTTAAGTAACTTGTCCAAAGATTGTAAAAGTAGTATACTGTCTACCTTGATCTATTATTTTTCAAAACCCATATACCTAACTTCTAAGCTGTTTCTTGTTAAGATTATTTTCAATTTATTATTTTCATCTTTGGAATAAAACTCCTTTGTAAAAAAAATTCCCAACTAATGAAATGAGCTTACTCAGCCTTAGTGAACAGCAAAGTTACAACCTGAATTTAAAGAAAGCTTTCCTACTTGAGCTTATAAATTGACTACCATCTTGATGTTAAAATTAGTTAAAATATACATAAGTTAATTTATACATTGATAATAAGTATGTCAACAATATATTTCACCAATACATCTTTACCCAAACAGCGCTTTTACAAATTTTCAACCAAATAATAGAAATAGTATTATATACCTAAGAAATTAAGAACTTTTAAAAGTTCATTACGTGGCACAAGATTTGTTTCATACAAGTAACGTTACTACTTTTCTTCCTTTTTGGCAATTTTAATGTTGAGCAACTGGAGAATGAAACAGTATTTGCAAATCATCATTTAGCTTTAAGTACTTGGGAGAATGGTTAATTCAATGGCCACAATGCTAATCAAAGTTTCTTCATTCATTATATACATGATCCAAGATTACTTTCTTTTAAAAATATTACTATACTAAAAATCAGTACCACTGAAAGTAGCAAATTTGTAACAATTTATTCAACAGCTCATCTGTTACAACAAAAGGCTGTTAACCTACCTGTCACTGCTGGTACTACTGCTGCTGCTGATTGAATCACTACTGGAGGATCTACTCCTAGAGCCGCTGCCGCTAGGGGACCTTGCGGGTCTAGACGCTTGGCTAGCCAGCCTCTGAGGAGACTGATTTCTAGACTGGGATGAATGTGGTGAGCGACTCCTGCTGTGCTGGTAATTCCGCTCTGGCCTTCTGCCTCGTACCTCCCGGGTAATATCATCCCTGTAGATATCCCTGTGTACCACACTGGGCAGTGTAAACTGCTCCCGAGCCCTAGGTTCGTATCGGGGATCATGAGCATCAAAACGGTTTGGACTTCGACTCCGAGAAGTATAATAGAGCCCATGTTGTAAAGTCCGCTCGCGAGGATCTCTATAGTAATCCTGATCGTAATGTCTTGTCCGATCAAATCCTCCCGTCCCCCGTTCATGGTGTCCATAGGCACTATGTTCATAAGCACGCTCCCTGTTATCTGAAGCCCTGCATTTAGGAGGGGGGGAAAAATATTTAATCAATCAGAAAGGGGAAAGCAAAACTAAAAGCAAGTCATGCAAACATTCACTTGAGCATTGTCTTTGTCTTTGCAACTGGTCATTTTCTAAACAGCATTAACCTACTTAGTAAGCAAACACTAATAGCTTAACATTTTACTTGACTCCAAAACTTATTTTCACAGCTGAGAAATCACTGTTGTAACTGTATATTGGACTTTCATGACTAGTGTTCTGCAAGTCAGTTGTTCTTTTTATTAGGGATTTTCTGGCTTATAAACAGAAATATACATATGCCATCTCCTTTTTATTTTAAATTTAATGGAACAAGAAGAGACTTTCATTTTAATATGAAAGTTTTCTATACTTTCATCTGATTAAAATATATACCAAACTTTATTTACTTTGCAAGTGTATTTCAGGCAAAATTTCCATGATAGATTTCTCACACAGACATGAAAGCCCCATTGCAATGCATGCCCATGTCCCAGAAATAGGAGGGCATTTTCAAAGAAGTACAGAAAAAAATGTTAAGTGTAACTTTTTCTTATTAACTTTCAACTTCTTGGGTAATTATAAAAATTACTAAATTATGTAAATTGTTGTGCCCAAACAATCACATTTAATAAAAAAATGGAATTTTAAAAAGAAAATCAAACCAAAAAACCACTTGGGATATAAAAATATTGGGCTGCCACATGCTATTCTATGATGAACTTAACTAATTAAAGAATAATGGTTATTTTATCTTCTTGTGCTATCAAATTCCACATAATTTTTAAAATGCCTATTCCATGATTCAATGTGTTAATGTATTACTTAATGGTTACAGGAAATATATTCTCTTAGGGTTCAGCTATATTCAAATTGCCTCTGATGAAATAAGTCAACTTGGGAAACCGTTAAGATACGCTAAAAACTGCTATTAGCAATGGTTTAACTTTAAAAAATCTTCCTGTAGGGCATGAATACTTGTCAATCGAAGAGTACAAAAACTGTTGCATGTACAATTACACACATGCAATTACGTATTAATATTAAAAACCGATTCCAATCCTACAAAGAAATCTTAAGTTCTCTACTTAAGAGAGTTCCTAAAAGACAATTTCACTTGAATCTCAAACATGAGGTTGAGTCTCTTCTCAACCTCACCTTTGGGTCTATCTTCTATCAAAAGTGATTAAGGAATTATGAAAGACATAGAAGAATTAGAATCTCTCCAATAAGGAATATGTGGCAAAATCTTACAACTAATACTATGTCCCCAATACGTGCTTAGATTCCAAATCTCTCCACTAACCTTCATTTTCACCCACCATTTCACTTAGCAACCATACCTTCTCCTAGGCTGTTTTTTCTTTTTACTGCTATTATTAAAAGCAACTGGCATGGCAAAAATTCAGTATTATCTTTCCTACTTAAATATATTAAATGACTTTCTCCTTTTTTATTCACTATTTCTGGAATTTGAATAGATATTTCAACTTCTAACAAACAAGAGGTGTTCCTTTGAGACAAGAGAAAATTTCATAAATAATTCCATTAGTACCCTATCAAATGTTAATCAGTAAGAGCTGTTATTAATGATATAACAGAAGCAACAGGCAATAGTTCTAGGAGAATTACTGCTACAGCTGATATTTTATAAATATGCAAAGTTCTTAACCATTAGGAAGATATAGAAGGCAGGCACAAGAGCTAGCAGAGCTGAAATCTAATAGCTATTCTTTGATTCATCTATTAGTACTAAATGATTCTAGAGTTAGTGGGAAAAAAAGAAAGTTTGACTTGGGTTAGGAGAGGGGCTAATATACACAGGTCAGGACATACCAACCTTTTCCAAGTGTGGAAACACGACCTATAATCCCAATTAAATCTAGGGAGAGAATTGTGAACATAACTTCCCCAATTTTGGCCCCTCTTATGGGGGTAATCCACCTTCTTAATGGGTAAGGGTGTCAAATGATATTTAGATGAACCACAAGGAAAAAAAAAATCTTAATGACCAGACAAAATAATTCCACTGGAAGCAAGCAGTCCCAGACAAACTGTAACTCTCAAACCCCCAGACTTCTTTCTTGAGATAGCAGAAAATTATAAATTGATCCACATTCACAAAAATGTCCAGCCCTAAGTATGAATCAGGCAGCTGACAGAAGAGGAAATATCCTCTACAATTCCACCAAATGAGGAAGGCACAGTTGCTCGCCAACAGTTCACCTTTGTAGCCATCCAGCACAGTCAATTTTGATTGCTGTATCCACAACTGATCGTCACCATATGTTCAAAGCTAAAGTACCTTTAATTGGACAGCAACTTGCTTAAGAAACAAGATAGTAATCCTCTTCTCCTGGGCTAATGGAATCTTGACTGCACGACATCCCATACATTCCAGCAAACAGAAAAGAATGGCTATATTCCAGGATTTAGGAACGTCCATCATCTCAATTTTTCCCCATTCCATCAAGGAGTATAATTCCAACATGGAAACTGTGTAGATCCAAAATGGAAAAATGAAGCACTGCCTTCACTCTTCTTCATCCAAGTACACATTTCCAGGTTAAAGTATTGTTTGTAGAATCCAAGAGGTTGAATCATATGGTCTGCTAGGTTTTTTGGTGACAATCCAATTCGTTTGTACACTTTGTGTAGTGAAAACTGAGAAGCAGATATCAAATTCTAAAAGAATCTGTAGGCTCTAATATTCCAGAAATATTCCATATAGTACAACCACAAAATCTGTAGCCAAGTAGCTCCATCAGGTAGAAGGAATATATCCAAGGAAAGACTTAACATTATCCAAGAGAAGGAATAATTAATTCTAGAAGACAGGTAACTCCAAAAATGATGCTGCAATATAAAATCTTCCACCACTTTATATCTCAGGAGTAGATATCCAACCAGCTGCAGGAAATATCCTCTATGATTCCATAAGATACCAGCCACTGGGATAGAAATCACTTCCGTTTCCAACCCAAAATAGGAAACATTGAGAATGCCCAAAACTTTAAATCCATCTGGGGCCCCTAAATACGAGTTTCTGTTTCACCATATCAAATACAAAATACCTGCCTACAGAAACCTTGGAACTTACCCATCAAGTCTCCGCTCATAACGTCCTTCTCGTGCATGAAGTGATGGTGGGGGGCCATAAGCAGGCCCTCCACCACCTCCTCTGAACCCAGAAACCTCTCTACTACGAGATGCTATGGAAACTGTATCATCCAATCCCCGAGCAGCGCTCGGAATGGTGCCTGGTTCATTATAATCCGTGCGTAGGTCTCTATCTCCCATTTTGTTGACTGAGTTGTGAGCCTTCTGTGCACTTTTGATGTCCACAAAATCCACAAAGGCAGCCACTCCTCCTTCAGAACCCCTCTTGGGGAGAATTTTGACACTTTCCACACGGCCATATCTGAAAAAAAATAAAGTCAACGTTATTGTTGCATAGTAATAATTTTCCAAAAATAGTTTTAAAAACTGTTTGTTATTTTTAAACAATTTACATTATGCATGTATGGGGGAGGGGTTGCGAGTTAATTTAAAATGGCTTTTAAACTCACATTTTTCTTTTTTGAGGCAAATATTTACAAACATTTTTACCACATTATTTTATTGCTCTAACTTTTTAAATATAGTATTTACTATAAACTGCCTTTTACCTTCCTGGAACACTTAGCTGAAATGACTCTCAGAAGTTTTTAGGCATTTTTACATTCTAAAAAAGGATATTATACCTAAGATAATCAAAGTAACTTACCAATCTTAAGAGATTTTCATTAAAGTAAAAACTGTAGCTAAAAATGGCTATTTTACAGATCTCATTTTAATTTAATTCATTAAGTGAAAATGATCTTAGTGAAAAAATGAGATGACTTCAAACACTCCTTACTGGAAGGCAAAATAAATTCAAATATTTTGTGCATTTGCAAGTGTGTCTAGTTTTTAATGTAATCTTTTGCCATTTAGTTCTCTTTTCCAGGGGATTAAAAGAAAAAGTGTTAAAATTTATAATTTATGTATAATTGTTATTTATATAAATTAATAAATCAGAAAATCTTTTGACAGACTCTTATGTATACTTATAATTTGGCATTTTAGAAAGAAGGGCACAGCACTTTTAAATATAGCACTCTTACATGCTGACAATCCAAGATCATAATTTTTTTCTTTTTTTTTAAAATTTATGGCTGCATTGGGTCTTCGCTGTTGTGCACAGCCTTTCTCTAGTTGTGGTGAATGGAGGCTACTATTTGCTGCAGTGCATGGGCTTCTCATTGTAGTGGCTTCTCTTGCTCTGGAGCATAAGCTCTAGGCACACAGGCTTCAGTAGTTGTGGCACACAGGCTCAGTAGTTGTGGCACACGGGCTTAGTTGCTCCGCGGCATGTGGGATCTTCCCGGACCAGGGCTCGAACCCGTGCCCCCTGCATGGGCAGGCGGATTCTTAACCACTGTGCCACCAGGGAAGTCCCCAATATCATAATTTTACACTTCCCCTGAAGAAGCTGACAACATTATCAGAAAGCCGAACTTTCCTTTTACATCCTCCAGTATGATTTAAGTTATTACCTCTCAGAAGGGAAACATAATCCTAAAATGCAGTTTCATCATGCCACTGAACTAGATGTAATGAAATTACTTGGCGTAAATTAACTGATGAAAGGATCTCTTAAATTCGGGGGAAAAATAGAAACTGAAATAGTTCTTTCCATACAAACATTAAAAAAAATACTTTCCAATGTATCTGACAAAGGACTTGTATCTAGAATATAAGAAATCTTACAACTCAACCCATTTTTTAAAAATAGGGAAGATGGGCTTCCCTGGTGGCTCAGTGGTTAATAATCTGCCGGCCAATGCAGGGGGCACGGGTTCGAGCCCTGATCTGGGAAGATCCCACATGCCTCGGAGCGGCAGCTGCTGAGTCTGCGCTCTGGAACGTGTGAGCCACAAGTACTGAGACCCACGTGCCTAGAGCCCGTGCTCCGTGACAGGAGAATCAACCGCAATAAGAAGCCTGTGCACCGCAGCAAAGAGTGGCCCGCGCTCGCCACAGCTGAAGAAAGCCCACACGCAGCAGCGAGGACCCAACATAGATAGATAGATAGATAGATAGATAGATAGATAGATAGATAGGTAGATAGATAGATTTGTAAAAAAAATAAAAATAAAAAATAGGGAAAACACTTCACCAAAGAAGAAATACAGGTGGCAGATAAGCACAGAAAGAGATGCTCAAAATCAGTAGGCATAGGGAAATACAAATCAAAACCACAATAAAATACCACTTCACACCCACTAGGATTGCTATTAGAAAAGAGAACAGAACAGAACAAAACACGTATTGGCAAGGATATGGAGAAATTTGAAACTTCTGCATAGCTGGTGGAACTGTAAAATGGCGCAGCCACTGTGGAAAGTGGCATTTTTCTCCAAAAGTTAAGCACAGAATTACCATATGACCCAGCAATTCCATTCCTAGGTATATACCCAAGAGAACTGAAAACTGGGGCTCAAAAAGATACATTACACGAATGTTCACTGCATCATTATTCACAAAAACCAAAAGATGGAAACAACCCGACTGTCCATCAATGGATGAATGGATAAACAAAATGTGGCATATACAAACAATGGAATATTATACTAAAACATAAAAAGAAATGAAGTTTCGATACACACTACAACATGGATAAACCTTGAAAACATCATACTAAATGAAATAAGCCAGACACAAAAGGACAATTAGTTTATGATTCCACTTACATGAAGAATCTGGAATAGACAAATTCATGGAGACAGAAAGTAGAACAGAAGTTAACAGGGACTGGGGAGACACAGAGTTTTTGTGTGGGATGAAAAAAATTCTAGAAATAGATAGTGCCGATGGTTACATAACATTGTGAATGCACTTTTTTTTTGGCCACGCCAAGCAGCTTGTAGGATCTTAGTTCCCCGACCAGGGATCAAACCTGGGCCCCGGCAGTGAAAGCGCCGAGTTCTAACCGCTGGACTGCCAGAGAATTCCCTGTGAATGCACTTAATACCACTGAATTGTACACTTAAAAATGGTTAAGATAATAAATTTTGTATATTTTAACACACACACACAACTTATCACTAAGCCCAAGACTACATAGGTTTTTCTATTAGAAAGAAGAAAAAAAGAGGGAAGCATCAGCCAATTCCCCATCAAAAAAGTCAGTTAGCCGAAGTGTAAACAGGGAAAACAAATATTTAAGCTTAAATTCTTAATAACAAAGAGCTAAATGCAATACTGAAAAGAAGAACCAAATACTTAATGCATAGATTATGCATGCAGAAGAAAGTCAAATGGCCCTCCGTCTTCAAAAGGGTGGGCTCACGGTTCCCATAATTTTTACATAAGGAGAGTACACTCTGGAAACAAAATACGAATTTATCTCCAAATTTAACATAAGAGAACTTTATCAGGTATTACATTACTCTTCTATACTAAAAAAAAAAACCTGTTAACTCTTCACAGCCATGAGAACTCAGCTGGTAAATGTAAATGTGATGTCCTGATTTTATCTACTCTTTCCAAAACAACACAGTTCCTATAGTATTCAAGTATTCCTTAAGTATTCAAACGAAACATTTACTGACATCTACTAATTAAAAAAGAAAAAAGAGCAAAAATAATAAAACCACAGTTAAATAGTATTTCTTTTTTTTAAACATAGAGCCTTAGTTACAGGTTTTCAGAGAACCTATGGAATAGTCTCCAGTAATATGCACAAAATATTTTCTTAAATTACATAGTCAAAGGTTGTAGTAATAAGTTAACTCATTTGTAATCTTTAAAGAATCAAGAAAACCTTTTTTTTTTAAAATAAGAACATAAAATTAAGAAAGTGTGCTTGATTGCTACAAGCTGCAGTATATAACAATCTAATGGGTTTGTCTTCAAAAACAATCAAAAAACAACATTAAATTGGTTTCTGTTTGGTCAAAAATATTCACCATCAAAAAATATTAAACTGATCAACATACACTATAATTCTTCTACGTTTTTAAGAGAGAATTTTAAAATAACCCAAAACAATGCCAGATTTGCTGAGATGTTTGGTCTTTCAACATGTGACTATTTATACAGTCAAATTTATAGTCCTTAGCATCTCCTTGAAGAATATAATTGCAGTGTATTAATGGCCTCACATTTTACATTTGAGAGCATCATGATATACTCTAATGTTTTTCCTCCACTATGAGAAAAGAGTAGGGTTCTAATCCTGAATCAATTATTTTTAATTTTATGGTTCTTAACAGGCACTGTTGTAGGCACTTGATGCATATCAGGGAATAAAACAAAGATCCCTAGTCTCATGGAATTGATTTATTTACAATTTTCAGCTCCTTGATATGTGAAGATTCCTCCTATTCTAAACTTTTCCTCAACTCTACAAGAAACTTACTTTGTTAATTTCCAAAGCAACACTAAATACATAAAGCTAAAGATCATTAGTATGCTAAAACCCAATGAATTCTCTCAATACCCTTTCTTTCTAAAAGTTACTACATTTATCTTTTATTAGCTGGTTTATCAATAAGAATGCAATTATTAATTTTAATCCTACCTTTTTTTGCAACTGACCCTACTAATAATAAGCAATAACAAAGAATAGCCACAATTCGTTTTCACACAAGTCCTCCTACTACAGAAAACAATCCTCCCCAAGTCATTCTTGAAACATTTACCTGTTATTCAGGATAGACTTACAGAATTGTAATGAGGAGAATATCTGCCTCTTTGAAGAGGCATGCAATTAACCTAAAACACCCATTCATCTAAAACCCAATACATCATTTTCCAAAGATTACATATTTTATCAAACTATCAATTCTTTGCGTATTGCCCACTTTTCCACCCTTCCACACCATCATGGCTAAGCTGTTCCTTATTCAAAAGAAAACGATCAATAAGTATGAATAGACAGAAAGCGAAAAGCAAATGAGCATGCTGTAAGGGATAAAAAGGCCTAAGAGATGAGTATTACAGTCTGGTTGGGTGACCTATAATAGTACAAACAATAAATGTTTATGTTTACTTATTATTATTATTTTTACCATATGCGGGCCTCTCACTGCCGTGGCCCCTCCCGCCGCGGAGCACAGGCTCCGGACGTGCAGGCTCAGCGGCCACGGCCCACGGGCCCAGCCGCTCCGCGGCATGTGGGATCTTCCCGGACCAGGGCACGAACCCGCGTCCCCTGCATCGCCAGGCGGACTCTCAACCACTGCGCCACCAGGGAAGCTCACTTATTTTTTATATTATGAAAATATTCAAAAGCATTCCTCTTCCAAACTCAGACAGTTGGGTCATAAATATACCCATTACAACCAGCAAATTATCTGCAATAATGCAGTAACATCAACACTTATTTATATAACCCTTTCATAGTAAAAAATTTTTATGAAGTAATTACTAATTTATAAATCAACCACTTGATCCTATATTTAAACCAAAAGACTGGTTTCCCCTCTGTGTTAGACCTTTATTTTATTTTCTATACCAGTGACTACAAATACTTCAAGAATGCCAAAAGGCAGAATTTCCTAGAAACTTAAATAATGCATCATAACAGCATTTAAATTGGAGCTGGACACATTTTTCCTACATAATCACAGATCAAATTTTTAAAATTTTTTATTGTGATAAAATATAACATAAAATTAGCTATTTTAACCATTTTTAAGTGTACAATCCCAATCTTTTCAAATTAATCACGGCTATTTCTTGTCATCAACATAGTAGAGGTAGACATTAAAGCTACCTCATTCACAATTACTGATATCACCCATACTTCAAACCATTAAATGTAGTAAGTAGCTCAGAATCATATACTCAGATGGCAAAACTCCTGCAATCTGGACATAACCAAGTAAGATAGTAATATTTTTAATATGTCATATGTCTCATTATATCAGTTAAAATAAGTTAAAATCCAAAAGAAGAACTTGGTTTAACAATTATCTAGAATGACAAAGATAAATTTAAATTGTTAGCATGACAATGATAAATTACAAGTTAACAGTTTTACTCTATCCAAAGACAATGATCAAAAATTGATATAAACCCAGAAAATAGAAAATATTTGCAAATTATTTATCTGATAGGAGCTCTTACAACTCAACAATGAAAAAAAAATAATGCAATTTAAAAATAGGCAAAGGATATAGACAATTTCTCTAAAAATATATACAAACAGCCAATAGCCAATAAACACACAAAAATTTGCTTAACGATATTAGACTTTAGGAAAATAAAAACCAAAACCACAATGAGATACCACTTCACACAAAATAGGATGGCTAGAATATTGATAAAAACGACAGACAATAACAAGTATAAGGAGAAATCTAAACCCTAATAAATTGCTGGTGAGATCGTAAAATGGTACAGCCACTTTGGAATTCAATTTGGCAGTTCCTCAAAATGTTAAACTTAGAATTACCGTATAAGCCAGCAATTCTACTCCTGGGTATGAACTGAAAAGAGAAGTCCACATAAAAACACATACAGGAATGTTCACAGTATCATTATTCATAATAGCCAAAAAAATGGAAACAAACCAATTGTTCAACTGCTGAGTGGAATTGTTAAAATGTGGTACATGTCCATACAATGGAATGTCATTTGGCAATAAAAAG
The DNA here is from genome assembly GCF_937001465.1 of Orcinus orca. Lineage (NCBI taxonomy): Eukaryota > Metazoa > Chordata > Mammalia > Artiodactyla > Delphinidae > Orcinus > Orcinus orca. The sequence continues at coordinate 200,641,277 of NC_064559.1, forward strand.
GAATGAAGTTCTTATACATGCTACAACATGGATGAACCTCGAGAACACTATAAGGGAAAGAAGCCAATCACATATTTTATGATTCCATATATATGTGAAAGGTCCAAAATAGGCAAATACACAGAAATAGAAAATAGATTAGTGGATTCCAGGAGCTGGGGAGAAGGAAGAATGGGGAATGACTGCTAATGGATATGGGGGTTTCATTCTGGAGTGATGGAAATGTTCTGAAATTAGTGGTGATGGCTGCATAACTCTGCAAATATACTAAAAACAACTGTACACTTTTCAAAGGAAAAATTTTATGCCATGCGAATTATATCTCGTTAAAACTATTATTAAAAGAAAAAAGACAAAAAATAGTACCTGTCACTGTCTTTTATATTTATTTATTTGGCTGCACTGGGTCTTAGTTGTGGCATGCGGGATCTTTAGTTGCAGCATGTGGATCTAGTTCCCTGACCAGGGACTGAACCTGGGGCCCCTGCACTGGGAGCACAGAGCCTTAGCCACTGGACCATCAGGGAAGTCCCTGTCACCGTCTTTTAATACAACAGATTTTACATATCCTTTAGTCACAAGTGTCTGCGTTATCTCAATACAAATCAACTGCCTGCCATGTTTCCTGTAAATGGGCACATTTAAGGAAGACATTTTCTATTTCAAGCATGCCTGCCTGGGAAGATAAGTAACCCATTAGATGACAGCCAAAACCTATCTTCACTTCATAGAGATACAGAATTCTTTCAGGAAATCTACTGTGAAATAAATTTATGTATAAAAGATTTTAAAATTATTCTTAAATAATTAATATATTTCCCTTTAATCACTTTATCTTTGGAGTAAGTACAAATGATTACTAAAGATGAAAAAAACAGACTCAGAATCCCTAAAGCCAGCAAAGCGCAGTCAAACACAGGACCCCTAGCCTCATTTTAGAAAAAGTTAAAATCCTAAAATGTTTCTCTACTTGGAGGAATGGGGGAGAGGTGGGAAAAGAAGGGCGGGGGGAGAATGATTTGTAATATTTTGCTGATTTGTGTTCTCTCTCTGCCAAAAATAAATAAATAAATAAATAAATAAATAAATAAATTAATAAATTAATAAATATATATATATATATATATTAGTTTGTTGTAGTCTGGGAAAGACTCTCAGCCTGAGATAAAATCCCTATGTCATAAAAGAAAAGACCATATAAATTAAACCGCATAAAAATTACAGCTCCTAAATAGCAAAATACAGTCAAAAAACAAATGGGGAAAAATACTTGCACATGAGAAATAAGTGATTTCCTAAATATAAAAATTCTTCCAAATCAAGGGAGACAGAGGTCCAAACAAAACACAGGCAAAATACCCAAATAGGAAAATTTTTTTTTTAATATTTATTTTATTTATTTGGTTGCGTCGTGTCTTAGTTGCAGCAGGCTGGCTCCTTAGTTGTGGCATGCGAACTCTTACTTGAGGCATGCATGTGGGATCTAGTTCCCGGACCAAGGATCGAACCCAGGCCCCCTGCATTGGGAGCACGGAGTCTTAACCACTGCGCTACCAGGGAAGTTCCAGGAAATTCTTTAAAAATACACCCATACACACAAAATGGTAAACAAAACAAACACACTCAAAAAAGCTGCTCAATTTCCACTCAAAATTTCAAAAATCCAAATTAAAAAAAAAATGCCATGCAACACAAAGACCTAAATTTTAATAATACCTAGATATTAGCTAGAGTCTAAGAAAATAGATACTTTCATAACACCGTCTGCAGGAGTATAAATTAGAGAAACCTCTTAGGAAGACAATTTGATAGACTGTTTAGTAAGCAACACTGCTTATAACAGTTAAAAAAAAAAAAAAGAAAGAAAGAAAAAAAAAAGAAGAAGAAAAAAAAAGGAACGCACCATTCCACTTTCTCTATGAATTTGACTGCTCCAGGAAGATAATGTAAGTAGACTCATACAATATTTGTCCTTTTGTAACAGCCTTATTTCACTTAGCATAAAGTCTTCAAGGTTCATCCATGTTGAAGCATGTGTCAGAATTTCCTCTCCTAACATAATACTGTAAATCAACAATACTTCAATTTTAAAAAGAAGAATTTCCTTCCTTTCTAAGGCTGAATAATACTCCGTGATACGTATTTTGTTGTCACACATTCTGTTTATCCTTCCATGGGTCATGAACACTTAGATTGCTTCTATCTTTTGGCTATTGTAAATGCTTCTATGAACATAATACATTACTTTTTTAAGATGAGAAACGATTTATTGACTCTAATTAGAAAAGGTTTAAGAAAACTTGAAGACTGAAGATAAGCTTAATTCAACCAACAAAACTATAGTCAGCTGTTTATCAAATCCATGGTTAGTGCCTAGATTCCTGTACATGAAAACTTGATGACTACAACTCTCGGGAAAAGGCAATGTTTTCAGTAAAGCTTTCAATGACAAAATTCTTCAGAACTATTAACGGCACCATTACTTCAGTGAAAAAAATACGTATATGCATTATTTTGCACCAATCTAATGGTGCAAAATAACTATTTACTAACTAAAATTAATTGTTAACAAAAAGAGAGTGCGCAACTGATATGTAAACCTCTGAAAGATTATCCAATTATAAGGAGAAAACAATCCCAAAGATTCTATGATCTTTAGACGTTACTGGCTACATAAAATAGGAAGCCTGAATCTTTTAGACAATCTTAGAAAGAATTCATAAGGTACTTCTTCAGAGAATAGGAGGGAGGAGTTTACACTCTAAAAGTCAAAATATATAGTGCAGGGGACTTCTCTGGCAGTCCAGCAGTTAAGACTCTACATTCCCAATGCAGAGGGCCTGAGTTCGATCCCTGGTCAGGGAACTAGATCCCGCATGCCGCAACTAAAAGATCCCACATGCCGCAACTAAAGATCCCACACGCCGCAAAATCCCACGTGCCATAAGACCAGGTGTAGCCAAATAAATAAATATTAAAATATATATATATATATATATATATATATACACACACACACACACACAATGCAGGAATACAGACAATGATGGTGGCCACTAAGTTAACTTTTGGACATTTCTTCTCACAATAATTAATGAACAACTTCATAAATGTGTCTGATTTACATAGTACTGAGAAAAGCTCAAGTACAATTGTAAAGAGAATGCAAATGACCATGATTAACCATTTCTTAAAGTAATGGCAGTAAATAAAACAGTTAGATGAAGAAAAAAAGGAGCAAGGCAAGTTGATCAAAAGGGGAAGGCTGGAGAAAACAAAGTTGAAGTAGCAGAAGCCAAGAAACTAACAAAAATCCACATCAAGAGTCCGGGGTGTAAATACAAAGGACTCTTTGAAAATGTGCTTCCTACCTGGCTTAATAGGACTATTACAGTACAACTGCTGAGAAGGAAATTAACTTCTAACCTATGGCTTACTTCTTAGTAAAATAACAGTTTAAAAAAAGACTTTCAGAAATTTATAAATTCCCTCTAATATTTCACTTGATTAGACTTCTATCCTTATTTCACAATATATGGTTACTTAGAACAGAATCAGGACAAATGTGATCTTTTTGTAATATACATAAATTCCATATTCTTTTTATCACCACTGCATTTCTGTAAATCTTTAAAGACTACCAATACTTCCAGATTAAGGAAATGGGTCTTCTTTATCACTCTTTAATCTTAAAAGGTCTTTGGGTTTTTCTACTCACTTCCAATGGTTTATAAACGTTTAAATAATCATGCTTCCCAATAAAAACTCTGCATGAAATTAAGCCTATTAAATTAAGAAATAAGTCACCAGTCTCTATGCCAATCATTCTTGAAACCTGTTAAATATGCAAACTTCTCCAGTCAACACTTTAGTCATTAATTATAATCTCTAGAACTAAAAAGCTTTTCTTTACAAGCAAAACCTTTATACAAATTTCCAATAAGATCAACACAAAGGAAATCAAATGTCATAACCTTGTGAGACCCCAAGCTGTGACTAAAGTTCCCTTTATACATCTACTTTTAGAGCGGCACAGCAAACTTGCTGAAAAGGAATAATATGTGTCAAAAACCACCGTGGAAAGGGCTACTTCATAAAAAAAAAAAACACAGAAAGGTATAAGTGACAAGAAAAACTACAGTATATCATTATACACCTTAGATTAGTATAACAAAGCACAGACACCATTTTTTTAAATTAACTGCAATATAATTTAAAACTATTTGAAACGTTACAAATCCCACTTAAGTCTGAACCCAAGAAAGCCTATTTTTGATTGATGAGCATAGCTGGTTAGGAGATGATTTATCTGAAAGGAACTGGTACACCAATGTTTTGTATGACGGCTACACAGTATTTCTAGATATTAAGCTCTTTTATAATCCAACTAATCATCAAAATATACTTTTTAAAAATCTTCACAGCATTCCAGTGACCTTTATACACTATGGAGAATGGCTAGAATAAGATTTTCTTTTCTTTTTTTTTGCATGAGAGAGCTTTTAATATTATACTTATTCATCTCTCACTTTAGATTTTCAGTTATCAATGGAAACACCATTTGTATCAAAAGCTGACACAGGAGAGTCACGTATAGATTTTCACTGACCCCATAGAGATGTTACATGTCCCATTTTACACCTTGTTTTGTCATTTAATATTTTTCCATGCCAATAAAGACCCTTTGCCAGTTCTAACACGGTGTGCCCTAGAACAAGATTTTCTAAACTAAAAAGACCTTAGAAATCTTTTTTTTTTTTTTTTTTGGCTGCATTGGGTCTTTGTTGCTGTGCGCGGGTTTTCTCTAGTTGCAGTGAGCGGAAGCTACTCTTCATTGCGGTGCTCGGGCTTCTCATTGCGGTGGCTTCTCTTGTTGCGAAGCTCTAGGCACATGGGTTTCAGTAGCTGCAGCACGGGGGCTCAGCAGTTGCAGCACGTGGGCCCTAGAGTACAGGCTCAGTAGTTGTGGTGCACGAGCTTAGTTGCTCTGCGGCATGTGGGATCTTCCCAGACCAGGTATCAAACCCGTGTCCCCTGCACAGGCAGGCGGATTCTTAACCGCTGCACCACCAGGGAAGTCCCCTTATAAATCTTATAATCCGACCCATTCAATTCATGGGAGAAAATAAATGTACCTACTTTATATAATAAATGTGTTACTGGGAACTTCCCTGGTAGTCCAGTGGGTAAAACTCCGCGCTCCCAATGCAGGGACCCCATGTTCAATCCCTCATCAGGGAACTAGATTCCACATGCATGCCACAACTAAAGAGTTTGCATGCTGCAACTAAGAGTCCACATGCTGCAAAAAAGATCCCACGTGCCACAACGAAGATCCCGAGTGCAACAATGAAGATCCAGCACAGCCAAAATAAATATTTAAATAAATAAACAAATAAATGTTTTACTGAAGAGTTAAGGTGTCTTATTTTGTTTTTGGTTTTTGTTTTTTTGGCCGCGCCGCACAACTTGCAGGATCTTAGCTCCCCGACCAGGGAGTGAACCTGGGCCTTAGGAAGTGAGAGCACAGAGTCCCAACCACTGGACTGCCAGGGAATTCCCTTTTTTATATACAGCATCACATACTAACTGAATTTTAGATACTCTCTATAAATTGAGATTTTTGCAAATCTTGTTTTCTTTGATTAAGGCTGAACCCCCTCACATAAGAGAAATTAATATCTATTATGGCATTTAATTCTAACATTGGATGTGCTTGAAATTCATTTCATTGAAAGAATTCAAGCTGACTAAAAGGAACAACCTTAAAAAATCTAAGGATTCCATGATTTCTACGATAAAACTGAGGCGGGGTGGGGGTGGGGGGCCGGTGGATGAAAAAAACAGAAAAAAATTCCCACAAGAAAAACAGCAGTTCTAATCCTATAAGTTTACAATGAGGAAAAAGAGGAGGGGAAAAATAAAGCTATTCACAGGACACTATCTTTGTTTTGTTTACTAGTCTTAAAGTTTTTCAGTGATTCTTAACTTTTTAACCTCAACCTTTTTATGTCAAAGCTAAAGTTAAGTACTTAAATATACTGCTAGCATTCTATTCTTAACATAATGGTTTGCCTAAACCAATATTTCTTACACTTTTTTCCACGGACTGCTTTGACAGCCAGTGAAACCTATAAACCCTTTCTTGGACTATTATTAAATTAATCAAGTAAAATGCACGAATTACAAAGAAACCAATTATATTGAAATACAATTATCAACTTTTGAACATGCAAGAAATACAGAGGACAAAAGGTGATGTTAATGTACACCACAGGACAGGCATGTAATCAGCAAAACACACACTGAGAAACTCTACAACTTGGTTTCCAACAAATTAAGTTGTAAGCAGAGAGAGAGATTAAAACCTATGGATTAAAAAAGGTTGAAACAGTCCCATGTCCATCAGTAAGTAAATAAACTGTGGTATCCTGACTGTGGTGGTGGTGATTACAAGGATGCCTACATTTCTCAAAATTCAACAAACTCAACACTTGAAATAGGTACATTTTACTGTATGCAAATTATACCTCAATAAAATTTTTAAAATATATCTTATGTACCTTATTTAGAGACTGAGTGAAAAAAAAAAGATTCTTAAAACAATTACAAATTCAAGTACTGGCTGGATATTTGAAAATACTGACTGGGTATTTGAAATAAGGATATACCACAGTATTGCTGAACATCTTTAAACAGTTCTTATCTTCTAGAGAGAAACACTGAAATACTTGTGGATTAAATAAGATGTCTGGGATCTACTTCAAAATAATACCAACTATACACATTGTAGGGCTTGTGCAAAGGAATAAGATTTTGATTCATTAAGGAACTCTTTGGACAGGGGTGAAGAGTAGTGTAGAGGGAGCAGAAAAAAAAAAGGTGATGCAGCCACTATGGAAAGCAGTATGGAGGTGCCTCAAAAAGTTAAAAATAGAATTACCATATGACACAGCAATTCCACTTCTGGGTATATAACCAAGGAAACGGAAAACACCAATTTGAAAAGATATGCATCTCCATGTTCATTGCAGCATTTTATTTACCACAGCCAAGATACAGAAACAACCTGTGTCCAGGGATTGATGGATGGATAAAGAACATGTGGCATATGTGGAGTGCGCACATGTGCGCGCGCACACACACACACACACACACGGACGCACATACAATGGAATACTATTCAGCCGTAAAAAAGAAGGAAATCTTGCCATTTGCAACAACATGGATAAACCTTGAGGGCATTATTCTAAGTGAAATAAGTTAGAGAAAGACAAATACCATAAGATCTCACTTATATGTGGAATCTAAAAAAAAGTCATTGATACAGAAAACAGATTGGTGGTTGGGGGTTGGGGTGACGGGTGGAATGAAAGGGCTCAAAAGATAAAAACTTCCAATTATAAAATGAATAAGTCATGGGGATATAATGTACAGCACAGTGACTACAGTTAATATTGTATTGCATATGTGAAAGTTCCTAAGAGAGTAAATCTTGAAAGTACTTTAAGAGAGTAAATCTTGAAAGTACTTATCACAAGAAAAAAAACGTTTTTTGTAACTATGTATGGTGAGGAATGTTAACTAAGACTCACTGTGGTGATCATTTTGCAATATATACAAATATCAGATCATTATGTTGTACACCTGAAACCAATATAATGTTATATGACAGTTATACTTCAGTTAAGAATTAAATTAATTAAAACTTATTAATTTAAAATTAGTATTAAAAATTTTAAGTTAAACAAAAAAAGAAATAAGGTTGAGGTCAATAAGCCTGGGGGGAAGTGGGGCGAGGGCAAGATTTTGCTGAGATACCACACAAAGTGAGTGACTGACGCCCAAATAAATGGAGCAAAGATGATACCTAGAAAACAAACTTCCTTCTTACTAGCCCCTCTTCTGAATGACTCAGCATATAATACAGCTCATACTGATCCTGTGATTAACCTCATGTCATAAAGTCAGTGGTGGAAGTAGAACCAAAACTAAAATTTTAAAAGTGGGGTAGCTCTAAATCTGCTTACAAATGGTACCAGAGGCAGGTAATTCATTCATCCACAAGTTGCCTCCTATGAGAAAAAACTGAAGACAAAAACATGCAAGTCATTTCCAGCCCCACCTTCCTTTTCTTGCCTTGCCTTCCACCTCCCCCACAATGTTGGTTTCCAACGAGAAAAGCCAAGAGGGAGGTGATTTGACGCAGAGGCAGCAGGGGTGAGGTGCCCAGAGGTGGCAGGCAGAGGTGGGGGAGGCAGAGTGGTTGGCCTATTAGTTACACTAAGAACATACTGGGCAACTAAGTAAATATATTGAGAATAATAAGTTTCTCACTGTCTGAGAAGGGATTTATAAACATGGAAATGGGGAGGTTACAAAGAATCCTCATGTATTGAAACATGTGTGAACATAGTTTCAAAATATATTATATAGAGATACATGTATTATATATACATGTAAACATATATACATGTGTACACACACAATACATATCCTCTTAGCTCTGCAGCAATGGGTAAACTGTGCACCCAGATCTTGGGTTTCTAAATACCATCCCTCCCTAAAAGGAACCAGAGTCTCTTGGAGAATGGCTGATTACAGGACTGGGAAAGGGAAAATACAAGATGAGCCTTTGTTGTTGCCAGAAATAAAGAAATGCTTAAAAGAGTAGTGGCGAGATATCAAAAGGACACAGTAGCCAGTTTGAAGGAGCTCCCACTGGTCAAATCTAGAATGATTTGGTTATCAAAATAAGCAAGTCCTGAATTAAAACCCATTGAAAAAAATGGAAATCATATATATGCGTGTGTGTATATATATTTCCAAATATAATTATGGAAAATTCTTACCTACAGAATAAATGTATAAGAAATCACAGTAACAGATGCTCATTTGGCAACAATCACAGCAGTATATAATACAGTCAAGAGTTATCAATGGGAGACTACCCTGGGGGTCCAGTGGTTAAGAGCCTGCCTTCCAATGCAGGGGATGTGGGTTTGATCCCTGGTCGGGGAACTAAGATCCCACATGCCACAGGGCAACTAAGCCCGCGCGCCACAACTACTGAGCCCATGCACCAAAACTAGAGAGAGAAGCCCGCATGCTGCAACAAAAGATTCCGCATGCCGCAACTAAGACACGATGCAGCCAAAAATAAATAAATGAATAAATAAATATTTTCACAAAAAGTTATCAATAGCTGCTAAGACTACTGGGTTTAGGGTTGATGATGGAAAAGACTATCAGTGTAATACTGGAATATCTCCCCATAAAATGCTAATCAAATAAAGGGGGAAAAATGGTGAAGACACTAACTTTATTAGGTGATCAAAGTTAACATCACCAGTGGTGGGATGGATCCAATACTGTCTCTATATTCTGAAAAAGCACAGAATCATTTCTCTGGTATTCCTGCCAAGATTGCAAGACCTGATCTGGTCATGAGGTAACACTGGACAGACCTGGGTAGAGGGTCAGCCTGCAGAATGAAAGAATTATGCTCTTGGGCTTCCCTGGTGGCTCAGTGGCTAAGAATCTGCCTGCCAATGCAGGGCACACGGGTTCGAGCCCTGGTCTGGGAATATCCCACATGCCGCGGAGCAACTAAGCCCGTGTGCCACAACTACTGAACCTGTGCTCTAGAGCCCGCGAGCCACAGCTACTGAGCCCGCATACCTAGAGTCCGTGCTCCGCAACAAGAGAAGCCACCGCAATGAGAAGCCCGCACACCGCAAAGAAGGGTAGCCCCCACTTGCCACAACTAGAGAAAGTCCGCACGCAGCAATGAAGACCCAACGCAGTCAAAAATAAATTAATTAATTAAAAATTGAAGACCCAACGCAGTCAAAAATAAACTAATTAATTAAAAATAAAAAAAGAATTGTGCTCTTTAAGACTATCAGGCACATGAGAATTTGGGTAAGAAACTGTTCCAGACGAACAACACGTACCGGCTAGGATCCTGGAACAAAAAGGAAAGAGGGACATTGTTGGGATGGCTGGCATCATTTGAATGAGGTCTATGGATTGAGTAATAGTGCTATACCAATGTTGATTTCCTTGCCGAAAATACTGTATGGTGCAATGCAGTTTTGGGGAGATATACACTGGAGAATTTAAGGATGTCATGCCAGGAAAAGACAAGAGAAGGTAATGGAGCAAATGTGGCAAAATGCTAACAACTGAGGAATTTGTGTGAAGGGAATGTGGGAATTCTCTGCACTTTTCCTGAACTATTTCAAAATAAATTTTAAATGAAAAACAACAAACAAACACATAGGAAGGCGAGAAGTGGATCTGCGTGTATGGATAGGCCTTCATTCCTGTGTATCAAATGCCATATTTTCAAAGAGGCCTTCCTCGTCACTCCCACCCGCATTTACTCTCCATCCCCTCCTCTGCTTTATTTTTCCTCATAAGGCAGAATACGTCATGGTTGATGGTCATTGGGGCTGAACAATGGGTACATGAGATTTACTTACTATTCTTCTACTTTTGTGTATGTTCAAAATTCTCCAAGGTAAAGTTTAAAAGTATATCTACAACACAGATTGATCATACAGTAATATATATATGCATCTTTATTGATGCATTAAATATAAGTATTTAGCAGCAGGTCTAACAGCTATTGTCATTTCTAAGTTGTGATGAGCATAAATGAAATATCTGCAACAACTGTAATGTAAAATATGAAAATACATCTGATTGGCGTTGGTGGTGAAATCATCACAGGTACTACTAATACTACCAGGTTGGTACTACACCACAATATAGTTATAATTGATGGAAATGCTAAATTCTGATTAAGAAGTTAGTGAAAATAAAGACATACTATTTTCCTATCCAAATTTAAGTACCTCCTCCTAAATTCTGGTCTAAATAGTAATAGTTTTCATTCTAACATCCTTTTGATATAATAAAGCGATAAACTTTTAAAATCTTTTTTCTTTTTATCCGAGGTTACTTAAATAATCTTAAGTGGGGAATATCCTGGCAATCCAGTAGTTAGGGTTCCTTGCTTCCATTGCAGGGGGCATAGGTTCGATCTCTGGTCGGGGAACTAAGATCCTGCATGCTGAGCCACGTGGCCAAAAATTAAAAATTAAAAAATTTTTAAAATAAAGAATAAAAAAATCTTGAGTGAAAAAGAGCCTTTACTGCAGACCGCATAAATTTTAAAAATTAATGGTTGAAACAAAAATCCACCACCTACCAATTTACTGACTTACAAAAGATGCAAACCACTATACATCCAATATAGTTTGTAAAATACAAAGTGTTTTTGAGTAAAAATATCCTAGTTTTTTGGTTTTTTGTTTGTCTGTTTGTTTTTTGCGGTACGCGGGCCTCTCACTGTTATGGCCTCTCCCGTTGCGGTGCACAGGCTCGGGACGCGCAGGCTCAGTGGCCATGGCTCACGGGCGCAGCCGCTCCACGGCATGTGGGATCTTCCCGGACCGGGGCACGAACCCGTGTCCCCTGCATCGGCAGGCGGACTCTCAACCACTGCGCCACCAGGGAAGTCCCTAGTTTTTTAATCAAAGGAATAAAATGATGAGGTATTTTTCTAAAAAAATCAGAGTCAATTTTAAGAATCAAAGAAACTATAAATGTATTATATGTAAAAGTACATATACTGTGTGTAAACATGATACAAATGTAACAAAGCCAATACAAGATATAAACAGAAAAATCTTAATTTCATTTGTCAATGTCACCCAAACTCAGCATCTAATACAAAGATACAAAGACATACACATACCCCCAGAGTTTAATGCTGGACTAAAAATCTAGCACCAAGTGCATAACACAAGCAATAATAGGTGTCTTCCATTTGAATTTTCCCAGAAATATTCCTTAGCTGTAAGAGGTGGAGCAGTTCTTATATAATAAAAATCTTTAAACATGCTAGATTTCAATTCATCCCTACACTCAAAATGAAATCCTAAGTAATTAAATCCAAAAATTCACTAAATTTAAGTTAGGGTTTTCTAGAGACATCCCGTTGTGGGGTTTTTTTTAGATGTTTATAATTTTCAACTTGGCAGACAGTGACACATGTAGGGGGAAAAATCGGAATATTGCAATACTTTAATATCATACCAAGAACATCTTTTCACTGCAAAGCGTATTTCCACACACTAAAAACCAGCTAGACAGCAAGCAAAATTATATAATTTCTAATAAATTGACTAAACATCCTAATTGGTTTCCACAATAGAGTATGCTATTTTTATTCAAAATATGGGTAGCGGGCTTCCCTGGTGGCACAGTGGTTAAAGAATCTGCCTGCCAATACAGGGGACACGGGTTCGAGCACTGGTCCGGAAAGATCCCACATGCCGCAGACCAACTAAGCCCGTGCGCCACAACTACTGAGCCCGCGTGCCACAACTACTGAAGCCTGAGCACCTACAGCCCATGCTGTGCCACAACAAGTGAAACCTCTACAATGAGAAGCCCACGCACTGCAACAAAGAGTAGCCCCCGCCTGCCACAACTAGAGAAAGCCCGGGAGCAGCAACGAAGACCCAACGCAGCCAAAATATAAAAGAAAAGAAAAGAAAAGAAAGAAAGAAAGAAAATTTTAAAAAAATTTTTGAGTAGCTGTAAGACATATAATAATAAAGAAAACATTAAACAAAACAAACAGTAAAGGTTAGAAATTGAATTATAGAAAAGTGTTACATTATTTAGTCTCCTTGTTCAGCAGACTAATATGTCAGTTTAAAGTTGACGAACAACTATTTATTTCAAATCATCCAATATCAACATTCAGGAGCACAATCTGAATGAATATACATACTCAAGGTATTTTTCAGCCTACAGCGTTTACTCTAAATACTGTGACTAGTTAAATACAGCTCAAACACTAGGGAGTCTTAAAAGTAAAAGCAAAAAAATATATAGTCTCCAACTGGAATATGCTAGTTTTCATGAAATATTTCAATTTTTTTTTTAATTTAGGCAAAATTTCAAACTAAGAGGAAAATGAGACTTGGAAGAATATTTGGAAAAACTTCCACATTACCACTATCTCTATAACTTCTATACAAGTCTTTCCAAACCACTGGTGCGTACAGGATTAAAAATGTCTCCTAAATCAAGCCCGAAATCTCTTCATAAGCATACCAAACAATACAACGCCTGAGCAATCAAGAGCCCACAAGAAACGTAGTTGGGAAAAGGTGCCCTCTATACAAGCCAAACACCATCATTCTTCTTGGCACTGAGCCCTATGTTTTCCTCCAATCTGCCAGAAGCATTCTAACTCAGGAAATAAAATACAACATCGCAAGTATTCTGTATTAGTTTCTAATGCTATTTCTCAAGATAAGTATAAAATTATTTTACTTTACTTTTTTTAATGTTCAAAAAGCCTGTCATGAAAATAGGTATTCAAAATTATAACATTCAAAAACAGAGGGGTTTCTTCAAAGAAACTGGCTCAGCTCAAAAGAATAAACCATGTAGCAGTGATGCGGGCTGGGGAGTCAAATTTGTTTAAGTCTAAAAGTATCTCTAGTTATAGGAGTATGTAAGGACAAGGAAACTTTACCACAATACTTTATATTGTGTCCCAGAAGTAAACCAAATTCATGTAACATAACATATATTCCAGCTACTTAAACTCAGGAAAACTATTATGATTGGACATGTAAAGTTAGCAAAATGAGGGAGAAGATATGCGGATATACGTATATGTATAGCTGATTCACTTTGTTATAAAGCAGACACTAACACAGCATTGTAAAGCAATTATACTCCAATAAAGAGGTTAAAGAAAGTGACCGCAGCAAGATAAAATAAATCAAGTTAAGAAAACAAAACACTTTTAAATGAGTTTCATTCTTTGACAAAATTTTTACATGAGCTGCTACCTTGCTCAACTTCTCTGTGATCTTTAACTTATTCTCTAGAAGTGGAGAATGGATGGGAAGAACCTGAATATGTGATTTACTTCAAACCTGAAAATAAGATACAGAGACTTTTATGTCCTTTAAAGGGTTCTATTCATTTGCTCATTCTGATTCAGGGAGTCGCCTCTGCACACACCTCTCTCCCTCTAACAACTGAGACAGCGACCAATTGTTGTATAACTCCTCCCTTCCCCCTTCAATCCAGCTAACATACCATACAAAGGAAAGGACTTTCTCTATTGTGCAAATTCAGTCCCTGCAATGGATCTTTGTTAACTAAATCTGATTCAGAAATACTCATTTAATTCTTTTCAGTCAGCATATTGAATGCTGTTAAAATCATGAGCACAATAGATTATTCTTATTGCAAGAAGGTAAAGCCAAATTTTGAAAATGTTCTGATTACATTTTAAAGGTTTGCTCTTTCTTTGGCAGAGGGAAAAAAAAAAGCCAAATCAGCAACCTTCCCTCAACCTATTTTCTACCAAAAACACTGATCAAAATATAAATAAAAGAATTGGCTCTGACCCTCCCCCATCCCAAATGCCTCTTAAACTGCCCTGCTCCCAAAGCTGTCTCATTTAATCATTTTTTTAATCCAAATACTTACTACAAAAGCCTAATCACCGTTACAAGAACATTCATTTTGAAAACATTTTATATAATGTATTCCCAGTGTACACCTCTTAATCCTGTAAAACAGTTATTAATGTTGAAATCAGCTAGGGAAAACGGTAAAAGTAGGCACTTCAACCTCAGTTTTAGTATAGGTATTGCATGGTTTTTCTCATTATGATTTCTAGAAGACATCAGAATTGGATGTTCTTAAATTTTCTTGCAGAACTCTCATTCTGGTACAAGCACCGTTTTATCCCTTTCACTTAAATCATTCACATTTAGTTTTCCTCCCGGTAGCAACCACACACTTTACAAAACATTTTCTACAATAAGGATAAAAGACCTTGAATTTCTCCAAACAAAGTCCATTTAGCTTCACAGCTGGATCAGCAAGAACATTTCTTGTACCCGTTTTAAGGATACACAAGAAGCCAGAAATAGAGATTACCTGTTAGGGGGTGGAGATGGGAAGGGGAGAGTGGGAACTGGAATTCCCAGCGTCGGGGTAAAGAGGAGATTTTTCTCTGTAAACCTTTTTACACTCTTTAAACCCACTAAGAATGCACTATCTACCCAAAGAACTAAGCAAACTTGTTTAAAATTTTCAAAAGTCGCTTTTAAAATAAAGGAATTTCAGGGACACTAGGTCTACTTAGTTTTAAGATAATCTTATCAATAGCATCTGCTTTTGCTCTGCAATACGTAACACACTCCTTTAAATGCAGTCGTGAGCAATGTGCCAGCTAAGCCCTCTTTAATACAGCAACGTTCCTCCAGACCGCCGCTTTCCAAGGCAGCTCGCATCCTCTGCCCGCTCCTCTCTCTGTGCATTCTGAGATCTGCTCTGCTGATTCCCACTTAAAGTGGGTCCTGGCCGCCATTTTAGAAAGTCATTCACACAAGCCGGCCGGCAGCACCATCCACTTAAAAAACCTTCCAAAACTCCCTCGGACGATTTCCTCTTTCCTCTCTAACCCCTCATCTTGCAGAGGGGTCAAACTCCCCGCGATAGGCATACAGTGTCTCTAGAATCTGCATAATGCGAAATGACACGTCTGGCCACATGATACTGAGGGGGCAAAGCAAATGCTGCAATGCACGTGTTTGCACGTCGGTGCATACGAATTTCCCAGGCAGACACCTACAGAGAAGGTCCACAAGGAGATAAAAGTGAGCACACCTAAGTGGCTTTTCCAGTCCAATAATCTGCACCTAAATGATTTTTCCACCAAAACACTGAAGATATGGGGCCTCCATACGGGGTAAGGGGTGGAGCAGCGCCACGGAGAGTTCCCATCTGTTTCCCCACTGAGCCCGAAATCTCCCCTTTGTCACAGGGGACAGAGGCGAGTTTTTGCTCCTGCCTTCCCGCTGCCTGATTTCTCAGCACAACGTAGTAAACACCGGGAGTGCCTGGAAGCGCGCCTCCCCCAGTCCTAACGAGGACAGCTTTAGCGGGTTATGAACGGCCTCACTATTCCAGGCTCCTTTTCACACGCGGACACGCGCAGACGCGCGCTCCAGCGGTGAAGATTTAATACCCCAGTAACAGCAACCACCAACAGAATCAATGATCCTCCATTTGAAAGAGCGGAGCTCCGCTGCCTCTGCTTCCATTTCCTTATGCAAGCTGCTCAAGAGCAAGCGACGCAATCTCTTTTTCCCATGGTGACTCACTAATAAGGACGCTCCATAATTTCCCCTTCACTCAGTAGACAGTAAGAGGAATTTAGAGTATACCAAACTTAAAACCTTCCGCAGTCTTTAATATCGCAAGAAACAGTAATTTTCGAGGACAATCACATATCTGCTACAGTCCTTCTCAATTTACACCAGTGTAAGTAAACCGTCATTTTCAGTATTTCACATGGAGGGCTCTATCAGCTATGACCCACATAGATTTCACAAAACAAAATCAAACGGTAAAAGCTACTAAATAAGTAAAATGTAATAAGAACATTCATTCCTACTCCGCTATGAACAAAAAAAAAATATTCTGGGAAGAACGTTTTTAAAAGCTACATCTTTTTTTAAAAGAGCTACATCTTCTAATCTGAAAAGGCATGCATTTTTTAACCACTGATTTAGGAATCCTGGGTGGGAGGGAAACACCATCCTTTCAAAAAAGGCTCTGCAGTGTTAACGCCGGCGCGGCCGCAGCAGCGGAGATTCCCGAGGCTGGGAGCACAGCGCGGTGGGGACTCTGCTACATGAGGTGGCTCCTCCTCTGCGAGCACTCGGTCCCCACCACCCTCCTCATCAAGGGACCCCAGAGCGCTGAAGGGAGGAAGGCGAAAAGAGCCGAAACAGACGCACCAACTTATTTTCAGACACCACCCCCCACCCAACCCCACATAAACAAGGGGAAGAAATCAAAACATTTGCGTTTGCCATTTCCATTTCGTTTCTAGGTCTGTGAACCTTCCGTGAGAGGTCCCTAGAATCCAGCAGGGTCTTCCCAGTTCCGAGATATCCCTACGATACCTACCAAGACTTTTGTTTTTGTATAACCTTTCCTTTCCCCACAAAACCCTCTCTAGGTCAGACATGTCCACGCGTACGCAGGGCGAGAAGCGCGAGTTGCTGCGGGACTCTGGAGTCGGCCGGGCCGGGGGCTGTCGGGGCGGGGTAGGGGTTCGGGTCCCGGCCCGTCGGCGGCTCGGTTCCGCCGCATCTGCCGGGCCGGCGGGGGCGGCTGCTCGGAGCCGGGGCAGCGGCGCGCTAGGACGCGACCCCACCGCCGGCTGGCCAGCCTGAGGGCACCCTCCCGGCGCCGGCTTCGCGGAGGCCGAGAGACAGCCGCCTCCTTATTGGGAACGGAGAGGGCGGCAGCCGGGCCCGCTCCGCCGAGGCCCGAGGCCCAACGCCGCGACACGGGCCGAGCAGCGGCCAGGCAGCCGGGCGCCCCCCGCACCCGTCCGTGGGTCTGGCCCGGGTCTCCTCACCAGTTCCGCGCACGGGGAGGGGCCGGCAACGGGCCGGAGGGGCCAGCGGCGCCCGAGGACAGAGCGCGGCCCCGGGCCTCATGTCACTCACCGTTTGAAATGCTCGATGATCTTCTCTTCCCGCACATTCTCCGGTAAGTTGCCCACCCAGAGGTGCCTGGTTTCCCGGACCATGCTGGGCGGTGTGCCGGCGACCGCTGGTGCTGGTTCCCCCTCGCCGGCTTCGTACGAGCCCGTCAGCGCCGGGAGGCGGGCGCCGAGGCGGCGGCGGCGGCGGCTGCGGCGGTGGCGTCGGCAGCGGCGGCGGCTCCTCCAGCTCCCCCCCGTGCAGAGACCATCCCTCTCCCCCAGGTTCTGACTCTCGGGCCTCGCAGCTCCGCTCTGCCGCCACCACACACCCGAAGCCGACCCCCGCGCTCCGGCGGCGCATGCGCTCGGGAGGCGGCGGGAGGGGGAGCGGGTAGGAGGGGCGAGCGAGACCCGGGCGGCAGCGACTACGACGGAGCTGGCGCTGTGGCAGCCGGACGCTTCCCACCGGCGCGCGCGACCCGCCTCCCTCACCTCGGGCGCGCGCGCAGCCTCCCGACAGCCCGCCGAGGCTGAGACGCCGAGTTCCTCCCAGCCGATGCGCAGGCGCGCGGGGGAGGGAGGAACGCAGGGCCAGGAAGGAACGCTCGCGCGCTCGGTCCCGGTGCGCAGGCGCGCAGCACTCTGTTAGGGCGGGTGCCGTGTCAGGCCTGGGGCCCCGCGCTTGCAGAGGCAGGCATAGCCTCCAGCCCCTCGAGTAGGGGGTCCCAGGCGCTGGCCTGGGGGAATAAAAGAGAGAAAGGGGGTTGGTATTCACAGGGCTGCGTGTCAAAGCGGCTGCCAAGGCTTCTCTGCTAGGAGAAGCCAGGACCTCTTCCCCTGCTCACCTTTGGCCAGCTTCTGGCGTTTCCGGGCACTTAGAGACGCGCCTGCTTGGGAAAGTGTCAGAACAAGGCCGCCCTTCTCACGGCCCAGCTAAGCTGTGACGGCTTCAGAAACCCATCCCTCCCAAGAATGTAACATTAAGCAACTTCATTTTATATAGAATCTTGCGAAACCGTTTGCACGTTCTCTTTGCTGATCGTTATGGCATACCGGGAATAGAACTGAATGAAGTGAGACGGTTACATGTCTGATGGTGTTCCCCTCAGAGGATTTGCTATATAATTTAATATCTAAGCCGAGGAGGGGATTAGAACTCCAGCCTTTCCAGGCCTAAAAGCTTTTAAATTTTAAAGCCTACAGTTGAACCTTTTAGTTTACAGAACCCCGGGGAAAACCCACAAAATTAAGGCAACAGTACTGAGTCCAGAAAAAATGGAATTTTTTAGAAGTCAGTAACTCAGCTTTCTTTTACATTTTCTATCTACAGAAATAAAATATCACAGGTGTAGTGCTTTAGGTACAGACCAGATTTTAAATATTCGATCTCATTCACTTTCTCCATAAATATTGATACAAGCCAACTTATCATCAAACTGTGCTATTTTGAATTGGAAAATATGGTCACCATAATAAATAGCACTAATATATGGGGTCACCTGTGCATAAATTGTTTCTTTAATTCCACAGATGGTAAAGCTCCAAGTAGTTTTTTTGCTTGCCATATAGTTTAACATAAGCTTCTTAATGATGTGTCAGAGAGTCACATCAACTTTTCTTGCATTTGGTTTAATAGTCTATACTTAAACTTGATCTCAGCAGGTCTGCTCAACTCTCAACTAAGATCGTCTCTCTTCCTTCCTCTCTCAGGATGTTAGAAGGCTAAGCAAGCCCTTGTCTTACTTACACAGTTGCAACAATTACAGAACAAGATGTGCTAGCTCAGGTAATAACCTTACCATCCATTGAAATAATATTTGGAATTTTGACAAGTTACTTCTAAAAATTCTAGATTTTGAGCCAGGTAATTTAATTTTTTTCTATGCTATTTTTCTGGCTTATGTTTACATTTTCTATTTCAACACACTTTTTTTGCGGGGGGAGGGGCCGGCCAGTAACAGGCAGAAATGGAAAGAGGTGGTTTAGAAAAGTTAGAAAAAGCACCACCACAATAACGGCACTCATTCATAATTCAGTTAAGGCCTTTAACGCCACCACAGAGGTTGACCTTGTCTTCATGCAAATCAGTCATTAAATGATATGGAAATTTTTGTTCTTGAAAATATTATGGAATTGATTCCTCAGTAAAAGTGAAAGCAAATCAACCTACATTCAGATGTAGGATTAGCCATTTACATTTGCCACAACTATCACATAAGGAGTGTCAGGCCAGCACACTGTTACGTAAACTCATGAACTTCATAGTTCTGTGTATGTGGCTGCAGTTAGTGTTGAACCGATGGGCATTTTTCCACGAAGCATAAATTTCAATATTAGCAACCACAATTTGAAACACATTTAAAAATATTATGTAAATTACTCATTTAAAACCTGATAGGCGGGGCTTCCCTGGGAGCGCAGTGGTTAAGAATCCGCCTGCCAAAGCAGGGGACACGGGTTCGAGCCGCCGTCCGGGAAGATCCCACATGCCGCGGACCAACTAAGCCCTTGCACCACAACTACTGAGCCTGTGCTCTAGAGCCCTCAAGCCACAACTACTGAGCCCATGAGCCACAACTACTGAAGCCCACACACCTAGGGCCCGTGCTCAACAAGAGAAGCCACCGCAATGAGAAGCCCGCACACCACAACAAAGAGTAGTCCCCGCTCGCCGCAACTAGAGAAAGCCCGCGTGTAGCAACAAAGACCCAACGCAGCCAAAAATAAATAAATAAATTTTAAAAAATGAAATAAATAAAACCTGATAGGCCCTGAATTAGCTGCATCTTCTTGGTGTCACCAGGAAGAACAGAAAAGGCTAAGCTCAATCACACTAAAAGGGGCAACAAAGAAGAGGATTCAGAAAACACTACCTTGCAATTAGAGAAATAAAGGGCATATCTCACCTTGAAGGCAGCCTTCAGTTAAAATCATGCTGAAGAAAATTAAAGGGCTGAAAAGGGGAGGGGGCTTTCAGAGCAAAATCTTAGAAGAGAGCCTAGTTAGAGTCATTATTAAATGTGGTATTTTGTATCCATCTATGTACTCCCACAGAACAGTAAAAGGATAAGCTAAAACAAAGAACCAACTAAGAGGTATTTATACTTTCTCCATGGCACAAGAATAAGGAGACATTAAATGAAAATTAAAAGCAACATGTTTGCCAGCTAAATTTTTTTTAAATGTAGTTCTCTTAGATTATCCTAAAGGTCTTGTTACAGCAGTGCTGTTTCCCCATGTAGAAAGCAGAGTAGATACATAATTTTTACATAAAATTTAATTTGAAATGGACAAAGTTGTTTGCAAATACTTTCAAGCTCCCCACCTTTGGGAGGTAACAGAAGAGAAATTGCGTGGAAAATTACTAACATACAAATTGTTAAACAAAGTTGAGTTTAAGTTCTCCCAAAGACCTTTAGAGATCACAGGATATCAAAAAGATGATTAGCAAATGCCAAATTAAGTTAATTATCATTTCTCATTTTACCAGAGATTTATCAAACAACTGAGAAACCGTCTCTGTTTAACAATATAAAGGCTAGGGAATTCCCTGGCAGTCCAGTGGTTAGGACTCCACGCTTTCACTGCCCAGAGCCCAGATTCAATCCCTGGTCAGGGAACTAAGATCCCACAAGCAGCAAGGCACGCACCTGCACGCGCACACACACAAACACACCACACACACACACACACACACACACATATGCTCGCAAAATTCCATTAAACATCATTTGATAGCACCTCATACTCAGATTCTCTTGAAGTGTTACTTTCATCAAAATATTTGTTTTCAGAATTACAGACACCAAAAATAGCACCCAAGGTGTTCATTTTAGCTCCTTGGGTTTTAAAAAATCTGATACACACTTCTCAAAAGAGAATTCTCAGTTTATAAAATGTCAATACATCAGCTTAAATAGACATGCAGATTATTTAATGTGTAAAACAAATTTCATTTCTGTTCAAATTTTTAATGTGTTCCTATGATGTCCCCAAAAATATTATTCTAATTTCAATAAGGCAGATTCATTTGAAGGAAAAATAGTTCACATTATAGATGCTAAGTTCAAATGAGCAATTCAGGTGGGAATTCTATCCATCTCTATAAAAGTTAATATTTGCAGGTTAAAAGTAATGTCCATGCTCCTTACAGATTCTTTCAGCATAATGCTACTTGACCTTGAACTTTGGGGGATACTGAAAAACACTGATGGTATGAATGAGAGACATTATAGTATAATGGAAGTACCTCTGGGTTAAGAGTCAAAAATTCCAGGGGCTTCTCTGGTGGCGCAGTGGTTAAGAATCCGCCTGTCAATGCAGGGGACATGGGTTCGAGCCCTGGTCCGGGAAGATCCCACATGCCGCGGAGCAACTAAGCCTGTGCACCACAACTACTGAGCCTGCGCTCTAGAGCCCATGAGCCACAACTACTGAGCCCATGAGCCACAACTACTGAGCCCATGTGCCACAACTACTGAGCCTGCGCTCTAGACCCCATGCTCCGCGACAAGAGAAGCCACCGCAATGAGAATCCTGCGCACCGCAACAAAGAGTAGCCCCCCGCTCTGAGAAAGCCCATGCACAGCAACGAAGACCCAATGCAGCCAAAAATAAATAAATTTTTAAAAATAAATAAAGAGTCAAAAATTCCAGTTCCAATTTTGTCACTGGCTATACAGCCTAGGTAAAGTCAATTAAATCCTCAAAGTCTCAATACCCTTATCTGCAAAATGAGGATAAAAATATCTGTTTTCTCTACCTGGTAAGGTTGCTAGAAGTATCAAATGAGATAATATATGTAAAAGTATTTGGAAGTAACACAGAATAAAAATATCATGAATACTATTAAGTTGACTGCTAATTTCATTTGAATACCAAAAGTAAGCATCAGTTGAAGTTAAAAACATACCATGATCAATTTATAACATTTTCAGGATTATAGCCAGGTCTTATAATCAAATCAACATGCAGTGATTGCATATCAAGTACGAAGTTCCTTGCACTCTTTTGCTGACTTTTTCTATTGCAAAACTCTTAATAACAACAAAACTGATAAGTACATGCCCTTTGCACAGCCCCAAATCAAGTGTTGGGTTTTCTCAGTGCTTTCATGTTTATTGGCAATGTATCAGGAAACACTGGGAAAGCTTTTCTTTGTTTCTGTCCTTGTTACAAATATTTACAAATTTTTTTCATAAGCATTTATTTTTGTATATTTTCAATAGAAATACAACCCACTCTTATTCTGATTTTTTAAATTTAGTCTAACAATTAATAATTGACGCTCACTGAAAATGATCAAAACGTAGGGTATGATCTCTTCTCTCATCTATGATAAATGGATGGTGAAGTGAATTTCCCCATTTGAGTGTGAAAGACAATTCAGAAAGGTGACATTAAAGCAGAGGCATTTGAAAAGTGGAATTAAAACAGATGTGTTGGGCTTCCCTGGTGGCGCAGTGGTTGAGAGTCCACCTGCCGATGCGGGGAACACGGGTTCGGACGGTCCGGGAAGATCCCATATGCTGTGGAGCGGCTAGGCCCGTGAGCCATGGCCGCTGAGCCTGCGCGTCCGGACCCTGTGCTCCGCAACGGGAGACGCCACAACAGTGAGAGGCCCGCGTACCGAAAAAAAAAAAAAAAGATGTGTTTTTAATCAGGTCTTATTTCACACTGTGAAGAGCACCTGTATTTAGCATGCTAGATGTGCTCAAAGAGTTCAGTCATGCATAATGGAAGCCCAGTTGGGGAAAGCATCTGAGCCTCAAACTCAGGCTCTGAATGCTAACCTAGCCAATAGAGCAGATAAATTACTATCACCATTTAAACAGGAGAACAGAATAGTTACCAGATATTTAACAAAAATTTTGTTACCAATCGAGTTCCACACTATTAAAATTGAACTGTTTCATGAGAAAACATATATTTAAAATATAAACACTGTTCCTAAAGGCATCATATAAATATATATTAACTAGCTCTAAAATGATCAAAGACCCAACCACATGAGAACTTGTCAATACTAACAAACTCCTATTATTAGAATCAGGGTTTGTTTTTTGTTTTTTGCTTTTTCCTAAACAGTAGAAAATAAAACAGACAACACTAATATATTATTGTCAAAGAGTGTTTGACATCTTGCTAGTTCTGAGGGTCAACTAGTGAAAAAGACAGACCAGTCAATTAACGGAGTTATTTTGATACAGCAGGCTCATTGTAGTGAAATTATATATACATAAATGATCAAAACGCCAATCAGTTGAATAGTATTAGCTAGCTAGTCCTTCTCGAAATCATTCTTTCAGCATAACACTTCATAATCTACTTTACTGTTCAATTCTCTAAGAAAGCTAAATAATTTATTCCACATTGTTTTTGGTTTTCCAGAAATGAATATAATGGCTGATATTTTCTTTTTTAAAAAATCAATTTTTATATTTCCACCATTTCCTTGGAAAGTTGCTAAAGGTAACTTTCTTCCTTCTATGAGGAAATACTGCGAATATACCTTTTATTATTTTTTTTAAACTTTCTATTTTATATTGGAGTATAACCGATTAACAGTGTTGTGATAAGGACTACCCTGGTGGAGCAGTGGTTAAGAATCCACCCGCCAGTGCAGGCGACACGGGTTCGAGCCCTGGTCCAGGAAGATCCCACATGCTGCAGAACAACTAAGCCCATGCACCACAACTACTGAGCCTGTGCTCTAGAGCCCGCGAGCCACAACTACTGAAGCCCGTGCACCTAGAGCCTGTGCTCCGCAACAAGAGAAGCCACTGCAATGAGAAGCCCGCGCACTGCAACGAAGCGTAGCCCCTGCTCGCCAGGACTAGAGAAAGCCGGCGTGAAGCAACGAAGACCCAACACAGCCAAATAAAGAAATAAATAAAATTTTTAAAGTAAATAAATAAATAATAACAATGTTGTGATAGTTTCAGGTACATAGCAAAGGGACTCAGCCATACATATACATGTATCCATTCTCGCTCAAACTCCCCTCCCATCCAGGCTGCCACATAACTTTGAGCAGAGTTCCCTGTGCTATACAGTAGATTATACCTAATAGTTAGAATTGTGAATACAATTTACTAATGTTTATGGCACTGAATAAAAGATAGACTGGAAGGATACTTGCAAATATTAATAATGGTTGTGCCTATGTGGTAGAATTCAATTTTTTTAAAAGTTCTTATTCATCTATATTTTCTAAACTTTTCTTTGGTTAACATATATTGCTCTTGTAATTAGAAAAAGTTACAGTAAAATGAGCTGGAAGTCAGCATCTGGGTTACTTTAGTTTAGGGCTCCTCTGAAATGCTGATACTTCACTACATTAAATCAACATATTTATGTTAACAGATCCCACATGAACAAAACGTTATTATTCTCTATGTTAATTCAGAGAGTTCATTCAACCTTTTAAAATTCTACTACTAATCCTCATGTGAGAAAAAACTTAACCTCTTCATTATAAATGACATACAATAGCAAAAACACCCCAGGTCTAAGAGATTGTCACTTAAACATCAGGAAGTCAGCAGAATACACATAATGCAAATCAAGGCTACTATTTAATTCAGAGAAGACTATCAAAGTGCACTTGATGGGAATCTCAAAAACAATGATACCAAATAAAATATATTTAGTAACTTATTACATGTGTCTTGACATTTTCAGACTTCGGGTGTTAAGCTCCCCTACTGCTCCTCTGAAAGCCTTGCTCTAGTTTGAAGTAGAGAATTCAAAACATCATGAACTTGTTCCAAATATGTTTTAAAACTGTTTCTGGGATTCCCTGGTGGCGCAGTGGTTAAGAATCTGCCTGCCATGCAGGGGACACGGGTTCGAGCCCTGGTCCAGGAAGATCCTACGTGCCGCAGAGCAACTAAGCCTGTGCACCGCAACTACTGAGCCTGCTCTCTAGAGCCCGCGAGCCACAACTACTGAGCCTGAGTGCCACATCTACTGAAGCCCATGCGCCTAGAGCCCATGCTCTGCAACAAGAGAAGCCACCCAATGAGAAGACCAGGCACTGTAACGAAGAGTAGCCCCCGCTCGCCACAACTAGAAAAAGCCCGCGCGCAGCAACGAAGACCCAACGCAGCCAAAAATAAATAAATTTATTTTTTTAAAAAAACCTGTTTCCATTTTAATTAAATTATTGCTATTTAATAGTAATGCCCTTTATTTATTTATTTTTGGCTGCGTTGGGTCTTCCTTGCTGCGCGCAGGATTTCTCTAGTTGCAGCGAGCAGGGGCTACTCTTCATTGCAGTGAATGAGTGGCTTCTCTTATTGCAGAGCACGGACTCTAGGCACACGGGCTTCAGTAGTTGTGGCATGTGGGCTCAGTAGTTGTGGCTCACAGGCTCTAGAGCGCAGGCTCAGTAGTTGTGGCATACAGGCTTACTTGCTCCGCAGCATGTGGGATCTTCCCGGACCAGGGCTCGAACCCGTGTCCCCTGCATTGGTAGGCAGATTCTTAACCACTGTGCCACCAGGGAAGTCCCAGTAACGCTTCTTTAAATCACGTAACTGCTTCAATATTTTGCTATTAATCTTCAGGATGGTAATGATTGCTAATTTTACATGATATTCCATAATTAGACACTTGAAACCTTTGGCTTAAAATAAAACCACATTCTGTTTAAAGGCTAAGTAGGATATAATGCATTTCTGAGTTAAATGCTGGAATTATTTTTAAATGTATATTTAAAAGTTAAATTTCAGTATTTTGATAAAGGAGGTAATAGAATTTTTTCAGGCTATATACTACAAAAGTCCTAGGAACCATCCCTTACAGTTTTATTTGGAAAATTCTTTGGCTGAAAAGCATTCGCCTCAAGATAACTCTCTTATTTATTTATTTATTTTTGGCTGCGTTGGATCTTCGTTGCTGCGCCCGGGCTTTCTCTAGTTGCGTTGAGTGGGGGCCACTCTTCGTTGCAGTGCGCGGGCTTCTCATTGCAGTGGCTTCTCTTGTGAAGCACGGGCTCTAGGTGCGCGGGTATCAGTTAGTTGTGGCACGTGGGCTCAGTAGTTGTGGCTCGCGGGCTTAGCTTCTCCGCGGCATGTGGGATCTTCCCAGACAGGGCTCGAACCCGTGTCCCCTGCTTTGGCAGGAGGATTCTTAACCACGGCACCACCAAGAAAGTCCCAAGATAACTCTCTTTGAAGATAGGAGATTAACTTAAAATGTTTTTTTCTAAGAAAACAGAACCAGTAAGAGTCACAACTAAAGATTTCACTGTATCCTGTTAGCTGGTGGGAGGGGTGCAGTGAGACGAACTAATAAAAGGGGTTTGTGTTTTGCCCACCCCCACAAGATAATTTAAACACACACCCAAGCCTAAACCCTTTACTTAAAAAACATTCACCCGAAAAAGTGGCTTTAAACTTGGTTACTTTTGTTCTCCATAGTTTTCAACTTAAATACATTGTTTCCCTCGAGATCAGTTTTGCAAGATTCTAATTATTAGACAGCACATAAAAACTTTGATTTTATGCCTTTCTAAAATTGCAAAACGTACATACTCAAATTTTTCTTCCCCTTTTTTAGTAGCATTATCCTTATTGTAGGAACTTTGTCTTTAAATACTCTCACTAACCATAATTTGTTAAGGCAGAATCTCTTAACAGAAGTTCTGCAAACTCAAGGGACTCTTGATCTGGTCATTTCCAAGCCTCAAATGACAGTACAGCCTTGTTAGCAGGGGTAGAATTCTATTGCTTGCTAGAACTTCAACAGCCTCGAGATAACTAAGAGTTCCTGCTAGTAATCTGGCACCAACTCAAAATTCCCACCAGGAAGAAAGATCTCCCTGAGGTGGGACCCACTGAGTGGCTCCTCCCACAGCGATGACCTGGACTGACCTCGGACTCGGTGTGGTCAATGGCTCCCTAGCACCTGCGGGCGAGTTAGCAAGCGCTCACGATGATAAAATGCCAAATTGCAACCGCCACGTCAGTCTTTTGGAGCCCCGAAAGGTGCCTTTTTCGCAAACAAGCTCCCTCTTTTAAACCTTACATCTCTGAGGCTTTGAATATGTTACCCGGCTAACGAATATAGGAAGACAATTACTCCACTGGGGAAACGAAGGTACTTCAAAAGGAAGAGTGGCAAGGAAACAAAGCTCAGACTGGAAAAGTGGCAAGCCTCCATGCCCTGCCAAGACGACCTTACTTAACCTTCTGGATTTCAAAAACAGGGTTGGGTGGAAGTGGATTACATGGCAAGGTAAAGAGCTTGGGGTGGGAGGGGGGGCGGGTTAAGAACCTACAACTCTGGCAGTAATTTCCATCACACTCCTAAAGGAAGAGGAAAGGAGAACAAAACAATAGGCACCTTAAGAGAGTAAATGCGGTTACTATGGTTACCACGCTCCAAGCTCAATTCTGCAAATGAAGACAGAGCGGTACGCCAAGGCCCTTTCTTTGTCTGTATCCATACATGGAGGACCAACCCAGCAGCCAGCCCCGCCAGCCCGAGCAGAGGCTGGTGTCGAGGACCAAGGGCAGCGTACCAAATAAAGAACACCTTTATTTTGGCTTAGTAAGCAAGAACTGCAGGCAGTTCCTGATGGAAGCCAGCGCGGCCATCACCCAGTCCTTCGGCCAGGGCTGTTTCCCCCACTTGGGAGAAGGCTCCAACACACTCCAGTCACCGATTCCAGTCTGGGGTCCTGGCACAGGCAGGGGTGGAAGGGGGCCAACGAGACACGGTGCAACCTTAGCCCTGAGACACAAAGGGAAGGCCAATCTTCAGGAAACCCGCGGGACGTAATTAATAACCCCTCAAGAGGCTACAGTTTTCGCGAGAGGGAATAGAGGACACAGTGAGTAGGGCACAACCGAGGTGTTCAGACGCACCTCACCATCAAAGACACTACCACAAGCTGCGCGGAAAAATCGCGGCCAACCCAGTGCGCAGGCGCGCGGAGCAGCGACTCCAGAGCTTTAGGCCTGCCCCTCCCCCACTACTCTCAAAAGGCCAGGGGAGTTGGCTCAACGCGCTTGCGCAACGACGGAACGTTGGGGGAGGGGAGAAAAACCTATTCCCTTCATTGTGAGAGAACCGCCCCGCCCCGCAAGGCGAGCGCGCGCGCGCACACCTACGACTCTCACACTCGTACACTCGGGCGTTGAGCTTGCCGCCCAGTGCGTCGCGCATGCTCCGGGAGGAAGGTGGTGTCGGAGCCTACGGCTTTTTGCTGAGTTTCCCTGAGAAGTTTCTGGAAAGACGGAGCTCAGGGGAAGCTGGGGGATGGGGAGGGCAGGGAAACGAGCGTTTGAGAGAACGAAAAGCGAAAAATCCAAAGCACACCGCCACCACCCTGCCTCCATCAAGCCACGACCAAAGCAAAGCCCAAGCCCACCGAGACCCTTACGCCAGGGGAAAAAGCAAGGGGACCACAGCAACCGCTCGTTCCTGTACCTGTGCCCAGCCCCCGAGGCCCCTCACCACAGGGAGAAGGGAGAGGGCAGGGGGGAACGATGAAAAACCTAAAACGCTCACTGGATGTTTGCGTGGTGGAGGGAAAGCCGACATCCGCGCTCTGGAGCTGCCCGCGCACGACGGGCCACCAGCGGCTCTTCGCTGCGCTCTCGGGTGTGGGCTCAGTGCGTTGGGGTCGACGTGGCTGCTGAAGGAGTGGTCTGGGGCTTTGGCCCCTGGTTCCTTAGTTCCCCCTCATTTGGGGGCTTCTTTGATCACCCCTTTCCTCTCTTTGGTGACCTGGAGCTAAAGTTGCGAGTGTGGAGACCCTAGAAAAGGTTGCTCCCTCCCCGCGCCCTGCCCGAGGGGCGACCTGAGCGGGCAAGGGTCGCCCGGCAGGTGTGCCACGCTCAGTTCTTTCCAGTTTGTACCCCCTTAAGTAAGAGACTCCTTAAGAGGGGCCCGTTTGGAAGAGCAGAGGCAGTCCAGGCATAAAGCCGCTGCGTCGTTTGGACTCGAGGCGGGGTGGCCGACGGTGCTGCCCGGCGGGGCGCCGCGGGGAGGCCGTGGTGTCTCCGTGCGGCTAAGGAGGCGCGCCGAGGCCCCTGAGTGCCATCAAGAGAAAGCTCGGCCTGGCATTGCTGCGCTGTGGGGGAGGGGTCCGCGGCGCCTTTCATTTCTTCGCCTGGGCCCGCTCGGGCTGCCATTTTGTGGTGTGGCCGCCATTTCGCGCAGCCGCAGGGGTGGGGGGAGGGGCGGGGCCGGCGAGCGCGCGCGGGCAGCCTCCGGCAGCGAAGGCGGGCGAATGCCCTTTGTTCTTCGCCTCTGGGCTCTGGGCTCGGCTCGGGCTGTGCCGCGACCCGCCCCGGACACGCGCCGGGTGCGCGCGGCGTGTGAACCTCTGAAAAGCTCCGAGAGGCGTGCACGGAGTCCCGAATTCTTTCTGCTCTCTAAGCCCTTGAAAAGTGGGATTGCTCACCCCCACCCTTGCAGTGTGAAAGGGATCGATTTTACAAGGTAGTGCTCAGAACTGGAGCGTGGGAAGCTGTAATTTCACCCTGAGAGTGGAGGCGCTTTCTGCAGCCCTGTGCTGCCGGGGGTACTAAGCCCGCTGGAATGCCATGCCTTGAATCACAGTGGCGTTCCGCAAATAGAAGTTAAAACTGCGGAGCTGGGAGACCCAGCAAAGGTGCTAAACGCCAGTGTAACCGAGAGGTTGGTCTCTTTAAAAAAGAAAAAAAGTAGTGTCTTTGGAGGGCTGTCAGCTGTAGGAGAAACGAGACGTTGCTTTTCATTGGCTGGCTGTGAAGCACGCACTGCGCAACTATTTTCAGATCAGGTTTTATAGCCCATTTATATCTGAGCTATAAACTGGAACAATAGATTGGAATGTCTTATTTCTGTCTATTGAGAATATCTTCCATTTGACTTCTTTTTAAAATCCTTTGTGAGTATGTGAATAACAAATTGACTCAATAAAATCTCCGTTCTGTGCCTTCCAGTATCATTTGAAATCCTGAAAGAGCTATTTTCCTGATTTCAAGGGACATATTTAAATATGAATCTTGGCATTGTTAATCTTAACTTTGCGACTCGAATCAACAAAGCCAGGAAATTCAACAGTAATGCTGCTGAATTTGTCTTCTAGACTTGCTTTTTGTACAAGGTATTTTTGTTTTTAACTTTTTTTTTTTTCCCACAGTAGCCTGAGTTCATAATTTAAACAGGCTTTTCTGGCTCAAGTTTTTTGGTGTCACAGCTACAGTAGGTTTTTCTTTCTTCTTCTTACTACGTTTAATTATAGGCGGCTATCTGTTTCAGTAATGGGGGGGTAAGCCATAATGATAGGATGGAAATGTAAAAAATATATTTGTTGTTGAGGGAACAGATCAGGATTTGATGGCTTCCAGATGAAAGATGTGTCTGAGGAGTGGATGTTAGATTCCAAATTTTATTTCAGTTCCAGTATGACTAAAAGCACTGCACAGAGTTTTGATTTTTATACCCAAGATTTCTGTAAAGCAGAATACTGTACATTCTTTTGGTTGTGAGAGTTTATGAAACATTTTTTTTCCTTTTTAAATTTAATTTTATATTGGGGTATAGTTGATTTACTGAAATGTATATTTTTAAATTATTTATTTATTTTTGGCTGTGCTGGGGTCTTCGTTGCTGCACACGGGCTTTCTCTAGTTGCAGCGAGCGGGGGCTAGTCTTAGTTGTGGGGCGCAGGCTTCTCATTGCAGTGGCTTCTCTTGTTGCGGTGCACGGGCTCTAGGCACACAGGCTTCAGTAGTTGTGGCACGTGGGCTCAGTAGTTGTGGCTCCCGGGCTCTAGAGCGCAGGCTCAGTAGTTGTGGCACACAGGCTTACTTGCTCCGGGGCATGTGGGATCTTCCCAGACCAGGGCTTGAACCCATGTCCCCTGCATTGGCAGGCGGATTCTTAACCACTGCGCCACCAGGGAGGTCCCTGAAATGTGTTATTTTTAAATGCTGTTACTTTTTGCCTACACAACCAAAATTAAATAGTATGAAACTATTAGTTTTATTGGGAAATTAGAATATGGTATCCTAATAATGCAAACAAAATATCATGCCCCTAATTAGCCAAGCAGTTGAAATTCAGAGAATGATCGCACAACCTTTCTTTCACTTTGTACAGACATAGAAGTATGTTTAAACAATTCTAATTCGAATTTTTTAAATTTATAAAACGAGTACTTATTTCACATCTTTAGCTATTACATTTAACACAAAAGCACATCGTTTTTTTACACAAAAATGTTTGCAATTCGTATATATATATATATATTTTGCAGTAATCCCATTCATTTTATTTTATTTGTTTATTTTTGGCTGCATTGGGTCTTCGTTGTTGGGTCTTCGTTGCTACACGTGGGCTTTCTCTAGTTGCGGTGAGCGGGGGCTACTCTTTGTTGTGGTGTGTGGGCTTCTTATTGTCGTGGCTTCTCTTGTTGCAGAGCTCAGGCTCTAGGCGCGCAGGCTTCAGTAGTTGTGGCGCACGGGCTTAGTTGCTCCGCGGCATGTGGGATCCTCCCAGACCAGGGCTCAAACCCGTGTCCTCTGCATTTGCATGCAGGCGGATTGTCAACCACTGTGCCACCAGGGAAGTCCCACAATTCGTATATTCTTAAGAGTAGGTAGTATCTATGTATGTACTATATGATTCCAACTGTATCCTAGAAAAAGCGAAACTATGAAGACAGTAAAAAGATTAGTGGTTGCCAAGGGTTAGTGGAGAGGGATGAATGAATAGGCAGAGCACAGGGGCTTTTTAGGGCAGTGATACAATGGTGGGTATGTGTCATTATATGTTTGTCAAAGCCCATAGACTTACAGTACCAAGAGTGAACCCTAATGTAAACTGTGGACTTTGGGTGATGATGTGTCAATGTACACTCATCAAATGTAACAAATTTACTGCTCTGATGTGGGATGTTGGTAGTTGGAGAGGCTGTATGTGTTGAGGGCACGGGGTATATAGGAACTCTGTACTTTTTGCTCTATTTTGCTGTGAACCTAAAACTGCTCTAAAAAATGGTTAACTTAAAAAGTGATACCACTTAAAAAAAAAAAAAAGTAGGTAGTGTCTTGCACTGTTCACTTCTCCCTTATGACCAATGCCATACATTTGCAAAACAGTCGAACAGAAATTCAGGAATAACTCTCCTCCCCATTCTCCCCTTCTATTGTTGGCCTCAAAACATTTTCCAACTTTTCATAGTCTCATAATCTGCCCCAGGAGTGAAAATACTTTTGTATATGTAGTCCTGGGTCTCTTCACTTTGTCGAAGCAGGCAGGACTAGTGAATTCCAGTATTACCAATCCATTGTTCCTTTAGTTTTTCTTTCTTATTCTAAAACAGGTTTTGAATTAATTTGTAGCAGTTTGTGTTCCCTGAAAGAAATTAAGTGTTAACCAAAACCTTTAATTATACCCAGATCCTTAAGACA
Organism: Orcinus orca; assembly: GCF_937001465.1. NCBI lineage: Eukaryota > Metazoa > Chordata > Mammalia > Artiodactyla > Delphinidae > Orcinus > Orcinus orca. The sequence continues at coordinate 200,674,250 of NC_064559.1, forward strand.
GCTGGTGTAGAATTGAAGTGGTATGTGCTAGGCCTCTTTGGCTCATGCCTTTGATTTTATCTTTTGGCATTTGGTGAAGCTTGTGTGCAACTTTTCTAAACAACATATAGAAATATTAAATATCTCTATTCATTGTTCCAGGAAAGGATAGCTTTTCATGTCAAACTCTGGCATAGAAGCAAATTTAAAACAATAATAACCTTTTCCTGGAAAAGATAAATGATCTTCTTTAAAGACTTCAGTAATATGAGAAGTTTTTCAAAATATTTTTGGCCGTAGTTAAGCACTCCCACATGCTGTAATAGTCTCTTCCCTTCTGAGGCAAAGCTGAGAAGTTCAGCACTTCAGAAGTACTGGAGTTCAAAGAACAAATCCTTGCCGCCAACAGTATATTTTTTAGAAAAATAGAAATATATCTCTACAAATTAAAAATACTCCTGAACAGCCCAACATTTGTTTGTCCTGCCAGAGTATATATGGTCATCCCTAAAACAAGACAATTGTGCAGATTATATGAAACCTGTAGGCTTATCATTTTGGCATCACAGTTTTAAATGGCCAAGTTAGACAACACATCAAAAAGACTTCTAAAATCAGGGTCTTCACTCAACAGATAATTTTTGAGCATCACCCTTGTGCCAGGTCCTATTCTAAATACTTAAGATACGTTGCAGAATAAAACAAATACCTGTTCTCATGAAGCTTATTGTGGGGGAGAGGGGAAGAAGAGGCAATAAATATAATAAAAAGGAAATTAAATAATAGCAGTAAGATGGTGAAATATAAAGATAAGAGAGAGGAAGCATGTGTTGCCGTTTCAAATGGGGCAACCAGGGTAGGCCTCAAGAAAATACTGAAGACTTGAAGGAGCTAAGGGAGCAAACTGTGGATATCTAGGGAAGAGATTCCAGGGAGAGGGAACAGCAAGTCCAAAGACCCTGAGGTAGAAGCATGACGGGCACATGAAAAGCAGCAGGGTAAACCAGTGTGGCTGAAACAGAATGAGCAAGGGAGAGAGTATAAGATATGATGGATGTCAAAGAGGTAAAGGGAGTGAGAGGCAGATCTACACCTACCTACCTGGTAGGCCATAGCAGGAACGCTTTGGCTTTTAATTGGTGAGGTGTTGCATGGTATGACTTAGGTTTTGAGAAGCGTTGAGAATAAGAGATGAAGGATAGGGGCTTCCCTGGTGGCGCAGTGGTTAAGAGTCCGCCTGCCAATGAAGGCGACACTTGTTCGAGCCCTGGTCTGGGAAGATCCCACATGCCGCGGAGCAACTAAGGCCGTGCGCCACAACTACTGAGCCCACGCACCTAGAGCCCCTGCTCCACAGCAAGAGAAGCGACTGTGATGCGAATCCCTCGCACCGCAACGAAGAGTAGCCCCTGCTTACCGCAACTAGAGGAAGCCCATGCACAGCAACAAAGCCCCAGTGCAGCCAAAGATAAAATAAATAAATTTAAAAAAAAAATCAAGGATAGAAGCAGGAAACTAGAAAGGAGGCTCTTTCAGTAACCCAAATGAAAAATAAGAGAGCTTTAATGACTAAGGGATCCTGGATATATTTTGAAGGTAAATCCAAGAGGACTTTTTGAAGAATTGAATATAGAGTTCATAAAAGGTGTCAAGGATGAGCCTGAGGTTTTCCACCTGGGCAACGAGAAAGATCAAGTTGCAGTCATCTGAAATAGGAAACACTAGACAGAACAATTATCCAGGGGAATATTAAGAGTTCAGTTTTGGACATGTTCAATTTGAGATATTTATTAAATATTCAAATGGAGACATTAGGTAGTCTGTTGGATATGAGTCTAGTTCAGGATGAAGTTCTGAAGATGTGTTTTACATATATATATATATATATATATATATATAAAATGCATAATCGTGTGTACGTGTGTATTTGGGAGTTGTTAGCATATAAATGGCATTTAAAGTCTGAAACGGAATGACATCACCAAGAGAGTAAGTGTAGATACAGAAGGAAAGAGAACCAGGAAAGCCCTGAGGCATTTCTCACTTAAGAGGTCTCAGAAGCAAGGAACTTGCAGAGCAACTGAGTAGGAACAAACCAGTTAGGCAGGAGGAAAGCCAAGAGATGAGTAGTGTCCTGGAATTCAGGTGAAGAAAATATCTGAAGGAGGAGGAAGTGATCAACTGTGGAATGCTGCTGAGAGGTTAAGGTGAGGCCTGAGAATTGACTCTTGGAGCAATGTGGAGGTCACTGGTGATCTTGGCAAGAGCAGTTTTAATGGAGCAGAGGGGACAAAAGCTTGATTGGACCGGGTTGAAGAAAAAAAATTAGTATATGAAGTCTGACCTTTGGAAAAGTACTACAGTGGACTTGGAGAGAAAGATGCCAGGGACTATGGTGATATAAAGTACTGTCAGTTTCAAAAAGTTCCTGGATCAGTGCAAGAATCAGAAACTCAAAACCTTTAGGCTTTTGGAAGAGTTATTACACTCTCAAGATATGGCCTGCTGCTAGCCTTGTATCTGTTCCATAATGATCTGAATAATGCACGATTTCTTTGAGAAAGAATACTATCTTATGAAATCTGAAAATTCTGAACTTGGAATTTGGTCAGTACTTAGAAGAATTTGGTTAGTAGGACGAAGAATCTAGCAGAGAGATTTTCCTGGAATTTATATAAGTATTGATGCTCACCAGTGGTCTGAGGTGATTCAGCCAGCCAGTCGTGCAGTGCTTAGAGATGCAACAAGGCAGACTTTACCCTGGTTTCTCAAGTGTATACTTCAATAATTGCTGATGACTTTGCAACTTTTGTTGGACTTCCTGTAAAAGTATTAGAACAATGATAACAAACTGACTCCATCACAAGAATGGTAATGCCCCAGAAGTTAAGTGCCCAGAAGTTTCCTTTTAACAGGTTTTCTCCACCTGTCATATTGGAGCCTGCTGTAGTTCCCCAATGAACAACAGTTAACTAGTTTTGCTACATGCTTTATTTGAAAATGTGTTTATCATCCTGGGCTCAAGCTCCACCTTCAGAATCTTGTGTTCTGATAAATACAGACATTAAAATTTTTACTTTCAACTGTATTACTTTATCATTCCTTATTGGAGCTTGTGATAAAATATAAAGTATTATGTATATTTTATCCTGAAACATTTATGCTTAATAATTGTTGAAACAATTTCTACTTATGAAGCCTAGCTCATTATGTAGTTTATATTTTCTAATTACTCTCTTGTACTAGCACAGACTATACTTCCATCAATTCATACTGATTTGTACTGGTAAGAGAGTCATTCAGGGGTTGAAGGGAGACTGTCTCCCTAGAATGGAATATCAGAATTCCAGGGATTCTGATATGTCTGCTTTGTAGGACTTTTCTCATACCTCCTGAGAATCCCTGATGTGGAACTTAAAATATAACTGAGGAACAAAAGACCACTTCCTTAACAAACCAGTTAGTTGACTTGAGATGTATTTCTGATGGTATGAGTGCATCAGTTGCTGGTGTGGAGGATATGTCATGAAAAATCGACTTCCTTGGAAGGTCCAAGAATACTATTTTTTTAAAAAAAGATTTCTTACTTTGAAAAAGTGTAGGATCCCTTGTATTGAAACTATATGTGCAAATATTATGCTGGATGTTTCTAGCCAATGGTTAGCAGTTCTCCCTTTTGGAGAAATATAAAACCAGTTTTGTTTTGTTTGTTTTTTTTTGTTACAAGTCCTCTGAATATTCAAGCTTACTTATCTTCATGTGAAACATTCCTGGTTCATTTATTCTGCATCCGTTCCATAAATACTTATTTGACTTATAAATTAGAGAATGGGAGCGGTTTGCTGTGAAAGAACAGAAGAAAAATGGAGTGGTCACTGGTAAGGGGAGAGTGGCTGGGGGGGAAGTAGCATTGAGAGAAGTTGGTTTTTATTTTATTTATTCTTTTTCTTTTTGGCCTCACTGCAAAAAGAAAAAGAACTAAGATCGGCTTGCAGATCTTAGTTCCCCAACCAGGGATTGAACCCACACCCTCGGCAGTGAAAGTGTGGAGTCCTAACCACTGGACCGCCAGGGAATTCCCGAGAAGTTTGTTTTTAAGGGGGAAGAAATTTCAATACTTTTTTTTTTAAGACTTATTTTATTTATTTATTTTTGGCTGCGTTGAGTCTTAGTTGCAGCGTGCGGGATCTTTCGTTGCGGCGCGCAGGCTTCTCTCTAGTTGTGGCATGCAGGTTTTTTCTCTCTCTAGTTGAGGCGCGTGAGCTCAGTAGTTGTGGCACTCGGGCTTAGTTGCCCAGCGGTAATGTGGGATCTTAGTTCCCTGACTAGGGATCGAACCCACTTGTCTCCATTGGAAGGAGGATTCTCAACCACTGGACTACCAAGGAAGTCCCAAGGAATTGACCTTAGCTGGGAGTATAAGATAGTTGATCTAGTGAAAGACCAGGAGCTGGAATGTATGGGAGCAAATGCTGGTGAACAAGTCTATACAAGAAATGCCACTACTGTACTAAGAGACAGAGTCGAGATAAGTAAGTTTTCCATGCTCCGTTTTTCCAGCTGAGGATGGGAACAGTCAAAAGGTTTTGGATTTACTTTCTATGGTCTTGGGCAAATCACAAACATTTTTTGCAGGCCCTTGGTGTGTTTTATTTTCCACTGAATGGTCATTATCTAAAAGAGTGTCTGGCAAACAATAGCTATTCAATAGATATTCATTGAATTAATTTTTGGAAATTAATCTATTAAAGAACTGTACTATGTATGCCATACCTACCCCACAGGGTTGTTCTGAAGACCCGATGAAATGAGAAAGTGGATGTAAAAGTACTTTATAATCTGAGAAATGCTACTGAAATCCAAGGTATTATGTTAGAAAGAGTTGGAGTAAAGTCCACTGAGTTTTTGACTCCTTAAATGAGAAATACAATATAAATATGGAAACAGAGTCATTGTTAGTTTGGATTTTTTTTTCCTTTGAGGGATATACCAAGACCTAAAGATTCTGTCAACTGGTTTGAAATTCAAAGGTGGAATACAACCTTTGTATCTGAATTTGTAAAATAGGATTTGATCCTATAAACCATGTAACATTACAGAACTGACAAAAATATACAAAGGCCAGAAAACCCAAACCATCTAAGTCAATTAGCTTTATGCAATGTCGTAAATTAAGTTCCAAGTTATATTTACAATACTGGGCATATGAGTGGTATAATACCTCTCTTTTTCTTTTCTTTCTTCCTGTCTTTGTTTTATTTTCTGGTAATTTATAAGTTCCAAAGTAAATACAGTATTGGAGTTGTGGATTTACTTTTCTAGGTAAAAGAAAAAAGGTTTAAACATAATGATATTTCTGCTGAGGATTTCTTAACATACTCCAAGTACACCAGACTATTTTCATGATAATTCTGTATGGTCTTCCCACATTATAGGACTGATTTGGACCAGAGTTGTGACTGAAAAAAAAAAAAAAATCCCGTTCAGTTCATTTCCATTTTCTTATCATTCCAGGGACTAAAGTAAGTAATACACTTAATTGCTAGAGTTTGAAAGCAATTCCCTATATGCTGAAGTTTTATTCCTAGGAGAAGCCCTAATCGTTGGTCCTGATGGAATACCTGCAAGGAGAGTGAATCAGCTCATGCCATCATTTTCAATTTTTCATCGTTATCTCTGGTGATTAGATATTACATAATTAACCAAGGTCATACAAGAGGATTCAGTGGAGCACTTTAGGATTAAATTTAGGAATTAGACATTAGGAACTCATTGGGGTTCCCATAAGTGTTTTTAAGTATTGCAGTATTGGGATGCTTAATTAGGCTACCAGCCTAGTTCCTGCTGTTACCCAGCACCAGGCCTTTTAGGATTACTTAGAAAAAATGCTCAGTTCTCAGAAAATCTCAGAAGTCAAGCTCAGGCTGAGGAAAATATTTGCTGAGTAATACAATTCAGTCCCCTCCCCTGTAAAGTCGGGAGTGCCATATGTGTGTTTCTAATTAGCCCCACCAGATTTCTTGCAGGCGTGATTATGTGTCATGAAACTAACCATTCTGCCTCTGAGGAGTTATGCATTCTTGGGGAGATTTCTCTACACCATCTGATGTGATAGTCTGCCTATACAGGTTCCTGTGGCCCAGTTCTAGGTCACGTTGAAAGACCGTGCCACCTGGTCTTAACCTACTTTTTTTTCCCATGACACCTCAGTAAACAACAACAGCGGTGACATCCACAAAATATATCTGCCCTCGCAGTAACACCAGTCTATCTTGCGTCTTGCACAGGGCACCTTCTAATACGAAGGATCTTACATACCACTGCAAATTTATTTTTTTTTTCCTTTTTTTTGCGGTACGCGGGCCTCTCCCTGCTGTGGCCTCTCCCGTTGCGGAGCACAGGCTCCGGACGCGCAGGCTCAGCGGCCATGGCTCACGGGCCCAGCCGCGGATCTTCCGGACCGGGGCACGAACCCGTGTCCCCTGCATCGGCAGGCGGACTCTCAACCACTGCGCCACCAGGGAAGCCCTGCAAACATTAATGATACTTCATAGATCCTAGGCTGTAAGCCTCACTAGACACATTTTATGATTAGACATCCCCCAAATGAAGAGATGGAACCCCTTCTTCAGCCCACTCAGAACGAGGACAAATCTGGGTCATGAGCACAGCTCCACTCGCCTACTTAAAACTGTCCCTAGGGCTCGAGGAGAACTAATTTCCACTCCATGTTCCCCCAATACTCAGAAAATAGATTTTTTTTTTTTAATGTGTGGGTGCTTTTCTCTTAAATGCCTACCTTTGTTTCGCTGCCGATTTGGCTTTTGTTCTTTCAATTCCAGCTAGATGTGGAGATTTTCTGAGCGTGAACTCACCTTTGGCAATTTGTCCAAAAAAAAAAAAAAAAACTGAAAATGCCTTACATTTGCACTAGTATGTATGCATGTCATCATCAAAAGCAACTCAGGCCCTTTTTGACCTGCTTTCTTTTTTCCTTTTTTTTTTTTTTTTTAAGTCGGGACAATATACTCTATTTTGGTTATTTCTTGGATAAGAGGTTGCACTCTGGAGTCACCTTAACCATTGCTGCCCTCTCGAGGTTACAGATTGCAGCCGCCCCTACTGAAACCTAGGTTAGGCCTGCGGGTGAGAAGCAGATATGCAAGTAAAAGGACCAAGCAGACATTATCATGATAAACTGAGAAGCTTTTGCTTTTATGTGATGGTGTAGTGAAAAGAACACTTAACAGGGCACCGCTGAGTTCTCATTTAGGCCACTGGCGGACTGTGTGATCTCAGGCCCGTCATTTCTTTGTGCCTCAATTCCCTACCAATAGAATGGGAACGACTGGTCAGTGCAGGAGTCAGCCAACATTTCCTGTAAAAGAGCTTGGTGGGTCACTTGTCATTGTGGCAGCTCTGTCGTTGTAGCTCAAAAGCAGCCATAGACAAAATGTACGCAAATGAGGGTGGAGGTGTTCTGAAAAAACTTTATTTTATGGACGCTGAATTTTGAATTTCATATAATATTCACGTCATGAAGCATTATTCTTCATTTAGTTTTTTTTAACCATTTAAAAATGTAGAAACCATTGTTTAGCTCTCAGGCCACAGAAAAAAAACAGGCAGGGACTTCCCTGGCGGCGCAGTGGTTAAGAATCCGCTGGCCAATGCAGGGGACACGGGTTCAAGCCCTGCTCCGGGAAGATCCCACATGCTGTAGAGCAACTAAGCCCGTGCGTCACAACTACTGAACCTGCACTCTAGAGCCCACGAGCCGCAACTACTGACACCGGTGCACCTAGAGCCTGTCCTCCGCAACAAGAGAAGACAGTGCAATGAGAAGCCCGCTCATGACAACGAAGAGTAGCTCCGCTCGCCACAACTAGAGAAAGACCGCGCACAGCAACGAAGAACCCACGCAGCCTAATTAATTAATTAATTAAATTTAAAAAACAAAGCAGGCAGTGAGCCAGATATGGCCCAGGGCTGAAGTTTGCCAACTTCTGGACTAGGTCATCTCAGAGAGCCCTTCCAATACAATCTTTTACAATTTAAAAAGTTGACTTAGCTATAGTTCCTTTTCATTTCCTTTTCTTGAAGGATGGCCTAGTACATGCTTATTTCGTGTGACATGAGGGATGTTAGAAGACATCTTGTCCCCAAAAAGATGTCTGCCAACTTCACACTGGTCAGCCTCAAAGACTAGCAATTCTACTTCTAGAACTGCACTGACCAAGACTGTCCAAGCTACAAGTTGAATTGAGTACTTGAAATATGGCTAGTCCAAACTGAGATGTCCTTAAGTGTAATACGCACACCAGATTCTGAAGACTTAGAATTTAAACTGTCTCATTAATATTTTATATTGATTGTTTTAAAAATATTTTTGATATATTGAATTAAATTAAAGATATTAATTTACTCTGTCCCTTTTTATTTATAAAAAGGAGCTACTAGAAAATGTAACATACGTGGCTGACATGTTTCTACTGAACAGCACTGCTCCAGGACGTTACCTGTTTCATTGATTTCAGATTTGTTTCACATTCAAATGCTGTATTCTTGCATTTGCAGTAATACATTCAACTATCATCATTGTGTGGGTCTGGAAATGGAAGGTGGGGAGTCAAGATACAACTGAAAACATAGAGTTGGGGTGAGACAGAAGTCAGCTTCTCCCCACACATCCACTTTTTAAAGTCCCTAATATCTTGGAGTTCACATGACCGTCTTTAAGGAACAAGCACTCATCTGGAAGTCAGGATAAATGGGTCTCAGCCTAACCTGTAGCTCACTAGGTAAAGGGTAAGGCATTTCACTAAGTTTCCTCATCTACAATATGAGAATAAAATAGATCCTCTGTACCCCCCGGGAACTAAGAACATGTATGAGAGTTTGTGAGCTCTACGATATCCCAACAGTTTCCAGAAAGCAAGTAGCGATGACAGGTAGCTGCTGCCTCTAGCCTCCCTCTGACTAGCAGGCTGTACTCTTCCTTCAACTGCAGTGCTGCTGCTGCTGCGGCTGCCCTAAAATCTCCACAACCTGATTGGCAGTTACAGACCAAGGACCCACCCTTCCTTGAGTGACAGCTAATCCAAGCCTGCCAACTTTAGTTGTCCCAAGTCACATTCGCTGACTTATTAAACCATACCTCTCAGTTCCAAGGAGCGCCTCAAGGGGTTAAACCCTCACGCCTCACCCAGCTGAAAACTTGCCACCATTCCTTGCAGTGGTAATTCAAATACGCAATGCTTATTCCCGCCTCAGGACGTTCTCTTTGCTGTCTCTTCATCTAGATTTGCACACACAAGTCTCCTTGACATCAATCGCTAGATCTCAGCTAGCACTTCCTTAGGTCCTTTGTGACCATCAAGAACACTCCCACACCGTTGCCCTATATCTTTCCCTTATGTTATTGTTCTTTGTGCTTATTTCTATCTGCGATCTCTTGTTTACTCTCCCGCTGAAATGTAAGCTGCCTAGAAGAAAGTCTGGCAATAAGCAGTCAGTGAAGTGAATCTCTCCAGCCTTCTCCTTCTCGACTTAGCCACCTCCCAGAGTATCCTTGCCCCAGCCAGACCAATCTCAGTGCTATCCCAATGAGTGTTTGTGCCTTACGTGGGTCCAGGGCTTCTTCTGGGTGCCCAGTGACTACTTCTATCACCATACAATGCGTTTTTTAATTTATTTTTAATTTTTTGGCCACATTGCGCATCTCGCGGGATCCTAGTTCCCCGACCAGGGACCTAAACAGGGCCCTCAGCAATGAGAGCTTGGAGTCCCAACCACTGGACTGCCAGGGAATTCCCATATTTTGTTTTTTTAAATTATCAGTTTGTCGAATGCTATATCAGAACAGTTAGGAAAAACAGAAAATAGTCTAGGTAGTTCAAATAGAAGTGGATTTTACGTAGGCAACTGATAGCAAAAGGGTTGAGAGGGCTGGAGGAGCAAATGGAGGAAGGAGCCCAGAAGCCCACTCCTGTCTTGATGCTGTTGGACCATCCTTGGGTCAGGTTTCCACATACTCCAGCGGATCACTGCCGTGGATCAAAGAACAGCCTACCCCGTTGTCCACAGAACCAACCAGTTTGAAGAGGAAGTCACTCACCTGACACCAAGATGATATTTCAGAATTTCTTCAGGACTAAAATACTGAGTTATGTTTGTATCTGCCCCACAGATGCACTCAGTAAATGGTTGTTGAATTGAATTCCAACCTTGGATAATATCATCCATTGCCACTTGCTACAAATGTATTTTTCTCTTCCCTTTCCCCTTCCCAATCCAACAAACCCCTCCAGCTTCACCTCAAGATTCACCTGCAAGAATGCACCCCTGGCTTCCCTGGTGGCACAGTGGTTGAGAATCCACTTGCCAATGCAGGGAACATGGGTTCGATCCCTGGTCCCGGAAGATCCCACATTCCACGGAGCAACTAAGCCCGTGTGCCACAACTACTGAGCCTGTGCTCTAGAGCCAGTGAGCCACAACTATTGAGCCTGTGAGCCACAACTACTGAGCCCGCATGACACAAGTACTGAAGCCCACGCGCCTAGCGCCCGTGCTCTGCAACAAGAGAAGCCACCACAGTGAGAAGCCTGCTCACCACAACGAAAACCAAACGCAGCCAAAAATAAATAAATAAAATAAATAAATTTTTTAAAAAAAGGAATGCACCCCTCTCCAGCTCTCACTGGTCTCTGAGATCGTATAGCATTTTCTTCATTGTCACTCATTTTGGCCTTTTTTCTACAACACCTTCATGTTCTTCGCGTCTTATCTCCCTAATTAGATTCTATGCTTCTAGAGGCAGTAACTCTTCCATGTAGACCTTTACAGTTGGAAGAGATCTTAGTGTTTATCTGGTCCAACCTCTCACCTAATGTCTGAATCCCCGACATCTCTGGCAACTTCTGATTCGGTTTCTTGAAGACCTCCAGTTCCCGGGCTTTTCTTACCTAAAGAAGTTTGGCTCAGTGTAAGAATATAAGAAGATGTTAAATACAAAGTTGCAGCTGAATTCATGCTACTTCTGCCTTACGACTGAGTCAGTCCTTGAATGGGTGTGGGATGCAAAAGAGGGAGAACACTGAGGAATGAACAACTTTTTAGCTAAAAGTGTTGGAGAATGTTTCTAGCAAGCGTTCGTCCAGGCTGTAATTCACATGTTGTGATTCAGCTCTTGCCCAATGGTATTAGGGTAAGTGAATTACAAAACTTACTCTCAAAAATCTCTTTTCTTCTTACTTAGGAAAGACTATGGAGAGTAATCTTTTGGGATGACGGTCATCCAGAAGGTTAGACGGACATCTTACCCATAGGGCTAACATTTGGTAGGAGCTTTAAAGTTTACAAAGCCCCTTCCAATACTTCGGCTCATTAGAACTGTGTGATGGAGGCAGCATTATCCTAACTTTATAAAGGAGGAAACTGGGACTCAAATTAAGCCCCTAGGCTGGCAGAGCCAGTGTGCAAACTCAGGTCTGCGTGGTTCAAACAGTCTGGTGTTGGAGGGAGCTAGCGGCGGAGGCGAGGTGAAGTGCTCGCAGCAGAAAGGGGTTCGGAAAAAAAAAGTGTATAAAAAGGGGTTCGGGGGCGGGGGGCGGGGAACGCGGGGCGATAGCCGGATAAGAAGCGGTCTGGTCGCGGGTGGGGGAGGGGGAGGAGAGGACGCCCGGGCGCCACGAGACTATGACGGGGCTACAGGCTCAGCTCGGCCTGCACCGCACTTTCACCTCCCGGCTCCGCTTGCGGTTCGGCACCTGGAACTGGACCTGGCGGAGCTACTGCTGCGCCGCCTCCGCCGCGGTCCTAGCGCCGCTCGGCTTCGCGCTCCGCCAGCCCCCGGCTGTCGGCGGGAACAGCCTTGACCACAGGCATCCGCGCGGGGAGCCCGCCCCGCTCGCCGCCCACCCGTGGCTGCAATGGCGCGAGGACGCCAGCTCCTTGAAGAAGCTGCCTGTGCACGTAGACCTAGGGATCTCCGAAGAGCCGGAGCCCGGCTTCTCCGACATCGCAAGCCTCGTGGTGTGATGTATGGCAGTGGGCACCTCTTACATTAGCGTCTACGACCACAAAGGAATTTTCAAAAGAAATAACTCCAGATTGACGGATGAAATTTTAAAACAACAGCAGGAACTTCTGGACATAGATGGTTCCAAATACTCACCAGAATTTGCAAATCGTAATGACGAAGATTGCCATTCGGCAGTCAAGGTGCTGTCCCCAGAAGATGCAAAAGCAGATATGGTGAGAGCTGCTCAAGACTTTTGCCAGTCAGTAGCCCAGCAGCAAAAGAAATCCACAGATTTGGATGTAGATATATCAGACCGTTTATTTAGTTCGAATGGTGCCCGTGGTCCTGATTTAGTACTGAAGTTTAGTCCTGAGGACAGCGCACTAGGCTTTCTGCCCTGGCACATCAGCCTGACAGAGATTGTCTCTTTGCCTTCCCACCTAAACATCAGTTATGAGGACTTTTTCTCTGCCCTTCGTCAATATGCAGCCTGTGAACAGCATCTGGGAAAGTAGTGATCCTTGGTTGTGATAGGGACAGAATAAAGGGACAAATTTAGGTAATTAAATAGTCAATCCCACTAGGGGATTGTAAGTAAAGAAAAAAGTATGGGAGACCCCCCTAAGTTAATGATCACTCAAGAAAGCAGGTTTGCTTATGCACGAAACCAAGCAGGCTTGCTTAGCAACAAAACTATGCAACAGAAGCACGAGACATGCCCCCAAACAATAAAATAATGGTGGCATGAGACCCACATCCTGCCCAGTGAGCTCAGTAAGTTAGTGACCCCTAGGACATGCTCTCTGCACACATTAAAAACAATAATTTATGGAAAGGTGACATTTCAAAGTGAAAGACCCTCATTATACTAAGACCTAAAATAATTTTTCCATAGTGCCATGACAACCCTAGCTTGACCATGTAGGGACAAGAAAACTCCCTTGCCCAATTTGGAGGAGGAGCTAATGATGGAAGCATGACATCTACCCAAGAATGAGGCAGAAGGTGGTCTTTTCCTCCTCCCCACTTTTCCTTTGATTATAAAAGTGTAGCCCACTAAGTTCTCCCGGGCAGCATCCTCTCGCTTGCCCACTTGTAAGCCTCATAGCATCCTATTCTAATAAATCACTTCTTATCTATCACTTTGCCTCTCACTGAATTCTTTCTGTGCTGAGACATAAAGGACCAGAGCTCTTCGGAGCCCCCCAAAAGGACACCTAACAGTTTCAGCTGTGTAATTTGATTTCAGGCGTTTGGAGAAAAGGACTCAAGTGACTCATGTTGACAAAGCACCTCTGAAATCCTGTACACACCTAGTTCATAATCCTCATAATTTATCAACAGACACAAAAAAAGTGTCTCACTTGAGACTAAGAGCACGTGTGAGTGAGTATGTGTGGGTGTGTGCATGCATGCATGTATGGAAATAAACTTATAAATGGGGGAAATATTGGAGAAGAAAATATATGGACTTGCACTTCTGAGCAAAGAGCAGCAATGTTTTAGGAGCTGAAATTTCAGATTTAAAGGCTTCAACCCCAACTACTTCCCTGTTTTTGTGGGGAGAGAAGGAGGTGATTAAAGCTGTTTTGTTGTCGTTTTGGGGGGAAGGGGAATAACTTTTGTTCAGTCTTTCCTAGTGATCCAACTTTAATTTTTAAGAATAATATATCAGGGATTTCCATGGTGGCGCAGTGGTTAAGAATCCGCCTGCCAATGCAGGCGACACGGGTTCGAGCCCTGGTCCAGGAAGATCCCACATGCCGCGGAGCAACTAAGCACGTGAGCCACAACTACTGAAGCCCGTGTGCCTAGAGCCCGTGCTCCGCAGCAAGAGAAGCCACCACAATGAGAAGCCCGCACACCGCAACGAAGAGTAGCCCCCACTCGCCACAACTAGAGAAAGCCCGCACGCAACGAAGACCCAGCGCAGCCAAAAGTAAATAAATAAAATTTTAAAAAAGAATAATATATCGACTTATTAAATGGAAGCATTCTGAGTTTGAGGGATCGCCAGAGGAATGGAGTTCTGTGTTGCTCACATGTTAAAAGTTTGCTCACCTTTGGAGCAGAGGGAATACCTCTTTTCAGACATCCGTCCATTTTCATCTCTTCATCGCTGTCAAACAATATGACTTGAAAGTGTTGCTCTGTTGTCTGTGTTCTGAAGATCATTTGAAAAAGAACTCTTACAACATCGAAATGCAGAATTTTAAAAAATTTAAAAATTGCATGAAGCAGTCAAAAAAAGGTGAAAAGCTTGTAATCTTAAAAGTAAAGGTGGAAAGTTTCCTGAATAAGGAAAGAAAGTTTTGATTTCCTTTTCTGTTTGGTGGGCCTTGTGCTCTGTAGTACCCAAAGGTGGTTTACAAAATATTTCCATTAACTATGCTCATTTAAAATAAGTATTTGAGGGAGGTTACCAAGGCAGTTCTTTTCCTCAAAAGTCACCTGTTCCTCTTTGGAATAGGACATTTAGGGCCATGTGAATACCCACGATTTTTTCTCAGTAAATCCTGATGGTGACTTTGCATAAAAAGATCTTTAAGTAAGACTGAGGTCTGTGTAGGTAATAAAATATTACCAAAGTCTACAAAAGTAATTTAATTTTGCATGTTCACTGATTCTGTTTTTTTTTTTTTTGCGGTACGTGGGCCTCTCACTGTTGTGGCCTCTCACGTTGCGGAGCACAGGCTCCGGACGGACGCGCAGGCTCAGCGGCCATGGCTCACGGGCCCAGCCGCTCCGCGGCATGTGGGATCTTCGCGGACCGGGGCACGAACCCGTGTCCGCTGCATCGGCAGGCGGACTCTCAACCACTGCGCCACCAGGGAAGCCCGATTCTGTTGTTTTTTAAATGAATAAATGATTTTTTGATAGGTGTTTAATATTTCTTCCCTCATTACGGCTTGCAGGATCTTAGTTCCCTGACCAGGGATCGAACCCAGGCCCACTGCAGTGAAAGTGCCAAGTCCTAACCACTGGATCACCAGGGAACTCCCCCTGAAAGTGTACATTTAGAATGGAGTAGTTTAGGGAATTCTCTGACGGTTAGGAACTAAGATCCCGAAAGCTGGGCGACGCAGCCAAAAAAAAAAAAAAAAAAAAATAGAATGGATTAGTTTAAATATTAGGTATGAAAAATAACCTAGACCCCGCTCACAGCAACTAGAGAAAGCCCGCGCACAGCAACAAAGACCCAATGCAGCCAAAAAAAAAAAAAAACACTAATCAAAAGATATCTTAAAACAGACGTTCTCAACTCTGGCTACACATGAGAATCACCTGAGGGGCTTTTAAGAAATCCTCAGAGGCTTCCCTGGTGGCGCAGTGGTTGAGAGTCCACCTGCCGATGCAGGGGACACGGGTTCGTGCCCTGGTCCGGGAAGATCCCACGTGCCGCGGAGCGGCCGGGCCCATGAGCCATGGCCGCTGAGCCTGCGCATCTGGAGCCTGTGCTCCACAACGGGAGAGGCCACAACAGTGAGAGGCCCGCATACCACAAAAAAAAAAAAAAAAGAAAGAAAGAAAAAAGAAAGAAAGAAAAAAGAAATCCTCGGGCCACATCCCCTCTGGGAGTGGGCCCCGGGCACAGCCTCATCCCTAACATTTGCAGGACCTGGAACTAGAGTACCACTGGAGATTCATATACCTGAGTCTAAATACTTAAAATTCAAGCAAACAAACTGTTAATTCAAGTATTTTTCTATTCTCCCATCTTGACAAATACAACTTTATAATAGCTTGAAAGTCCAGGTTCAAATGTACAGTTCTTTGACTCTTTGGAGTTCCAAACTAGAGGTGGCAGTTGGAGGAGAGTCGGCTCTTGGCCTGCAGCCTTTCCCCCTTTCTCCTCTTCCCGCCTCTACTGCTCTTCCGCACCTGGAGCCTCAGGCACACAGGTGTGGGCACCCCAGCCTCCGCGTCTAGGAGCTAGTCACGCTTCCTACAAAGAGAGCCCTGGACTTCCCTGGTGGGCGCAGTGTTTAAGAACCAGCCTGCCAACGCGCCACAACTACGGAAGCCCGCGTGCCTAGAGCCCGTGCTCCACAACAAGAGAAGCCACCGCAATGAGAAGCCCGCACACAGCAACGAAGAGTAGCCCCTGCTCGCCGCAACTAGAGAAGCCTGTGCGCAGCAACGAAGACCCAACGCACCCAAAAAATAAATTTTAAAAATTTTAAAAAGGAAAGAAAAGGAAGAACCCTCTGGAGAAATCACCTGTGACATTCTTTTTTTTTTTTTTTTAATAATCATTTATATTTCTTTGGCACTTTATTTATTTAGCGGTACGCGGGCCTCTCACTGTTGTGGCCTCTCCCGTTGCAGAGCACAGGCTCCGGACGCGCAGGCTCAGCGGCCATGGCTCACGGGCCTAGCAGCTCCGCGGCATGTGGGATCTTCCCGGACTGGGGCACGAACCCGTGTCCCCTGCATCGGCAGGCGGACTCGGCGAACTCTCAACCACTGCGCCACCAGGGAAGCCCCGTGACATTCTTTAAAAAAAGAAAAAAAAGAGCCCTTGGCCGCTCCTCTGGCTTAGGGGCCCACACACCAGCAAGACAGTCAATATTCAGAAGAATGGACTCAGGAAGAGTCCCGGGAAGGCCTGGGAAGTTGACTCAGAGTATAGGGGCCGGAAATTTCAGAGTCCCCCTGGAATAAGGTGGAGAGGTTGGGCCACGGGCTTTGGGTGGGCTCATCCCTTGGGCTCTGGGGACTTGCCACTAAGCAGGGTCTTCTAAAGCAGAGCCCAGGGCAGGGGTTCCTCCTACATTGGTCTTAGGGCAGAACTATCTGAGCACCTGTCCTCTTTTTTTTTTTCTTTTTTTTTGCGGTACGCGGGCCTCTCACCGCCGCGGCCTCTCCCATTGCAGAGCACAGGCTCCGGACGCGCAGGCTCAGCGGCCATGGCTCACGGGCCCAGCCTCTCCGCGGCACGTGGGATCCTCCCGGACCGGGGCACGAACCCGCGTCCCCTGCATCGGCAGGCGAACTCCCAACCACTACACCACCAGGGAAGCCCCCCGTCCTTTTTTTATTGTTAACTTTTGATGGATGTTCATACATACAGATAGGAAAGTACACAAGTTGTAGGTATACAGCTTGATGAATTTTTACAAATACATTGATCAAGGATGTATGCATTTATCATAAAAATTATGTTGTATTTTATATTTAAAAAACTTTCCTTAGGTAAGAAGTGGATTTATTTAGAGAGATACACATTCCATAGACAGAATTCAGTCCATCTCAAAAGGTGAGAACAGCCTTGGGAAAAACACACTCCACAGACAGAGTTTGGGCCATCTCAGAAGGTGAGAGGTCAAAAATTATTTTTTAAAAGGGAGTAACAATAAAAAGAGAAGAATATTGAACACAAAATTTATTTATTTAATTATTGGCCACGCTGCAGCTTGTGGGAATTAGTTTCCTGATCAGGGATCAGACCCAGGGCCCCAGCAGCGGAAACGCACAGTCCTAACCACTGGACTGCCAGAGAATTCCCTGAATACAAAATTTAGAATAGTGGTTTCCTCTGGTGGGGACTCAGGGGATGGGACAGAGAAGGACACATTATCAGTAATGTTCTAATTCCTAAATTGAGCAGCAAGTTCACAGTTTATTATGCTTCTTGATATATGTTTTCTTTTGTACATCCTAAAATCAACTCAAAGTCCTGCAGTCTGGGGGCATTCTGCTTAAAGACAAATTAACGCTGCATAATTCAAAGGCTCCTGGGAGCATTCCTGTAATTGATCATCTTGACTCATCTGAAAACAAAACAAGTCTCTATGAAGAAAGGAAAAAGGAAAGCATATGAAACATTGTAAGACAATTCAAGGTAAGGTTATTTTTTATCTTTTTTTTTTTACTGATAATAAATATGCATGACATAATACATAAAATTTAAGCACTATATAAACCCAGAGCAAGAGAAGTAAACTCTCCCTAAAATGCTCTCTTCTGCAGAGTCAAGACCATCAACAACATGGTGTGTATTCCTCAACCTTTTCTATAAGTACTAACATTATTGATTTTTGCAAAAATGGGACCATTTTAGAGAAACGCTTCTGAACCTTGCTTTTTCACTTAGCAATAGTCTCTTGAACAGCCTTTTCCCTCATAATGTCCTTCAGAGAGAAGGGCAGATGGATTTCCCCACAAATCCCCACCACACTCATCTCCCTAAATCCAGCTCAAATATCACCTCCCTGAATTCATAGGGGGCCAGGGGCCAGGGACACCATTGATCTACTAATCTGCCCCGGGAAATATCATGCCCTAGGGAATTTAGTCTCCCTTATCACTAAATCCAACTGTGTGTGTGTGTGGGGGGGGGTAGCCTCATTTATGTGAACATAAATGAGTTCTTATAAATGAGGATATCATATATCCATTCATTTAACCAAAATTTACGGAGTGCCTACCATGTGCCAGTCAGGGGTGAAGTGGACAGAGATCTCTCTCTTGTGGCACTCTTATTCTAAAGGGGGCATTCAGCAAATCAGGAAACAAATGAGACTTTTTTTTTTTTTTTTTTGGCCATCCCGGGGACTTGCGGGATCTTAGTTCCCCGACCAGGGATCGAACCTGAGTCCCCTGCATTGAGAGCGCAGAGTCTTAACCGCTGGACCACCAGGAAAGTCCCCATGTTTTTGTTTGTTTGTTTGTTTTGCCAATAAGACTATATCTGATGGAGGTAAGCGTGGAGATGAAAACCAGGTGTGTGATGTGACAGAGAACGGCCATTCAGGGGGAGGCACCAAACATTCTCTACTGTGGCTGATATTCCCAGGCAGGAGTGAAAGAAGATATCCATCAGACAACTATGAACTTCTGTCCCATTACCTGGCCGCGCAGCCTGTGGCCTCTTGTGCGTGAGTATTTTTATAATTCCCATAATCTTGTGACTAGCATAATTGCATTGTGATATATGTGTGTTTTAAAAGAGTTTGCTGGAAGGGTGAGCTGTGACAGGGCGAGAGAGAGGCATGGACATATATACACTAACAAATGTAAGGTAGATAGCTAGTGGGAAGCAGCTGCATGGCACAGGGATATCAGCTCGGTGCTGTGTGATCGCCTGGAGGAGTGGAATAGGGAGGGTGAGAGGGAGGGAGATGCAAGAGGGGAGAGATATGGGAACATATGTATATGTATAACTGATTCACTTTGTTATAAAGCAGAAACTAACACACCATTGTAAAGCAATTATACCCCAATAAAGATGTTAAAAAATAAAAATAAAAAAAATAAAAGAGTTTGCTTAGGACTTCCCTGGTGGCACAGTGGTTAAGAATCCACCTGCCAATGCAGGAGACACGGTTTGATCCCTGGTCCAGGAGGATCCCACATGCCGTGGAGCAATTAAGCCCATGCGCCACAACTACTGAAGCCCGAGCACTCTAGGGCCTGCATGCCGCACCTACTGAGCCTGTGCTCTAGAGCCCGCGAGCCACAACTACTGAGCCCGTGTGCCACAACTACTGAAGCCCGCGCACCTAGAGCCCGTGCTCCGCAACAAGAGAAGCCACCACAATGAGAAGCCCACGCACCACAACGAAGGGTAGCCCCTGCTCACCACAACTAGAGAATGCCTGCATGCAGCAATGAAGACCCAAGGCAGCCAAAAATAAAATAAAACTTTTTTTTAAAGTTTGTTTAATGTAAACATTTAGAACGTACTATAATTTTTGTAAACCTATTTCAGCATCCCTTCATTGGGTAATGAACTGGGAGCCACCCAGAATGGAAGCATTTAGGGCCCTCTTGGTCTCTACAGAACCCTAAATTGCAGGTACTTATCTCTTTTGAACTTGTAATTATACATTGTCAGGTCTTTGAAGGCAAGAAGTATTCCTAACATTCTATCCACGGCTGAGTTAATATTTGTCTGGGAGATCATTATCAAAGAGAGGTTGGGAATTTGCTGGTGGTCCAGTGGTTAGGATTCCATGCTTGCACTACAGGGGGCCTGGGTCAGTGATAAATGGAATATTTAAAGGAAGGATTCACAGTCGTCAATGATTGCAGCCCTCCAATGTGAGCCGGTAAGCCCTGAGGAAGCCCAGGGCTGAAAAGAATACATGCGGGACTTCCCTGGTGGTGCAGTGTTTAAGAATCTACCTGCCAGTGCAGGGGACACGGTTTGATCTCTGGTCCGGGAAGATCCCATATGCTGTGGAGCAACTAAGCCTGTGCGCCACAACACCTAAGCCTGCGCTCTAGAGTCCATGAGCCACAACTGCTGAGCCCATGCACCACAACTACTGAAGCCCGCGCACCTGAAGCCTGTACTCTGCAACAAGAGAAGCCACAGCAATGAGAAGCCACCTGTGCAACGCAACAAAGAGTAGCCCCCACTCGGCCCAACTAGAGAAACCCTGCAAACAGCAACAAGACCCAACGCAGCCAAAAATAAATAAATAAACAAACAAATAAATTAAATTCAAAGAAAAACCCTTCCCCCAAAAGCCATCGGGGAGCTTGGGTCTTTAAAAAAAAATAAATTAAATTAAAAAAAAAAGAACACCTGCCATCTAGCAGCCATCAGACTGCAGCCCTGTGGAAACTCAGGATGTGAAAACATGGGATACTGGCCAACTAGCTGAGGTGCATATCAAAGGAATGATTTCAGTGAGCCCAGACTCTTGCATGTCCCCATACATAGAAAACTGCTAAATTCCTTAACTTGAGATATCTGGTTTTCTTTATTAACAATAATCTTTTGATATTCAGACTACCTGCTTTTTGTTATAAAACTTCTATATAACCTGGCTCTCCCCGTCACCTCCTTGTAGCAGTTTCTCAGAGCTATCTGAAATGCTGTCTCCTGGGCTACAGTCCTCATTTTGCCTCAAATAAAACAACTTGCAACTCTCACATTGTGCTTTTTTTCTTTTTGTCAACAGTCACGGCGACCACGAAGGGATCCGGAGTGGACTTCTCTCCTTCACCTGAACTCTACGAGGAACTGGAGCCTTGGTACCAGCAGAGGCCCCTGGCACTCGTCTGCCTCCTTGGAGAGTCCAGATGAATTTGGGTAAGTCTCTCCTGGTTCTCGGATCTCCTGTGTTGGTTGATGATCCTGAGTTTTATTTGGTGGTGTATAGAAGGTAACTGCTCCCGATCAGTTGAAAGATACTGTGTGGGGGGAGGGGGGCGGGGCTTGGTTGAAAGATACCAGGCAAAAAGCCACCCAGGTGAAAGATACTGGGGGGGCCTGGCTGAAAGATACCAGGGTTTGCTCAGTTGTAGGAGACTGAGTGGTCCTGGCTGAGTGGTTAGGTAAGAGGTTGATCTGACGCTTTTCCTCAGTTCAGCTGCCTTAATGGAATTTGTCGGGATAAAAGTGAAGATATTACATGAGAGTGTTACTCCAAAGAAAAGGGACAAGACTCCTCCCGGCCAGTTATGGCTTTCTCAGGAGACTGATAAATTTACAGGAGTGATGGAGGCAAAGGCCTCATACCGTGCAGCGGTCCCATAGGGAAACCCACTCATTAATCAAAACACTTACTTGTCCAGGGGTCACAGATAAAAATTGGCCATTCAGCGATCTGAGCACCCACGGTAGTCTTAGACCACTGAAGGGAAAAACTGAGACACATAAGGGGGCTGAAACTACTCTAGGGTTACGCCTAGAGGAGTTAAGCTCACAAGCAGCACGCTGGCCACCACACAATTTCACTAGTAAATTTTATCCCTGACAAATTCAACTTAAAAGGGAACTAGAATCTCTCAAACACAAAAACGAGGGTGTCAGAAAAGCAACCTCCAACTAAGACCCCAGCCGGATTCATGTACAACACTGTATGGAGCTCAGACTTGCAAGTACCTAGTTAATTGCAGAAATTATGCTACAGGAGATCTCAACCTAAAATAGCCAAATTGGGGTTCTTCTGATAGTCCCAAATTGCTATAGTTGCGCACACAGTTAAAAAAAAGCCGGCCGTAAGATAAAACAGACTGAATGAATGCTTCCATTGATTGGTACCTAGAAGCTTCTAAAAGAGAAAATGGTAGAGTAACTTTTTGAAACTATATCAGAACTAAAAAAGGCCGCTAGCACCCTGTCTCTGACTCTGTCTGTCCCTCTGCTCCTCCCACATGTCCTCTTCTATCAGAATTGCCTGACCCAGATGCCATTTTTTTTTCTCTTCCAACTCTTCTGTCTCCTGCTGTTCCCTCTTCCCCAGCAAAGGAGGATAAAAAATCAGAAGTGATTATAGCTCCCTTTAAGGAGAAGCCTATTGCAGGGAGAAGTGAACCATCCTCTCTGCTTACGTACACACCCTGGACCCAAGCAGAACTTAGAGCCTTGGCTAAGGAATTTCCTGATCTAAGTCAGAATCCATTGGGATTTGCTAAGGAATTTGAGTTAACCGTCTGGACCTACATGCCTGGGTTTTCAGATCTATAACAATTAGTATTTACTTAACTGGAAATTAAAGGAAATCTCACCCTAAGAATGAGGAGGCTCTTTTATTGCATACACAGTTCAATTAAGGTTAAAAAGCTGGCTTGGGCTTCCCTGGTGGCTCAGTGGTTAAGAATCCACCTGCCAATGCAGGGGACATGGATTCAAGCCCTGGTCCGGGAAGATCCCACATGCCGCAGAGCAACTAAGCCCGTGCACCACAACTACTGAGCCTGCGCTCTAGAGCCCGCGAGCCACAACTACTGAGCCCACGTGCCACAACTATTGAAGTCCGTGCGCCTAGAGCCCGTGCTCTGCAACAAGAGAAGCCACCGAAATGAGAAGCCCACACACCACAACGAAGAGTAGCCCCCGCTCGCCACAACCAGAGAAAGCCGGCGTGCAGCAATGAAGACCCAATGCAGCCAAAAATAAATAAATAAATTTATTAAAAAAGAAGCTTGCTTGATAAAAATATTTTTTCAGAATTCTGACTTTAAACAAAAGCCTTCTGGGGGAAACTTGCATTTCTCTTTCTGTGTCTTTGAGATGTAAATGTCCTACCTGATCTTCCTAAGACGTTCCATGTATGTCTATGTGTGTATGTACGTGTTTTGAAAACTTGACCTCTGCCATACTATTTTTGAGAGTAAACTCTCCAGATCTTACTTAGGTTACATCCTCCCCTGCTCTCTTATGGGGAAGCCTTTGCATCTTAATGGTTTGAATCACTACAAGTATATATACTTTATGAATGGCCAAATGATGGATCCTTTTAAAGTTGGAGAAACTAACAAATTGGTCAATCTAGCACTCTCATTATAAACAGTTGTTTTATTGGTACCTATAAAAACAAACAAAAAAATCAAATTAAAGGTGGAAGAAAGAAATATATCAGATTATTAACCTAAGAACTTCTTTAACTTAAAACAAGTAAGAAAAACTGGTTTGGGAAGCTTCATTTGTGGTCTATACTTTCCCTCAGTGGGTCTCACAGATGCTAATAAAAGCATTAGAATAATTAATATTAACATGAAAAATCCTGTAAGGAAAGTCTAGATACTATTTCCAATAAGGTAGAAATTTTAAAGGAATTATGTCAAATGAATAAAGAAGTCTTTAGATGGTTATTTAAAATTGGATAAATAAAATGGACATTTATGTGATTAAAACACAAAGTTTTGATATTACTACACTACCTAAGGTTAAATGGGCCAAAAGGGACCCCCTACTGGTCCCCAGAATTAAAAGCCAAACAAATCTGTTCTATTTACCCCAATTTTAAAAGATATTTAAGGGGCTAGAAGAATTTGTTATGAAACTTCTATACAACCTGGCTCCCGCCTCACCTCCTCCAAGCAGTTTCTCAGAGCTATCTGAAACGAGGTCTCCTGGGCTACCGTCCTCATTTTGCCCCAAATAAAACATAACTTGCAACTTTCACATTGTACATTTTTTTTTTAGGTCAACATCAGGGAACTAGATCCCGCATGCCACAACTAAGACCCAGCAGAGCCAGATAAAGAAATAAATATTTTTTTAAAAAAAAGAGGTTCACTACCATGAATAATGAGGCAAGTAAATCTCCCAACAGAGCCAGACGTTGGACTTGAGTTTTATTTCCCCAGATTGCTCCAAGAACATAGCCCAGCTCTCTCATCCAAGGGTTTTGTTTATGCTGTCCTGAGCGTGTGGTCATTATGGGCTGGTAGCCCATGAAGGCTGAGCCAGAGAGAGAAAACCTAGCTTCCAGAGACAAGCCTGGATGTTGGGAGGTAACGGACTGATTTGAGGGACAAGCCCCTGGCATCAGCAGGGCTTTTTTTTTTTTTTTTTTTTTGGTACGCGGGCCTCTCACTGTTGTGGCGTCTCCCGTTGTGGAGCACAGGCTCCGGACGCGCAGGCTCAGCGGCCATGGCCCACGCGCCCAGCCGCTCCGTGGCATGCGGGTTCTTCCCGGACCGGGGCACGAACCCGTGTCCCCTGCATCGGCAGGCGGACTCTCAACCACTGCGCCACCAGGGAAGCCCTCAGCAGGGCTTTTGACCTTTGTCCCTAAGGAGACAGCAGCAGAGAGTTGGGCATTTGGTCTCTAAAGCAGGTCACCTATTCCCCACTTGTGGTCACAGTTGCTAGATACTATTTCTACTGCTCACATGACACGTGGGAGAAGAAAGAACAACATAAGCTTGGCAGGTGCAGTGGCCCCTGCGCTGTGGCCTGGCAGGGAGCCTCTCTGGCTGGCTGCTCTATGGGTTATAAGCCAACCAGCCTATACATCACCCTCTTGTTAATTTTGTTTCAACTGTGCAAGTCCATGTTGGTCCATAGGCGTTGCTATGACAAAATACCATAGACTGGGTGGCTTATAAACAACAGAAATTTATTTTGTCCCAGTTTTGGAGACTGAGAAGTTCAAGGTCAAGGCACTGGCAAAGTTGGTATCTGGTGAGTTCCTGCTTCCTCCTTCATAGATGGCCATCTTTTTGCTGTATCCTGACATGGTGGAAGGGGTGAGGGATATCTCTGGGGTCTCTTTTATAAGGACGCTAATCTCATTCATGAGGGCTCCTAAAGGCCCCACCTCCTAATATCATCACCTTGGAGATTAGGATTTCAACACATGAATTTTGAGGGAACACAAACATTCAGTCCATTACAATATTCATTGTAAAAAATTAAAACAATATATATCTTAAAGTGGGCAAATGATAATTTCCATTTTTTTTGCCAGTATAAATAGTGCTGGAATAAACGTCCTCATATATCCATGCTTGCGTACATAGAAAGAAGTCTGGATGATTATTCTTTTAAAAACATTTATTTTTATTATTACTAAAGAAATTCATGTTTGTAGTAAAAAAAAGTCAGAATGAAACAATGGAAAATGAGGATCACCCACACCTAATCCCCAGTCCCAATCCCCAAGATAATTAATATATGGTCTTAGAGATTTTTCTCTGCCTGCATTCAAACATTTAAAAAAAAAAAAAGAATCATCTTGTGCATAACACTCTGCAATAGCTTCTTTACTTGCTATTGCAAAATGCTTAGGTTCATTCATTCCACATTTATTGAGCCCCTGCTCAGAAGTTAGGGACCCAACAATGTTCTTGTTTTCAAATAATTTACATTCTACTGGATGAAACAGACATAGACAAGAAACAAACAAGAAGTAGTAATGAAAGCCAAGAAGGAGATGACAAGTGATACAAACTAACAGGAAGGCAGTTTCTATAGTTTTAAGTCATCTTTTAGCAATTCCACTGAGTGCAATGGAATTTCTAGTTCTCCTCTGTTATAAAGGCTGCTGCAGGGAACATCTTTGTCACATAAATTTTCATGTCTGTGGGAGCAGCTCCTAGGGCTTAGGTGTCTTTAACCCCTTTTCTATCTAGGGCTAGCAAGTGTTTCCAAATCCGAGGCTGAATGGCGGCTCCAGAGATGCAGGAGAGAGAGGGAAGTGGGAACCGAGCAGTGTCAGGGAGCGGGCACTACGTTTGGAGTCAGACCAAAGAACAAGCCGTAACTCTGCCATTTGCCCGCCCTCTCTGAACACGCCCCCACCCCCCATTTGCAAAATGGGGATAACCTTCTAACCTCACAGTGTTATTGCAAGGACGAAATGACATTGTTTCCCTTTACGCTCTTCCTGGGACAGACATAAGCATTTTGTTCTTTCATTCACCTACTCATCCAACAACTCCAAGAGCTCCATTAAAATACATCCAATAGGGACTTCCCTGGTGGTCTAGTGGTTAAGACTCCGCGCTTCCACTGCAGGGGCGCGGGTTCGATTGGAGCTAAGATGCCGCGGGGCGCGGTCAAAAAGTAAAACTGAAAAAAAAAAATGAAGTGGAGGAGATCGATTTAAAAAAATACATCCAATATGGACAGATTTCCTAATGGATAATGAGAAAATTGCAAAGGGAGAGAGCCTTGCTACTTATTTCAGCCGCGCTGACGGCCGGGAAAGTCCCTAGACCTTTGCTATTTAAATTGTGGTCTGGGTACCAGCTGCATTGATGTCATCTGGGAGCTCATTAGAATTGCAGAATCTCTGACCTATCAATTCAGTATTTGCATATTAAGATCCCCAGGATTTCCTATGCACATTTTAGTTTGTGAAGCACTGGTTTAGAGTGGAAGATAAATAGCAGGTAGAGTTAAATATGTCTTCATCTCAATGAGGAATTGTAGAGGGAGTGACCTAAAACATTCTTCTGGGTTGAATTTGGCCTTGTTGCCTGGACCACCAGTATCATGTTGTTTATTCTTTCAGGAAAAGAACTCAAAAGACCAGATCATTTCCTTCATCTGTTTCTCTAACCAGGTGTGGAAACCCAGCCCGCCTCAAGACCTTGAGCTGTCAGGGTTGGGTGGGCCCTGAGAAGTCTTCATTCCAGCTCAATCCTCTGTTGCTGCCCTGTCCACCCTGCCCCACCCCCATTTCACAGGCCAGGCCCCGAGAAGGGCTGTGATTTGCTCAGAGTCACACACCGACCAGGTGGTGGCCTCAGTCCTGGCCATCCTCACCTCCTCCCTATCACAGATTTTGATGCACTGTTTTTTTCTATGGATTCAGATCATCTTTTTTGAAAAACGATTTTTTTTTTTTTGGCTGCGCCGTATGGCATGCAGGATCTTAGTTCCCTGACCAGGGATCAAACCAGTGCCCCCTGCAGTGGGAGCACAGAGTATTAACCACTGGACTGCCAGAGAAGGCCCCAGAAAAATGACTTTTTTTTAAATTGGTTTTTCGTAAAAGAATTATGTGCTCATTTTAAAGAATTCAAACATGTAAGAATTGTCCCAACAATTCCATTCTTAGGTATATACCCAAGAGAAATGAAAACATATAGCCACATAAAAACCTGTACATGAATGTTTATAGCAGCATTATATTTTTCATTTTTTTTTTTTTTTACGCGGGCCTCTCACTGTTGTGGCCTCTCCCGTTGTGGAGCACAGGCTCCGGACGCGCAGGCTCAGCGGCCATGGCTCACGGGCCCAGCCGCTCCGTGGCATGTGGGATCTTCCCGGATCGGGGCACGAACCCGTGTCCCCTGCATCGGCAGGCGGACTCTGAACCACTGCGCCACCAGGGAAGCCCTATAGCAGCATTATTCATAACAGCCAAAAAAATGGAAACCCAAGTGCCCACGAGCTGATGAATGGATAAACAAAATGTGGTATATTCACACAATGGAATATTATTTGACAATGAGAAGGAATGAAGTATTGACACAAGCTACAACATGGACGAACCTTGAAAATGTGCTAAGTGAAAGAAGCCAGATGCAAAACACGATGTAGCGTATGATTCCACTGACAGAAATGTCCAAACTATGGGACTTCCCCGGTGGTCCAGTAGTTAAGAATCCACCTTCCAATGCAGGGGACGTGGGTTCGATCCCTGGTTGGGGAACCAAGACCTGCGTGTGCCTCAACTAAGACCCAACAAAGCCAAATAAATAAATAGATATTTAAAAAAAAAAAAAGAAAGAAAGAAATGTCCAAAATAGGCAAACCCCTGGGAAGTAGATTAGTGATTGCCAGGGGATGAGGGGATGGGGAAAGGGGGTATGGGGTTTCTTTTGGGGGTGATCAAATGTTCTGAAATTAGATAGTGGCAATGGCTGTACAATTCTGTGAATATACCAAAAACTACTGTTAAAAAAAAAAACCCAACTTCAAAAGGCTGAATTTTGTGGTATGTAAATTATAGCTCAATAAAGCTGTTATTAAAAAACCACAGTAGAAAGAGGAAAGTCACCCCACCCCAGACTTCCCCAAGTAGCCACTTATTCACTCCATAAATATTCGCGGAGCGCCTGTTCCCTGCAGCCTGCGGGATGAGGACACAAAGGGAAGCAAACAGCTCACATCCTGCTAGCAAACGCTGCCCCGGCGTTCAGAGCCCCAGAGCCAGGGCCTGCACCACCTCGATGATTTCCACTGACTGACCCTCTGCCCCTCACCTCCTCCCTTCCCTCTGGTACCCCAACCCCAGCGGTCACGGAGCCCACCCCCTGCTCACTGTTCCTCAGCCCCTCCTTCCTCCCTGCCCTTCCTACCCTGTCACTTGACACTTCCACCACCTTCCCTGCTCCTGACCCCAACCCTAGTCAAACCCAACTCTCCGCCCACTCTGCGCCTCCCCTGGGCAGCTGGATGCGCCTGGAGCAAAACACGCCACCTTGCCAGACGCCTCACTTTATTTTTTATTTTTTTGGCGGTGCCCGGCGGCTTGCGGGATCTTAGTTCCCCCACCAGGGATTGAACCTGGGCCATCGTCAGTGAAAGCACGGAGTCCTAACCACCGGACCACCAGGGAATTATCCCAGCCGCACCCACTTAAAAAAAATCCGTGACCTGAGTCCCGAGTGGGTCCTCGGGGCTACCCGGATGTCACGATCCTTCACTCCCCATGACCGTGGCCCACCTTCTCTTCTCCCTATAAAATGGGGACACTAGTATTTCTGCCTCTTGGGGCTGTTGGCTGCGTTAGCACCTGACACATAGTAGGTCCTCAATCGGTGACGGCCACGAGGGATCATTATCTCTGGTCCTCTGTCCAGGGGCTTCCTGGTGACCTGGTCTCCGAAGAGCCCTACCCTGCAGTCGGTATTTTGTTCCATGGCTGGGCTGCCACGGGTTCTTTGCCGGAGCGGCTCCTCCTCCGGAGAAAAAGGAGGGGGCGTGGCCCAGGGCAGAGGAAGCGTGGCTGAGCTCAGGGTGGGAGCGGGGAGGATGCACCTTCATGCAGCCAACGTCCACGTGACGGGCTGAGCCTGAGTCAGACCAGGGGCCAA
The DNA here is from genome assembly GCF_937001465.1 of Orcinus orca. Taxonomy (NCBI): domain Eukaryota; kingdom Metazoa; phylum Chordata; class Mammalia; order Artiodactyla; family Delphinidae; genus Orcinus; species Orcinus orca. The sequence continues at coordinate 200,703,492 of NC_064559.1, forward strand.
AAGGGAAACTTACCAGGGCCTCAGAAAGGAAGTGTGAAGGAGTTGGGGTTGCAGATGGCCCGGCACCCCAGTCTGGACCTGCCCGGAGGGGGGCCGCCCCCAGGAATCCAGGCTGTGCCTCCTTCTAGGGAACTGAGACCAAAGCCCAAAGGAAGGAGGAAGTGCGAGCCTTGCTCCCCAGTGACTCACGTCATCCTTTGGGGCAAGTCAACTCTGCCCTCCTTCCCCCAGGGGATCCTCTGCCCTGGGTCAGCCTATTCAAAACACCGACCCAATTCGCCCGCCCACACCCTTCGTTCTTCTACCTCGAGATGTTTTCAGATACCTGCCTGGGTCCACAAGTAAGTCTTGGAAGATAATAGAAACAGTGGGAGGGGCGGGAAAAACCCTGTTGTGGAAATCAGGACACCTGGGCATGGTGCTACCCTGCTGTGTGAGCCTGGCAGGTCTCACACCCTCTCTGGGCTCCAGTCTCCACTTCTGTGAGAATGCGCAGCTGGATTCCACGTCCTCTGGTTCCCTGGCTCTGGATTTCTACCAGGGCTTGGGGTTCCTCCATCCGGCCATTGCCCTCAGGGATAAAGTCCCATCCTCTTCACACAGCCCAAGGGCCCTTGCTGACTTGGTCCTGACCTTGGCTGGACCTCATTCCCACCCCTTGCCACGCCCCCAGCAACATGCAGCTGCCCAGCTCAGAGAGCAAGCACCTGGGACGCTCTGGAAGAGCAGCTCGCTGACCCCCACTCATCCTACAGTGGACGTCACGCTCTCCCCAGCTTTCCTCTCCTGACCTGCCAGTTATGTGTGTCCCCCAGCAGAGGCTGTTCTGTTTTCTCTCTCCCTCATTAAACTGAGTTCTGTGCCAAGGGCAATGACGGCATACAGAAGGGGTCAAGGAATATTTGAATGAATGAATGAAAAAATGAATGAAGTGGAAGCTCCAGGCAAGCTGCTTGTGGCCATCCCAGAGCTGTGCCCTGCCCAGGAGGTGGGGGTGGGGTGCTGATGGAGGGGTGTAGATTTTCAAGGGAGGTTCCATCTGGGCTCAGCCAGGCCACAGTCCCAAGCTGACTGGCCCATGACTCAGAGGCCCCAAACAGAGCTTTCATAACCCTCCCTGGCCTTTCTGGATCTGCCTTCTGATCTGGCCTTCAGGCTAATACCTCTCAGGTTTCTCTCTTGCTCCAGCCGGTCTCAACTTGAACTTTGCAAGAGCCCCGCTGGCTTTAAAGGACCAGCTCAAGATTCTTGGGCTGGATTGTATTTTCTCTCCCAAGGAATTCTTGCTCTGTTTACAGAAAGGAAAAAAAAAATGCCACCCACGCTGGTTAAAGCTCACCCTGATTTTCTGAAATCTCCTCTCCACCCACCCCTCATTTGGCATCTGTCTCCTTGTTGCTGGCGTGGTCCCCCACCGCACCCCAGGACTCCCAGGCCGTACGGAGACCCCCTGGGTGGGGGAATGGCAGCCCCAAGGCTTTGTTTGCACTGCCTGCCTGGCCACAGCCATATGGGGCCACCAGGGGCTTGCTCTGATCCTGGGAACTATTGAGAACAGAAATCCACATAAATTGGGTTGGGTCCCCCACCTCTCCTTCCCTGCCCTCTCTTCCATCAGTAGATCCCTCCCCCTTTTGCAGACGTTTCCCCTCCTCCCAGCCAAACAGATTCATTTGCAGAATGGCCTCCTCTTGTCCTCGTGTCTTCCTGTCAGCGAAGGGCAGTGCCTCCTGGAGCTCACAGCCTTCTCCTTTGTCCAGTTACTTTTAAAATAATAAACTTTTAATTTTAGAATAATTTTTAGATTTCCAGAAATGTTACAAAGATCACAAAGAGAGTTATCTTACACATTTCACCAGTTTCCTTTTTGATAACATCTTACATAACTACAGCACATTTGTCCAAACGAGGAAAACAACAGTGGTACAAAACTATTCACTAGGGGCTTCCCTGGTGGTGCAGTGGTTAAGAATCTGCCTGCCAATGCAGGGGACATGGGTTCGAGCCCTGGTCCTGGAAGATGCCACATGCCGCGGAGCAACTGAGCCCATGCGCCACAACTACTGAGCCTGCACTCTAGCGCCCATGAGCCACTGAGCCCAAGTGCCACAACTACTGAAGCCTGTGCGCCTACTGCCCATGCTCTGCAACAAGAGAAGCCACCCAATGAGAAGCCCACGCACCGCAACAAAGAGTAGCCCCCACACCCTGCAACTAGAGAAAGCCCACGCACGGCAACAAAGACCCAACACAGCCAAAAATAAAAATAAATAAAATAAATAAATTTATATTAAAAAAAAACTATTCACTAGTTTTTCTACCAATGTCCTTTTTCCGTTCCAGGATCCAATCCAGAGAACCACATTGCACTTAGTCATACACTATTTGTGATGAGGAAATTATAAGTATCTCTGTTTTACAGACGAAGGAAGAAGAGATCAGAGGAGTAAGTGACTTGCTAGGCAGCAAAAGCAGTGGAGGAAAGGGATTTAGAGCTGGAAGCCACTCGTGGTGCGACCTGAGCCTTAGTTTCCTTGTCTGAAGGGTGGGATCACAGGTAATTACTTCATGGCAGGAGCAAGGACTAAAAGAGACCATGTCTATGTGAAACCATGCAACTCAGATTGGGACTTGAACCCACGTGCTGGTGTAACAGGGAAGAGTCAAATCTGACTTCATGTTGGATCTGTTTCTTTCACTTTAACCTTTGCTTCCCATTGCTTTTGTTCACTAAGAGGATACTGTCTATACAAAGTGGCCTGCCTCAGGGAACCCTGCCCCTCTACCTGAATGTTAAACCAAAGTGCCTTTGTTCAGGGAAACATCCTGACCCTGTCCACCTGTGGATGGCTGCAAGAAAGAAGAAATTGGGACTTCCCTGGTGGTCCAGTGTTAAAGAATCTGCCTTCCGATGCAGGGGACGTGGTTTCGATCCCTGGTTGGGGAACTAAGATCCCACATGCCGTGGGGCAACTAAGCCCACATGCCACAACTACTGAGCCCGCGTGCCTCAACTAGAGAGAAAGAAACCCCACATGCCACAACTAGAGAGAAGCCCGCACTGCAATGAAAGATCCCGAGTGCCTCAACTAAGACCTGACGCAGCCAAATATAAAAATAAAATAAATAAAAATAAAATAAATAGTTTTTAAAAAGAAAGAAAGAAAGAAAGAGAAAGAAAGAAAGAAGAAATGAACACATCCCCTCCCTGAGGCTGGCCATTCCAGGGGACATTTGCAAATCTTATGGCCTTTTTACTTGACTTCCTCATCTCCTCCCCTTCTCTGTTCTGTAAAAGAAAAACTGGCATCCAAACCCCGCGAAGATGGTTCTTCAGAGACATTAGTTTGCCATCTTCTCGTTCTGCCGGCTTTCCGAATAAAGTCGTTATTCCTTGCCTCAACGCCTCGTCTCCGATTTACTGGGGGTGAGCAGAGCAAGCTTGGACTCGGTAATACTGGGACTCGAACCCAACCAAAACCCAGATTGGGACTTGAACCCACCGTTCTTTTAACGGAGATCACACACCTGGTCTCAGGACTTAATGAAGCTCAGGTTCTTGATGTCTCATCACAGAAAGAATTCAGTGAGAGCCAAAGTGATAGGTAAGACGTGGATTTATTTAGAGAGAAACACACTCCACAGACAGAGCATGGGCCATCTCAGAAAGCGAGAAAGGCACCAGGGTGCAGGGTTGTCAGGTTTTATAGGGGTGGGTATCATCTCCCAATGAGTGGGGGGAGTGGTCCAGCTATTTTGGGGAAGGGGCGGGGATTTCCAGAAATCGGGCCACCGCCCACTTTTTGACCTTTATGGTCGGCCTTGGAACTGTCATGGCGCCTGGGGGTGTGTTATTCAGCTTGTTGACGTGTTACAGTGAGCGTATACTGAGGCTCAACGTCTAGTGGAAGTCGACTCATCCGACATCTTGGACCCATTTGGTTCTAATCAGTTTATGTCGTGTCCTCGGGCTGTGTCATTCTTTTAAAGGTTGTGCCCTGCCCCCTTCCCTCCTGTTTCATACGGGCATTTCCTGCCCACGAGATGGTAGCTGTTGTTATTACTGTCAGCGTCATCATTACTGAGAAGCCCAGATCTCTTCAACCCCAAGTTCTTGTCAAGGGTTATGTCTAGAGGAGGCCCTGCCCCTCACCCTCTGGGGCCCCTTTACCGGGGAAGAGGACAGGCCCTACCGACCTTGCTTTGAGCAGGCCCTAAAGATTGAGTTAGAAATCCCAGGGTATGGTCCCACTGTGGCCGCTGGCTGTGCATGGCATCTCCCTGGACCTCAGCTTCCTCAGATGTAAGGAGGGGATGTGAGGAGATGTGGGGAGGGCTCTGTGGGGCAGGGGCCGGCCCCCCAGCATCAGTGTGGGCCATCCCTGGCCCCACCGAGTGGCAGGTGGTCACAGCCTGGGCCTCCCAGTCAGGCAGGCCTGGTGCCCATCCCAGGTCCACCTCCGTCTGCTTCGTACCCTTGCTGAAACCCTGTCAGGGATAATCAGTCATCCCCAGCTCTCCAGCCTCGCCCCAAACAAGAACTCAGAAAGGCAGCTCCCTCTGCCCTTCCTTACCCTCAGGCCTAAAGAGATTGTGTCTTCGGGTCAAGTAGCTGGTTAGAGGCTTAACCAGAGGGAGAGCCAGGTCTCGTTAAGACCGTGTGTTAAAAGATCAATTTCAGGCTTCCCTGGTGGCGCAGTGGTTGAGAGTCCACCTGCCGATGTAGGGTACACGGGTTCGTGCCCCGGTCCGGGAGGATCCCACATACTGCGGAGTGGCCGGGCCCGTGAGCCATGGCCGCTGAGCCTGAGCGTCTGGACCCTGTGCTCTGCAACGAGAGAGGCCACAACAGTGAGAGGCCCGCGTACAGAAAAGAAGAAAAAAAAAGATCGTTTTCAAGAAAAGATAAAATCATGACTAATCATGACTCCCATACAGATAAAAAAAAAAATGAATACGTGTTAAACATTTTGTTTAACTCAGAAGGGAACCAGGTGGATGTTACAACCGGCAGCAAAAGGACATTCACGTTTATAAGTCAGGAATATTGAAATGAATGGGCAGATGTAGGTGAAACTGAGTTTTCCACAAGGGGATGGGGGGAACCTCTAAGGAGGGGATTTATCAGTGACTGCAATTTACAGAGTTGTAAAACAGCTGAAAGACAATGAAAGGCTAGAATCCAGTAACCAGGAAGATGGTGCTGCGTGCAGACAGTCTGTAGTTTTCCACTGAAGTGAACATTTATTTTCTGCAGAAGGAAGGTCATGGGTAGGGCACAGTCCAAGGTCTCTATGCTGATGCTCATTCACGAGATTAGTGTGATTCACACACTATAAATACAAGATCCTTTCTGAATGCATCCGGGAAAGTACATCTCACTTGCAAGAGGCCTGCAGCCTAAAACCAGCAGCTCTTAAGATGAAGGGCTCAAAACATTTAAGAATTTTTTCAGATGGATTTTGGCATCTGTGTTACACGATGGGTTCTGGAACATTCTAGAATGTGGGTATTTGTGATCTGCGTCTGTAGCACTGGCCTGTAGTTTTCACTGGACCTGGTTTGATCCTGACTCTGATGTGCAGCCCTCGGCAGTTACACCATCTCTCTGATTCTCTGATGTGCAGCTTGTCTTTGAGTCGGGATATTAACAGTAGCTACTTTGTAGACTACTATTTTTTAGGAGGAGCTATTCACCTGATGAGAACTGTATTGTAAACTGATAAAACCATTTCTTTGCAAATGTCCTGTGGCCACTAGGATTCTTCCTTATCAGCCCAGTCTTCTCTTCTCTCCCCAAACTTGATCCCCTTCTGCTCTCCTTTAATCCCTCATTTCCACCATTTGTGTCCCTAGCAGAGTAGCGAGCAGCATTTGGTTGCCCTGGAGGGGTTGGCACATGCTGGGTGTGGCCTCGGGTTAAGGGGGACTCTGGGGACAGGGTGACAAACTGGAAGGCTCAGGGTTCCCTAGCAATCTCACGGTGTCCCTTGTCCCAATTCTATGCTTACCGAGCCCAGGTTCCCAGATATAGACTTGCAGGGGTGGCAGCATGGGAACTCCCAGGGGACCCTCCTAACAGGTAGGGGTTTGGGCAGATGAGAAATTCAGTCTCTTGACATGGGTCTCCCTCCAACACCCATGTTCCACTTGCAGCAATTCCACAGCCACATCGCTCACTTTCTAGTTTTCCAAGTCGTTTTCTTCTCTCAGCCTCACTGCAACCATGTGCAGTGGGCAGGCAGGAATTATTCCCATTTTGCATCTGGAGAAGCTGAGGACCCCGTGAGGGGCATGAGAACGTTGGCTCCCCAGGGCTCAATGTCCGGTTCGCTAGCCCATGCTGCCCTCTAGTGGCCGTGCATAGCACCTGCCTTCAGGAAGCCCAGGTCAGCCTGCAGCATCTCACTCACTGGGTTCGCGCACAGTAATGGACAGCCTTCCTAGGACCCCAGTGTGGGGCAAGGCACGTCACCCCCTCGGGACTCTTACATCACTTTATCAGCTCCTCACCCTGTCTCCAAGCATTCAATTATGTATACTATTAAACTGTGGTAAATTGTACATAATATAAAATTACCACCATAACCATTTTTTAAAAAATATTAACTTATTTATTTGGTTGCACTAGGTCTTAGTCGCGGCAGGCGGGCTCCTTAGTTGCGGCACGTGGGCTTCCTGAGTCGCGGCAGGCGGGCTCCTTAGTTGCGGCACGTGGGCTTCCTGAGTCGCGGCAGGCGGGCTCCTTAGATAACCACTCTTAAGTGTTCAGCGGTGTTAAGTACATTCACACTGTTGTGCATTCATCTCCAGACCACTTTTCATTGTGCAAACTCACATTTTGTACTCGCTGAACAACTCTCTAACCCTGGTAGCCCCTAACCCACCACGCTTCTATGAATTTAACTACTCTAAGACCTCACATATGTGGAATCACACAGCGCCTTGTCTTTTCCTGACTGGCTTATTTTACGTTGCATAAATCTCCCTAGAAGTGTCCCCTTCTGGAGTGATTTATGAATGTACGGCCCAGAAGACAAAGGCGCCCCCAGAGTTTCATCCAGACGCCACCCTTCCAAACACAACCAACCAGAAAGAGGCCGGGACACGAGGAACCACAGCACAAGATGACAATTTAATGACAAGAAAAACCACACCAAACCAAACTTGGCGACTGAGAGAGAAAAGTGTCCCAACAGCTGGGAGCTGCTAGCCCGGCCCTCATCTCTGGGCCTTGGTGAGCTCCAGCCTCACAGAGCACTGTAGGCGTGTCCTGGAGCCCAGCCCCTCTGGGCTAGATACACAAATGGCCAATATCCCTCATCCTGTGAGCAGCTGCTGCTCCCCTACCAAGCACAGCCACAGTGCCACATCCTAGATAGGAGAGAATCAAGCTTCGCAAGCACAGAACGCCCCCGCTTCCCGACAGCACACATCCGGAGCAAAGCCCCGCTTCCTGAAATCCTCCCCAAACCCCTCAATACCTACCCAAGTTCTAGGAGCCCCCCAACTCTCGCCGAGATGCACCCCGCCCCCTGCAGCCAGCACGATAAACCCAACTTTGCGAACCGCGGGCATGTCCCCAGTGGTCTCTGGTTGATGGGCTTCAAAAGGACCGTGGAGGAACGCTGACAGGAGTGATGGCTAAGAACTGCCAGCCAGCACCAGACGGTACAAGGGACTCAAGAGCTTCTCAGAAACCTCACCAGCCCAACACTTCTATCCCAGCAATCTTCTATGATAGATACCAGTATTGCTTCCATTTTAGAGATGAGAAAAGCAAGGCTCAGATGATTAATAACTTGTCCAGGCTGTAGAGCAGCAGAGCCAGGTCTGAGACCGGGGTCACCTGCCTCCAGGTCCAGCGCCCTTTCTGGCCCCGTATCCTTCTCTCCGGAGCTGTGCTCACCAGGCCCAGCGGGTGGTGTCCGAGCTGCAGCGGGCGAGCAACCTCACGGGCAGCGTGGCCCACGTGCAGAGAGCACATCCTGAGGGTGGTGTTGACTCTGCTAAAGGACTTGGTGGCCTTAGAGGGCCTCCTGCAGGGACCACCCTGGTCACCCAGCAGCCACGTCATTGCTGGTGGGTGTGTCCAGGAACAGTGCACCTGTGAGCTGGCCTGGGTAAGTCTTCATTGCTGGGGATGAGAAGGGACAGGAGCTTCTTGACCTGCTGAGAAGAGCCCCAGTTTGGGGGCAGGGGATATAGGCACTTGCTGGACACTCAAGCCACACTGAGCAGATATGCCCAGACATTTTTCTGGTGCTACTATCAAAGGCCAGCATTTACCTAGGTGAGGTCTTAGTTGGAACACAGACAAACTTCGAATCGTTATGCATTTATTTTCATGTATAGCTAGCACATCGACATGTGACTGCATGGATATATTGCTTAGTTAACCTAAGACTAAATCGGTAAGTGAGGAAAAAAAAAAAAAAGGATGTTGAGTTAAAGAAAATATTAAGGAGATAATAGAATAGGAGGTCCTTGTATGATAGAAATTGTGGAGGTATGGGAAGACCTGGAGTGTGCGACTCACTGTTCTAAGCTTCGGGCAAGAAGCTGTGCTCCGGTCTGAAGCCCTTAAGGGGCCCTACAGGGAATCTCTCCCGGTACCTGGAGCCCAGGGCATCCTCCTAGGAGCACATGGTACATCGAGACAGCCCCAGGAAGGAAAGCACATCTTGTTTAATGTGTTCATGTTCTACAAAATGTCTTAGAAGGGACAAAGCAACAAAAATGATTTCCCTTAAAAGAGAAGTAGAATCTTCTAGGTGTGGCCTTGAGAAGGCAGTGGTCACAGGGCAGCCTGGGCTGGAGGGCCCGAGTAGGGGTTGGGGGACACCCCTGTTGCTGTCCTGGAGGAGTGTGTGTGTGTGTGTGTGTGTGCGCGCGCGCGTGTGCACGGCCGTAGTCGAGGCTGCTGCAGGACGAACACTCAGAGCCCCTGTACTCTGCTCCCCAGCATACAACAGGCACTCAATCCATGTCTGTTGAATCACTGTCGCACACAGAAGGAGGCACCGGAAGCCAGGGTGCAGGGGTTGCCGACTTCCTTGGGTGTCAGCATGTCATCCTTCACTCCTGCCTCTGATGTTCAGGTTCATGCCTCGGCCCCATGTCAGCATGACATGTCCCCAGTGTGGGAAGTCCATGGCCATGCCACCAGTAGGTCACAATCTTGTCCATTTATGAACAATGGAAGGCATTTTCTTTTAAGATTCCCACCTCCCCTCCAAAAAATCCAAAGAATGTTTCTCATCACTTAAACTTCAAATTTTAAAAATAGTGCTTTTTAAGGGACTTTGCAGTTTTCCTGAAACAGCTCAGTCCTGCAAGGCAGAGCTGGTCTCAGCACCCCCAGAGCTAACGTGTCACTGCTAGGGACGCAGGGTGCTATCTAGAGACTCACTCCAACTCACCCCTGGAAATGGAGGCCAAGGCCAGTGCTCAAGGGGGGCCAGAGTCGTGGAGATGGGACCCCCAGGCATGACACTCACGGTACGGAAGCCTCCCGGTGCCCAGAGCAGAGAAGGAACAGCTGAGAGTCTAAAGGGCGCTCTCAGCTGGGAGGAGGCCTGGGTCCCGGACACGAGGGGCAGGCCTGCAGGCTGGTCCCTGTGTGGCTCAGAAGGAAAGTGTGCAAGAGCACGTCAGGAAGGGAAACGAGTTGGGGAGGGACCCCGAGAGGGGCTGGTGTGCAACCACGGCCCGTGCTCTCAGCAGCACCCCGCAGCGCTCCGCTTCACGTGGCACGGCTTGCAGAAGAGACGGTTGTTCAGAGGGTAGCAGCCTTGGTCCGTGGGCTCCACAGACAGGAGGATCCTGCAGTCCTGCGGGAACAAGGCACACGTGGATGGACCCCAGGCCTGAGCACAGCGGCACGGAGTCTGCGCAGGTGGAACTCGCCAGCATCCACTGAGGAAATTAACTCAATCAGCTGAGGGCAGAACCGAGGACACTGGGAGAAGAGGGGGCCCTTTGGTGGAGAAGCCCCCTGAGGGATCGTGGCAAGGGCTAGAAGGGCCTTAACACCCTCCCCCTGAGGTCCGGGGAGGGGTGCGGCCTGCCTCAGGTCGCACAGCTGGTTCCAGAGCTGGGAGAGGATGGGGTCTCCAGGCTCAGAGTTCAGGGTTCTTTTTGTTGTTCCACTGCCTGAACAGCTACAACACTAGCACCAACCTTAATATTTCCAATTTTCTAAATCACCAAAAGATTTTAGAATTTGGAGGACGGGGACTTGGGGCCCAAACTGCCAAATTCACCGTTCTGCCACGAGCCCACACCTCCTCTGGGCCTCACTCGGGCACACACGGGAAATAACAGGAACGATGAATGTCCAGAGACCCGGCTCAGGGCACGGCTGGCGTCCCCTGGAAGCTTCACTGATCCGAACAGAGGGGTTGGTCTCCATAGGGACAACTTTGGGGTCACGGGTGCCACCCTGACCCAGCTCGGCCAGCTGGGGAGGACACCCTTGTGTGTCTCTTCCCTGGAACTGCACCTCGAGTGTCTCAAGGGGACTCTGGGCTATTTAGTGCCAGGACCTGTGCTATCCCTAACAGCCAGTTGTGCGGCATTCTGAGAGCACCAAGTGCCAAGCCTAAAGTCCCACAGGGGCACACGTGACCTCTTCTAAATGAGAATCAACCATGACCGAGTCGCACAGTTTGCGAAGGAGCTGTCAGGTGGCAGAAAGCTGCCCAAACCCTGCCCAGAAGAACACGGGGCAGAACCACTCTTCTCATCCTCAGTTTCCTCATCTTAAACGGAGACGGGAACTCCCATATCGAAAGATCATCATTAGGATTAAATAAGGTGAGACGTGCATGAAAGCATTTTATATATTAAAAAATACTAGCCGAGGGCTTCCCTGGTGGCGCGGTGGTTGAGAGTCCGCCTGCCGATGCAGCGGACATGGGTTTGAGCCCTGGTCCGGGAAGATCCCACATGCTGCGGAGCGGCTAGGCCCGCGTGCCACAACCACTGAAGCCCATGTGCCACAACTGCTGAAGCCCGCACACCTAGAGCCCGTGCTCCGCAACAGGAGAAGCCACCGCAATGAGAAGCCCGCGCACCGCAACGAAGAGTAGACCCTGCTCGCCGCAACTAGAGAAAGCCCGTGTGCAGCAACAAAGACTCAACACAGCCATAAATAAAGAAATAAATAAGATACTAGCCAAGTATGAAGGTATTGTTCCCCTTCCAGCAATAGTAAGAAATAACATGGACCACAAAGTAGGCAGGAATGGGGAATTCCCTGGCGGTCCAGTGATTAAGCCTCTGAGCTTCCACTGCAGAGGACACAGGTTCGATCCCTGGTCAGGGAACTAAGATCCCATATGCAGGGCAGTGCAGCCAGAAAAGAAAAAAAAAAGGTAGGCAGGCATGGTGGAGGGAGCGTGGATGGCATCTTGAAACCCATTTCCCTTCCTAGAGAAACAGCACCCACATCTGCTTAGGCCACTGTGGTTGGAGCCTCACAGCCTGAAATACAGCTGGTGGAGTCCAAACTCTGACTCACGGCAGAGGCTGGGTAATGTTCCCAGTAGCCTCAGCCTAGCTGACCAGGGAGGAGCAGGGAGGGCTTATTTGCTCACCAGCCAGGCCCGGGGAAATGCAATCACCACTGGATCTAATGTGGGCTATAGCGATAACAGCACTTGAATTTCACCATTGTTCTTTCAAGATGCGTTATCAGCCGGACTTTGAACCAGAACAAATCAACATAATCATGAAGCAATGTGTCAACTTCTCGACTAAACTCCCTGGTCACCCTCAGCGAAAATGCTTCTTAGTTCTACATATCTGTTTTTATTATTATTATTATTATTTTAATTTTGGCTGCATCACGAGGCTTGTGGGATCTCAGTTCCCTGACCAGGGATTGAACCCAGGCCATGGCAGTGAAAGCGTCAAATCCTAACTACTAGACTACCAGAGAACTCCCTACATATCTGTTTAAATGTGAGTAAATAAATGTTTGGAATCACTCACTGGCTGATTAAGAGATTTACTCTGTTACAAACTATTACAGATAGGATAGATAAACAACAAGGTCCTGTTGTATAGCACAGGGAACTATATTCAGTACCCTGTAATACACCATAATGGAAAAGAATATGAAAAAGAATATATATATGTATAACTGAATCACTTTGCTGTACACCAGAAACTAACACAGCATTGTAAATCAACTATACTTCAATTAGAAAATAGAAGGAAAGAAAGAAAAAAAGACTTGCTCTGGAGTCCCCACTTAGGTGACACCTTTGTCACCATCACCAGAGAAGACAGAAACATCAGTGACATGCAGGTGACAGGAAGAGGTAGGGGAGGGCTCTTACAGCCTCCCCAGCAGGACTGACTATATAATTTGCAGGGTTCAGGGAAAAATGAAAATGCAGAATCCCTTATTCAAAAATGAAGAATTAGGGCTTCCCTGGTGGCGCAGTGGTTGAGAGTCCACCTGCCGATGCAGGGGACACGAGTTCATGCCCCGGTCCAGGAGGATCCCACATGCCGTGGAGCGGCTGGGCCCGTGAGCCATGGCCACTGAGCCTGCGCGTCCGGAGCCTGTGCTCCGCAACGGGAGAGGCCACAACAGTGAGAGGCCCGCGTACCGCAAAAAAAAAAAAAGAGTGTTGAATTAGACAGACTCTCAAGTTCTTTCAGAGGCTGCATGTCCTGTTTACCACTGTGCTCGTCAGTGCCAGGCACAGAGTAGGTGCTTGGTATGAACTATAGAATGAATGTGTGAAGAACGCACTATAGTGAGAGGCCCGCATACCGCAAAAAAAAAAAAGAAGGATTAAATGAAAATGACAGCAGAGCTTCAAAGCAAGCACAGGACCCTTCTGAGTGTGGGGCCTGTGCGACTCCCCAGGCATTTCTTGCTGCACCAGCTTCTAACCAGCCTCCCCACCTCAGCCTCCCCACTCCCTGCAGCCTGAAGTCCAGACTCATTCGTTTGGCACAGGGGGCCCTTTCCTTCTCTCTGGCCTCACTGTTACCACACCATCCAGCACTCTACACTCCAGACACACCTCGAAACTTCTACTTCCTCCAGTTCTTCAGGCTGTTTGTGCCACAGTAGGATTTCACAGGCCCATGCCTCCTTTTGGACTTCATTTCCCCTCTCTGAATACATGGCAAACTCCTACTCAACCTGCAAAACCCAGGTTAAGCACTGCCTCCTCTAAGAGTGCCTTTGATTGCACCAGCCCTGATCACTTGATCACTGCCTTCTTTGTCCCAACGCTGATTTATACATGCTCTTTCTTAGCACCTGAAAAGGACATCTGTGGTGTGGGTCTGCCCAGCATCCCTTTCTTCTTTCCAGTGGTTGTATCAATCCCAATCTGTTTCATACAGTCCTACCTGCCTGGCCCCAGAGGTTATCAATCATAGCCCCTGGTCACTGATTGGTCTAGAAGGGGCATGTGACCCATGTTGGGTGAATCAGAGGCCTTCTTGAGACTGAACGGGATCCCTGGATGGGGTTTCTAAGTTGGAAGGATATAAACCTGAGCCAACCATGGCCACACACCGTACCCCCTGCCCCACAGAGGATGCCAGCCCACAGGAAGAGAAAATGAAGCAAACACACAAGAAAGGCAGAACCGAGAGATGGAGAGAGAGCCTTATGATACCATTTGATGTCATCAGTGATATCACCATGAAGAGCCTTCCCGTTAAGATCCCCTTTCTTGCGGAAAGCAGGTTGAGTTTGGTTTCTATCATTAACTCAAAGAGTTCTGATTAATAGAGCATATTTGTAATTATTTTCATTTTCATTTGTCTCTGCTATTGGATGGTGAGCCATCTGAGAGCAGAGCCCCAGCCTGGACTTGTCCTGGCCGAGGGCCTGGCACACAGCAGGCTTTCAACAGGGTTTGTCCGGTGATTGAACAGGATTGATTGCATCTTATTAAATCAGCGCTGCTCCACTCACCTCACACCTGTAGCAATTCTCATGGAAGTTTCTTCCCATGCACTCGATTTTGAAGGCATCCTTCCCGTCTCGGGGGATGATGGGATTCTCACAGATGCTGCACACAGGGGCGAATTTCCTAGAGGGAAAGAAACTCATGCTCAGGAGGCGTTCACGTCGACAACCACAGAAATTAGCTGTCAGAACGCGGGCCAGCTCTGGTTCACCTCCCAGAGCTATTTCAGACCCGTTGCTATCTAACTACACCTGGAGCTACGACCACAAATGCCTATTTCTTCCTGGCAGGAGCGGATGGAGAGACCTGTGTGATTAGACCCTGCTTCCCAGGGTATAATTAGCTCAAGGCAAGTAAGTGATGGGAACATTAGAATTTAAGAAAGCAGGGGGGCACCCATTGCATTTGTCTTGTATTATAGGTCACTGCTTTTTCTTCTTTCCATTTTTACTAGGCACACCTGTCTCTCCCCTTGGGCAGCAAGCAACTCGAGGGCAGGGATGGGGCCCTGCAGATGTGTGTTGCTACCACTCCATATGGCTCCAGCTCTGAGGGGAGGCACTGCGGTCTGGGGTTTGAGAGCAAGGCCTGGATATCAGGTCAGTGGGGGTTGAATCGCAGCTTCCATACTTACGATCGGGGAGACTTTAGGTACTTATGTACTGCATGCCTCAGTTTCCACATTTGCTAAAACAGAACCTTTAATAGTGCCTGCCTGTAAGACAGTTTTGAGATTAAATGGCTTAAACCCAAGGGGAATTGCTCAAAAAGTGTCAGCTGCAAGCAGGTGCTAAGTCAAACACAGGGTATGTGGAACAGGCAGTCCTGGATTCTGCAGGCCAGCTCTGACCCAGCCCCCAGCACTCAGGCTCGACTCCTCCATCCCGCCTGAGCCCCACCCTGTCCTCCGTGCCCCATGCAGTGCACAGACCCCCTCTTGTACCTGTAGAAATCGTCCAGGCAGTACACCTCATTCTGACTGTCCAGGGCAAAGCTCTCATCCCCGATGCACCGGGCGCAGGTCACACACGTGAAGCAGGTGGGGTGGAAGGCCTGGTCCAAGGCCCTGATGATGTGCTCCCGGACCACCTCGCCACACCTGCCACACTTCTCCAGGGTGTCCTGGGACAGAGGGCCACTGCCTCAGAGCCATCCCGTGGGTGTGCCCACTCCAAGCCACAAGGGGCATCAGACTGGCTACCCACAGGGGCCCGGAAGGCAGAGATACGGGAGAGGTGCTCACATTCATGCAATTGGCCTGGAACTACTACCCCCAAACCTCCACATTGCTTAGAGGGGATCGAGTTTGGCACTATATCCCTGGTGTACAGTCAGGAATCCTGCCATGAAGCTATGACTGCATTTTTTTTTTTGTTACTAGGAAATGCTTGAGGCCAGGGTCCATAAGGGCCCATAGGAGAAATTTCTCTAAAACTTCAGAGTCAATAAAAGGCATTCCCAGAGGAATTGCTGTGCTTTTTATTTTATGGACGATAAACCTTGACACTTATTACCCTTTTCCATTTGGCCACTTGGAAGCTCACAGTCCAATTCCATGCTCCACTTTTAGGATGAGTACAGGGGTCTTTCATTCACATATTTTTGGGGTACTAACTGTCTACCTTGATTTTCCTCTGTTTTATCTATTTATTTTATATCTCATGGTATTGTATGTATCCTCTAAAATTTTTTTTTTATGTTACTGTGGTAAGAATACCTAATATGAGATCTATCCTCTTAACAACGAAGTTTTTTTTGTTTTGTGTTTTTGTTTTTTTTTGCGGTACGTGGGCCTCTCACTGTTGTGGCCTCTCCCGTTGCGGAGCACAGGCTCCGGATGCACAGGCTCAGCGGCTATGGTTCACGGGCCCAGCCGCTCCATGGCATGTGGGATCTTCCCGGACTGGGGGACGAACCCGTGTCCCCTGCATCGGCAGGCGGACTCTCAACCACTGCGCCACCTGGGAAGCCCAACAACAAAGTTTTATGTGTACAACATTATTATTATTTTTTGGCCGCACCGTGCAGCATGCGGAACTTCCCCGACTAGGGACTGAACCCATGCCCGCTGCAGTGGAAGCACGGAGTTTTAACCAGTGGACTACCAGGGAAATCGTACAACATTATTATTGACTACAGGTATATGTGCATTCTTATAAGCTGCCTCAAATCCTTTCTGGAATGAGGAGGGATGAGAGAGAGAGAGACAGAGAGAGAGAGACGGAGAGAAAGAGAGAGGAGAAAGAAAGGTGTAGGTATCACTGAGGCAGAACACAGGGCCTCTTGCTAACCCATCCACCTTTTCCCCTACATGTCTCTTCCCCTTCCTGTTCATCTTAACCTGATTTCCTCTGGACAGATACGTTTGGTGGGGGCAGCATTTCTCCCTGCTTCCCGTCCCTCACCATCCTGGGGGCAGCCCTTGTCTCACCAGCACACTGCTGAAGCCCCTCCTGGCTGCTCCCAGCTCTAAGCCCACCCTCACCCCTTCTTCGCCTCAGTGTCTCACCCCTGCCTGGCTCCAAGCTGGGAAAGAGCGTAAGGACACCCCCCACTGTCATGCTGATGGGGTCCGAGGGTCAGGGTGGGGTGGCCTGGCTCCTTTCTCCTTCCACAGCACCTTACTGCCTGGGATCGGATCATTTTGAGTTTTCTAAATAGTCCCGACTCCACATATTCTAACACCTTAAATCAGTAGTTTTCAGACTTCAGTGTGTATCAGAATCACCTGAGAGACTTGTGAAAAATGCAGATTGCCAGGTGCTACCAATCTATAAGGACAAGGTGAGAGCCACTGTACCCCCAGGTGATGCATATGTGGGAGTTCTGTACACTACCTGGAAAAACGCCACCACACGCCACAGGAGAGTTAGCAATTCCAACACCTTGGCATCCAAACTAGCTCTCTCAGACTGTCTTTGGTACCCAGAGATGCCCCGTCACACCGTGCACTGGAACCTTGTGGCTCTAGGTGAGGGAGCAGCAAGACCATGGGCAGGAGGGGACTTCCCTGGTGGTCCAGTGGTTTGGACGCAGTGCTTTCACTGCCGAGGGCCTAGGTTCAGTCCCTGGTTGGGGAACTAAGATACCGCAAGCCGCGTGGCATGGACAAAAATAAATAAATAAATAACCACGGGCAGGGTTCAGAACCAGACAGCCCTGGGGTGACAGTGTAAAAGGCTGGATGATGCCCCCAAAGATATCTGGATCCTAAGCCCTGGAGTCTGTGACCATCTTGCATGGCAAAAGAGACTTTGCAGATGTGACTGAGTTAAGGATCTTGGGATGGGGAGATTATCCTGGGTTATCTAGGTGGGCCGCAAATGTCATCGCAAGTATCTTTACAAGAGGGAGGCAGAGGGAGATTTGACACAGAAGGAAAAGAGATACTGATGCAAGATGCCACACTGCTGAGTTGGAAGATGGACGAAGGAACCAAGAAATATGGCTTTAGAAGCTGGAAAAGGCAAGGAAATGGACTTTCCCCTAGAGCCTCTGGAGGGAGCAAAACTCTTTGGTTTTGACTCAGTGAAACTGATTTTGGACTTCGAACCTCCAGAACCATAAGAGGATAAATGTGTACTGTTTGAAGGCACCGAGTTTGTGGTCATGCGTTACGGCAGCCACGGGGAACAAACACACCTTGGCTGAGTTCCTTCTCCCTGAGCCTCAATTTCCTCATCTGTAAAATGGGTCACTAGTGCCTATCTCCCCAGATTGTTGTGGAGAAAGAGATGATACCACATCTTCCAGGTGTCCAGCTCAGTGCCAGGCACCTGGGGAACTGCCCTGGGGCTTACCTGGTAGCAGGGTTCACAGAGGGGCCGCCCATCCTTCTGGTAGAAGCTCTGTCCGGCCAGCTGGCGGCGGCAGATACGGCACGTGAAGCACTGGGCGTGGTACTGCCTATTCATGGCCTCCACAGCCAGCTCTTGAGGGGACACGGTCTTGTGGCAGAAGGCACAGACGTCTGGGGTAGAGGATATACAGGCCATGACCCGCCCAGCCTGGGAGAACTGTACCCAGTCGCCACCCAGAACCAGCCCGGAGTGCCAGGTCTCTGTCTGAAACCGCCGGGTGTTATAAATGCAGCCTCAGCTCATGGGCAGGGTCATGATGGGCATTAAGAAGGAAGGTGGGGGGCCTTCCGTGGCAGCATAGTGGTTAAGAATCTGCCTGCCAGTGCAGGATACACGGGTTCCAGCCCTGGTCCGGGAAGATCCCACATGCCGCGGAGCAACTAAGCCTGTGCGCCACAACTACTGAGCCTGCGCTCTAGAGCCCGCGAGCCACAACTACTGAAGCCCGTGCGCCTAGAGCCCGTGCTTCGCAACAAGAGAAGCCACCTCAATGAGAAGCCCGCGCACCGCAACAAAGAGTAGCCCCGCTGGCCACAACTGGAGAAAGCCCGCGCGCAACAACGAAGACCCAATGCAGCCAAAAATAAATAAATGAATAAATAAATAAATAAAAGAAGGAAGGTGGGGGACCTTCCCTGGTGGCACAGTGGTTAAGACTCCGCCTGCCAATGCAGGGGACACAGGTTTGAGCCCTGGTCCAGGAGGATCCCACATGCCGCAGAGCAGCTAAGCCCGTGCGCCACAACTACTGAGCCTGCGTGCCACAACTACTGAAGCCCATGCACCTAGAGCCCGAGCTCCGCAACACGAGAAGCCACCGCAATGAGAAGCCCACTCACAGCAAAGAGCTTGAGCTCATTAATAATAATTAATAAATAAATAAAACCTTACTTTAAAAAAAAATGAAAAAGAAGGAAGGTGGGGAATTCCCTTGCAGGCCAGTGGTTAGGACTCCATGCTTTCACTGCCAAGGGCCCGAGTTCAATCCCTGGTTCCCTGGTTAGGGAACTAGGATCCCACAAGCAGCGTGGCCAAAAAAAAAAAGGCAAAGGGTCTTTAAAAAGCTAAAATCAAGACACATAGTGTGGGACGTCCCTGGTGGTCAGTGGTAAAGAATCCGCCTTCCAATGCAGGGGACACGGTGAGTTCAATCCCTGGTCAGGGAACTAAGATCCCACATGCCGCGGGGGAACTAAGCCCACGGCCACAACTACTGAGCTCGCGCGCCTCAACAAGAGAGCCCGCATGCCACAAACTACAGAGCGCATGCACTCTGGAACCCGCGTGCCACAATTACAGAGCCCCGCGTGCCCTGGAGCCTGCGCGCCACAACTAGAAAGAAGAAGAAGAAAAAAAGAAACACATAGCATTAGGACAACTGGGTTGCCATCTGCAAAAAAGTCAAAAGAGGGATCTCTGTTGTGACACCTTACACCCAGATAATACCAAACGTATCAAAGATCTAAATGTGAAAAGGGAAACCATAAGAACACTGGAAGAAACCAGAGGAGAATTATTTTACAACCCTGGACTAGAGAAGGCCTTGGTACCTGGTAGGCACTTAATAGCCATTTATTAAATAAGTAACACACGGTGCTGGAGAGTCTGTGGGCAGACGGGCACTCCGACACTGTTGGTGGGAATGTAGATCTGGATGACCAAGAAAAACAACGTGGCAAAACTATCACAGTGCTTCCTCTTCTAGGAATTTATCTCACAAACTTGCACACAAGCAAAATGATGAGGTGCAAGGCGATTCACTCAGCATTACCACCTGAGCACCTGTCCACAGGCAACTAGTTAAATCCCTGTGGTCGGGTCCTGCTAAGGAATACTACACAGCTGTGGAAAAGAACAAGGAGCCTCTTTATGTTCTGATGTGGAGTGAGCTCTACGACTACAAAGGAATGAGAGCAAAGTGCAAAACAGCACAGAGCTTGCTACTACTTGTGGGGAAATGGGGGAAGGATATATCTGTATCTGCTTGCATATGCGTAAGATATCTCTGAAAGGTGATGCACAAGGTATTAACAGGTTGTCTATCTGGAAGGAAACTAGATGATACAGGGATGCGGAAGGGGAAAGACTTTTCAGTGTGCCCTTTTGTGCTTTTTATTTTGTACTATGTAAGGGTGTTATGTATTCAAAAAATTATATAGTGAAAAAACTTAGGGCATTTTTGCTATCATGGCAAATGTTGCTGATCAATATTTAAATGGACTTTAGTTATAAAGGAAAAAAGGTCAATGCAATAAAAATAAAATTGATGCACAACTATAAGGCCCATCACCATACTGTGAGCTGGGACAGTGGTCCCTGCTCTCCTGGTTCCCCCCGGAAGCTCATGCTGGCCGCACGAGGGCCCCTGGGGGTCACACACAGTCCTTCCGTCCCTGTGCCCATACCTGTGGAGGCCTCTCTCTCGGGGAAGCCGACAGGCTCCTCTGGGGGAGGCGGCAGCTCCTCTTCTGTGGGTCTGAGATGATTGGGCCGAGGCTGCAGGGGAGGCCCCTCCACGAGGGGCTGCGGGGATAGAAGGGGAGGAGTCACCCAGTGGGGACCGCACACAGCCCTCTCAGCTCTGCTCCTCATGTGGTGGCACCACGCGCAATTAGCCCCTTTGTACAGAGGCAGAAACTGAGGCCAGATCTCCCAGCTCCTTGCCCTGGGTTCCTTCACCCAGGGAAGTAGCTTCCTTCAAAGCTACTTCCCTCTGCTTCTAAGGAATCTCCTGGAATCAGGGTTTCCCTTGGCCTGGAACCTCTCCCATTTCTACAACGCCTCTGTTAAGGGCAGAGGATTAAATATGGGTTTTCGATGCAGCATAAGGGATTTAGGTTAGACACAGCGGAATGCCGTCCTCAGAGATGAAGGGGGCACTTAGCGGGGGGAAGGGTGTGGCACCCCTTCTCCAAGGACCTTGAAAACCACGTCTAATTTTTACCAGCCTGAAAGAGTTTTGAAGAGGGACTGCCCTCAAGTAGGAGGAGGGACCAAACAACCTCTAGGCCTAGAACCCCGAAAGGCCCCGACCTTCCCTCCCCAACCCACGGGGCTCCGTCAGGGACCAAGGGTTGGCAGTACCTGCGGCGGGGGTGGGGGCAGCTGCTCTAAGTCTGAAATGAGTGACACCCCCATCGGGGCAGGGGGCTCCTCGTCGGGAGGCAGGTACACTGGAGGGGGGGGCGGCGGCGGAGGTGGGAGGAGGTCCAGGTCGGGGAGTGTGTCCTCGCCATCCAGGGGAGGAGGAGGAAGCGAACATCCTGCAACCAGAAGGGGAGGGTGGGTTGGCCAGAGTCTCTGCAGGTGCACAGAGGAGGTGACACTTGCCCAGGAGGCCGTGCAGCATGGTGGCTAAAGGCTCAGGTTCAGGGTCACCCGGACCTGGGTTCCATCTCTGACTCTGCCACTGACTTGCTGTGTGTCCTTCGGCATGAAACAATCTCTCTGAGCCTCAGTCTGCTCAGTTGGAACATGGGTCTCAGTCGCTTAGGGTTGTTAACGAGGATTAGATGAAATGATGCAGGTGAGGGCTTGGCACGGTGGCTGGCACGTGGCACAGGCTCAGAAAACGGTAGCCACCAAAGCCCTTCCTAGCAGAGCCTCCCCCACCCGGGTGCCAGGGCGCCTGTGCGGATGCAAGCTAAACTAACCCCCAAGACTGTGGCTCCCAAGGTGTGGCTCCTGGACCAGCAGCATGGCACCACCTGGGACTCTGTTAGAAACACAACTTCTCGGCCTGCCATGCAGCTGCACAATCAGAAACTTTGGGCTGGCTCCCAGTCATGGGGTGTTTAAAAAGCCCTCCAGGTGATGCTGATGCCACTCAAGGGTGGGAACCACCACCTAGTTAAATGATAGAGTCAGACTATTAGGTGTTGAAAGTATCAAGCGGACAGTTGGTGGCGAACTTTCCAAAGGAAAGGTCCAGCTGTCGTCACCTGAAGCCACCAATTAACCTCAGCGGACATCAGGAGTCTTCTGACTCGTGTTATGTATAGGAAGGGATGGACACCATTGATGAAATGTCCTTATTAAAAGAAAAACAGGGCTTCCCTGGTGGCGCAGTGGTTGAGAGTCCGCCTGCCGATGCAGGGGACACGGGTTCGTGCTCCAGTCCGGGAAGATCTCACATGCCGCGGAGCGGCTGGGCCCGTGAGCCATGGCCATTGAGCCTGCGCGTCCAGAGCCTGTGCTCCGCAACGGGAGAGGCCACAGCAGTGAGAGGCCCGCGTACCGCAAAAAAAAAAAAAAAACAAAAAAAAAAACCCAAAACATAAAAAAAAACCCAACTCAAACCAATCAGGTTTCTAGAGTTAACTCCATTTATAATAAATTTGGAAAACAGAGGGGCAAGTTGGATGAGACCACGGGGAGGCAAAGGGACAAATCAGGGTGTGGGACATTCTACAGAAACGGACCCTGTTTCTGCAAGAAGTTAATGGCATGGGAGAGACCAAGAGAGGAGATGTCCCTAGAATTAAGAGACCTAAGAAAAATGACCGTATATAATGTATATATCTGTGCTGTCCAGTACAGAAGCCACCAGCCACATGTGGCTGTTGAGATGTGCTGGAAAACTTAGTACTAAGAAACAACGTGAGGGGCTTCCCTGGTGGCGCAGTGGTTGAGAGTCCGCCTGCCGATGCAGGGGACACGGGTTCATGCCCCGGTCCGGGAAGATCCCACATGCCGCGAAGCAGCTGGGCCCGTGAGCCATGGCCACTGAGCCTGTGCGTCCGGAGCCTGTGCTCCGCAACGGGAGAGGCCACAACAGTGAGAGGCCCACATACCGCAAAAAAAAAAAAAATTTTGATAATGATTACGTGCTGATAATATATTTTATATATTGGGTTGCATAATATATATCATTAAAAGTAATATCATGTATTTCTTTTCACTTTTTTCAGAGTGGATGCTAGAAGATTCTTAATTACATAGGAGGCTCGCATTTGTGACTTGCATGATGCTTTTATCGGCCAGCACTGCTATGGACCTTATTTGGATTCTGATTCAAAGGATTAATCATCTCATTTAATTCTCCTCATTTTGTAGACAGGAAAAGCTAAATATTCCACTGAATGATACAGCTCAAAAGAAATACAAGACACAATCCATTCCTCTACAATCCAACAGTGAAAAGGCATTTTTTGACAGTTTAGGGATAATTAACTATGGATAGACTATTAGATAATCTAAGGCATTCCTGTTGACTTTGTTACGCATTGTTTGGCCTTGGGGTTATGTAAGAGAAAGGCCATACTTAGAGATGCACCCTGAAGAATGTGGGGCTGAAGTGACTTGATTACTGGCATTTCCTTTTAAATACTTCACGAAGGAAAAGAAAAAAAGGAACCGATGAAACAAAGGTAGCCAAATCTTGGTAACTGTTGAAACTGGATGTGGGGTATACAGGGCTCCTTGTACTGTTTTCCCTACTTCTGTGTATGTTTAAAAGTTTCATTAAACAATAACAACCCAACAGCAAACACACACATACACACAGAGGACAGGAGTGGCATGGCGTGGGGCGATGGCGGGTGAGGAGGTGGCCTCCACCCTATCTGCCAGCCAGCGGGTGCCCCCGGCAGGGAGGGAGGAGGCGGGTGGAGGATCTCCTCCATCCAGGAACACTCACTATACTGTAATCCCACCTCTGCAGGCTGCCCTGACAAGGGGCTGTCCAGCTCCCTGGGGAGTGGCAACTGGGCAACTCGGGAGAGAAGCCGCAGCGCAGGGCTGTGCCCACTGCCACACTCAAGGGGAGTGCTATTAATAGCGCCCCGGGATAGAGGGCATGGAGGCACTCTACCCACCTCCTGTCATGGGGGCCCAAGGTAGGCCAGGCTCCAGCGAGGTCAGACCGCCCTAGACACCCTGGGAGAGCAGACAGAGAATGTTCAAGGCCCTGCCGCCTAAAGACCTGGGCTCTGGTCCCATTCCCTGCATGTTCGCTGGGGCACCTCTCTGGGTTCAGGTTTCCCACCCATTTGACAAAGGTAAGAACCCCTCTGCCCAAGGGCTATACAGATGCGAAGCTTGCTCTAGACCCGTGAGTCTGCCTCAGAATCGCCTGGGGGCTTGTCCAAACGCAGGTGGCTGGGCCCACCCCAGCGCTTCTGCTTCAGCAGGTTTGGGGTAAGCTCTGGGAATTGACCTTTTTGGAATTGCGTTTTGAATTTACACTAGAATTTACATTTCCTGGGTGATACCGACACTTCGGGTTCAAAGGCCACACTTTGAGAACTACTCTTCTCTTCCGAAAGTCTAACCTATTAACGCCTTTGGACTGGAACAGTCGTTCTCAAAGTGTGGTCCCCAGACCAGAGCATCAGCCTTACCTGGAAACATGTGAGGAATGCAAATTCTCGGGCTCCACCGCAGACCTGCTGAATCAGGAAGGCCCAGGGTAGGGCCCAGCTGGCTGTGTTAGAACAAGCCCCCAGGGGATGCTGACGCTGCTGAAGTGTGAGACTCTGCCCTACGTGAGCTGACTGAATCGGGAACCAGGTCAGGAAGAGACAGCAGGAGAGCTGAGGCCTCTCCCAGGACCTGCCTGAGGTTCTCGACATTCAGCTGTGAAGGGTGGGCAGGAATTCAAGAGAGAGATGGGGGGGATTTCTGCCAGGATGAAAGGGCTCAAGAAATGCTGGTGGATTCCTAAGGGAACAAGCATAGGTGAGGTGTCCGATGACAGCCTGCTGCAGAGCTGGCTTTGAGCAGAAGGCAGACCCCCAGGGCTCACCTCTGTGTTCTGCAGTCAGGCCAGACTCATGACCGCTGCTCACCTAGAACTTATCTCACCCCAGCGGGCCTGAACCCCAAGATTCCCCGTGCTCTGTGTTTGCCAAATTGGCCAGCAACATGCCTGACCAGCTACCGTAAGGCCATCCCACCCGAGGAAGGTCTGGTCTGGTTTTGCTACCACAAAACCTGCTCCCTGGATCTTCTGCCTGTAATTCCAATACCCCATGAAAATGTCCAGGAAAGTTTGGCATTTGGGCAACTAAACTGTATTTCCTAGGCTCCCTCTCCTACCCAGAAGGGCCATAATTTTTTTTCCCCCATTGGATCAATGTCCTGACGTGTGAATTTTGGTCATCATGGTCCTGCTTCTCCTGTACAGAGAAGCAGCAGGAGGAGGTTGTTCTTGGCACGTGTGGTTAGGAAGGAAAGATCAGTTTAGGAGGCTGCGTCATAATGAAGAAGCATGTTACACGAATATTCATGGACTCTCATGTGTATCCACGTGTGGTCCCTTCTCCCATCTGTTTGTGGCTTCCCATAATTGGCGCTTCCCATTGGCCTCTAGGTGGTTTCCATGGTGATGGATGCACAAGGCTGCCTTAGCCTCGCTCTGAGGACTTCGGGGCGTTCACCTGCCTTCCCGGGCTGGCCTCTCGCACTAAGCGTCTCAGTGCCTCCTTGTTCGAGCTGGTGCCCTATCAGACGAGGAGCCACCTCGGGCCCCTAGGCTGTCATCCTTCCTTGCTTCTACCCAACAGTTGAGATTTCACATCACATACGTGACCAAATTTCCATCTTCCAGAGGAAGAAACTGAGGCCCAGAGTGAGGAAACAGCTTGCCTAAGACCACACAGCAAGTGAATGGCAGAGCGCAAGAGAAAACAAAACTATCTTTCAGGTCCTTCAACGTGTCAAATCCATTCCTGCCTCAGGGCCTTTGCACTTACTGTTCCCATTTCCCCGTCTAGCTCCACTCTGTCATTTAGGTCTTAACTGAGCTGAGATGTTACCTTCTTTGAGAAGCCATCCTGAGCACCCCATAAAAAGCTGTACCTCCCCAGCTCTTCACTGTGTTCTATTCTAGTAGAGTGTTTGTGTCTTCCTGATGTTATATTTTATGTTTTTATTATCTCTGTTTCCCCCACCAGGAGGTAAGTTTCATGCAGGCTGAAAACCTCTCTTTTCACATTCCCAGTGCCTGGCCCAGAATAATAACAGTGGGTATTTAGCACTTTCTACATGGCAGGCTGGGCTCAACACTTTACATATGTATTAACTCATCTAATCCTCACAAGGGCCCTTTGAGGTGGGTACTATCATTATCTCTATTTTACAGATTAGGAAGCTGAGGAACAGAGAGGTTAAGTGGCCTGCCAATGTCACACAGTCAAGAAGCGGAGAAGCCAGGATTCGAACCCAGGCAGGAAGGTTCCAGAGGCTGCCTGGGACACAGTAGGTGCTCAGCGAATGACCTCAGAGCCTGCCATTTCCTCCCCACCTTGGTGATGCCTCTCACCAGGTCTCCCACCCACCACCCTCGCCCTCTTACCTCCACTGGAGAGCTGATGTGGAACAGCTGGCACTGGGGCTGCAGCCCTGCCGGGGGGTGTCCAAGAACGGAGCCTCCCCGCAGAGCCGGCCCCGGGTGCCTTCGTGGGAGCAGGAGACTCCCGGGGGCAGCCAGGCCGGGCCTCACAAGCTGCCCGCCTCACCTCCTCAACCACAGCCTCATCTCGACGTGGAGGTGCCAGGGTGATAAAGACAGATGAGGCGACCCTCTTCTCAGGCTTTGAGGCCATTGCTTCAGCTTCTGGTGGGGCTGGGGACAGAGTGAGGCGCAGGCTTGGGCAGGGTTCAGGGCATGGCAGGGGCGGGGCAGAGGTGCTCCACCTGGGCACGCAGACACCCCCAGGGCAGGGAGCCTCTCCCCTCCCAACAAGACAGGAGCAGCCACTCCACAGTGCCAGCGCCCCACCCAGCCACGGAAGGGGCTGCGGATGTCCCACAGGGAAGGGCAGGTGCCCACCAGGTGGCTTGGCCACAGGGTGGGACCCGGCAGTCCTGAATACCCCTCCCCCAGACCTACACACCTGGAGGAGCAGAGGGCAGCCCTGCCCTGCTCACCTCACAAATGATTAATTTCCCTCCTCTACGGGAGCGTGAGGGAGGGGCCGCTCCTGCAGCTCCCCACTCCCAGGGCAGCTGACTGCCCGTCCCAGCCCAGGGCCACACCCCAAGTGAACTCCCTCACCTGGGATCTGGATTTTGCTGGGAAAGGTGATGTCCCCAACGTTCAGGCCAGCTCCACAGTGGGCGGGAAACAGTGTGACTCTCGTCAGAACATCAGGGCTGGATTCCAGGAAGCAAAGGGGACAGAAGAACAATCAGCTACCATTTACCAAGCCCTATTCTGTGCCAGCAGGGCCCTAAACACTTTCTGTTCATTAACTCACAGATCCTCCCACCGCTGCGGGGAGAGGCACTATTACCGCACAATCACGTGCCCATCTTACAGATGAGGAAACCCAGGTGAAGAGGTGGAAGTCACTTGTTCAGGGTCATGCAGCAGCAGACCTGGGATCTGAACACAGAGCCCATGCTCTTGGCCACTTGGCTATTCCGCCCTCTCCCGGCCCAGCTCACAAACCAGCATCATTTTCTCCGCCATCAGAGTCCACATCCAATCAAGTCTTGAATGTATGGCCAGAATGTCTCACTCAGTCTCATCTCCAAGATCACAGCCCTGGTTCAGGCACAGGGGTGAGGGTGCCTCAATGATCTCCAAACCTGCCTCCTACCCTGTCTCTGGAGTGATCTTTCTGGAGCATAAATCTGTTTCTCCTCTAGTCAAAAGCCTTCCACGGCTCCCTACTACCTTCAAGATAAAGTCTAAATTTCCCTGGCCTCAACCTATTTTTGACCACCCTGGACCACGCACGGTTCCTGGACCATCTTTCTCCCTTACTTGCTCTGGCATGTTTCCACCACCTGTTTTTCCTCTCCTCCCTGCTGCAGAATTTCAGTTTTTCCTTAGAAGCCTAGAGCAAACATCACCTCCTCCATGAAGCCTCCCCTGATTCCCGACTCCAGGGCGATTGTCTATTCCACAGGGCAATGACAGCTGACTCACCATCACCATGTCTGCCCCCCCCAACTGACAAGTGACCTCATCTACCTTCAGTTGTGTCTGTGATATCTGTGTGACCCAAGTCCGGCTCACAGTAGACATCAAAGCATGGATCTGGGAGCAGGGTGGCATCCCCACCGGGGAGAGTCCATTTTCCTTCTCTCAGGTGGTTCCTGCAGAGAGTAGGCTCCAGAGCTAGGGATGAGGTGGGGTCATGGGCTGGGGTGAGTCGACCACACTCAGCTCAGGACTGTGCCCTTTTTCTATCTTACTTTCTATATGGGCCACGCCGACATGGCCCCAGAGCCCGGCCCATAGATTCATGGGGAGGAGAGTAAAGAGGGACCCAAAGAGTGAACCTGGAGAGGTGGGGCTGGGTGGGTTGGGGGTGAGGCCCCAAGGGACCCTAACGTAGACTTGGAGCCCAAGTGGCCACTCAAAGGCTTCCCTCCACTGGCCACCGTGGGCTCTCTTGGAGACTGATGGAGAATAATAATAACAAAAACAACAACACACGCTCCTAAATTCCTTTTAAATTCGTTTGTGTTTGGTTAAAACGTGCAGGTCGTTCTGATAAGAAACCTGAATAAGAAACCAATATATGAATAAAGCTTTAAAAGTTCTTTTAAAGTACTTCTCTTTTGTTTGTTTTGTAAGTGATGTTTGAAAGTACATCTGCTTCTGTTGGCTGTCCTCGACTTCAATTTCATACTTCGTTACAAGTTTAAGAATCTGTTTTTGCAAACAACTTTCAGAGTGCATTTAACCTTTAAATGCAAGAAACAGCAAGGGCACTCACTGATAAAGTGCTCGCCCTGTGCCAGGCACTATGAAGAGTGCCTTCCCAGCCTCAAAAGTCACCTAATTCTCAACACAGCCTGCGTTATGTCCCCACTTTATAGATGAGGCCAGGTGAGGCCCCAAGCAAGAGGTTGCAGACTTGGAATTCTAACAGGGCACCATCCAACCTGGAAGTCCAGGGGGTATCCTTGAGCCTGAGAGGACACACTTTTTCTTCCCTGGATGGCTAGGGGTGGGGGGGAGGGGTGGGGCAAAATTCCCAGGCCTGTTCTTACCCCAGGGTGGCCCAGTCCAGACCAGTTATCTGATGGTCAGCATATCCTGGGCTCATCCCCAGAGACAGCTGAGGATGCCTCCTCTGCCTCCCTCCCCTCCTGCCCTGAACCCCACTCCATCCCGGCCCACCCCCACCGGGAAATCAGATCTGCTGGTTTCTCAGAAAATGTCTAAGGCGAACGTCCCAGCACTGAGACCAGATGTTCACAGCTGGGCAGCACTCCCCCACCCCCATCCCTCCCCTGCGGTTCCGGCAGGGACTTCAGGCCCCAGGGGAAGAGGCCGGGCTAGGGATTTTCAAAGCCCAGTCAGTCAGCCCCGGGGAACGAAAGGGAGCCTCGGCTTCCCCCTGGTCCCACTGCCCCCCAGGTCAACCTAGTGTGGGCTGTGGGTGAGAGAGCTCCCTGTGGGGCAGCCTCCCCGCCAGCCCAGCCCAGGGGACCCTCAGCAGCCACCCTTCCTCCCCCAGAGGGCGAATCTGAGATCCAGCTGGGTAAGCGGAGAAAGTGGAAACAAAGGGAAGGAAAGTCATTTCCTGTCAAGAGGAAGGAAGGAGGCTGAGATCCAGCCACCCACCCAGCCGGGCTTTTCGACTGCGGCCCAGGGCAGGGCCCAGGCTGGCTGAGCCGGAGGGCCTCCAGGGGTGGGGTAGTCTACCCCACCTCACCCCTGCTGCCACACTGTCCCCTGTAACGCTCCTTCTAACCCCCTCCAGAACCCTCTGGAACTACCTTTAAGCTGTAGCCTAGGCTTGAGCTAAACTTTGCTGGAGGTGGGAGTGAGACTGAGCCCCACGGCCCCTGCAGGGGACCTTGCAGCCTGGCACAGGAGGTCCCTCTTCCTTTCCCCCACCCCAGGGAAGCAGAGGAGGCACAAAGGGCTGAGTTCACCCTGGGCCCCCTCCTTCCTGCTGGGCGACCCTGAGCAGGTCACTGAACCTCTCTGGGCCTCAGTTTTTTCATAGAGTGAGAAGAATGAGGTCTTTCTGGAAGGGTGGCTGAGAGGATAAAAGGAGAGGGGTACTCAAAATCTTGATACTTGGTAGGTGCCAAGAGAAAGCTAACTGGTTATTCAGCCCCAGAGGGGGAGGAGGAGCCCCTGGGGGGCCTGCGAGGACCAGGACTTAGCTTCCATCATTATGAAGAGCAGGGATCTGGGTGCTGCCCACCCTCTTCCCGGGGTCCTCAGATCCAGGCTGCAGGAGGACCCAGGCCAGGATGCCCCAGGCACACACCTTGGGGATCGCCCAGTCCCACCCCTTCCCAGCACCCGAGAGGATCTGAGGCCCAGAGAGGGGCAGCACTGCGGCCTCTCTTTCCCCTCGCCTGACCCTGGCTGGGTAAAGGGGCCAGGAGCACCCCGGAGCTCCGGAAACCCAGCGCCCTCTAGCAAGCAGCCCGGCGGGCCGGCCGGCCGGGTCACTGTGGGGCGCTGCCGGGGACTTTAATTCGATCCATGTGCGGGACGCTGTCCTCTTTGTGCGGGAGCTTCCGCCCTGCCCGTCCCTGCTCTCCGCGTGCCGCTCCCGGGCAGGGACCTCAGCCTTCCCCCCAAGAACTGCCCTCCCTCCACTCGGAGGACAGAGACCGAGGGACTGAGACAGAAGGACAGAGCCCGCGGCCCCTCGTCCCGCGGGTCCCCTCCGGGAGCGACGGGGCTGGGGTCCCGGCTGGGGGGCTGGGGTCCCGGCTGGGGAGCAGAGTGGGCGCCGGCCGAGGGCTGCCCGTGCTGTCACCTGTCTGTCGCCGGGGCGGGGACGGAAGGACAGGACCCCCACCCCACCCCCGCCCCGCTTACCTCGGCCGCCCGCGCCCCCGGCGGCTCCGGTCGGTCACCCGATCGAGCAGAACCGGGAGCGGCGCGGCGCCTCCCGCCCCTCCGCCCTCCCCGCCCCCTCGGCTCCCTCCGCCCCGCCGCCCCGGCCGTCTTACCATAAAAGGTGAAGCTTGGGGGAGGGGGCCCGGGATTCCCGCCGGGCGGAAGCGGCCCCTACCTGCCCCCCCACCTGCCCGGCCGCGCCCCGCGCCGCCCCCTCCCCGCTCCCTTTGTTCCCTCGACCACTCCTCCCTTCCCCTCGACCCAGGCCTGGAGGGTGGGAGGCCTCCTCCGCTGCCCACCCTCCTCATCCTTTGTGAACCCAGAGTGGTCCTTCCCCTCCCCCTCCCCCAGTCACCTGGGTTGGTGGTTCCACCAGTTTGGCCTGGGATCTCCCAAGGTCTTAAGAATCAGGTGGATCTGGATTGAATCATGTGACCCTAGGCAGTCACTCCACCTTCCTGGGCCTCAGTTTCTTCGCCTCTGAAATGGGGGTAATGACCTGTCTGGGCCCTTAAGCCCTCTGCAGGTGGGTCCTAGAGTCTTGGGGGGACAGGCTCCTCCAGGAGGCCTGGTCGACAGGGCCCAGCTGGCAATCAGGTCACCCGGTTTGCCACCCTGCGCCCTGTACCTGACCCCCTCCCGCCTCCTGCACCCCCATCCCCCAAACGTGGAATGGGGAGGGAGAAGCCGAGGCTGGGCTCTGGGGCAGGAGATGGAGCCTGGATGGGCCGCCTGAGTCCCTGGAGGCCCAGGGAACATTGCTGGGAAAAGGAATCTGGGTCTGATTCAGAGGCAAACAGATTGTTCTTTTGATTAAAGCCACAGTGGCTGAGGCCAGAGGAGCGCGGGACCCGGCGCCATCTGTGGGGCGGCCAGGCAGGGTCCGGCTCCCCTCTGCGGGCCCAAAGCTGGAGTCGTGCTGGCGGGGAGGGCTCCGGGGCTGCTCTTGTGGGGCCCACACTCATGGGGGTTGGGGGGGACCTGGACACCAAGTCCCACGCTCTTCCTTCTCATCCCGCCTCCTTAAATCCCTCACCTACGTTTTGTCACCGCTCCTGTCCCCCTTGTCATCCCTTTTTTCATTCGATCCTCTCAGCCACTCTACAAGAACAACAGTAATCACAGTAGCTGCCGTTTATAGGGGCTTTCTATCTGATGCTCGGCCTACAGACCTTTCCATTTAATCCCCGGGAGAGCCCTATGGGAAAGGGCTGATTATCCCTGCTTCACAGACAAGAAACTGAGGCCCACAGAGGCTCAAGGTCACACAAGAGGCAAGTGGCAGAGCTGGATTCAAACCCAGACCAGCGGGTGCCCCCGGGCACAGATGTTGCCCAGGGGCTGGTGCAGCTGCTGCCCTTCAAGATGGGAAGAGAGGTGACTCCCTCGCTTTTTGGCAGAGGGGGACTCACACTCAAGGCTGCCTGAGCCCCTGCTCAGGCTCATTCTCCAGCTTGGTAAGGTCACTTCCCTTTGCAGCACTGCTCAGAGCAAGACCCCGATGCCTTCCCCCAGGAGGAAGGAGGGAGTCACTGGACGCCAGCCACAGGAAGGACCCTAAGGAGGAAGTGCGAGCCAGGGGTTTTCAGACACTTTCAGCCATAGAACCCCCTTTTGAAGTGCTTTGTGACCCAGAAGCTTAGTTAAAACAAAAATGGAGCTGCCCTCCCTCTCCTCCACGATACACCCCTGAGCCTCCTACCGCACCTCCAGGTGGGACAAGGAGGCACCGAAGGGTTGATCTGAAGCCTTTTCTAAGGTCCCAGCGATTCCACCTAGGAGCCAGGCCTCCCACACCTGCTCTGGGCTAAGACTGGCTTGGGAAGGGAGAAGGTCCAAGGGGTATGTGAGGCCCAGCTGCCACCACTTACCGGCTGTCCAACACCCCTGGTCGCTTGTCCCACCTCTGCCGCTGCTCCAGGGTGGAGAGGAACGTCCCGGACAAAAGACACCCGCACCAGCCCTGGTGTCGGTGTCACCTTAGCAGGTGCCCGGCTTCCTGCAATGGAAACCCAGGAAGTGCGCTGGATGAGAACACACGCCCTTTGTCTGCCAGCTCAGAGGCCCTGCTCCCGTCCTCCTGTCCTGCCAGGCTCGGGCAGCTTTCTGCCAAGCCCCTGAGCAAGGGGGCTCAATCTTCTATTAGGGTCGTGGCAGCTGAGACCCTGGGTGGCAGGGAAGGGGTGGGAGACAGGGGCAAGGTCCAGGGCAGTGGGGACATTTGCTGCTGTCCAGTGTGCTGGGGAACACGGCACCTACTGCCCACAGAGCAGTCGGACACCTACTGTGTCCTCAGCTGGCTTGTGGGATCTCAGTTCCCCGACCAGGGATTGAACCCCAGGCCCTGGCAGTCAGTGAAAGCGCTGAGTCCTAACCACTGGACCGCCAGGGAACTCCCAGCAAAAATGAACATAATTACCGGCGGTGATGTGTGCTATAAAGGAACGAGCAAGGGGCTGAGACAGAATAAGGGTGTGGGTGGGGCTAGGGCAGGCCTCTCTGGGAGGATATGAAGAGGAACCAGCCACAAGAGGAATAGGGGAGGGCATTCCAGGGAGAGGAAGGCAGTAGGGAAAACATGGGCTTTGAGGTCAGACTTAGGCTTAACTCCTAACGCCCTGGTGCTGGCTGTGACCTTGGACAAGTTCCTTCCCTCTCGGAGGCTCTATTTCCTCACCTGTAACATGGGGCAGCTGGACTGATTGCCCTCGAATGAAGACATGAATGCTCCCCTTTGCAGAGCTGCTGGGGACAGAGGCAGGGAAAGGGTGCACTGGGGCCTGGTCCAGAGTTGGTGCCCCACCAGTGGTGGCGCTGGCTCTTCCCACATCACTCTCACCTGGTTTCTAGAGCTCTCTGCTCACAGGGTCCCTTTGCTCTGCAGCTAGATCCAAGAAAAGTGACCAAGCCTGGGGAGAGTGGCATGGAGGTGTCCTCCCCTCTGTGATTTTTCCTCTGAGGCTCCCTGAGCTGCAGCCCCCAGGGAGCCAGTGACCCCAAGGTGGGGAAGCATCCATTGGTTCAATTGCCTTTCCCCTGGACAGGCTCCACCTGGGCCAGGTCAGAGCAGAAGTGTCAGTCCTAGCCTAGGGGTGCCCACGTGTGAAGCTGAAATCATACACCCGGGTTGGGGTCTACTGCTTGGCAAACAGCCTCAGAAACCCCCCTGGGCCTCGCTGTCCCGGTTCTGCTCCTCTCCCTCCCTCCATCGGCCCCTCTGCCTGCTTGAAGTCAGGTCAGTTCAGCACTTGTTTCCTGAGCACCTACTGTGCTAGGGGCTGGGCAGGGGTGCAGCAGTGCAGGGAAGTGGGGGCTCCCACAAACTGTAGCAGGGGCAGGTTGCAGGGGGAGGGGGGCAAGCACAGATATGAGTAACAGCAGTACCTGTGAGTGACTGCAGCTCTGTCACATGCCAGCCTGTTACCTTGGGCAAGTCACTTCTCTCTGAGCCTCAGTTTCCTCTCGTGAACCTGGGATAGCAGAACCTCCCTGTGGCTTTGCGAGGATTTGTTGGAATGAATGTGGATGAATTTTCCTGGCGCTTAGTAGGTGTTCAGGTGAGTTGCTTTCCTCTTCCCATCATATAGAGGACAGAGGTTTTGGGATATTATAGTGAGATGGACAAAAGTGCTGGAGGGAAGGAAGACTTGGTTCTGCTGGAGAATTGAAGGGACATCGTGGTTCCTGTCAGTTACCGTCACTTTCTTGGATTCTGGTAACAGCACCCAATTTCTCTTTGGGAAAGCTCACTCCCACTCTCAGTGCCTGGCTGGAACTATGTAGAAAGAGGCAGTATTTTTCCAGGGTGACAGGATGCAAGCTTGGCACCATTTATGCCAACACTTGGACCAAGACAGACGACAGCAGGGCAAAGATGATAGAGAAGGAGACCCAAATCTATAATGGGCTTCCCTGGTGGTGCAGTGGTTAAGAATCCGCCTGCCAATACAGAGGACACGGATTCAAGCCCTGGTTCGGGAAGATCCCACATGCTGCGGAGCAACTAAGCCTGTGCGCCACAACAGCTGAGCCTGCGCCGTAGAGCCTGCGAGCCACAACTACTGAGCCCGCGTGCCACAATTACTGAAGCCCGCACGCCTAGAGCCCGTGCTCTGCAATGAGAGAAGCCACTGCAATGAGAAGTCCACACACCGCAACGAAGAGTAGCCTCTGCTCGCCACAACTAGAGAAAGCCTGCGTACAGCAATGAAGACCCAATGCAGCCAAAAATAAATAAATTAAATAAATAAATTTACTTTTTAAAAAAAGGAGCGATAACTGATTACATCACTTAGGCTGCTGGATCCAGCCATGCTTGAAGTCCTACCTCTGGATCTCTGGAGCCAATGCATTCTCTTTTTTCTTCATTTTTCTTCAACCAGTTAAAACTATTTCTGTGGCTTAAAGCAAAGTCATGAGGAATATTGGTGAGACTCCATGGGTCTGGATCATCTCTTCCTCCAAACTCTGCACCACTGTCACCACTGTTGAGAAGCCTGCTCTGATTACTCCAGGTGTCAGGACTCACGTCAATCCTATGGATTCATTTCAAGGCTGCTGGGTTGAACCAATATGCTTTACCCACCAAACGGGGAGCAGGGCTGTGTCTTATTATTCTCCATGTCTCCAGCACCCAGCACAGTGCTTGGCACATAGTAGGGTCTCAGTAATTCTGATGAAATGCAGGAGTAAGAGTAGGGGGTCTTAAGGAGCTGCATATGCAAATCATATGAGAAGTAGTAAAGGGTAGTGAGCCGTTAAGAAGCCTGGGTTTTGGAGTCAGACCCACTTGAATTTGGATGTTGGCTCCCCCACTTATTAGCTCTGTGACCTTGGGCAAGTCACTTAATTTCTCTGAACCTTGAGTGTTCTCTGGGAAGATAGAGAAAAGAACAATCAACTCCTTACAAGGTCGTCCTGAAGGCTGGGGGAAAATAATGCAAGAAAAATACGGAGCTCAGGCTTACAATTCCTCACGCAGCTCTTTGCACATAAAATGCAAACATGCTTCTTCTTCCTCTACCCGGGGAGCAGTCTGGTGGACAAAACGGGGAGGCGGGAGACCTCTTCCTTCTCTTGCTTCGTGGAGATCCGTTCCTGCTTCTGCCGCCTGAGCCGGTGCCTCCTTCCCAGTCCCTCTTACTCAGCGTGTTCACTGACCCTTCACACCAGAAGGGCTCGGCCGAGACTGAGTTGCAGTCCCTTGTGGGGAGGGGGCGATGCGGAGGGCCCTAGAGGCCACAGTCAGGCTCCGGTCTAAGTGCCCTACGTCCATCATCCTGTTCAGTCCTCTCAACAAGTGGGGAAACTGAGGCACAGAGAGAGCAACTTGCTCAGGGTCATCTCCGTTAGGAAGCTTCTTTCAAGCCCATGTAGTCCAGCTCCAAGCCCTTTTACTAAACAGGCCAAGCGTGTAGGGAAACATTCAAAAACCAAGTAGGGAGTAACCAAGCCACAGTCATAGCCGCATGGAGTTGCCCACTCCCAGGCCCCCAAGCCTGTGTCCACTTGGGCCAGGCAGGGCCCAGCCTCTAGACCTGGCCGTGACAACAACGTCTGGCTCTTAATCCCCTCCTGGTCCAGTGTCCTGAGCTGGCTCTGGCTGGACCCCCCAGTTCCCACAGCCCCCCCTCAACTAGGCACACCCGCACAGCCTTCACGATGAGGGGCGGGACGTGTGGGGTGGCCATGGCGGGGCGTGAGTCTCAGTGGGCTGGAAAGGCCCGTCCTTGACCCAGGCCTTGAAGGTCAGAGCCCCTTCTGTGGACAGAGGAAAGGAAGTCCTGGCATCACTCACTTGAGAGGGTCCCTGAGCCTGTCCCAAGCCCTCGGCTGCTTGCCGGGGGCAGAGCCCCGTTCCCCCACCGACCCAGGCCCCTCCTTGAGCTCCCGCTTCACTGCGAGCCTCCACCAGCATCTATCCAACACCTCACTGCTCTCTGGCAGTGAGGACCCCCATCCCTGAGACGCCTCCTTGCTGAAGTGTAATGTGGCCTAGACCCTGCCAGGGCCCCTCGCCGGCCTCCCCGCTTCTCTCTTCCGCAGAGGTGGGCTTACTGTGAAGTTAATGAAACTTATGCTCAGGCCTCTCACTTGCACGGCCCCTGTGAGGACTGGGGGTCTCTGGAAGTAATGAAGTGTTGTAGGAGGGAGGGGCAGCCAGGTTACACTCAGGACACATTTCTCTCTAAGTGTTCCTGGCAAACTGCCCACAGAGATGTCAGAAGAAGGACCCACATCTCCAGGGTTCCAGCAGTTCGTCCTGCTTTTCTTTCCCATTCTCAATCAATATTCACTTTCATATGAATTTTGTATGCTTTTTTCTAAAAGGGACCTTTTCTTTTTTTTTTTCGGCCGCACCATGCGGCATGTGGGATCTTAGTTCCCTGACCAGTGATCAAACCTGCGCCCCCTGCCTTGGAAGTGTGGAGTCCTAACCATTGGACCACCAGGGAAGTCCCTAAAGGAGACCCTTAAAATTGGACTTGCCCTGCTCTTACTCCTTGCAATCCACTCTCCAAGCCGGCCAGGCCATCTCGCTAAAGCAGCACGTGATCATCACACGCCCCGACACCCCTTCTGTGGCTCCCGCTGCTCTTAGGGAAAACACGAAACCCTTCCCCTGTCCTGGCGATCTGGCCCCAGCCCACTTCTGTGACAGCATCTCCCACCACTGTGCCCGTTGCCTCCTGGGCTCCAGCCACACTGACCCGACCCCTCCTCCATCCCTCAGGCCACTCAGGAGCCTTGAGACCTGCCTGGGCTTCACCACCACCCCATGTCCTGGGAACTCCCCCTCAACCTTCAGGATTGGTTTCTGCAGCTCTTTGTCAGCGAGGTCTCTCTGAACCCCAGACCACATCACACCCTTCACAACACCTGGACCCTCCACTGATGCTGACCACACCTGCTTGAGGTAACCCTGCTCTGACCCTGGAGGCCCTCATCTCATTCACCCAGTTGCTCAGGTCCCAAATCAAAGAGTTCCCAGGATTCCTCTCTTCCTCTCAAGCCCACATCTAATTGACCAGGAAATCTTATCAATCTCTCAAAACATGTTCAGAATCCAACCATCCTGGCCACCCCCACAGCCACCACCCTGGTCCAAGCCCCCGTGCTCTCATCTGGGTTGTTTCAAATGCCTTCAAACTGGTTTACTGTTCCTACACTGTCTATTCTAAAAACAGCAAGGAGAGGAATCCTTTAAAAACGTAAAAGTCAGGGCTTCCCTGGTGGCGCAGTGTTTGAGAGTCCGCCTGCCGATGCAGGGGACACGGGTTCGTGCCCCGGTCCAGGAAGATCCCACATGCCGCAGAGCGGCTGGGCCCGTGAGCCATGGCTGCTGAGCCTGCGTGTCCAGAGCCTGTGCTCCGCAACGGGAGAGGCCACAACAGTGAGAGGCCTGCGAACCGCAAAAAAAATAATAATAATAAAATAAAAAATAAAAACGTAAAAGTCAGATTATGTCACCTCCATGTGCAAACCCTCCACTAGCTGCCCGTCACAGGGGAATAAATTCCTAATGCTGGCTGTGGCCCTGAGCAATCTGGTCCCTGCCCACCTCTGTGACCTCATTCCCGCCACTCCATCCTCTCTGTGAGGCTCCAGCCATGCTAAATTTCCTGCTGTTCCTGGATTCTCCCAGCTTGTTCCCACCTCAGAGCCTTTACCCGTGCCGTTCTCTCAGCCTGGGGTGTTCTTCCCTCAGCTTTCCGCTTGGCCTGCTCCTGCAGTCCATTCAGGTCTCCTCAAAGAAGCCTTCTGTGGAAGGCAGCTTCTAAAACGGCCCCCTGAGAACCCCCACCCTCTGCCATGCCCTTGTGTAATCCCTTTCTCTAAAGGGTGGGCTAGACCCAGCGGCTTGCTTCTAACCAACAGAATACAGCAGAAGAGTGGGATGTCGCTTTTAACACGGGGTTACAAAGACGGTGACTTCTGTCCTGCTCATCTTCTGTCTGTCTCCCTGACTTGCATCACAGAGGGGAGCTGGCTGCCATGTCGTGGGCTGCCCTATGGAGAGGCCCACGTGGCAAGGAACTGAGGGAGACCCTGGCCAACAGCCAGAGAGGAACTGAGCCCCTCGGTCCACTAGCCCGTGATAGACTGAATCCTGCCGACAGCAATGTGAGTGAGGCTGGAAGTGGATCCTGCTCCAGTCGAGCCTTAGGATGACACCACAGCCTTAGGTGACACCTTGACTGTGGCCTGTGAGACTCTGAGCCAGAAGACCCAGCCAAGCTGCACCTGGATTCCCAACCCCCAGAAAAAGTGAGACGATAAGTGTCTGTTGCTTTACGCTGCTGTTTCAGGGTCATTTGCTACATAGCTGTAGATGACAAATACACCCTCCTTCACCCCCGTCACTCTGTCCCCAGGCCCAACTTTTTTTTTTTTTTCCAGCACCAGTTGCTACTTGGGCATCTTGCTCATCCCCAGTGTTTGCCCCAGAGCCTCGCCCCATGCAGATGTTCAGTAATAGGGGAAGGAATGCAGGACATCAAGAGGGACAATGCCATAGCTCAGAAAACCCACAGGTGCAGGGGCTCAGGAGGGAGGAAGGCTCACCCCAATCCCAGGTGCTCCAGAGGTACCGTTCCCTCTCAGCAGGGACTGGGGCTCGGGTTTCCCACGTCTTCAGAAGGATGTTGTTTCGGGCCCAGGATTTGGGATCTCATGGTGCGTGGCAGAACAAGTTCAGCTTCATGCCCCTGTTGCAGACCGTACCTTTTCGATTTCCTCTGCCCTCTGGACTTCAGGCCTAGTTCTCTTTGTTTGGTAGGGCTCACTAGAGTGATCTAATTTTTATACCCTTGTCAGAGTCTTCACAAAAATAATTTAATAGATAAGAAAAGAATACTATTCCAGCCCACGTGGCCCAATTTTTGTTTGGAAAACAGTCCCTGTGCCCATAAAAAGGAAAGGACTGCCAAGTCCAATCTCCTCCCAGCCCTGTCCCCACCAGGTCCCGGGCTGTGTGGGGGGCTGGGAGGCCAGGGAACCTTCCAGCAAAAACATCAGGCCCGAGTTGGAACCCGGTGTCCAGTCTGGCTCTGGCAAGGGGCTGGCCTTGTGCTCACCTAACTGAGCCATTTCCTCCTAGACTGGGGCAAGTTTCCTGCCCAGAGGGAACCAAGCACACTCCCAGGCAGAGGGGGGCTGGGTTCTGTATTGGGGGAGGGGCATCCACAGGCACTTCCCCCACCTCAGTTACTCTGGGGCTGAAAGGCCCCTCCTGGGGCTGGGATGGAGAGCAGGGGATCAGAAGTTGGGTTCGAACTGTCTGTTGGTGGCCATTCCTGGAGGAATGAGCTGAAACCGCCCCGTCCGGCCTTGGGGCCAGCCTGTCCCTATATCTCAGGTGCACCCAGGGTGGGGAGTGGAATCTTAGGCCAGACTCTGTCTGCTCCAAAGCAGTAGACTTCGGGTGACCACGGTGGGCTTTGCTGAGAAGTGGGACCCATTAGAGCCTGGAATCCTCAAAGAACCTTCTCCAGGTCCCACCTCCTCCCTGGTGCCTCCCCTGCCTCTCCCAGACAACCTGACCCTCACAACCCCTTTGGAAGTCCCCTGGCTGGCAGTCTCCTTTGCTCTATGGGGTCCCTCCTGGGAAAGGGCCTCTGAGTTGGGGCCCTCAATCCCCATGGACACAAACTACCTCGTGGGCTGGGTGCCTGGGCCAGGAGAACATGGGTGTGGGTAGAGCCTCAGGCTAACCTGGACAGAAGGTGGTGGGAACAACATTCCAGAACCTACCAGGAATGGACCTGCCATATTTTTTACGCCCACCTCTGTTAGTTTCCCTGGCCCCAATTCTTCAACAAGAAGTGGGGAGCAGGGAACATGCACAGCACTTGAACTCTGCGGGTCAGGCTACCTGATTCAAATCCTGTCTTGCCACTAACTAGCTGTGTGTCCTTGAGCAAGTTACTTAGTCTCTCTGAGCCTCGGTTTCTGACTTTAAAAAGGGATAAGAGTACCTGCCTCTTGGGGCTGATGTTAAAATGAAATGAGATAATAAAAATGCTCAGCGCAGTGCCCAACACATGGTAGTTGTTCTTCTGACAGGCTCAGAGAGGGGCAGTGGCCTACCCAAGGCCACACAGCAGGTAAGCAGGGGAGCTGGTACCCAACCTTTTTCCATATACTCTGTGGCCTTCATGAGCTGGGCCCTGCAGGGGATACAGGGCTGAACAGGGCTGAGACGGGAAGGATCCTCGTGTCAGGGTCAGAGGCTGGGGACCAAGGGCACCAATAGAGGCCTAGGCATCATACTCCCTCCAGTTGTTTCTTAGCCTAGGATGGGACAGGATGCGGTCATCATCCACCCAAGAAGCAGATGAGTCCCAGACCACGTGCCCATCCATGCCACTGCATCCCTGTCATGTCCTCAGCCACAACAATAGTAAATTCCTGAACCCCAGGGACCCAGCTGGCCCATATCCCAGGAACCTGCCTCAGTCAGAGAGCTCTGTGGCCTTAGGAAAGCCTCTTCACCTCTCTGTGTGTTCATGATTCTGAGACAAATCTGAGAGAATCACCTTTACTGTCTGTGGACAGGGCAAGGGAGGTTGGTAAAGGAGGAAGCCATTCTGAGGATACAATCTCTCCCCACCCCCCAACGCTCCGGGAAGGCAGGGCTGAGGGGCTGTACCCATTGCCCACCCTGAGAAAAAGAGGGTTAACCCAGCAGCCTCCATGCATCCCCACCCTCTGAGGGGCCCAGCCCCAAATCCTCTCCTCCCTCCCGGGGGCCCCCAGTGCTCCAGGTGGGGGGCAGCCTTGCCGTCCTGCCGCCAGGCAGTATCCTGGGGTCAAGGCCTCCAGGTAAGCCTGGGCGGCCCTGAGAGACTCCAGGTCCTTGCTGAGGTAAGTCAGGAGGGGGCCGTCCCCTGCGGCTGGGCAGGTGCCGAGGGCCGGGGCTGGCTTGGAGCTGACGCGGAAGGCCTCTGGGATGGGAAATCCTGAGGGCAGGCAGGGAGGAAGGGATGGAGGGTGCCCCTCAGTTCCCCCATCCCGCGGGGGGGGGCCTCAACCTCCCGATTTTCAGGACCTTCCTCCCGTTTGGGGTCTTCTGGAGCACTGGATAGGGTGGGGGGCGCCCGCCCGGTTCCTAGTGACCCTGGCTACCGAGGGGTCAAAAGTTAACCCCAGGTAGGAGAGGGGATTTCAGCTGCCTCCGACCCCCACCCCAACGGAGGTCACCCGGCTCTTCTGAAAACCTGTCGAGGCTCCCAGGGCTGTCTGGAGTGGGGCTTCAGTGTCTGGGGCACGTTCAGGGAGGGGGTGCCCACCTGTATCTGGCAAAGATCAAACAGGGTGCGGGTGTCCAGCAGGCACCAGAACTCGCCCAGCAGGGAGGTGAAGATGCCCACGAGGTCCAGCCAGCGGCCCACGGTCAGCAGCAGCAGAAAGAGGCCGCACATGCGTACCAGCACCGTCTGGGCCTGGCTCTGCAGGCCGGGATGCTGCTGCCGCTCCTCTGCAGAGACACGGTCCCTGTCACCGTCCGCCTGTCTGCCTGCCCTGAGGTCCAGCCGAGTCGGTTGCCTGGAC
Source organism: Orcinus orca (assembly GCF_937001465.1). NCBI lineage: Eukaryota > Metazoa > Chordata > Mammalia > Artiodactyla > Delphinidae > Orcinus > Orcinus orca. The sequence goes on from NC_064559.1 coordinate 200,745,623, forward strand.
CCCCCAGCTCCCCCCGCCGCTCTCCTCAGCGCGTGCCTTCCCCTCGCCAGGCAGCCCCGCTCCCTTCCTTCTCACCCCACACCCACTCCCAGCAACTACAGGGGCGCTTCTTCCTCCCAGGCCTCACTGCCCACCCCCAGTCTCCCCCTGCAGTCAGGACAGGAGGTGTCCTGACTCCTCTTTCCTGCACTCCCTCGTCCGTTCCATCAGGAAGTCCTATGAGCTCTTTCTACCAAGTAGATCTGGGTCCCAGCGCCCTTCATCTCTCACAGCAGGCTCCTCACTGGGCTCCCGTCTTCTGATCTTGACCCTACAACTCAGCGTGTACTCAGCAGCCGGTAGCCTTCCCAACACACTAACGAGGTGAAATCATTCCCCTGCTTACAATCCTCCCAGGACTTCCCACTGCATTTGGAGTAAACTCCAAACTCCTCACCTTGGGAGGTCCTGCCCCATGTGACTGGAGTCCCCTCTCCGACATCATCTCATCTCTGACTTGGTCCCCCTTGCTCTCTAGCCCCAGCGATCCAAGTTTTCACCAAGCATGCTAGATTCCTTCCCACCACAGGGCCTTTGTACCTGCTGTTCTGCCTGCCTGACTGCCCTTCCTTGTCCTGACTCTTCCATCCCATCCCTACCCTGCAGCCAGGTGGCTCCTCCTAGAGCCCAGATCTGATCAGGTCACTTTCCCCTGCTTAAAACCCTGCAATGGGGCTTCACTGGTGGCGCAGTGGTTGAGAGTCCGCCTGCCGATGCAGGGGACACGGGTTCGTGCCCTGGTCCGGGAAGATCCCCCATGCTGCGGAGCGGCTGGGCCCGTGAGCCATGGCCGCTGAGCCTGCGCGTCCGGAGCCTGTGCTCCGCAACGGGAGAGGCCACAACAGTGACAGGCCCGCGTACCGCAAAAAAGTAAAAAATAAAAAAAATAATAAAATAAATTAAAAAACCCCTGCAATGGCTTCTCATCACACTGCCTTGCTAGGATGATGACAGCTCTCCATCAGGCCCCTGTGAACCCAGCCAGCCTCATCTGCTCCACTTGCCTCCGTGACAGCACTCCGTTTTCATGCCTTGTCTCACTTCTGGGCTTTGGCATTTATGGTTCCCTCTGCCAGGATCTCCTTTGCTCCCTCATCTCTCCCAGGGGCTCCTGCTTATCCTTCAAGGCCCAATTCAAGTACTGTGTCTCCAGGCTCCCCCTGCACGCTGCACCCTTATCTGAGCTGCCCCACTGCGTGGCCCCTGCTAGCAGGCTGGGTGCTCTGGGATGGCAGGGGCAGGGTCTGAGTGTCGTCGGCCTCCCCAGGGCCTAGCACAGCGCTGGGCCTGGGTCAGACGGTGGGATGTGAGTGTCGAGTGAATGAACTGCCGCCCGCGACCCTCACCCTGCATGTAGATGACCAGCAGGGCGTAGCAGATGGTGAGCGGCATCCAGAAACGCACAGCCTCCGAGGTGGTCAGGAAGTCCCGGTTGAGGAGGGTCACGGCTGCCAGGTTGCCCACTGCAAAGGTCACGGCCAGGGCGCGGCCCAGCAGCCGGGGGAGGCTGCAAGCGCCAGCCAGCAGGCCCAGGCAGACCCCACAGTAGCGCTGGCTACTGTGCAGCTCGTAGAGCTGGCAGACGTGGCGGCGGAGGCGCCGGGTGCCCGAGCGGAGCAGCGCGGCCAGCCCCAGGCCCAGCAGCAGGTTCAGCGTGCGGTGCGGGGCACCCTCCTGCAGGAAGCTCAGGCTGCAGGTCAGCCCGCAGCCCAGCGAGTACTGGCACAGTAGGTACAGCTGCAGCCTCTCGGTGCCCCGGGCGCCCTGGGCGGGGGAGGGGGCAGAGAGGGGCCACGATTGTGCGCGCTCAGCCCACTCCTCACCGCGCGGGGACCCAGAGGGTGTCAAGGTACAGGTGGTCCACTCTGTGGGAGGCCGTTCCCGAAGAGGGAATATTGCCTTCAGGTCAAGCCCTACTGGAATCATTTCTTTCAGCTTAATTTCAATCGTGATAATTACTTGGGACCTATCTGCTTGCTGAAGGGTGGTGGCTCAAAGCCTTCGAGGCCTGGGTTCAAAGCCCGACTCTACTTCTTGCTGGTTGTTGGCCACAGATAAGCCACGTAGCATCTCTGAGCCTTAGTTTCCCATGTGGGAGATCGGGATCACAGCAGACTTTTATCCCCTGTGGTTCTGAGGATGAGATGATGCACTCAAAGCATCTAGCACCGTGCCTGGCTCACGGGAAGCTCTCGACATCCGGGAGCTGCTGTGTTATCTTCTTGGACTGGGGTGGTGTCCACTCTGAGTGGAGACTTGGCTTTGGCGATGACAACCGGGCCCAGTTTCCTGTATTTGGGGGTGAAAACTAGGGCCCAGGGCCGGGCAGTCCTCACCCACCACCTGCCTGTGGTCTTACCTTGTCCAGGGAAAGCAGCATGGAGACAGCCCGGAGGGAGAACTCGAGCACCACAAGGGCGGCCACCCGGACCTGCACGACGGTCAGGATCAGGGCCAGCCCTGCCAGGTGCACGGTCTCCAGCGAGGCCCACTGGGCCCGCAGCCGTTCCTTTTCAAGCCGCCGCTCCGGGTCACTGTGGAGGTAGAGGGGGCACGGGCAGAGGGGCAGAACCACCAGCCTCGTCCCTGGAGGGGGTACCGGTGCCCCCAGCCACACCCTGGGGGTTAAGGACGGGTGGTCTCTCCCTCCCAGTCCTGCCCTCGGAGGAGGCCAGAGTCGCATGCAGTGTGGGCTCCAGGGGGCTGGGAGGGGGCCGGGGAGGCGGGCACTCACTTGGTACAGCCCACGAAGAAGTAGACCTTCAGGAGGTTGTTCAGGACGGAGACACCGCAGGCCCCGACGAGGCCTGACGGGGTTAGTAGGGAGGGTAGGCAGCTTGGTAGGGTTAGAGGAGGGGGCGGTGGGAGACGCACGTGGGTGGGGTTCGTCTTGCGCCGGGCTGGTGCCCCGGAGGGGGTGGGGCTGAGGGGGATGGGGGAGGGGCTCACCTTGCAGGAGGGCGTCGAGGAGGCCGGAGCCCCACTCAAGGGAGGGGAGGCTGGGGAGCCAGGAGGGGAGGGACAGCAGGGAGAACATGGCCGCCAGGATCCAGCCCCAGCCTCCGGCCTGGTCTGCGCCAGAGACACCGCAACGTCACCACCACCGGGCAAAGGTGGTGGAGGCGAGGGGAGGGGCTGGGAGGGGTCAAAAGCCCAGGCGAGGGGAAGGGAGGGAAGGGGAGGGGAGGAGAGCCAGGGCCTTAAACCTTTGGGCTGCTGGGTTAAGACCGCTGCCCAGGGTCTCCCCATTTGGGCAGCATGGGGTGGGGGGCATCTCTGGGTGGGCTGGTCTCTGTCCTGCTTTTCTCAGGACAGAGACCAACCCACCCCTGGGCCTTGCCACCCATCCCTTCCTGAAGCCCCAGGCCTCGCCTCTTCTGCCCTCCCCCAGCCTCCAGTCTGGGTCCTGCCCTCAGCCCAAGGTCTGGAAGGGGGGCTTCGATCTCCCCACAGCCTGAGGTCAGGCTCTACTCTCTCAGACCAAGGTCTGGAAGGGGGCGTCTCTCCCGCCACAGCCCGGGGCTGGGATCCAGCTCTGGGCCCTCCCCTCCTGCGCCGTAGGGCAGCCCGCCTTGACGATCCTCCCCGTGTCCACTAGGTGGCAGGCCTCACTTGGCCTACGGGGCGGGGCTGGCTCGCCCCAGTTCTTTTGGATCCTCCTTTCTCAGACCGAGGAGAGCGAGCCAAGGGTGTGGGTTCGGGGGTCGGGAGACTGAGGCTGCCAGCAGAGAGGAGTCGTTGAAGTAGGCAAAATAGAAAACTTTATTGGTTTGGAGTGTGCAGTAGGGCTGCCCCTGGGGAGCAGCTCTTTGCAGACATGGGGTGTGGCAGGGAAGGTAGTTCAGGCTGCTTGACCTCTCCGCCAGTCCTGCCCCTTCAGGGACTCAGCATCCACTTCTGTAGCACAAAGGTCGGTGCAGGCCTTAGGAACACGCCCATGGTGGGAGGGTGGCTGCAGCGTGGGGAGTGAGCCTGGGATGAGGCCGCCCAGCTCTACTACCTTGGGCAGGTCACTTCCTTCCCCGGGACCTGAGTCTGCTCACCTGAACAACGGGCACCATCAAGCGCTACCTTCCAGGACTGTCGTGAGGATCTGTGCCAATGTCCACAGTGCTGGGCACCTAGGGGACCCTCGGTAAAAGCCCTCAGTTGATGCGCTGAATTGCGTCCCCTCCCCCTCCCCAGATTCATCTATTGAAGTTCTAACCTCAGAACGTGACTCTTTGGAGTCCTAAAGAAAGCAATTCTCAAAGGAAGTATTGATGAGTAAGTTAACATGAGGTCATTGAGGGTGGATCCTAATCCAATATGACTGGCGTCCTTATAAGAAGGGACTAGGACACAGACACAGAGGGAGGACCGTGTGGGGACATGGAGAAGACGGCCATCTGCAAGCCAAGGAGAGAGGCCTCAGAGGAAACCAACCCTGCCGACACCTTGATCAGACATCTGGCCTCCAGAATTATGAGAAAGTAACGTTCTGTTGTTTAAGCCGCTTGGTCTGAGGTCCTCTATGATGGCGGCCCTGGCAGTCTAGCACAGACGATGACATTACGGCCTCACGGTGCTCCCCAGGGCCTCCCCACGTGTACAGTGATCCCTCAGGGGCACCCCAGCACCCACGGTCCGGGCTCTTGCCAAGGGCACAGGTCTGGGCTGGGCAGAGCGGGGTTCTCTGCCCCTTCAAAGCTGTGTGGCTGTGGTCAAAGCACTTCACCTTTCTGAGCCCCCGCTTCCGAACCAGTAACAGAGCATTTCACCGTCTCGTACTGTGTGAGGACTAAGCGATCTGGCGCACGTAAGTGGCCCAGCTCATGGTAATGTTCACACCCTGAAGCAGTTATTATAACAATGGGATAAGGTTACCCAGGACAGAGAGGGAAGAGAAACTTTCTGGAGAACAGAGTGGGTGGTGATTCAAGGCGGATCCGTTGGCCCTGGGTGGGCCACGGGGCTGGGTTGACCACAGCTGTCTACACTCTCCCCGAACCTGCGGCAGGGCCTGGGCCTGGGCGGGCTCCTGGACGGCCATTCCCAGGTGGAGCAGGCCGTCGCTTCCTGCCAAGGGCACGGCTGTGTCAGGGTGAAGGACGCCGCCTAGCTGCCCTGGTGCTGGGCCCGCCCGGCCAGTTTCCGGAGCTCATCCCAGAAGAGCATGCTGAGGATGGTGTGGGGACCCAGGCGCAGGTAGGTGGGGCCCAGACCCTTGTAGAGCGCCAGGGGGCCCTCCTGCCGCCAGATCTTCACCAGGCAGTCGGCGAGGCCGCCATACAGCCGGCCCTGGGGACAGACACAGGGCAGACATCACTACAGGTGTCGTGGGGCCCTGGCTGGCACAATGGGGTGTGTCTGTGTATGGGCTTCTGTGGCACATCAGAAAGGGCACTCCCCCAAGCTCGGCAAATCACATAACAGTAACCCTTCGGGCTGTGAAAGTTAAAAAAGTGCCTCTTCCTCCAGGCAGCCACAGCCCCAGGCCAGGCGCTCAGCTTGGTTAGTGGCACGCGGGTGGATTTCACCGCTAACTCAGCCCGTGGAGGGTACCTCTGTGTTCGGCACACCTTGCACCAGTGTACGTGATGGCCCCTGTGCACCTGTGAGGCTGGGGGCTCAGGACTCGATTCCAGTTCAGGCTCCCCCACCTACCGGCTGCGTGACCTCAGGCAAGTCACTTGATCTCTCTGAGCCTCAGTCTTCTCATCAGGAGAATGAAAGTTGTTGTGAGGACAGAATAGAATCCAGGTGTGAAAATGCTTAGTACGTGCCTGGGACATAGGTGTTCAGCAAACAAGCCGCATTAGTGTGTGTGTGTGTGTGTGTGTGTGTGTGGCACACTTCTCCGTGTCTCTGGCTGTGTGTGTGTGTGTGTGTGTGTGTTGGGGGATGCTGTCCAGCTCCCACGCCCTCCCCCACTCTGTCCCCTGCTCACCCTGCCCGCTCCGTCCACAGGCTGATTGTACAGCCGCGTGCTGACCACGTCGAAGGGGGTCATGACCGTGACCACAGCTACGCTGCTGATCATGCCGCCGGCCAGGGCCACGAGCCAGCTGTCCTCTGGGAGCCACTGTGGGGACATACAGGCTGCTGAGCCCTGTAGTGCCCTCCCCCCCTCCCCCCTCCCCCACGTGGCGCCCACCCCATCCTCTCAGCGCCCGGGGGCTGGAAGAGCTAGGGAAAGGGGGGCAGATGAGGCCCCTCCGGCCACTCCCCCCCCGCCCCCCGCCGCCCTGAGCTCCTTTAAGCTGGAGGGTTCACTGCGGACTCTCCACTCTTGCTGGACCCGAGGGCCAGAACCACGGCCCTGAGGGCAGAGTCAGGGCCCTCGGCTTCCTTAAGGGGCCTGTCACCACCCCCTGGGCTTCCCTGCATGGGGTCCAGCTGGAGATGTGGAGGCGCGATAAGGGGCGCGGGTGTCCCCCGCTCCTTACCTGTTGCTCCTGCACCCAGGTCTTGGCGGAGGCGAAGGTGGCCAGCTGAGCAGCCGAGCCCACCATGACCCGTGGCACGGCCCCACCCACACCCTGCCACAGCCCCGCCAGGCCCCGCTGCCGCCAGATGGTCCCCAAGGCATCCAGGACGTTCTGCAGGGAGAAGGCACAGGGTCACTGGGCGGCCCCTGCCCGCCCAGGGGCCCATCCAGCCCACCCAGCCGGGGAAGCCCCGGGGAGTGACGGTCCCCACCTGGTGAGGGTGTTGGTGTCCCACAGCCATCGCGGCCACCGTCTGAGCCTGCAGCTGCGTTTTGACCTGTGAGAGCAGGGGTGACACAGGGCCTGGGGCTGGAACCTTAGAAGACCCTGGACGAGCTGTGCGTGTTGAGGGCACCCCTCCCCGGGCCCTGACACCCAGACCTCCCTGAGCCCACACCCGCAGCCTTGGGGGTGTGTGTGTGTGGAATAGGGTTGGAGTCGGCTTGGGTCTGCATCTGGTTGTGACCTGGGACAAGTGACTTAACCTTCTCTCCGCCTGTCTGCTCACCCTTGGAAGGCTGCTCTGGGGACCAAGAGAGATGATGACTGTAGCATCCAGGCTAGGATGTGGGGCCCTCTCTCGATGGAAGCTTTATGCTTAACTTGCACAGGGCATGCAGGAAGACAAGTGACCACGTGGCCCTGAGCTAGCACACCTCCTGCCACCCTCTGCCCCCTCCCCCGGCTCAGGACCAGTGGGGCGGGGGCCCCAGGGGAGCAAGGTTCAGGGCGAGGCCCTGGTGCCCTGGACCAAGGGGCAGATTCCAGGCCTGGGCAGGGATGTCCCGGGGAGCAGCCCCACCCCATCTGCTCCACGGAGGCCAGCCCAGGAGGCTGCAGAGCCCCCATGGGAGCTGGGTCCCAGGGTGGGAGCAGATGGAGACAAGGCACTCACCAGGTAAGCAGGGCTCCCCACGAAGGCTCCCAGTGCCCCTGCCACAGCGCCCGCGACCACGGTGCCACCCGGCTGCTGGGCGAGCCCGGCCTGGCATGCCAGGCTGTAGCAGTAGAAGCGGACGCCGTTCATGAGGCCCTGGTAGAGGAGGCCGGCAGCCAGCCCCTTCTGCAGGCCGCACAGCCCATCTGCACGGGCCACAGCGACGACGGAGGCCACAAAGCCCCGGTAGTGCCGAGGATAGGTGCCCCGGGCCTGCAGCTCCCCCTGCAGCTGCAGCCGCGTCTTCACCACCTCCAGGGGGTTGGTGAAGACACAGGCCAGGCAACAGGCCGAGGCGCCCAGCACCAGGTCCACAGCTGGAGCCACCGTCTCCTTGGCCTCCGGGCCAGGGGCCGGCTGTGCCCGTGTCAGAGGCATGGGCACGGGCCCTGGGGTGGCGGTACTTAGGCTGTCTTCACTCCCACAGGGCCACAGGGCTGGGGATCGAGGGAGCCTGGGGCCATGTCTGGAGGGCAGAGGTCCGGGTCAGAGAGGCCGGCTGCTGCCAGGCGGCCTGCTCTATCTCAGGAGTCCACCTACTCTGCTCCTTCCTGGGAGCCTGGGACACGCCCCCGCCGGCTCTGGACCAATCCCAGCTTCCTACGTCCCCCACACCTCCCTGCCGGGGAGGGCCTGGACCCTGGGATCTGGGGGAAAGGTCACCTGGGCCCCAAGGGAGACACGGGGGGGGGGGTGGGCAGAAAGTGCCAATGAGCCAAGACACCTCCTCCCGACCCTCGGGTCCTCCAGCCTCCCCTCTGGCCCCGGGCAAAGCGCTGGTGCCCAGCCTTCCCTCTGGCCCTGGGCAAAGCGCTGGCGCAGCTGCCCTCCCTCGGGCTTGCCCAGTCCTGCTGTAGCTCAGGGCCCTGGGCAAGAGGCAGCTGCTTGGGAGGCTCCTCTCAGCAGCTCAGCAACGCCCCCCCCCGCCCCGCCCCCCTGCCACTGTGTGCCGTCCCCTTTCCCGGCCTCAGTCTTCCAGTCTGGCTCCCACGGTCTGTGGTCCCACTGCCAGTGAGAGCAGAGGGCTCCAGAGTCGTGTGGAACTGATCTGGAATCCCAGGAGCGGCTATTAGGTGTGCCCTGGGCAAGTCAGTTCCTTTCTTTGAGCTTCGGTCTCTCCATCTGTAAGATGGGGATATGGATACCCACTGCAGAGGTTCTTCGGAGGATCACAGATGTGTGAAGAATGCCTAGCACAGTGCTTCACTCGGTAATAGGCGGCCCACATCCCCCCGTGGGTGGGTAGGAGATGGAAAAATAAGGGCCACTGTGTCTCAAGGAGTGACCTTGCAGCTTTGGTCGCTCACCTGGTAAGGACTTGCCCCCTAGTCCTGCCCCTCCTCTTGGTGGGAGCTGCTCCTGGGCTGTGGTTCTCTGGAGCAGAGGCCCAGGCATGGGAATGGACCTTTGTGCCTGGTGAAGAGGGACCTCCCAGCCCCGGGCATTACTGTCAGGTGCCAGGCTGCTCAGGTCGGGGGCCAGCACCACCTTGCCCACCTCGGCCTCGGCCCCATGGTACCTCTCTCCTGCCAGGGCCACCCTGCGTCACCCGAGTCCCAATCAGAACCAGAGGCAGGGCCGCCCTGCCCAGAACCCCACCTCTGTGGCCTCCACACCTGCTTCTTCCAGGTGGCCACCCCTTTCCTCCCAGCTGTGAGGCCCTGGAGGCCGCAGTGCTGAGGGGCTTGAGGGCTGCAGAGCTCCTCCTAGGCCTGGCAGGCTGGGCACCCTCCGGCCAGCCCCGGGGTAGCAGCTCAACAAGAGGTCTTGGGGACAGCCTGGATTCTCCCGGGTTGATCCTGAGTGGCCGGCACTCAGCCCCCAGAGCTGGGGGAGGCAGGGCAGGCAGGAGTGCCCTGCCCTGGCAGTGTAGCCACGGCCTGGGACCCGAGCTGGTGGCTGCCCTTCCCTGGCCACTGCAGGAAACAGGAAGGAGGGCAAAGGTCCGGCCAAGAAGCTCCCAGGGCCCGAACTCCTCCACTCAGTGAGTGCTGGGGGGCAGCGGCCAGTGATCTGGATCCCAGTGTGGGCACAGAGCATCTGACGGAAGAGCATTTGTGGAATGAACGAGGAACAAAGGGCCGAGTGGCCTGAGAGGAGGTGCCGGAGATCCCTCACCTCCACCCTGGTCAAAAAGGGCCAGTGACGAGTCTTGGCAATATAACATGTCTATTTTATTTTAAAAAACAAAACCCAGGCCACCTGACCCCTTCCCCCAGAGGGCCCTCTTGGGAAGGACCTGGCTCCAGCCAGGCAGGGGACACAGGCTGGTGGGCTTTGCTCCTCTCCAAGCCCTCCTCCCTCCCCTTTGCTCCTGGCAAAAAGGAGATGGCCTGATCCCTGGGTCCTACAGACACTGCCAGGTTTGGAGGAGGGGAGGTAGGGGGCCGTGGACATGCAGGGCCTCCTGGTAGCCAGGGAGGGCCATCCCGGCCCCCTGCAACCCCCCGGGCCCTGGAAGGCAGGGAGCAGTGTGCTTGGGGATGGAGCTAGTGAGGAGAAGACATGCACTGAGACCGCGGTGTTCCAGCTTCCCTCCCAGCCGGGTGAATGTTCAAACATGAACAGGGATGGCCGGGCACTCAGAGCCCCCAGGGCGGCCTAAGCCTCTGCCCGGGCCCCTGACCCAGGGGAGGAAGAGGGGCTCCTGCCCTCTGAGTCCTGCTCCCCTCGTGGAGTGAGGCGGTGGCCCCGGGGAAGGGGGCCGTGCATCTGCAGAGCCCATAGGGCTCGGACCCTCTGCCCCCAGCACTTCCCAGTTGCCACCTGCCGGGCAGGAGGCCCAGGGTGCTGGGCACCCGTTCTGGGTCCCTGGGAGGGAGACCTTGTCTCAAGCCCCACTCGGTGGTTCTGCTGCCCGGGAATGAGGGCGGGAGCCTGGCCCCAGCAGCCGCTCGCCCGCCTCCCTCTCCGGCCCCTCCAGGACGCCCGCCAGCTCCGCCTCAGCACCAGGGGTCCCGGGAGGCTCTGCCCCGGCACAGGCTGTCGCTCCGCTGCCAGGCGCTGTGGATGAGGCTCAGGGCGTCCTCGAACTTCTTCTTGTTGGAGGCTTCCTGGATGGCCTTACGGGGGAGGTCCACCTGGGTGGGGCGTGCAGGGAACCTGAGGGCTGCACCGAGAGCCCCCAGGGAGCCGAGGGGCCGTGGGGTTCCCCCGCACCGGGTGTAACCTTGCCCTGAAACTACATCCACGCTGCTGAGATCTCGGGCTCCTCAAGGAGGGGCTCAGGCCGACGGGGTGCGGCTCCCTGAGCCGCCTCCTTCCAGGGAAGGCCCCGGTTCTCGGAGGAGGGGGCTGGGGGTGGGGCCGGGAGGCGGGCCGTGGAACTCCGCCCAGGGCTGGTCCGGAGCTTCCGCGGGGCAGCCCAGCACGCGCTCAGACTGCGATCTGTGCAGGCATTCGATGAGGCCCTCTCAGCCTGGTGCTGCGCTCCATGCCCCCATCATCCGGGCACAGCTCTAGCCCCACCGTAGGCACTTAATGCCGGCTTTTTCAGGGTAACTGAGAAGGTCAGGAATGGCGTTTCCTGGGCTCTATGCTTAGCTTTAGCCTCACACTCACTGGGAGGCAGGGTCTTGCCTCTTTGGTTTTACACGTTCATGTCCACCCCAGAGCTCCTAGTATGGTGCTGCCCCAGGCCCCCAACTCCTGCCTCGGTCTGTGCCGTGCAGGGGCTCCTTTCCCTAGGGAACGGCTCCACTCCGCAGGGGCCTGGGCAGCCGGGTACCTGGTAGATGGTTTTCCACCCAGAGTTCAGTGCAGACAGGAATCGGTCCAGTTCAGATGTGCAGCTCAGGTAAATGACCCAGGGTGGGAGGGGCTGCTGGCTGTCCTGGGAAAACTCCTGGGGAGAGCGGGGGCCCCAGGTGAGCAGACACAGCGCTCCTTCGTTAGGGCCTGCCTCCATCGCCCCCCACCCGACTCACCAAGACACAGTACTCCTTGCCCGGTTCAGTGGAGACGGTGCTGATGTCGGCCAGCTGGGCGGTGCCCAGGGAGCGGAAGAAGCTGGTCTGGCAGTCCTCGTGGCACGTGAAGAGGCGGTCATCCGTGATCACCAGGCAGCAGGGGATGCAGGGGCTGGGAGTTACCCCCTGGGGGATGACCTGAAGGCACCAGCAGAGTGGAGGGGAGAGGCAAGCTGGAGCTCTCCAGGGCTGGTCTGCACCAGGACTCCCCGCGTCAGGGGCCTGCCAGCCCCTCTGCCCCTCCCTCCAGAGGCCAGGAGTACAGGGGCCGACAGGGGTGATGGTGGGAATGTCAGGCCACAGGCGGCCCTAACCTCCAGGGTTCACTCCTGGGCTGGCCCCTGGAAGTCCCATCTTGGTCCTCAGAGGCCGCTGCATGACTCGCATGGGCTTGGGGAAGGGACCCTGGGGACCCGGGGTGGGGTTGGGAGGTGGTGAGCGGTGGGGCAGGAGGCCCTCACCCCTTTGGACACGGCCTGGCAGAGGTGCTGCATCCAGTCAGCCATCTCAGCCTCACTGCCGGCGCTCAGCTCCAGGCAGGGCCGGTCGGCGAGGATGACCTGGAAGGCGTGGGGCCGGTCCGTGGTGCTGGATCTCCGACAGCCACCGCACTGCTCCCCCCTGGGCCAGAGGTGGAGGGTGAAACGGGAGCAAGGGAGCAAGGGGGCAGGGGGGCGAGGGGCACGGGCGGAGCCCCTGGGGTTGGCCTGCCCCGGAGTCCCGAGGGCTGGAGGACACCAGAAGGTGGGCCAGAGCCCTCCGGCTCGAAGGAGAGGCGCAAAGCTGCTGGGCAGCCCTGCCCCTTTTCTGTGTAACACCTTTTATCCACAATCACCAAGGTTCGTCTAGATACCTGAGCAGGGCCAGGTGAGGGGCTGAGAATCAGCTCCTGGCTCCCGCCCTCTCGGAATCAGTGCACATTCATTGCTGTTCCCCTTACAGGCCGGATGTTTCCTCCAAGCGCACGCATGCGTGCGTGTGTGCGTGTGCGTGTGCGTGTGTGTGTGTGTGTGTGTGTGTGTCCATCCTCCCCATCAGGTCAAGCGCTTCCCAGGGAAAGGACCGCCTCCCCTATCAGATCGGGGGACGCCTCCCCTACCTGCTGGGATCCTTTCCAGGCAGGAAGCTCCTCTTGCTTCCCCACCCTCTCCCTGTTCACCCAGAGCTCAGCAGACCCCAGGGCACTAAATGGGGGTGGGGCCGAGGGGGGTGCTCAACTGACAGGAGGGAGAGCCAGTTCAAGCCAGGGAGGACGGGAGCCCTGAGGCTCAGGCCCAGCCGGAGCCTTGACCTTCAGGCAGTGACACAGGCCCCGACACCTGCCCGGCCCCTCCCACTGCCCAGGACACTCACCCCATGTTCACTGAGAGCAGAGGGGTGACATCAGTGCGGTCGGGATACTGGTAGAGGATCCCGTTGCTGCAGGGGCACAACGTGGCAGGGGTGAGGCCTGTCCCAGGAACTGGGGGCCAGGTGGAACAGATCCCAGGGACCCCCCACAAGCTGGGGTCTGAACCCCAGAGGCCAAGGAGCCCGGGGCCTGCCTTCTACGGCAGGGAGGGTGGAGGAAGAATTGCAGAGGCACAGCAGGGAGCGCGTGCCCCCAGCCCTGGGGACAGCCCTGGTCTTCACCTGGGGCCTTCTGGGCTTCCCTGGGCCCCAGGTGGCTGGCTCTACAGAGAAGATCTGGGATCCCAGGGGATATCTGCTCCAAAGCCCTTGACGGGGAGGGCGCTGTCCCCCATCCCAACCTCCGGGCCAGAGCTGCGGGGGCTCCCACCTGAGCACCACGAAGCACGTCTTCCAGTGTTCCTTGCCCAGGTAGGAGGTGCCCGCCTTGTAATGCAGCATGCCTTCTTTGGTGACGGCACCCTCAGGGGGTGAGCAGTGGCAGGGGATGCGGCCCAGGGACTCATCCTGGGGGTCCTGCCAGTGCACGAGCCCGTAGAAGCACACAGTAACAGTGGTCGCCTGGGGAGGGGGCAGGGGACAGAGCGGTGAGGTCTGGGCCAGAAGCAGGAGTGGCCGCTGGCTGGCGGGGTCAGGACACACCCCAAGTGGGGAGGGGGACAGGCCGGGAGGGAGAGCCCCTCCCAGGTGGGTGATGGAGAAACGCTAAAGACAGTTATTTGCACCTATTTGCACCTCTTGACCCTAATACCAGGGCTGTCATCTTGGGGACGACACCCCCTCCTCCCCAGGTGCTTACCTCACACTTAGATTCCTGGGCCACAAATTTGGCCAGTGCCAGCTTCTCCATGGTGGCATCAGTCAGGACACTGGGGTAGGGTGGTTCCCGACAGCCCTTGATCATGGCTGACTTCAAAGAAGCCAAGAAGAACCTGTACGCGGAGTGGGGTTTGCTGTCAGAGGCCTGAGGCCCCCACCCCTCAAAGGGACATGGCACAGTCCTGGGGACTTCCGGCCCGAAGGGGTCACAGGATCTTGCGGGGAGGACCTGGCTGGGACCACAGCTCCGGGTGGCGGGTGGGGCAGTGACGCGTCAGCAGTCCATGATCATCAAACCGCGGCCGGGAAAGGCCTAACCCTTCCCAGCGGCCGAGGGGTCTTGGGTTGTGACCTCAAGGGAAGCAGCAGGACTTGTACAAAGACCTGATCTCAGGACAGTTTCCGTATGGAAGCACAGGGGGCACGTGTGGCCCCAAGGCCCCGCAGCCGGGCTTGCGCTTTCTCTGCTGTGGGGATCACTCCTGCCGGCCCCCTTCCTCTCTGTGGGCCACTCAGGGTCTGAGGGCACCCGTCGGTCAGTGTGCCCGTCACCTCCCTGCTTCTCTGCCCTTCGCACCCCACTTGCCACCCTCCAGCCCCAAGGGCGTGGCCAGGCCAGTGGCAGGTGCCGATTCGCCAGGCCTGCAGAAGGGGGCGTGTCACTCACTCTGCCAGGGCCACGTCCGCCGTGTCCAGCAGAAACTGCTTCCTGCGGTTGGTGCACACCAGCTTCACTGTCTGCTGGTCGAGGCCCACCTGCCAGAAACCACACCCTCACATGCACATGGGGCTTGGCCGCAGCTGCCAGAAGGGGCAGCCGGGGCCAGGTTGAGGGCGGGCTGGGGAGGGAGGCAGCGCACTCTGAGGTCACCACAAGGTGGGGAGGGATGGTCAGATGCACAGCGGAGGAAGAGGTACCCTCAAGCCTGCTTCTTATCCCCGGCTCAGGTAGAGAAGCTGCTCAGAGATAAGAGCTGGCACCCACCCCCGGGGCTGAGGCAGGGGTCAGTCTTGCTCTGCAGGTCTGAGGTGGGGCGGCCCGAGGAGCCCTGCCCTACAGCACACACCAGCCACGGGGCCTGTACTCACCGACACATAGTCAAGTTCATTGTAAGAAACAGCCTCTTCCACCAGGTATGGCTTCTCTGTGGCCCCTGAGAGAGGAGACCCCAATGTCTATTACCCCCAGTGGCCTCTCTGTCCTCCCCCTGCCCCATTTTCTGAGACCTTTTCTCCATGAGGACCCGTCCTTGCCCTGCGATCTGAAGTGGCGAGGTAGGAGAACGACATGGGGTGCTCATGGAGGGGGGCCCCAGGCTCATGTGCTGGGGCAGCTGGGACTGCTGCCAACCCGTTTCATCACCACGTGCCAGGCAGCACTCTGTGCTCTTCAGCACTCTGTGCTGATCAATGACACTCAGGGCGGGGGGCGGGGGGAAGGGAACGAGGGCGGCGTCAGCCTCATCCTCCACGCGCCCTCGGCAGCTGCCCTGGCCTAGCCTGGGGGCGGCAGGCACCTTTCCGGAGCAGGTAGACATAGCAGTCTGTGAGCAGCACGTACAGCAGCTGCAGGTTGCCCTCCATGTGCCCCGTGCTCATCCGGATCATCTGAGGGGCCGAAGCACAGGGGTCAGGCACTGTGGCCCCGCGCTGCCCCAGACAGCCCGCTTCCCCTTCGGAGCGGAAGCGGAAGCGGAAGCGGCGGCCCATCCGGCCTCGCCCTTGCTGCGCGGGCTCTCGCTCCTTCTTGAGATCCCGGGACTTACTCTGAAGAGCTGCTCTTCGTTTTCTCGGAACACGTGGATCATGAGCAGGAGTAAGTGATTGTTGTCTACCCTGTGGGAGGGGCGAGCGCAGGAGGGCGCGGTGTCAGGCCGGGCAGGGCCGCGAGGGGCCGCACCGGTGCACACGCGCGACACACATGCACGGGGCCGAGGCAGGCACCCCGAGGTCTCATGTTGGCAGCGGCTCCGCCCCCCACCAGGAGCCAAAGTGAGGGAGGGGAGGACCGCACCCCCCTCCCACCTCCCAGCCCAGGCTAGGTCTTCCGGGAGTCGTGCTTGGTGTACTTGGAGGGCAGATGCCCAACGTGCCCTGATCGACGACAGGGGCGTCTCAGGCAAGCGGCACAGACAGACTGGCTCACCTGAACTCTGCCGAGTGGCTCATCTCCGAAGGGCTCCCCTGCCCCTCATCCACCCCAGAGTCCTCGGCGCTGCTCAGACAAGGGCTGGGCTGGTCTCGCTTGAGTTGGCAAAGAGTTTCCTGGGTCCCAGGCTCCTGCTCAGGCACAGGTCCCTCACCGACCAGGGGCAACCGGGTCTCCACCTCCTGGGCCTCTGGCTCCTGCGTCTCCCCCGGGGTGTCCTCTAGGGGCCGAGGCGCCTGTCCCGGCCCTCGTCCTCCTCCCTCTTCTTCTTGGCCAGCAGCCGCAGGGCTACCAGGAACATGCAGCGGTTGGCCAGGCCCTGCAGGGTCATGGTGGCCGCCACCTGATGCAACAGTACTTGGACTCTCGACGGTAAAGCGGTAGAAGTCCATTGGGGCTGGAAGCCCCTCACTAAAGTCGCAAAATGGCGGCCTCTCCGGGGCGTCCCCGGGAGAGCCAGTCCGAAAGGACTGGTTGGGGGGCTCGACGTGGGAGCACCAGGTGCTGGGGTCCAGCTGCCCGTGGAGCTGATCAATGACCTTACTCAGGGGCTGCCCCAAGCACTCCATGGAGGTGTCCTTCATCTCCGGGATAAGCAGGCCCACCTGGCCGGGCTCTGAGCGCTCGCTGCCCTCGGCTGTGCTGCCGGGTCCCTCTGTCTCCTCCCCGGCGGAGGCGAGGGTCTTGTCTGGGGAGACCCGCCCGGGGCCTGGGCTGCTGACGAGGGTGTCACCACTGCCCCGCCTGGCACACGTATGCTGGGTAGAGGCCGGGTGGAGTGGACTTGCTTCCTCATCCGATCTGGGCTTCTTCTTCTTGCCAATTTTCTTCTTCTTGGTGACCCTGGATGGTAGTGATGGGGAGAGGTTTGAATCTGAGCACCCCAGTACTGAGGGCAACGAGATGGGTTGGGTCCAAAGAGGTGATCTGGGACTTCCTTGGTGGCTCAGTGGTTAAGAATCCGCCTGCCAGTGCAGGCGACATGGGTTCGAGCCCTGGTCTGGGAAGATCCCACATGCTGCGGAGCAACTAAGCCCACGAGCCACAACTACTGAGCCCGTGTGCTGCAACTACTGAAGCCCATGGGCCTAGAGCCCGTGTTCCGCAACAAGAGAAGCCACCGTAATGAGAAGCCGGTGCACCGCAACGAAGAGCAGCCCCCGCTCGCCGCAACTAGAGAAAGCCCGTGTGCAGCAACGAAGACCCAGTGCAGCCAAAAAAAAAAAAAAAAAAATCATTTATAAAACAATGTCTTTCAAAAGAGGTGATCCTGTGTGAGGGACCTCTGAGAGCACAGCCAGAGCTTCAGCGGTCCCAGGCAGCACTAGGCGGGAGGCCGGGGGCCGACAGAAGCTCGGGCCCCAAGTACTTCCCACTGCCGGCAGAGGCAGGGCCAGCACGAGGGAGGCACAGACGGCAGCGGCCAGAGGAAGCCCTGAGCGGGTCCTGTGAGTTCTAGCTGATGGTACCACTGGGCTAGCTGTGCTCTAGGGAACAAAAACAGGCCATGGCTGGTCAGAGCAGTGGCCCCCTCTACTCAGCCTCCCCCTAGGATGTGGGCAGCCGACCCTGAGCTGACCCTCCTTGCCGTGCGGGGTCATTAGGATAATTCAAAAGAATCAAAGCCTTCTGAGCTCAAACTCCGTGGTTCCGAGTTGGCTGAAGTGGGCCTGGCTAAGCAACCCTGGGTCTGAACCACTCAAGCTGCTCTGGACTCCAACCAGCCTGTGGGAGCTGGACTCCTGGCCCCAGTCACTGGGGAGCAATTCCCCCACCCTGGGCCGGCAAGCCTCTGGGAGGTCTGACGTGCACATCTTCTTATTCAGGGTGGAGAGACTCCAGAGCAGGAGCCAGGGAGGTCAGGGAGCCGAGGAGGCTCTGGGCCAAGAGTATCCCAACCTGCCACCCACCTCCTCCTTCCCTGTTACGTCCCCAGCAGTACGATGAAGATGCTCTTCTTGCAGCGAGCCATGCTGAACTAGAATTAGTACGAATCTCAGAAATTGTGCTCTAATGTCCAAGAACTCCCTTGGAACGAAGTCCAGGCTGAAGGTGCTTTCTGGATGGACCAGACAAATGCCCCAGCAGTCTGGGCACGGCCCCAGAGGCCGGCCATGTTGATGCCTGTGTCACCCATCTTCCAGGCTCGGGCCCTCTGTTTCCTCTTGATCAAAGAACTACTGAGCAGGGGTGAGGTACCTAGTCTCCGGGAAGATGTCCAAATGCCCCCCGGGGGGGAGAAGGTCCTACTCTGCGTGCACTAAAAAGTGATGCTAGGAGTGGACAGGATGGACACCAGGACACTCACCCAGCTTCTCGAGGCCCCTCCCCACTGACCTGATGACCTCGAGCTCTGCGCAGGTGTCTGGCAAGTCCGGGGTATGGGGCTCCCCCTTCTCCTGAGAGGCGGTGTGCACAGGGGTGGTGTCGGAGGAGGACACGGTCTCTGCCTGGTCCTCATTGAAGGGGTTGTGGCGCTGGGTGGGACTCTTGGTGGAAGCCTTGCTGCTGGCCGGGTCCGAGGCAGTAGAGCGGGGGCCACTGACAGTGTCTGTGAGGTCTCCATCTGGGAGAACAGGAAACACGAGACAGCCCGTCAGACACCAGCTGGGGACCACAGGCCCCCAAAGCATGCCTTATCTCAAGAGGGAGGCAGGTGAGTTCTTTTCAGGGAAATCTGATCGGGGTGGCCTTGTTTCAGGAGTAGAAGCCCCAGGCCAACAGGACACGGGATTTGTGCTTTAAGAGCAACTTGGAGGAATGCCATCACCACCACCACTGGGGCCCCCCCCCACCCCGAGAGCTCACAACAATGTGGCCAAGTTTGAGTTAAGAGCTCCAAGGTTAAGCAGCCTCCAGGCTTAAGCCCCTTGGGGATGGTGACCCTGATGCCTCAAAAGATGGGCTGCACACCTCTCAGCTTAACCTTAGAGCCTCCTTTAGCGCCAGACACCCCCGACCAGACTGAGATACCCAAAGCCCTCTGAAGGGTCCCCCACAGTGGCAGATACAAAGGAACAAAGGAAGAGAGAAGAGAGCCAGGATCAGAGAAAATGAGGGGTACAGAGGCTGCAAGGCCAGGATAGGGTCCAAGGGTGAAGAGCGAGGGGGAGGGGCAGGAAGGAGGACCCAGGGCAGAGAAAGAAAGGTGCGCAGAGCGGCTGCCCCTCGCCGCCACAGATGTCTTGTGGGCCCTTCTCCTTCGATAGCCCACCGGGCACCCCTTTAAGGCGGGTGCTGAGAACTCCATTTCATCCAAACCTCAGCCTGCCTACTGGTCCTCTCTGGGCACACACTCTCCCAGGGCTCCCCCCTGGGAGATGACGCAGCTCCTCTAGAGAGGAGCTGGTTTAACGGCTGCCCTCACCTCCAACCGTCCATCCCAGGTCACTGGAACGGGACGCAGAGGGGTGGGAGTGTCAGCATGAAAGCACATAGGGTGTTTATCCAGTGGCAGATGGGAGGCCGCCCATGCTGGCAGAAGAGCCTGGGTGACAGTTAACGGCAAAGCACACAGGATGTTCACGCTCCAGCTGCAGCTCGCACACATCTTGCTGGCCTTTATCTGCCAGAGGAGACGTGGCAAACATGCTTCCCACCCTCAGCCTCACCTGGAAGGGCCAACCCGCTTAGTGGATCTTGGAAACCACTGGGCAGCTGTCTGCTGACGCAGCACATCATCAGAAGTACACTGTCTTTTAATATAAGGACAAATGAGGGGGCAAAAAGCAACTCCCAGCTCTGCCAGAAAGACACTAGTGAAATATGAGACTGTCTTCAGATGTCCAGGGACCCCAGCCAGAACCCTGGTTCTCAGATGCAGAAAAGCCTGCCCTTCAGCGTGAAAGAGGCCTCCTGCCAAGCCCACGCGTTCCTGGTCCAGCCCGAGATGTGCGGTTACATCCCCCTTGGGGAGGGGGTCCCAAGAGGTGGGCAAGCAGACCATCGGACGTGGTGGGGGTCAAGGCTGGGATACCCACCAGTTCTGGTTTTTTTCTGGCTGTGCTTCGCAGCAGCACGCGGGATCTTAGTTCCCCGACCGGGGATCAAACCCGTGCCGTGCCCCCTGCAGTGGGAGCGCAGAGTCTTAACCAACTGGACCGCCAGGGAAGTCCCTACCCCCCAGTTATGTAAATGAGCCAAGGACCATGGGAAGGCCTCCCCAGTCCCCACCCCAGGGCCCAGAGCTGCCCTCCAAATCCTGCTCTCCTCCAGGTCTGAGGAGAAGACAAAGCCTCCCCAAGGAAGCTTCCAGAACCGGCTCAGGGAGGCTTCAGTGCTCTAGGGACTCAGGAAAGCAGGAGATGGCTGCTGGGACAATCTCAGCCCGCCCTGGAGCCCGGCCCGGCCCGAGCAAGCAGTGTGACTGGGCTGTTAGTTCTCAGGCCACAGGGAGCTCTGGAGGGCTGCAGACGAGGCTCAGGCCCTGCTTGTCAAGTGACTGCAACAGGCAGCAGGTAGCTGGGTCAGGAGGGGGTTAGTTGTTAGGGGGGAGGGGGGCGGAATCAATGCCCAGCATGTGCGCTGCGAGAAGAGAGGCTGAAAGGATAAATGATGTTGTTATGATGGAATTCTGGATTTCAAGCTAATCTTAACTTAAAACGGGGGACTCTTCCATGGTACTCTGTTGGCCAGGTGACATAATTTATTTTTCCCAATGCGATATCTTCCCTCTAACTTAAGCTACTGCACACTTGCGTTACTTGGGAAAAGATCATCTATCAGATGACGGCTCTAACAACACGGGGCTCAGCTCCGAGCAGCAGGGAGAACCGCCGTCCCGCGGCTCTGGGTGACCAGTCGGCACCTCCTCCTCCAGAGGCTGCCCCCCTGCCCCCATCCTGGGTGGAAGTGGCCCACGGGGCAAGAGGCTGTTTAGTAAGGCGGGTCTGGTTATGGCCTCAGCTTTAAGGAGGAAGGATTAACCTTCTCAGAAACATGCCCTCTGCTTGGAATGATCCCAGGAATCCTCATGACTGTTCTCGAGCCCAGAAGTGGTGTCACCAGCAGAAAAATGCCCAAGCATTGCTGCCACCTAGTGGACAGGGTGGGAGGGTTGACAGATTTTATTTTAGTCGGCCTTAAAACTTCGAAGAGAATCTCCCTAGAGGGAGTTTCAGTCATGCCAGGGCAATTTCCCTCATTTGGACCTCAGTCTCTTTCAAAAACACCCGAGGGGAAGCCATTAAGAACAGAATCGAGCCCCTCTGCCTTTGCTTCCTGATGCTTCTGGTACAGAAGCGCATCTGACCTGAATAGGAGCCTACAACCCACATGTTCAAAGGCAGTGTTTCCCTGCGCACATCTGGTGCATCGACTGGCACTGGAGTCAGGAAGGGTGATCCGTGTGTCCCCGAAACGCAGACACTTAGTGACTCCACAAGGCCACTGCATAAAGGCAGGAGTCCTGCACTGGGAGAAGGGGTTGGCCTAGGACTCAAGGTCAAGTTCTACTGCAGAATTCCATCTACCAGAACACCAAACTTGGCTTTATTATGATCATTGACATTATTATAAATAATGAGCTGATTTTGAATCATGCAGCAAGCTTGGTATGGAAACGTTGCAAAACAGGAAAAGAGGGTAACAGCGGACTCTGTCCCACCTTCCCAGTCTGTGCTGGGTACAGACGGCACTGCTGGAAACACATCTCCAAAATCATAATCTATAAAAATGAGGGACAAAACTGAAGATTAGAAACACAGGCAGTGGAAGGGCAGGGAGGGTGGGGGCAACAGGGTGGGAGACATTGGGAGAAAACAAGAGAGGAAAAATTAAACTTTCTACATTTTATCTGACAACATCAGGGGAACTTTGAGGACCCCAGCTCCTTCTCAGCTCCAGTACTGGCCCAGTAGCCTCTGACCAGCTAGAAAGACCTGGGGGCAATCGGTTCCAACCCCAGAAGGACATGGCTCCCCTGTACCTAACCTCCTTTCCTGTCCCTGCTTTCCTTCCCTCCACCCCCAGCAGCTGAGATGAGGTGGGCTCAAGGGGACACTTCTTTCCCTGGGCAATCTGGCAGCTCCCTTGAGGCCTGTCCCTCCGGCTTCTGGCGAAAGCCCCTGAGCCCAACCCAAAGAGACTGAGCTGCCATCTCCTGCTTCTACAACGAGCGACACAGGCCTTGCTAACAGCGGGTCTATGTCCCTCCCTGGGACATAGCGCCACAGCACAGGCAGAAATAAAGAAAGAAGAAGGTCAAGGTCTCAATGTTAATGCAATTGTAGGGAGTCCCTGGGGCTGAACTTGTGCTTGGAGCCCCTTCCCTGCAGGTGGGGTCCCATAAATGAAGAGCTCTGGTCCCCACAGGCGACGAGGGGGGGAAAACAGCCAGTTTTATTAGATGAACACGGAGGCCGAAGGTTTGGAAGAAATCAGGCTGTTCCAACCAGTTGTTGGACCAAGATAACAAATGACCTACAGGCGTGAGGACGTTTTCAGTCTTTGATGGCATGAGTGTGATGAGTGTGAACACCTCCAACATGCTGGCAGGTATGGGAGGGACTCAGAAATCGATGGACCCATGGGAAAGGGGGGCAAGTCTTCCTCCAAACTTTAGACCCATCAGGTCCTCCCTCCTTCTAGGGTTCGCTTATAGACTCTTTCCACCTAAAATCGAGGGTAGGATGAACTCCCCTGAAGTGGGTGGCACTCACCCCTGGAATGTCAGGAAGAGTTTCCAGGCTGCCCTGCTAATCCCCCCGACCTCAGAGAACGGCCCTGGGCATATGGCTACAGGTTTCTGGAAAAGGGTCTAACATTCGTAAGATCTCACTTTGGCTTTTTACCCCCAGTATCAGTTTTTGAGCCACCACAGGGACTCTGGGGAAATGAAGATCTGGGAAACAACTGGCCCCGTTTAACTCCGAATTTCCACCACTGGACCAGAACCAGCCAAGAAAGACTCCCCTCAGCCAGGCTTACGCGGCTCCAAATCCGTTTCGCCACAGAGGCCGGACCCCTCCCTGCCCCGGGCACTCACCCTCACTAGACGGGGCGATGGCACTGTCGTCCCACTCCAGGGTGGTGGAGGTGACGGAGTTGAAGGAGTTGAGGGAGAGGCTGTCCGAGCCGTGGACCGAGCTGGGGAGGCGGTCTTCAAAGTCCAGCAGGTACTGGGGTTTGTAGTAGTCGGGCATGTAGGGGGCCAAGTCTAAGTAGGGGGCGTCCTGGGGAGAGAAGGGGAGAGGCAGGCTTGGGTGATGGGAGGCCTGGGTGGACCCAAAGGCACGGCCTTCCAAGGATCTGCCTTCACACCCTCCCAGGCCGGTGTTTCTTTGGAAATCTATGTCCTTACGGTGCTAAATCCAGAAATAAGCTGTTCAAAGGAGGACTGTGAACGGCTGTGGTTTGTAAGGCTGTGGACTTGGGGCCCAGAGATGACAGTGCCCACTGGGCCTTCTGACCCTCCTTGACCTCTCGTATATTAGAGTCGCTCATTTGCTCCAGTTTCTACTACTTTTCAGTAGCCAAGTTCCTCTTCCGGTCTGTGCTGCCGGGGTTGGGACCTAGGCTGGTGACCCAATTAGGACGGGGCGGCTGTGCGCATCTTGACAAGACTGCAGAGGAGCCTCTGCAGCTCCTGGGCCGCCCTGCACCTCTCCAGTGCGTGACCGTGACCGTGACCGTGACCGTGAGGGAGGCCGGGAAGCAGGGAGCTGAGAGGCTCGCAGGATCCCGGGAGGCACAGGGATGAACCTGCCTCGTCTCTCGACGACGACTCACGTCCTGATCACGAAGGAGAATACTCCAGTGCTAAAATGCTCCAGGCAATGCGGCTTTTCTCCAATGTGGGACAGAGAGACAGGAAGGAGTCCCCCAAACCAGGAATTCTGGCCAAGAGAGAATCACCTCAACCCCACACCGTTCCACTGGTCAGACCCTGAGCTGTTCCCTCACCTGAACGGAAAGGACGGCGCTCAGACTCAGTCACACCCGTCAGGCTCCCTGAGCGGGACCACGCGCCCAACCCGCCCGCCCCTCTGCCCCCAGGAGCAGCGAGAGCCGTGGCGTCTCACCAGGTCCAGGTCGAACCGAATGAACTCCAGCCCAGACACCAAGGTCAGGAAGAGGGTCAGATGGTCATGGCTGCAGACCAGGGCATTCCTGCGAGACACGGGAAGGGGCGAGGGTAGTTCTGGGTCTGGTTACCAGCGCGGCCCCGCCTCCCCCGCAAGCCAGCTGCGCTGAGGTTAGGCATGTGGCGTCCCTCCACCCCAAGCTTGATGCGGTCTTCACCCACCTCCTTCCAGCGCTCTCCGGCTGACTTAGGGGCCGTACGACACTTTACTGCCCTGCCTGTGTCTCCACCCACCCCCTTCCAGCGCTCTCCGGCTGGCTTCGGGGCCATACGACACTTTACTGCCCTGCCTGTCTTCAGATACGGGGCGGGGCCGCAGCAGCTCTAAATCCCCTGTTCCCGCGGCAACCCCAGCGGAGGCTGAGCCTCCAGTCAGGACTGAGGCCTGGGTGGGGGATCGGGCAGGGGCCGACTAGGCACCAAACCGCTCCCAGGAGCCCGGCCGGAACCAGCACACCTGGCCAGGGCCGTCACAGGCAAGCTCCCCTGGCCCTCTGGCCATCGCTGACGTGTCCTCAGCACGCACCGCCAGGCTGGGCCTCGGGGTGCCACAGCGCGGTGTCTGCGTGTGACGGGAGACTTTGGGACGGGGCGCGGGCGCCCTGGAGCGGCGTGAGACAGCGCTCCGGACACTCACTTGACGTAGTACTTGTGCAGGAGACCCAGGTTCTCCTGGAACAGCCGCAGGTAGCTCTCCAGGGAGTTCTCGTTGAGGGCCAGGTACAGCCAGGCCCGGCCTGCAGACAAAGGGCAGGAGTAAGCCACTAAGGGGTGCTGGCTTTCCTTGGCCCAGCAAGGGCGGGAAGGGCAGCAAGAATGGCGGAGGGGAGCCAGCGCCCCAGCAGCCTTCTCTCCTGACGGAGCGCCGCACCCTGAGACCTTGATTTTCCCTGTCAGACCCTAGCCTGTAACTGGCCAGGAAACTTGGATGAACGGGGCAGATCGCAAACTCCAGGTGGGTTGAGAAGTGCAAGGACTTTTCACTGATCCTGTAGCTGACACTGACCCTGGCTCAGGGAGAGAGGCGAGACCCCCCCCACTAGGTGCTCGGGCTGGGATTTGGTAGGAGCCCCGCTCTCTTCAGCATCTCACTTTCCCTCCTCACAGCCACGATGCTCCGGCCAAATGTCATGTGCGGGACCAAGAGAGGCCTCGTGGAGGGCGCTGGCATTTTAACCAGCCTCCGCCACTGGACACCACAAGGCACTCGGCCTCCCGGGCAGACCCTGAGGTCACACCTGAGCCCCAAGCTGCCCACAGGGAGGGCGGGACTGGTCCCGTCGCCGAGTCCCCCCGGTACTACTCACTGCGTCCCAGGTTGGTGGCCACGTGCTGCAGCACCTCGATCTGCTTGATGGCCTCTCTCCGGGTGAAATGCACCACGAGCACCCAGTAGCCAGATGAGAGGTCTTGCAGTCTGAGAAAACAGGACAGGAGCTGCTATGACCTAAACGGGGCCACCCTGGGAAGCTGCAGTCAGTTGGTCCACCAGCCTTCGTGTCACGAGGAAGCCCAAGGCTGAAAGCAAGGGATTCCCAGCGGGACCCCCAGGCAGCCACCAGGCCTTCACACCATCATTTCATCGGTCGCTAATCCTTTCCCCAGTCATTCATGCCCGCTCAGAGACGGATTACTGGGATAACCCCAGACAGTCTGCAGCCCACCTGAGTGAGACAAATCGTTTTCTGCTAAGGGACAGAAGAAATAAAAGGCAGACGAGGCTAGGGACCTCCCTCTGAGGGCTACTCACGGGCTCGGGGTCCTGCCCTGCTGCTCTGTACTGTCCTCTCCAGAGGCCACCTCCTTACCCATAGAGCAGGGCGTGGTCCAAGTGCTCACACAGACGCTGCAGGACCTTATCGTGGTTCCGGATGGCAGGGGTCTCATCTTCACATGCAGCAAAGTAGCTCTGCAACTGAAAGGGAAAAAAGGAAGTTCCCCCAGATTAGAAATGGGTAATAAAGAGGAGGGCCATGGAAGTTCTGGAATCAAGAAGGGAGCCGAGAAAACCAGTCAAAGGATGTATCTGTGTTGACCAGCAGAGAGTCGACCTCAAACTGCCTACACCAACTTCTTATCCTATACTGCATGTTCCAGAGGCACAGGAGGACACGTAGAGCCCAGTCCCCACGAGGCACTCAGTAAGTGCTTGGCACGATGACAGCTCGACGCTGGTGAGGAATTCATGGTCTATGATGTGGGTCTCCGGTGGTACCAGGCTTCAAGCCAGGGCCGCCGAGCTACACAACTCCAGGGGCACTGCCTACAGTGCTACGTATATAAATGAACACTCAGTGCCCAGTGTAAATCCCCCTGCCCCACCCCTGGAGTTGGTCACACGGTGGCCCGGCCTGGAGCTGTCCCTCTGCACAAACTAAGGGCTGATGGACGTGGGCACCTGCTCCAACGGCCTTCTTGCCAGAGGCTGACATGGGACGCTGGACTTACCTGAGGAAGCCGGCCAGGCTGGATAAGGATCCAGGTACCTTGCCAGGCTCAGGTCAAGCCCCACACCAAGAAGGACACTGTTCCCAGGCTGGACTGAAAACAGGAGATTTGGCCAGTAGGTGAGATGAGCTGCAGCCTGAGGAAACCCCAGCAGGCTGACAGAGGTGAGGGCAGCTCGCTCAGCTCTGTTAAGGCCTAGAAAGCCCAGATCAGGACTGAGTTCTCTGCAGCCACAGTGAGGAGGGGGCCCTGTCCGGCGAAGCGCCGGGAGAAAAGTCTTTCCCACTTCATTGGGCCACACTCTGGTCTGCTGCTGCCCTTCTAATGGCCAGAAGGGGAAGAACACACAAAAAAGAGCACCCATCCCTGTACACCCGTCTCAGGTTTAAGCTCCTGGCTCTGGGGAGACGTGCTCTCAAGTTTTTTCTGGAAGCAGTGGTAGAGACAGCAGCAGCAGACAGGACACATCGACCACGCCTGCAAGCACGCGCTCTTGGCGAGAAGCCAACAATGCAGCTCCCACAACAAAAATAGCTTCTCTTACTCTGTGGCCTGGAGTAAGCCCAGCAGCCCTGCTGGCCCCGGACAGGCCTCGGTCCTGCAGGGTCTGCCCCTCCTTCCAAGAGGCAGGCAAAACAGAGCCCCAGGAGGAGAGGTTTCTAGAACTGAAAGAAAGAGCAAAGA
Source organism: Orcinus orca (assembly GCF_937001465.1). Classification (NCBI taxonomy): domain Eukaryota; kingdom Metazoa; phylum Chordata; class Mammalia; order Artiodactyla; family Delphinidae; genus Orcinus; species Orcinus orca. The sequence continues at coordinate 200,772,630 of NC_064559.1, forward strand.
GCCTATGAAAACTGCAGTGGCCGAAGGTATGCCTGCACGGCTTAGTACTGAGAACCATGACGTCGGGGGCCAGGTTTTTTTTGTTATTTTTGTTTTTAATTTCAAAATCCAAGTAAATCTGAGATCAGAGATTCTTAGATGTTAGAACTGGAAGGATCTGTAGAGAACTAGTACAACTCCCTTATTAAAGAAGGAAAACAGAGGCTTATTTATTTTCTTGATTATAAAAGTAGCCACACCCACCATGCTTGAAAAACATGGAAAAGTTTAAAATTTTACTGATCTTGACGCGCAGACCCAGCGGCCATGGCTCGCGGGCCCAGCCACTCCGCGGCACGTGGGATCTTCCCGGACCGGGGCACGAACCCGTGTCCCCTGAATCGGCAGGCGGACTCTCAACCACTGCGCCACTAGGGAAGCCCCCTGATTTATTTTTAAACAGAGAAGGTGACTAAGGCCAACAAAGGTTAAGTCCTTCACTATGATTTTCAGCTAAGTGAGGGAGCCACAGCTGGAACTCGCACTCCTTTTTCAGGTCAAGATACCTTAAAAAATAAATATTCTGAAAGCAGTATTTGCTCATTGTAAAAGTTTAAGCAACATGGAAGTGTGTATAAATGTAAAGACCTCCTCTCCCCTGTCCCCCACTGGGAACAGCCTGTGTGTGTGCCCTCCCAACTCTTTTCCTGCATACATAGACTTAAAAAAAAGTGAAATGGGATCACGCTGTACTCATTGTTCTGAAACCTTTTCCTTAATAGAAAAAGATTTAACAAGCCATTTTTCTAGACTATTTTGTCTAATTGATCCAATGTTTCTTCCAATACGTCAAACGTATACTTCCATATCATTACATACAGATCCACTCCATTCTTTTTTTTTTTTTTTTGCGGTACGCAGGCCTCTCACTGCTGTGGCCTCTCCCGTTGCGGAGCACAGGCTCCGGACGCGCAGGCTCAGCGGCCATGGTTCACGGGCCCAGCCGCTCCGTGGCATGTGGGATCTTCCCGGACCGGGGCACAAACCCGCGTCCCCTGCATCGGCAGGCGGACTCTCAACCACTGCGCCACCAGGGAAGCCCGAAAAATGGTATTTTTGCAAAACTGAGTCTTTCCATCCATGAACATGGAATTTTTTTTCCCATTTATGCATGTCTTCTTTTACATACTTGGTAAGTTTTCCAGCTTTCTCTGGATAGGTCTTTCACATTTGAAGGGGAGAGGCTGCATACATACACATGGTACTAAGAGTTAGGGAACAGTCTGTAACCAGGAGACAATTAACCAGGAGACAATTTCTGGAAAAAGTATAATAGAAAGAGTGTATAACATGGTGGTGAAGAGCAAGGGCTCTGGACAGGAAACATGTGTCCAAAGACTGGCTCTGCTACTACAGAGCTGAGTAGCTTTGGCAAATTACTTAACCCTCTAACCCTCATTTTTTTCTCATCTGTAAAATGGATTCAAAAGATTGTTTAGAGCTGAGCTGTCCAATACAGCCAGCCACTAGCTACATGTGACTATTTGGATTTAATTAAATTTAAAATTAAACAAAAGTAAAAATCCAGTTCTTTAGTTGCACTAGCCCCATTTCACATGTTCAGTGGCTACTGTACTGGACAGTGTAGATATAGATATCAGTCCATTATTGCAGAAAGGTCTGTTGGTTTAGGGGATCAAATGATATAAAGCATGCAAAAGGCTTAGCATAGATCCTGGTAAGCAACGAGTGCTCAGTAAGCATTAGCCAAGATTCTTTTATCTATCTATCTATTGGCTGCGTTGGGTCTTTGTTGCTGCGTGCAGGCTTTCTCTAGTTGTGGTGTGTGGGGGCTACTCTTTGTTGCGGTGCGCCGGCTTCTCATTGTGGTGGCTTCTGTTGCGGAGCACAGGTTCTAGGCAAGTGGGCTGCAGTAGTTGTGGCTCGCGGGCTGCAGTAGTTGTGGCTCACGGGCTCTAGAATGCAGGCTCAGTAGTTGTGGCGCACGGGCTTAGCTGCTCCACAGTATGTGGAATCTTCCCGGACCAGGGCTCGAACCTGTGTCCCCTGCATTGGCAGGCGGATTCTTAACCACTGCGCCACCAGGGAAGCCCCTAGGCAACATTCTTAAGAATAATGAAGCCACGGTGACGGTTCACGCAGCATTATTTACAACAGCCAAGCTATGGAAGAAATCTCAGTGTCCATTGACAGATGAATGGATAAAGAAGTGGTATATATACAATGGAATATTACTCAGCCATAAAACAAAACAAACAAACGTAACAAAACAGATACAGGCTCATAGCTACAGAGAACAAACTGGTGGTTTGCTAGAGGGGAGAGGGGTGGAGGGATGGGCAAAATAGGTGAACGGGACTAAGAGGTACAAACTTTCAGTCATAAAATAAATAATTCACGGGGAAGTAATGTACAGCAGCAGCCCCCAACCTTTTCGGCACCAGGGACCAGTTTCGTGGAAGACAATTTTTTCCACGGACGGTGGGAGGAGGGGATGGTTTCGGGATGATTCAAGTGCATTACGTTTATTGTGCACTTTATTTCTATTATTATTATGTTGTAATATATAATGAAATAATTATACCACTCACCATAATGCTGACAGCAGGTGGAGCTCAGGCGGAAATGCGAGCGATGGGGAGCGGCTGTAAATACAGATGAAGCTTCGCTCGCCCGCCCGCCACTCACCTCCTGCTGTGCGGCCCGGTTCCTAACGGGCCATGGACCGGTACCAGTCCGTGGCCCGGGGGTTGGGGACCCCTGATGTACAGCATGGGGAATATAGTCAATAATACTGTAATAACTTTGTATGGTGACTTATCATGGTGATTTTATAATGAATAGAAATATCGAATCACTATGCTGTACACCTGAAACTAATATAATGTTGTAAGTTAATTACACTTCAAATAAATAAATAAACAGAAGCAACAGTGAACCCATATTCTCAGCCACACCAATGACACACCACTTAGCTAAACGTAAGTTCAGGGGCAAAGAAGACTCAGTGATGTTCTCTGCTCTCAAGAACCAGTATCCTGTTCACCAGCTCATTAGCAGGTGGTTCCAAAGCCTATTCTTTAACCACTCTTTTACAGCAGGTTGATAAAAATTTTCCATTATCTCAGGGAACAAGGAGACCTTCAATCAATGTGACAACCCAGCACAGTTCTTGAGAGGAGCAGGAAGGCGAAAGGGACTGTCTCTGAGTCAGTGACGGGAGCGTTTCGGGAGCTCTGCCAACAGCTTGAGCTCACACTCCGGGAGCTGGTCAGAAAGCACCCCATAAAGATGCACAGCTGAAGTCTTCTTCCCCCGCCATGGAGAGGCAGCTGCGAGGAGCCACTCACGGCACCAGGAAGGTCACAGGCTCTGAAAGTGGGAGGAGAGCAAACATCGAGGCCTCATTTGAGGGCCCCTGAGCAAGCGAATCAATGAAATGAGGATAATGGACAAATTTTATTCCAAGTTACTCTTCAGTGACACACAATACTTGCTGGTGGAGCTACCACTGGCTGTAATTAGAGCCATCATTTATTGAATGCTTGTTATGTGCACTAGGAAGGCAGCAGACAACTTGGATTTTTTTTTTTTTCCGGTACATGGGCCTCTCACTGTTGTGGCCTCTCCCGTTGCAGAGCCCAGGCTCCGGACGCGCAGGCTCAGCGGCCATGGCTCATGGGCCCAGGCGCTCCGCGGCACGTGGGATCTTCCCGGTCCAGGGCACGAACCCATGTCCCCTGAATCGGCAGGCGGACTCTTAACCACTGCGCCACCAGGGGAGCCCTACAACTTGGATTTGAATGTGGGCTCTGCTACCCACTCACTGAGTGGCCTTGGGCAAGTTACTTAACCTCTCTAAACTCAGTTTCCTGCTCTACAGCCCTACAGGTTGTGTGAAGGTTCAGATAATACCTTAGCTGTTTATCAAAGAGCACGATGCCTTGCAAACACTTCATAAATGTTAGCAGCTGTGATGACGTACTTCACAAACACTACTTAACTTAATCATCACAGCAACCCCGTAAAGTAGGTCACAGAGCTAGTAAGTGGTAGAGGCAGATTTTAAAGCCAGGTCTTCTCATCCAACCTGGCTTCAAGATCCCCGAGTCAATGATGTATATAAAGTGTTGTTCTAATATGCTGTTCTAATATGTTGTAGGAGAACCCAAGAAAGTGAAACGCACTCCCCTCTTAAGTCACAGGAACTAAAAAGCCCACAGTGCACATGAGACCAGTGTCTTCTGCAGCTCTGCTTCCTGGAAGATGGATGGAGGAGAAAGGCTGGTGTGGCTCCTTTAAGAAGAAAGCTTGCCTGCTCTCTCCATCCTTTTGCCCCACGTTGGCCTCTTCCCAACAGTGAGGAAGTGCACTGTTTGGTTAAATCAGCCACAGTTGCTCCAGGAGGAGATTTCCTCACTTCTGGGAAGAAATTCATCCTGCTGATCAGACTGCCAAGTGGTTTTGAATGTTTCCTTTATGCCCATGAAAGTTTGGGGAAAAGGCTGAAAATTTCAGAATTAGTAGGGGTCTAGAGCAGGGGTCAGCAAACTATGGCCAGTGGGTCTGCCTCCTATTTTTGTAAATAAAGTTTTATTAAAACACAGCCACACCCATTTGTTTTGTATTATCTACAGCTGCTTTTGCACTATGATGGCAGAACTGAGTAGATGAGACAGAGGCTGTATGGCCTGCAGAACCTAAAGTATTTACTATCCAGCCCTTTATAGAAGGTTTGCCGACCTCTGGTCTAGAGCCTTAAGCAGAGGTGACAAGGAATGCACACCTGTTACAGGCTGGGCCAGGAGATGTCTCTCGCCCAATGCTCAGTTCAGCAGTGGCCAGAAGAGGAGGCGCGAGCCTTGAAGATTCATATATTTCAACAAAGATTTACTGAGCACCCACTATGAATACACCAGCTGCTATTCTTATACAGAAGTCCCGGCCCTTGTAAAATGTAAATCGTATGCAAATACATAATATAGTGCCAGGGATGAATAAAGCTACATAAAAACAAAGCAGTGATCAGGGGTCTGTTATAAATATGGGGTCAGAGAAGATCTCACTGAGGATATGACTACTGAGGTAACTAGGGGAAGAGTATTCTAGTTAGGAGAGCATGTGCAAAGGTCCTGGGGCAGGGGCAACCGGAAGGAGACTGGTGTGGCAAGGAGGTGAGTGATACGAGCTCAGAGAACAGCCAAGGGCCACATCATGTGCAGGTGTTCAGGCTGTGGTAAAAGACTTGGCATTTCATTACTAGTTTGATGGGAAGTTATTGGAAGTTACTGAAAACAGGGAGGTAATATAATCCAATATGTATGTTATGAGGCTGCTCTAGCATATGTGTCGTGTATATACGGACTCTGGAAGGCCAAGGTGGAGGCAGAGAGACTGGCTGGGAGGCTATCACCAGTGCGGATGGATAAGGGAGGCTTGGAGCTGGCTGTAGCGGTGGAAGCAAAAAAGGGTTAGATTTAAGAGCTACTCTGCAGGTGGCGCCCCAGGGACTTACTGATGGATTAGCTGTGCGGAAGGAGAGAAAGCAAGCTGCCAAGGATGATTCTAAGGCTTTTGGTCTGAGCAACTGAACGGCAGTGCCCTTTCCAGATCAGGTGGAGTTCTGCGCCGGCCATGGTAAGTTTGAAACATCTATCAGGTATCTCAGTGGAGATGTCAAGGAGACAGTTGTACAAATGGGTCTGGAGTTCAGAGAGAGGTCAGCGCCATCAGCCTTTGGATGGTATTTAAAGTTGTGGAATTGGATGAGATCATCTTGGGAATGCAGAGAGAGGAGCATCTGAGCACTAAGCCAGGGCGCTCCAGTGTCAGACGAGGGGTCCTCCCGCAGTCTGCACAACAGGGCCACTTGGGGAACTGGAGGAAAAGAACAATGCCCAGGCGCCTCTCCGGATCAACCGGAACAGAAACTCTGGAGGTGGGGCCCAGGAACCAGCATTTCTTAGTAACACTCCCCAGATAATTCGAATGCCCAGCCAGGGCTGAGGATCACTGCTTTGGACTGAGAAGGCGCAGGCAGCAAGGCAGTGGACGATCCGGACAGTGTGTGCTCCAGAAGCTACATGAAGACAGTCTGCAAGGGGAGGGAACGTTCAGTCCATCGGGTCACGTTCCCACATAAAGGGAGGGGCCGGGAACCTGGATGAAAAGCAATCGGGGTGAAGAGAGAGGGAAGAAAGCCTGGGAGGAGTCCGCCAGGGAGAGTCAGAGCTTTTTTGGATCCTGTTTCAAGCAAATGAGGTATTTGTAAACTGACATTGATGAGGCAAGTGGAACTTGAAAACGGGAGATGTTTGATGACACGGGGTAAAAATTATTATTAAATTTGGTTAGAAGAGAGAAAAGGAGAAGGAAGGAAGGAAAAAAGAGAAGACAGCAATACAGAAAAATCCTTTGACCAGCTTTGCCAAAAAGGTGGCAGGAAAATGGGGGTGGAGTAAAGGAGCCAAGTCCTTGAACAGGAAAGACGGGGTGGGATCCACTGCCCAGGGTAGGGGTGGCCACAGATGGGAGCCCGGGTGGGCTGGTGAGCTTGATGGAGGGAGGGTGAAAAAATTCTCATGGGAAGAAAATTTAAAAATAAGCAAGGCAGGGCTTCCCTGGTGGCGCAGTGGTTAAGAATCCGCCTGTTGAGGCAGGGGAGACGGGTTCGAGCCCTGGTCTGCGAAGATCCCACATGCCGCAGAGCAACTAAGCCCATGCACCACAACTACTGAGGCTGAGCTCTAGAGCCCATGAGCCACAACTACTGAGCCCACGTGCCACAACTACTGAAGTCCGTGCACCTGGAGCCCATGCTCCACAACAAGAGAAGCCACTGCAATGAGAAGCCCACGCACCGCAAGGGAGAGTAGCCCCCCCGCTCGCCGCAACTAGAGAAAGCCCGCGCACAGCAATGAAGACCCAACACAGCCAAACATAAATAAATTTTTTTTTAAATTAAAAAACAATAAGCAAGGTCCGCTGAGAATGAAGAGAGAGAGAATAAGATTTAAAATTGTTTTTAGGGCTTCCCTGGTGGTGCAGTGGTTAAGAATCTGCCTGTCGATGCAGGGGACACGGGCTCGAGCCCTGGTCCGGGAAGATCCCACATGTCGTGGAGCAACTAAGCCCATGAGCCGCAACTACTGAGCCTGCGCTGTAGAGCCCGCAAGCCACAACTACTGAGCCTGTGAGCCACAACTACTGAAGGCCACCGCAATGAGACGCCCACACACCTCAACGAAAAGTAGCCCCCGCTCGCAGCAACGAAGACCCAACGCAGCCAAAAATAAAGAAAGAAATTTATTTTTAAAAACTTGTTTTTAAAGCCATGGTTTCCTGAGAGTCCTTGAACTCAGGCCTCATCTGCAAGTCATGCTCCCAGGCCACACTCGGACCGGCTAAGCTGCTCTTCTCTCCCTGTTCCCGGTTCTCCGGGTGCACTTGGGCACCCAGGCCAGGAAGAGCTGGGTTCAGCTCACCCCAGACTCTCACGGCCAGGAGGCCGGTGCTCCCTGCTGAGCCCTCTGGGAAAACTGGCCATCACGAGACTGTGCCAGGCCCCGTGGCTGCAGGGACATGGGGGTGGCGCACTTCCGCAAGCCAAGAAATGCCTGACTCCGGGCATTTTAATCAGGGTTAGTCCCACTCTCTGCTTGGAGCTGCCACAGCCAGGCCCTCTCAGTCTTGTCTCTCTCCTGGACGCATAACCATGAAACAATTTCTAGTTCTGTGGTCGGTACCAAGAAATCCTTCCAGAATTGGTCCCTAATAGGTAACTCCACGGCAGCTGTGAAAGATTAACAATGGCCAAGTGAAAATGAGCTGGTTGCAGGGGCCCTCCTTTCCTCCTCCCCGGTCAGCTGAGACCAAAGAGGCTGTGATGCTGCTCAGCAAACAGCCGGGGATCTGAAATCTCACTCTGCTCACCGTCTGTACTGGGGCGGGCGGGGTGGGGTGGGGGGCTCCGCACGCCTAGGTTTACAGAGCAGGAGAAAAGTCCCTGCCCCGACAAAGGCAGGAGAGTCTGTGAGGCCGGACAGACCCAGGCTGGCGACACGCCCGTGTGAGCCGCCCAACCACTTAGGGGCTCACTGCTGGGCCTGCTGCATCCCTGGCGGAGGACACGGACCTTGAACACAGGAGACTCTCCCGCTGCTCAGGGAGGAGGTCGCCGGGTACCAGCAGCTGCTCTACCGGCTCCACGGAGACCAGATGTTATTTAGACGACAGAGTATTTAGAACAGCCTCCCCAGTGCAGGCCTAGGAAGTAGAAATCCAAAAGCAGAAAAGACCCCAGCTGAAGAGAGGTGGACTGCCAGCCGACCTCAGAGCACCTCTTTTACAAATTAAACCAACGATGGCCCCGGTTACACGAGCTCAACTCAAACTCGGAGCCACCCTGAGCTGCAGGACCCACTTGGACACCTCATCCCCCCGCTGCCTCTCACCGGCTGCAGCTGGGGTGCGGCATGGGTGAGGGACGAGGCCTGCGGGAAGTGGGAGGTCTCTGCCCACCTTGCCTTTGGAATTCTAGCCGCCGTGGGGCCCCTGCTGGGTCAAGCTGCACCTGTGGGCCTCGCGGACACTTGCTCTTCTTTCTGAGGCAGACCCTCCGAGGACAGGCAGAGGTCAGACTGTGTGATACCATTTATTACTTTTGGGGTTAGGATGTCCCCAAACCTGGATGCCTGGACGCCCCCAGGGAGAGGGACCCCACGAGGGCTCGTCCATGGCAGACACGGCTAAAGAAGGGTTGGTGCGGCCACCGAATCAACGTCCCCACCCTGATGCCGCACCAGTAGTTTGCATTGGCTTCAGACACAGACTCTCATGGATCTGAAGAGAAGGCCAGTGCTCACCACCCTTCCTCTCAAAAATAAATGTAAACAAATAAATAAATAATAAGGCAGGCAGGCTGGAGTCTTTTAAATCTTAGCAAAGCTTCTTAAAAACAATAATGCCGGGACTTCCCTGGCATTATTGGCGCAGGGAAGTGGCGCAGTGGTTAAGAATCCGCCTGCCAATGCAGGCGACACGGGTTCGAGCCCTGGTCCAGGAAGATCCCACATGCCGCGGAGCAACTAAGCCCATGTTCCACAACTACTGAGCCCGAGTGCCACAACTACTGAGCCCGCGTGTCTAGAGCCCGTGCTCCGCAACAAGAGAAGCCACCACAATGAGAAGCCCACACACCACAACGAAGAGTAGCCCCCGCTCGCCGCAACTAGAGAAAGCCTGCACGTAGCAACGAAGACCCAACGCAGCCAAAAATAAATAAATAAATAAATTTAAAAAAAGAGCAATAATGCCTGCTTTACATGATCCAAGGAAAGGAAGGCTACTGTCGACAGCATTTCTGGAAAGACTCTCCATTGGAATCGAAGACAAGGCTGGGCGCTGGCCAGGATGAAGAATTTCAGAATCTAAGGGCATAAGAGCCCTTAGAAATCACCAGTGGTTCGAGGATGGAGTAGAATCCTGTGTGTGGCGTGTTTTTTCAGGCTGTTGCTTGGCTTCCAGGTCTCTGGTGTTTGCGCAGGGACCTCTCGGGAGGGCCTCTTACCGTCTTCCTCTCCTGGAGCCTCTCATTCAGGAGGGTGTGGGGGGCAGTTAGAGTGAGCAAGGGAGAGGCTCTCAGTGAATGGAACTTTAACTACTGAATGCACTGAAAATCAGAAAAATAATCACTTAGCCAGAACCCTCATCTCATGGGTCTGGGAGGCTGGGGCCCAGGGAAGTGAAGACGCTTCCTGCACCTCCTGGCTTTGTCCAGTGGTCCTTCTGCTTTACTGCAGCGTCTTGGCCCGGTGTGCTCAGATACCACAGAGGTAGCTGGAGCCCCTTCTGCTTCCATCCTCCCTGGGGATAAAGTGAAGGTCAGGGGCACCTGCTGTGACCATCCGGAAAGTGCTCATCCCAGCGTCTTACTGAGGAGGACAGAGCAGTAGGGGTCTTGGGCCACTCCCAGGGCTCTATCGAATGGGAGCTGGGAGTTTAGGGGGGTGACGTCGGGAAGGTTCCAGCCACTTCCTTCCTAGACAACATGAGAATGTCCACAGAAGCTAAGGCCCACTGGGTGTCCACGGCTCCACCAACCCCAGGCAACCGCAATGTTTCTGACTCATTCTCCTCATTTTAAAATCCCTCACCTGAGATCCCACCCTACCTTAGCCTGGAAAATAGCTCATTCCCAACGACAATCAATTATAGTCGATTATAGAACTAGAGAACCCAGGCATCACCTCTGCACAAGAACCAGTCAGAGATCCTGCCATTCAGAAACGACGGGCCTGGTTTCTCGGTGGGCATGAAAAACACAGTCCTGCAGCCCATGCCCCTGCCCGGGAAAGGCTTGTGCCCAGGCTGGTGGCATCTGGGGACTGACTGGCACCACCCCATGTAGGGCTGCCATAAAGGGTGCGCTGTTTGTTTACCATGGGCCTGCATCGTTCCTGAAGCAAGTTGGGTGAAATCAACGCTTCTTAACCGTTCATTTGCCACTAAATACACCCAATTATACAGCTTTCTTTCCCACCTCCCAAATCACTGCTCATTAGCCCCTTTGCTGGAGTTGGCAGGCTCTCTGCCTAGCTCTGCTGAAAGATATCCTAGGGAAAAGATGAAAAAAGCAGGTACTTGGGAATTCCCTGGCGGTCCAGCGGTTGGGACTCCATGCTTCCACTGCAGGGGACCCGGGTTCAAACCCTTGTCAGGGAACTAGGATCCCACAAGGCGCGCGTGGCACGGCCCAAAGGAAAAAAAAAAAAGCAGGTACTTGGATTATCCATGGATTTCATTTTTTGCGCTTTCTCTGGGGTGTTGGAACGATGACAGCAGGAGGGGACTAGCCTAGCTGGGCACAGATCTCTTGGTAACTGGGTACTTTGACAGAATATGGTTTCCAAAAGCAATTAAATGCTCCTCTTCCTGGCAGGGGAGCGTCCCAGCCCCGAGGTACTACGATTGTTCTGCCTCTGAACTCAGCACAGCGTTGACCTCTGATGGAGGGACCAAGGGCTCCTTTCAGAGTGGAGAGGAAAATGTAAGAGGCCCTCCCAAGAGGTCCCTGGGCAAACACCAGAGACCTAGAAGCCAGCCAATGGCCTGAAAGAACACGCCGCAGGCAGGATTTTACTCCATCCTTGTACGCTGCGATGGAAGCCGAAGCTGGCAGGGCCCCCGCTCTCTGTTTTCTGAGCGCTCACATTCAGTGTTGTGTGTAGCACCGGTGGGAGGAGGGAGGGAGTTTTTCAAAGCCTCATTTTACTCAGTCTTCCAAAGCCTGGGAGCCTTCACTGGCTGTGTTCATCTTTCACTTCCCTCTTCCTCCGCCGTACCTGCAATGTCCCCCACCCAGACAACCATACCGTTGCTGAGGAAAATGGCCATCCAGTCACTGTCTAAATCACGACTTAGGTTGAGAGGTGAGACAGTCAGAGACTTCGGAGGCTGAAGGTGTAAATACAGGGTCAGGAAGTGTGCCGAGAGCACCATGGATAGGTTCCTGAAGGACACGTGGGAGGGCCTGGGGCAGGGCACACGCCCCATCCACTGTGATTTGTTTAACGCTGGTCTGTCTTCTAGAGTGTCAGCCCCGAGGGGGCAGGGTCTTGGTGGGCTCTGTTCACTGCTGATTCCTAGTGACTGGAAGGGTGCCCAGCACAACACAGGCACCCATTTGTTAAGTGAACGGGTGGTTTTATGGCGGACTGGCCCACAAGACTGACCTGTGGGGATGGATTATCTGTTATAATTTCAAGACAGACATGATGGAGACAGAAAAGGCTCAGAGAAATGGAAAGAGCGAGAGCGAGAAACATGGTTCAAGTCCAGACCTGCCCCTTATGAGGGTTAGAATCTTGGGCGCGTTACTTTTCTAAACCTCACTTCCCTCGTGTATTAAACAGGGATCGTGCTCCATCCTGCAAGTCTGCTGTGAGCCTGACTGAGGAAGTGTGTGTGAACAGCAGGTGGTGAGTGCATTAAGTGTACGGATTCTGCTATGATCACTCCCCTTCCTGTTAGCGTGTCTGGACATTTCACGCCTCAGTAGTCTGTAACACCAAAAATACAGAACTTAGGGTGAAGTGTGAACAGAAGTTGACTACTTTCAAAAGTTAAGTGTGGATTTCAAGTCTACATTAGCCCTTCCCTTGCTCTTACATGTTACTGGGTTTCTTAGACTCTTTTAGCTCTAACTCTTAAGTACAGATAGCCAGGGAGGAGGGGCGATTATAGGAAAGGACTACTTTCTTCCTTATACATTTCTATAATGTTTGTGACTACTTAGAAGCAAAAGGAATAAAGATGAATTACAAATACATAAGATGGGAGAATGTCTCTGTGGCAGAACCAGTTGCTTTGCTAGAAAGACAGAGGAGATGCTCTTGGAACCCTAGGTAGTCATAACAACCAACAGATCAATGACCTAAACTCTCAGCTCCAGCCAAATGGACTCTCCCAGAAACTGTCCTTCTTCCCCTGCCTCAAATGGAAGTTCTAGGACATCAATACATCAAGCAAGCAGCAATGAGGAGGAGGACAGGGCTGGAAAGGAACGGTCACCCAAACCCGCCCCAGGGAGGAGAGCTCTGGGCCCAGGGTCACTTACTTCGCCTTGTACCGGGGTGGGGGTGGGGGGTCCCTGCTCCATCAGCACTGAGGTCACCCGGGAGAACTTTTATTTTTTTTTAAGTTTATTTATTTATATTTATTTTTGGCTGTGTTGGGTCTTCGTTTCTGTGCGAGGGCTTTCTCCAGTTGCGGCAAGCGGGGGCCACTCTTCATCGCGGTGCGCGGGCCTCTCACTATCGCAGCCTCTCCTGTTGCGGAGCAGGAGCTCCAGACGCACAGGCTCAGTAGTTGTGGCTCACAGGCCTAGTTGCTCCGCGGCATGTGGGATCCCCCCGGACCAGGGCTCAAACCCATGTCCCCTGCATTGGCAGGCAGATTCTCAACCACTGCGCCACCAGGGAAGCCCCCGGGAGAGCTTTTTATCGAAGGGGGAAAAGGCCCGTTGCTTTCCTTGGACATAAGGGCACTGCCAGCCTCAGTGGCACCACACTCTCCTTGCCATGGTGGCAAATCCTGATGCCAGAGATGAGCACTGAAGACTCGAGGGGGGAGAATGACCCACCCAGAGCGCCCCCAGCACCTACAAACGCCAGCTTTCTCCTTCCACAATGCTCGCACCCAGAATACCTGCTCCTTTCTCTCCACATGGAAACGTCTTGACCACTCCACCCTCATTCAGCATTAGCTTTTAGGCCTGACGTTTCTGTCAGCCATCGTCAGCCTTTCAATCTTGCCGGGAAATTTCTTTTCCCAACGGGTTCCAGCCGGATGAGCTTTGAGGGGGACCCACAGGAATCGCCACTGCTCCCTCCGAAACTCCTTGTGTCCACTGTGATTACACAGACGGCTGGGGCCCACCCCGACTGAACGGAGCTGCCGCTGCCTGATGCAGACCTGTTTCTGCCTGGCCTCCAGTCATCAAACGGGGCCTTTCGAGGTGGATGAGGCTGATGCTAGAGCCAAGGCACGGAGGAGAAAGAGAGGGCCCGGGGTGTCCTGTGATGGGGTGGAAAGGACCACAAAGTCACCAGCCTGCAAACAGAGCCCTAACATCAGAGAAGCATCTTGCAAAAGGAGAACCAGAGTAAAACTCAGGCAGGGTTCAGAAAAACCAGTGACCGCTTCTCCACTAGCATCTCATGCTGGGCCTGGGTGGGGTCATTCGGGGGGTCAGGGGCACACCTAAGTGGTTCCTGCTTGGAACCACTCATCCCTCTCTAGGTAGCCTCCGTGATGTGAGAGCGGAGAGGAGCAGAGAGCTACTGCCAACCTCAGGACTCGGGCAGGGGAGGGGGAGCCCTTAGCACTTCTGTTTATAAAATGTGTGTGTGGATACTTACTATTTTATTGAGCTCTTTGCCCAGGTGACTCAGGTCATCAGGGGTTTTCAGAACGCTTAAGATTTTAAAACTCTTAAGAGTTTTTCCATGAAGCCAAGAGAACAAAACTATTGATTGAAATCAAATGGTCAGTGTAATTCCCACATAGATCTAACTACCACGCCCTCTCTGGGAAAGAGCTGCCCTAGCTCATTTTTAATGTACTGGCAGATCTAACCTCTCTGGTGGAGTGGAAAAATGGGCGCAAAGAGCCCACCACTGGACCCAGCCGTTTCAGCTGCACTGCCAGGCGAGGCTGAACAGCTGCAGCTCTTAGACCAGCGTCAGCAGACCCCGCTCGGGAGACCCCCGCTCAACGCAGGGTATGCCTGGCCGGAAATAGAAGGCCACTCAGAGCCCAGCCCGGTGGGGCAACCTGCCCAGACTGAGGGCGCTGGGGACCTGGGTTGTCCTCTGTGAGAGAAGGTGGTCCCGACCTAGGAACATTCTCTCAAGGAGGGTTACTTTATCAATACACGTCTATTCACCCTGTTTAAGGGGATCCAAATTGGGGCTGAGGAGACAGAGAACTGGGGTCGCTTACTTTTCATTTTATACACTTCTGAGCTATTTGTGTATTTTTTAAAACAACTCCTCATCTTCCTAGGCTAATGTCTCACTCTCTCATCGTAGTCAGTGTCTCTTGCTGGAAGAAATGTCACCTCTTTGGCAAGTCTCCTCTGACCACCCCCCTCTGCAGCAGACCCTCTGCCAGCTCACCACCTTTTCCCCACCAAGGCCTTCAGGACACATCACAATATGAAGGTCTTTGTATTGGTTTGTCTGCTAACTTATCACTTTCTCCTCCTGAAACAGGAGGGAAGGGGGCAGGGCACAACCTTTGAAAGAATAACATAGCCCGAGGACATGACATAAACTGATTAGAACCAAATGGGTCCAAGATGGCCCCCCAAACCCGGAGCCTCAGTATATGCTTATATCAGCAAGCTAAATGACACACCCACAGGCGCCATGACAGTTCCAAGATCAGTAAGGATCAAAAAGTGGGCGGTGGCCCAATTCCTGGAAATCCCCGCCCCTTCCTAAAATAGCTGGAATACTCCCCCCACTCATTAGCCTATGAAATTACCCACCCCTATAAAACCTGACAACCCTGCACCCTGGTGCCTTTCTCACCTTCTGAGATGGCCCACGCTCTGTCTGTGGAGTGTGTTTCCCTAAATAAATCCACATCTTACCTATCACTTTGGCTCTCACTGAATTCTTTCTGCGATGAGACATCAAGAACCTGAGCTTCATTAAGTCCTGAGACCAGGGGTGTGATCTCACTTGGAAGACTGTGGGTTTTGGCCGGGTTCTACCCTTTTAGGGCCGAGGACAGTGAGGACAGAAGGAAGGTGATCAGTAAATGTTTTTGAAAGACACACATCCAGTGGTATTTACGAGTGTCCGGATCCATTCCACAAGCCTGGCACAGTGCCAAAACCCAGTGACAACAGAAATTTCGTTGGCCATGGGACTGGCCATCACGCCAGCTGCTCTGAAAGCGATCCCCAGCCCACCCTGGGGAGGACACTTTTGTGCACAAATACAAAGTAGCTCTGGGCCAAATCCAGCTACGTGTATGGCTTGTCTGTGGTTGCTTTTGAGCTACAAGGGCAGGACTGAATGGTTTCAACGAAGACCACATGGGCTGAAAATATTTACCATCTGGTCTCTGAAGAAAAAGTCTTGACAAACCATGAGCTTGAAGGAACAGAGAAGTGTAGTGTAAGACTTTGAAAACTGCACAAGAGAAAATGGCAGGGTTCACACATACACTTGCAAGTGCTAATGGTAGCTGATACCTTATTCAGGCCTTGTTATGCATGAGATCTTGTACTCAGTGCTCTGAGTGTGTCATCTCCTGTAATTTCATTCTCATTACAACCATGAGTAGGTTCTGACTGCTGAGGCTAATTGAGGTACAGTGATTTGCCAGGGTCAACATGGTCAGTGACAAACCCAAAATTCAAACCCAAATCGAGGTCTGTGTACTTGTATTTGTATCCTGCATTTGTAACCTGCGTCTGTATCCACTGTGCTGGACAGCTTCGATGGAAAGCACTTTCCAGCCGTATCGAGGAGAACCCTCCACACTCCCGAGACTGCTCTGTCTCCTCTGTGTCCTCAGAAGGCCACCTGGATGTCCCCACTGCCTTGGGGATGTTAAATGCCTACTTTCTATCTTAAATGCCCACTTCTTCTCTGTCTCTGAATTCTACCAATTTGTCAAGACTCAGTTAAGCTCGCCTTCTCTGAGGCTTCTCCTTGCCTTGGTGACTTTTTAAATCCTCCCTCCAACCAATATATGAACTGTTGGAGGGCAGAGGCTGCCTTCCACTGCAGAGCCTTTGTTCAGATTGCAAGCGTATGCAACAGACACGCTCCTCAGAAACAAAACAAAACTCTCGTGAAACCCACTGCCTCCCCTCCCCTGGAGAAGATGCTATTTAGTAGAACCACATGCCAATTCAAAATGCCAACACTCTTTAACTTGGACGTCTCTCTTTAGCTATTAACAAATCGGGAACCACAAGCTTTATTGTCTGCATCTGGGATGTTTCATATTGCACTTGCCTTTTATTGTTATCATTATCATTTAACTGTGCTAACTATTAAACTCTCCACTTCTCTCTAACTCCCAGGAATCCTGCCTTCATATCAGAACACAGGTTCCCTGGATCAGCTACTGCACTGGTGTTACACGGCATGTTCAGCATCACAAAATCTAGGTGTGAAAATAGCTGAACTCAACAACACTGCTTAGGAACAGTGGTTGCACTTGGGGGTGTAGTTTCTGGGATGATGGCTGTGTTCGTTTCTGGCTCTAGGTGCTGGATATGTGGATGTGCTCACTTTGTGAGAACTCACTCAGCTCTACTAAAAAGTTCTCAAATCCTTTGCAAACATAGCTAACACACATGGATCTTTTTTTTTTGCAGAAATCACACCTCATTTTCTTCATGCAACGTCCTTATGAAAGGATCGGTTAGACCATTTTTCTAGCGGTAGGATGGGCAAAAAAGGTGAAGCAACTCTTAAGGTACCATATAACAAATTCAGGAGGGATTGGTGCTCAAGGTCAAATCCGACCCCAAGACGGCTAGCCCTCAATGCCTACTGCTGTAGCTGAACCGATTCCCATTAGAAGCAGATACTCTGACTCCGAAAACCAAATGCCCTTCACATGCCAGAATCATAAAATAGTTCTCTGAAACGCAACATACAGAGGAAGTGGGTAACAAGGCCAATTAGCAACGTCTAGGTGGTAAGGTCGTTTAGCCACCTTCAGACCTTGTGAAAGGGAGGAACTGGCTCTACCACAAACAGAAAAAGCGACCACTTATGCTATAGACAGAATGTCTGTGTCCCCCTACAGGTTCATATGTTGAAATCCTAACCCCCAAGGTGATGGTGTTGGGAGGTGGGGCCTTTGGGAGGTGATTATGTCATGAGGGTGGAGCCCTAATGAATGGGATTAATTCTCTTATAAAAAAGACCCAGGAGAGCTCCCTCCCCCGACCCCCCCACGTAAGGACACAGGCAGAAGTCAGCAGTCTGCAACCCAGCCCCAAACAGAGCCCTCACCAGAACCCGACCATGCTGGGACTCAGTGTTTTCAGGCTTCCAGCCTCCAGAACTGTGACAAGTAAATGTACGTTGTTTGTAAGCCACCCAGTCTATCGTGGTCTGTCACAGCAGCCCCAACAGACTAAGACAGCTTACTAAGACTGGGTTAAGCACCAGGCTAAACACTGAACATACAGACTCTCATCAAATCTTCACAACAGCACTAATTTCATCCCTGCTTTACAGACGAGAAAACTGAGGCATGGAGAGGGTAAGGAACCTACCCAAGGTTACAGGGTTATTCATTGGCAGGGCAGGGGTTCTATCCAGGCCACCAGACTCCAGAACCCATGTTCTTACCCACGATGCTAGCTAGTCACGCCTCTTGTCGTGATTCACCCGCGGATGGGTTTCCAGCTTCTAGTGTGCGACATACCTTCTGATTCACCCTCGCTTGTCCAAACGCATCCAATGATAAGCGTCTTGTCAAGCACACCCAACTCCTTCATAAATGGCAGGCTGGTTCACAGAGTGGCTCTCTGCCCTCAGAAGATTCGTGCTTACACACATGTCCACCCCCTTTCTACCAGGACTTTCCGCATTTATTTATAAGTTGGAAATCTAAAGATAAAACACGAGGCCTACATGAAGCCATAACCAGCCCAGATTAGATTAGAAAGGTCAGCAGTCTTCCTTTGTCTTCCATTACCAAAGATGGATTGCTTTTTTATTTATGTATTTATTTTAAAAATTTATTTATTTATCTATTTTTTTTGGCTGCGTTCGGTCTTCGTTGCTGTGCATGGGCTTTCTCTAGCTGCGGCGAGCAGTGGCTACTCTTCGTTGCGGTGCGCGGGCTTCTCGTTGCAGTGGCTTCTCTTGTTGAGGAGCACAGGCTCTAGGCGTGTGGGCTTCAGTAGTTGTGGCATGCGGGCTCAGCAGTTGTGGCTCATAGCCTCTAGATCTCAGCCTCAGTAGTTGTGGCGCACGGGCTTAGTTGCCCCGTGGCATGTGGGATCTTCCCGGACCAGGGCTCGAACCCATGTCCCCTGCATTGGCAGGCAGATTCTTAACCACTGCACCACCAGGGAAGTCCCTGGATTGCTTTTAAACAAACCATTTGCTCATCCTACACTCCTTGAGTAAGCAAAAATAATACCCCATTGCATTAGCAAAGCTCAGGAAAACGAAATAAAACTTTCATTGGATGTT
Organism: Orcinus orca; assembly: GCF_937001465.1. Lineage (NCBI taxonomy): Eukaryota > Metazoa > Chordata > Mammalia > Artiodactyla > Delphinidae > Orcinus > Orcinus orca. The sequence goes on from NC_064559.1 coordinate 200,791,373, forward strand.
TGCAATGCTGCTTTTAGTTGTACTTTTAGAGGAACCTTTTAGTAAGAGCACATTTTGAATCGACTTTTCTTTGTATGCTACACTGATCTTTATGAAAGGTAAAATTGCTTGCCTATGTTGCTTTTGAGGAATTTAAGTGGGGGGAGAACACGGTTATTTATTAATTAATTAATTTATTTATTTTTGGCTGTGTTGGGTTTTCGTTTCTGTGCGAGGGCTTTCTCTAGTTGCGGGAAGCGGGGGGCCACTCTTCATCGCGGTGCAAGAGGCCTCTCACTATCGCGGCCTCTCTTGTTGCTGAGCACAGGCTGCAGACGCGCAGGCTCACTAGTTGTGGCTCATGGGTCTAGTTGCTCCGCAGCATGTGGGATCTTCCCAGACCAGGGCTCGAACCAAAACATGGTTATTTAAATACAAGGTTTGATTTGGGACTTCCCTGGTGGTCCAGTGGGTAGAATTCCACACTTCCAATGCAGGGGGGGCTCGGGTTCGATCCCTGGTTGCGTACTAGATCCTGAATGCATGCCGCAACTAAGGAGTCCACATGCTGCAAGGAAGATCCTGCGTGCCGCAACTGGGACCCGGCGCAGCCAAAATAAATAAATAAATATTAAAAAAAAACAAATTTAAGGGTTGATTTCATGAATTCTCTTCATTTTGGTCTGTTGAAGTAATTAAACCAATCTGATGAACCTCCTCCTACCCATCAAGTCATCCCTGCCTCCACCACCATCTCACAGTTTCTGCGACTATCAGGTGAACTAGGAATTCAAATTAGGAAAACATTCCAACAATATTCCTCAAATGATTATCAATTCTGGTTTGGTTTTAAGTGAATATGAATTCTACCTTTTGTCCCTTATCTGGGACCCTTCCTCAGATAAGCTGACTCCTTCACACATCTAGTTACATGCCCTTAATAGGTCATAGTTTTTCTCTACCTGGAACTGGGACATGATCTCTACTGCAAGGAGCCCCATACACCGTAGTGTCACCATGTTCCACAGGTCACTGTCCAAAATGCAAGGTGCTTTAGGTTCTCAATCAAAGCTCTGAAATAAGCCTCTTCAAAACTGCCATCCTTGGGCAAGATTTTTCAAGGAACTTCCCAAGACCAGAGGCAGTATCACCCAGAACTGGGAAGACTGGAAGCTGCTTATCACGGGCCTTCACCCAGACTGCCACTCCCGAGAGGCAAACACAGGGGAGATCGAGGATGCAGCGACGCCGCCCAGGGATGCTCTGCAGGTGGGGCCCTCCCAGAGCTTTTCTGCTGCTACCCCCAGAGTGGGGGTCCTGGCGGGTGGCAGCCCCTCTAAGTGACTCAGGGCCCCCAGGCCTGGCTTGTAGAAGCTCCCAGGATGCTGACCTCAACTTTGTTTTTTAAAAATAGCTCGGAGGCAGCGGCGCTCACGTGAGCCGCCGGGCTTCCCCTCCAAAATCCCGGGGCTCCCGGCGGCTCCTCGTCCTCGGGGTCGCGGAGGGTGAGGGCGGTGTCCCGAGCCCCGGTGACAGGAGGGACCCCGGCCCGCGCGAACGACCAGGGGGAAGAAGGGGGCGCTGGATGGGGTCGGGGGCCCGGACAGGGCGGGCCGGGTTGACCTCGGGGCCCGGGCCGGGGAGGGAAGGCCGCGCTCACCTTCTTCACCGACAGCGAGATGTTCTCCAGGATTCGGTCCTTCACCTCCCGCGGCTCCATGGCGCCGCCGCCGCCGCCGCCGCCCCGCCGCCGCCGCTTCCCGCGCCGGGGCCCCGGGGCCGCCAGCAACCGCTGCCGCCGGCCGTACGGGGGCTCCGTCGTGCCGGCCGCGGGGCCCGGCGCCCACCGCCCGGCCCTCGCCTCGCCCGGCCCCTCGCTCCGCCGCGGCCCGGCGGCTCCGGAGCGCGGCCGGCGGGGTAGGAGGCCACAGGCTGTGCGCGGCGGCGGCTGCAGGAACTGATGTCAGGCGGGGCGGCGCCAAGGCCGGCGGTCGGGCTGGGACGCCGGCGCCGCGCCCGCGCCCGCGCCCGTAGAGCCGGGACACCGGAGACGCCGTCGGCCCTCAGACCCAGGTCCCCCGGGCTTTCTTAGAGACCCTGGAGGCCCTCCTCCGCTCCGTTCGGGGCCCCCGGAGGCCCCGTCGGACCCCAGGGATCTGGACACCTCGCCTCCCGGAGACCCCCACGGCCCAGACTCGATCGGTAGCGTCCCCTTCCTTAGCCCCGAGGTCCCCGAGAGCCCTCAATGCTCAGACTCCGGCTCTCAGGCCCCTTGGCTTCTGGCAGCGCAGAGACTCCCTCCCGGAGCTGCCCACAGACCCCGGCCGACTGGTCCCCACCGGCCAGCCTGGCCCTCACCAGCCCAGAGGACCCGGTCACTCCACTCCTCGGTTCCCCACCCTCACCTCCCGGTCCCAAACTTTCAGGCCACTCCGGGTCCTCGGTACCCCTCCCCACCTCCAAAACACACCCTCTTCGCCGCACCTTCATCTTCGGTCCTGATGCCCCTGCCAATTCTCACCCTGATCCCACTTCTAAAGCTGGTCCACATATCCTGAGGGCCCCCCACTGCCTCAGCGCTGAAACCCACCGTAACAATTCCTTCTCCCCACACAGCACTCTTCCCAAATTTCACCATGTTTTGCAGCCACTTATACTTAAGGTTCTCAGTCTCCTACCTGGCTCACTTACTCATTTGGTTCCCAAATAAGTATATTCCTGATACATCCATTAGTCCCTCCTTTCTATTCTTTTTTTTTTTTTGGTCAATATATATCATTGTATTTATTTTTTTCCGCTTTTTAAAAGTTGAGATATAGTCATACAACATATTAGTTTCAGGTGCGTGACATGATTCCATATATGTATATATTGTAAAATGATCGTCATCCTTTTTATTCTTAAGATACCCCAATTCTGGGCTTCCCTGGTGGTGTAGTGGTTAAGAATCCACCTGCCAATGCAAGGGACACGGGTTTGAGCCCTGGCCGGGGAAGATCCCACATGCCGCAGAGCAACTAAGCCCGTGCACCACAACTACTGAGCCCACGTGCCACAACTACTGAAGCCCATGTGCCTAGAGCCCGTGCTCAGCAACAAGAAAAAACACTGCAGTGAGAAGCCCACGCACTGCAACTACTGAAGCCCACGTGCCTAGAGCCTGTGGTCCGCAATGAAGAGGTGCCCCCGCTCTTCGCAACTAGAGAAAGCCCATGCACAGCAACAAAGACCCAATGCAGCCATAAATAAATAAGTAAATAAATAAAATTTATTAAAAACCAAGATACCCCAATTCTCAGCTATAGCTCCCCAGTTTCTCCTCTCCTCTGCTCAGGCTACACTTCCCTCAGCCTCCAAAACCCACTCACCCCAGCACTGATCTGAAACACCGATTGTACACCTTATCCTAGATGGACTCCACCCTATACACACCAGAAAGATATCTCCCCATCCCTCAGTTCCCCAGGAAAGACCCAAGATGGTAGTAGATATTTTTTGTTTTTATGTGACTGGATAAGGGGACAAAAGTATGTGTCAGGAAAAGGAAGGAGAAACAGGTTGCTGCATTCTATTACCACCCAGGATCAGGATCAAGGGCAAGAGTTCTTAGTACCAACGACGATGATAATGATGTGTTGAGTATTGACTATGTGCCATGAACTGAACTAAGTGCTTTCCATACATTTGTCTCATGTATCCTCAAATAACAATTGTTGGGACTTCCCTGCTGGTCCATTGGTTAAGACTCCATGCTCCCAATGCAGGGGCCCTGGGTTCAATCCCTGGTCAGGGCACTAGATCCCACATGCTGCAACTAAGAGCCCACATGCCATAACTAAAGAGCTGGCTCAGTCAAATAAATAAATAGATAAATAAATATTTAAAAAAAAACTCAAATAACAATTCTTGTACCCATGGATAAACTGAGGGGTGAGGGTAATTTGCCTAAAATCATACAGCAAATTGTGGAGCCCAGAAACAATTTGTACCCTTTTCTGAGCCAAGGATCCCTTTACATTTCTTCGTACTATTCTAAGAGGTAGCCCTACAGGGACTTGGTCTAACTCTTTAGGGAAAGAAGTAAAATCCCTAAACCCAGGGTATTTTCTTTTTTTTTTTTTTTAAATCAATTAATTAATTATTTATTTGGTTGCATCAGGTCTTAGTTGTGGCAGGCGGGCTCCTTTGTTGCGGAATGCATGTGGGATCTAGTTCCCTAACGAGGGATTGAACCCGGGCCCCCTGCACTGGGAGTGCAGAGTCTTATTCACTTTGCCACCAGGGAGGTCCCCAGGGTATTTTCTTAATAATACTGAGTTCAGGGGACTTCCCTAGTGGTCCAGTGGGTAAGACTCCATGCTCCCAATGCAGGGGGCCCGGGTTCAATCCCTGGTCAGGGAACTAGATCCCACACGCATGCCACAACTAAGAGTCCACATGCCGCAACTAAGAGTCCGCATGCCGCGACTAAGAAGCCTGCATGCCACGACTAAGAAGCCCACATGCCACAAATAAGACCCGGCGCAGCCAAAATAAATAATTAAAAAAATAATAATATTACTGAGTTCAGGAAAATAGGAGATAACAGCCTCTGTGGAGCCAGGCAGAGGGCAGAAGGACAGGTGGGGATTGAGGCTGCAGTCACTGGACAGGTAGAGAAAAGGCTGAAGGCAAAGGACACGTTACTTTGAATTCGGAAAGAAATAGCCTGGTGTCCAAAGGTGTTTGTGGCAAGCAGGAGGAAAGCCAGCTTGAATGACCGGTTGGTCTAACAGCTTTGATGCACTCCCTTCCCACTCCACCCAGACAGGGTGCCTACAGGCCCCAACTTATCTGATGCAACTCCAGCTTCTGAGAATCCATTCAACCCAAAGTGGAACAAACTAGCTTCGCGGTTCCTCCCTGCTGTTAATAGCAAGCCATCTTCTGGGCAGCATCTTCTGCTGGTCACCACCTTCCTATAAATGGCTTGCGCACAAGACAGCTTCAACAGGTGTTATTATCACTTGTGATTAACAGGTGTGATGCAAGATGGTGGCATTTCTGCCATGTTGTTTCTATCTTCACGCATTGGGGGATGGTCAGATTCAACTTTTTACAACATTCAGGAGGAACTTATGGTCTCACTACCTAGCAAATTCCTAAGGTTTGCATAGGTATGTGAGTGGGTGGGAGAAGTGAGGTATATTTTAGTCTCACAAGACTTCTTGCAGGGAAGGGGAGGGGGCCCAGTGTGTGTTTTCATGTGCAGATAATTGCCCCAGGCCCAGAGCTCAAATATGGAATCCATCCCCGCCTATCAAAAATAAGAAAAGGACGGGACTTCCCTGGTGGTGCAGTGGTTAAGAATCCGCCTGCCAATGCAGGGGACACGGGTTCGAGCCCTGGTCCGGGAAGATCTCACATGCCGTGGAGCAATGAAGCCCGTGCGCCGCAACTACTGAGCCTGCACTCTAGAGCCCGCGAGCCACAACTACTGAGCCTGCACTCTAGAGCCCGTGCGCCGCAACTACTGAGCCTGCACTCTAGAGCCCGCGAGCCACAACTACTGAGCCTGCGTGAGCCTGTGCTCTGAAACAAGAGAAGCCACCGCAGTGAGAAGCCCGAGCACCGCAACGAAGAGTAGCCCCCACTCACCGCAACTAGAGAAAGCCTGCGTGCAGCACCAAAGAACCAACACAGACAAAAATTAAATAAATAAATAAATAAACAAGAAAAAGAAAGAGAAAAAAACAGAGTGCCCATCAGTCTGGGTATTGCGAGTCATTAAGTTCAAAATTGAAACCTATTCATTTATTGCACAAGACTTTGCTGATCATGTGGAAAGTGCATGAGACTCTGAGGCATCAAGAGCCTGGACTGAGTCACTCTAGGGCCTCGGACAAATCTGTCTTAGTTTCCAAACCAGTGACACAGGAAAAATGATCTTTCTTTTTTTAAAAAAATATTGTCCACACCTAAGTCTCCTACGGCTGAACACCGTCAGATGAAGGAAGAAGTAGTGAAGGCAGGTGAGGTCGTAAAACTACCACAGACCTGGCCCACCAGGTCGCCTCTACTCTTCTTTCCGAAGGTGTGTACTGCCACAGAGAGGAAAAAAATAAGAACAAATTCCGGCAACTTCCTCTTAAAAGATAACTGGAGGACATCCCTGGTGGCGCGGTGGTTAAGAATCCACCTGCCAATGCAGGGGACACAGGTTCGATCCGTGGTCCGTAAAGATCCCACATGCCACGGAGCAACTAAGGCCGTGCACCCTAAGTACTGAGCTTGTGCTCTAGAGCCCGCGAGCCACAACTACTGAACCCTAGTGCTGCCACTACTGAAGCCCACGTGCCTAGAGCCCGTGCTCTGCAACAGACAAGCCACCACAATGAGAAGCCCGTGCACCGCAATGAAGACTAGCCCCCACTAGCCACAACTAGAAAAAGCCCACGCGCAGCAACAAAGACCCAACGCAGCCAAAAAAAAAAAAAGAAAAAGATAATTGGAAGTGGAGGATGGTTTAAGAGGCTAATTCCTCCCCTCTCCCCAACTCAAGGCAAATATATTTATAGTTCCAGAGGAGGGAGTAAATATTTCCTTGGCCGTCAGCCTTGTGAAGCTGCTCTCCATCTGAGAAGGGGAGGGAGGAGGGGCTGACTGTACAAAACAGCAATGGTCCAGGTTCCCACACCTTAACTCCGGCACCTGCAAGTGCCTACAATCTGTAACTCCAGGACTGTGGAAACCCAAACAAGGCAGCTTTAATCTAGGGGATTTTATTTTAAAATGTTGAACATCTGGGAACTCCCTGGTGGTTAGGACTCAGTGCTTTCACTGCCATGGGCCTGGCTTTTATCCCTGGTCGGGGAACAAAGATCCCTCAAGACATGAGGCACGGCCAAAAAAAAAAAAAAATGTTGAACATCCAGTTCCTTCCTCCTTATTGTCCAGCCAGCAAGATGGGTTGGTGAAAATTGGGATATCATTCAACCTCCCTGCTTCAAAGGTTCCAACAGCTTCCTGTCAGAGCATTTGGAATGACATTCAAGCTCTTCTCTGGCCTCCGAGGCCAGAGCTGATCTGGTTCAGCCTCTCCGCCTGACTCATCTCCTAATCTGTCCGCTGGCGTGTGCCAGCTCCCACCAACCTTCTGTTTCTTAAACAAGCTTGTGTGTTCACATCTGAGGGCCTCTGCTGGGAAAGCTCTTCCCCAGGGCGGCAGAAGCCTCTAGCCGTTCACCAAAATCTGCTCGCTCCACAGTGACAGCACTGTAGCCAGGCAGTGCTAGACTGTATTTCCCAGCCTTCTTTGCAGCAGGCCTGGCTACCTTATCACGTTCTCGCCAATGGCATGTGAACAGACATAAAGTGATGCACTTTCAGGCTGGACTGTTAAGCCAGTGGAACACCTGTCTTGGACTATATAGCATAGGCAAGATAAAAACTCTGTAATAAATTATTGAAATTTTTGGCCTCTTTGTTCCCTCAGCCTAGCCTAACACAGTGCACCCCAAATCCTTACCTGGCAGGAGCCTAGCCAGCCAGGTCTCAGTTTAAATGTTAGCTTCTCAGAAGACCTTTCTCCTTCATTACTCCATATTTAAGTAGCCTCTAATCCCTTATAGCACACCGACCTACTAAATTTTCATTGTAGAATGTATTACTATCTGCATTTTCTTGTCTGTTGTCAGTCTTCAAAGAGACTGCTAGAACATAAGCTTCATGGGAATATGCACCTTTGCTTAGTTCATGCAATGCTGCATTCACAGCACCAACTCAGTGTCTGGCACATGATACTCAATGTTTATTGAGTAGTATCTTGATTAATTTTTTCTTATAAATTTATTTATTTATTGGTTGTGTTGGGTCTTTGTTGCTGCGGCGGGCTTTCTCTAGTTGTGGCGAGTGGGGGCTACTTTGTGGTGCGTGGGCTTCTCATCGCGATGGCTTCTCTTACTGCGGAGTACGGGCTCTAGGCGCGCGGGCTTCAGTGTTTGCGGTGTGTGGGCTCATTAGTTGTGGCTCACAGGCTCCAGAGCACAGGCTTAGTAGTTGTGGCACACGGGCTTAGTTGCTCCACCGCATGTAGGATCTTCTGGACCAGGGCTCGAACCTGTGTCCCCTGCATTGGCAGGCGGATTCTTAACCACTGTGCCACCAGGGAAGTCCCTGATTTAATTTTTAATTCAATAGGGATGCAGAAAAATTTTTTAGCTGGCCTTAGAAGTAAAAGCACAGAAAGAGAACTAGAGCCAAATATAAGGCTGCTTCTCTTCACATCTGATTTGGGCCTTTTCTATTCTAGGAAGACAATGGATGAGGAATTACGGCCCAAGTCTGTATAACCGTTAGCAGAGAGGTGCCGTTTGCCAATGTCCAGATTAGTCTTAGATGTGGGTCTGATAAAAAGTACTAGCTCACATGGAAGCCTGCAAACTTACTAACCTCAGAATGTCATCCACCTTTTAAAAATTTTTTATTAAAAAAAAATTATTTTTTGGCCGCACCACACAGCTTGCGGGATCTTAATTCTCCGACCAGCGACTGAACCCAGGCCCACGGCAGTAGTGCCGAGTCTTAACCACTGGACAGCCAGGGAATTCTTTGTCATCTGTCTTTTAAAATCCACGTTAAACTCAAGGTCAACAGTCATCCTGGGCTAGAATCCCTAAACCTGAAAACTGACCTCAGTGACCTGGCTGGGTTTCAGGCAGTTTGTCACTCTACTTATGGGCCTTTGAGATGATAAACTGTGGAAGCATGACGCTGTTTACAGATTTATTACTTCAATACATATCTGAGGGCCTACTATGCACAAGGCAAAGTTCTAAGCACTGGGAGATAGCAGTGAAAAGGAGACATAAATCCCTGCTCTCATGGAGCTCACATCTTAATGGGGGAGAAAGATAATAATATGAGACAGAACTGAAATGCAGAGTATGGTAGGTAGTGTAGGTGTTAAGCAGAAAAATGAAGGGAAGTGACAAGATAAAGTAGACAGAGAAGGCCTTACTGAGGTGGTATTTGAGTAAAGACCTAAAGGAAGTGAAAGAAAAACCCATGAAGCTGTTCGGGGGAAAAGAACATTCCAGACCAAGGAAAGAGCAAATACAAAGGCCCTGAAGAGAAAGAGCATGGCGAACTCGAGGAATATGGAGTTCAGGGTGGCTGAGCGAGTGACGGGGAGGCAGGCAGGTGAAGGCAAGAGAGGTACACAGGGCCCTTGGAGGCATTTTAAGGGCTTTGGCTTTCACCCTGAGTGAGATGGGGGCCCATTGAGGGGTTTTAAGGACAGGTGTGATTGGATTTAACAGAATCATGCTGGCTGTTGTGCTTAGAACATCATGTAGACAAGAGCAGGAGACTTAATGCGATAACCCAGGTAAGAGGTGATGGTGCCTTGACCACGGTTCTAGAAAGGATCAGATTTCGAATATATTTTGAAGTGGAGCCAGCAGGATTTAGGATGGGTTGACGTAGTTGTGAAAGAAAGGAGTCAACATTTGAGTGAACAACTGGAAGGGTGAAGTTGCCATTTACTTCTCAGGGAAAGACACAGAGGAGCAGGTTGGGGCAGGGAAGTATTTCTGGCTCAGGGAACTTCAACTTCACGTATCTGCAGTCGAACAGGGAAAATGTTGGCTTTTAGTAACTGTCTAGGAGGAACCAAGCCACCCTAGCCCTAATTTTTTTTTTTTTTTTTTAAGGACAAAAATCCATAGATAAGGACTGGTATAGTTAGTTGGTTAATCCCATTAGAACACTAATAGTTCTGAACAGGGAAGCAGTATTTGGTGACAGTTTAGCGCTTTTATGTAACATGGCAATATGTTCTGCTTAATTCACGTTCTGAAATTTAGAACTATGTTCTTTTTTGAAGTCTTTTTTCCCATTTCTCTGTATTTCTATTTTTAAATGTATATCCTACCCTTTTCTTAAATTTTCCTCCTCCAAGCTGTAGATACATAGATTCCTGCCATAAATCCCCCAATGCATTTATTTCCCTGATACTTTTTAAACCTTTTTTTTTTCTTTAAATAAAGATGCAGTGAATTCCCCTTTCTCTGTGCCAAGGACCCGGAATGCTTTCCACCGATAACTAATGTCTCACAATCTCCTACCACTCTATCAAGTACTAGAAATCTCATTTCAAGTGAACTGATTATCAAAAGATTGAGATCTGAACAATGGCAAAATAATTAGTACTTCTTACCTCCAACTAGAAGTAGGCTTTGCTCTCAGCATTCTTTTTATAAAGGCAAGGAAAGATAACAGAACACGGGGGGATGTGTTCAAACTACTCCCTGTATATACAAGCTGAGCCATGTACACTGGAAATCCTTTCAAATAAAGGCCCCACAGCACAAACTCATGCACAAAGCAGTAACTCCACACTAGTTAACATCCCAGGGTGTTTCCAACTTACTCACAAACCCCTATGACCACCCCAAAAGTCCCCCATTTTATAGACAGGGAAACTGAGGTACAGAAAGTTTAGGCAAGTTACCCAAAGTCACACAGCTAGCAAGTGGCAAGGCTGGAATTCAAACCCGAGCAGCCGAGCTCTAGAGACTAGTCTGAACCACAATACCCTGTCGCCAGTGCTGTTTCTATTGCTGTGCATCCACTGCTTGTGCAGTCACCAAGTGCAGACATTTCACATCAGCAGATGCCCACGGCCTCCTGCAGTGTTTATCTGGAGGTGACTAATGGCTTGGAGATGCCCACTTCTTCTGGCGTTTAGGTTCATGGCCACAAGTCACAGTGCCTGGGTATAAGTTATTTAAAGGGCAGGGAGACAGAGACAAGGACAAAAGTAACCAACCATCTCAATTTAAAAGAAACTGATCAAACAAGAGTTTATGATAAAAACTTTATTGTCTTAAATATCAAATGTTTTACACATCACTTTTTCTTCAGAAAGTTCCTATTAAAAAAAAAGAAAAAGAAAATAAAGTGTTTTGATTACTTAGGGCTGACTTACATTTCAGTATCTGACAAAAACTCAAACCCAAATTCATCTAGTTCACTCAGCTGCAGACAGGTCCTATGTCTAGCCCCTAAACCAATGGCACAATGCAACCAACTGTGGGATTCCTGAGTTTGGTTCCCTTAAGTTCTCAGAGTTTTCCCAACTCTCAAAACCAAAGCATTATGGGAGTAAAAGAGCTACTGATTGGCAAGCCTATTTTGCCAATCAGCCTAGTTGCTCTTGTAAGATGCAGTAGCCTCAAAGCTTAAAGAAAAATCAGGAAAGCAATAAAAGTACGACTGCCAAGAACAAAGGGGAAAAGAGGGATTTTTTTCTATTTGCTAAAATTTGCCAAATATGGCTACAAAACTGGTAAACAAACCTTACTTGAGTGCAAAGCCCATTAGCCCAACTTGCCATGGAAATAAAATTTTGAATAAAAATGGGCAAGTCAATGTTCATTGTAAGCGCATAGTAAAAAAAAGCAAATACATTGATCTGAGTATATCACCAGAACTATTTCAAAAGGATGATCAGGAGAATAGAGAATGGAAATATTATCATTCAGAGGGAAAGGTCTCAGATGGGAAGCATAAACTCAAAGCTGTGGGGCCTTCAGGGAAAGAAAAGGAAGTCTGGTGGGCATCGGGTAATCTCAGACCAAAGGAATCTAGACACAAACTGATGTGACTGCCTCTGATAGGAAATTACAGAGGTCTACCTTTCTTTAAGTCACTGATGCATCATTCAGAGTTGTACGTAAAACAAACTCATGGTAAACAAAATAATTTATTATTAGTCATGCATCTTCCCAGGAAAAAAATATACCAGCATGCCCCTTCCCCAAGTCAGCTAATGAAAACCTTCCTATGGTACGTATTCAAAGAAATATAATTCTGTAAAAATTATTCTAATTTTGTATTCCACACCCCCACCCCAAGTCTTCTGTAGTTTGCTTAACTTTTTTTAGGTAAAAGAAATATCCTCTAACTCCTATGCCCTTGCACCATTTTCTCTGTAGCTTTCATTCCCTAAGATTGTGCTCTGAATCTTATCTGCTATATCCTCTCACCTTTCACAGCCCCCAGAGGGTCTAGATTACCAATCACCGATACATAACAGATAAACCTGTGAGAGTTTTCTAACTGTAAACCTCAGAAGTCACTAGCAGTTAAGGTCCAGAAATTCTACCTGTATCCTTCAGGATTACTACATACACGGTGATGTTTTCAATAATGGGTTAAAGAATGTCCTTTTGATGGAGCTGTCCTGTAGAAGCATTAGGTAGAGCCTTGAATCTTCTTGTAAATAAATTTTGCCCACCATCCAGTCCCCGAACCACTGCTTGCTACATTTTCTGCTCTTGATTCCTATTTTCACATCTTGCACTCAGCTGCTTTAAAACAGCAAATCCCCCAGAATCCTCTGCTAAGTCCTGTTGGCCCAGATGGTTAGTATTCCAGAGCAGCCGTGCTCAGAGGGGGAGTGGGAAGGATGCCGCAGCACACTCCGTATTTCTATCCTGCATGGAAGGAGGTCCTGATGGAAGGAAAAGTTGACTGTCACTGGTGCATATTAGGTCATCTTCCATTTACTTGCACTTGCACTTCTATCCTGCCTAATTCCCCCTCCACCAACAGTATACGTTAATTTCTGAATCCTTGATCTCTTCAAGTGTTTTACCAAATGTTAGAACATTTTTTGTTGGTTTCTCCGATTCCACTTTTTAAAAAATATTTTTTTTAGAGCAGTTTTAGGTTCACAGCATCTAATTCCATTTTGAGCCTGATTTTCCCAGTTTTCTCTGAATTTGAACCAAATCATCCTAATATGACTTTTAAAATAAATGATGCTAATAGGCAAAAATAGATGTTGCACTTGAAGCTAAAATTTGTTTCATGTCTCTTTACTAGACTGAAGGCTTCACAAGAGCAGCTTCCAGTCTGTTTTAGTCACTCCTGTATCCCCAGTGCTCCCCAGTACCTGGCACACAGGCACTTAATGTTTGAATGAATAATGAACTCTTATTCAAAGATTCAAACTGCATAGCCTTCAAGAGAGTAAACATTCCCTGTAATATAAGATTTTCTTGAACTTCTGCTCTGCCTTCACCACAATACTGACAGTGCCACAAAGAACATAATAAACGCTTAGAAATCATTTTTGGGGGTATACCTGATACAAAAAAGCCGTGTCATAATCCTTCTACCTGGGGAAATCTAACGATTTGGTGCAGAATAATTCTCAACCAACAATAAAGGTGAGCCTTAGGACCACTCCACGCATGCCTATCTCCAGGAGAGCCATTTTCAGACTTCCCTGCTGCCCCCCTCCTTCCACTTTTATTCCCCACCCAAATTTGATGCCTCTGCTATTTGGAGAAACTAAGGCACAAGAGAAAATCAAGCATATCAAAGGTTCCTCCCCTAAGTTCTTTGATTTACTCCATGAACTCCTAGTAACATCTACCGAGGGACCACAAAGGTAGAGAATTTGAGCCATGATTTTACATTTCTGGTTCTCAAGGACATGCTTTGAATTTACTTTTTTGTTAACAGGAATTGGCATTTTTAAATCTTTCAAAAAGAAAGCTATTTTTATCTTACAGAACTAAGTTAACATTCATCTTCTCGGAAGGGAACTCTTGAGAACTCTGTCTCTTTCTAGTTCAGCCGTGGACTACACTAAGTCACCAAATTCAAAGGAGATATTTGGCTTTTTGGTATCTGTGCTAGAGAACGCATAATCCAGTTAGCTTCTCTTGTGATATGTCACCACTGATAACTAGTTTGAAATATGCAGCAGTTCAATTATCCTGCTTATACTCTCTGCAGGTGGCAAAGAGATAGGAAAAGGAAATCAGAATGTACTGCAACTCTTCTGGCCAGTTACTTGCAAGGCTGTTTTTTATATACATAAAAACCATCATAACTGAAGACTACATCTGTAGATATAAAAATTGTTTGCTTTTTAATCTATGTAAAATTAACTGTAGGATATCTGTCTATCACACATGTATATATACACATGAACTGATGGTTAAACCAACGAAATTTTTATGGCTTTTACTAGGGATAGTAAGCTGTGCTAAGGGAAAAACAGGCAGATTCCACCTTAGCTGGTTATCACAGAATCAGTGACACAAAGTCTCATATATCTTTCCATGTAACTCTCTTACTGGAGAAATGCTCTGGGAAAAAATACAAGGTGTGTGTCTCCCTTCAGTATATATGGAGACAAGGAGCTCTGGAAAGTTCTGTAGGCTGCAAGGCAGGACAGTTTTCATACACACTCACCATCTATGTAGTTCCCTTTGCAACTGGTAATCTTTATATGTTAATAGCTAAAGCCCAAACTGTGGGATGAAGGCTACTGGCTGATGTCTGGATGCCTAAAGAGGTACGAGTGGAAATAATTCTTACCAGCTGCAACGGCAAAATCTATAGCCTAGGTATAGCTGTCTGGTTACCAAGCACATTCTTATACACAGGAACCAACTAAAGGGAAACTGCAGAAGTCATATAGGTAAATCTTCTCCTCTCTTTGGTGAATAAACAGATACCACCCTTGGAGGTACGTGCTGACCACAAGGCTGTCCATTACCAGTTATGGCAAAGGAGCTATCCAGTAAAGCAGCCCATTACTGGTTATGGCTGGCCATTATCAGTTCTGTTGGCAACCAGAGGAGTTCACAATGATTTTATCCTATCCTTGGAGAAGTTAATCTCTAATTTCTGCACTTTGAATAAAAATTGAAAATGAAGGTTCACTAGTGTCATGTTCCTGAATTCCTTTTGTGTTTTACAACTGCTAAATTTAAAAATGATTTAAAATCTTGACAATGTCAACAACTTTACTTTCATACAAACGATGGACAGGAAGATTTAAAAAATCAAAAGCAGGGCTTCCCTGGTGGCGCAGTGGTTGAGAGTCCGCCTGCCCATGCAGGGGACACAGGTTCGTGCCCCAGTCCGGGAAGATCCCACATGCCGCGGAGCAGCTGGGCCCGTGAGCCATGGCCGCTGAGCCTGCGCTCCACAACGGGAGAGGCCACAGCAGTGAGAGGCCCGCATACTGCAAAAAAAAAAAAAAAAAAAAAAAAAAAAAAAATCAAAAGCAATTATAAGTTGAAAGATAAATGATGAAAAAGGACAAGCATATTTGGCAAGTGGGTTAAGCTCAAAGTATCCCTAATAAGAATACATGTACAACGATAGGCCTATCCAATTTTCTCCTAGAAATAAATATACATATACATACAATAAAAGCTATCGTAATGAAACCTTTTCCAGATTGATATTCTATATCCCACCTGGGACTGACTCCCAAATCTCCACACTGTGAAAATTCAGTGGCCAAGCCTCTGAACAGTAGTCAGAGGAACTGCTAGTACAAAAAACCTCTGAGGCCCATCTTCATACAGAAGGCCTTTTTGGAGGAGTCTACTGTCATAGACTCACCCCACTCTGTAACCCTATACTCACCCCACTTTGTGACCCTAAAGATTTATAAGCTTAGAATAAATTCCCAAGCATACCCATAACGCAAATCAGGGGCCCATTGCATTGCTACTAAATTTTGCTTCAATCATAGCACCACTACTTAATTACAGTCACAGCTCTGAGAGTCGGTTGACAGAAATCCTATAAGCAGGTTCCTAGTGCATCTTACATCTTTGGTGTAGGGCAGGCAAAAGGATCTACAGCACATGATCGTCTAAAAGAACACTTTAAAGACAATCTGGCTAACCTGTTCTGAGCGCCCTTCTGAACACAGTAAACTACAACTCTTTCTGTCAACCATTCCCTAACTTCAGAGGGTCATGAGGAATCTATGCAACTTTCCATCATATCACTCAGGCTCCTAACACACATACGAACCTCACAGCTAAAAGAAAGAACATGGAATAGGGTAAAAGAAATGTCTAAGTGCCCCCAAATCAAACATTTTAAAACTCCTGAGATATGAGCCTCCATTTTGATTGTGCTCAATGACGTGAATTTTGACAGAAAGAATAAGCTTTTAAAGAGAGTAAGACTTCAGACAAAAATCACTTAAAGTTAAAAGTTCACAAATCACCCTTTTGAAGCTTCTGTTCCAAACACATTGCAAATTATAACCTGGAATAGGGAATTATCATTCTCAAAATTCTCTTCAATAAAACCAAGATTTCAGATTCCTGCTAGGTACTTAAGAGGGTTTATTTTCCACGAAAAAAAGTATCTAAAATCTACCCAGTAGAATTATTGCACAGTGGGGCCCACAGGACAGTGATTTCCAAGGGCTAGTCCTCATATAAAAAAAGGCCACAATAAATACATCTATATACTATGCCCCACTCTAACGTGACATGTGTAAACACAAATATGACGAAACCTTGCTTAAAAAAAGAAACTCCTGAGGAAAGAAAAGGATGGAAAACTCTACCAAGGCCACTTGAGTCAGAAACTCCAATTACTATTTCCACTGCCATGAAAGACACTCACCAAGTACACTGACCATTCCAAGCACCAAGATAAACCAGTGACAAGGTTATTTATCACACTTCAATATTTCACTCAGATCACAGCTCAAACTGAGCTTTAGAAGAACTTCCTAGAAGAAGATGAGTGTGGAAAGGAAGTAAACTGCTGGCAACCAACCCACTAGCTGAACATAAGCTCATCATTAGTCACTAAGGGTTGAGCTGTGATCAGTGAGATGCTACCAAACCCAGTCACTAGTTAACTCCAGTGTTTAGGCCATTATTTTTCACTCACAGTTCTTGAAACATCACCATGACATTCGCAAATGGAATTACAGTTTTTTCTTTCTTTTTTTTAAATCTGGGTAGCACCATGGTTCGCGCTAATGTTAATTCCCTCACAGTATCCCACCCAAGGTATCTGGCAATCCATGCAGCAGCCTGTGATGTACAAAGCAGCCCAAGTTTTAAACCCTCCCAACTCACCCCATTAAAATGTCAAGTCCTAACCACACGAATAAAAACATACCACTCTAGGAGATATTCTTCCATTTCCTGTGACAACTGATGAATCATAATACATAAAGCACTAAGTATGATTCCAAACACCAAACCATGTAATCAAGTTTGTAAACCAAAAATTGAGCCAGCAAGCCACACGTTGCCTACAGCACAGACACAGCCAGATTATGATCTGTTTCTAGCTGCATGGGTGGTGGGACTTCTCACGGCTTCTGCTTTTTAAAGCATTCACTCTCATTCTAAAATGGTATGCTATACACGAAACCACCAATTTCATTCCAGAATACATCATCTTAATGTTAATAAAAAGCTCCTGTATGCACATACTGCCAATACATTTTAAAAGGCCCAAATTTCAACAAATAGAATAGACAAATTCATCAGACAAGAGATCATAAATTACTTTGGCCGAAAAAAATCTTTAAAAAAAATCTGGCTCAACATTCTGCTTGCAGGTTTCTACATATACTGTATATGTGGTGAGTGTGTATGTGTAAATATATAGCTTTTTGTAAGGGAATGGAGTATGGTCTAGTCCACGTTTCCATGGTTATGTAGGAACTACAATGTTCTTTGCTAGCAAAACAAGAAGTGCAAGGTCTGCATTTCCACCAACTCGATGCAAAGCCCCAAGAGCTTCCTGCAAAGTAAAGCCGGCACGGAGAATCCGGTCAATGTCCGCAGCAGGAAAAATTAATGGTGCAAGAAAGGAGGGACTTGATGATGGCTGGCTGGTAGGTGGTACGAATTCTAGAAGTGGCCCTGCAGCTTCAGAACAGACATTTTCTCTAGTCTCAGGCCTGTCTGTCACTGGATTCCGTGTGCCCTGGCCCAAATCTTTAACCAATATGAAACTGGATGACAAGGACTCAGTGTGCTCAGAAGTCTGATTGAGTGCATCCTCCTCACCTGCTAAAAGTCTGGGTGAAATTTCTGCACCAAAGGTGCAATGTAGTTGACTGGACGTTTCAGCTGAGGCTACAGTGACAGAACTGCTCTCATTTACTGACTCCTTAGACTTGGGGACACCTTCCCTATCAGTTAATACGCCATCACCTGGACCCCTGAAGTTAATATTTTCTTCATCTTCTACTCCAGCGTCAGTTGAAGTGTATGTTAATTCTTCTGTCTTCACTGTTACAGATGTGGCCTGATGAAAGGAGACCTGTGAACAGTGTTCGCTCTGGGTAGCTGTAAGATGCTCATTTTGGGTCCATCTCTCAGAAAGGTCCTTAATACCTGTTTGGCCCTCAGTTACTGTCTCTGATTGACAGATAACTTCTTCCGATGTGTTTTCTGAAGCTGGTTTACTACTAATGACCAAAAGTTCATGAAGTTCCTTCAAGGCTGCCGTTACAGATGAGCAAGATTCCTCTGTGGACTCTATGGATGGCTGACAACTGCCACAGAGACTTACTAAAGAGGAGGGGCAACTCCCGTATTCTTTACTTTTTCCAGACATTTCAACATTACTTTCTGGAAGCTGTAAATCCTGAGTGGAAATGGAATTACTCAAAATTTCAGAGGAAGGGTTACATTTTGATGTTTCTACTTCCATCAAGGGATTATCTAAGGTGAGATCAGATGCACCGATGTTCTTGACACTGGTATTCTGACCACCTGCTGAATTGAGCACAGCAGCTAGGGACTGTTCAACTATATCTACTTCCATAAGTGTTTCTGAACTTGAGCAGCCAAAGCACCCTGAAGGTAGAATATTTTTCTCTGTACCCGAAAGGTCCACAGTCTGCTCTAGCCTGTCTCCTTCCATTGTAGCTTCCGAACCAATACTTCTTTGTTGATCCTGTTGCCTTTCTCCAAGAAGTTCAAGGTCCCCTGTGTTACAGAGACGTGCTCGGTCATGGGGAGCATTCTGCTGTATAACCTCATGCTGTCCAGTCCTCGGTTCTTCATGCTGCTGAAGGCCACTCGCTTGACTCAGGTCCTGATATTCTGGATGCCAACCCTTTTCATCTTTAAGCCTCTGTGGTTCTTCCAGCCCAGTGACAGATAAACTAACTTCCTGTCTGGTGTGGAGATGAGATGTGAGGCCCTGGGTGCTTCTTTCAGCAGATTTCTCTAGATTACCTGCAACAATGGCTTCTTCGAGTGAATTCTGCAAAGGCATAGCTGGCCTCTGGTCTGCTGGAGCACTGTCTGCTGAAGAAGCACAATCAGAAAGATCCTGTAGAGGAAGATGTTCTTTCTTTTCACAGGTTACCTGGAATTCAGCTGAAGCCTTCAAAGCCTTCAGAGCTTTAGGTTCAATGCTGTCTGGGTCGCTGGGCTCAACAGGGCAGACTGAAGCAGAGACAGAGTGAGCAAGACGTGAAGGATTACCAATCTCAGGACTCTGTCCTGAAGGATGGGCTTGATGGTTAAATCCATCTGAAGTTGGTAATGATGACATTCCCAGTGAGGTAGTTTCTTTACCGCTTTTCTCTACATAGAACAACAGTCAAAGGAAAAAAGATTAATTAGCAGGTTACAAAGTCCACTAAATTATCAGAGAACACAAATCTAAACAGGACAGAACAAAATCAGGTCCTTAAACTGGGGTTTGTCTTATATTTATAGACTTTATACAAGAACCATTCTCATCGTGGTGGACAATTTAACATCATAGCATCAGGATAAGAGGCAGGCATGTTCTTAACAAAATATGTGTACTGTAATTCAATATTTTTATTTAAGTACCACATAAGGGCTGAGTTAGTGCTCAAGACTGAAGGACATTTACGTATCTTCATTCTCAGTGGGTTCAGAACTCTAGAATAGTTTCTCCAAGTGTGTTTTCTCTATCACTTGCCCTAAAATCACCTGGGATGTTTCCTAAGCATGCAGATTCTGGATACCATCCTTGGGATAAACCCAGGAATTTGTATTTTCAGTAAGTTCCTCAGGTGATTCTTAAAAGCACAATACAATCTTGAGGATTTCAGTACTAGAATGATTCTCGTGCCAATTCTCTTTCAGAGTGTCAAATGTGAACACTGAGAAGTCTAAACCAGGTATATCTGAGACAGAGCAGGAATTATAAAGAGAAATAAGAATGTGATACTACTCAGGGACCTTCAGAAGACAGAGAAGCAAACATTCTATTTATTTCTATCCAAACATTCCAAAAACTATATGAGCTTGACTCAGAACAAAAAAAAGCACTAAAGATCAAACAGATTAAATCCCAATTATTATCTTACCAAATAATGCAACTTTAAAAAGGATTATCAGTTACTTTATCACAGCAACAACTAAGTGAGAATATTTAAGTACTTTAAGGGCAGGGAAATGTGGGCAGGGGAGGGCAGTGGAGGGATATAGTTCATAAGTTTTCCAATAAGCAGTAACAATTTAGATCCACTGCAACTTACTGACCACTCATAAAAAATGGAAGGATTAAATACCACACCTCAATGCAAACATCATGATGTCATTAAACATCAGTTCCAACTCTCCTTTTGCCACTAATCCAATTAAAAATTGACCTCTATGCAATTATTACAAGATTGTTAATTAAAAGTCAAAGGCTGGTAACAAAAAATGACATCACAATACAAACTATTAGGACAGATGCAACTCAACTGCTTCATGACTTAAGAAGTCATGAAGCAATGCAGTTATGATTCAAAAGGCTCTAAATCATTCTAATCCAACACAGGTTAACAGCTTGAAAAGATAAAGCACTATGTCAGGAAGTTACTGACTTCTTGTGAAATAATCTTATAGTTTAGGGATAAACAGGAAAACAGCATATATCTCAGTGCAAACTATATTCACTAGAGTCTAGAAACACAGTTATCAGTTTTATTTATCAATCTCTAAGGCTGACTCTGAAAGAGGTTCAATTTCGAGTTAATGAGAACACAAAGATGCACTGTAGTCAAATATCCATGTTATTAGCAGCACAGAGGTGGGCAAAGGTAATGGCCTTCTGGCAACGGTATGTCAGTTATAACAGCTGGGGGAGGTGAAGGTGAACATGACCTCAAAGTACTCCGTACTCACTATGAAAGCAGCATATAGTCCTCCTGTAGCTGAGATGGTCAGTTTCACTGGCCTAAGTCCTAAATGTAGGGGAGGACTGGGTCAGTACTATAGGACAGGAGAAGAGGATGAGGTCAACGGACATTAATAATTAAAGATGGCTGCTTTTAACCCATCCTTACAAGGAAAATGAAAGAAAGAAGCAATTAAATGCTATATATCTAATTACAACCAGCCTGCAAACCCCTATAAAGTCCTAGGTTGGTAGAGTCTAAAAAGACCACTTTTCCTTCTTTTAACAGACCAGTCAGTGCACTCAGGCTGACATTTATCATATCTGCATACAGGGAGATGGAAGCAGAGAGCCTCCTGTGGAAAACTGTCAGGCTAGGGAGAGAGGGAAAAGCAAAGTTTCAGCTCTTGTTGGAAGACTGAACTTCAGTCCTGCCTATGTTATTGACTCTGTGACAATGGCCAAGTCACCTGGCCTGTTTCCATTTCTTCTTCAACAGAATGAAAATTTCAGCCCCTCTATAATGCTGGTAGTTGTGTGCAGTAATGTGAAAAATACACTGTCAGTTTTTCAGAAGAAAGGGACTTACAAAATCCCTAATAACACAGTCATCTCCACCAACAAAGTGCTGTGATGCTAATATTCTTGATTTGATATTCACAGTGGTCATTTGTTTTCGCTGGGGTTTTTTCCCCCTCGAACTGTTCTAATGACTGATAAAATTTTAAATAGGAAACCATGCTTAGATATGTATGTATGCCAACATACAAATACACATACAGGCTAGTTGTAACCAGATTAAACAAGGTGAAATGGTGAATGACAGAAGCTAAATTCTAGAACTGCTGAGGATACGAAGTCTTTCAGACCACAGACGATGACTGGGTGGAAGGCTTAACGTGGTGTCTATAAATACCTGGTCTGGGGCCCACTCCAGCTGCAGTACACACACACTACATGCATCATGGCTTCTGACGCTCTGTTTGAATTAGGAAACAGACAAGCAAACCTTGGGTTAACAATGCAAACCACACAGCATGCAGGGTTATAGTCTCCACTCCTTTGCCATCTTTAAGATCAGGAACTGGTAGAGTCAAAGTGGGGGAACGCTCCTGTAGTTTGGACATCAAAAAGATTTGCTGGTTGCTTTAATTCTCTCACAATACATAAAGCAATGTGTCAACTTCAACAGATTTTCAACAGAACTTGGAAAGAAATTAATTTTACACACCTACACAGAGAATTCATGGGCAAACATGTGAAATAGGTGAAAAAAAAGTAGATCCATAGACAGAATTACACGATATGGAAATCTTATGGAGTCAAGGTGAGCAAACACATATTATAGAAACTTTCAAAGTTTCTTTTTCAGTTGAGATTTATTTTTAGAAGAAAAACAAACCAAACATGATTACTTATCCTGGCTTACCTTATTTTTTAAAATACTCTGAATTATTACTTTTTTGAATTATTTTTTAATCAACAGAAAAGATAAAGATATTCTGCTATAGAGTATCCACCAAAGAGACAGTTTTTAGCAAAAATACATTCACCTACTATGTCTAGGGGTAGGTGATTTTGATAATAGTGGGAAGCTGATGTTCCAAACAAATAGAATCTGATGTTGAAGAATTACCTCACTAAACATTACAAAAATTAGCGCAAGCCATACATACACTGTCAGTAACAAAAGGTCACATGGGTAAAGAGCCACTTCCTTTTAATCCTTTAAAACTGGTACACCTCCTTCACTATGGCTGAAAACATCTGTGGTTTCTATTTTAATCTCTTCAACTTTTTATTAAAAGAAAGTAATTACTCAAAGAGGGTAACTGTCAGTAGGTTATAAAGCACTGCTACCATCAGCTAGTGTTTCTCAAGTAAAAGCACCAGAACTGTGGGGGGAACAACAGAGGTTTCACAAAATGATAACATACCCTCATTTTATTAATGTATAGTATTATGACTAAGCTGACAAGTTACTAAACAAAACGAAACAAAACAAAAAGTAAAACCTTCTAAGTAGATATGTCAAACTCATTCAAGCTTGCCTTGCGGGTAAGGTTAAAACTATTAATTTAGTCTTTCTCTGTCTGGTTGTTCAAAATTCTCCCCTTCCTACCAAATACTTAAATCACAACCCAAACTGTACTTCATATGTAAAACTGAGCCAAAAGGTGGTGGTGGCGCAGATTCTGAACAAAGCCAGCTTGGAAACTCCATCTGCTACTCACGCTCATTCTAAAGAATCTCAAGGCTAGACCACCGGATGTTCTCTGGTGATACACACTGGCAAAATCTGGCTGCTTATTGTTAAAGCTCTTATCTTTTTTGTCCTTAGGAGAAAGCTATTCCCTGAACTTGTAGCTCTAATGCATTTTACTATATCAGCAAATGCAATGTGTGATATTAGTCACTAATGAAGAATTACAGCTCAAGACTTTAAAATAACTCAAACTTAAAAGTTAATTCTCTTTAGCTTCTAGAAAATATATTCCAGAGTCACTGTTCTGTAACAGATGGGGAAAATTTATCCACAGAAGTGGGATTTCGGCATAACTGTGTCCCTCCATTTTACCCAGAAAACTTGGTTTGATCTTTAGAATTAAAGAAGCTACAACAACTGAGACTTAGGGAAAAAAAGTATTACGTAGCTTCATTTTGGTGGCAGCACTTTCAGTAGATATTAAAAAGCTTAGTGCTGCTTAGTCACAGACACAACGTCATCCTCCAAAATAAATGGGCCTAAGAAAACAAGAAAATTTCCAGGAAATGTTGAACTCAAAAGGAAGTTTCTGCTTACTGTTATAATTTTCTTCAAGAAAAAAAAAAAAAAAAAAAAAAAAGACAAGATTCTTTAGGAATCCCACCAAAATGTGCCTAAGCAAAGAACTCCCCACTCTATCTTGCACACAGCAATGGACTGCTATTTCTGGATCTATTGAGGGAGGTTTTCTGTACTGTATTTAGAGATGGGAAGAGGCAGTAAGAAGACAAGGAACATACCTACAACAGGATGATGAGACTGATTACAACCGGAAAGGTCCCTATTCCCCTTTGAAGCTCCAACTTCCCTGGCTCACCCACCAATAACGAGTATTATTTAAGAGCCTGGCCACTCCAGATACCTGCATCCTCTACAGATTTTTGAAGGGCTTCTGCTAATTCTTGGTCTGCAATCTCCTCTGGCCGTACTTCCTCTCGCCCGGCCCCATATGCCAACCGGGCACACTCTGGTAACTCCCCCTCAGGAAGGAAGGTGGTCTTTGAGCCTGTGGTGCCGATCACGAGTACATTTTTCTTGAGGTCAATGGAACACTTAGAAAAAGAAACCAAACACTGATGATAGCAGATAGAACACGATGCAGGAAAATTATGATCTTGAATTTAAAACTCCATTCACAAAGAGCAACACTGACAGAGATGGCTCAAAAAACCAATTTTATCTAAAGTATTTAAACTTTAAGCTATGTAACATTGTTAGTTTAGAATCTATATATATATTTAAAATATCTATTCAATTTATTTATTTGTTTTTGGCTGCGTTGGGTCTTCGTTGCTGCGCACTGACTTTCTCTAGTTGCGGCAAGCAGGGGCTACTCTTCGCTGTGGTGCGTGGGCTTCTCATTGCAGTGGCTTCTCTTGTTGCGGAGCACGGGCTCCAGTAGTTGTCGCACGTGGGCTCAGTAGTTGTGGTGCGAGGGCTCTAGAGAGCAGGTTCAGTAGCTGTGGTGCATGGGCTTAGTTACTGCACGGCATGTGGGATCTTCCCAGATCAGGGCTCAAACCCGTGTCCCCTGAATTGGCAGGCGGATTCTTAACCACTGCGCCACCAGGGAAGCCCCAGAATCTTTTTTAATATTTAAATTGTACAGCAGAATGATCTTTATGGGATACAGTTTACACTTCTTTGTCAAACACAGCCATTGTTCATTTCTGAATTCAAATGTGATACATATTCATTGTACAAAATTTGGAAAACTGCACGCCATAATCATGGAAAACTGCACGCCATAATCAGCAGCCACGCCTTTTAGAAACATATCAGTGACTTTTTAAAGACTAAAACTGAGACGTACCATTTATATAGGTCTACATTTTTGCTTCTTGCTTAGTGTATAAAGTACAGCTTATATTTAAAGTCCATGCCAATGGTCTCAAAAGTGATATATGGACAAGACGAGCTCTACAAAAGTATTCTGTATTTCATACTTATGCTATCCTCTTTTTCAGTATATATATACACATATTTATTTATTTATTTTTATTTTTTATTTTTTTTGCGGTACGCGGGCCTCTCACAGTTGTGGCCTCTCCCGTTGCGGAGCACAGGCTCCGGACGCGCAGGCTCAGCGGCCATGGCTCACGGGCCCAGCCGCTCCGCAGCATGTGGGATCTTCCCAGACCGGGGCACGAACCCGCGTCCCCTGCATCGGCAGGCGGACTCTCAACCACTGCGCCACCAGGGAAGCCCATCAGTATATTTTTATAATTACTTAATATAGGACAGTTACACACATATATTTTGAATCCGTAAAGCTGGAGACTGCTAGTCTATACCATGACTTAAAAATAGCGATAAATAAATAGGGAAAGATTAGCAACAAGCTAATAAATCAGGTTTCATTTATATGTGCACTCGCTCATTCCTTCTACTTAAAACTATGCACCTTGATTTGAATATCGATATATTTCAATGGGAATTTAACACTAAACATTTAAGAAAGAGTATTAGTGTGCTTGCTTAGGCAGCACATATACTAAAACTGGGACGACGCAGAGATTAGCATGGCCCCTGCGCAAG
The DNA here is from genome assembly GCF_937001465.1 of Orcinus orca. NCBI lineage: Eukaryota > Metazoa > Chordata > Mammalia > Artiodactyla > Delphinidae > Orcinus > Orcinus orca. The sequence goes on from NC_064559.1 coordinate 200,817,096, forward strand.
GATGAAACGCAAATTCGTGAAGTGTTCCATAGTTTTATATTACTCAGCCATAAAAAGGAACGAAATGCTGCCATTTTCAGTGATGTGGATGGACCTAGGGATTGTCATACTGAGTGAAGTAAGTCAGAGAAAAACAAATACATGATACTGCGTATATGTGGAATCTAAAAAAAAATGATACAAATGAACCTATTTATAAAACAGAAACCGAGTCACAGATGTAGAAAACAAACTCATGGTTTCCAAGGGGAAAAGGGTGGGAGGGATAAATTGGGAGATTGGGATTGACATATACACACTACTATATATATATATATCGATAAGATAGATAACTAATAAGAAGCTACTGTATAGCACAGGAAATTCTATTCAATACTCTGTAATGACCTATATATATCGATAAGATAGATAACTAATAAGAACCTACTGTATAGCACAGGGATTTCTATTGAATACTCTGTAATGACCTATATGGGAAGAGAATCTAAAAAAGAGTAGACAGCTGAAACTAACACAACATTGTAAATCAACTATACTCCAATTTAAAAGAGAAAAAAAAGAATATTAGTGACATAAAAATGTTGACTAGATATGAAACCTTGTTGGGAAAATTTTTACTACCCAAGAGCACAATAATTGCTTCTTCAATGAGTGAAGTTTATCTTTAAACAAATTATTAGGCTTCGGAATGGAAGTATAAAAATCACTGCAAATGAAAATATTTATAAATCATTCTCCCTGTACTAAATAAACATTTCCATTCCCAACATCTTATGTACACCTTCTTCCTTAATCTCGAAGCTCTTCTCCCCAAGTATTGTCTGACCAGCTACTAAGGATTTACTAAACTTAGGCTCGCAGTAAAATCATCATTGTGTATTATGTACATCTCCCTACAAACCCATCAAAAAATTACTTGAGGCACTTCCCTGGTGGTCCAGTGATTAAGACTCTGCACTCCCAATGCAGGGGGCCTGGGTTCAAGCCCTGATCTGGGAACCAGATCCCGCATGCCACAATCAAAAGATCCCGCACTTGGCAGCGAAGATCCTGCATGCCACAGCTAAGACCCAGAGCAGCCAAATAAATAAATATTTTAAAAAAAATGTTTTAAAAAAATGACTTGAGTTCTAATCAGAAACTAAAAATTATACAAGGGAACCAAATTGTCCAGTATAGTCTCAAAACAGATGGCAAGATTCAACAGATTCAGAAAGATTTCACAAAAAGGTTCTATTTCTACTGATACAGAATTTCAAACCTTGTATGACAACAAAACCAATTAAGGACCTTTCCAGGTTTGAAGTCATGCTTCTTAATTTTCCAGTATATACAACCATGATGGAATAACCATTTAACACACAAAAAGCCAACGCAAAAAGAAAGTGAAGCTCTTAATTACCTGATGCCGTTTCAGCATGTCCAGTCCCAAAAGCATGTCCATGGGCTGTTCCTCAAGTATAGAGAAGGAACACGCCAGGAAATCTCCTTCAATTTGAACCTGAGCTAAAGCACATAAAGAAAGGAAGAGGTTACTGATTTTTCCAGCGAAGGTCTGGAAATGTATCTATCATTCTGTGTCTTTCTTCCTGCAATCAGTCAAAGTCAAGCCAAAGCATGCAAACAAGTGAGTTAAGGATGAAAATCCAGTAAGACCAATAATCAGGTTAAAAGCCAATGAAGGCACCAGCTCCTAAAGTGGATTGGGTAGAACTACTGCCCACAAGACCTGGCTTGATATATGATACACGCTCAGCTGGTGAGGAAAGCTGGCATTAAGAATTAAAAAAAAAAAAAAGAAAAAAAAAAAACCAAGACCAATTCCTCCAATATTAACCACCTGCTTCCTGTACACTTACAAAAGGCTTTCTAAAAGGAAAATAAAATCAGTACACTTTAAACCTTTTAAATTAAGCTCCAAGAAGTAAACTGTTTATTACTGCCTGTTATAACCAAGTTTCTTTGCTTGAAGTCTCCTGCCTTGCCTCTTTCCTCAATTACTCCTTATTTCATATGTAAGATGTTTTTTTTAAAAAAATGACTTTGTCATTAACTATGTCTTACGAGCAGAAAAGTATATGAAATATCTATATATATAGATAGATATAGATATATACTGTATATATATAGTATAAAGCATAATAAAACAAATACCCATTCATCTATTTCCCAGGTTAAGAAACAGAAAACTAATAAGTTTCCTGTATGTCCTACTGATCATAGCTTATTCTTTGCCTCCTCCAACCCTCCCAACTATCTTGGTTTTTATGTTAATCATTCCCATCTTTTCTTACCATTTTTCTATGATTTCTAAGCAACATTTTGGTTAGTTTTGTGGTTTTGAACTATGACTTGCTTCTTTTACCCAAAAGATACTTTGAGATATTTTATTCCTGTGGGTGCACGTGACTGTATTTCTTTCGTTTATACCACCCCTAAGAGTGAGTACTGTAATGTTTAAGACACCACCACTGATTTATCTATCCATTCTGCTGCTACGGGACATTTGGGTTGCTTCCAGTTTCTGCCGTTGTAAGCAATGCTAACGTGAGCATTCTTGCACTTGTCTCCTGGTGTGCCATGAGTGTCTCTAAGGTATACTCTAAAAACATACAGGGCTCTAGGGGATATTAGCTCAGCTCTACTTGATGCTGAATTATTTTCCAAAATGTTTCCAGGGGTTTTTGGAAAGTTCCCATTGTTCCACATTCTCCCAACACTCAATATTATTAGATTTAAAATCTGGCAAGTAATTCTCTATTTCCCTGATTAATGAGATAAAGCAGTTTTTCACACTTATTAACCATTTGAGTTTCCTCTTAAAGTGCTTGTTCAAATGTTTCTGCAATTTTTTATATACCAGTTTTTCTTACTGAGTTGGAGGATACACAAACATACAGAATACATATATATTCTAAATATGAATCCTTTATTAGTTATACATGTTACTAAGTTCTTTCCTAGTTTGTGTTTGTTCACTTCCTTTAAGATGTGCTTGATGAAAAGTTCTTAATCGGCTGTATTTATCAAATAATTTCCTTCGTATCTTTTAAAGAACCCCTTCCCTACACAAGACATTCTCCTATATTTTCTTCTAAAAGCCTGACTTTGCCTTGCACGTCCAGGCCTTTAATCAACCTTGAATTGACATTTGTGTGTGATGTGAGACAGGGTCCCATTTCCAATTCATTTTTTCCCCATGGATACCCAATCGTCCTAGCACATTTCCTAAAACTTTCCCACTGCTCCATAAGACTTCCCCTCTCATTTATCAAGGTTCATGTTAAGCATGGGTCTGTTTCTGTTCTAGTCCTTTGGTCTTGATATTATCTAGAAGGGGAAGTTATTCCAGAGTATCTTGACTACTCCTGCCATAAAGGGCCTACATAAAATTTAAAATTAACACATCAAGTCTCACGAACAAAACAAAACAATTTATTGGGGTTTTAAATGTATTACAACGACTCTGTTGACGAACATGGGAGAACTACCACCTCCAACATATTGAAACTTCCTATCCATGGTGTAGCTCTCCTTTACTTAGACTACCCTTACTGTTATAAGGTTTTCTTGATACCTATCATAGCCAAAGTTGCAAAATGGTACAACCTGTGCAACCAAAAGAAGGACACAAGGGACTGGTATTTTTTGTCTCCTATTATCTTCTCACTAAAAACCATGAGAAATCTAAGAACTCAGACTCTGAAGCAACTGGTTTGTGGTATTCTTACCCAATTTCAGTCCTATTGTGTGTAAGAAAGTACATAAGAGGTACTTAAACTATCCTTATTCTATAGAAAATCAATAATAGAAAACACGGAGACTTCTAATAATAGACAAATGTATTAAACCAGGAAAAATGAAACAGATATGAAGAGGAAAACAGGTAGAAAAACTACCACTTGCAATGAAAGAAAAGTCATTTACAGTAAAAAAAAAACCACTTTTTTATCTGCAAATTAAAGGGATAAAACTAAGAATACCTGATTGTATAAGGAAATTAACGTGAATGTTCAATCAGTGCTGGAGAAACTAGATTGGTACCAGTTAACAATATCAAGAGCCTTAAAGGGTATTCATAATCTTGGATTTAGTAGGTTCACTTATGGGAATTTTAACTAAGGGAAAAAAAAATCAGTTTGCACAAAAATGCACTTCCATGTTACAATGACAAAATATTAGGGGAAAAATATATCCCAAAGGTTGACCATTAAACCCATACAACAGAATGCTATGCATTTACTTAAGTGATGCTTATAAAATTTATAATGGCATTTGGAAAATGGTCTTGCTTTTTCTTAAAGCAAAGTATAAAAATTCTATATAGTATTATACGATCCCCTTTTACAAGAAAACAATGCCAGAAAGAGATATGTCCAAATGCTACTACTGATGGATTCTCACCTAAAAGAATTAATTTTGCTTCTTTTCACATTTCTATACTTTCAAAATTCTCTACAATGAGCAACTAATTAAATGGATAATGAAAGAAAAAAACAAAGAGAAGAACAATTCTGATTAAAGACGAAGGACTGAACACATGTATTTAACTTAACTTACTCCTAAAAAAAACCACAATAAAAAGTTGTTTTTCTTTTAAAATGTACAGATTACTAAGCCCAAAAATAATGGAAGAGATAGCTGAAACACAATTTTGGAACTAGAAAGCAGATGACACTAAGGAAAACTAAGCAGCAACCCTTTTTATCCCAAGAGGCTGATGAGTTGGTTGAAACAAGTACCTCTGCAAACGGGGGTGGAGGGAGACCAAAGCAGGAGCAGTGGTGAAGGGCTGTGGAGGCACAACTGCACCTCGGTGCTCCTTCTCCTGCACTCTGCTCAGCCAGGTGACTACCGCCTCACCCCAACAGTAAACAGAAGTACATAGGGGACTGGTGTTTTTTTGTAACCAGCTAAACGATGTTACATTATAACTCTGATAGACTATAGGATTTAAAATTGCTAGGGACTGGGCGTGCTGGATCAGATGCCCCTATCCAAAAGGAATTTTTAAAGTCCACTACCCTACAAAGACTCCCAGTGCCCTGCACTCACCTAGATGTACCCTTCCAATAATCTTCTGGGTGCCCACTCCTTTGGCGATCCCTGCCCACCGACGGTCCACCAGCCTCATTATATTACACCTTTCTGCACAAGCTTGGCTCATAATGGTCATCTGGGCACCTGGAGGTGGAGGGAAACATCAGATAACAAAGATAAAATCCACATGTGTGGGAAGATAAAAAAATGCAGCACTAAGAACAGGGCAGAAAGCAAGTATACTCCCAAGCTTCTGTCTGTGTACGATTTTTCCTACCTAGCGGGCTTCCTGCTACACTTAGTTCAACTTTCAGTTTTACATTGCAATCTGAAACACAGTGTAGAAACTTCACATTGAGGGAAATAACATTATTTAAATGTAATAATTAAATGATATTTTAAAACTTTAAACACAGAAAGCAAAACTACGTGGAAAGGATCTCCAAAAAGTCAAACTATGTCTACAGATGGAAACACTCAATTAAGCACTACTGCACCCTCAGATCAGTTTTCACTGAGTATCTCTAAACATCTTACCAAGTTATTTTTATTTCAAACTCTGAGACACTCTAATTTACCAGTTAAAAAATACATCATGCAGTCTCTCAAAAAACTATAACTGAACTCTCCATTCTCTGCTCCAACAATTAGACCCTCTTTCCTATCAGGAAGAGGGCACTAAGGTCTTTTCTCTCCTGGTTACATACACTCACCCACAGAGCTGGAGTCAGCCTGTGCAGAAGACAGACACTTCTCTAATCTTTACCTAGGGTCCTAATCTCTCCCACAGAATCTAGTTCCACATTCCTGTGTGTTTGGACATGTCTATCTCAAAGCCAATAGGTATAAATACTCTTTCTCCCCAAATAATTCTCACTTCGGATTTCTCTCTTTGCCAATGGAATCCTTTTTCTTACAACCATAAAACAGAGGCAACTGTTCACTTTCGACCCCTCTTCTTATAGCCTTCTCCCAACTCTCAAACTCAGTTCCAATCCTGTTAATAAATTCTGGGCAATTTCTGACCTTTCTTCTTCTAACCACAGCAGTCAACCTGGCTCACACTCTATCCCTCTAGCTAGTGGACAACTTCTCTGGTTTCCAATCCTTCCTGTGGATATACAGTTTAAAGCAAGGAAATAGTTCTGATCTTTAGGGGTACAGAATACTCCAGAACTGCCACTGCCTTCAATCTTCTTAAAATACCACCTTCTTCAGATCCCTTATTCATCTGCTCAAAGGTCCTCAAAGGTTCCTACTCTTTATAAGATCTTCAAACCCACATCACCACAGCCTCAGATCCCACCTCACCCTGGTCCAACTATTTCCAGCTGCTACAGACTGAATGTTTGTGTCCCTCCAAAATTCAGGTTGAAACCTAATTCCCAATGTGATGATATTAGGAAGTGGGGCCTTTGGAAGGTGATTAATTAGGTCATGAGTGTGGAACCCTCATGAATGGGATTTAGTGCCTTTATAAAGGAGACCCCAGAGAGCTCCCTCTCCCCTCCCACCATGTGAGGACACAGGGAGAAGATGTTCATCTATGAACTAGGCATCAGGTACCCAATTTGCCAGCACCTTTTTTTTTGGGGGCTGCGCTGCACAGCATGTGGGATCTTAGCTCCCCCACCAGGGATCAAACCCGCACCTGCACTGGAAGCGCGGAGTCTTAACCGCTGGACCGCCAGGGAAGTCCCTCTGCCAGCATCTTGATCTTGGACTTCTCAGCCTCCACAACCGGGAAATAAATCTGTGTTGTTTATAAGCCACCCGGTTTACGGTGTTGTTATGGCAGCCCAAACGGCCTCAGATACCAGCCTTACAGCCTGACTGCTGTAAACCTTCCACTTTACGCAGAGGAAGGTGTCTCCTTTGTCTCTTACTCACTCTGACCCTCCTGGAGAGTGCCCCTTCCTCTACTTTCGCTTTCTCTGAACTCTACTTATGCTTTAAGGCCCGGCTCAAGACCCATCTCCTCCCCAGCTGACTGTCCTCTCCCAGTGATCTCTCCTCTCATTCAATTTCAACACTTCCTGTTCGTATTACTCACAGATAACTTACACTTTATGGGCACTTAAACCTCTTGGCATTTGAGGAAGGTTAGAGTCAAGGAGGCCCAGAAATAATGAAGGAAAAGGGAATTTGGGAAGGCAATTCTTTTCTTCCCCCCTTCCTCACTCTACTCCTCATAAGCTAGTTATTGGTGTAAAGTCTGCAAACCCAGGATGAGAAGGGTCCCTTTCACTGCTCTCCTGCCTTTTCTTAAGACTCAGGTCAAAGCCCCAGTCCTCCACCCATGGAGACAGCTCAGTTCAAGTGCCCTCTCCTTGGGGAAGCCACGCCTGGGCCACCCAGCGAGGGCGTGGTCTTCATGCTCATCCAGCACACATCTGATTTTTGCACAGTGGCGAAGAGCTCTGGAAGATCCGGGGCTGAATCCAAAGCCTACTGCTCACGGACCCTGAATGCCCGGAAGAGTGGCTTCCCCCCTGTATATCTAAGTTTCCTCACCTGTAAAACAGGGATAACAGAACATAGCTCATAGGGATAGTCTGAGGATTAAATAAAATTGAAGATGATACACTAAGCACCTAGCATGGTGCTTGGCACATAGTAAGGGCTCAATAAATGCTGAGTGTTATATCAGGGTCTCTTATGAATTTATCTCTCACTCATAGGAGCCATATGAAGCTCCAGTCTTACCCCCAAGCACTCAGCACAAGGTCCTGCACATAGCACTCAACAGTGAATAATCAGCAGATTTACTCCTCCCGGGAACATATGCATCTCGGGACACAAACTCTTAACAGTTGAAACCTAGCACGTGCTCAGGTATTTGTGGATGAACGAGTGGAAGAAAACCTACTTGAGCAGGGGTTTTTACTTCTCTAGGAACACACTCGTTATCTCACGGCCTCAAGAGAGATACCTAGAATGAAGGCACAAGACCACTCGATTACACTCACATGGTGCTGCCCTGTGTGGTCTTACTAAACAGCAAAGTGTTGTTATTAAGAGAAAAGGTGCCAGTTAGTACAGGCATTATCTGAATGCTCAAGTGGGGAACTCTTGTCTCCTGACCTGGCTGGTAAGTTCTTTAAGGGCAAGAACCATGCCCCATACACCCTTATACACCTCACAGCTCCTGGTAGAGTGCTGGCACACAGACCAAGCTGAAATATCTGTTTGACCTCTACTCTACACACCTCCTTCTATATATATATATATTTTTTGTGGTACGCGGGCCTCTCACTGCTGTGGGCTCTCCCGTTGCGGAGCACAGGCTCCGGACGCGCAGGCTCAGCGGCCATGGCTCACGGGCCCAGCCGCTCCGCGGCATGTGGGATCTTCCTGGACCGGGGCACAAACCCGTGTCCCCTGCATCGGCAGGCGGACTCTCAACCACTGCGCCACCAGGGAAGCCCTACACACCTCCTTCTTATAGCTCCTTATTCTAAACCCATTTACTCCCATTTCTTATAGAGGTATCCTAGAAATTAGGATGCCAAATAAGGGGAGGTAGGAAGATAAAGGAAGACACTGCAAAATACAAAACTGGTTAAGAAATAATTAAAGAAAAACCTATTACAAAGAAAAGATTGGCAAGTGAAACAATAACCCTTGGGCTTGTTAGCTAGCTGTCCAAAGGACTACTGCCATCTTTAACGGACACCAGTCTCCCCTTCTCCCTGTGTCAGGTCAGAAGGTTGGATGTAGAGACAAAGACACAAAAGATGGAGACATCACCTGAGTCAACAAAGGCTTTCACAGGATGTCCATTCACTTTGCAGTTAATATAAAGCATCACTACTTGGCCAAAACTTTCCGGAGCCTCTTCCATAGCTATTGTCATGTTTTCCTCAATGTTCTGTTGCCTGTAACAAACCAAAACCAGGCACACTAAAAGCATTATTTCCATGAAGAGCAATCTGTTTCAAAGTCACAATATTAAAAACAGACCTGTACATATCTTTTCCTCCAACTGTAGCGGCTGAGTCGTGGAAATGGAAATTGGTGCTCTATCCTGAAATATGTGATTTAGCAGGAGGAAGTGAGATATATAATGGGCAGAAAATCTAAAGGCATACAAATCACCTTCATGTAAAAACAATTATGTTCCTTTTACAAGCTCAGAAACAGGAAAACAAACTTCTGGAGAGTAAGGGTCACAACACTTTTTATCCTGTAGAATGTTAGAATTTCATCAACGCTCCAATTTAAACTGAGGATTTACTGGGTATCTGGGTACATTTTCTATGTCCACTGCATTAAAAATAGTTTGCAAATATAATACACAGATGTTTCAACTGCTTGTGTTACATCTGCTGCTTAATTTCCAAATCTGTACAAAATTAGATTAGCTTCTAATCTGTAAAACGAGAACAATAATTTCTATCATAGGATCGCTGAGAGGTATAAAGCATCTAGTACACAATGCTAAGGTAAGAGCAGACGCTCAAAAATATCTAACTACCTGGCTGTCACTTAGAAAACTATACACACACACACGCATCACAGTTCACCTGGTCCATCAAAATATTTCTTCAAAATTGAATATATTCTAATTCTTACGTGAGAAAAGCACATAAAACGGAGTTCCAGCTTACTCTAGCATCTCATGTCTTCCTCCCCAACTCTTCTAGAAACATCATCAAAACACTACAAACATTAATTTAAACTACGGCTGGGGCCAGGCAACTTTGCTGAAGACTGAGACAATTACAGAACAGGGTCCAAGGTGGGATCAATTACAGCTGTAAGCCAGAGACTGGCAAACTACAGCCCCCTGTTTGTTTATGGGAACACATCCACACCGTTCACATAGCTGCTTTCACACTGCACTGGCGGAACTGAGTGCTACCGACAGAGACTGCATGGCCGGCAAAGCCTAAAATATTCACTACCTGGCTCCTTACGGAAAATGTTTGCTGACCTCTATTCTAAACTGTAGCGCCGGTCCCTTCCGTAATAATACACTAGCCCAATTGTATTGATGGCTTTATCAGCCAGTTTATAATAAAATATTAAAATTTTCAGAAAGTCAAAGGTAAACTTGTTTAATTTAGCCCGGCAAATATGCGAGCTACTATATAACTCAGTGTACATGTACCCTGTGTAATCACCGGTGTAGCGTATCAAATAAAACTGCTACAGGCATTCTATACAATTACACAGCTTTTCTCCTAGGTCACATTATTAAATTTAAAAATAACCTAAAATTAGTTGTGCACTCCTGACCTTACTTTGATTCCAACCAAGATACATTTCAGCAAAAAATCACCTGAAATAATACCAGTTACTTTGGCTATCCTGGGCTCTATGTCACTTTACAGGCACAAGGTTTTCTCCTCTAAAAGAACACATGCATTGTCCCAGTTCCCCTACCTCATCCCTGGGAAGAAACACGAGCCTATGGATGTGCCTCGTTTCACCTCTCTTCCAATAGCTCGGTGTCATGGTTTGGCTATGATGCCTCCCCACTGCCCCGTCCACCCCTCCTGCTTCCTGGCTTGAATGCAACTGTTCTTGAGAGTTATGTCAGGCTCACTTATAGCTGCAATGCGGTCTAGTTCAGAAAACACAAATATCTTCCCATTTCTCTGCATAGATTTAACTAGCGGGATGTTTCTCAAAGATAGTTATTAGTATCCAATACAATTAATGGGAACACTATACAGACAAGAACACAAGTGAACGGCTTAGGGCTATCAATTGATTCTGGTGTATTTACATTTCTCTGATTTCAAATGTACTCAGAGAAATAAGAAACCCTTTATTTAACTTCCAAGTTAACAGTGTAATATAATGACCAAGTTAGGCTTCATTTAAGTAACCAAAGATGATGATCAGGCCCCTAAAAGGAGTAGCCTTACAGTTATTGTTCTTAGTTATACTAAGCCCTTCACAACTAGCAATAAACCGAATCTGGAATGGGGGAAAGCAACTGTTCTTTTATTCAAAGGGACTGACTAAAAAGCTTCTTGCTTGTGACTAGTAAGGGGACCAAGGTTGGCACTAGTATCCTTGTACGTGCTTAGGCCCCACCCCTTAAGATTCTATCTATCTATTTATTTATGGCTGTGTTGGGTCTTCGTTGCTGTGTGCGGGCTTTCTCTAGATGCGGCGAGCGGGGGATACTCTCCGTTGCGGTGCGAGGGCTTCTCATCGTGGTGGCTTCCCTTGTTGTGGAGCACAGGTTCTAGGTGTGCGGGTTTCAGTAGTTGTGGCACATGGGCTTATTTGCTCTGCGGCATGTGGGATCTTCGCGGACCAGGGCTTGAACCCGTGTCCCTTGCATTGGCAGGCAGATTCTTAACCACTGCGCCACCAGGGAAGTCCCACTCCTTAAGATTCTGATTCATCAGATTTGGGAGTAAAGCCTGAGCACCTGCATTTTTAAAAGCTTCTCATATGACTTTAATGCTGCCCCAGGTGAGAACCATAGCACTAGAGAATCTGGAGCTGGAAACCAGTCCTGCAGTCAGTTTATCTGCTGAGCCCAGTACAAGAACTGTGGAAGGAGACCGGACTTAGGACTATAAGGTTCCTCTTTGTACAGTTTTCTCTAATTCAGTCATGTCCAAGCCCTGGATTTAATCAGGGCTCATGCATTATGTCTAAGGAAAGAGAGTCCAATCAGTTTGAGTAGCCAGCCTAGTAGTCTCACCAAACTGGGGGCTTCTGCTCAGTCCTGGGGTCATCTACCTGGAGTTGCCTTAATAATGTGCTGTGGGCTAGTCAGGGAGTCTTTATCAAAATTTTAGAAAGTCATTAAATTAGGTAGCTGTATTTTTGTAATGTTGAATCAAAATGCAAGGAAAATGGAAGAGGAGAGAATAAACTAGAAGACTGAAGCTACTACCTCAGATGCAAAATAAGGAATCTACCTCAAAGCAGATGCCCAACAAATACAAGATCACCTGGAGTTTGGGAACCCTAGATTCTCTAAATCTTGCTCTTTGGGCAAAGGAGTCATTACCTTATATCTTCTTCTATCTTTGCCTGAGCTTCAAGATCAAAAGGGTCCGCAGAAAAGAGACGAATCCTTTCTTGCTCTCTCCGGGCTCGGTCCTGCTGCTGCTCCACCAGGACCCTAGAAAATTTCTCTGCAAGAACAGTGGGCAAAATCTTAAAAACCATTATATTTTCATTCTTTATTACTATTTTTCCACACTGAACAATTTCTCAAAATACAACTGTAAGAGATGCAGAAAGGATGGCTAGAAATCATTTAAAATGAGCAATTAACGTTTACTTTCTATTCTCTGCAGAAAAGATTACTTCTTCACCTAAATTTAGTGTAAAGAAATAATGTATCTGCTGGGGCTTCCCTGGTGGCGCAGTGGTTAAGAGTCTGCCTGCCAATTCAAGGGACACAGGTTCGAGCCCTGGTCCAGGAAGATCCCACATGCCGTGGAGCAGCTAAGCCCGTGCACCACAACTGTTGAGCCTGTGCTCTAGAGCCCACGAACCACAACTACTGAGTCCACGTGCCACAACTAATGATGCCCGCGCGCCTAAGAGTCCGTTCTCTGCAACAAGAGAAGCCACCGCAATAAGAAGCCCGTGCACCACAAAAGCAGAGCCCGCTCGCCGCCAACTAGAGAAAGCCCACGCACAGCAACAAAGGCCCAACATAGCCAAAAATAGAAACAAACAAACAAATAAATAAATTTATATATATATAAAAAGAAATAATGTATTTGTAGACATCATCTCAGAGACGACGACTTTTCCATTTAAATCAGTGTGGCAGATAAATGATGCTACCCCTCCCCTCTCCACTGCCCTTATTATCCTATTACCTAGAAATAAAAGAGAGCACTACTATCCCCCTTTTCCTCTTCTACTTTTGTTTCCTTTACAACACACTCTGCCTTAAAGCAGATAAATTATAAGCAAACTACTGTTTGTCTATATTACCCAATGGATAGGAAGCAGGAAAATTAGCAAAGAGAAAACACTGCTTGCTATAAGATGGATGTATGTTACAAGAACCACCTTTATTTGCTATCTCGTAAATGTGAGTACATTCAAATGTATAAATGTACAAGTGCCATCATCATGGTCTTTGGCAAGATACGCTGCATAAGACATTAAAGAAACCAAAATAATGGTCATATGAACTAATACACACAACAGGGATGAATCTAAAAAACACCGAGTGAAAGACGCCTGACACAAGGGAGGACATACTATATGATTCCATTTACATGAAGATGAAAATTAGGCAAAACTAACCTCTAAGTATCAGAATACTGGAGCCTATAAGGGGAGGAAACTGACTAGAAGAGAACATAAGGGAGCTTTCTGGAGTGAAAGAAATGTTCTATATTGTGATTGGGGTGCTGGTTACATTAGTTTGTCAAAACTCAACGAACTGTATACCTAAAATCTAAGTATTTCTCTGTAGGTAAATATTACCTAAATTTTAAAAATGGTTATTGAGGAATAAGTTATTAAGTGTCTGTTATGTTTTAAAATTTAATCAGTAGGGTTTCATAAACCCAGGAGTAAAACTGGAGAAATGTACAGAGAAAACTTTATTCATAAAGATGGCTAAAAACAAATGTTCTGTTAAATACAAGAATGGTTAAAATATAGCCCCAAATAAACTGTTGGTGACAACCTCACTACTGTTAAATTTAGGGTGAATGAGAATAAAGGGGTTGCACTTTGCCAAACAGGCTGATGGCCCTGGACCTGTTTTCCTGGAATGAAATCATTTTAACTGGCATCAGCTGGTTAACTGGTACTCTCTTTAACTGAGGTTCTAACTAAACAGGTTAAAATATCAGTACCTGGTCATTACAAGATATTATCTGCAGAAAAAGAAAAACCACACACACAAAATAACAAACAAAAAAACCCCTGAATCGCTATGCTGTACACCTGAAACTAACACAATACTGTAAATCATTATACTTCAATTAAAAAAAATCTGTACCTGGGTTATACACTGCTAAAATGATTAGGGAGAAAAAAAAAGGAAGGAAAGGAAAACGAAGGTGCTGGTTGAGCTGCTTCAGAACTCTACATAGCCCTAAAACTGTCACTATTGCCAGCTAACTCAGCCTTTGACATCAGCACTAATTTACCTCTCACAGACCAACTGATATGTTCAATACAACATGCGACACAGTGGGCTGAACACACCAGTTGCTTGAGTTTCTCCACATTTGCTGTGATACAACTATTCACCTCAGGTCAGCTTGACAGCCTTCACATTTCATAAGCTTACCAAGATCTCCACTGAGCAGAGCATCTGCCAAGGGTGGATTGCGTTCCTTCAACAAGGACAGCTCATGGGGGTTGGCCAGCAACATGTCTCGGAGCAAGGCTGGATTGTCCAGGCCCTGAGGAGATGAAGCTACCTCTCCAGGAGATGAGTGGGACTGCTGTGCTCCTGCTGGCTGGCGCTGCCGGGTGTTTGACGTGCCAGGCACAGCTATGCTACGGAAGTCTATTCGGGGTAAGTCTGTTGGGGAAAATCGATTCGAAGTTTACTTCAAATGACTCCATAAAAACAAGTATTTGAAGGAAACAGCAGATTTGCACATATGTGGTATGCAATAGTAGTAGATGGTAATCACAGACATTCCGAATGCCCTTTCCCTGGTTCTTTCTCATGCTGACCTTGAATACAAAGACTGCAGTCCGAGAGTGAATAGGTAGGAAAGAATAGAAAAACAGAGGGTTGGGGAGTAGAGGTAGGGATAGGAAGACAATGGTAATAATCCCAAATTCTTGGCTTATAAAATATCCCAGGATAATAAGTTTTTACTTACTTATGTCTTTAAAAAAGCAAAGCCAATCTCAAACATAACCATGTAAAGCTCGATGTGGTTCTTAAGAAAAATCCTAGTCTGCTTTCACATATGCTCCAAAGAGCCCTGCCACCTTGGGTAAAGAATACCATACATATCACGTGAACAGCATAAATGTTAGATGTTAACTTCTACAAGTATGTGCCACACTTATTAGTTCTTTGAATTTACACTTTCATCTGTGCATCACTGCTAACTCTTCTCATACCCTGGAAAGCTAGTAGGTGTAATCATGTCACGGGAGAGAAAAAAACAAGAAAAGAAACCTGCACAGGTTCTCAGTGCTCAGTACACCAAAAGATTTAACAGGTTCACAGGCCACACTCCCAGGTTCCATAATCCAAGGTGAGCTGACCTTACTAAAGTGAAAGGAAAATAAAAGGGAACCTTACCTCAAGGACCCACATATTATATAATTCCATTTATGAAATGTCCAGAATAGGAAAATACAGAGACTGAAAGTAGACTGATGGTTGCCTAGGGCTAGGAGGCATGAGGGCAGGTGGGGAATGACTGCTGATGAGTACAGAGTTTCTTGTAAAGATGATGAAAATGTGCTAAAATTGATCATAGTGATGGTTAGGCAATTCTGAATATACTAAAAATCAGTGAATTGTACCCTTTAAATGAGTGAATTGTATGGTAGTGAATGATATCTCAATAAAGCTGTTATTGAAAAAAAGAATTGTATTTTTAAATAGGAAAAAGAAAACAAAAAACGTAAAACCCTAGGTATAACCAGAATGATGGGCTAAGACTGAGTGAATCCACATTTCTTCAACCCCAAAATGTATCTGATGATTGCACCTGCTCCAAGTCTGGGGCTGTCCTGAAGCCTTTTGGACTTCAAAGAGAAAAAGAAAATGCTTAAACTCAGGAGTAAGGTTTGTGCCTCTTAGCATGGGTTCAAGTAGGCACTTTTCTTCAAACAGACCTCAGCTGGCAGTGTGTGTGTGTGTGTGTGTGTGTGTGTACGTGTACATGGACATGAACTTCGAACCAATGAAAAAGTGAAGTGAATAAGATGATCTTTGTGAGGTAGTTAATCTAGGTCAACCAGCAAAACATATATGGGCGGGTCCTCCTTATGGGTTGAGAAATTTTTATCTCAACCTTGTTATACTTATCTTGAGAGTCCACTCACTTCGGAATAATTTTGAAAAACTTGTTTGTTTACCTTATAGATCAGAATTGCTTCCCCTCCCCCACCTACTGGCGCTCTTGTCCCTGTGGCACAGCACAGGAAAAACAAGAAACAGTGAATCTCAGAACTAACAATTTCACCAAATTAACCACAGGAAGATTTGGGCTTTACTGATTGGCTTATGTGAACCCCTTCCCTTTCTAAAGTTTAACAGCAGCCCCAAGGGAATAATGTAATCTGGATCTGAAAGTAACAGGGCTTGATGGTGTCTTATAGCTCCAGTTTCAGGCTGAATGGAAGCACTGTGTTCTAAACTGGAGTCGGTCATCACCCAGACACCTAAACTCCTTTGAGTATCAGAAGCAAGCTATGGACCCTCTCCCCATCAAATGCACAGATGCCCACACAATTCTGCACACTATTTCAAGGACACAGACACTTCCTAACTCCCAATGCACAGATTCTAGATGTAGCATGTAAGATAAATAACAGTTTCTTTTTACATGATTAACAAAGATGGTGGGAAAGAACCAGGATTTGGTGGTCAGCTGCTTCAGGTTCATAAGGCTCAGTGTAACGGGAAAAGCACCAAGTTTTAAATCCTGTGCCTTCACTTACTAGCTATGAAGATATGATTTAAAAATTGTCAAGAGGTATCTCTTCCCTACAAAAGTTATGAGATGACCTGAAATGTGGGTGCAACTGCCTGGCTGATTGTAAAATGTTCAGCAAAGGCCTATCACTGAATGCCAGACACAAAGCAGCAAAAGTCAGCCAGGAAGCAGAGGCATATGCAGCGTCTCAAGTCCTTCTCAAGGATAAAATGATCACTGATAACAACAGAAGCTAATATTTACTGACGGCTTGCTATGTGCTGAAGGTTTTACATGCATTATTCTCCCATCAACCCTACGAGTTGTGGTTAATTATAACACACATCTTACAGATGAGGAAATGGACTTAGAGTGTTAGCTTGTCCGAAGTTACCCAGCAAGCAAGTGGCAGAGTCAGGATCTGTACCCTGGCAGTCTGAATCCAAGGCAAATCCAAAACTCTGAACTATGCTATCTACTAATGCTTGCCAGGGCTGTGAAACCATTATGAGATGCCGTACTTGGGAACTGCACCGAAGGGCGAGGGTCTGCATTCTCCTTCTGTCGTAAAATCACAACGTCGCCATCTTTTAAGCCGTAAGAAGCCAGTGATCTGTGGTTGTCTGTGAGAGGTCTTTCAGCGTAGACAATCTGCAACCAGAAAAGATTTAATAGAATAAAGCACCGAGAAGCAACATGTCACAAAACAGAAAGACTACAGTTTTCCTCTTCATTAGAGAATGTCACTCCCTGCTCAACACCCTCCAGTGATTTCCCATCATACCTAGAATAAAAGCCAAAATCCTTCTCGTCAACTATTAGGGCCAAACAATTCGGCTCCCTGGCTCCCCCATGACCTCATCTCATACCATGATTGCTATTCCTCAAATAATACCAGCAACTTCCCCCTCAAGGCTGTTTCACTTGTTGTTCTCTCTACCTGAGGAATGTTCTTTCCCGGTTCATTTTTTTAAGGTCTCTGATCAAACACTACCTCTTCAGAGTCCTTCCCTAATATTTAAAATGCACCCTCACCTCCCATATTATATATTTTTTCTTTATGGTCTCTCTGTCCCACTAAAATGTAAGCTACTCTGAGGACAAGGACTTTACTTTTTTCACCATATCCCAAATGCCTAGAACAGGGGCCTGGTAGATAAATAATGCCCAAGTATTTGCTGAATTAAAGGACAAATAAATCTATGGGAAGTAGACAATTTTAGATTTAATATTGAGCAGGGAGGGAAATGGGAATGATTTATTCTGGGGATGATAACTGCAATACTATTAAATAATATGTTCAGTCCCCACCCACAAGTTTTAGTGAGATATAATTGACATACAACACTGTATTAGTTTTAGTTGTACAACATAATGATTTGATATATGTATATATTGTAAAATGATTACCATGATATGTTTTGTTAACATCCATCACCCCATATAGTTATACATTTTTCTTCTTGTGATGAGAACTTTTTTTTTTTTTTTTCCCCAGTACGCGGGTCTCTCACTGCTGTGGCCTCTCCCGTTGCGGAGCACAGGCTCCGGACGCGCAGGCTCAGCGGCCATGGCTCACGGGCCCAGCCGCTCTGCGGCATGTGGGATCTTCCCAGACCGGGGCACGAACCCGTGTCCCCTGCGTTGGCAGGCGGACTCTCAACCACTGCGCCACCAGGGAAGCCCCTGTGATGAGAACTTTTAAGATCTACTCTTAGCAACTTTCAAATATATGATACAGTGCTGTTAACTCCAGTCACCCTGCAGTACATGACTGTACTGTGTCCACTTTTAAATGGTCTCACACACAAGCTTCCCGAGTTCTTCCTTCTCTTCGACCTTCCCCAAACTTTTATCACTTTTATGTTTATGAGTGGAAGATAACAGTGGAAGAAATTTAAAAAAGAACAATTAAACACAGATGGAAAAAAGGATCAGGGATGTATTACTAAGGAAAATATTTTTATGATGTGCAATCGAACACTGAAGAAAGCCTGAGAGCATAAAAACAGATGAAACAACGGGCTGTGGAAAGAAAAGGGACAAAGGGCGTACTATGATTTCACCATGAAGGAACACAAAACCTAACCCGCATCATGACCTACTCTGTAGAGGGGCATTCAGAACAGACTCTGGCTTTGAAAGGTTTTCTTCTTAACAATTCACTTTCCATGAGGCCACTGGCAAACTGAGGAACTTGAGTTCTGTCCTGGCTCTGACAGGGCCCCCGACACTCAGCTGGTCCAGGCTTCACAGTTCCCATTTGTCAAGCAAGCAGTTGGGGCTAGATAATCATTACACCTATCCCTTCCAGGTCTTTCTGCTACACTACCACTTTACAATGTTTCCTCAAGTGTCCTCATAGCTCTCATAGTAAAACTGCCTGACACAGAACCTGAAAAATACAGGATTTAAACTGGAAAAAAAAAAAGATCTGTCATATCTGATCTCAGAATTTGCAATGACATGAGAAATAGAACAGGAAACTCAATTTAGTTCCTTCCAAAATCAAATACTTCTGGGGTTAAACAAAAAAATGATCTGCAGAATTTGTAGGCTGAATTATATTTTTTAAGTTCTATACAGGACTAGAAAAAGTATTGTTAGTTCTTACCCTCACCTGTGAAGTTAAAATTTGTTACAATAGATTGCAACTGTCATTCTATCGACCCATTCACTCTCCCTTATTTAAGCATATATCTCATAGTAAAAGTATACCAGAATCAACATAGATGGTTTGCAATACAACCTGAGTCATATTATAACTTCTGGGATTGCTTTAAAAACCACCACAAATCTGAAGTGACAAGTGTCATGGGTTGAGGTGTGCAGCAAGAAAGAGGCATGCAAGAGAAATGCCATGCAGGCAGCTCCTGCAAGGGGGCTTCAACTCTGTGAAGCAACCACAATGAAAGTACCAGTGGCCTAAGGCCTACTCCTTAACTTTCTAGGGTCAGAAATTCAACTACCAGTATATTTAGAGACACAGGATCAGTCAACGTACTCTAACTGTACTTATAAGAGAACATTTACTTGTCTACAACGAGAAGTCAAACTCAGGAGAATCAGAATGCTCCTATCCACAAGATCACTGAATTTTCTTCAGGCTGGAAATGCTACATGGAAAGCTATATTAAAATGGCAGACGGCTACCACTGAGTGAGCTCCTACTGGGAGCCGGCATCTTACTAGGTTCTCGCAGTCTTCCACCTAATCCTCATATCCTCTCGTTTAAGTCTCATAATCAATTTATGAAGTAGATACTAATTGTCCCATTTCATGTACAGGGAGACAAATTACTGTTAGGTGACCTGAGGCTCCATAGCTATTGAGAAGAGAACTGGGATTGGAACCACATCTGCCTGACTTTACAGCCCATACCCTTTCCTAGTACCACATACAACTTTCCCAAATATAAGTCCAAAGTGGCATGGTGAATTAGCTGGGTGACCTTTACAAGAGCTATTAAGCCACCTATCACTCCTAAGGGCCTCTACTCACCAGGGGGATCAAACGCTGTCCACTGCTCAACGTATCCCCTGCCCTCAACATGAAGAAAGGAGCACTCACTACCAACCCCTCACTCTCTGGATTCCCATTTTACAGATGCCATACATCATTCCATCACTGTTCAGCTAAACAGTTTTTCCTCAGCAGACAACATAATTTTTTAAAAAGAAGGCGGCCTGACCTAACAACAAAAATGTAAGATCCAGGTAGTCAGTACCATCCAACATGTAACATGAAGTGTGGAGGACTGCTATCTGCCCCAATCTCCTAAAAATACTAGACTGCAGAATGTAGGTAAGGATCAAACATTCTTCATACTGACAAAGCAGCAGGTGTATACCATTCTAGTCCAAGGACATAGATGAGACAAACAGTAGCTTAGTTGAAATTATAACTGCCACAAAGAACTGGTTTT
This sequence comes from Orcinus orca, assembly GCF_937001465.1. Taxonomy (NCBI): domain Eukaryota; kingdom Metazoa; phylum Chordata; class Mammalia; order Artiodactyla; family Delphinidae; genus Orcinus; species Orcinus orca. Next base: position 200,837,628 of record NC_064559.1, read on the forward strand.
TTGTTGTTGTTGTTAAAATAGGCTTAAGAATCTAAGACAATTATTCTGCAGCTTGAGTTCCAGAATAAATCGGAATGATTTTCCAACTTAATATGAGTATCTAGTAGACCAATGGTTTCAAATTTCTACCAGTCAAAACAAAATGAGTTTTGTTTACGGCATTGGTGATACTTTCTACCATTCATAATACCCAGCTCAAAGGTTATAAGGCTCAAAATTCAATTTTTGCCAGTTATAAGAACATACAACAGAAAAATTTATACAGCTACATGTCTTTTTTATTGTGGTACACGGGCCTCTCACTGTTGTGGCCTCTCCCGCTGTGGAGCACAGGCTCCGGATGCACAGGCTCAGCGGCCATGGCTCACGGGCCTAGCCGCTCCGCAGCATGTGGGATCTTCCCAGACCGGAGCTCGAACCCGTGTCCCCTGCATCGGCAGGCGGACTCTCGACCACTGCGCCACCAGGGAAGCCCTGCTACAAGTCTTAATCTCCAAAACTGGCACAACTGCTAGTACTTCTCCAGAGGAGGCACCCTAGAGACTGAATTCTCATCTTAACCAATATTTAACAATACACTAATTAATACAACTCCAAAGCCTTTAGGCATGATGTCAAATGTTTCCTGGTCTCTGAATGAGAGATTTCAATCAATCAACAGATATCATAACAGTACATTTCTAGCATTAAGGATCATAAACTGGCCACGAAACCCTTGGAATCACATTTGGATGGCTTCATAATAGTATCTACCATTAGTTGAAAGCCCACTATATGCCAAGTGATCTACACATACCATCCCATGTAATAGTCAGCTTGACTTTTACAACCCTTCTGGAAGATAACTTGACAAGTTACTAAAAGCCTCCCAAAAGACCTGGCAATTCCATATCTAAGACTTTATCCTGAGGAAATAATCAGAAATGGAGACAAAGCCTTAAGTATAGGGCTTCCCTGGTGGTGCAGTGGTTGAGAATCTGCCTGCCAATGCAGGAGACACGGGTTCGAGCCCTGGTCTGGGAAGATCCCACATGCTGCGGAGCAACTAGGCCCGTGAGGCACAACTACTGAGCCTGCGCATCTGGAGCTTGTGCTCCGCAACAAGAGAGGCCGCGACAGTGAGCAGCCCGCGCACCGCGATGAAGAGTGGCGCCCGCTCGCTGCAACTAGAGAAAGCCCTCGCACAGAAACGAAGACCCAACACAGCCAAAAATAAATATAAATAAATAAAAACAAAAAAACCCCATAAACCTGAGGGACATCCTAGATTCCTCTTAAAAAAAAAAAAAAAGCCTTAAGTATTTAGGTATCCATGGACATCTTACTCATAACTGCTTCCAAATGTCCCCAATTCAATTCAAATGCCCAGCAAGGGACTTCCCTGGAGGCTAAGTGGTTAAGAAACCACCTGCCAATGCAGGGGACATAGGTTCAAGTCCTGGTCCGGGAAGATCCCACATGCCGCGGAGCAACTAAGCCCGTGTGCCACAACTACTGAGCCTGCCCTCTAAAGTCCCCGAGCCACAACTACTGAGCCCACGTGCCACAACTACTGAAGCCCACGTGCCTAGAGCCCATGCTCCACAACAAGAGAAGCCACCGCAATGAGAAGCCTGAGCACCGCAATGAAGAGCAGCCCCCACTCGCCCCAACTAGAGAAAGCCCACCTGCAGCAACGAAGACCCAATGCAGCCAAATTTTAAATAAATAAATAAATAAATAGTAGACCATCACAAACTCTCTTGTTTCCCTCCCTCCCTACTTTCCTTCTTTATTTTAAAGCTTTTTTAAAAAAATTAATTAATTTATTTATTTTTGGCTGTGCTGGGTCTTTGTTGCTGCGTGCGGGCTTTCTCTAGTTGCAGTGAGCGGGGGCTACTCTTCGTTGTGGTGCACAGGCTTCTCATTGCGGTGGCTTCTCTTGTTGCAGAGCATGGGCTCTAGGCGCCTGGGCTTCAGGAGTTGTGGCTCGCGGGCTCTACAGAGTGCAGGCTTAGTAGTTGGGGTGCACGGGCTTAGTTGCTCCATGGCATGTAGGATCTTTCTGGACCAGGGCTCGAACCTGTGTCCCCTGCACTGGCAGGCAGATTCTTAACCACTGCGCCACCAGGGAAGCCCTCCTTTCCTTCTTAAAAAAAAAAAAAAAAAAAAAAAAAAGCACAGCAAAATGAAAACTGTTAAATAAATTGCAGTACATCTGTATGATGGTATATTATGTGGCCATTAAAATGATAAACTGCAAGAATTTGAAATGTTATGGGAAAATGCTGACAATGCAGTGTTGACTGAAGAAAGGTATGAAATTGTTTATTACAGTTCAGGCCATATGTTTTAAAGATATATTTTAACTATATAAGAAGAAAAAATACATTAAAAAGCAAACTGCAGTTATCTCTGAGTTATAAGGTAATAAGTAATGGTGTTCTTTTCTCCTCTTCTATATGTTACAAGTTTTCTATAATGAATATGTGGTATTTATCAGAAAAGAAATACATGAAAATTACCTGTGAAAATAAACATGCCAAAACCAGCTACAATAGAAATTCTGTTTCTACTGGTTTAAAATAGTGTTTTGGGCTTCTCTGTGGGCGCAGTGGTTAAGAATCTGCCTGCCAATGCAGGGAACACGGGTTTGGGCCCTGGTCTGGGAAGATCTCACATGCCGCAGAGCAAATAAGCCCGTGAGCCACAACTACTGAGCCCATGTGCCACAACTACTGAAGCCCACGTGCCTAGAGCCCGTGCTCCAGAATAAGAAAAGCCACCACAATGAGAAGCCCACACACCGCAACGAAGACCCAACACAATCAAAAATAAATAAATAAATTTATTTAAAAATACTAACAATAAATAAAATAGTGTTTTACAGGGACTTTCCTGGTGGCGCAGTGGTTAAGAATCTGCCTGCCAACGCAGAGGACACGGGTTTGAGCCCTGGTCCGGGAAGATCCCACATGCTGCAGAGCAACTAAGCCTGTACGCCACAACTACTGAGCCCACGTGCCACAACTACTGAAGCCTGAGTGGCTAGAGCCCATGCTCCTCATCAAGAGAAGCCACTGCAATGAGAACCCGCGCACCGCAACAAAGAGTAGCCCCCGCTCACCACCAACTAGAGAAGGCCTGTGTGCAGCAACGAAGACCAACGCAGCCAAAAATACGATAAATATACAAATAAATAAATAAAAATAAACAAAATAGTTCTTATTTTAAACAAAATAAAAATAAATAAATAGATCATGCTGTGTGCAGAGCTGAATTTCCAGGATCATACAGTTACTGCTATTATTTGGTATTTAAATATGCTTTCATTTGAGAGTTCTTATACATTCTGCACACTTTTTTTTTTAACCACATGCCACCTACAGGGGTAAATTATAACAATCTTTCAAAAATGCAAAGATATTAATTTCAAGTGAAGCTAAGTTCTTAATAATTGTTTGAAGTTCCTCTAGCCAAGTCTGCATCAAAGCATCAAAGCATCAAACAGGGCCATGACCGGCTTCCAAACCCACACTTGTGTTAAGAGATGGAACACGCCCAGCTTCAATCACATGTGCAAGTGGAGATTGTTCCTATTCTAAATTTGTTATCACTGCATTATAACTACTGTAATCAGACTAGAGCTGTTAAAAATTAACACCCTTTCCAAGCATATCCTTATGCACAGTCGATGCTGATGCTGAAAGACTGAATTATAAACCAGTGATCCTTAATGTGGGGCAGACATGCGACACAGTTCTTTAAGGATGTAGGAAGAAAACAGAAAGTAATTAGAATTTGCATTTCCATTTTAGTTTATCCTTCCTTAAATTCTATCCTGTGCCTGTTTATAATGACCTAAGGTATTACTTCATGTATATAATTGATGTTTACAGCTATTATATACATGTAATATACATGCATTTATATTATGCATACGCCATTAGTTCATATATATTATTTATTATATACATCACACAGATGCATGTTCCAAAACATTTTACTCAGAGGGATACGTGACCGAAAAAGTTTGCAGACCAGTGGTCTGGACACACAGTAACAGAAAAGAATAGCCAAAAACAAGAAAAAAAAAATTCCCGTTAGAAATGGAGTCAGAAATGGAGGTGAAGGAACGAGAACAGAGAAGGGAAGTAAGAGGAGTAAAGGTAAAGAGACCAGGAGAACTTGGAGAGGAAGAAGGGGAAGAGGAGTAATATGGGAGAACCCTGGGAGGTAAAGGAGGGGTGGGGGGAGGCCCCAAGTAAGTGAAAATGATGTATTTGTGCATAAAAACTACAATGATATTTACTATTATGACTTGGTGAAAGGAAATGACTCAAGTGTCTAGGGTGGATCCTGTTCCTGCTTGATGGGCAAGCAACTGAAAGACAACGGACCACCAGACATCCTAAAATAGACACTGTGTTAGGTTACAATGGAGCGAACAGAACAAACTTGAAAAACAGGAGCTGTTTACCGGCTATGTAATACAGGCTTAACACTAGTTGGAGCCCAGGTTTCCATATGCTAATTTGGCTTGGGAAGGAAGTGAATGCCAAAACACTGACCTAATGAATAAGAAAGAATTTGGAGTTAGCCTAACCGTTCAATTAGTAAGGTACTGCTAACCTTCCACACTGGCAGGACAGTGCCTGCCTTACCATACAATTAATCGTCTTTCGATCTGACACCCTCTTTTGGCTACAGCCATCTCAAAAAGTGCAGGAATACAGAAATCACAATCTTTGTCTTCTCCCAAGCCCAACAAAGTCAATTTACATTTTAATTTTTTATTTCCCCCACCAGCTGGTGATTATAACCAGGGTAGAAGCACAGCCAGAGGGAAGAGAAACAATTGAAAAAGCCACCTTCAAAAATCTGAGTTGATTTTCCCTCCCTACTTAAACTGCTCTTTTCTAGCTCTCTACCTGAGGGATTCACTGACAGGAGCTGGTTCCTGAGTTTTTGTGGTTTCTTTTTTTTTTTACAGAAGTTCCAAGAAATCCCTTTTGCCAGAATGCCTATTTGAGTGACACCTTGGGCCCCCAAATAAATTCTTTCTTGATATTCAGCTTATGCCAAGGTTCTAAAGTTCAAAGTGTAAAGGAATCATACTCACTTCTGAACAAAATATTGACACACTTGTTTACCGTAGCACAGGGCAGAACAAGCTGTAGTGAGGCAATAGTTTTTGGAACTATTTCATAACTGCAGTAGCAAATCAAGATTTACCTTCTGGGGCCTTGGACGACTTCTATAATTTTCTTAATGTTTAGACTATGCCCTCCGAGGCCCACTTATCAAGTCAGGATTTAGACGTTTCAGTGTGAAGGCCACAGTTATTGCCACCAAATCTGTCTGGTGGCAGCGTCAGAGCATTTTAAGAATACATTTTAAGAATAAATTAAAATGTAAGAGCAGCTTAATTTCTTTCCAGCAGGGCAAGGGAAATGAAACAACCAAATCACACTGAGGCCATATTTAAGCAAATATCCTCATCTAGCACTGAGCTTTGAACTCACCCAAACTGAACTGTGACCTGAAAGAAAGAGGGATCTTGGCCTACTACCAGGGAAGAAACCACAGAAACAGTTTCGGTTGAACTAATAAATTACTTTAAAAAAAAAATAATTTAACCAGAAACGCATGTGGTAGGGAAAAGAGCATTTCCAGAGGCTTCAAAACAAGGTGGTGCAAGTCTCAAACTTTTCCCTTCACTTCGAGCGCAAATCTCTACACTTAAAGGTAAATTACGTTTACTTAGGCAGGAGCCCTCTCCAAAAAAGCAGATGAACATCCATCTACCACAGTGATCCAAACTGGTATTTCTGGTTGGGGAAGCAGAATGCATGAACTCTTGCAAATCTACGACTTCTTCTTAGGTCTACGCCGACACCCCAAACTCAAGAAATTAGAGAAGGGGTCAAAGAGCCACAAGGTGGGGCGGGCCGCCCGACAGTGCACGCGCTCCTCAGGCTGCAGTGGGTGCGTCTGCGGTCAGGTTCTCCGCTCTCTCCCCCAGCACCCCACCCCACGCTTGGGGCGTATGGGGGCAGCCACCGATTCCAGCTCCCTCCCGGATGCGGGGGTGGGCTGGGAATGGCCATCCTGCTTCTCCTCCACCCCCCAATTCCTCACCAGCAGCAAAAGGAGTGCGTGAGGCCCCGAGGCGGGAGGGCTAGCTCCGGAGGGAGGCCCCACTCGCCGCTCAGCGTACCTGGCTCTCGGCTGCGGGGATGCCGGACTCGAGCTCACACAGCGCGCGGAAGTTGTGCAGCTCGAAGTCGGCGTCGACCTGGAGGGAAAAGGTCACCTCGGAGAGGTCCCTCCGCACACAGTACACGGTGAGCAGCATGGCCCGGACCCGACCCAGCTCGGCTCGGCCCGGCCTCGGCGCGGGGCGGCGGCGGCGGCGGGGCCTGGCTGGTGCTGCAGGCGGACGGCGCGGGCTGCTCGCTCGCCCGCCCGTTCGCTCCTTCCCTCCCTCACACACGCTCAGTGACTCACTCCCTCCCACCCTCACCAGCAAGTACAGCCGCCACCACCCGCCTGCAACTTCGTCTGCCTGCCTGCCTGCCGGCCTGCCTGCCTCCCACCGCTGCCGCCAAGCGCGCCAGCCGCCCGGCGCCCCGCCCCGCCGCAACGCCGATGCCGTAAAGCCCGCCTGACCCGCTCCGCCTTCGCGGCGCAGCGGAGGGGCGGAGCTGGGAAGGGGAGGCGGGAAGCAGGAGAGGATTGCAGGGCTCTGGGGACGGGAGAGGGTGGAAGGGCAAGGAAAGGGGAGCAAACGAAGAGAAAGAAATAAGTATTAATTGCTTGATTTAGTAAGTGACGTCGGTGGAGGACTCCAAAATCTCATTTATTCATCCGACAGGCATTTATTGTGCGCGTGTTGGCAAATAGCCACGTGGGTACAAAAATGAGTAAAAATACAGGTCTTTGCCCTTAACGAACTCTCAAACTGATACAGGAGACTGAGAACCTAGCAGATTGTTCTCAGACATATTTTCCAAAGTAGAAATCGAGGCTCAGACAGCTTACTTTTCTTCTTGTTCTGATGATTTAGGGTTAAAACCAAAATCACGAACCCCTGCTCACTGGACCCTGCTTTGCTCTTCAGCCCTGCCTCCTGAGCCCTGTCTGCACTCTGCCCTCCCTGCCACATTGTGACTTTCAGTTCCTCCTAAGCTCCATTTCCCTGCCTTGTAAATAGTTTTCCCTCTACTTGGACTGCTTCTTTCCTAGCCCTGGCAAACCCCAGCACCTATGGCAGTGCTTTTTATTGGGCACAGCTTAGAATCCACTCGATAAAATATGTGTTACTTTAATGGCCTGTTTAAGGCCACATAGCTGATGAGAAATAGAAGCCCAAAACATGAGGATGAGTCAGAAAACCGAAAGGGAAAGAGGAGGATACAATGGATACAAGATTGGCATCTCCCCATTTACTCCCCACTCCCCCATCCATGGAGCAGGGACACCCTCTTCTATTATAACAGGAGGGAAGGAGGGGTCAGGATGGCTATGGATGCAGGTAAGTGTAGGTAGGTTTGGTGGCAAGAAAGTAAGCGAAAGACCAGCTGAAGGTGTATCTCTGTAAAGGAAGAGGGAAGGTTTTCTGTGGAGCATAAAGACAGAAGGTGGAGGGAGGGGGCGGGGTGGAGAAGAGTGGTTGTTATCAGGTACAGAAAGCCCACCACCAATGGCTTACGCAAGTGAGGGTTTATTTTTCTTACGGGATAGGAAGCCTGAAGGTAGACAGCAGCATTGGTTCAGTGACTCAGTGATACAAGGGACAGTATTTTGGCAAATCTTTTGGCCTTTCCCTGAAGGTCATGATATAGCTGGTTGCCTCCACCCCATGCATCATTTTCTTGTTCAAGCAAGAGGTTGCCCAGGAGTCCCCCAGCAGGTTTCTGCTTACATCTGGCCAGAACTGTGTCACACAGATGCAAGAAAAGGCCAGGAAGGGGCTTCCCTGGTGGCGCAGTGATTGAGAGTCCGCCTGTCGATGCAGGGGATACGGGTTCGTGCCCCGGTCCGGGAAGATCCCACATGCCGCTGAGCGGCTGGGCCCGTGAGCCGTGGCCGCTGAGCCGTGGCCGCTGAGCCGTGGCCGCTGAGCCTGCGCGTCCGGAGCCCGTGCTCCGCAAGGGGAGAGGCCACAACAGTGAGAGGCCCGTGTACTGCAAAAAAAAAAAAAAAAAAAAAGCCAGGAAAAGTGAGTGTTTAGGTTTTCTCACCTCATTAAAAGGTATGAATGGGGTGCGGGGTGGGGGGTGGGGCGGGGGAGGGGTTGTAACAGGTTTTAGGTGAGACATACCTAGCGCCTACTACAGCAGAGAAGGTTTGAAATAACCATTGTAAGTTGAAGCAAATTGAGTAGAGAAATGATGTAAAATTGCCAGATGGTATCAAGGGTTCAGCTGAAGTTGGAATCATGAGCTGACAGATTTTTGTGTTACATTTTTTTCTGTTGGTGCCCAGATGTGAATGATTTTGTTTTCCAAAGATGGCCACGGCAATATCTTCCATCTTATATGTTCATGCTATAATGTAATCATGACATTCCTCCCATTAAGACATGGGGTATATGTCCCTCCATTTGAATTATGGCAGATGGACTTTGGCATAAGTGTCACTGTGTGACTTCTGAGGCTAGTTCATAAAAGGCAATATAGCTTCTGCCTGATTCTCTTGGAACACTTGCTCTTGGAACCCAGCAGCCATGCTGTGAAGAAGCCCAAACTACTCCAGACAGTGAGACTACATGGAGATAACATGTATAGATGGTTCAGGCAACAACCTAGCTGAGATCAAAGCCAATTACCAGGAAAACCCTCCTAGAACATGAATGAAGACACTTCCAGTTGATTTCAACCCTAGCTGTTGAATCATCTCCAGCCTTTGAGTCTTCCCAGCTGAGGCCCCAGACATCATGGAGCTGCCTCCACTGTATTCTTTCTGAATTCCTGACCCACAGAATCTGTGAGCATAATGAAATGGTTATTTTACATGACTAACTTTGGGGTGGTTTGTTACAAAGAACAATAATTGGTACACTGAATATAGGCACAGCCAATAAACTAAAAAAAAAAGAGAGAACTTTTTATTGCAGCATAATACACAAAAAGTGCATGCATTTTAAGTGTATACGGTGAGTTTTCACAAACTGAACACCCCTGTTCAGAACATTATCAGTACCTCAAAAGCCCCCCTTGGGCTTCCCTGGTGGTGCAGTGGTTGAGAGTCTGCCTGCTGATGCAGGGGACATGGGTTCGTGCCCCGGTCCGGGAAGATCCCACATGCCGCGGAGTGGCTGGGCCCGTGAGCCATGGCCGCTGAGCCTGCGTGTCCGGAGCCTGTGCTCTGCAATGGGAGAGGCCACAACAGTGAGAGGCCCGCGTACCGCAAAAAAAAAAAAAAAGCCCCCCTTATCCTTCTTTCTATAATTAATAGTAATCTTTTAAAATATATATTTATTTGACCGTGCTGGGTCCTAGTTGTGGCACGTGGGATCTTCGATGCCGTGTGTGAGATCTTTAGTTGCGGCATGCGGGATCTTTTAGTTGCAGCATGCGAGATCTAGTTCCATGACCAGGGATCGAACCCGGGCCCCCTGCATTGGGAGCGCAAAGTCTTAACCACTGGACCACGAGGGATGTTCCATAGCCTTCCTTCTAATCACTAACTCTCCCTCCCCAAACCCATCCAAGTGTAACCAGTATCCTGACATTTAATAGCATAGATACATTTTGTTTTTCTACCACATGTAAGTGGACTCACACAGCATGTAGTCTTGTGTCTGCCTTCTTTCACTCGACATTAAGTGGGTTTTGTCCATATCGATGTATGTAATTATAACTTGTACATTCTCGTTGTATTTTGTTTGGGAAATACACCATAATTCAACCATTCTGTGGCTGATGGGCATTTGAGTGGATACATTTTTCCTTGAACCATTTTGACTTATGGTTTTCAAAATTTGCAACCAAAAGAATCCTAACTAATATAAGCCCGCAGCTTTTTACCAATCAGACCCTTTCCTCTTGGGCCTCACGCCTTTTGGACTCTGATCAGTTGCCTCCTGTGATCTGGCTCACAGTAGCTCCTCCCACTTCTCTCTCACCACTCTATGAGATGGACTTTGCATCTCTATTACTTGTGACCACAAATAGCTTCAGACATCTCTGGTCCTTAATTCGAAGTCAGGATGGGGTGGGTTGGACAAGGCCTGGACAAGCAGGGCTACCAAGAAGTTCCATGATCATTGCTGTTTGTCAAGAACCTTGCAAATGATTGCTAACTTTGCAATGCTCACTTCTTGCCAGGCACTCCTCCATGAATGTCATGCGTGTTGAGTCATTTAATCCTCACAACAATCCTGTGAGGTATTATCTCCATTTTACCGATGAAGAAACTGAAGCATAGAGAGGGGTCAGTCACTTGCCCAAGGACACACAAATGGAAGCTCGAATTCCAGTCAGGCAATCTGACTTGAGTCTAGGGATTTCCCTGGCAGTCCAGTGGTTAGGACTCCATGTTTCTACTGCTGGTGTGTGTGTGTGGGGTGGGGGGACAGGGGGCCGGGGGGGGCGGGTTCGACCCCTGGTCGGGGAACTAAGATCTCGCAAGTGGCAGGGCATGGCCAATAAATAAATAAATAAAACTCAAGTCCACAGTCTTAACCATTATTTTACACTGCTGAATGTGAGACCTCATTTTATCCTTCTAAAAGCCCTCAGAGATAGGAACGATTAGTATTCATTCCCATTTCATGGATAAGGAAACAGGTGTGGGGATTTTAATTAACTTACCCAAGTTCGCTCAGCTAGTGAGTGGCAGATTCTCCAAACTGGAAGAAACTCGAAGAGTGAAAACATCAATTTGACTAGAACACAAATGCTCTGCCTGCACTTTAAATGTGGGGAAATCTTGCTGTGCTCCAAAACCCTGACTTTCCTCACCATTTGGTCACCACCAGCAAAGTTGCTGTCTACTTTGAGATTCTTGCCTAATTCTTCTGTATATTAAAAAGAGCAGGGCTTCCCTGGTGGCGCAGTGGTTGAGAGTCCGCCTGCTGATGCAGGGGACACGGGTTCGTGCCCCGGTCCGGGAAGATCCCACATGCCGCGGAGCGGCTGGGCCCGTGAGCCATGGCCTCTGAGCCTGCGCGTCCGGAGCCTGCGCGTCCGGAGCCTGTGCTCCGCAACGGGAGAGGCCACAACAGTGAGAGGCCCACATACCACACACACACAAAAAAGAGCAAATCAGTAAAGATATCTACCCTAGTTGATTTAAAAAATTCCACACAATAGGAATTAAATCTCCCAAATACTGTAAGTATTTGTTTGATATTTGTGCCTGCTTTTTCTTTGTGGGGGGTGGGGTCAGCACTTAACAGTAAACCATTTAATTCTCATAGCTCTGAAGGTTGGGAAGTCCAAGATCAAGGTGCTGACAAATTTGGTGTCTGGTGAGGTTGCCTTTCTTTTTTTTTTAAAGCAGGTATTGATATATATTGCTCTTTAAAACTTTACTTCCTCATCAGCTCCTGGTTGCTCAAAGAGGCCTATCTCTTCTCATTTTTCCTGGCACGTCAACTGATAGCAGATGATGCTCCATTTTTCTCATTTTACCTTAACACAAAAACTCTTTGGGTTTCCTATTTCTTAGGCTGGGATCATGTGCATATGTATAATGCAATGCCTCCTTCCTTTCCTGCTTATCTTTCCTAAAATCTGATAGCGTTTCAGTCCCACTAAATTCTAGGTCAACGCTTCCTCATTTCAGATGCACCTTGTACTCATTGGGCTATCAAAACATTTCAGGTAAATATGGCTGTAATTTCAAGCGCCATAATCTCCTACTCAGAAGTTTGGAGCTAGAGATCAATATATACTTTGATTATTGGAGTCAGCCCTGGGCAAAACTACAAAATAAGCCAAAGTTTGTCCTTGGCAAGCTCCTTCCTTGGCTTCTGAACTTTCTCTCCACCTGTTCCTCTTACTTCTCATGTGCTCCTACTTTCTTCATTTGCCTTTTCAAAACTTGCTCTCAAGAAAGGATTTGGACTAATTCACACTAAGGTACTAGTGACAGCGGAAACTCAATATGATCTCTCTTAGGGTATTTGCATTTTAACAGGGTATAAGTCATCAGCTGGGCTTCCCTGGTGGCTCAGTGGTTGAGAGTCCGCCTGCCGATGCAGGGGACACGGGTTCGTGCCCTGGTCTGGGAAGATCCCACATGCTGCGGAGCGGCTGGGCCCGTGAGCCATGGCCGCTGAGCCTGCGCGTCTGGAGCCTGTGCTCCGCAACGGGAGAGGCCACAACAGTGAGAGGCCCGCATAGCGCAAAAGAGAAAAAAAAAAAAAGATACAAAGTGGATACAAAGCATTCTGAGAGTGGGCACTGCCAATGTCAGAGTCATTACAATACTGTGGATATATTCAAAGTCCTTTAGCCACATGGAGCAACTTTGGTCCACTCACCATAATCAGCAGTAGAACTGTATGGGGCATAGACCATTTATTTATTTCTTCAACAAACCATTATTAACACCTACTGCATGCCAGACATTGTTCTAGGTACTAATGGTACAGCAGGAAACAAGGCAAAGTGCCTATCCCCATGGAGTTTATGTTCTAGGAGGGGGTGGCAGACAAAGAACATATAAAATGTGTTAGGTGGTGATAAGTGTTATATGGAAAAAAAAAACAAACAAGCAGCAAGCAAGTGTTCGGGAGGGGTGGGGAATTAGGGCACACAGTGGTTGCTACTTTACACATGGTGGTCAGAGAAAGCCTATATTACAAGGTGACACCTGAGCAAATGAATGACGTGAAGGCATGAATCATGTGGACATCTGGGGAGAATACTCAGCACAGGTAACAGCAAGTGCAAAGAACTAAATATGGAAGGATACTGGCCCTGTTGAAGAAACACCATGAAGAACAGAACTGGAGATTAATGAATGAGGAGAAGTGGATGGGAGCCCATCGGACCAGATTATGTGATAAGTAATTGAAAGGACCTTGGCTTTTACTGACTGAAATAAGAAGCTACTGGAGCATGTTGTGCAGAGAAGTAACATGAAAAAAATCACTTTGACTGACTTGTGGAGGAAGGCAAAAGTGGACTAGTTAAAAGGCTATTACAATAACTCAGGTGAAAGATTATGGGGGAATCTAACCAGTGTGGTAGCTGTGCAGGTAGAGAAAAGTGGAGATAGTCAGATTGTGAACTCATTTTGAAGGTATAGCCAATAGGACTCGTTGATGCATTGGATATGGGGTGTGAAAGAAGACCCAAGGACAGCTGCAAGGCATATGCCAGTAGTACTTTATTTTATTTTTTTTGTCATGCAAAACTTCCCCGACTAGGGATCGAACCCTGCAGTGGAAGCACGGAGTCTTAACGATTGGACCACCAAGAAGTCCTGCCAATAGTACTTCAAACCCCTCTGCTTGCTAGAGGGAAATTTGTTAGAATGAAAGGATTGCCAACAACCTCCTGGGCAGTTTGTAAAAAGAAGAGCTGGGCCATCCCAAGTTCTCTCTTCAAATCCCTTTCAAATTAGATTTTTTTTTTTTCTTTTTGGCCAGGCCTCACAGGCCTGTTGCAGGGTGCCCACACATCTTGGTCTGCACGCTGGGACCTAGACTTCATGAACTGACATGTGGATAACTAGGCTCCGCCCCCTCACTCACGAGAAGCTGAATTAGTTCTCTAAATTCACAATGTAAGTTCTACCTTTTCAACAACTACTTCAGCAAGACAGTCCCTCTACCCGCCCCCGCCCAAAAAAAACTCCTCTTGTCCCAGATGCAGTATCTCTCTTTTAGCCAGCGCTGAATATACTGCCCAATTCAGTATCCTTTATATCCCTAATTTTCACCCCTTATTTGTCACGAAACTTCTTGGCATCCTAACTTTTGCTCGTGTTAAACCGGTTGGTCAGAACTGTCTCTGTTTCGGAAGGCAAATTTCAGCATCTGACGAGTCTTATTCTCAGGAAATGCTCCTGCACGACCAAACTAGACTCTTGAGCCCAATTCAGCACCGTTTCATCGCTTCGCTATAGCCGGCGCAGAAATGCCTCAACTGCCGGTTGCATTTCTCTTCGGTCAAGCCAGCCAAAGCCAGGACTCCTTACGACTCCAGGGCGGAAACCCCAAGAAACGTCCCTCCAGCCCCATCACCACGCCCGCCGTCCCAGAGCCTTGCAGAAACTCGCCTGAGCCGCATCACGTGCCTGCTTTGTAATCTCCCAGTGGGCAATGGCGTCTGATCACCTGACGCGCGTGACCAATGCCTTGCGTCCGCGCTCTGGGCTCCCGGTTGCTAAGTGACCCCAGCTCCCGCTAGTTTGCGCTGCTTGCCTTTATCCCGGGAGGTAGTGGTGGAAGCTTCAGACCCGGCCCAGGCTCTTGGACACGCCAGTGGGGCGTCTTTTGCGGCTGCTGCCTTCTCTCTGGCGGAATCCCCGATGGTGGCCCCCACACCCTTGCGCCTTCAAGGCTTGAACCTGGGCTTCCGGGCATCCGCGATCAGGCGGGCTCCAGCTCCTCTGGGACTAACCCGGCGGCTGGGGTGCCGCAGGGCCGCACTGGGTGGACCCGGTCCACACTGCCTTGGCCACCTCAGCCTAGAGAACCGGCTCAGACTCTAGTTCCGGCAAGGATGTGACTGAGGCAGTGGCTGGCTGAGAGACAAGTGCCTGTTAGTAGTCCCTGGCGTGGCTTCCTGTAGTTTCCTTCCTTGTGGCTTATGTGAAGACTTAGGCTTGATTGCTTTGGCCAGAAAAGAGACATAGGAACTCTGTGTGCTGTGCTTTCCTGAAACGACTGTGTCTTGAGTACTTGTAGACTGAAGGATAACAGATTTCGATTAAAAAAAAAAGATACTCCCAGAAGTCAAGAGTAAAATACTTTAAAAATTTTTTTTATATATTTAGCAATTTTTTAAAAAAAAGCCTTGTCTTTGGGATATCTAGTAACATTGGCAGTCTTTTTGCTGTTCAGCATTTTTGTTTGTTTTTGTTTTTTGCGGTACGCGGGCCTCTCACTGTTGTGGCCTCTCCCGTTGCGGAGCACAGGCTCCGGATGCGCAGGCTCAGCGGCTATGGCTCACGGGCCCAGCCGCTCTGCGGCATGTGGGATCTTCCGGGACCGGGGCACGAACCAGTGTACCCTGCATCGGCACGTAGACTCTCAACCGCTGCGCCACTAGGGAAGCCCACTGTTCAGCATTTTTAATCCAGAAATACCGTGTTGTGCCTGGGACTTCTGTGTACTGCTTGTTAGAAAGTTTGGTATTTCATGTGTTCCTAACATACTTGGATTGGGTTTCACTTATTTCATTCTAATCATCAACTTGTGAAATAAGGTGGGCAGGTTTTGTTTTTTTTTTTTTTCATGCATAAGGAAACATGATCAGAGAAACTATTTGCCAGACACCAGTGCTTCTCGAAGTTGAATGTGTATAGCAACCACTTGCGGATCCTGTTAAAATGCATATTATGAGTCTTCAGGTCTGGAGCAGGGCCTGAGAGTTTCTGTGTGTCCAGGAAGCTCCCAAGTGCAGAAGAAGCTGTTGGCCTGATGCATTGCTCGAATAGCAGTCGTCCTAGGTAATTGCTATTCCTAGTTAATGGCACAAATGCCTCCTTTCTGTATCTGATTTTATGCCCAAACAACAATTTCTTAACATCTGTGAACTTTCTGTACATATGAAGGGAAAATCATAGGATGGAAATGACAAACAGCAGATAGTCTGCATAGAATTTGTATCCAGTACTCATTTCAGTTATTTTGTTAGTTTGATCTTCTGAGGATTTAAAATATTTGAGAGAAAGGGCTTAAAACTATCAGCCTTTTTGTTGTTAAAAAGGCTTTTAAATAGAGAAGGTGAAATTTCCCCTGGCATTGAAGGACATATTTAACTAGGAGGACCCATATTCGGAGTTGAATCCCACGGAATCACCGCGCATTCCCAGTCCTTTGTTTCTTTGAAAGCTTCATCAAGTTAGAACACATGTGCAGTTCTGCACACAGAGACTAAGCAGTGAAGACTAGCCAATTTATCCTCTGGTTAAAAGAGAAGAAATTTTAAATGGAATAAGAAAAATTAGATATCCAGGAACCTAGCGCAATAATTTTTAAAATTAATTAATTAATCTATTTATTTATGGCTGTGTTGGGTCTTCGTTGCTGCGTGCAGACTTTCTCTAGTTGCGGCGAGCGGTGGCTACTCTTCATCGCAGTGCGCGGGCTTCTCATTGCAGTGGCTTCTCGTTGCGGAGCATGGGCTCTAGGCTCACAGGCTTCAGTAGTTGTGGCACGCAGGCTTAGTTGCTCCATGGCATGTGGGATCTTCCTGGACCAGGGCTCAAACCCATGTCCCCTGCATTGGCAGGCAGATTCTTAACCACTGTGCCACCAGGGAAGTCCCCACAATGATTTATAGAATTGATGGTGCTTCATATATATAAAAATTAATGAAAATCATTATGTTGTCATTAATGAAAGATTTGAATGTCCCAAGTAGGCTCTTTGACTCAGGTATGGTGCTGTGGTTTTCTTAATGTTTCTTGTGCTTGGGGTTCATTGAGCTGCTTAGATCTACGGTTTTCATTAAATTTGGAAATTTAAAAAAATATTTATCTATTTGGGATTTAACTAGATCCCTCATGCTGCAATCCACTAGTTGCGGCATGAGGGATCTAGTTCCCTGACCAGGGATCGAACCCTGGCCCCCTGCATTGGGAGCTCGGAGTCCTAACCACTGGACCGCCAAGGAATTCCCAGTGCTGTATATGTTTGTATTCCTATAAAACTTGAGGTTTGTTCTGGGGTGTTGTTAAATTACTTTGGAATTAGTTTGATTTTTTTGCATCTTGCTTTTTTAAAGATTTGTTAGATAGGACGAGAGCAGTGCTGACTCTAGGACTGATTATTCCCCCTGAGGCAAGACCTCTATGAGTACTCTTCCCAATGCTCCATAAATTATGAATTTTTCTTTTGGCCGTGCCACGCAGCTTGTGGGATCTTAATTCCCCGACCAGGGATTGAACCCGGGACCCTGCAGTGAAAGTGCCAAGTCCTAACCACTGGACTGCCGGGGAATTCCCAAACTATGAATTTTTCTAATCTGGCTAGTGGGAATAGGCACTATTCCCAGCCGGGTATAAGAGTCAAGAACCTTTCCCTCCAATCCTTTCAAGTGGTTCTTTCCCCAGCCTGGGGAAGTTTTCTTGTGCACAGGTGCTAAGCAGTACCTTGGTGAATACTAGAAGAAATCTCTGGGGTTTTTTCTTTCTCTGAACTGCTCCCCCATCTCTGTCACTCTGTCCTATGAACTCTAGCCGCTTTGGTCTCCCTGGACTCAGCTCTGTATGCCGGACTCAGGGACTCCACTGAGCTCTGCCTCAGTTTTCCATCCTTGCACTGTAGCCTGGAAACTCAGGTAGTTCTGGGACAGTACCAGGGCTCGTCTCATTTGCTTCTTCTTCAAGGATTACCATCCTTTGTGGTCTGATGTCCAATGTATAAAGACCATTGTTTCATAATTTTTTGTTCCTCCTTTGGTTGTTGTAGGTGGAACAGTAAGTCTGGTCCCTGTTTCTCTATCGTGACTTCTGGAAATGGAAGTCCAAATATCACACCAATTTTACCACTTTTATCACTCAAACCCATTGAATATCTTAGGTTGCATACTGTTGAACTCACATCCAGTTGATTCCAGGAGAAGACAGCTATTCTCGTTTTTATATTCCTACAGACTTAACCAATAGCCCGGCACTTGGCTGACACTCAGTAAAAGCTGGAGTGGATGAATAAACTATTTTGAGCAAACAGCTGTCGATCAGCTTGTGGTGTTTTCTTCCAACATTTGTTGATGGGCTTTTGCAATTTTCTTCTTGCCTGCCAGCAGCAAATGAAAGCTAGGCAAAGTGGAAATTTCTGGGACTTGTTATTCATGATTGTAATTATCCACAAAAATGTACCCTTTATAAAAGTTTATCAACAGGCATGAGGGAAGTTTTTGGGTGTGATGGACATGTTCTAGAACTGAGTTGTGGTGGAATGGTTGCACAGGTTTAGAGAAGAAATCATTGAATTGTACACTTAAAAAGAGTTGATTTTTGTGGCATATAAGTTACACCTAAATAAAGCAGTTAAAAAAAAAAAACGCTTATCTTGAAGATTCCCAAGGCATCTTAAGGTGAAAAAAGGAAGTTGCCAACCATTTTGTATAGGCTAAACCCAGTTTTGATATTATCTTTTAAAAAAATATTTATTTATTTATTTGGCTGCATCGGGTCTTAGTTGTGGCACTTGGGATCTTCATTGCGGCACGTGGGATCTTTAGTTGTGGCATGCGGGATCTAGTTCCCTGACCAAGGATGGAACCCACGCCCCCTGCATTGGGAGCTCAGAGTCTTAACTGCTGGACTACCAGGGAACTCCCAGTTTTGATATTTTCAAAAACCTCATATGCATTGAAATGTAACCTTGAGCAGGTAGGGATAGACTATGGTGGACTTTCACTTTGTACCCTACACATGCATTAGTTTTGTAATCAGAAAAAAAATAAAGATTTTAAAAGGAAGATTGTATTTTTTCATTAAAGGAGAGAGAAAATCAAGTAAAAGGCAAGAAAAAAAAAATGTGTATTTGACCCACCCACAAGGCAGTAGACAGATTAGAAATCGGAAAGCCTGATAATGATTCTTGTTCTGTTTTTGAACTCCAAGCTAGGACAGATTACTTAGCTGCTGGCTATTGTTCCAGAAACCAGGTTTAAGTCATGAAGTGCATATTTGTTTTTTTTTGTTTGTTTGTTTTTTTTCGGTACGCGGGCCTCTCACTGTTGTGGCCTCTCCCGTTGCGGAGCACAGGCTCCGGACGCGCAAGCTCAGCGGCCATGGCTCACGGGCCCAGCCGCTCCGCGGCATGTGGGATCTTCCCGGACCGGGGCACGAACCCGTGTCCCCTGCATCGGCAGGCGGACTCTCAACCACTGCGCCACCAGGGAAGCCCTGAAATGCATATTTGGAGTCTGAATCTTAAGTGTCAAAAGTGGAACTCTGAAATGAGTTTGAAAGTAGCTATGGGAATAATGTCAATGCAGGGGAATCCTTTTATCCTCTTAGCTATCCAATAAATTATGAGATTCCCTCCCTCCCAACCACTCTGACCAGAACCTTTGACAGGTAAAATAATCTCCAATTAGGGATTCTAGGGAGGAAGTTGCTTTGTAATATGCAGTAACATCACTGGCTTAGCACTTCAGTTTCCTTGTTAAATATAAATAATATGTCATATTTATTTTATAGGATAATTGGAAGGACAAATGAGATAAAACATAGCAAGTGTTGAATTCAGAAGGAAATTGGAACGTAAAAACAAGTCATCATGAAACAGAACAAATGCTGATTTTATTATACTACAGGAAATAGTGTATCACACATGCTGTATTTGTATGAGATCTCTATCTGTACTTCAAGCATTGATCTTTATCCTCCAAACACGTATATGAAGATGTTCTGGGTCTTCCCTGGTGGTCCAGTGGGTAAGACTCCGCGCTCCCAATGCAGGGGGCCCGGGTTCCATCCCGAGTCGGAGAACTAGATCCCACATGCATGCCGCAACTAAGAGTTCGCATGCTGCAACTAAGAGTCCGGGTGCCACAACGAAGATCCCACGTGCCTCAGTGAAGACCCCGGGCAGCCTAAATAAATAAATATTAAAAAAAAGAGAAGAAAAGGAATGCATCGGAGACTGACCGGGGCTTTGAAAAATCTAAACCTTTTCCTGAAGAAAAACTCAAATGGTGCAAAGATTACATTAAGATAGCCTATTGTATTATCAAATTGTTGAGGTGTCAGGATGAAATCTGATTGACTAAACCATCTAAACTGTATGTCACCTGATTGAGCGATTGAATGAGAGCTCTGTCCATTTTCTGAATTCTCCTTTCTTTGTTAGATGATCAAGCAGAAGTTTTCTGTGCCCTCTCCTGGTTTGACTTTGAAACTGCATAACAGTGATCTTTAAACTTCATTGGGTGGGGCTTTTCTTCAGTAAATTCATGCTCTCCCTCCCCTTCCTCTTGCCTTCGAAGGCTCATTTTGAACTACAGAGAGACAGAGGGGCCGCAAGAACTGTTCATCATTCACTCACCTACCAAACATTTATTATATTCTTTTTTTTTAACAAAGCACTGCCCTTGGAGGTCAGCCAAAAGGAAGAAGCAGATATTGGAACTTAAAATTTACTAGAACAGAGCTTCGGAACCTTTTTCCTGTCACAGCACACATAGAAAATTACACAATTTTAAGAACGTAAATGGGAAAAGAATTTGAAAAAGGATAGATACATGTATATATATAACTGAAGCAGTTTGCCGTACACCTGAAACTAACACAACATTGTTAATCAACTATATTCCAATATAAAATAAAAATTTAAAAAAATTACACAATTTGTATGTCCCACTGGGGTAAAGGGGAAGAAGGGGGAGGAGGGCTTTAGGGGTATCTATATGGGATTTGGTTAAAAAAAAAAATTCCATTTTCTACATATTGTATCATTATTATTTGAAAAATAAAATGAAAGTATTAGAGACAGCATTAAATATTGAACTTATATAAAGTTTCCAAATAAAATATTTTCCAAATTTTCACTTTCTTCTGTGAATGTAACTATTTTTTCTCTTTTTTAATTTAATTTTAAAATTTTCTTTTGAATGTAACTTTTAAATATCAGGTTATGCTTAAAATGGTTACATGCCATAATGACCAGAACTTTTCAAGAAGGATCTCTTCAAGTTCTTTTTTTTGTTTTTGTTTTTTATTTTATTTATTTGGCTGCGTCAGGTCTTAGTTGTGGAACTCAGGATCTTCGTTGAGGCGTGGGGTCTCTTCGTTGTTGTGCTTGGGCTTCTCTCTAGTTGTGGCGTGCAGGTTTTCTCTCTCTAGTTGTGGCACGTGGGCTCCTGGGAACATGGGCTCTGTAGTTTTGTGGCACGCGGGCTCTCTCATTGAGGCACAAGAGCTCAGTACTTGTGGCCCGTGGGCTTAGTTGCCCTGCAGCATGTGGGATCTTAGTTCCCTGACCAGGGATCGAACCCACGTTCCCTGCATTGGCAGGTGGATTCTTTACCACTGGACCACCAGGGAAGTCCCTCTCTTCAAGTTCTTGATAGCCATGAACAATTAGAAACTCAAATAGATAATACAAATTTAAAATTTTAACATTAAAAAACATAAAAGTTAAAATATTTAAAGAGGGCTTCCCTGGTGGCGCAGTGGTTGAGAGTCCGCCTGCCAATGCAGGGGACACGGGTTCGTGCTCCGGTCCGGGAGGATCCCACATGCCGCAGAGTGGCTAAGCCCGTGAGCCATGGCCGCTGGACCTGCGTGTCCGGAGCCTGTGCTCCGCAACGGGAGAGGCCACAACAGTAGAAGCCCGCGTACCGAAAAAAAAAAAAAAAAATTAAAGAAATGTCTATTTTCTTTCATTAACAATTGTACAATTGAAATTTCTTGTGATAACATTAATGGATCTTGAATCCAATCAAACTCTTTTGTGTCAAGCATTTAAAAATAATGACACAGGACTTCCCTGTTGGCGCAGTGGTTATGAGTCCGCCTGCCAATGCAGGGGACATGGGTTCGAGCCCCGGTGCGGGAAGATCCCACATGCCGCGGAGCAACTAAGCCCGGAGCAACTAACCACAACTACTGAGCCCGCGCGCCTAGAGCCCGTGCTCCGCAACAAGAGAAGCCATCGCAGTGAGAAGTCCACGCACCACAATGAAGAGTAGCCCCCGCTCGCCACAACTAGAGGAAGCCCACGCACAGCAACGAAGACCCAACACAGCCATAAATAAATAAATAACAACAACAACAAAAATAATGACAGCTCTGACTTAAAGCACATTCCTTCAGGGGTGATATCCACCTGGTATTCACTGTTAATGGCCAGCTGGCATATGTTCTTTTTTTTTTTGGCTGCATTGGGTCTTCGTTGCTGCACACGGGCTTTCTCTAGTTGTGGTGAGTAGAGGCTACTCTTCGTTGTGGTGCGCGGGCTTCTCATTGTGATGGCTTCTCTTGTTGCAGAGCACGGGATCTAGGCGCGCGGGCTTTAGTAGTTGTGGCATGCAGGCTCAGTAGTTGTGGCTCGCGGGCTCTAGAGCGCAGGCTCAGCAGTTGTGGTGCACGGGCTTAGTTGCTCTGCGGCATGTGGCATCTTCCCGGACCAGGGCTCGAACCTGTGTCCCCTGCGCTGGCAGGCAGATTCTTAACAACTGTGCCACCAGGAGAGCCCCTGACATCTGTTCTGATTGGTCAATATCTGTTCCATCTCAGATGTTAAATATTTTTAATGTCACCCTGCCCATAAGCATTGTTAAAGCAGTCACACCCTGAAGTTAGCTTGGACACCAGCCAAAAATGGACAGAAATATCTGATACTATGTGAAGACAGATTTGGGTCAGCCATCTGGGGCTGCTCTGGCCAGAGCCCTCCAACCAGTGTCCTCGCCCCTCCAGCCCTGACCAGCTGCATCTCGGGTTGCTGCTGCTCCCCCTTGGCCCCTGGAACTCACTTCCTCTAGCAGGGCCCTGGACGTTTGTCTGTAACGTGCAGCGGTGCACTCTGCAGCTGGCCTCTGAAGTTGATGGCCAGGTGGTAACACATGGCAAGCAGCAAATGCTGCTGATCCTTCTGCCTACTTGTAGAGATTGAAAGGCAGGATGACAGACTCTGTTCTGCTTGGATCATATCCGCAGGAGCTCCCCATGGGCTGCATGCACCCAGAGGTGTTTAGTCTAGCTGGCAGCCCCAAGGGCCATGGGATCTTTATGTTGTATCCAACCTGTAACCCAGTTGCAATATACCAGTGTACTCTGACCATGGTGAGGAAACTCTGCAGTAGAGGAAATAAAACATGCAATGATAACGCTACCTATTATTTATCAATGGATGGTTTACAGTGCTTTCACAGTGGACCTCATTTAACCCCCATAAGAACCACCAGTAAAGATTATCATCCCATTTTACAGAGTAGGAAATAGGTTCAAAAGGGTGAGTTGCTCAGATTGACATGTTAGGTCCACCCTTCCCTGACTGGGGTGCCTTAAGGATGTACACATTGGTGGGCTAGGTTAAATGATGAGTTATTGGAGTGACAGATTTACTTGAAAGTTTTTGGGTAAGCTGTTTTTTTTTTTTGGGCTGTGCCACACAGCTTACAGGATCTCAGTTCCCTGACTACTAAGCCACCAGGGAACTCCCTAGGGAAATTTTTTTTTTTTTTGCGGTACGCAGGCCTCTCGCTGCTGTGGCCTCTCCCTTTGCGGAGCACAGGCTCCGGACGCGCAGGCTCAGCGGCCATGGCTCACAGGCCCAGCCGCTCCGTGGCATGTGGGATCCTCCCGGACCGGGGCACGAACACGTGTCCCCTACATCGGCAGGCGGACTCTCAACCACTGCGCCACCAGAGAAACCCCCCCAGGGAAATTTTAACTGGTAAATTATATAGGCATTTCTTTGTTTGTTTTTGTCTTGTTTTGTTTTGTTTTGGCCGGCGTTGCACGGGATGCGGGATCTCAGTACTCCGACCAGGGATTGAACCCATGCCCCCTGTAGTGGAAGCTCGGAGTCCTAACCACTGGACCGCCAGGGAATCCCTTAACTGGTAAATAATATAAAATATTTGGAAATTCTGCCAACAATGATTGAGATTCACTGATAGTGGACCCAAGATTTAAGTTGTTTCTTTAAAAAAAAAAAAATTATTATTTATTTATTTTGGCTGCTCCGCGTCTTAGTTGCCACACATGGGATCTTTGTTGCAGCATGCAGACTTCTTAGTTGCGTCATGCATGCAGGATCTATCTCCCCGACCAGGGAACGAGCCCGGGCCTCCTGCACTGGGAGCGTGGAGTCTTACCCACTGGCCCACCAGGGAAGTCCCAAGATTTAAGTTGTTTCTGATTCCAGATCCCAATTTATCCCAGGTAGAAAAGTGTTAAGGTTTTATGAGAGTTACAGAGAGAGTCGTGTAAGCACGGGTTTCAGCTGAACATTGGGCATGTGGAGATGGGAGCTAGGGAGAGAGCATTCCAGCAAAGGAAAGGAGGCAAGAAAGTGGGGCTGTGTAAGGTGAACAATGGCTGGAGAGATAAGGGCGTGAAGATGCATAACTGGAAATACGATTAGAAAGTGGATTGGCTTCAGGAAGCTTTATCTGGCAGGAAAGTCTATGTGATACTAGCTGTGGTGAGACCAATTGGAAAGCTAGAGGTGGGAAGGCTTGAACCAGAGTAGCCGTGGAGAGCTTTCACATGGGAAACCATCACGACTTACCAAAGGATGGTGGGGGAGAGGGGCAGGATCAAAGAGAGGGACGTGGGAAGTTGCTGGCTGAACTTGTAGCCCACCTGAGGTGTTGTCAAAACATCCAGGTAGGGCTTCCCTGGTGGCGCAGTGGTTGAGAGTCCGCCTGCCGACGCAGGGGACACAGGTTCATGTCCCGGTCCGGGAGGATCCCACATGCCACGGAGCGGCTGGGCCCGTGGGCCATGGCCGCTGGGTCTGCGCGTCCGGAGCCTGTGCTCCGCAACGGGAGGGGCCGTGGCGGTGAGAGGCCCGTGTACCGCAAAAACAAAAAAAACATCCAGGTAGGGAGTTAGCAAATGGGTGACTGGAGCCCAGGGCTGGGATATGGGTTGTGAGTTATCTGCCTCTAGGTGAAAATGGTTACCTTGCTATTGGAAGAGACTGCCATCAGAGAAGGGGCCATCGGAGAGCAGGGGCACACCTGGTCAAAGAAGCCACCTGCGGAAAATTGAAAGGAAGGGCGTGTTCGGCAGCAGCGAATGATGAAGAGGAAGGTTGGAGCTGCTGTCACATAGTGCCTGGCACATAATAGGCACGCAAATACCTGTGAGAAGAATGAAAGAAAAAAAAGACAGTAAGAAAACGATACATTCAGGACAAACCATATGAAAGAAATAGTGGTAGAATCTAGGCATAAGGGTGTTAAACTAGTAAGGACCTACTGTACAACACAGAAAACTCGACTCACTCGTCTGTAATGATCTATATGGGAAAAGAAGATAAAAAAGAGTGGACAGATGTATAGGTATAACTGATTCACTTTGCTGTACACCGGAAACGAACACAACGTTGTACATTAACTAGACTCCAATAAAAATTAATTAAAAACTAAAAAGGTGTTGAGGGAATAACCAAGAGATTCTTGCATTTGCTCCAGAAAATGGCAGGGACCTGCTCGGCAGCCTGTGGCCACACTGAATACCTGTTATTGATCTTTAGGAGACTTTGCCTCACCCTGCAGGGTGGTGTGAGTTAATGTGTGATTTTATATAAAGGGACAAATTTAATGCAAACTCGGGCCTTTCCCATTCAATCTCAAGTTCTAGAGATTAAAAAATATATAATACCACAAAATGGCTCCCATAACTGCATTACAAATCACTTCTTCCCCCCCCCCCCCAGGGATAAAGAGGACTGCACATGTGGGCTCGCTTCTAAGTCCTTTTTAAAAAAGGTTAGTTTAGAAAGACTCTGCTTCCTGAGACTCCCGCCCAGATATTTCTTGGTACATTATTTTTTAAAAAGTGCTCCAATTTCTCTCGCTTAGAGAAAGGTCTTTCCTCTTCAAATCTTTCAGGTTTTTGTGGGATCTTAGTTCCCCAACCAGGGATCGAACACGTGTCCCCTGCAGTGGAAGCCTAAAGTCTTAACCACTGGACTGCCAGGGAAGTTGCATTAGGTGTTACTCTGGGAGAAGAAGTTGCCAAGGGCCTGATTTCGGTGCGGAGGGACCCACCTGGGCCAGTGCGGTGGACGTCGGTAGGGAGTCCCGGGCCTGGCTCTAGTTACGAAAGGAACTAGAGGCCGAAGTCCAGGAAGGTGTGCAGGGAGAGAGCGGCCCGATCCCTGGGCCCCTCCCCCGCCTGTGATCTCCAGGCGCCCCTGCCCTTTGAGCCCGGGGCGTCTCGGGCGCTGGCACACACGCCCCGGCCGCTGCGGGGACCAACGGGGCGGGCGGGATGCTGCGGCTGCTGGCGTCCGGCTGCGCCCGGGGCCCGGGGGGCGGCGGGGGCGCGCGGGGGCTGGTTCTCGGGGGTTGCGTGCGTCCTGCGGCGGGGCTCTGCGATCTCGGCAGCAGCCAGAGCCGCCAGGCCTCCGACGCCCCCCGGAACCAACCTCCCAGCTCCGAGTTCGTGGCTCGGTCGGTGGGCATCTGCTCCATGATGCGGCTGCCCGTGCAGGCCTCCCCCGAGGGGCTGGATGCCGCCTTCATCGGGGTGCCGCTGGACATTGGGACCTCCAACCGGCCCGGGGCGAGGTAAGCCCCGAAGGACTCGGGGACACGTGTTGGGACAGCCTGGCGGCCACTGCGCACACAAAACTCATGGAGAGGCGCTTTCCCTCACCCAGGGTCCAAAGTGCCCCCAATCCTTTGAGAGACAGCTGGTTTCCCTCAAGCAACCCTGAGGGCTCAGCCGTGTCATCCATTGGTAAAGAAAGGGGGTTTAAGGACTGAGCCTTCTCCCTGCCCCGTTCCCTGGCCTAGCTGGATGGTGGCTGTGGGTACCCCAGTTTACAGAAGCAGGGGACATTAAGTTTGAGAACAGAAGCTGGTTGCCCTTCCCCAAACCTCTAGATGTCACGTGACTCAAGAATTTGCTCCAAATAAGGCAATTTTTTCTTCTTTCTTTGGTCGCGCAGCCTGCGGGGATCTTAGTTCCCCCACCAGGGATCACCGCATGCCCCCTGCAGTGGAGATGCGGAGTCTTAACCACTAAACCGCCAGGGAAGTCCCCCAAATAAGGCAGTTTTCCTAAGATCAAGTTAGAGGAAGTAAAATCGATTTTTCTAATTATTGAACATCAGCTATTTACGATTCCGCAGCAACAGTTTAGGAAATTGAGGCTCAGGGAGATTAAGAAATTACCTAATGCCATTTAGTAAATTGGTGATTGGTGGGCTTCTAAGTCTGTACCTTTAATCTCTTCACTATATAGGCTAGATCAGTGGTCCTCAACGTGTGTGTGACGTTTTCCCCCCAGGGGACATTTGGCAGAGTCTGGAGGCATTTTTGGTTATCACAACGTGGGGGAAGGGCTGCTACTGGCATCTAGTGGGGAAAGACCAGGGTTGCTGCTAAACGTCCTGCAATGTATAGGATGACCCCTACCCCCTGCAGCAAAGATTCAGCCAGCCCCAGCGCAGAGCCTGGGAAGCCCTGGCCTAGGCAGAGCCTCTGAACCTTTAGGGATGGCTCACAGGCTGATTCTTCCTCCTCCAGATTTGGACCCCGAAGGATCCGTGAAGAATCAGTGCTGCTTCGGACAGCCAACCCTAGCACAGGAGCCCTCCCCTTCCAGTCCCTCATGGTTGCAGACCTAGGCGACGTGAATGTCAATCTTTATAACCTTCAGGACAGCTGCCGCCTAATTCGAGAGGCCTATCAGAAGATTGTAGCAGCTGGCTGTATTCCTCTGACCTTGGGTAATGTCATCTGCAAGGGAGAGGGTAGTTCTCTGAGCTCAGGGTCTATTTATCATGAGCTGGAGTACGGTTACTTCTCCAGGGGGAGCCACTGGCAATATGGAGACAGTAGGAAAGGGAACATTTTTAGTTCATTTATTTTAACCCCTGGGGAGAGGATATTTACATTTTTGGACTAAGTGACTGACAGGGATGGACCAGGGTGAAGCAAGTGAGGCACTCACCTTGGTGCAAAATTTAAGGGGTGCCAAAAAGTCAGCAATACGTATTACTGATTTCCCTTTCTTTTTGCCTCAGGTTCCAGTATGGCTCAGAACAGCACAGTTGCTGATCCTATCTTTATTTAGAGTTTATCATGGGGGACTTCCCTGGTAGCGCAGTGGTTAAGAATCCGCCTGCCAATGCAGGGGATGTGGGTTCAAGCCCCGGTCCGGGAAGATCCCACATGCTGCGGAGCAACTAAGCCCATGTGCCACAACTACTGAGCCCGCGTGCCTAGAGCCCATGCTCTGCAACAAGAGAAGCCACTGCAGTGAGAAGCCTGCGCGCCGCAAGGAAGAGTAGCCCCCGCTCACCGCAGCTAGAGAAAGCCCGTGCATAGCAATGAAGACCCAACGCAGCCAAAAATAAAAATTAAAAAAAGGGACTTCCCTGGTGGCGCAGTTCCCTGGGACTACCCAACGCAGCCAAAAATAAAATAAAATAAATTTATAAAAAAGAAAAATAAATAAATAAAATAAAGTAGCGTGGGCTTCTCATTGCGGTGGCTTCTCTTGTTGTGGAGCACGGGATCTAGGTACACGGGCTCAGTAGTTGCAGCATGCGGGCTCTGAGGCACACGGGCTTCAGTAGTTGTGGCTCTCGGGCCTAGTTGCTCTGCGGCATGTGGGATCTTCCCAGACCAGGGCTCGAACCTGTGTCCCCTGCATTGGCAGGCGGATTCTTAACCACTGCACCACCAGGGAAGTTCCTATCATGGATCCTTTTTTTTTTTTGCATTGATTTTGATTTTTTAAAATATTACATTAAAATAATATTTATCTTGATTACTTAGTTTTTTTGTTTGTTTTGGCCACACAGCTTGCAGGATCTTCGTTCGTCCCCTGGCCAGGGATGGGACCCAGGTCCCCTGCAGTGTAAGCGCAGAGTCCTAATCGCTGGACTGCCAGGGAATTCCCCAATCACTGAGTTTTTTTTTTTTTTGGTGTCCCTTCAATTTTGCATCCGGCAAGTGCCTCTATCCACCTCACCTTGTCCCAGCCCTTGATGCCAGGCCCGAGGAGGCTGCCAGCAGGGTCTTAGTTGTGATTTCTTAAGTATTCAAGGACGTTGTTTCAATGACTTTATTTGAGAGAACTGCAAGGGGGTCTTTTCCTCTCGTCAGGGTCTATGTCAATCTATAGAGCAGCTTTCCTCTTACCCTCCCCCACCCTGCCCC
This sequence comes from Orcinus orca, assembly GCF_937001465.1. Classification (NCBI taxonomy): domain Eukaryota; kingdom Metazoa; phylum Chordata; class Mammalia; order Artiodactyla; family Delphinidae; genus Orcinus; species Orcinus orca. The sequence continues at coordinate 200,866,607 of NC_064559.1, forward strand.
ACTCTCACTGTAGCAGTTCTTTCTCTTCCTGTTCACCAATAGTCAAAATAGTACCTTTTTCTAAATATCTAAATTTATTTTTGCCAAATGAGAGGGCCCAGCCTGCAGAGCATAGTGGTAAGGAGTGGGGTTTCTGGCTGACGTGGTTTGAAATCTCAGTTCCACCTCTCACTAGCTCTTTTTTTTTTTTTTTTTTTTTTGCGGTACGCGGGCCTCTCGCTGCTGTGGCCTCTCCCGTTGCGGAGCACAGGCTCCGGACGCACAGGCTCAGCGGCCATGGCTCACGGGCCCAGCCGCTCCGTGGCACGCGGGATCCTCCCGGACCGGGGCACGAACCCGTGTCCCCCGCATCGGCAGGCGGACTCTCAACCACTGCGCCACCAGGGAAGCCCTCTCACTAGCTCTTGACGCTTCATTTCCTTATCTGTAATATGGGAATAAAAATACCACCACCTACCTTCTTATATTGTGTCAGGGGCATATAACAAAAGTGCATATAAAGTGCCCAACTTTGTGACTGGCATGTTTTAAGTTTCCATAAATATAGCTGTTGTTGTTATTAATAATTATCAATGGTAATACTTTTCTAGACCTGTGCTGTCCATTATGGTAGCCCCTAGCCACATGTGGCTATTTAAATGAATTACAATTAAATAAAATAAAAAATGCAATTCTTCAGTTGCGTGAGCCACATTTCAATAGCCAATGGCTAGTGACCACCATGTTGGCCAGTGCAGATACAGAACATGCGTGTCACTGCAGGAAGTTCAACTGGACAGAGCATTTTCCCTATAAGCCTTAATTTAATTTCCTCTTTTAAATGACAATGTAATGTCAAACATTTAGTGGCCATTTCTCCACCACTGAACAAGATCATATTTTAGCTGGGGTTATAGTTCTTCCAGTCTAATCGAAAGGGTGGCAGAATTGGGCAGATTAAAGATCGTTCTAGGTGATACATGGTCTTCGAATCTTATCCACGTTCCAGATGTTTTCTTCTTTTTTGTCTCCTTGAAGGTGGAGATCACACAATCACCTATCCTATATTGCAAGCGATGGCAGAAAAGTAAGTCCCAAAGGCCGGAGCTGGGGAATGAGTTGTTTTCTGCTAGATGGCGTCAGGTGACCTCTGCTGCCTCAGGTTATTGGGGATGATAGGAAATTCCCCACTGAGTTGCTTCTATGGATCAAAATTAAGGTCAAGCTCCAGGTGTGTCTGTCAGTCACCAGATGGGAGCCAAGACAATTTATTATTAACACCCTGGCCGCCCGCCCTTGCCCTAGATCTGCCCTGGTATGCAGGCTCAGCATTTGCCTCTGTTTTTGGAAGATGAGCCCCTAGTGAAATACACAACCCCAGTTAACTTCAGTTTCTGTTTTGCTGCAGAGGCCAAATACAAATACTGACAGGCACAATGGTGTTGCTTGCTGAGGAGAGGCCCTGTTTTTTCCTGAAAGGGCCCCTTTCCCAGAGGATGAGAAGATGGATTTTTCCAGTAGTGAAAATCTAGCAGGGATTGACTAATTTTGGTTAGTTAGTCTGAGAAATAGACAGATGGGCCAAGGTGGTGAGCTCCAGAATTCATATAGAGGAAAGCTATGTGGGTGGCATTCTGGTTGGAGGTGGGTGGGTGGGTACAAGGCTTTTCTGGAAGCTGTGTTTGCCTGGCACTGATTTGGATTGTCTGTTTTTTTGGGGCGGCTGGCAGGGTTGATGGGGATTATAGAGAGAGAGCTGAGTAGAAGCTGCTTCTTGGTTACCGCAGTTGGAGAAAGGGTGGTGCTGATTAGTTGAGCCTTCAGACGAGCTCACCTGAGCCGCCACCCTTTACTTGCATCCTCCCAGCCCTCTCCATCTGTAAGTGAAGAAAATTCTGGGTGATAGGTAGGGAGTGTCAGCTAAAGCACGTGACTATCTTCTGCTTGACTTCTCTGAGCTTATTGTCCTTCTGAGAAGCTAAGTGGTTTGAAGACAGAAACCAGTTGCAAGGCTGGTAACTGATGCCAGGTCCCCCCTCCACGGCTATGAATCGTCATCAAGTTTTGGCGGCCTGGAGGGTGGTGGTGTTCAGGCCCCACCGGGAGGCCTGGCTTCTGAGCCGCCCTGTTGTCATCAGGCATGGGCCTATGGGGCTGGTGCACGTGGATGCACACACGGACGTGGCGGACAAGGCCCTGGGTGAGAAGCTCTATCACGGGACGCCCTTCCGCCGTTGCGTGGACGAGGGACTCCTGGACTGTAAGCGCGTGGTACAGATCGGCATCCGGGGCTCTTCCATGACCTTGGATACCTACAGATACAGCCGGAGCCAGGTGACAGGCCGAAAGCCCCTCCCTCTGTCCCCGGCCCCAAAGTGCCTTCCTCTCCATTGCCCACTCAGTGGAGGCTATGGATTCAAAGGGACTTTGCTAATCAAGCTCCAAGTGGGGACAGAATGGTGAGTTTGCGTCATGTGGAGCAGATAGGAGCGGGGATGATAGTTCACGAGGCAAAGGAGGCCTCATCGCTGTGGAGGGGGACAAGCAGAAACAAACCAGGCCCTTGGATGCTGCTGGCTTGGAAAAGAGTGGAGGAGGTCCAGACCCAAGGCGATGGGTCTGATATGGGGATGATAGTTCCCTCCTCGTGGATATTGGGGGTCAACTTTGAGGTGCACATAAGCTGAGCACGGGGTAGGCCTATAGGAAATGCCCAGTAAATGCTGCCAGGCCCAAGTGTCAACTTTCTGCTCTTCAATTCTTTCTCAGGGCTTCCAGGTGGTCCTGGCTGAAGACTGCTGGATGAAGTCGCTGGTTCCTCTGATGGGAAAAGTGAGGCAGCAGATGGGAGTCAGACCCATTTATATAAGCTTTGATATCGACGGCTTGGACCCTGCCTATGCCCCAGGGACAGGGACACCCGAAATTGCTGGTCTCACCCCTAGTCAGGTAAGGAGGCTCCACCAGCGACACTTCCTGTGGGTGAGGACACTTAGCTCCCCACTTTCCTGGGACCTGAACTGAGTCTTTAGAAATCAGGATGGGCTTTTAAAATCAGAGCACCTGGGTCTTTATTGTGCTCAGGGCCGATCACAGGTTTGGATTCTCCCTTATTGATGAGTGACTGATTTTGGCAAGGGCCCTCATTTCTTATCTGGGATATAATAGTCCGTTATTTGGTCTTTCTGCCTCTGGTCCACCTGTTCATGGGGACAATACTGTAGTGCCCCCTGTTCAGACACCAAACTTACCTTTTTGGGGTTAAATTTTAAAGGTATGCACAGTGAGATTAACACCTCCTAGGGTAGTTCAAGAGTTTTAGAAACCCCCAAAGAAAGCTCCCATGGTATGCTGAGCATAGCACAGGGAGGCAGAACTGGAGGGTGGCTCTACCTAGAAGGAAAGCTCCAGGGGTGGACCTTTGTTCTGTTCACTACTCTCCGAGCCGAGGAGAGTGTCTGACATATAAGTAGGAGGTACTCACAGATACTGGAGTAAATGAATGAAGACTGCTTGAACTAATCAACTATCTTCTATCCTCTCAGAAAGGAGGATGGTCATAACAGCCTCTCTTAAAGCCTTTCCCAGTTCCCGTCAGTTTTCTAGAACACACTCCTCATTCCTCGGCTTCGCATCCTTCCTGCTTTTCACCTGCAGAACGGAAGCAAAGTGATGCTCTTCCTGCCACGCCCCTCACTCATCCTATCTCCGGCCACGTCTGACTACTAGTACTTCTTCCGTCCTGGCGCCTTTGCATGTGTCTTTCTCTCTCCCTGGGCTGCCCTCTCCCTACTCCTCTGCTTGGTCAGTTCCTTGAGCTAAGTGTTTCCACCTTGGAGGAGCCTTCCCCAGCCTCTTCAGGCTGCGACACGTGCTCAGACTATTCCTGAAGCCCTTCATGCTGGCATTGAAGCGATTGGTTTGTCTCTGTGATCCCACCAGGGTGCCTGGTGGTCAATGAATGTTTATTGAGGGAAAGCGACAGTTCCAAGTCGAAGGGCAGGACCGTGTTGGGAGAAATCCATGGAGGCCTCTACTGGTTGCTTTCTGTTGTCAATGATTACCTCTCTGGACAACTCAAGCTTCATCTTGGACAGGCTCTGGAGATCATCCGGGGTTGTCAAGGACTGAACGTGGTGGGTTGTGATCTTGTGGAGGTTTCACCGCCGTACGATCCTTCTGGTGAGTAAGGGAGACAAATGTGATCCGTAGGCAGCGGCTAGTTTATTTATTTTTTTATTATATTTTTTATTTTTGGCTGCGTTGGGTCTTCGTTGCATGCAGGCTTTCTCTAGTTGCGGCGAGCGGGGGCTACTCTTCGTTGCGGTGTGTGGGCTTCTCACTGCAGTGGCTTCTCTTGTTGCGGAGCACTGGCTCTAGGTGCGTGGGCTTCAGTAGTTGCAGCACATGGGCTCAGTAGTTGTGGCTCACGGGCTCTAGAGCGCAGGCTCAGTAGTTGTGGCGCACGGGCTTAGTTGCTCCGCGGCATGTGGGATCTTCCCGGACCAGGGCTTGAACCCGTGTCTCCTGCTTTGGCAGGCGGATTCTTTTTTTTTTTTTTTTGCGGTACGCGGGCCTCTCACTGTCGCAGCCTCTCCCGTTGCGGAGCACAGACTCCGGACGCGCAGGCTCAGCGGCCATGGCTCACGGGCTCAGCCGCTCCGCGGCATGTGGGATCCTCCCGGACCGGGGCACGAACCCGTGTCCCCTGCATCGGCAGGCGGACTCCCAACCACTGCACCACCAGGGAAGCCCGGCAGGCGGATTCTTAACCACTGCGCCACCAGGGAAGTCCCAGCGGCTACTTTAAATTGTATTAATCTAGTTAATAAGTAGATGGATGGGTCCCTTTATGTAACTCGGGAACCGGCTGAGTATGTCCTACAGTGAAGAAAATAAACCTATTACTGTACACCATACAGATGTGAGCTAATGAACCCTAACAAAACCCCTGGGAGGCGGCTAAGGATTGTTAGCTGGCCCACCCGTCAGCAGAAGAGAGAGAAACCAGCGTGCAGTTCAGCGATAGGGCTGCCCGGTGCCATCTGCCTTGGATATTTCATTGAAAAGTGAATTCTCAAGGCATAAATGGTATTTATTAATATTGATAAAGTGGGGGAGTTAGCTGGTTTAGGAGAGAGATTCAAAGCCAATGCCATCCCAATAATTTTAATCTAGAAAAACTTACAGGGTTAGGCCCGTTAGCCTTAGAGGATAGATAGTAAATACGATACACACCAATATGATAGGTTTTCCTTTGGGGGAAATCCGTTCTCAGAGTAAACAGAGAGCCTTCTGAATTTTAAAATACCTTTTCTGAATGATGCTTGATAGAGAGAACGCCGGGGAAAGCATGTCCACGGGGCGGTGGGGAACCGCAGAGGAGCGCGCAAGGCAGGACTCTGGGAAAGGAAGCACAAAGGGACAAAGGCTGAGGAGCCCGAGGGGCTCGGCCTCAGGAGGCGGTCTGTGTGGTGTTCACGCTTGGGTTTTTCACTGCTTTGTAGGAAACACAGCCCTCGTGGCGGCTAACCTGCTGTTTGAGATGCTGTGTGTTCTCCCCAAAGTGACAGTCGCCTGAATGTTGTGCTATGATGTTCAAGATAAAACAAGAGCTTACCTGGATGACAAATTCCCCAGAACTTATGTGCAAGCAATCTGAGTACTAAAGAGTTTATGCCAATAAAACGTTCTGCTAAAAGTGTCATTGGTGGCTGTACAATCTGGGCTTACAGTAGAACTCTAATCCAAACAGCTAATATTCCTAAGGTGTTCGAATTAACTTAAAAAAAAATGCACTTGTGCTTTATTTTTTCCTTTGATGAACGGTGATGGAGGATAAAGGGGAAAGGGATGGAGAATTTAGTTTATCTATAATCTGGAGGAATGAAATGAAAAAACCCTATGAAATAATACTGTAGAAAAACATTCCATATTTCTATAGTATCTTCCTTTAAAATACAGCCCCTACGCTGAGGAGCATCTTGGTTTTAGGACCATCGTGAACATAGAAAAAGTTTGAAAGAAAAAATAACAGGCAGATCCTAATAAAGAAACTTCCCACTCAAAAGCCCAGGAAGATGCAGGAATGTCTTCAAAACCAGGTGACATCAGCTGGCTCTTAGTGGCCTTGCCTTAACCCGCTCCCTCTGAGCCTGTTTTGCATTATCTTCTCTTCAAGCTGACCCACCCTCTATGACAGCAATTCCCCAAATCTGCAGTGGAGGCGTGACGACCTTAAGCATGTGTTGAGTTACATGCGAATTCAGTTTTGTTGATAATGTGTCCATGGTCAAATCATCATCTCGTGACATAAGAGCTACCCATAATCATCACACATTAAAATAGTTTATTTCTGTTTCCAGTCTGTAATATTCTTAAAACAAAATAACATCAGCTTCAGTGCCTGTTCACAATACAAAACAAAAACAACATAAAAAAGACACCATTTGCCAAATAAGTTATTTGTTCCTAAGAGTATCAAAAGTGCAAAATATTCACCTTCTTTTCAGGTCTGTCTCGAAAGCATCATCCTCCTCCTTGACAAACTGAACAGATTCGGCAGCAGACACGCTGCGTTTGTTTCAAGGGACAATGTCAGGTATTTGGACATGACCAACGTTTCAGCTGTAAAGAATGTTTTGCATCAGCTTTTCAAGAATTTTACTTAGAAAAAAATGTTTGAGTGTTTGCTCCTAATCCCTTTCCCCAAACAATGCAAATCACTTAAAACACATTCAGATCCCACTTCTTTTTATAGCAGGAAAACATTTACGTACTGAATAAGGAGGGAATCAACCTATTATTTGAAACCACAACCAAGTTTTCATGGTCAATAAGCGATGGCAGCAAGCCTGTGGTGCCCAATGGGAGTTAGGGCAGGCCTGCTCGCTGACATGTTGCCTAGTTGGAGGTGATGAACTCGGTGTTAGACAGATTGCGCCACCGACACCTGGGCTGATAAAAAATTTTAAAAAAAACGGGTGCGTATATCTACAAAGGCTTGTTTTCGGCCAGTTGTTGTCCTCATCTGCTAAACATGATGCAGAGTCTGTATCAATCAGAAAAACCTACCTCTGAAAACATCAACGTTGTCAGTTTCAAGACACTCGAAGACTAGGAAGTTAACTTAGAGCCAAAATTGGGTCTGTGTGATTACATATGTAAGATAAATGGTAGCACTGGCTGACCAGGACAGTGGCTCATACATTTGACACAAAAGTAAACAAATTCATGGAAATGACATTCAGGAGGAAAGGCGTGGGTGGTCAAGGGTAAAGGTCAGTTTAAAAGCTTCCCAGTTTCCTCTTGGGGGGCATAGATAGCTACCAGCCCCCAAACGGATCTGTAGATGATGTTTTTTGGATTGAAATATTTCCTAGGAACGTTTTCACTATTATCACTTTCCTTTCTTTATACAAATGAAAGGTGCAGCTGTCTGAAGGTGCTTTTTATTTTAATGATACAATTTTTTTTTTTTTTTTGCGGTACGCGGGCCTCTCACTGCTGTGGCCTCTCCCGTTGCGGAGCACAGGCTCCAGACGCGCAGGCTCAGCGGCCATGGCTCACGGGCCCAGCCGCTCCGCGGCATGTGGGATCTTCCCGGACCGGGGCACGAACCCGCGTCCCCTGCATCGGCAGGCGGACTCTCAACCACTGCACCACCAGGGAAGCCCACAATTTTTTAAAGTGAACGAATCTGGGGTGTTTTTGGTTTTCAGAAATTAAGGTCAGGAATCCCATTAGTACCAGAAATTAAAAAAATAAAAACCTACCACTGAACCAAAACACTACTCGTATAAGCAACTTGGCCACAAGAGATGCAGAAAATAATTCTGAGGACTTGGTGCATCACAGAGCCAAAAATGAATTCCTTGATCAGTTCTACCTGGGCCAGATGCCATGAGATATGGCAATAAGAATAAACACCCACTTTTAGAGGATCATGTGGAAAAATAAAGCCTGGCAGTGATTTATTTTTTTAAATAAAGCTATAGATTCCATGAAAACTAGGGATTTCTGGGCTCAAATAATTTGTTACTTGCCACTGTAGCTCAATCCAAATGGCTTAGCTTAAAGCAATTACGATTAAAGAAAATATTAACCTATTTTGTCCCATCACTGATTTTGACCCTTCACTTTACAAAAAGGCAACTTGTTTTGACATTTGAACTCTTTGAGGTTGTCCAAACTCCACTGGTGGTGTGCTCTAAAAAGAAAAGGTAAGCTCTCTTGACTGGCTGGTAGGGCCCCGCCTGGGGTCCATCGTTCACTGGAGTTCAGCGAGCTGGGGTGCTGATGACAGGTCTGACCCTGTTACTGGTGAAGCAGTTGTAACTTAAGAGTGAAAACAATTAAGATGAGACATCAAAATATAGGCCAGAAGCTCAAAGTGAGCAAAACGGAAGCCTAGAACGTGTCTTGGCTCACTTGTCACCAAAGAGGACTTGAAGATACAGCACTTTTGGGGTAACAGTATTCAAAATACAATTGCTGAGAAATTTTAAGTTCCTTGATACAAAGATATGTCTGATAGTTTACTAAAGAGACATCACTGTAGGGAAGAGGTTCCTTGAGCCTGACTCACGGCAGGAATGACGTGTCGTCAGTTTAACATCTACTGGCTTATAGCAGCTTACCTCTACGTTCAGAGAGCAAGATTGCAAGTTATGGCTCCTAATATCCACACCCTAAAACTGACAGAGGCAGAAAGGCATCTGAAAACATACAGGTAAATGGCTCAAGGTCATTACAGTACTTCTTGCCACGCGGATCCCTCCCCAGCTACTCTTAGTGTTTGGGAGGGGGCTGATGGGATGCTCAAGAAGGCATCGCTCAGGCACTGCCCAGCCCTCCCTTCTCTAGTCTCGGGAAGAAAACCAAACAGACGTGCAGAAACCCCCACGCAGTCCTAACCTTTTAAAACCGTGGCTGACAAGCTGTTGTAGGAGGATACCCCCCAAATATACTTTTAGCCATTTACTACCAAAAAAACCACTAATGTAAGATCGCTTGGAACTAGGCCTCTTTTGAGACACAGGGCCCAGAAGCTGCGGTGGCTTGTCCCACCGTTACAGCATGCACCGCGGCAGAAGCACGGCCGAGGCGGGGCGGGGGTCAGATGGACCGACCGGCACACCAGGCTCGCGAGGTCCCCCCAGGCTCTGCTGCAGGGTCCAGCCCTGTGCTTGTCCCACAGCACAGAGACAGGACAGGGGAGGTGGGGGGCGAGCACGGGGCGGGGCGACAAAGGAAGAGGGAATGAGCAGTCTATTTTAAATAGTGTGGCATTCAAATGAGGAAAAAAGACCCAAAGGAAAGTATTCAGATCTGGGGAATTCAGCGTTTGGTGTTTTTCACTCCTAGGTTAGAACAGGACAAAGGAAAGATTCTTCTAGCCACTGTTCTGGAAGAATAATCTAAAATCTATACTCTGTCCATTGTGATAGTTTGAGTCCTGAAAATACCTGTTCACAGGGGCCTGTTAAAAAGTCTGAAGAGTTCGAGCCTCTTTTAGAAATTCTCAGTCTAGTTCAGGCCATGACGGGATATAAAACCTCTGTAAGGAGCCTTCCAGCAGCCGTTCCATCCATAAGGACAACTTGCTCAACTTTCCTTTGATGGGCCTGGATCCAAGGCCAGAAGATTTCCCTCGAGATTCACCCAGATGGAGGGAAGAGTCAAGGTCACTGCACGACCCCATGGCTTCCTCCTCTTCGACTGTTTTTTGGGGCTTGAAGAGGCAGAAGTATTTCTTGTGGCCATTCAGAGCCAGTACATAGCCCGTGTAGTCGCGTTCCATGAAATGCTTGTCGTATTGGTTTGGGATCGGGGCCACATCTTGAGCAAATTCTAGTAAGTATTCCAGCCATTCTCTGTGTTTATCTAGACTCAGGAAGGAAAAGTGCAGGCAGCTGCTCCTGTAGGAAGGACAGAAGGAGGATTTAGGGTATTTCCCGACACATTTAGTCGCAGGGAATACAAGGACCTCAGTCAGATTTTAAATAATAGGAAAAGGCTTTGTGCTGGGTGGGGCCTGAATACAGAAGAAACGAAGGATTTCTGCGGGACCTGGAGGGCTTCTATAATGGCGGCAAGAGCCCCTCATCCATTTCCTGTCCCTTGCTGGGCGTCACTCACCTCACTCTCGGTGTCTGGCTTCAGGAAAAGGCACAAGAGCTAGAGAAGAGAGTTTCCTGAAAGGACTCAGGGAAGACTGAGTTCAAGCTCTTCTGTTCAGAACCAACAGTCAAGGGGAAGAAAGGTCCCCACACGATGGCTTAGAGGTCTGGGTTGGAAAGGTCACAGCCAACATGCACGGAAAAAGCCCCTGCAGCTCCCTCCTTACCCAAGGGTGCAGGCTCTCCCCCTCCTGCTTCCACAGCCCCTGCCCTCTCTCACATGCACACAGGAGCTCACCCAGTGAACGTGTAGACCTCCAAAGCGAACTTCTGCAGCAGGCTGGTCTTGGTGGAATTTGACAGGATGAGGACCACGTTCATGTGGCCTGGCCTCAGGCGTACCAAGTTACTGGTGTATGTTACATCTGTGAGCTCGGTCACCTCCACAAAGCCTTTTTTAGGAATCTTGCTGTGGAGAAAAACTGAGGAATTAACATCTTGTAGGATAAGGGAATGCCACGACTTCTAAAAGGAACAAGTGGAAGAAAATGATACGTTCTAACCAGACTAGATATGTTATTTACTAGTCTCGAGCCTGGCGCATGGGCAGGGCGGGACTGACCCCCGTCTGGTTATCCCGGGACCGTAAGGAGCCTTGCCGGGGCCGCCGTGCAGTTGGTGCAGAAGCGGCTTTAGGACAGGATGAAGGCCGTCAACACAGTTATGGTGACGCACCGTTCTCTGCTTCTGGCTCATCTAGCATCTCCCTGACATGCTTCTTTGCTTGCTTCCCGCCTTCATGATTAAATCTGGGATTGAGAAACTCAGGGTACTGAGGAGAAGATAACTAGTCCTGCGTCTGAACGCCTAGGCAGTCTCAGTCAGCGCTCGTCAGCTGCGACTCTTGCCTAAATCCACATCTCTCACAAGGGGGGGAGCCAGGGCTCTGAGCTGTACTAGCCCCTCGGACGCTGCTTATCAGACCCCGCGGCGCGCGGGGCTGCTGCTGAGGGCGAGGTGCTGGTGTTTGGTTAGGGTGACCTGCTGGGCTCCTTGGTGAAGCTTGGCTCTGTCCTCCCGGTCTTCTCGTGGGCTTCCTCTTTGTCTGGAGGGCTTGACTCTCGCTCCTCATTTGAGTCACTGAAGTAAGAAAAAGGACTTTTCCAGAAGGTTTGTACGGTCCGGGGCTCACCCTTCAGACACGGCACTGAGCAGACACGGAGGCTCTTACCTGAAAGCCTGGATGATGACGGTGCCGAAGAGGATGAAGAGAGCAGAGAAGACCAGGGACAGAAGGGGCATCATTTCCCGCCTACAATGAAGTTCACAAGCTCTGGTCAGCTCTATGTGGGCTGCTGTGACGTGCCAATGAATGGTTGTAGGTTTCTCCTCTCTGGCTTAAGAGAAAAACCCTAAACAGCCCCAAACCGAAAAGCTTTCACATCAACAAACACCTTTTTTTTTTTTTGGCTGCGCCGTGCAGCTTGTGGGATCTTAGTTACCCAATTAGGGATCGAACCCGTAACCCCTGCATTGGGAGTGCAGAGTCTTAACCACTGGACCGCCAGGGAAGTCTGACACTTTCTAATCTCATACAAACAGAGGTTTTTTTGGGTGGTGGTGGTGGTGAAAGCAGAGGTTTTTCCCTCACTGTTCTAATGCACAGATCACTTATTCAAAAAGCTTTTGTGTCTCAGGCTTGGTCAATAAATTCTGCAGAAGGAAACAATAAGATGGGTAACAAACGATTTAAGTTGTAAACATGGAGGAACATTCTAATGTCAAGGGTAGTATCAGGTGACTAAAAAGGTCTGTGGAATTATTTCCTTTTCTTTGATTGATTTATTAATTTTTTCTGGCCAGAATAATTCAGATGTGGCCCAGAGGGGAGGAGAAGGGAGGCAACGTTGACTTCTCAAGATCTCCACTAGGTGTTCTGAAATTTTATTCACCCACAAACACCCATCAAAGGCCTGCTGATTTTCAGAAGCTGGGTTGGCGGCCAGGAAGCACGAACATGAGTGGGACATGGTCTGTCCTCAGGAGCTCATGGTCTCATTGGGGTGGGAATGGTATAGCCCTTCCTTCTCCAATTAATTCACTGATTCATTTGTGCATCTATTCACTGGACTCCATGTGTGTCAGGCCCTGTGCTGGACACCAGAGGTGCTCTGATGAAGAGGATGGTCCCAGGCTCTGCTAGCTGGAGGGGCAGCCAGGGGTGATCCTTTCTTTCCCCACCAGTGGGAAAGGGTCAATCAGCAAATATAAAAAAAAGGGAAGTCACTGAAAGAAAGAAAAAGGGGAACAGTTGTTGAAAATATGTAAACACTCTTCCACCTGCCTATGGAGTCCACACTGAAATCAAAGAAGAGTGGACTCTTCGCAAAAAAAAAAAGCGGTCCTGGTAGTTAACAGAGAGAAAGAAATTCAAACTTGGCAATACTCCTACCAGTTGCTGTGAAATATGCCGTCCCAAGAGTCTGAGATGTAGTCAGAAGCAGAATAGAGCCACCGAAGGAGAAAAATCTGTTGAGGGAGAAAATGGGTGACGGTCAGGCCTGGACCCCTGAGCCCCGGAGGGAGAAGACCCCTGCCTCCAACATGGCACTGTTGCTCTGGGGGCTCAGGAGCCCTGCCCAGTGCCCGCTCTCCTGGCTATGTGCTTACAGGGGCAAGTTCATCGGTCAAGTCGGGGAGCACAGCTTCCGAGGACAGAAGAGCTGGGTCTTTCCGCAGTTGGTCAAGATAACCCAAAAGGATGAATTTATCGCTCTCACTCCCGGTCCAGGGATCCTCCAGGGTTTTATACACCACCCTCCCTGCTGTGTTGCGCCTTTCTAAGATAGACACCTGGGAGAAAAAGAGAGCAAAAACCATGAGAATTCTCAAAAGAATGCGAAGTTACTGTTGCTTGGGTTTTTTCCAGGGAGGATGGAAAAAACGGGTCTAGCGAAGCTCAAACACAGGTATGGATGAGTATACAATATCTGCAAGAGACTGACATTTTTCTAACAAAAGAAATTAGTTTTGTGGTGACTTTCCAGAGCTTTTGCTAAAGTTAAAGCTCCTTCTTCTCAATAGACTTTGTTCTATAACTTCTGACTTAATGTCATAAAGAAGGAAACCTTTGTTTTTTCGAGAGATTTTTTTCCATAATTACCAAGATGATGAAAAAGACAGAGAAGAATTTCATGCTTCTGCAGAGAGTGATGATGAAGGAGGGGAAAGGAAGGTGAAATCAGTTAGGATGAAGTAAAAGAGGCAGAAGCACAGAAGGGAGACATTTGGAAAGCCTATTACTGGTAGCCTAAGGAAGATTCTACAAACTAGGTACTGTAAGACTAGACCTGCCAAGGGGAGAGACTGGTGAAAGGGGCTGATGCTCTTTAATCTTTACCCAGAGGGAAGATGCTTTCTGTGAAGGTCCAAGGCTGAAAATCTAGGAGGTGAAATCAGCATGGTTAAAGACTAGTTTAGGAGTGCTTTCAAAACAGGCTTTGGACAGCACAGCGAACTATACTCAATATCCTGTGATAAACCGTAATGGAAGAGAATATAAAAAAGAATGTATATATAACTGAATCAATCTGCTGTACAGCGGAAATTAACACAACATTGTAAATCAACTATACTTTAATTAAAAAAAAAAACAGTCAAATGGCTTCCAAGCACTCGGAAAACATAAGGCAAAACAAAACGGAACAAACAGGCTTCAGAGATTCCTGGACTTCCTGGAATCTATACTGAAAACTCCTGAGGAAGGAGGACACAGAACTAAGCGTCACGTGCTTGTGAAGAGCTCGAGACCAGGACAGCATCCGCGACTCACCGCTGATTTTCCTTGAAAGGCGTCGCTGTCTGGCAGTAAGGTGTTGGCAAACTCCTGCTGCCGATTGCTGTAGACGTGCACGAACCTCACTGTGTCCTGCGTGTTTGCCAGAGCAAAGGACAGGAAAGCCTCGAAGGGTTTAGTCAGCTTGGTAGCCTCCGCGGTCAGTAGAACCACACAGTACCTGCATGTCAACAAAAGAGAAGACTTTAATCCCTGAGGCCACGGCTAGAACCTGAATGGCAAGTGAAGGTGAAAGAGAGGAGACGCTCATTTACAAAGTGAACGAGCATGTTTTAGGAATGAAAGCTTCATGGGGGAACCTCTAATGAGAGAAAATGTCCAAGGCATTAAGGACCCGCTTCTTTCTAGACTGGTGATGCTCTCCCCAAACCAAACTTCACGACATTTAGAGATGCCTTTGAAGGCAATGGTCACTGAACCCTTGATGCAGAAGGGCCTTGCAGAAGGCACCTGTTCTAGTTCTCCCACCGTAGGCAGGGCTGGTTGAGCCTATCTGAGGCCAGGGCCACTGGGCCTCATTCTGAAGGGCTTCCTTTGTAGTGGTGCCAAGGGAAAGTTCATCTAATCATTCATTCATGCATTCATTCTCTCAAATACTACTGAGCACTCAATAGATGCCAGGTAAGACAGACAATGCTCTTGCCCTCATGGAGCTGATATTCCAGTGTGGAAGGCAGATAACAAATAGATAGATGGACAGATCGTGACAAGTAGTGACAAGGGTCATGAGAAAAAAAAGAAGTGAAGGGGAGAGAGTCAAGGGTGGGCTGGGAGTCACGATCCATCAGGCTGGCTGCGCAGAGGTGTAAGGAGATGCCATAAGAGGAAGTGGGGTCTGAGCACTCCAGGCAGAGAGCACCGCAAGTGCAAAGACCCTGAGACTGGGGCACTCGAGCCAATTCACAGTGCTAGGAGGATCGCTGGCTGACATGAACTGACTGAGGGTGGGAGAGTGGAGCGGAGGCAGAGGAGGTTAGGAGGCTAACACGGTGGCCTCGACGAGAGGTGACAGTGACCTGGCGAGGGTGGCGGTGCTAACGAAGGGGAGGAGTGCGTGGACTGGGGATACTTTCTGAAGACGGTATAAATAACAATCCTTAAAGCCCAGGAACACCTGCCTTACGGTTAATTAAAGTCTTTCTTCTCTTAGTCTATAAAGGAAACTGAAAAGCCTGGAAACAGGGAAGTTTTCCTATTTTAAACAATATTTTAGTTGTATTTTCACATAACGTGATCAAAATGTTTTCCTTTCATATCCAGACAGCCTTCACTCATACCCAGACAGCTTTCACAGATGAAACAGCCCTAAATTTAAAGGCACTGATTCATTAATCTGAAAGAGGTATAATAAGTATTTTCCCTGTATTTCCAGACTTTAGACACTCTGTATGAATAAGTATGCCTCAGCCTTGCTATTCCCATTTAATTATTTTACCATTTCCTCAGTACTCTCACTTCTCTACTGTTTAGTCATTAACCTGGCTCCTCTCCAAGACCCCCAGAGGCTCACCCTGTGTGGAATACTCTGGTAGGAACAGTAACTCTCTCCTACTCCATGCTGCTCTACAGTGACCCAGGCTCTCCTTGACACCCGGCAAAATCTACTCATCCTTCAGGGCTCAGCTAAAGTGTTACCTCTTAGGGGGATCTTCTCTGGCACACCCGATAATTTGGTCCTAAGGTGCCCTGGACTGTTATACCCCTCACTGTCATAGTTGTTCATCAATATCTGTTACATGAAGAATAAATTCTGATTGTCTCAGGGTCGACGTTTAACTGCCTTGTAGTAAAATGCAACATGCCCCTCTGCTGCACTGATGAGCAGGGGCAAAGCCTTCAGTCCTTACTTCCTCTGTCGGTGAGACCGTTTCACGGGGCAGAGTTCATGGAACAACTTCTGGCTGGTGAGCCTGGCTGCCAACAGATGCTTGTTTTGGGTGATAAAGTCATCAATGACCTGTTTCTTCATACCTCGGGCCTGGAGAAAAACCAAGAGACAGTGGATTCCGATTCAGGTTTCTCACTGAACATGGGCTTTACTTACAGCTTAATAAACACGTAGCTGAGGGAATTCCCTGGCGGTCCAGTGGTTAAGACTCCGTGTTCCCAATGTGGGGGGCACAGGTTCGATCTCTGGTCAGGGGACTGAGATCCCGCATGCCGTGCAGCGCGGCCAAAGAAAAAACAACCAAAAAAACCAAGTGCCTGATCCTGGCTAAAGTAATAAAACCACTTACGTCAGACTCGTTTGAGCAGATAAACATGAGGTGATCTTTTTAAAAAACGCAGGGCTGGGACTTCCCTGGTGGCGCAGTGGTTAAGAATCCGTCTGCCAATGCAGGGGACCAGGTTCTAGCTCTGGTCCGGGAAGATCCCACATGCCGCAGAGCAACTAAGCCCGTGCGTCACAACTACTGAGCCTGCACTCTAGAGCCCATGAGCCACAACTACTGAGCCTGCGTGCCACAACTACTGAAGCCCACGTGCTTAGAGCCCATGCTCTGCAACAAGAGAAGCCACTGCAATGAGAAGTCCGCGCACCGCAACGAAGAGTAGGCCCCTCTCGCCACAACTACAGAAAGCCTGCAGGCGGCAACAAAGATCCAACGCAGACAAAAAAAAAGAAAAGAAAGAAAAAAGCAGGGCTGAGAGCAATGACGTAGCTCTCTCAGGTCAAAGAAAAAATCAAGTGCTCTTTTCACTGGCCAGCTTTTATATACTGTTGTACCGTAGCAGGTTTAAAAGTCAGTAATTTGGAATTTTTAGGCAAATTTACTTCAAGATTTATAGGAAGCTGAACAATTGAAAATAAACTCCCTGGGACTTCCTGGCAGTCTGATGGTTAAGACTCTGTGCTTCCACTGCAGGGGGCACGGGTCCAATCCCTGGGGAACCAAGGTCCCGCATGCCTTGCTGCATGTGGCCAGAAAAACAAAAAGAAAGAAACAAAACCCCCCACAAAACTCCAAAGTAACAATGTTACTGAGTATAAAAGGCGGACAACAAAACTGTAATATGACCACTTTGTTATTACTGACTTTCATATATTTCAAAGGACTGAAATTTTATATATAGTAGCTTCTCTGACCACAATTAAACAAGAAATCAATGTAAGACAGAAACCAGAAAATCCCTTTTTGTTTAGAAATTAAGAAACTCTGAATAACTTATTGACCTAAGAAGAAAGCATATCAGATATAAGAAAATATTTTGAATTTGAAGTGATTAATGAAAATACTATTTATCAAAACTTTGGGACTCAGATAAAGTATCAGTAGTACTTGGAGAGTAATGTTAAAATGAATATAATAGAAAAGAAATTAATGAACTAGACATCCATATCAAGAAGTTACAGCAAAAATACAACCGTAGTGGGCTTCCCTGGTGGCGCAGTGGTTGAGAGTCCACCTGCCAGTGCAGGGGATGTGCGTTCGTGCCCCGGTCCGGGAAGATCCCACATGCTGCGGAGCGGCTGGGCCCGTGAGCCATGGCCGCTGAGGCTGCGCGTCCGGAGCCTGTGCTCCGCAACGGGAGGGGCCACGGCAGTGGGAGGCCAGCGTACCGCAAAAACAAACAAACAAACAAAAACAAACCGTAGAGAAAAGGAAATAGTAAAGATGAATATAGAAATCAATAAAACAAAATAAATATATAAGAAGAAGAATTAACAAAAACAAAATTGGTTCTTTGGAAGAGCTAATAAAATTGACAAACCTCTGGTAAAACCAATCATGAAAATAAGAGAGAAGGCACAAATAACCATTATCAAGGATGACGAGGGACTTCTCTGGTGGTCCAGTGGCTAAGGCTCTGCGCTCCCAATGCAGGGGGACCCAGTTTGATCCCTGGTCAGGGAACTAGATCCCACATGCCACAACTAAGAGCTTGCATGCCGCTACTAAAGATCCTGCATGCCACAAGGAAGATCCTGCACGTGGCAACGAAGATCCCAAGTGCCGCAACTCAGACCGGGCGCAGCCAAATAAATAAATATTAAAAAAAGAAAAAAAGGGACCTGCTTGCTGGCACAGTGGATAAGACTCCATGCTCCCAATGAGGGTTTGATCCCTAGTCAGGGAACTAGATCCCACATGCGTGCCGAAACTAAGAGTTCACATGCCACAACTAAGGAGCCTGAGTGCTGCAACTAAGAAGCTGGGGAGCCACAACTAAGGAGCTCTGGAGCTGCAACTAAGGAGCCTGCTGCAACTAAGACCTGGAGCAACCAAAAAAATAAATATTAAAAAAAAAAAAGGATGACGAGGAGGAATCACTCCCTATGTTGTAGAAACTAAAAATATATACATATACATACATATATATATATACACATATACATTTAAATTTGAAAATTTAGATGAAACAGAAAAATTTCTAGAAAAATAAAACAACATATGAAAAAGAGAAGAGTTAACTAGTTCTATAACCATTAAAGAAGATGAGTCAGTAGTCAAAAATCTCTCCTTGAACACAAACTCAGGCTGAGATGGCTTTACGTAGGTGGTTTTGACCCAATTTTCAAGGAGGACAATCTAATCTTATACAAAGTCTTCCCGAGAAGAGAAAAAGGGAGAACACACCCCATCTCGTTTCATGATTCAAATCCTCACATGGGCATCTTGAGAAAGAGAAGTTAGAAGTCAATCTCATTTCTGAACATAAATGTGAAAGTCCTAAACAAAATGTTAGCAAACTGAATACAGCAATATACTGAAAGCAAAATATAAATAATGATCCTGTTGGATTTATCTCATGAATGCAAGTTAGGTTTAACACTAGAAAATGATTAATATGATTTAGCACATTACAGAACATGAAAGAAGAAAACTCTGGATAATCATAATGGATGTGTAAAAAGTATCTGATAAAAATCAACACCATTCATATCAGAAAAATTAAATTGGTCTAGTGTTGGCAAGGATATGGAGCAATGGAACACTCACACGTGATTGGTGGAAATGTACTTAGGAAAACACATTAGCTAGTAAAGTTAAAGATATATATATATATTTAATCATTAAAAAAAATAAAGCCATATATGTTAACATAAATAACTTTTTTTAAACATTAAAAAAAATAATTTCCAAAACCAAAAAATGTTTAGTGAGAAGATTAACACTGCTTTACATTTTTACAAATCTTTTTAATGTCTGGTTTCATAGGAGAGATAGGTGGATTCTCATATCTGCTTCTATATACAATCGGGGGTCACATATTGTTTTGGTTGAAAACCCAGCCTCACACAGATATATGGTTAGAAAAGGGAGGTTTATTTTAATAGCTTTTCAGATAACTGTGGATATCCTTCTTTGCCACTACACCGAAACTGGACAAATGGTAGTTTCTTAAAAGTTAGTTGCTATGTGGATTCAATGAACTTTTTTTGTTTTTTTTTGGCTGCACTGCATGGGGGATCTTAGTTCCCCAACCAGGGATCGAACCTGTGCCCCTGAAGTGGAAGCGCAGAGTCCTAACCACTGGACCGCGGGGGAATTCCCATCCATGAACTTTTAGTACTCTGTTAAATTAAAATTCACTGATCAAAAATAAAGAAGGTAAAATTCACTGATCGCCGTGCACTTAGAATGGATCTTTTGCTCATGCATGGTCATTCGAAAAATACTGGTTCACTGATCTCCCAGACGCTGACAAATTTTCTTATTCATATTAAAAAATGCATCACATCGATGAACCAATCTCGTAAGCAAGTTTGAGAAGCTATCAAGGTCACGATGGCTGATACAAATTTTTCAAAATTAAAATTTCCTTGGAAGCCTGGATTCTATCGTCAGCAACAGATGCTGTGAGTTGTTTCCCTTAAAGTGCCAGGCTCACTTCATTCATTTTAAAGAAAATGTCTGCCCTAACTCTGAGTAACCATAGTTGTCCGTCAATTATTCTTTCAAGTAAAAAATGATGTTCCATCAAAAAAAAAAAAAAAAAAAAAAGAAAAGTTGCCAGTTCAAAACTCCTGAGTTAGGCAACCACACAGACATTTGTCCCCAGGACACCCTCTCAACTTGGCCTGCAGCAGAGCTTTCTGCACACTTCCTATTTTGTCACAGAGAACATTAAAGATACCAGAAAGACGTGGACTTGAGTGTCAATTTACCTATTAATAAAATTCATACTTCTTACTGCTTCATCAAGGCTATTCAGTGAAATGGGAGTTGACCCTCTGTGTTGTTACGGTGAGTGCTTAGGCGTGAAGAACACACGGCCACCGGCAGCCTGGTGCCCGGGCCTTGGTGTGTGCACTTGGTGGTTATGCACTGGAAAGTTTACCCACCATTGCTTTTGCACCATCGGTGCAAGCGTCAACACAGAGAAAAGACAAATTATGTCTTAGTGGTTCCTGTGAAGACAGCTTTGATCTCACAGACTCTCTTAAAGGGTCTTTTGGACCCCCGCCCCCCGCCCCCAGGGGTCTGTGAACCACATTTTTAAAACTGCCGTCCTGTAGAAACTTGTGATTGGGTACACCGGGATACATGGGATGTCCACAGCATCACTGGTCCTAAAGCCCCGAAATGTCCGTCAACAGAAGAATGAATAAACCCATTATCATGTGGCCATAGCCACTGTACAGCAGATGAAAACAAGTTAACTAGAGCTAAGAGAAACCACTAGTGCTACTAGTGTTTGCTAAGCCCCTTGCCATTGGGAGGACTCAGTTTATGTTAAGAATGCAGTTTTACATTCATAAAGAGCAAACTGGTAAAGCATCCATTGTACCAGCAATTTTGTTAATGTATCTGATTAACGATTTTCCCCAGGGAATAAATAAATAACAATTCCCAAGAGTACAAGCTATCACTAAAAAGCAATTTAGGAAATCTTACAGATTAATCTTGGATTGAGATGACCTTCTTTCCTCTCTTCCACAACTGGCATTTGTTTGCTTCCTGACCCTCTCTTGGCTCCTTCTTAGTCGCCATCAGGCATCCCTTCTTTTTTTTTTTTTTTTTTTTTTGCGGTCCGCGGGCCTCTCACTGTTGCAGCCTCTCCCGCTACGGAGCACAGGCTCCGGACGCGCAGGCTCAGCGGCCATGGCTCACGGGCCCAGCCGCCCCGTGGCATGTGGGATCTTCCCGGACTGGGGCACGAACCCGTGCCCCCTGCATCGGCAGGCGGACTCTCAACCCCTGCGCCATCAGGGAAGCCCTCCCCTCTTTTTATTTGCTGGTGATTGTCCAGAGTTTTGTCCTTGGCTGCCTTCTCTCCTTACTTTACATACGATGCCTGCGAGATCTCCCCACACTAAAGATTTCACCCTCTAACCAGTCACTGACGATTCACAAATCTCTATTCCAGCCCCTCCGCCCTTCCTTGGATCTAGAGCCCTGCCTGATGGGCATCTCCCCTTGGGTTTCCTGAAGGCAGTTCTAATTCTTATGTCCACAACTGACCTCATTACCTTCTTCTTAAACCTGCTCTCCCTTCCTTACTATCCACTTTTCCCATCTGGTTCTGTCACACACAACACCCTAGTCCCATAGTCTCAGGACCCCTTCTACATCCACAGGGCACCCGGAGGAACCCTCCATCTTAGTGAGACACCTACTACAGTGGACGGTCTTTTTCCTCTCCTGACTGTGAGTCAAAGGAGGACGAAGACTAAACTGGATGTCGGAGCTGTTCTGTATTTAGTGTTCAGCAGGCAGGCAGTGAATGTACTGAATAAAGGATTTTAGAGAATTTCTCCTTCTTCTCGTTCTAGCCTCCTATAAGAGAAAGTATCAAAGGGTTCTTGACCATTTAAAAAAAAAAACATTAAAAATATTAAAAAATACATGTCCATTATAGGGATTTTTGAAAACCTAAATATTGAAATAATACCTAATTCCGCCATCAAAAGATAACCATTAATGTTTTGATGTATTTATTTCTAGTTTTTTCCTGTGTGTACACATGCACACATGCACTCACTTTACAAAATTGAGGTCAGTGAATAAACTGCATATACAATTCTGCATCCTGCTTTCTCTGTAACATCATGTTAGGAAAATTATACCCATCATTAAGTATTCTCGAGTTGCCATTTTAAATGGCTATATAATAGTCTCTGGGATGTACCAATAATTATCCTGCCGTTGGATGTTTATATTTCCACCTCATTTTTGGTATTATGAATGATACTTAACATCTCTGTATGTACTTCTTTGCCTGAGTTCCTATTCCTTTAGGATAGAGCCCTAAAAGGTAATCTCACCTCCCTCAGGTCTTTCCTCGTGTCACCTTAATGAGGCCCTTCCTGGCTGTTCCACCTTAAAAATGTGAACCCTCTCCCATAATACCCTCTTCCCTGTTTTATTTTTCTCCTTGGCACGTATCACTATATAAATACCACGACAGAGTATGTTATGCTGATTGTCTGTCGTCCCCACTAGAACACAGGATGGGGAATTCTGTCAGTCTTGTCCAGGGCTGCACCCTCAGCACAGAAAGCGGTGTTTGGCACACAGCAGGTACTCAGGAGTGCTCTTCTGCTAGGCAGTTGATGTTTTATCACCCAATCGCTTTTCGGAAAACTTTTGAGGCTTCTTCCAGCAAGGCAAGAAAGACAAGTCCCTGTTTCTCTGTAGTCTCAACTCTACTGAGGGTTTTTCCTTCAAAAATCTTTAACAATTTGATGAGAGAAGAAAATGTTTATTTTGCTTTTCTCTGATTATTAGTGAGATTTATTTTTGTAAGGGGGTTTATTAGTCACTTGAATCTCTTCTCAGGATTTTGTTCACTTCGTTTTGGGGGGAAGTTTTAAAAATTTTTTTAAAAATTGAGGTAAAATTCACATAACATGAAATTAACCATTTTAGTGTACAATTCAGTGGCATTTAGTACATTCAGTGTTGTGCAGCCCTCATCTCTATCTAGTTCCAAAACATTTTCATCACCCTAAAACTCTGTACTCATTAAGTGGTCATTCTGTACTCATTAAGTGGTCATTCTCAAGAAGTTTTGGGTTGATTTCCTTGATTAGAAGAAGCTCATTAGAAATTAAAGATAATGATCCCTTTTATATTGGTTGTAATTACTTCCCTTATTGTTTAATCAAAAATTCTTAAGCATTTATATAAAAATTTAAAACTTATAATCAAGTTATTAAGATTTTCCAACAAGATTTTCCCCAATGTTTTTAGCCCTTCCCTATCTTAAGATCAGATAAATATTCAGTGTATGTTCTTTAACTTAGTTTATGGGTTTTTTTCTTTTTTGCCAGTGATGTTATTTAGTTAGTTAGTTAATTAATTAATTAATTAATTTTTTGGCTGCGCAGCGAGGCATGTGGGATCTTAGTTCCTGACCAGGGATCAAATCCGCACCCCTGCAGTGGAAGTGCGGAGTCTTAACCACTGGACCGTCAGGGGAGTCCCTAAAGGAAGAGGTTAAAACTAGTTTCTTCTCCTCTCCTGCTGTGCTCGATTTTGCTGTTTATTTATATGACACCTTGAGATAAAATGGGAGGGCCATCTTGAAACAAGGTGACACTCACATACCTGGATAACATCTGCAGGCTTGTGTATGTGTTCTTTAAAGATCAGGATGGTGGGGGTATAGACGTTGACGTTGTATTGCCTCGTCATCTCTTCCGCCCCTCTCAAACCGACGTACACGTATCCAAATGACAAATAATCTTTATATGCGAAAGCAGTCAACTGTTAGGGCATAACAGAGAGGAAGAAATGAAATTGATAGCACAGCATCTAAATTAAGTGTGACTTGTTCTCATCAGTGGGTGGAGATGAACGCTAGCTTATACAGCCCCACTCAGGCTGCTACACCCTCGTTCCCTGGTAGGAATGCTATGGTGCTCCATGAACAAAAACTGTACCAACAAAGCTAAACAACAACTAATTCTTTTTTTCAGACAGAGCAAGATATTCATCTTACTGAGATCTGTACTGGGTGGGAGGTTTGAGGAGTTAACTGTACCCTAATTATGTAAGATGGCAGTGACCGTGCCAACGGTTTAGCACTTTCCTCTCCCATCTCATGTCACAGTGATAACCAGAGGTGTGCTAGACAGAAGTATAGTATATATTCAGAGGGCAGGTTCGGAATCAGACAGGCTACAAGGGAATCGATATTCAACATGGGAGACCTTGGGCAGGTTACACAACCACTCTAAGCTTCAGTAAAAGTAGGGATAATAATCTGTATCACTGGGTTCTTCTGAAGATTAAATGCTATTATGTGTGTGGAAAGTACTAGCACAGTAATAGCATCAGTAGGTCCTCAATGTATGGTGGTTAAAGCAAATTTCTGGTCTTCAAGCATTTCTCTTGGGATGAGCTATTACCCACAAAAAAGAAAATCACCAAAATAAGAGAAAACATTACCCAGCACCTAAAGTACCTTGTAGAGCAGTGGTACAACGGGCATTTGGTCAAACAGAAGGACATGCGGTTTATTCTCTTGCTGCCAGCCAGAGAGGAATCTGACATAATTTTTACTTGTAACCTTAAATTGAATAAAGGATGTTAGTTTCAACATTTAATTCTTAACAACTGCATTATAATCCAGTCAGGAGATAATTAAACAAAATCAAATATGTGCAAAAGATTGTTTTGTAAAAAATAAAAAATGCAGACAACTAATTTTTTGCCTTTATGTGACTAAAATTAATTAAAAGAACAGAGATATTGATTTCATATTTTCATGTGATCCAACCCTTACAGACTGAAATCATAAACTTTTCTGAAACAAGTACTGACCATACTATAAAAAAAATGAGCTTTCAAAGTTGGTTCTTGCTCAATTATAGACTGCACTTGTTAATCTATTAGAAGATAATGCAACAACTGCTCTTTTAAAACGGCTTAAATAAAAATAAGTGGGCCCACCCCACCTATACACTACATAAGTTCATTCACTGCCATCTGAATTGCTACTTTTGTGTTTCCCTGTTTATGCCTTAAAATAATCCCAAGAAAACAAATTAAAAACTTGAATAAATTAAATTTCTATCTAGAAAATGTTCATAGTAGTTCAAAAAAGTTTATCTTTCCACTTTGCTTCCAGAATGATCTATATAAAACCGCAATCTCATCATTTCACCCCACTGCTCAGACCCTTTCAATGGCTCCATCACCTGCAGGCCAAGTCCAAGTTCCTTAAAGGAGACCCTCACAGTGAGATTCCCATTAACCCCTTTAATCCTGTCTTCTCCCACTCACTAATGACTACTTCATACAAAGCAGGCTACCTCTGTATGCCTGGAACTCATTCCCTTCTTCTCTCTCCTCACCTGGCAAACTCAGTACAGGGGTCATTTCTGCCAGGAAGACTTTCTCAAATCTCTAGGATGGGCACTCTACATATAGGATGGAAACAATCACCTACTAGACTGCGAGCTCCTTGGAAAGTGTCCTCAGCACTTATCATAATGTCTGACATACAACAGGCATTTTAAAATGGTTTGAGGACCTGTCAGGACAACCTATCATCATTTTAGGAGGCTACAATGCTCTCTGACAATTTCAAGGTAACTCCAACAAATATTTCTTCTGTGGGTAATGGTCCTAGTGGGACAGGCTGTGTAGAAATAGGATGGAAGTATCTGTATGTTCACTCTCCTTGGTATTATTAAAAGAATGAATCATTTTCATTTAAAGCAACATAAGAATCTTCTTCTAGTTCCTGTGATCTCTAACCTCAGATACTGAGGGAAAAATGCTTCTTAAATATAAAAATCATAGTTTATAGTTTGTGGGAATTTCTGTGCCTGGCTTCTCTAGCTCAATCTTTTGTTTGTGAAGTTTATTCACACTGTTGCATCGCTATATGTTTTGAAAGTTCCAAAAATAATATCTGATTTCATGGAATCTGGTGTTTTCAATAGATATGATCGTTAAATATATAACCAAATATAACTTAATTTGAATACTCTCATAAGAAAAGTATCTTTAAACGAACACATGCATGAGTTGGAAAGACCTCCTTCATCCCATGTTGTGATCTAATTTTTTGTTGAGGAAAGAAGAGGCACTCTCATTTTAGGCTCAGATTCCTATGACAGTGAAAGTTTTCCCAGCGGTTTTGACAAGGATGATTCTTTCAGTCTCTCTACTTCATCTGTTTCAATTTTCAGTCTCTGGCAGACTTCATTTAAATGATTTAGTTAGAGTAATTAATTAATTAATATGTGTCTTGCCCTGCCCCAAATGAAACTCAGGTCTGAGGATGACCACAGGTAGAGTTCAGGGCAGCCAGCAGTCCCAGGAGCCTCTTAAACTACTTCTCAGCCAGGTACTTACTTTCTCCACCAAGTTCCCTGGAAGAAGACTCTCTACAAACTGTCGCAGGTTCTCACGGACAACTGCATTATGGAAGAAGGAGATTTTCCCATTTATGATTCCTAGGATAGCTGGTGTGCTGTGTGCTCCCAGGTGATGGGCCAGGCGTCTCTCGTAGCCAGCGTGGACCACGCCGATTCCTACGCCTGAAAAATATGGAAGACCTCCATGAAGACTTTTTATGCCCTCATGGCAGGTGAAGAAATGCTGCTAAGTAATTTTCTGGTGTGAAAATGAAATCCCGACTTAGTAGGAGGGGATATCTTTCCTGATAGACTGTCTAGCATTCTATCACTGCTGGAATGCTAAATTGGTTCAGTTTTTCTGCATAGCCATCTAGCAATGTTTAAGAAGGGCCACAAATCTTTCTATCTTTCAGTCCGTTGTTTCTAATTTTTGGAGTAGATCATGAAGAAATACTTCAAAAGAAAAGAACAATCTGTCCACAGTGTTCCTATTCATAAAGAACACCACCTGTAAGCAATTCAAGGGTTCATCAACTCTGCAATGGTTGAAAAAACCTAGAATCTAACGATGGGCTGGAATCATAATCTTCTCACCTTTCAGAGCATGTCTCCCTTTCACATAAACTATTTTATAGAGATTTTGTACAGATTCTCAGAAAGAGATTAGGTTAAAATTACTTGGTCATATCCCACATAACTATTGTTAACATTGGTATCTATGTGTGCCTTTTCTTACGCAAATATGTGTGTGTGTGTATGTATACACACAGGTATAAATAAAATAAAATGGGATCATCTGACACTTATTTCACTTAGTATTTGAATAACTTTTCTTGTCTTTCATTCAACCACTGTATTTGGAGGGCTAGCTCCTGCTAAACATTGGAGATAGAGTAAATGTTAATAGGCAGTAAATATGCTTTTTCTCTTGGGTGTCTAACAGACCTCTAAGTATAAAGTTTTCAAAAACAAACTCCTGATCTCCTCCTCAAACCTGTTCTACCCTGGCTTTCACCATTTCCATTGACGGTGGCTCCCTCCTTCCCGTTACTCAGGACGAAAGTCTTAAGGGTGATCTTTGACCCCTCTCGTCTCTCACACCCCCCATCCGATCCATCAGCAAGTCCTGTTGGTCCTGTCTTCAAAATACAGCAGGAATCCGACTGTTTTTCTCCACTTCCATTGTACCCCGTCTCTTACGCATCTTCATCTCTCTCCCCTGAGTGGCTGCAATAACCTCCTCAATGGTGTCGTGTTTCTCCCTGTCCCCCTACTGTCTGTCCTCAACACGGTAGCCAGACTGTTCCTTCTAAAACATAAATAACGGATCATGCCGCTCCTCTGCCCAAATCTGGCAAAGCCTCCCCTTTCGACTCAGAATAAAACCGCAATCTTCACAAAGGCCGACAAGACCTCTGGGATTTGGCCCCTGGCCCCCTTCCTCTCCCATTCCTCAGGCTCACTTGCTCTAGCCCCCAGCATCCCTGTTCTTTAAACACACTGGCACGTTCGTTCCTGCCTTTGGGCCTCGGTGCTGGCTGGTGCACCTCCTGACATCTGTGTAGCTGGCTCCTTCACCAACTGCAGGTCCTTCTCAATGAGGACGACCCGACTCCTGTATTTAAAACTGCCCTCCCCACACTCAGGATCCCCTTCAAGTCTCTCACTTTCCCTTTTCCATAGCACTTACCATCTTCTAACACACCGCCCAAGTTCCTCATTCTGTGGATTTTTTTATTGTCTGTCTTTCCCTGTTAGAATGTAAGCCGTTTGAAGGCAGGGGTCTTTGTTTAGTTCTCTGATGTACTCCAAGCACCAGAACAGAGCTTGGCACACAGTAGGAGCTCATCACTGAAACTGGACCATCAATCTATTTAACCCATTCTTTATTGCTGCACATTGAAATGGCTTCTGGCTTTCACTATCATAAGGCATGTTTCGATAGACATCCTTGTACATCTCTGTACACACATCTTTGTGTACTTGTGTGATAACTTCTTAATTGAAAAATCCCCCAAATGGAATTGCTGAGTAAACGGCAGCGACTGCAAACTTAATACTTTAAAATTGCTGAGTAGGCTAAACAAATCTATCTGCTCGCCACCTGACCGTGAGTATCTCAAGGGCAGGAAAGGAGGCATCTCAGACATCACATAGTCCACTCCCCTCATTTTACAGATAAAGAGACTCGGAGAGGTGAACTGACTTATCCCAGTTTGCAGAGGTGATAAAATTGCAGAAAAAGAATCCCAACTTGATGTTCTAGAGTCAAGTCTAGTACACTATTCTATCACTAGAGGTATTAAAAATAACCACTGAACAATGTCAGTAAATGAAAGTGCACCTAAGATTGTGTGAGCAGGAGAAAGAACGAGAACACAGCAGGCACATACCTGAGAGACCCAGTCTCATGTAAAGCGAGAAGAGACGTCACCTAGCAAGGTCAAGTGGCCACACAGCAAAGGTCCAAGGGGGGACTCAACGTGTCTTGAGCCCTTTCTAAGACAGGCAGCATGCCTACAGCTTTATATCCGTTATCACTTTTCACACCCACAAACCCCGAGTGGTTAAGTAGTGTCATCTTCATGGATGAGGAAGCTGGTGCTTGGAGAGGCTGAGCCAACCTAGCCGGCATCCCAGTTAGTGTGCAGTAGGACCAAGATTTGAACCCAGGCC
Source organism: Orcinus orca (assembly GCF_937001465.1). Lineage (NCBI taxonomy): Eukaryota > Metazoa > Chordata > Mammalia > Artiodactyla > Delphinidae > Orcinus > Orcinus orca. Next base: position 200,895,501 of record NC_064559.1, read on the forward strand.
CAGCCGACTGCAAAGCCTGGCTCCTTCCTGTCTCCAGTACCCTCTTCCACCCTCGGCTCTGAACGCTGGAGGGATCAATGACTACATAGGCCAGAAGCCACCGTATTTAACTGATCCTGGGGAATATGCCTTCCCAGTAACTGCATCATTCAGCGGTGCCCTCTACCAGACTTTGGGACTAGAATCAGTAATTAGAATGGTGGCTGGTGGGCCCAGAATCAGGACAAGGGATGCAGGAGTCTTGGGAGAGCAAAGGAAACTGAAGAGATCTTTTGCACTTGCTGTTCCCCACCACTCTTCCCTGATATTCTGGAAGCTCGTTCTCTCGCCCCCTATGGGCCACCTGCTCAGTGAGCCCTTCCTCATCTGCCTGATTTAAAACTGAAGCCTCTCACCCCAGCACTCCCTAGCACCCGGCCTTTTTTATCACACTCTACCACCATCTGGCGGGCTGTATATTTTGTTTGTTTGTCTCTCTTCACTAGAATATAGAAGCTCTATGAATGTAGGGGTTTGGGGCTATTTTGTTTACTGCTGTATCCTTAATATCTAGAATAGTTCCTGGTACTCAGTTTTTTAAAAACAAGTAAATGAATAAAGTATTCAAAGTCAGATCCAGATTCAAATTCCAGTTCTGCTACCCATTAGCTGTGCAACCTTAGGCAAGTCATTTAACCTCTCTGAGGCTGTTTCCTTATTTGTAAAGTGGAGATAAATTGTTGTGAGGACTAAATGACATAATATAAAAATGAGCCTAGCCCAGAGCCTGGAATATAGTGGGTGCCTAATTAATTACAACTCTTATTATTAAGTATTATTTCATCCAGACTGTGTGAAGTCTGATCTAGAGACTTGTCTCTTATGTGAGTAGAATTTTAACCTCCATGAGTCTCTCTCCCTTCCTTGTGTGGAGTGGGATAAACAATGTTACACTCTCACTCTTTATGTCATCCTCCCCCCACTTTCCTATGCTCCCATCAATATAGCTTTTTTCTAGTTAAAACAGAATACAAGTGATTTGTTTCATTTATTTTACTTAAAATTACCACTGAGTCCTTGGAATTACCTACATCACCTTCATCAAACATAAGCATTTCTCAGTCTATAAAAGGCTATTCCTTGGATCATTTCTACAAAGGACTTCGATTCTTAATATTATACCGATTTCTAAACTCTGAAGGAATGTTACTTCTTTCCTATAGACTGACTATCACACGAATTAGAATAGCATAAAGAATGATACATATTTGGTGTTTAAATTTGTGGTATTCTTCCTCTTGAAAAGATACTTAAGATTATAATAAGAATACCGAAATTCCTTAAAGTCCAGACCTAACTAATCCCTTCCTCTCCCTCCATCCAAGCTGGGAAGGAAGAGTCAGAAAAGTCGACAGCACTGTTTTCTCCCTAAGACTCAGGCTGGGAAATGACCACTATGACTGGTGGTGACTTAGGGTCTCTGTTACAGTGGACAACACAATTTCTATCGTCTCCTCCTCTGCCTTGAAACTCTCTACACTCCAAAGTTCCGGGCTCATAAAGCGAGTTCAGCAAGTACAGTTCTCCTATGCTTATCCTGATTCAGCATAACCTGGCTGGATAACAAGGACACACCAGAATCCACACGAACTTGAGTAGCAAATTTAAAAGAAAGGCAAAGTGTGTTACCGTTTTCAGAAACATTTGATTTTTCTACGGATCAATGTTTCGGGCTAATTTGCAGATCCCGGGGAATTAAAAACACAAATACCTTCTCCTCTTTTTGAGTTTGTAAGAGGGTGTTCTTTCTGTAAAGTACTAAAGATCTCTCTTTTGAGGTGTCAAATTATATTTGCTTTCATTATGCAATCCTAAACGTGTATCACGTCTTTCAGGGAAATTCTTTCATTTTCCCCTCTGTCGCATACACATATTCATCTTTCTTTCAACTTTTCCATATGCCTTAAGGGACGGTACAGAGCCAACTCAAAGAACATGGCACTGTCAAATCTGGCTAAATACAAACCTGTTAATAAACAAACTACTAAGATGCAAAATGATGTGAAACAACACAAAATCAAGAACACAGAGCTTCAGGAGGAAAAAAAAATAGTATCTAGGCAGACCGTTTTCCTACACAGTATGAAGTTGTTATACACTTAGCTATTTTTAGGAATAATCCCTTGAAAGAGAGGAATTATTCTTTCTTTTAAAATAAGAAGTTATGGTGGATAAACACTACATGATCATCCAAATTGGGTTTCCCTAAAATGATATCTGATTTCAAGACACGCAACCTCCTTGACGCCCTGGTAACTGTCTGCAGCTCCCAGCGAGCACTGAGTGCGCTGTGATGATTCAGGTGTGTCTCTTAGTTGAGTTTCCTGGGTGCGAGGACCAGGTTTGACTTATTTCTGAGCAGTGCAGCACAGTGGTTAAGACTGAACTCTGGAGTTAGACTTCTGGGTCCATATCCCAACACTGCTGCTTATCAACAGTGTGACCTCAGTTGTTCCTTAACCTTCCTGGGCCTCAGTTTCCTCAACTGTAAAATAGGGATAATAATAGTCTCTCCCTCGTTGGGTTACTTTGGGGATAAAGACAATCCATACAAAGCATTTAGCACAATGAAAAATAAGTAAAATGCTAAAAAAAAAGTTATAATATTTACTTTAGTGTTTAATATGGTACTTGGTCCATTAAGAAAAAAGTTCTTCCTTTTTTTTGGCCATGCCACGCAGCTTGCGGGATCTTAGTTCCCGGACCAGAGATTGAACCCAGGCCATGGGAGTGAAAGCACTGAGTCCTAACCACTGGACTGCCAGGGAACTCCCAAGAAAAAAGTTTTAAATAAGAACATGCAATGAATTCCTTACCATCTTCTACTTATTCCTGTAGTACTATATTATTCTGTACTTGCGAATGTGAGGTTGGTGTGAATTTTCCGGGTACCTATTTTCTCTTCAATTAACAGTAAGCTCCTCAAGGTCAGGGGCAGTGCTGACTATTTCTGGACCTTCCTCCACGGCATGGTTGTCTATAAATGCTGGATGCTTTTGCACACTAGTTATTACCAAACTGCATGACCGTAGATTCCACCTAAATAGCTACAACATTTCTCCTCTGGGTGGAACTGTTCCATTTCCTTCATTTACTGCAATTCAGCATTTTATGTTATTCTGAGATAATGTCCAGGCTTCCCCAGACCACCCAGCTAATCTTTAAGATTGTCCGCTCTTTCTGTCGACTCAGAATAGAAACATTTTCTGCAGTAACTCTCTTAAAGGATAATGCTGCCTTGCTCGGACAGGGAGCGGCCATGGATACTGGTCATGGATACATGGATACATGGATATCTCATCTCAATGTCATCTAACATTCCAAGTGGAACCTGACTGTCAGGAATCTTCAACAAATCCGAATGTTCCAAAGAGGAAAACCAAACTAATTTAATACATTTAGTCAAAACCTGCTTTCGAGGAGACTTGGGGGGTGAGGTGGGTGAACAGACTAAATTCCTATAAACATTGCTTCTATGGATCTAAATCGATCTTCTTCCATCCTTGTCATTTTGAGTCCTGACTTATTAGGATTATACAGCACAGCAACCCCAAAGGATGGCAAGACCTTCAATCGTCACAGATTTAAGGACCCCGAAAGGCAGCAGGGCATCGTGTTCTCCACGTGGATTATAGAGCCAGACTCCCTGGGTTTGAATCCCAGCTCTGCCGAATACCAACTGTAGGACCTTGGACAAGGTACCAATATGAGCCAAGTCTCTATAAAAGCGGGATGACAACAGCAGCTGCCTCAAGGAGTTGTTTGAGTTGATACTCACATTAGTGCTTGGCATACGGTAACCTGTCAATAAATATGCTATTATTATTATGCTTATGTTATTATTGTCATGTCATTGCACTTGGTATGTCCAAACCACAGTCATTATTTAGAATCACTTCTCCCCAATTCAACTCTTCTCTGTATTTCCTGCCCATCCAGTTGCTCAAGTCAGAATGCAGAGTCAACCTTGACTCCCTCTCTTTTCCTCATTTCTCACATTTAAATGGTCCTCAGGTGCCAGGTCCCTTCGTGATCCTACCCCTAAAATATCGGACACTTGGCCCCTCTCTGCTCCTACTGCCCAAGCTCAGGCCAATGGTTGCTGTCTTGCCAGGACTGGTAACCTCCCTGCCTCTATTCTCACCTTCTTTAATTTGTCCTTCACGCAGCTTGAACAGTTAGCTTTCTAAAGCACAGACCTGATTAGATCACTCTTGGCTTTACTACGTACTATACAATAAAGTCCAGCTTCCTTAGCCTGGACTTCAAGGATCCTTACCACCTGGCTCCCAGCATGCTCTTCCTGCTTCCTCCACTCTCACCTGCACTCAAGTCACACCTTGCTGCTGGCTCTTCTGAGGATGCTCTTTGTTGCCCTGCCTGCACTGTTCCCTCTTGCCTGAATGTTACTCTTCCATTTCCTGTCCAGCCAGCTTCTAATCATCTAATCATCTTTAGCTAAAAATAAGGCAAAGGTCAGTGCTTGACAGTCTATGAGCTGAAGAAAACTAACATTTGAGAAAGATTTTTAAAAGGAATTTACAAAATAGGTGCTTTCAAAAAATTTTAGTTTGGTAAACCAGAAAACCCCGTTAACCAGAAATTCTCTAAGGTTCATTTATTAAGTACTTCATGTATATCAGGCACTTAAAACACATTTTTTTCTCATTTAATATTCATAACGATCCTCTTGGTTTGACATCATAACCTCATTTTAGAGCTGAAGAAGCTTAGGCTAAGTAATTTGTCCAATGACACAAAGTAGTAAATGATACAGCTGAGATCTGAAAACTGGTCTATCTGACTCCAAGGCATGTGTTCATAACAGCTGACCACTGTGCTATGTTGCCTCACGTCATGTATGTTTGCCTGTTGGCTCTGATTTGACCTTGGTGTAAATGCATTACCATTCTAAATTATGCACTGGGTCAATGTTTACGTTCTGCTATGCGGGTTTTTTTTTTTTTTTTTGGCGGTATGCAGGCCTCTCATCGTTGTGGCCTCTCTCGTTGCAGAGCACAGGCTCCAGACACGCAGGCTCAGTGGCCGTGGCTCACGGGCCCAGCCGCTCCGCAGCATGTGGGATCTTCCCGGGCCGGGGCACGCACCCGTGTCCCCTGCATCGGCAGGTGGACTCTCAACCACTGCGCCACCAGGGAAGCCCTGCTATGGGGTTTTAATGTCAGCTCCTAGACTGAAGAGGTTAAATGATTTTCAGCACACCACCTGGCATGGCACAAAGTGCAGCTGTGCTGTGTGATGAACCCGGTGGCTTCCGCCTGACCTCGGCCTCTCATTCGTTCATCAGACGCCACAGAAAGCATCTGCTGACCGCCCGCCACACGTGAGACAATGTGCTAAACTTACTCCCTTGTCTTCCAAGAACTTGATTACATCTTAGGAAAGCATTCTGGCAAATCTGACTACCTCAGTGCCTCTGTACAACAGGTTGAAATTTCTGCTTTAGAATAAATGAACTGATGGCTTTCAGGGGTGCACGCTCTCCAGAGAAATCCAGGCCCCTCAGCCCCTATGGTTGAGTTTGTCCCTTTTTAGTTACTCAATAGGTCTGCTAATGCCTATAAAACACATACATATACACGCACACACATTTAATTCAGTAATTCCAACTTTTAGGAGTTATTAAAATAAATATCCTTCCTGGATCAGTAAAATTTTCCTGGCGCTAAGTGGTGCCTATGAACAAAGGAAAGGCTAATCTGTGATTGAGAGTGGTAACCTATAACCATTAGCATACTATGGGTTATAGGCTGAATTGTATGCCCCCAAAATGCACAGGTTGAAGCTCTAATCCCCAGTACTTCAGAGTGTGATTATATTTGGAGATAGGGCCTTTAAAGAGGTAATTAAGTTAAAATGGGGTTGTTAGAAAGAGTGTGATACACCAGACCCAGACACATGCATAGAGAAGACCATGTGAACACACAGGGAGAAGGTGGCCATCTGCAAGCCAAGGAGAGAAGCTTCACAAGAAACCAAACCTGTCAACACCTTGATCTTGGACTTCTAACCTTGAGAACTATGAGAAGATAAATTTCTGCTGTTTAAGCCTCCCTGTCTGTGGTATTTTGTTATGGCTGCCCTAGCAAATTAATACACAGAGTGAAATCACAAACACCATAAGGATAACCTGCAGATCCTACCAGCATTAAAACTGGTGCTCGAGGGCTGCTTTGTTCAACCAATAATTTTTAAGTTTTTCCTCTATATTAGGCCCTCAACTAGATGTTAGCAGACTATATAGATAAAGCTTCAAGTTAGTAACGCTAACTTGATGAAAGTGGCTTACACATTTCCCCTCTATGAAAATGTGTCCCCAGGAAAACACCAGTCACCATGAATTTGTGAAGAGAAGTCACATTAACTGTTCCTTCTCCCAAATATCCCATAAAATTCAAGAGGTGTAAAAGTCACCTTCTCCTATACCAACATCTTCCAAGGAATAAAACGATCTTACCCAACCCTTCCAGTTCTTGAACTACTTCCTTCCAAACAGGCTCAATATGGATACAGCTAAAGCACCAATCTGAGGTGATCTTAATGAGGTAGGGTTTCTTGAAGCTATCTGGAACCACTTCGTTCACATAATGTGAAAAGTGCAATAAATACTTTTCATCAATTGAGTCTCGCCGTTCAGAATTAAAAGGGAAGTGAAAAAATGGTTCATCAAAATAAAAATTCTCATGGAAATGGCGGAAGCGATACTCTCGCTGCTGCTTCTGGTGGCCCTGGTTCTCCCCGGCATCTCCATAGTGGTCATAATGTGATCTCTTTTCTTCATTGGAAAGAATCTATAAAGAAAGGGAAAAAAAAATAAGAAATCCGGGAAACGAAGAAAAAAAAAAGAGATCATCTAAAGGACTTTCCTGTAAGCAGCTTGGAGGACATAGGAAAAAAATAAATGTAAAGATACAACACAATTAGATGTTTTAAACACAATCACTCAATATACCATGAAACACTTCTCTTAATAGAAAAATTAAGTATTTCAGAAACAAAATACTTCAGTTGTGTAGCTACTCATGATAATCTTGGCTTTAAAGATTCTGAGCTATCACACTACTAAACACGTCAATAAAGCAAAGAAAACTTAATATAACTTTGATCGCTAGGGCTCAACCTCGAGAACGTTGACTCAGTCATACCATCTAGGTTGGAGTCATTCAAACGAAGGTATGGAAAGCTGAGAACACCAAAAAGTAGCCACAGGATTGAATTCTGTGACTGTATGTTAGCTGACTTTGTCTTACTTAGAAGTAACTTTGACGTCTAAAATTCAAGAACCTGTTTTAGGATGAAGCATCATTCTATAAGCCAAGCACTGTCTGTGGAAGAACATTACCCTACACAAATCAGGAAGCCATGGACTTATCTTTCTTGCATATTCCAGACCAACTTACTTAACCTGATATGTTGGAAAACTGTTAAAAATGTTGTGTTTAAATGTATTTGTAACCTTAACTCACTTTAATAAATATAGTAAAATTGTTCTGTGATTCTTTAATATAAGTTTCTAGTATATGTGCTGCCAAAGTGAGCATGTAATATAAGGAAATAGAGACATACGTTCAGGGTGACTCTAAAATTCCAATTAAAGCCTTTAAAATAGGCCAGTTTTCCTAAGAGCTGAGTGTTCAGGTACTAGTTTCAACATATTGGATGTGGCCAAATATGTTGTCTCTACCATCACCTAGAAACGGGGTCAAGGGCATGGGGAACATGCCCTCTCCGAGAGGACTTTACCAAACTGATCACCTAAGATATATTTTATAAGAGCTAAAAGATACATCACAAAGTTTGCCACGATACCTCGTAAGCTTTGCTAATCTGAATGAACTTGTCTTCTGCTCCAGGATCTTTGTTTTTGTCAGGATGCCTGAAACACAAAGGGGCAGGCAGTGAGGACGGATTTACTGTTCTATACATGGTCAATTGACATCTTCGTACACACAGAGGCAAAGGGAAGGGCATTCTGTTAGGACAGTTTCTTGAAAATGGGAGAAGCAATTAGTTGCTTCACGTGACTACAGTAAATAAACTGTGAACAGGCAATTTCTTCCCAAAGCGCTTCAGCTGGGCACATGTTCAAAGCACCAGATAGCGCTCCAGGCTCTCACTGAGGAAGGGTGGGATGTGTATCTGTCTTTACACTGCTCCCAAACACTGCTGGAGCTCAAGGGTCAAGTCACTTATCCGTAAGAACCAACTTCTTTTCCCAGGATGGCAGCATTTCATCCCAATGTTAGAATGGTATCAATGTAGGTATTTCTTCTGACAACTCAGGTAGACAAAGCAAACAGTTTTTAGGATATTCCATGAATTTGTTTAGTAACAACCATGTTCCAAATGGTATCTTGCTGCTGATGTTCAAATTAGAACATTTTAGTTTTCACTATTCCCCTGGTTATCCCACCTGCCTGATTGCCTACTTACAAATGGATAATAATTACAAGGCCACATGTTTTAAAATGTGAGAAAAATCTAGTTTGTACAAAGTGATTTCAACTAATATTGGAACTAATATTTGCTATTATACACAGTTGGCAATTAACTGTATCCATCTTGCTGCCATATATTATTCTGTAATCTTCTTGTATTGGTACCAATTTCAGCTTTGGGGATTCTAAAGTTTTGGAAAGTAGGGGCTGGGTTTTATTTCCTTAGAACCACTTAAGATCTAAATCAGTGTTTTATACCAACTGATTTTTCAATGTTCATTTTATTAAGAGATTCTATTACAGAGCTTATTTTTTTGTAATCACTCCTGCTAACTTCTAGTACATTTCCTCTAGCAAAGGTTCTGGAAAGAAACAATCCACTGGGAAGCAAATGACTACTAAAAACAGCACCAAGTACATCGGAATAAAAAAAATTTACAACTTGACCAACTTATTCTAGCAGGAACATGTTTGAATGAATTATACCAATATTCTGACTTCTCTAAAAATAAAAAACCTTCAAATTATTGGCTGTTGAATTTAGACATCATTCCTCCCTTAAATATTTAATCCTGTTACGAATATTAGTAGGGAAAAAATCTCAGCTAGATGTCAATGAAAATAATGACTTAAGGAAACAAGATGGTGGTTCCAAAGTATGTTTCTGGATGACTGGAAAAAAAAAAGTGCTTTCAATGTTCAAACTTAGGCCAAAGGTTGAGAAGATAAAAATTATGCAATTGCACAAATGAAGATTTAACATACAGAACTCTGTAGGGGAAGAAGGGAAGGGTAGGAAGGAGCTTTTAAGGAGAATGAACCAAAGACAGACTATTGAGACCTGGGTTAAAACCACAGATCCTGAAACAGAGGAAACCAAGGCCCAAGAACAAGGAGGATACCATAAGACGGTTTTAGCTTATAAGGAATATTTTCCTTATTACAGGAAGATACCACAAAGTTGAAAACATTTAGAAAAGGATAAATTCAGCTCTAGGAAAGTACCATCTAATGCTATTTTCAGTGTACATGAAACATTTCACAGACTACAATATTATACACACCCTTTAAATTTCAAAGTGAAGAAAATACTGTACTTGGTATCTACTGGCTATCTAACGCTACCTTTAAGGGAAAAAAAACGAAGGTAGAAAAAGTAATATAGGAAAGTATCAGACAAATCAATTACTGTTGAGGTGAATGACTACATTATACCCATTTGCTTCAAATCAAATTTTATGATGCCTTCTTCTTGGGGTGGGAGGAGTTATTCTGCCGGTGTAGATGACAAAAGAAAAGTACTGATAATAAAACTTAATTATTGGGAGAGAAACAGTTTTTCTGAGATAAAAAGTAATTTAATATGGTTTCTGGACTACCTGCCCTTTGTTGCAAAACCTCTATATATCCTAGCTCCCACCATCGCCTCCTCGGAGCAGTTCTCTCAGGATTACTTGAGATGCTGCCTCTCGGGCTCGAAGTCCTAAAAATTCTTGCCAAATAAAACTCTCAAAAAAAAAAACCCACCAGAGGTTTCACCAAGCAAAGGGAAAACTCTTGAGCAATGTAAGAAATACTATTAAGTGGTGAAACAGCAGAGGAAGGTTACAAATCCAATTCAATAATGAACCATTCCCCACTGTGACAGCTCATTCTGAAAAGACAAACTGGGAAACTGCTATTTTCAGTGTACAGCTGACCCTTGAACAACATGGGGCTCAACGGAACTGCACAGTTCAAACCCATGCTGTTCAAGGGCCGACTGTATATGAAACCATTATGAAATGAAACGAACTGTTTCATTGATAAAATGCTGCCATAGCCAAAACAGCAGAAAATAATAGTACAGTGAAAATACAAAGGTGAAGTCAAATGTTAGACTTTCATTGGATCAAATTTTAGACTTTCTATGGTGACATATTATGCCTAGAGAGACTCTAATTAAGGAGGAGAAGCATATGATTTATTTAATTAATATCATAACAACTTTTTTAGCTCTGGAAGATAGAAAAGTCACAGCTGTACATTTTAATAGATCCCACATAACCAAGCTATCATTTCTGCTTTCAAATTGTGTCAAAGGCCATATCCTGTCCAAAAGAATATTGCTACCTTGTGAATTAATTCAAAGGCCACACTGTGTCTAAAAGAATGTTGTTACCTTATGAATTGCAGATTTATGTATTTTGCTTTAAATACAAAGAGGCAAGAGTCTGAAATGATGTAGAAAAAAAAGCAACTTTGCTGTAGAGTCCCTGGAAAGAGGCCATGCATAATCAGAGATTGTGTTTTTAGTATCCAATTCTGGGTTCCTCATGATATGAATATATGGTCTAAGATAGTTACATATTCAAAACATTCAAAAGTATATTTTAAACTATCTTTCACCTTTACTGCAACCAACTGAATACTCAGACGCATCTCTCACTGAAGAAAAATGGTGTCAGGCACAGTCATGCACAGCCTGCAGTGTCATCTGCACGTGGCAGCTTTGCTCCTGCATAACTTCCTACCCACCCAGACACTAACCCACTCACTCTCGCTTCTGCCCAGATGGGTAAGTGATTAAAAAAGAAAAGAGCAGGGCTTCCCTGGTGGCTCAGTGGTTGAGAGTCCGCCTGCCGATGCAGGGGACACGGGTTCGTGCCCCGGTCCGGGAAGATCTCACATGCCGCGGAGCGGGTGGGCCCGTGAGCCATGGCCGCTGAGCCTGCGCGTCCGGAGCCTGTGCTCCGCAACGGGAGAGGCCACGACAGTGAGAGGCCCGCGTACCGCAAAAAAAAAAAAAAAAAAGAAAAAGAAAACAGCAATAAACTACCTGCTGGTGCGGAAGGTCAACCTATGGAACCCACAGGTAATACAGACTTACCAACCGTGAGCCTAGTTCCTCCCCGGAAAAGCAGGGACAGCAATATCCGCCCCCAAAGGGTAATTATAAGGTTTAAATGAGATAAACAGCGTAGAACCTGGAGCCTAGCATGCAGTAGGTACTTGATGATGGCTCCCATCCCAGACTTCCTCTCCTTACTTCTGGTTGGTCCACCCAGCTTTAGCCGCCTGTATCCTCACCATCCCTTCCTCCTCCTGCTGCTCCCCTCCAGCTATATAATCTAGCGCTTCTACTGTGTCATGTCCAAGGCATCGGTGGAAGAAACTGATGTTTGTCCAAAATAAGGTTTAAATTTATTGCTAGCCTGCTAAATCACAAACACTTGCTTATTCCCCAATGTCTACAGGTAAAATTAAGAGTTTTCTATGTGATAATTTTTTAAAGTAATGTACTCAGTTCCTGAATATTCTTACTAAATTGAGGGCAAAAGCTCTTACTATAAAATTTTTTTGAAAGCTTAAAAATTAATAACCTAGACAATAGGACTGGATAGTGTTCCGTTTAGCAACGGCACTCATAAAGAGCTACTTTACGGGGCTTCCCTGGTGGCGCAGTGGTTGAGAGTCCGCCTGCCGACGCAGGGGACACGGGTTCGTGCGCCTGTCCGGGAAGATCCCACATGCCGCGGAGCGGCTGGGCCCGTGAGCCATGGCCGCTGAGCCTGCGCGTCCGGAGCCTGTGCTCCGCAATGGGAGAGGCCACAACAGTGACAGGCGTATCGCAAAAAAAAAAAAAAAAGAGTTACTTTATGAATCACGGGAAGGGCAGCTTATCCACTCTTGACTATATATATATATATATATATATAATTTATAATATATATTAAAAATATATTTATTAAAGTTTCCTCCTACTTACTTTAACATTAAATAAGTGAACAGTATCAAGGCAATTCTTTAAGCCAAAGAATTCCTAACAGGGGGTTTCATAGTTAACAGAGGCTTTGGATCTCATCACTAAAAATTCTAGAATCACACGAATACAAGTCCTTCCACATAAAATACGTTAGACAAATATATATTATATATTTAATGAACACAGAAACAGAGACAAATAAAAGCTAACCATAATTTAGGCTTCATTCTCCTGCTAAAACTGCTTAGCTTATTTTAAACTGCTATTTCTTTGTTTCACCTACCATTCCCGGGCGAGCTTCTTATAAGCCTTTTTAATATCAGCCTGACTGGCTGTTCGGCTGACCCCTAGGACTCTGTATGGGTCAAAATCCAACGCAGACAGAATTTGCAGGATCAGAACCAGAACTATCAAGAACTGCCAGGAAATGCTCAACTTTTTCACTTCCATTTCTCTTCCTTTCCAGAGCTGAAATGATTGAAGAGGCAGTAAGTTTTAGTGGTAGAAATCTGGAGAGTCTTGCTTTCTAGGTAAAGGTATAAGATATACAGATGAAAAACAAAACAAAAGATACTTTGCAGGAAAAGTGCCAAGCTGTTTGACCACATCTTCTTAAATGAACAATCTTGCTACTATTTTTGAATATCACAAATAAGAACTATTATAGATGAAGAGATGAGCAATAAGAATAGCAACTCTCCAAAATCCTTGTATCAGAAAAGCTTCAGAAATGACTGAAAACGAATGAGAAGAAGAAATAATAAGCAAACGTGGGAAAACATACACAGGGAAATCAAGGCAACTACATCTCAAATACACTATTTCACTTATTCTAACAATAATAGTTTAAACTTAAAATATGTGGTTAGAGAATACCTCACTGAGCACATGCTAAACAAATTCATGAAATCTTAAGATTTACCATGTGCAAAACTACAAAATGAGATAGTTGTGATGCTCTTGGGAGTTAAACAAGTATAAGAATGAAAGTGAAATACTCTAAAAAAAAAACTGCAGTTACAACTTTGTGTGCCCCAATTCTATTCTTTCTCACCATGCCCATTCAAACAAGAAAATAAGAAGCTGTTCTTTAATCACTAGCAATACTGTCATTACAAATGGAGACCTCAGATGAAAAAAAAGTGGTGAGAAAAATTTTAGTTTGCCACGTGAAGGGGGATTAATGGCAAAGATCGTAGACCAGGCATGGTCTTCAAATGTTAAAGCTCCAGCTCTGGTGAGTGTAGTGACTGAATTCACTGTGGATTTTGGAAATAATCCTGGCTGGTAAATGAACAAGGTAGTGCTGTACTGCAGGGACATTTACACTCCAGGAGTATGATCTTTGTGATATCACACAATGATTTTTCAAGGGCCATATCTTGGTTTCTCACAAATCACTAAAATTTTAAGGATCAAGTATCTAATATGACATCTTACTTAAGGGAGGCAAAGCTGTAACATTGTGGATTTTGACAAGTGGGAGTCTAAATCCTCAAGAAATTGACTAATCTGATGGCCACTGTTTAGGACTGCAAGCATGCTGAATAAGATCCTAAAACAAACTAGTTTCTTTTCTGTAAAGGCAATCTATAACCTATTCTCTCACAAAACACATACAGCACGCTAAAAACTGAGAAGGTGATGTAGCTACTAATTAAGCACATGGACTCTGGAATCAGACTAACATTGGGGTCTGTCCTCTACCACTTTATGACCTTGGACAAATTACTTAAAACTTGCTAAGCCTCATGTCCTCCTTCATAAAATGGGGGTAAATAATACCACCTTGAAAGGATCAAAATGGGAGTTAAACGTATGTAAAGGATTTACTGAGCACGGGGTCAGCAGCCAATTAGCGGTATTTACTGCCATTATTTTTTCTACCATGCAGTGCAACCAGTGCCTTATTCAACTGTGTCAGTCGCCTCCACTTAGAGGGCCCAAGTGCCGGGGGGCTGTGTTCTTTTGCTGACAGCTCGACGGTGCCGGCCTCAAGGCAGGAAACAACCTGCCCAACAGGTAGGCTATCGCCCTCGGGCAGTATACCCCGGACCAGGCAGCCGGTCCCAAAGACATGGTTAGCTCTGAGCCCCGCCTCGAACTCCCGCCGGAGGTCGCAACCCTCCAGGAGACAGCCGCATCCCTCGCCGCCTCCGAGAACCCTGGGCCAGGCCCTATCGGCTCCGGGTTCCCCCCGGGCCCAGCGGGGACCGGGAACGAGGAGGAACTGACGGGAGATCCCTGAGCCCGCCCGGCCCCGCCGCGTCTGCGGCTCCGCGCGTCACGCCGGGAAGTAGTTACCTGGAAAGGGCACCGTCCTAACCGGCTGCAACGTCCGTGCTCCAGTTACTCCGCGGGGCCGAGAGCCTCCGGTCCACACCAGCGCTCGCCGGGGCCTGGGGAGGGGAAAGAGGAGGGACGAGCCGGAGGGCAGTCACGTGACACTTAAAGGCCCGGCGCACCAAAGGCGCGGACTGAACAGTTCTAGGGCTTCAACTTTGAAAATCTGTTTTGACCCTTGCTACCCGCCGTCTGCGCGTGGACCTGGCGCGGTTGTCATAGGAACGAGGCTCCTGCTCCGGCTGGATCCAAAAGGATGGTGGCGACCAAAGAGGCTAAAACGTCCTTCCTAGCGAGGCGAAGTCGCGATGCATGATGGGATGCCAAAACACCTCCCCTATCCAGGGAGGAGTTTCCACTTCTACCAGGAGATGGCCCTTGTCTAACAACAGTTGCTGGGGTGGGGAAGCAGTCGCTGGTCCCTATATTCTCTTTAACCCTATTCATAGAATCCTAGAGCGTCAGAGTTGGAAGGGACCTTAGAGATCGTTTCTAGTCCAACTCCACCGTATCCTGATGGGGGAGATTGAGACCCAGAGATGGGCAGGGACTTGCCCAAGGCTTAGAATCCAGGACTCCTAATCCTATATACCCAAAAGCGATCTCCACTCTAGAATGTACCAGGTCCTGTCCTAAGCACGGGAAAGGGATATGTGTATGGTGATGCTGGTGGGGGCGGTGGAGGAGAGGCACAAGTGAGTGAGGTAAACTTTCATTGAGCCAATGACATAGGTTCCTTGGGGATGTAAAGAAAGAGATTTCATGTCCTCCTGCCCTGCTTATTTAGTCTTTATCTCCTATGCATTTATCACTATCTAACATACTGTATCTTTTATTTATTTATATTGCTTATAATCTGTTTCCTCCCACTGGAATGTAAGCACCTAAAAGCAGGGCTTTTTGGACTTCCCTGGTGGCGCAGTGGTTAAGAATCCACCTGCCAATGCAGGGGACACAGGTTTGATCCCTGGTGTGGGAAGATCCCACACGACGCGGAAGAACTAAGTCCATGCGCCACAACTACTGAGCCCACGCGCTACAACTGCTGAAGCCCATGAGCCCTAGAGCCCGCACGCCTAGAGCCTGTGCTCCGCAACAAGAGAATCCACCGAAATGAGAAGCCTGCGCACTTCAGCAAAGAGTAGCCCCTGCTTGCTGCAACTAGAGAAAGCCCGCGCGCAGCAACGAAGACCTGACACAGCCCAAAATAAATAAATAAAAGCAGGCCTTTTAAAGTCTGTTTTGTTCGTCTCTATATTCTTGGTGCCTCTACAGACCTTGGCACAGATAAGATCTCAACAAATATTCGGGAATAAATGGATGAATGGGGCTGAGGTTTCACTGCTCAAGAGAATACATTCTAAAGTGGATTCCCGGTTGTGTGTGGACCTTGAGTTGGGCTCGGGTTTAAATCCTACCCGCCTCTGCCACTTACTACCTCTGTGATCTTGAACAGTGACTTCACTTCCTACAGCCCCAGCGTCCACATCTGGGAAATGGAGGAAAAGACTATCACCCTGGTAGGATTGTAGTCAGGGAGAAATGAGGTAATACAATGTAAAGTGGCTAGCACAATGTTTTTTTAATTGAAATATAGTTGACATAGGAGCAATTTTTGAAATGAGGAAATGAGCCGTACAAACGGATTAGAGGACATGATTTCTGCCGGTTTTTTTCTTTGTGGGAGGTGCTAGGGTGGGAGGGAGGGAAGAGGGGAATGGGAGACCTATAAGGTGGACTTGGTTGCATGAGACAAGTTTGGCAAAATAAACCAGGATATCTGGGCACGGGGCGGAGACTTATGGTTTCATTGGGGGCAGGGCAGGGGGCTAGAGGGGAATGATGCCCAGGAGAGGGTCGAATGGGGCGGGACAGACCATCGCTCCAGGCATGACAGTCTCTTACTAGAAGAGTAACCCACTCCGAGTCTGCGAAAGCGAAGTGGTAATGAATTCCCGCAGGGGCCCTTGACGGAGCTGCGCGGGTGTGCCCTGGGGGCGGGTCGCACCCTGCGGGAGTGGCAGGGCGCGGGGCCGGAGCCGATGGGCTAGAGGTAGTGAGGTAGCGGGGCCGGGGGGCGGTGCAGTAACGCTGGGGTGGGTTTCGAGGGCGGTGCCTGGGGGCGGGACCCAGGGGCGTGGGGAGATGGGGCGGGGCGGAACGCGGTAGCAGGTCCCGGGGCAGGTCCTGAGGAGAGGGCGGGGCTCGGCGGCCGAAACCCGGAAGCGCTCAGAGGCGGCCGGGGCCTCTGCCGTCTGCCCGACATGGACGAGGCTGACCGGCGGCTCCTGCGGCAGTCCCGGTTGCGGCTGGTCGGCGAGCTGCAGGTGGCCGCGCTCTGGGACGCTCTGCTGAATCGCGAGCTCTTCACCCCCGACATGATCGAGGACATCCAGGTGCGGCCCACCACCCCCCCAGCCGGCGCCCCCAGCTTCCCGCGCCACGCACACTTCAGGTCACAGATGGGGACAGCGAGGCCGCGCGGAGAGGGTTGCTGAAGCCACACCGTGACTTAATGGCCGAGCTCCCGCCCTCTCCTCTCGCGTCTGTGCCACGCAGTACCCGCTCCCTTTGGGGAACCATTGTCAGGGAACCCCGTTTTCCCGCAGGGCGTCGAGCCCACTAAATTGCCCAGAGGAACCAAACAACCCCAAACGCCTTTTCGAGGGTTTGCTAAAGCGATTCCATCAGAGTACACCGTTAGCTGCTGCAGCGGTGTACTGTTTTTTCCTCTTCTAACGTGGAGGTTCAGGAAACCCATTTGGGCGGTCAGACTGCCTGACACTGTATCCTCTTCGATCTGCAGTGTCCTGGGCTGTGAAGTGGGGACAACAGCAGTACTGTCCTGAGGGCTAAAAGAGATAACGGGTGTGAAACAGTAATGTTTCAGGCACAGAGTGAGGGCACATCATATGGTAGCTGGCTGTGCCCTGTGCTCCTTGGCCAGCCCCTCATGAGTTACGATTATGTCTTGTAAGGGGTTTGGAGATGAGGGGCCTACTGCAGGTAATGAAGAGAATAATAAAGTCAAACATTTGAGGTTCTCTTTAAAAGCACTGTCATGTCTTTGGCTTATTTGACTCTCCCCACAGGCCTGTGAGGTCAGGAGGGAACAGGAGGTTTTTTTTTTTTTTTTTTTTTTTTTTTTGCGGTACGCGGGCCTCTCACTGTTGTGGCCTCTCCCGTTGCGGAGCACAGGTTCCGGACGCGCAGGCTCAGCGGCCATGGCTCACGGGCCCAGCCGCTCTGCGGCATGTGGGATCTTCCCAGACCGGGGCACGAACCCGTGTCCCCTGCATCGGCAGGCGGACTCTCAACCACTGCGCCACCAGGGAAGCCCACAGGAAGTATTTTTTACCAGAAGATACAGTGGGAATGTGTGGCTTCCTAGAGGCCATTGCACAGTGCCCTGTGGGCTGCTTGCAGGCCAGTTTCTGCATCATCCAGGAACTTGGCCTGATCCAGTGAGGAAGTCTTTAATAGGTTAAATATCATATGGAAAATTGCCAATGAATAATAATATTACAAGAAGTCTTATGAGCATCTGCTGTGTACTGAGGAGTGGAAGTGATTTGAGGCCATACCCTTGCCCTCAGGTACATTCACAGGAGTCATAAACTCGAATGTCATTGGAGGCCCAATGGGTGGGCACTAGAGCGGGCAGCCTCTGCCCTGCCCCCCAGCTCCAGATGAGTATGGTTATACCAGAATGTTGGCCCAGTGTTGCCAGGTTAGGGTTTTTTTTTTTGGCTACGCTGTGTGGCTTGTGGAATCTTAGTTCCCTGATCAGGGATCAAACCCAGGCCCTTGGCAGTGAAAGCGCAGAGTCTTAACCACTGGACCACCAGGGAATTCCTGAGAAGGTGGAAATCTTGATTTCGATGTCGAGTTCCCTGATTTTAAATGTTAGCAAAAATAGCACAGGGAGCTCTTCTCAATATTCTGTAATAACCTAAAGGGGAAAAGAATTTGAAAAAGAATAGATACTTGTATGTATATAGCAGAATCACCTTGCTGTATACCTGAAACTAACACAATATTGTTAATCAACTATACTCCAATATAAAAAAAAATGTTAGCAACAAATTTGGAATTTTTAAAGAATGTCTTATGAACAATGGGCCACCATTTTGCCACCCCTAGTATGCCGGAACCACATGGATCTGGGCTGTCATCTGGCTTTGTTACATATTAGCAAGTTGCAGCACCTTTCTTAGACTCAGTTTCTCTCATCCATAAGGTGGGGATAATTGTAATTTAACCCCTTAAGTTTGTTGAGGAGGACTAAATGAAATGATGCATTTAACACAGTGTCTGTGAGTGTTCAGTAAATGTTGAGAGAAACCAAAACACCATGATTTACTTGCAGAGAAGTAAGCATGCAGCTAATTTTGCTAATGAGAATTACCTTCTCAATGATAGTATAGGTCTGTGCTATTCAATATAGGAGCCATTAACCACATGTGGCTATTTCAATGTAAATATAAAGTAATTAAAACTGAACAAAAAATGCAGCTCCTCACTCATATGACCCAAGTTCTCAGTAGCCACGTGTGGCTGATGGCTGCCATATTGGACAGCACAGATAACATTTCCATTATCCTGGAAAGTTCTCTTGGACCACGGTGCTGTAGGATATTTGAGGACAGGGTGATGTCTTATCCCTGTGGAGCTTGCCCAGAGCTGGGCCTCAAAGGACAACCAGCAGATAACCTGATCGCCGTCTCGTTGTCTGGTACCACCATCCTGACACCTGTCAACCTGGACCATTCCTGCAACTTCACAGTCCACCCGATCAATGCCCAAGTCTTGTCAATTTCCGCTCCTTATTTCTCTGGTATGTCCTCTCGCTTTTCTCCATTCCAGCTGCAAAGTCTCTGCCACCACCTGACTTGGCTATGGCCCACTCCCTGCCATTGTCCACCCTACCCCCAGGATGATTTTTAAATTTTTATTATTTATTTATTTTTAATTTTTAAATAAATTTATTTATTTATTTTTGTCTGTGACAGGTCTTTGTTGCTGTGCACGGGCTTTCTCTAGTTGCGGCGAGTGGGGACTACTCTTCATTGCAGTGCACGGGTTTCTCATTGTGGTGGCTTCTCTCGTTGCGGAGCACGGGCTCTATGCATGCGGGCTTCAGTAGTTGTGGCACGCGGGCTCAGTAGTTGTTGCTCGTGGGCTCTAGAGCGCAGGCTCAGTAGTTGTGGCACTTGGGCTTAGTTGCTCCGTGGCATGTGGGATCTTCCCGGACCAGGGATTGAACCCGTGTCCCCTGCATGGGCAGGTGGATTCTTAACCACTGTGCCACCAGGGAAGTCCCAAGATGATTTTTTAAAAGGCATCTGACACTGTCACTCCCTTCTTTTTATTTGTTTATTTATTTGGCTGCTCCGGCTCTTAGTTTCATCACTCGGGATCTTCGTTGCAGCTTGCGGGAACTTTTAATTGCGGCATGCGAACTCCTAGTTGCGGCATGCGGGATCTAGTTCCCTGACCAGAGATCGAACCTGGGCCCCCTTCATTGGGAGCGCAGAGCCTTAGCCACTGGCCTATCAGGGAAGTCCCCGTTACTCCCTTCTTAAAACTGTTCAGTGGCTTCCACAGCTTTCTTGACACAACAGTGCAAAGGTCTCCTCTCTCACTTTGTCTCCCCCCTTATGTCTCTCATTTCTCTGAATTCACTACTCACTTCCTAATGTTCCCTGGGGTCTCAGCTAAGATAGCCCCTCCTGGAGGCTTCCCTGACGCCCCAAGGCTGAGTTGAGTGCCCCTGTACCCTTCCAGCCCCATGTGCTTTCCCTTCTGTCACTTCTCTCTTTGCTGTGTCGTTGATGTGTCTGTTCACATCCCCCGCTAGACGTTTGGTCCCTGAAGACTGTGACGCTTTGCTGCTGCATTTTCAGCACTTGGCACGGTGCTGGGCACACCGCAAACACCTCCAACATACTGATTGAAGAGATAAAGACTGGCAGGTGGCACACGCTCAGTGCAACTACAGGCTCAATGTTTGCGGAGGTGCCTGATTGTTTAGACTTAGGTAGATGGGGAATGGGGGGACAGGGTGAGAGTCACAGGAAGGCATGTGGATAATAGTGCCATGTCTTTCTTTCCAAACAGCGGGCAGGCTCTGGGTCTCGGCGAGATCAGGCCAGGCAGCTGATCACAGATCTAGAGACCCGAGGGAGTCAGGCCCTTCCTTTGTTCATCTCCTGCTTAGAGGACACAGGCCAGGAGACTCTGGCTTCATTCCTGAGAACCAGCAGACAAGCAGCAAAGCAGGATCCAGAGGCCATCAGACCCCTGAACCTCAAGCCTGTGGTGCTCGGACCAGTGAGCCTCAAGCCAAAGGAGCTGAGAGGGGCGGAGCAGGATCCGTCAAGGCCGAGCCAAGGAAAACTCGCTCCGGTGGTGCTGGGGCCTGAGGAGCTCTGGCCAGCCAAGCTCAGCCCCGAGGTTCTCAGACCAGAGGCCCCCAGGCCAGTGGACATTGGTTCTGGAGGATTCAGTGAAATCCGTGAGTACCAAGAGTGGGTGGTGGGTGGGTGTGCTGAGCGGTCATTGAGGAGTGACCAGTGGTACAGCTGGGTAGGGCGAGGTTTAATTTAATTTTGGTGTTGTCTTTCTGAGTACTCGTAGGGGATGGGTGGACTGTTCTGGTAGGTCTTCAGGAGAGCCCCTGCTCTGAAAAGCAAGTGTTGAAGTCTGTTTTGGATGTTGGAGGTTTTGATCAGTATTTCCAGATCAAGCTATTGTTTAGGATTTTGCCTTTGGTTCCAGGTGGGTGGTGTGGACTAACCCAGGCCTGGGGGCAGGAGGGAGGCAGCTGCCTGTTAAGTGTCTGCCCCAAGCAGGCACCGTACATACCCTTACCTCCCTCCCTCACAACAGCCCTGCAAGGCACGGGAAACTGAGGCTCAGGGAAGTTAAGTCATCACCCAGGGTCACAAAGCTGCATCCGGTAAAATGCAGAAATCCAAAGAGTGCAGCTGGGTGATTTTTACCTATGGGTACACACAGATAACCAAACCCCAGATCATGAAGACACAGAACATTCTATGCGGGTGGTGGGGGGTTGTGGTGGTGAGATGAATTGGGAGATGGAGGTTGACATATATACACTAATATGTGTAAAATAGATAACTAATAAGAACCTGCTGTATTAAAAAAATAAAGTTAAATTAAAAAAATTGCATTTTCTACTTAAGGAATTTAAACAAAACAAAACAAAAAACAGACATAGAACATTCTGATGTCCTATCACACTCTCTTGTACCTCTTTCCAGTCTATTCCCACTCTTACCCCATCCAAGGGAATCACTATTCTGAGCTCCGTTGTCATAGATCCCTTTTGCTTGTCCTTGAACTTCAATATAAATGAAATCCTATGTAAACTTTGAGTCTGGATTCTCTTGCCATCATTATGTTTGTGAAATTCATTCATGTGGTTGTGCATATCAGTAGTTAGTTCTTTTTCATTACAAGGTAGTTCTTATTCTGAATCATCCACAATTTATTTAACCATCTCTTGTTGATGGACATGTGGTTTTTTGTTAGGGCTTCGTTTCCATGGCAGCACATGGAGATCCAGCACATCCTTTTTCATCGATGCCTAGTGGGCCATTGCATGGATGCTAATAATAATAATAGTAGTAATGGTTAACCTTACTGAGTGCTTACTTTTTTCAAGGCACTGTCTGGAGTGCTCAATAAATGATTTATTATATTTATTTATTTATTTATTTTTGGCTGCGTTGGGTCTTCGTTGCTGCACGTGGGCTTTCTCTAGTTGCGGCGGGCGGGGACTACTCTTCATTGCGGTGCTCGGGCTTCTCATTGTGATGTGTCCCCTGTGTTGGGGAGCACGGGCTCTAGGCGTGCGGGCTTCAGTAGTTGTGGCACATGGGCTCAGTAGTTGTGGTTCGCGGGCTCTAGAGCGCAGACTGAGTAGTTGTGGAGCACGGGCTTATTTGCTCTGCAGCATGTGGGATCTTTCTGGACCAGGGCTTGATCTCGTATCGCCTACATTGGCAGGCGGATTCTTAACCACTGCGCCACCAGGGAAGTCCCCTCAATAAATGATTTAATTTATTCTTACCAACTCTCTTGTAAGGTAGGTGCTACAGTTTTCCCAATTTACTGTTTTTTTTTGTTTGTTTGTTGTGTTTATGTTTTTTGGCCGTGTTGCTCGGCTTGCAGGATCTTAGTTCCCCCACCAGGGATTGAACCCAGGCCACGGCAGTGAAAGTGCAGAGCCCTAGCACTGGACTGCCAGGGAACTCCCCACTTTACTGTTGAGCAAAGTGAGTGACAGATTGAGAAATGACTTGCCCCAAATCACATAGTTAGTGAGATGTGGAAACAGGACTGCAGTCCAGGCTTCCCCACTGTCTGCTCTGCTGTATGGTCTCACATGTACTTTGCAACCAAAGTTTATCCAACCTCTGTTAATGGACATTTGTGTTGTTTCTGCAGTGGCCTTGCATGTTCATCTATCTCCGACTGGGGATACATTTCTAGAAATGGAATTACTGGGTTAAAGTGTACATGTTCCCATCTGATAGATGCTGCCAACTTGGACTTCAAAAACATGCGATTTTATAATCACACCAACCATAAGTGAAGAAGACCATTTTCCCACACTCTTGCCAACAATGAGTATTAACATTTTTTCCTATGTGATGGGCAAAAAGTGGTATCTGTTTTCTGTGCTGGATAACTGCATGATTTTGGATGACTCATTAACGCAGAGAAACAAACATACATACTGAGGGTCTGGGGAAGAAGACCAGTTCTGGAATTATTCTACCATTAGGGAGGGAGGCAAAATACAAAGTCCAGCTGTTGCTATCTTGTTCGGGGAAATGTCAGTGTGAGTCATTTAGGGCCAACAGTCTTGACTTAAAGCTTCCTGGTCTTGTGTGAGTTATTTTATTTCCTGTTTGTTGTGAATATTTTTTCCCAGTGGGAGCTTAAATCTGAAGGGTAAATGATAATAACAATAATAAGATCACTTTAAAATGTATATATTGATACACAGTGCTTTTCAGGTCATCAGAAAACCCTGTGCAGTGGTAGACAGGGCAAACTCCTCTGTTATCATGCCCCATTTACAGGGGAGGAAGCTGGACTCTGAGAACAACTCAGTCACAAAGCAAGTTCAAGGTCAGAGCTAGGACTTGGGCCTTGGTCTCCTGGCTTAATAGAGCGACTGCCCCATCCACCCATGATCTGCTGAAGGATGTCCCTTTTAGGAGCTGGGCTGGAGGCTCCTAAGTACTGCACAGGAATGTTTCCCAAGGTCGGTTTCATGGTGACCCACAAAGGAAGAGTTCTGTAGTCATACCAGTGGATGAGTAGGATTAGGGCCATCAGCTGGACTTCTCAGAGCCTTTAATAAGCTAATATGGGAAAGTGTGCTCTAGGTCAAGGTTTCTCAAGGGGGAGGGGCAATCTCCCCTCCCCACAAGAGACATTTGGCAACGTCTAGAGACATATTTTGTTGTTACGACTGAGGGTGGGTGAGTGCTGTTGGCCTCTAGTGGGTAGAGGCCAGCGTTGCTGCTAAACATCCTACAATGCACAGGACAGCCGCATAACAAAGAATAATCTGGCTTAAAATGTCCAGAGTGCTGGGGTTGTAGATACATACTGCTCTGGAGTATGAGTGTTAATAATAATCATAGCTGAGCTCACTTTTATTAAGTTGTCAAATGTGTCGGGTTTTATGTACCTCACACGTACTAATGAACTGAGGCATCACCGCAGCTCTATGAGGTTGGTAGTTGCTCCTCTTATCCAGTAATACAGATGGGAACTCTAGAGGCCCCGAGACTGAATAACTTGTCCAATGTCACGCAGCTGGTAAGTGGTAGAGTAGGGATTTGAACCCAGGGACTCTGGCTCCAAAGTCCAGATCCACTCCATCTACTGCCTCATAAAGAACTAATTCTCTCATTCTCTTTCTTGTTCCTGTTTTTGCGCCATTTACTCATTAGTTCACTCAGATATTTACTGAGTACTTGCTGAGACCTAGGCATCAGCCTGGTGTTGGGGACGCAGCATTAAACAAAGCTGCAGAGTCCATGCCTTCACATGGGAGGGTCAGACATTCAATCCATGCCTGCATAGCTGGGTCTTTAATCACCGCTGTGGTTAGTGCCTCAAAGAAATTGAATACAGTGCTTTGGGGGACTTACCAGAGTAGGTGGCTTTGTCTTTTGATGTTCGGTGGGAAATGCCTTTTCCTTCAGAATGGAATTAACTTTCTTAGTTTTGGACATGATGCCTTGTCACTGCTTGTCTCAGCCAGGACCGCTTGCAGGGGGCGGGCTGGGAGAGCTGTTGGTGGCGGCATGAGTCAGGGTTCTCCAGAGAAACAGAATATAGATATAGGGATGTATAAAGAGATTTATTATAAGGAGTTGGCTCACGTGATTGTGGAGGCTGAAAGGTCCACAGTCTGCTCTCCTAGAGACCCAGGAAAGCCCACGGTATATTTGTGGTCCAAGTCCAGAAGCCTGAGAACCAGAGAGCTGATGCTGTACATTCCAGTCTGGGGGCGGAAGACCCATGACCAGCTCAAAGTCAGGCAGAGAGTGAGTGAATTCTCCCTTCCTCCACCTTTTTGTTCCATTCAGGCCCTCAACGGATTGGATGGTGCCCACCCACCGTGGGGAGGGTGATCTGTTTACTCATTCTGGAGATTGAAATGCTCATCTCCTCCAGAAACATCCTCCCAGACATACCCAGAAATAATGTTTAAGCAAATATCTGGGCATCCTGTAGTCCAGTCAGGCTGACACATAAACATAAATTGGCCATCATGGTGGCCTGCTTACCTGGGCTAACTTTCTTGAAAGTTGGCTTTTTAGCCCTACCTGGTCTCCTGGCCCCTTCACCGTGGAGCTGGTGAGTGTGTTCACCTTCTATTAACAGTCAAGCTCTCTGAGTCTCCAGTTCCCCTCTGGCAGCTGGGGATAAATGACAGTCCTTCGCAGCTGCAAGGCCTGCTCCGAGGAGTCAGTGAAGCCATTCTTGGAAAAGACTTCACGTGGGGCCTTGCCTCGGGCGAGCACTCAGGCTGGTTGGCTTCCTTCTGTGATTTCTGAGTTGGCAAGGGCCAGCGCTAGGACATCTACCCCTCCTTCCCTTGGGCAGCAGAGAGGATGTGCTTCCCCCCTTCTCCTTGTGCTGGAGACATGGGCATATGCCCAGTAATGCTCAGGCTATGACTGATTCTTTTGCACACACACTTGTCCATATGTGCTTCTTGTCCCCACGGGAGCTGTCATTTTGGGAAAAACGGCTTTCACGCATGGTACATCTGACCATGTCGTCCTCCGTGAGGGTCCGCAAGCGTGCCATGCTCTTGTACCCCTCCCTGCCTTTGTTAGTGCTGTGACTGCTGCCTCGAGCCTTCCCTACCTCTTTATTTTGGTACCTTTGTCCGTTTACTCCTTCTACATGTCCCTGTACCTATGGACCTCTCAAGAGCAACCATTTTGCTTTGTGTACCTTTGAAAATTTTTTATTTATTTGTGTAATTTTTACTTTTTTTTTTGGCCGCGCCATGCAGCACGCAGGATCTTAGTTCCCCGACCAGGGATTGAACCCCTGCCCCCTGCAGTGGAAGTGTGGAGTCTTAACTACTGAACTGCCAGGGAAGCCCCCCCACCTCTTTTTTTAAGTAAAAAGTAAAAAAAAAATTTCAAGCTTTATTTAGGTGTAATTGACGTATAACATTGTGTAAGCTTAAGGTGATGATTTGATACCTGGATATACAATGGAACGATTACCACGATAAGGCTAGTTAACACATCCATCAACTCACATAATTAACACTTTTTGTGTATGTGTCATGAGAGCATTTAAGATTTACTTGCTTAGCAACTTCCAACTATGTAATACAGTACTGTTAAATATAGTCACTATGCTCTACATTAGATCCTCAGAATGTATTCATCTTAAAATTGGAAGTTGGTACCCTTTGGCCAACATTTCCCCACTTCCCCAGCTAGCCACCACTATTCTACTCTCTGTTTCTATGAGTTTGGCTTTTTTAGATTCCACATGTAAGTGAGATCATATAGTATTTGTCTTTCTCTGTTTGACTTATTTCATTTAGCATAATGCCCTCAGGGTCCATCCATGTTATCGCAAGAGGCAGAATTTCCTTCTTTTTTGTGGCCTAATAATATTCCATTGTATATATACCACATTTTTTATCCATTCATCCTTCTGTGGACACTTGGGTTGTTTCCATGTCTTGCCTATTGTGAATAATGCTGCAGTGAATATGAGGGTGCAGATAGCTCTTCAAGATCCTGGTTTCATTTATTTTGGATATATACCCAGAAGTGGAATTGCTGGATCATATAGTATTACTATTTTTGATTTTCTGAGGAAGCTCCATACTGTTTTCCATAGTGGCTGTACCAATATACATTTCCACTAACAGTGCACAAGGGGTCCCTTTTCTCCACATCCTTGCCAACGTTTGTTATCTCTTGTCTTTTTAAATAGCCATTCTAACAGCTATGAGGTATATCTCACTGTGGTTTTGATTTGCATTTCTCTGATTAGTGATGTTGAGCAACTTTCACGTACCTGTTGGCCATTTGTATGTCTTCTTTGGAAAAATGTCTATTCAGTTCCTCTGCCTATTTTTTAACTGGATTATTTGGGTTTTTTGCTATTGAGTTATATGAGTTTTTAATATATTTTGGATATCGATCCTTATCAGATATACGGTTTGCAAATATTTTCTCCCCTTTTGTAGGTTGCCTTTTCATTTTGTTGATTTTTTTCTTCTGCTGTGTAGAAGCTTTGTAGTTTGATGTAGTTCCGCTTGTTGATTTTTGCTTTTGTTGCTTGTAATTTGGTGTCATATCCCAAAAAATCGTTGCCAAGACTAGTGTTAAGGTCTTGTGTTTTCTTCAAGGAGTTTTATGGTTTCAGGTCTCACATTTAAGTCTTTAATCCATTTTGAGTGATTTTTGTGAATGGTGTAAGGTAGGGGTCCAATTTTATTCTTTTGCATGTGAATATCCAGTTTTCCCAACACTATTTATTGAGGAGACTCTCCTTTCTCAATTGTATGTTCTTTGCTCCTTTGTCATAAATTAATTGTCCATATATATGTGGGTTTATTTCTTGGCTCTCAGTTCTGGTCCATTGATCTGTGTGTTTTTCTGTCAATACCATGCTGTTTTGATTACTATAGCTTTGTAGTATAATTTTAAATCAGGGAATGTGATACCTCCAGGTTTGCTCTTTTTTCTCAAGATTGCTTTAGCTGTTTGGGGTCTTTTGTGGTTCCATATAAATTTTAGGATTATTTTCTATTTCTGTGAAAAATGTTGTTGGGATTTTGATAGGGGTTGCATTGAATCTGTCGATCCCAATTTTATGTTTTTGATGTCACAATTTATATCTTTTATATTGTGTATCCATTAACAAATTATTATAGCAATAGTTATATATAATATTTTTGTCCTTTAACCTTTATACTAGAGTTAAGTGATTAACACTCCACCACCACAGTATTAGAGTATCTGATTTTGACTAGGTACCAGTGTGTTCTATATTTTCATGTGTTTCCACGTTACTAATTAGCATCTTTCATTTCAGCCTGAAGAGTTTCTTTCTGCATTTCTTGTAAGGCAGGTCTAGCAGTGATGAACTCCCTCAGCTTTTGTTTGCCTGGAAAAGTCTTTCCATTCCTGAAGGACAGCTTGGCTGGGTAAAGTATTCTTGGCAGGCAATTTTTTTCTTTGAGCACATTGCATATATCATCCCATTCTCTTCTTGCCAGCAAGGTTTCTGCTGAGAAGTCTGCTGAGAGCTGTAAGGTGGTTCCCTCGTATGTGAGGAATTTTTTTCTTTTGTTCCTTTTAAAATTCTCTCTCTGTCTTTGATTTTAGACAGTTTTATTGTAATGTGTCTTGGAGAAGATCTTTTTGGGCTGAAATTGTTTGGGGATCTGTGAGCTTCTTGAACTTGGATTTCCAAATCCCTCCCCATATTTGGGAAGTTCTAAGCCATTATTTCTTTAAATAAGCTTTCTGTCCCTTTGTCCCTCTCTTCTTCTGAGACTCCAATAATGCATAGATTGTTTCTTTGAATGATATCCTACAGGCTTTACATACATAGGCTTACTTCGTTCTATTTCCTTTTTTCTCCTATGTTTTCTTCTGAATGGGTAATTTCAAATGACTTGTCTTCTATACAGATTCTTTCTTCTGCTTGGTCACGTCTGATGTTGATGCTTTCTATTGCATAGTTCATTTCATTCATTGTATTTTTCTGAGCCACAGTTTTTGTGTGTGTATGTGTTTAAGATTTTCATCTCTCTGTTAAACTCCTCATTTTGTTTGTGTATAGGTTTCTTGATTTTGTTGAATTGCCTTTCTGTCTTTTCTTATAGCTCACTGAGCTTCCTTAAAACAATTTTGAATTCTTTATTGGGCAAATCATAGATTTCCATTTCTTTGGGGTCAGTTACTGTGGAAAACTATTGTATTCTTCTGGTGGAATCTTGTTTCCTTGATTTTTCATGTTCTTCAAAGTCTTATGTCACTGTCTTTGCATTTGAAGAAGGCGTAACCTCCTCCAGTCTTTACTCTTCACTGTGTCCTATATAGTTGGACTTTTGCACCAGTCGTGTACTGGAACTTCCCTGCTGGACTCCTGGACTTCCACAAAGGCACTCTTGTCTGTGGGTGATTGTGAAAATTGGTGTTCTTTGGGAGGAGGAAGGCGGTAGAAAACTCCTATTCTGCCATTTTGATGATGTTACTCTCTCACTTTAGGGATCATTACTGCTAATTCAGGAAATGAATACATTTTTCAGTTGTAGATAATGGTATATTTTTGGGGTGCAGTGGAATTTTGGAAATGAGCAGTTGTTAAAGATTTAAGTCTGTGGCCCAATAGGAGTCTTCAGGCTAGGTAAAACCATTTCCAATTTAAAAGATGGAATGTAAATGCATTTCTGGCATGACTTTTATTTTTTTATTATTATTTTTTTTTGTGGTACGCGGGCCTCTCGCTGCTGTGGCCTCTCCCGTTGCGGAGCACAGGCTCCGGACGCGCAGGCTCAGCGGCCATGGCTCACGGGCCCAGCCGCTCCGCGGCATGTGGGACCTTTCCGGACCGGGGCACGAACCCGTGTCCCCTGCATCGGCAGGCGGACTCTCAACAACTGCGCCACCAGGGAAGCCCCTGGCATGACTTTTAAACTGGCAAAAGAATAGTTCCCAACAAGGTCCAGGCCCACTCTGAGCAATGAATGGCACCATAGTTGGATCATGAGAATAGTCTCCAGTGTGACTTGGAGATGGTCAATGTGTTCTATTTGTTTAAAAAAGAAAAAGTCCTGTAACCTTGTAGGCTGGTGGCCAGTTGACTTCTTGCTAGTTGAAATGAAAACTCTTTTGATGCTGAAGGAAAAATGACCATCTTTACTTATTTATTCATTCTTCAACTATTTCCTGAGGACCTACTGTATGCTGGGCTCCATGGATTCCACAGAGAGGGAGCAGACCTGGAGCTTCCTTATGTCTTTCTGTTCTAGAATTTCACATAAATGGAATCACACCATATATACTCTGCTGGCTTTTTTTTACTTGGCCTGGGTTTTTGCAGTTATCCATGGTGTTGGCATGTAACTCATTCCTTTTTAGGCTCTGTGGTATCCCTTTGTATGGCTGTATCACAGTTTGCTTACCCATCAATTTGTTTTTTTTATTTTTTAGTCTTTTAACAACTTTTATTTGTGACATACAGCAGCATTAATCATCTTTATCATGTTGTACATTACATCCCTAGTACTTACTTAGCATTTTAAATTAATTAATTAATTAATTAATTAATTTTGGCTGTGCCGGGTCTTAGTTGTGGCACACAGGATCTTCGTTGTGGCATGCAGGATCTTTAGTTGTGGCACACAGGCTTCTTAGTTGCGGCACGTGGACTTCTTAGTTGTGGCATGCATGCAGTATCTACTTCCCCGAACAGGGATTGAACCCGGGCCCCCTGCATTGGTAGTATGGAGTCTTACCCACTGGACCACCAGGGAAGTCCCCCCATCAACTTGTTGATGGACGTTTGGGTTGTTTCTGGTTTGGGGATTATGAATAAGTCTTCGGTGATCATTCACGGGCAAGTCTTTTTGTGCCCATTGTGCTCATTTCTCTTGGGTATGTATATACCTGGGAGTGGAGTTGCTGGTCAGAGAGTAGGTGTGTGTTTAACTTTATTGGAAACTTCTAAGCAGTTCCCCAAGGTGGCTGTGCCACTTGGCTCTCACCAGCAGTTCCTGAGGGTTCCTGAGTTCCTGCTTCTCTGTGCTTCTGTGGGAGCTGTCCTCACAGTGTCCC
This sequence comes from Orcinus orca, assembly GCF_937001465.1. Lineage (NCBI taxonomy): Eukaryota > Metazoa > Chordata > Mammalia > Artiodactyla > Delphinidae > Orcinus > Orcinus orca. Next base: position 200,926,469 of record NC_064559.1, read on the forward strand.
TTGCCCTTCCCCTGTTGGACCCCGACATTCACATTTTCCTTCTTTCTCTCTCTCCAGGTGCTCAGGACAGAGCCAAGGGAAATGCCGACTTGGTGAGTCTTCATGTGATTCGGGGCCAGTTGTGTTGGCTTTGGGTTCTTCGGCTCTCCACTTCCCAGATCCTTCCTGCAGCTGTGTCAGGAGCCCAGGGAACTCAACCCAGCTGGAGAGAGGGTCCCAGTCCGAGGCCTTCTACAGCACCCTGGCCCTGGTGCAGCTCTTCCTGCGGCAGATAGTCTAACTCTGCTCTTTCCTCGTCTGTGAAGTTTAGATCTGACGAGGGGTGGGCATCAGAATCGGCTGCAGCAGCCTCCCCAGACCAAGTCAGTCTCTGTCTTAGTCACAGCATTTATCGTGTGACTCCTGTGTGTCAGCCCTGGGCTTCGTGCTAGGACACCTGGGAACAGACCACTCGAGTTTCTAGCCCTCATGGAGCCACCAGCCTAGCAGAGGCTAGTCACACAAAGAAATATATAAGTATAAACACTGTTAAGTACCATAAGCAAAAAGAACAGGCTGCTGTGAGAGAGAATTACTAGGGAAACGTTGAACCTCTGGAGGAAGTGGCCTCAGACTCTCCGAGGGTGGCCCGGGTGAGAGTCTGCTGGCAGATCTGACCACACGGTTCTCAGGTGCTCCCCTGGACTGGGTGACCTCTAGGTCCTTTTGGGGTGAATGTCTAGGGGAGTTGGATTTCTAAGCTAGCAGCTCCTATCCCTGAATACTGCGATGGGAGCTAATCTTTGGTCCCACGTTTAGCTGTTCATCTGTCACACAGCTAGTGCGCACCCTAGTCTGCTTCGCAGTCTGGAATGCTGGGTGTAGATCCCAGACCCCTCCTTCAGAGGGAGGCAGACTGCATGCTCTGTCCCATCTCTCTAAACTGTCTACCCCATGAGTGAAACCCAGGGGGTCGCCTTCTCTCCCGAGGAGTGCAACGAGACCCCGGTTTACGCTGGTCCCCGTGCTTGGGCAGGCATACGTCCTGAACGCAGACCCCTGTGGACACTGCCTCATTATCAACAATGTGAACTTCTGCCACGAGTCGGGGCTCGGGACCCGCACGGGCTCCAGTATTGACTGTGAGAGGATGCAGCAACGCTTCCACTTGCTGCATTTCGTGGTGGAGGTGAAGTGTAACCTGACTGCCAAGGTATGGTCCCTGTGCACAGAGAGAGATGGGGGGCGGGCGGGGTAGTGTCCTGCGAGGGACCCTGGAAACAAATGACTCCCCAAGATGAGCCCTTCGGTCTGTAGGACTGTGAGAGGCAGTATGGTTCAGTGGTTACCAGTGCAAGCTTCAGACTCAGAGACCCGGGTTGAGGACTGGCTCTCCCACTCCCTGTGTGACTCCCAAGCCTTAGCTTCTTTGTCTAGACAGCGAGAACCATGCTCACCTCCTAGGGTCATTGGAGGAGTAAATAAAGAGTGCCTAGCCCAGCATCCCTTCCCCAAGGATGGTGGCTATTGTGATTGCTGTGACTGTCATTACTTCACTATTGGCCCCGGGAGCAGGGGGCAGGCCCGGGACAAGGACCTGACCCGTCAGCGGTCTGGCTCACCTTCAGCCCTCTCTTGTAGCAAATGGTCCAGGCTTTGGTGGAGCTGGCGCGGCGGGACCACAGTGCTCTGGACTGCTGCGTGGTGGTCATCCTCTCTCATGGCTGTCAGGTAGGCGACCTCACCTCCTTGGGCAGGTGCCTGGGAAGGCTGCCCTGAGAGGCTGTGCAGAGCCCCGTCCTTTCCTGTGTCCAAGACACCCTGGCCCTGTAGGAAGAGCCGCGGGGCCCTGTCCACCTCTTGTTGTTTTCTCAGGAGCCATTTGCCCTCTGAGGGGTTGATGCTTCTCCTGGGTGGCACGGTGTCCCTTGGAGAAGCTGTCTGGGAGAGGCAGGAAAAGACAAGCTGGATTTTGTTCAGAGCTGGACATTGCTCTGCTCATGTCAGCTCATAAGAGCTCCCAGTTCCTGCCTCGGTCCTGCTTGGTTTTGTTCTGGGCCGTTTGCTGCTGGCTGGGAGTCGGGACACTGGGACCCACTCTGGGCTTGGCCACTAATGTGCTGGGTCATTGTGGCCACGCCCCTCGCCCTTCCTGGGCCTCAGTTTCCCCATCTTTTGAGTTGAGGGGTTGGACAGAACAGAGGTAACAACCCCTATGGGTTGCACAGTGTTTTCAAAACTGGCAACTTTAGCACAAATATCAGGATTTCCGGCTTCTCTTGAAAAGCCCCAAAGGTCTGACCTTATCAGGCCAGCATCGTCATGGAGCAAAGCTCTGGCCTTTGGCAGGGCAGGGGCTGCCCGTTTGGTTCTTTCATTCACAGTGTGGTTCCTAGACCGGCAGCCTGGGCATCACCTGGCAGCTCTCGAGAATGCGGACCCTCATTCAGAGCCTGCACCTTAACGAGATCCCTGTGCACATAAAGTTTGAGATGAATTCGTCTAGAATAGCAGTTCTCAACGTTTCACTGCAAGAGAGGTGCCTGAAGGACCAGACTGCTGGTCCCACTACAAGGGATTCTGATTTAGGAAGTCTGGGTGGGGCCCAGGAATTTGTATGTCTTAACCAGTTCCCAGGTGATGTTGATGCTGCTGCTTCAGGGACCACACTTTGAGAGCAGCCGATCTGGAGGTAGCTGCCCAGTGTCCTCGAGTTAGGCTATCTGGTGCTTATAGGCATGTGAGTTTCAGACCCCTGCAGTAGAGGTGGACAAGGGGCTGCCCGGAACCGACCTGCTGTAACTCAGCCTTGTGCCCCTGGGTGGGACCTTCTAAATGCTTGGCCGCCACAAAGCCTCTGAACAGGCTGTTGGATTCCTACCCTGACTTCTTGGGTTTGTCACCAGGATTCATGGTTTTCTAGGCTAGCCACCTCCAGTTCCCGGGCGCTGTTTATGGCATGGATGGATATCCCGTGTCTGTCGAGAGAATTGTGAACATCTTCAATGGAACTGGCTGCCCCAGCTTGGGAGGGAAGCCCAAGCTCTTCTTCATCCAGGCCTGTGGCGGAGGTAGGCCGGTCCTCAGCCTCCCTGCCCCTGTGAGTCTAGTGGGGAAGCAGCCACCGCCTACTTCCTTCTCCATCGCTCCTCTCGATGTCCCAGGGGTTGATCCAGGCAGCCGGGGGCGTCCCACACATGGTCACTGCTCTCCGAATGTGGCACCCTCACCTAGCTGGAGTAGCTTCAGCTCTGTCCAGCCTTTAGAGGTTTGCGTCTTCCGTCTCACAGTGCCATAACATCAGGGGATCATTCAGCTGTGGCCACTTCAACCTCAGAGACTTGGCAAAAACAAACGATGCAGAGGAGAGAGAAAACCTCTTTCATTTTCCTTATCATCATTCCCCTGACCTCCATCAACCAGACTCCCTTCCCCCTTTCGCAGAGAAAGGGAGGCCATTGCTGAATTAACTACTGGAATTCCCAAAGGCGTAGGTTCTGGGGATTCAGTAATTTTTAAGGATTATTTAGATTGTTTGTAGTTTTGCTATATGTCCTGATTTTAAACCTGAGCCCTACTTCAACGTTACCGGGTTTTCTTATAAAATAAAAAAAGAGGGAAGAGAGAACAACATTATGTGTCCTGGATTATGGGACATGATGGCATCTCCAGGGGCAGGGATGTCTGAAAGGCATATCACTTCCTTGTCCCTTGGCCTGATCTGCCAGAGAAGCGGGCATTGTTATACCATAGAGCTGTCAGCTTGCATGCCAAGTGTGTACACCAGTGACCTGTAACGTGGGCACCTGAGGCATATTCTTCTGCACACGGTGATTTGTCCCATACTATTCCACATTGGCGGGGGAGTCATGGGAGAGATTGTCTAGGAGGGCAGGCTCTGGTCATATGATTCATCCAGTAAGTTTATTGACCACCGGCTGTATACACCAGGCTGTAGAGATGCAGAGGTGGGGTCTCTGTCCCCTGGAACTTATAATTTGACGGGAACTGTGTTAAGTCACTATCATGACCCAGGCCTATAACTTGGCCACGAGTGATGGAGAGCACTGGGTTAAATCCTGCGTTAGCTACTCCCTGCACAGCCACGGGCCAGTTAATCTCTAGAAGTCTTGGCAAATAGGGATAGTAACAGAGCCTGGCTCTTAGTGTTACTATCGCTCACATACTAATCAGTATGGCTCTTTTTTTAAAAAAAATAAATTTATTATTTATTTATTTGTTTATTTATTTTTGGCTGCGTTGGGTCTTTGTCGCTGTGTGTGGGCTTTCTCTAGTTGCGGCGAGAGGGAGCTGCTCTTCATTGCGGTGCGCGGGCTTCTCATTGCGGTGGCTTCTCTTGTTGTGGAGCACGGGCTCTAGGCACGCGGGCTTCAGTAGTCGTGGAACACGGGCTCAGTAGTTGTGGCTCGCGGGCTCTAGAGCTCAGGCACAGTAGTTGGGGTGCACGGGCTTTAGTTGCTCCGCGGCATGTGGGATCTTCCTGGACCAGGGCACGAACCTGTATCCCCTGCATTGGCAGGCGGATTCTTAACCACTGCACCACCAGGGAAGCCCTAGTGTGTCTCTTAACACACTTAACACATTGCCTGGTTCATTTTCCTAACTGGAAACATGGCCTCCCTCCTCCTGCTGACCCCAGAGGACTCAGTGTCACATAAGAGCCCCACCCCTGTCACCAGTGCAGTTATCTCAGAGTGATGATGACAGGTAGATGGAGAGGCTGCTGTTCTTGGGTTGAAATCCTTTGTAACTTGTCTTTCTTCTTATGATCCAGAATGTGTGGTCAAGTGATGTGCTTACTCAGAAGTGTGTGGTCCCTCTTTCTCTTGTGAATCAAAGGAAGAACAGACTGAAGGGTGAGCCGGGGTGCCAGCTTTCTGGGGAAGATAACCGGTCTTCTGGGCCAGGGCCCACCCCACTGTCCATTCTCAGCAGCGAAGGAGGATCTTTGTGGTGTTACTCTTTGGACTCCTTAGCAGGGCCGCTGGGCCCTTGATCTGGGCCCGACCTCTTTGCCTCCCCCGCCTGGCACGCTGTGCCCACCCCAGTGCTGCTCAGCTTTCCCAGGACACCAGGGTCTGGCTTACTCCTCAGGCTTTCTATGTGCCATTCCTCTGCCTTGTCTCCTGGCCACCTCTTAATCATCCATCCTTCTGGTTACAGCTTATTGTCACCGCTTCCAGGAAGCCTTCCCTGAACACCTCCTTCCTTGCAGAAAGTCAGGGTTCGCGCCGGCTGTTGTGCTCCTGCAGCCCCCGTTCTTCCCTTGTCTTAGCACTTTCTCCTTGCATTCAGATGGCCTCGTCCCCTGGTCAGCTCTCTGAGGGCAGAGCCAATCACATCCACCCTGCAGCTGGGTCCCCAGCCTGGCACAAAGCCCACAGTATGCTTGCATCTTATGTGCATTCTAACTGTTTGAATTTGAAATAGAACCATACAAAAATATGGTTTGAAGTAATGTGGACTCCTGCCATTAAAAACAAAACCAAACAATTCACTGACAACAGCAGGATTCCAAAGCTGGAACGCAGTGATTAAGGTGCCACTTTCGGAGCGGCAGTCTCTGCTTAGCTCCCTGCTGCGGGATCTTGTGTTTAACGCTGTTGCCACATGGTGGCGCCACCATCAGCTGAGGACAGAAATACCCAAATGTCAGTGACAGTTGTTTGGTGTCTGGTGACTGGTGTCGTGTTGTTTACAGGTCTCTGAATGTCTGCCCTGGATTTTGGTGACTCTTGTGTTGCTATTTTAAGATTCACTGTTGTTACAATTTAAATCAATTAAAAAATCTTCTAAATGTCATCCGCCCCTTCGTTAAGAGGTAGTGCGGGCACCAACACGGAAGAGCGTACCTCAAAGTCAGTAACTTTGGTGTGAAACTTCAGTGTTAGCATGATGAACTCAGCCAGAGCCGAGTGGCCTAAATTTTGGGGTGACCCCTCCAGAACTTTAGAGATCATGCTGAGAAGCTGGAAAGGAAGAATAATGTACGACAGTGGTTGTGGATTTTATGTGCTGAGGGAACGGCTCCTCTTCCCACTGTGAATTCTTATGGGGTGTTATTCTTCCTTGTAGGGAGTTTTGAATCAATAAGCCTGCTTAAGAAGAAAGCAATGGCTTAAATGCATAACCCATAGGCGAGGCCTTCCCAGCAGATTTGTAGGAGGATGACACGTGGATGGAGACACGGCCAGCATCCCCTGTCTGACCCCTTCTTCCTCTGACCCCGATCCTCCCCTCTCAGATCCCATCGTCCCATTTTCACAGGCAGCCCCCACCCGTCTCCTTAGGCCCTTCCTACGGCATCCCCCACTGAAGCGCTCCCTCCCCCACGGCACCCTGCTTCCCCGGGCAGACCCAGCGGCAGCCCCAGATTCCCCTCTCAGGTCCCCTCCCCTGTCCGACTTCCCCTAGGACAGATTCGAGAATCTCGACCAAGCAAACAACCGGAAGCAGTGACCTGAGGCAGCTATGCCAGCGTCCAGCTCTCACAGATCTAAGAGGCCCCCTTGGCAGGCTTGGGAAGCAGCAGGTTGAGAGGCGCAGAGGCCTGGTCCCCTGCGCCTTAGGTGTGAGACCACAGACAAATTACCGAGTTTTCTGAGCTTTAGTTGTATGGGGTGAGAGGTCAATAGATTTTTTATTTTAAAGGTTTTATTTATTTATTTAGTTAGTTAGTTATTGGCCACACTGCACGGCAAATGGGATCTTAGTTCCTCGACCAGGGATCGAACCCGTGCCCCCTGCAGTGGAAGCACGGAGTCTTAACTGCTGGACTGCCAGGGAAGTCCGATCAGTAGATGTTGGGGTTATTATTATGGGGTTTCCAGAAGCATCTTTGTCCTGTCTCTGCCCCCTGTGGATGGGACCCCAGCTTCCCTGGGTGAACTGTGACCTCCCTCCCTCCTTGCTATTACCCACCGTGGATCTAGCCACACAAACCCTCCAGCTCTCCTGCCCAGAGACCTGCCCGACAGGTGCTGTTTCTCCCACCAGGATTGCTCTCCCTTCTCACATGGGAGCCTGGGTCACAACCGCCTGCTCCAGAAACCCTCCCCTGCGGAACCCCGGGCCCCTCGGCCCTCTGCCTGTCTTTGCTGAAGCTCTTTTCAGCTGCTTCCTTTCTGAAGTAACACTTTGTACTCTGCAGTGAGCTCTGCTTTGGAGGAACTCATCCCAGGACATGTCCTGCAGCGTCACCGCCCCAGTGACTCTGTGGCTGCGCTGTGTGTGGCCCGAGTCCTGCCCTGACTCCTAACCCTCTGTTTTCCAGGCCTGCCACTGCTCTGGGGCAGTTTGGGTTTTAAAACAGAAAAGACAGAAAATATGGCAACTTAAAGAAAGAAACATCCAGAATCCTACGAGCCCGACGTGGCAGCCTCATTTTCCCTTTTACCTCTGGATCTTGGCCGAGGGGCGTGGTCTGCGTTTCTCATTGAACCTTATCCCTGAAGCATCACCCCACGTCTCCACAGTCTCCACTGTCACCGTTCAAATGGCTTATAATCTTGCATTGTAGTGATACGCACTCACTTACTAAACCAATCCCTAGTGTTGGCCATTTCGGTGGTATCCAATTTTTGGCTCACATGACCACCAATGTCTTTGTATTGAGGGCTTTTGGCTTCACTTGAATTATTTCCTTAGGAAATTACTGAGTCAGGGGTGTAAACATCTCCATGGATCCCATTACCTACGACTTAATGCCTTCTTTGGTTTCCATAAAAGGGTTTGAGGTAACTTAAGGAAGTACAAGTGATGTAGTAGAACAAAATACAGAGAAAAAGAAAATAAGGAGGAAATAGAAATGCAAGGAAAGAAGAGGAGTAAGTTTGGCATCTAGAAGTGCATCTCGTGAGGTTCTGCGTGCTTGCTAGAGGTGGCCCGCAGATCGGCTTTGTGCTTTCCAGCCGCTGAGGCACGATAGGGTGAGGTAGAATCGCTCATAAGATCCACCTTATTTGGTATTCGTGAGACAGAATTGCCAAGAATGACAGTTTTTCTCCCCTGGGTTGTCTTAATAGGGGACACTGTAAGATAGTGGACAGTTGCCTCAACTGTATACCTACCAAAAAATAAAAGAGATCAGTTTTATATCTTTTGTTTTTAAAAAATTTTTATCTATTTGGCCGTTCCGCACAGCATGCACGATCTTAGTTCCCCAGCCAGGGATCGAACCCGTGTTCTCTGCATTGGGAGCACGGAGTCTTAACCACTGGAATGCCAGGGAAGTCCTTTTTTTAAATTAAAAAAAAAAAAAATCCAAGTCTCAATGTAAATTGAGGGCAGAGTTTTTTCAGTTTGGGTGTTTAGCTCCCCAGACAGGATCCCATCTTCTTCTTTTTTTTTTGGCTGCACTGCTTGGCTTGCAAGATCTTAAATTCCCTAACCAGGGATTGAACCTGGGCCCTCGCCAGTGGAAGTGCGGAGTCCTAACCACTGGTCCACCAGGGAATTCCCCCATCTTCTTATTTTCTGTCTTCCTCAGTGCCCATGTTGGTGCTCTGTACCCCAGGGGTAGTCCGTGTGTATGTGTCTCTGCCATCTGTGTCATAAACCATGATTTTAAAGAAGCTTTTATCGTAACCTGAGGAAAATCCTCATGATGCCCTGATAAGGGAATAAAGCATGATTAGTTGAACCTGCAAATAAGCAGGTAAAAACAAAACACAAAAGATTGGAAGGAGGTGCAGCAAACCATTAGCCATGGTTGTCTTTGGCTGCTGCCAACATGGCCAGGCTTTGTTTTGTTTTGAATCATAATGTTGAGATTTAATGTGTGTTTGGGGAAGAAGCCACAAATGTGGTTACAAAAAAATCAACAAGGACAAAATGATCAAAGTGCATAATAATTGGTCGGTAAACTCATGAGATCAAAAGTAGTTCATGCTGGGCTTCCCTGGTGGTGCAGTGGTTAAGAATCCGCCTGCCAGTGCAGGGGACACGGGTTCGAGCCCTGGTCTGGGAAGACCCCACATGCCGCGTAGCAACTAAGCCCGTGTACCACAACTACTGAGCCTGCGCTCTACAGCCTGCAAGCCACAACTACTGAGCCCGTGTGCCACAACTACGGAAGCCCGCGCGCCTAGAGCCTGTGCTGTGCAACGAAGAGCAGCCCCCGCTGGGGCTTCCCTGGTGGCGCAGTGGTTGAGAGTCCGCCTGCCGATGCAGGGGACGCAGGTTTGTGCCCCGGTCCGGGAGGATCCCACATGCCGCAGAGCGGCTGGGCCCGTGAGCCGTGGCCGCTGAGCCTGCGCGTCCGGAGCCTGTGCTCCGCAGCGGGAGAGGCCACAACAGTGAGAGGCCCATGTACCGCAAAAAAAAAAAAAAAAAAAGAGTAGCCCCCGCTCGCTGCAACTAGAGAAAGCCCGTGCGTAGCAACGAAGACCCAATGCAGCCAAAAATAAATAAATAAATAAATAAATTTATTAAAAAAAAAAGTTCATGCTCATTAAAAAACAAACAAAATCAAAGTCCTCAGAGGTGTATAAAGGTGAAAAGTCAAAGTCCTGGGCCCATCCCTACTCCCATTCTTGTTCTTCAGAAGAGCCACTGTTAACAATTGGTGTTTCCTTCCAGACTTTTCTCTTTCTCTCCTGTCCATTTATCCATCATATCTATGCCAAACAGGTCGTACGTTATACACTGTTCTGTGACCTTTTGGGGGGTAATTTTTTCTAATTTAAAAACTTCGTGATAAAATGCACATAACATTTACCATGGGAAGCAGTTTTAGGTGTGTAGCTCTGGAGGGGTATTAAGTACATTCACGCTGTCGTGCAGCCATCACCACCATCCATGTCCAAAGCTCTTTTCATTTTGCTAAACTGAAACTCTGTACCCATTAAGCACTAATCCCCATTCCCCGTTCCTCCAGCCCCTAGTAACCAGTATTCTGTTTTCTGCTTCTATGAATTGGGTTACTCGAGGCACCTCATGTAAGCAGAATCACGCAGTATTTGTCTTTCTGCGACCGGCTTATTTCACTCAGCATAATGTCCTCGGGGTTCATCCATGTTGTAATGTGTCAGAATTTCCTTCCTTTATAAGGCTGTATCACGTGACTCTTTTTTTTAATCTATATGCTGTTTTAATTAATTTATTTATGGCTGCGTTGGGTCTTCGTTGCTGCGCGTGGGCTTTCTCTAGTTGCGGCAAGCGGGGGCTACTCTTCGTTGCGGTGCGCGGTCTTCTCATTGTGGTGGCTTCTCTTGTTGCAGAGCACGGGCTCTAGGCGCGTGGGCTTCAGTAGTTGTGGTCCGTGGGCTCAGTAGTTGTGGCGCATGGGCTCAGTTGCTCCACAGCATGTGGGATCTTCCCGGACCAGGGATTGAACCCATGGCCCCTGCATTGGCAGGCGGATTCCCAACCACTGCACCACTAGGGAAGTCCCAGTGTGATTTTTTTTTTTTTTTTTTTGCGGTAGGGCCTCTCACTGTTGTGGCCTCTCCCGTCGCATAGCACAGGCTCCGGACGCACAGGCTCAGCAGCCATGGCTCACGGGCCCAGCCGCTCCACGGCATGTGGGATCTTCCCGGACCGGGGGCACGAACCCGCGTCCCCTGCATCGGCAGGCGGACTCTCAACCACTGCGCCAGCAGGGAAGCCCCCAGTGTGACTTTTTAATGACATAAAATTTAGCATTTTTAACTATTTTAAATTGTACAATTCGGTGACGTTAAGTACATTCACAATGTGTGTGACCATCATCACCATCTAATTCTAGAACATTTCATCTTTCCCCAGAAGAAACTCCTTACCCGTTAGCAGTCACTCCATTCCCAGCCCCTGGCAACCAGTCTGCTTTCTCCTCTCTGGATTCGCCTCTTGTGGACATTTCATATAAATGGGATCATATTCTGTGGCCTTTGGTGTCTGGCTTCTTTGACTTAGCGTGTTTTCAAGGCCCATCCACATTGTTTTCTGTATCAGTACTTCATTCCTTTCTAAGCCTGAACAATATTCCATTGGATGTTTATACGACATTTGTTTATCCATTCACCTGTCCCTGGACACGTGGGTGGCTTCTAGCTTTTGCCTGTTGTGAATGATGTAATGAACGTTGCTGCACAAGTTCTTGCTTGGGCACCTGGTTCCCATTCTTTTGGGTGTATACCTTGTAACTTATTTTTATAGCTGTTTTAAACATTTCTGCATTCTTGCCCTCACCCCCAGCTTGACTTAATGAATGTGGAAAACTCTTGTTATAGTAAAAGTAAAGCTCCTGTTTTGATTTCCTGCCCATGTTTGTCCAGCACTAGGCCCCTGGCTCGAGAGGAAACCAGGCCTCTCAGGCTGGTGGCACCTCTCAGGCTGGTGGCACCTCTCAGGCTGGTGGGAGCTCTGGTCTGGGTGTTTTCACTGGCAAGTGTTGTCTGTTTCTGTTTCCTGCAGAGCAGAAAGACCAGGGGTTTGAGGTGGCCTCCACTTCCCCTGAAGACAGGACCCCTGACAGCGACCCTGAGCCAGATGCTACCCCGTTCCAGGAAGGCCCAGTCACCGTCGACCAGCCGGATGCCGTGTCTAGTTTGCCCACACCTAGCGACATCTTGGTGTCCTACTCCACCTTCCCAGGTGAGTGGATCGTGTGAGAGCTTGTCCTTCCAGCCAGCAGGTCCCCCTATCTGCCCTAGAAGCAGCTGTGTTGTGAAGAAAAGACCTGCGTGTGAGACTTTGTTCTGCCTCTCGTGACCCTGAGTAAGTTACTTCACCTCTCTGAGCCTCAGCTCAGGGCGAGGCAGTCAAGGTGCCTAGAATGCAAAATGTAAGGAGGCATGCATTCTTGCGTTGGCGTGCCTCACTCGCTTCACCCTCGTCCTGGCCCTGCCTCAGTCTTCTCATCTTTAAAATGGGTATATTCATTGTACCTTAGGGATCGTCATGGTGATTTTAACAAGGTGGCTGCTCCCCCACTGAGCACAGTGCCTGGCACATAGCAGGTGCGACAAGTGTTAGTTTCTTTCCTTTCTTATCCCTCGGGAGAGTCACTTGACTTCTCCGAGCCTTGGTTGCCTTGTCAGGAAAATGGGAACCGTGACCAAAGTCACAGGGTAGTGGTGAGGATGAAATAAGATCACGATGGGACAGAGCACAGAGATGTGGGCTGCTGCTGGCTGTGTACGTCAGTCAAAGTGTGGAGGTGGGCCCGTCTGCATACGTGGGGAGGGGCAGCTTCCCAATGAAGTTCAGCCTTTCTCCTTCGGCAGGTTTTGTCTCCTGGAGGGATACCAAGAGTGGCTCCTGGTACATCGAGACCCTGGACAGCATTTTTGAGCAGTGGGCTCACTGCGAGGACCTTCAGACACTCTTGCTCAGGGTGAGGCTGGTGGGAGGGCCAGTGTGTCCTCCCCAGGGCAGGTGGTGGGGCTGAGCAGGGCCCCAAGCCCAAGCCAGGGGTTTCTTCTGCACCGGGCTTGCCCTGAGAGTTGATGCTTTTGCTCCTTCTAATGCGAGAAATTACTGCCTGCAGTGACATTTGCCCATCATGCAAAAGACTGCTTTCCCCAGCCTCTGAGGTCCCAGGCTGACACCTCTGTCTGCCCACTGATGGAGCCAGTCCTCAGTGCCAGGGTGGGATGGCCCAGTGCCTGGGCGTGGCCCTGAAGGCAGGTCGCGGGGCCTACACCGTTTCCCCACTGCACGGCCTTCTACTCTTGACCCTCGAGAATCATGAATCCTTTTAGTGTCTCCCCTTCTGGAAGGCCGCAGTGACAACAGGGAAGGACAGCCGGATAGGGCCCCACTCAGAGCAGTTACTTTCTCCAAGCGTCTCAGAGCACGCATGGGCCCCTCCTGCTCTGCTCAGGTATTTTGTGCCGTTAGAAGGAGCTATAAGGGCTGGGACCTCCTCCTGGGGAGGCTCCGGCTCTGAGCTTTGCTGAGCAGAGGAGAGAAGAAAAACAGGTGCAGGGCCACCACGCAGCCCGACTCCAGGGGGCGCCATGAGCCATGGCCACGGATGAGCGGGTCTCAGAGGCAGCTGGGGGCCCATCAGGGCTAAGCAGTGCACTCGGCTCGTGGGCCCAGTCTCTTCTCTCAACTTTCCTTCATGCAAACCTTTCAGTCTGATTTGAACTTTGTGAATTTCTGAGCTTTGAAATTCTGAATTTTGAGTTTTCTAAACTTATAGTTGAGATGCTTGTTCTCTAACCCCTCCCCTATCCCCCCGCCCAGTGTGTGCGTGCGCGCGCACACACACACACACACACACACACACACACACACACACTCAAGGAGGCTGCAGCTAGAGTTTTTTTTTTAAAAATTAATTAATTAATTAACTTATGGCTGCATTGGGTCTTTGTTGCCGTGCCCGGCTTTCTCTAGTTGCGGCGAGTGGGGGCTACTCTTCGTTGCGGTGCGCGGGCTTCTCATTGCGGTGGCTTCTCTTGTTGCGGAGGCTTCTCTTGTCGCGGAGCATGGGCTCTAGGTGCGTGGGCTTCAGTAGTTGTGGCACGTGGGCTCAGTAGTTGTGGTGCACGGGCTCTAGAGCACAGGCTCAGTAGCTATGGTACACGGGCTTAGTTGCTCCGCGGCATGTGGGATCTTCCTGGACGAGGGATCGAACTCATGTTCCCTGCGTTGGCAGGTGGATTCTTAACCACTGCGCCACCAGGGAGGTCCCTAGAGTTGTTTATAAAGTTCTGACTCGGTGGGGACTTCCCTGGTGGTCCAATGGTTAAGACTCCGTGCTCCCAATGCAGTGGGCCCGGGTTCGATCACTGGTCAGGGACCTAGATCCCTCATTCCGCAATTAAGACCTGCACAGCCAAATAAATAAATAAAAATAAATAAAATAAAATTCTGACTTGGTGGACGCTCCCCCAGCCCTTCTCTGGAATTCTTACTTCAGTCAAGAGAACTCACAGGCCTCCCTGTGGTCGTGTTTTCACAGGTTGCTAATGCTGTTTCAGTGAAAGGAGTTTACAAGCAGATTCCTGGCTGTTTTAATTTCCTCCGGAAAAAACTTTTCTTTAAAACGTAATGAGGCTGGGGCCTCTCACCCTGCCTTACCTTTCACCCCCAAACCTTCCTGCTCCAGCCCTGGTGGTGGCTGAGGCCTGGACTTTCCTACAACTGTGGCTGACACCCATTGAAGGATTCTGTAGCCTGTAGAGGTCTGCTCTTCCCCCCCACCCCGGGCTGCAGACAGGCTCCTAGCAGCTTTCAAACTGGAGCCAAATGACCGGCGATGGAGGAAGGAGAGCAGAACGCCGTGGACACCACGGGGCTCTTCGCCAGTGGCCCGTTCCTGCCTAGTGGCTGTGGCCTGTGACCCCTGTGTTTTCTCCACATCAGGGCTTCTCAACCTCAGCACAGCTGACATTTGGGGCCAGAGAGTCCTTAGTTGTGGGGCCGTCCTGTGCACCATGGGCTGTTTAGCAGCATCCCTGGCCTCTCCCCACTAGATGCGAGCAGCACCCCTTCCCCGAGTCGTGACAATGAAAACTGTCTTCAGACGTTGCCAAATCTCCCTGGTGGGCCCCCGCTGGAGAACCACTGAGCTACAGGAAATTTTGGTGACAAACAGACCAGCATCTCTTTTAGATCAGCAGTTTGGGCTGCTAGAGTCTGAAGAGTTAGAATCTGTGAATCCTAAATGAAGTTTTAAAAATTATCAAGTTCTGTCTATATTGCAGTGTTCTTAAAAACAAAACCAAACCAAACCTTAGGTGAATGTGGACTCTCTTTCACCTATTGCCCCCCCCATTTTGCTCTAACTCTTTATTCTTCCTTATATAAAGGGGACTTCGGATTTTTGGGAAACATTTCCCCAGCTCTTATTTCTTTTGACTTTCCCCCCTACCCCATCACAGGAAGGTGACTGGGGTGGGAGCCGTGTGTTTGGGGAGGTTAAGTCACCTGTCCAGGGAACACAATTAACCAGTGGAGAGACCTGGCCAGGCCCAGGTCTTCTTGAGTCCAGCCCGTCCCTCCAGGTGCCTTCCTGGCTGCAGGACCCGCACCCTTACCCCCGCCGCCAAGGCCTTTAAGCTGCCTCGACCCCAGCCTGTTTCTTGCTTTCAGGGCCCTAGATATGAGGACGATTTGCTAGTAAGACTCTCACCAAGATGTGATTCATGTAGTTGTCATTTTATTATTATTTTCCTCCTGTGACCTTTCCAAGTCCGAAACTGTCCCGGGGACTTTTGGTGGTTAGTTATTTTCAATCACCTGCAGGACACACACAAGAAAATAATCCGGTTAACCCAGCAGAGCAGAGCCTTGCTTGCAGGTTCCCGGCTTTCTCCCTCCAGGCTCCGCGCTGCCCGTGTGAATCAGGCGGCCCGCGTTGAAGCAGCTCTCCCTAGGGGCTCTAATGATGCTCCAGAGAAAAGATGTCCTCACAGCCTTACACTGACCTGTTGGGGCTTCCTGTATAAAGGAGTCTTAGCCTGGAGTTCAGTGTGGACTTCAGGGCGGGGGGCCTGGGAACTCTTAAAAAATTATACGCCGAACGTATGGACGGGCATGTTTGTAGATCTCGTTTGTTTCTCAAGAGGTTCGAGAGCCCCTAAATTGTTAACAATCCCTGCTGTTGTCAAGGCACCATCCCGTGCTGGGAGTGGGGCTGTAACCCGTTTTCAGAGGCGGTTTGGCATCTACTAAACATCCTAACGTGCCGACTCCGTGATCCAGTGACGCTGCTGGATCTGTGTAGCATAGATGCTCTCATCAGTGTGCAAGGATATACGTCCAAGGATGTTCACTGCAGCCATGTGAGAGTGGAAAATAGGAAACAGATGAAAGCTTCATTCATTATATTCATACTATGGAATTTTATTTAGCTGTTCAAAAGAATGACATAGATATATGGGCTCACATGTAAGGTATGATATGGTGTTAAGTGAAACGACTAAGCTGCAGAACAGTAATGGAGAGTCAAATCCTATTTTTGGTTAGAAGACAGTATGTTTATATGTACGTATATAGATATTTTATAGATGCACCGAAATAAATCCAGAAGACCACACACCAAGCCATTGGCTATGATTATCTCTGGGGGGTAGAACTGCAGATGTCATACAAGGGGGATGTCTACTTTTTTACTTGATATACTTTTAATACACTTGATATGCTTTTAATATTTTTACCAAGAGTATGTATTACCTTCTAAAATAAAAATAAAACTGGTGAATGCTGAAGATTCATGTGTTGCTGTCATTCAGCGAACATCTGTTGAAAGGATGAATGCCCTCGGCCACCTGTCTCCTATCGCTTCCCAGCCCCTGACCTTGGCTTGTCACTTGTCTGGGTTTGGAACTCCAAGCTACACACGGTGTGCCCCTGGGCTGGGACCACTGCAAGGCTCCACTGGCCCCTCTGCAGTTGCCAGGGCGGCCTCTAGCAGAGGACAGCTGGCAGCTTGGCTCTGCTGCTCCTGGAACCTGTCACAGGCACATGAGCCTGCCCTGGCTGCTGTCCCGGGAGCCTAGGGCCTCTGCCCGGCTGCCTCGAAAGGCTTGCTTTCCCCATTGATCCCCTCTGACATCTGCCCAGGCTTTCGGCTGAGACCTGCTCTGTTGTGCTTGTGTCTGTGGCTGGGAACAGCTGATGCTGGGACCAAAAGATAGGACAATTGCTCCTGGCCCTGCTCGGGGTCCCCAAGGTGCTGCCAGGGCCAGCCGCATGGTGACTCACGCGGCAGCTGGGGCTGGAAAGGACCCTCGGATTTGGCTGGGAAAAGGCCCTAAGCATCCTCCCATCTAATCCGTCTCGGGCTCTTTTGAAATGCTGGTGCACCTCCAAAGCTGGACTCAGGTTTTCCTCTGGCAAAAGGGGACCAGAGCTTTCCCCCAATGGACAGAAAGAACCTGGTAAGTTAATGGCCACTCTCTTCTTGATTTTACCTTTCTCCAACAAACTTTCCTGGCACTTCTGGTGCCTGTAACCACTTGTTGGTAGAGAAATGCCAGCAGACAGACACATGAACAAGGAGCCCTCAAGTATTAATGGGAAAACCCGGAGGCAGCCACCTGCTTATTTTGACAGTGCCCATTTGACAGTGTTGTTTTCGTCCTGGGACTGCAAGCTCACGGCTGTGACATCATATTTGAGTTTATAATGGAGTGTCGGTTTGATTTAATTAAACAGCTCTCTGTAAATTCAACTTGAAATAATGAAACCAGATGCCAGCTTTCCCTTCTTTGGGGGCTCTGTCACAAACACCACAACCCTGACTTGTTCTGCCTCCTAAAAAAGTGGATGAGTCCTGGTCTAGTTCAAGTCCCATTTTACAGAAGAGCAAACCCAGGTGGTGGCACTGCTGGGAGGTGGGTAAAAAAGTGCCCCCGATCGGCACGGTGTCCTGCTTTTCCCCTCCAGCATCCATTACCAGGCACGATGCCTCCTCCGCCCTCCCCCAGGTCCCCCCCACCAAGGCCTGCCCTTCCTGTGACAACTCTCCCTGTATCCATGGCTGCTCCCAAGATTGGTGCCAGTTTTTGGGTTTTTTTTTTTAATAAAATTTTTTTCTGGTTTTCATTATAAATGAATGTTTATTCACTGTTTTTTTTTTTTTTTTCGGTACACGGGCCTCTCACTGTTGTGGCCTCTCCCGTTGTGGAGCAACAGGCTCCAGACGCGCAGGCTCAGCGGCCATGGCTCACGGGCCCAGCCGCTCTGCGGCATGTGGGATCTTCCCGGACCGGGGCACGAACCCGCGTCCCCTGCATCGGCAGGCGGACTCTCAACCACTGCGCCACCGGGGAAGCCCTATTCACTGTTTTTTAAAAATAGGAATTGAGCTGGTGTGGAAGTTTGTGAGGCACTGGTTTTGAGCTCACAGGCTAAAGCTCTCTGGGGACACATTCACAGTCATAGTGGGATCAGCTCAGCCCCATTTACCTGGACTGCCTTGGTCTGAAACAGAAAGTCCTGCATCCCAGGCAGCTTCCCAGTCCAGCGCAAACTGAGATGATTGGTCCCCCTACAGAACAGCTGGGGGACCCTTTAGAATGACTAATTTCCAATAATTAAGGCTGTGAGGATCTCAAACGACCAGGTTTTGGGCTTTGCAGATAAATATAGCATTGGGCAGTGGGGTCTGGGCCTACAGGTAGATAAGCAAAACCAAAATACCCCATGAATCCTAGGGAACCTGCTGTTAATGCTGGAGGAGTAACCTTTATTTTCAACCTCTTTGGACAAGACCACCCTCTATGTGCCTTTTCACTCAACTCACACAGAAATGTTGGGGCCTATCGGGGATCCTGCAGGGGTTGCCCAGGTCTGCAGCCTCCTAGCTCTCAAGAGGAGGGAGGGGGTCCTCAGAACTCAGGTGGGCATGGCCCTCATGGGGCCAGGGCCAGGGCAGGGCCTGGGGGGCACAGGGCTGGTCCGGTTCTTACCGAATTGATCTGGTCAATGTAGCTGGAGACCCGTGTGAAGACGGAGGGCTTGTGGTAGTCGTTGCAACCAAGGGAGGACCTGAAGCTGACCACGCCGTGCACTTGCCCCTGGCCGTTAGCCGCCTGGCAGTTCAGTGGTCTGCCGGAGTCCCCCTGGGGAAGGCCGGTGTTCTGTCAGGAGGGGCCTTTGAGCTTGGGTGGGGCGATGGGAGGGGAGGGGAAGGGGCCACCCTTCAGAGCCCCCTGTTTTACATGTTGGCAGTGCATTTATATTGTTCCGCGGTGGGTTGCCGTATTCTCAGAGGCCAGGCCTTGCGGTCACAGCTCAAGACGGCACCATAATACCAACAGGAGCTGTGTGTGTGCCTGGAATGGTGCTGGCACTTTATAGGCCTTATCTCGTTTAATCTTTACCAAAACCTATGAGCTAAGTGTTGCAGCATCCCCATTTCATCAAAGAGGAAGACAGAAGCCCTCAGACAGGCTGTGCAAGCAGTAAAGTGGAGGAGCTGGGACGTGAGCCAGAGTTAGAATGCCACGCGCTCAATCACCACCGGCCACTTCCTCCCATTGACGGAGTGTCCCGGGGGCCCGTCTGCCTGGGCAGAGAGTGTAGGGGCCCAGTGTGATCTGAAGGACACGTGAAGCTCCTTCCCGCTCTGTCCCCACTCTGCTTCAAAGTCCACCACATAGCAAGTCCTTTTGGTTAAGACACTGTATCAGAAAGGCTCTGTGGCAGCTACCATGAAGGGATACGTTGGGTCATGAATGGGACTAATTCAACAGATAAACTTGAAATCACCTTAGAAAGGTCCTAACCCAGCAAATATGTCCCCTTGGCTCCCTTACTACACAGAGGAAAGAATAAGAGAGATGACAGTTGTGAGAGACCTCAATGAGACCCAAGGAAGGACTTCCCAGCAGTGAGAGGGTGGACACTACTACAAGGAGAATCTCAAAATATCTTTTCTGGAGACTGCAAGGACAAAGGTCAGGGTTCAAATGTGTGAAGCTGTTTCCCAGTGCTTTGCTAGCAGCTGGGAGGATGGAGTCCAGGTCCCTGAGAGACTCTCCCCATCCTCAGCCTCATTTTGTCAGTGTGTGTGTGGGGTCACCTGACTTCCTGCACTCACACTGCAGCTGGAGATCACACCATCACCCCCAGCACAGATCATATTGGTCTTCACAGTCCTGCCCCACCAACCAGGTTGGGAGCATGCGGCAGAGTCCACAGCCAGCAACTCGCCCTGCTGCAGGATGTCAGGAAGAGCTCCGCTGGCTGCGTGAGACAAGAGAGAAGGTGTTACAGGGACAAAGGGACTCCTGAGAAAAAGCGAGTAGTGGATGCCCAGCCTCTTTCTTTGTGGTCCCTCTTACTTCCCTCCATCCATAGGGTTGCCATGAGAGCAGCCATGTTTGCCCGTACTGTATCCTCACAGTTGATTGGGTAGTGTTCTGGCCACAGCTGATTGGTTCAGGGGTGAACATCTGACCCCAGCTAAGCCAATGAGCTCCTTCTCCTGAGAATTTGGGGGTGGGACTAAGAAATCCCAGCCAGAGAGGATATAAATCTGGGAGCTGTTGGTAGTGGCTGCCATTTTCTTCTAGGGAGAGAAGGATGAAGTAGATCCACGAAGAAAAGAAATTCTGAGAGAGGGTTTCCTGAGGTTCTCATAGTCTTTCAGCCCCTGATTCTCTCCTGTTCCTGAAGCCTGGCTGTCTCTGGCCATGGCTGAGTCTCTTAAACCCTTATAACAAACTCTCCATTTTGTTGTGCTGGCTCCATGGTTTCTACCACTTACCTTAAATATGACAGTGAGCCTGCTGGCATCTGGAGACCCAGCTTGGGAAAAATATTTGAATGCATTGAAAGTAGAGCTTTCCTAATGGCTCCCAACGACACTGCCACCATCACTTTCATTACTATCGTCACTGCTACTCATGTCAAAGACTAATAATATTCTTCACTTGCATTTTATTAGGCCGTTCAAAATACTAAACTAATCCTCACAGTAAGTATTTATTCCTATTTTGGACATTGGGACAGATGGGACATTGAAGCCAAGAGAAATTAAGCAGCTTTCCCAAGACCATCCTAATTAAATCTAGTCTAACCTGTATTATATTTTGCAAGTGTCTAAGCATTTTCACATCTCTTTTGTCATCTCTTTTAACCTTTGCCAACCGTATTTCCATTTTACAGATGAGAAAACTGAAGCTAAGGTTACACAGCTAGTGACCAACAGAGCTGGGGATAAAGCCAAGCATTTGGACCCTTCCCTGGCTCTTGCTGCCTCCAGTGAAATACTTTCTGCCTGGGTGTTTTCTGATAAACGAACCAGTGGTTGTGCTTGTATCTCAGTAAGCATGAGATACACTTCCCACTTCTTTCTTCTGCTGAGTTTCCATGTACCCATGTTTTTGCAGATAAGCCAGGCAAGAGGGTGACACTAATTTGAGTGTATGTGTGTTGATGTACCTCTGTAAAAAACGTGTCACTTATAGATTTATGTCATTATGAAAAAAAAATAACCACTTACCTGCATGAGCCTTCCTAGAGCTTTCCAAACCTTTGGTGATTTTACAAGGGGAGGGCAGGTCCTCTGTTCCTTCTTGGTGGCCTGCTGTCATTGGATTTCTGACCCCTAGGGCTTATGTCAAAAGGAGACCCACATGTAGCCAGGGTCTGAGCAGCAAGGTCAGGAGGCACGTGGGACAGATGAGTTTTGAGATGGGGAGCAGAGAGTCTGATGAGGGCCCCAGGGACCTTTGTGGAGCTCTGGAATCCTGAGGTCACAGAGTGAATGCTATTTTGGACTCTGGCTTTGGGCCATAAAAAGGGACTTCGGGGGACTTCCCTGGCGGTCCAGTGGTTAGGACTCTGCACTTCCACTGCAGGGGGCATGGGTTCGATCCCTGGCTGGGGAAGTAAGATCCCACATCCCATATGCCGCGCGGCATGGCCAAGAAAGGGGAGAAAAAGAAAAGGGACTTCTGTGCCAGAAGTCATGTAGTCAATGTAACCCTCATTCTGTCATAGTGACAGTGACAACAATTAACACACAACACCTACTATGTGCCAGGTGCTGGGCTAAGTGCTTCCCATGGATTATTGACAACTCTGTGATACAGGTGCTGTTATTATCCCCATTTTACAGATGAGGAAACTTCAGTGTGGAAAAGCTAATTAAGTAACGTGCCAAAGGTCACATAGCAAGTAAGTGGAGGATCTGGATTTGAACCCAGGCAGTCTGAATTCCTTTTTTTTTTTTTTACATCTTTACTGGAGTATAATTGCTTTACAATGGTGTGTTAGTTTCTGCTTTATAACAAAGTGAATCAGTTATACATATACATATGTTCCCATATCTCTTCCCTCTTGTGTCTCCCTCCCTCCCACCCTCCCTATCCCACCCTTCTAGGTGGTCACAGAGCACCGAGCTGATCTCCCTGTGCTATGCGGCTGCTTCCGACTAGCTATCTACCTTACGTTTGGTAGTGTATATATGTCCATGCCACTCTTTCACTTTGTCCCAGCTTGCCCTCCCCCCTCCCCGTGTCCTCAAGTCCATTCTCTAGTAGGTCTGTATCTTTATTGCCATCTTACCCCTAGGTTCTTCATGACCCTTTTTTTTTTCTTCTTAGATTCCATATATATGTGTTAGCATACAATATTTGTCTTTCTCTTTCTGACTTACTTCACTCTGTATGACAGACTGTAGGTCCATCCACCTCACTACAAATAACTCAATTTCGTTTCCTTTTATGGCTGAGTAATATTGCATTGTATGTATGTGCCACATTTTCTTTATCCATTCATCCGATGATGGACACTTAGGTTGCTTCCATCTCCTGTCTATTGTAAATAGTGCTGCAATGAACATTTTGGTACATGACTCTTTTTGAATTATGGTTTCCTCAGGGTATATGCCCAGTAGTGGGATTGCTGGGTCATATGGTAGCTGTATTTGTAATTTTTTAAGGAACCTCCATACTGTTCTCCATAGTGGCTGTACCAAGTCACATTCCCACCAGCAGTGCAAGAGTGTTCCCTTTTCTCCACACCCTCTCCAGCATTTATTGTTTCTGGATTTTTTGATGATGGCCATTCTGACCTGTATGAGATGATATCTCATTGTATTTTTGATTTGCATTTATTTAATGATTAATGATGTTGAGCATTCTTTCATGTGTTTGTTGGCAGTCTGTATATCTTCTTTGGAGAAATGTCTGTTTAGGTCTTCTGCCCATTTTTGGATTGGCTTGTTTGTTTTTTTGTTATTGAGCTGCATGAGCTGCTTGTAAATTTTGGAGATTAATCCTTTGTCAGTTCCTTCATTTGCCAATATTTTCTCCCATTCTGAGGGTTGTATTTTGGTCTTGTTTATGGTTTCCTTTGCTGTGCAAAATCTTTGAAGTTTCATTAGGTCCCATTTGTTTATTTTTGTTTTTATTTCCATTTCTCTAGGAGGTGGGTCAAAAAGGATCTTGCTGTGATTTATGTCATAGAGTGTTCTGCCTGTTTTCCTCTAAGAGTTTGATAGTTTCTGGCCTTACATTTAGGTCTTTAATCCATTTTGAGCTTATTTATGTGTATGGTGTAAGGGAGTGTTCTAATCTCATACCTTTACATGTACCTGTCCAGTTTTCCCAGCACCACTTATTGAAGAGGCTGTCCTTTCTCCACTGTACATTCCTGCCTCCTTTATCAAAGATAAGGTGACCATATGTGCGAGGGTTTATCTCTGGGATTTCTATCGTGTTCTATTGATCTATATTTCTGTTTTTGTGCCAGTACCATACTGTCTTGATTACTGTAGCTTTGTAGTATAGTCTGAAGTCCAGGAGCCCGATTCCTCCAGCTCCGTTTTTCGTTCTCAAGATTGCTTTGGCTATTCGGGGTCTTTTGTGTTTCCATACAAATTGTGAAATTTTTTGTTCTAGTTCTGTGAAAAATGCCAGTGGTAGTTTGATAGGGATTGCATTGAATCTGTAGATTGCTTTGGGTAGTAGAGTCATTTTCACAATGTTGATTCTTCCAATCCAAGAACATGGTATATCTCTCCATCTATTTGTATCATCTTTAATTTCTTTCATCAGTGTCTTATAATTTTCTGCATACAGGTCGTTTGTCTCCTTAGGTAGGTTAATTCCTAGATATTTTATTCTTTTTGTTGCAATGGTAAATGGGAGTGTTTTCTTAATTTCACTTTCAGATTTTTCATCATTAGTGTATAACAATGCCAGAGATTTCTGTACATTAATTTTGTATCCTGCTACTTTACCAAATTCATTGATTAGCTCTAGTAGTTTTCTGGTAGCGTCTTTAGGATTCTCTATTTATAGTGTCATGTCATCTGCAAACAGTGACAGCTTTACTTCTTCTTTTCTGATTTGGATTCCTTTTATTTCCTTTTCTTCTCTGATTGCTTTGGCTAAAACTTCCAAAGCTATGTTGAATAAGAGTGGTGAGAGTGGGCAACCTTGTCTTGTTCCTGATCTTAGTGGAAATGGTTTCAGTTTTTCACCATTGAGGACGATGTTGGCTGTTGGTTTGTCATATATGGCCTTTATTATGTTGAGGAAAGTTCCCTCTATGCCTACTTTCTGGAGGGTTTTTATCATAAATGGGTGTTGAATTTTGTCGAAAGCTTTCTCTGCATCTATTGAGATGATCATATGGTTTTTCTCCTTCAATTTGTTAATATGGTGTATCACGATTGATTTGCGTATATTGAAGAATCCTTGCATTCCTGGAGTAAACCCCACTTGATTATCCATCTACGCTATCCTGCTTCTCCAAGGCAGCAGCCATTTTTTCCAGACTCCCTGGATGATGAGTGGGGAGAGAGCCCCTGACTGGACAGGGGTGACATTGCCTCCCTTCCCTCCCTTGGGATCCTTGGGATTCCCAGCACCCACTTACTCTGCAGCCTTCCCCAGCCCGTGACATAGCAGATATAGTTGTTGGGTAGATTGGCGCCAGTGGGCGGTAGGCAGCTAAGCTGGATCTTGTCAGTCAGGGCGATGGGGTTGGCCAGTTTGAGCAGGGCAATGTCGTTCCTGGGTTTGTCAAGAGGCAGAGCATAAAGAGAGGGTTGACTGGTCCTGCCCCAATTATATTTCTGATTTTAGCCCCAGTGGGGACCATCAAACCCCCTCCTCGGCCAGCCTGATGGTGAATCTTCCTTCTGTTGGGGCTATGAGGGATTGGGGAGCAGCTGTGGTTAAACCCCAGGATTGCATTTTGTCCCTGGTGGAGCTTGGAGCCCTAAATTCCCCTGAGGCCTTTCAGGGGACTGTACAGAACAGGGAGGGCAAATAGGTTTGTCTTGCAATGTCCACTCTGATGGATTAGTTTGTGGCTGCCTGGCAGGCTGTGTTGACAAGGATTCTGAGGCTCTGTCCAGGGTCAGCAAGGAAATAAATCCATGACTGCTTGGTAATGTCTGTCCCAGCTGTATGCTTCCTATGTTTGGTTTAGAAAACAGTAGATGTTCAGGCTGAAAGGCCTTTTTACCTTTACTCTTTACTCACCCTTCCACCTTGAGTCCTGCTGCCAGATTTATCCATTAGTCTCACGTCCTTGTCTAGGAAACCTTTAGTGATTGGCAGATTACATTTTCCACGATGGCGGCAATGAGATCTCCCATCCCATCAGTGCTTGTTGCAATGTGATGTTGACACTCTGTCCTTTGAGAGGAGGGGTCTGGGTTTCTTCCCTCTGGTTGGGGGGTGGGGGACTGTGATATAGAGGAAGTGACACCATGTGACTTCTGAGACTAGGGCATGAGAAAATGCAGCTTCTCTCTGGTCCTTCAGGATTCCTGTTCTTGGGTCCTAACCTCCGTGCCGTGAAGAAGCCCAGGCCACATAGAGAGTCCACGTGTATGTGAAAAGGCCCTTCTCCACTCTCTGCCCACCCATCTCCTCCCCATCTCTTAAGGCTTCCCTGGATCCATTCTGTGCCATTTTATGGCTTTACAGCGTCTTGTCTGTGTGTATTTCATCTAGTTGACAAGTCCCTTTGGGGGCAGAGACTGACTCATGACTCACGGACACCCCGCATCCTTTGTGCACCATCATCGGTGCTGGACCACAGCAGGCTGCCCGGATGAAGGATCACAGGGTGTTATGGCCACAGGGCATCCTCCTGCTCTCCCCAGGGCTGTGATGCAGAGTCTCCTGGACGATATGGCAGAGTGAACTTTCTGGGCAGCCATTCAAGAGTGGCATCTTGGGCTGCAGAAGAGCCCTTGCATGTGGATAAATTATGCAGATTTGAAGAGATGGCTGGGGTTCTTCTTTCTAAAGGCCCTTCTGGAACTGCAGATCTGCTCTTGGGGATTGGGAGAGGATGAAGGATACCTCTGGGTTTCGGGAAGGTGATGGGGAAGCAGGAAAAGGGAAGACAGCTTTCTGTCCCCAGAAAGTGGGGACAATCATGACGACAATGATGATGACAGTGTTTTGAAGATGTGCTCAGATCAGGCCTCTGCTGGGCACATCACACCTGATTTAATGCTACTTTCTGGATCTGTATCTTCAGGCAAGTTCCTTCACTTCCTAGGTCGTGGTTTCCTCATCGGTGAGTTGGGGATAATAACAGTACCTCCCGCCTGGGGCTGTTGTGAGGAATAAATGTGATAACGCTCAGGAAACACCTAGCACAGTGCCTGGCACAAGGAAAGCACTAAGTGTTCGTTGGCGTGATTGTGCAAACTAACTCCTGGGGGTGGAAGAGAGCTCACTGGGAAGGGGGCCTAGACTGTGAGGTTCTGGAGGGTTGGCGACCCCCACCACTCCTGCCTGTCCTAGTGGAAGACCAGGCTGGCTGGTCACAGTCTCTGCTGGTCACTGGAGTGCCTATGCTTGCTTGTGTGATCAGAAAGGGGGAGTTTCCTGAGCTGCAATGAGATGCTCGGGTTCAGGTGGCCCCCTAAACCCCGCAGGACTGGGGGCCTTGTGTGTTTCAGTCACTGTTGTTTCCTGGTGCCTAGAACAGGGCCTGGCATATAGTAGGTGCTCAACAGATACCTGTGGAATGAAGGCGTGAGTGAACCCATGGCTCTGAATTTTGTTTAACACCACCTGGATCTCAGGATTAGTGATGATGAAAAAAGTTTGATGTTCCAGCAACTATTCCCTGCCCCTACATGTGCCCGCTCCCTGGGGTAGGGGGTGGAGATTCAGGGGTGAATCAGGCATGGCCCAGCCCTTGCAAACTTCCGGCTAGAAGGGGAATTAGATGTGAATTCATCTCTAATGCACCTTGAGAGTGGACCGGGCGGGAGGAAGGGGTTGATTCCGCCAGTTTTCTGATGGGCAGAGAACCTTCCCTGCCTCTTCTTCCTCTCCCTCCTTTTTTCCACTTCCTGGGACCACTCCCCTCTACTTTGATGGCTCAGACATAGATCCCAGCACTTACACCTCTTTACTGCACCATTATTGTACTATTACTGCTAATAGCCCACACATATGGTTTCTATCATGTGCCAGGACTTTTTCTAAGCGCTTTACATACATTATCTCATTTAATCCTCGCAACAGCCCTAGAGGTAGACACTATTACTGTCCTTATTTTACCAAAGAGGAAACTGAGGCACAGAAAGGCTAAGGAACTCGTGCTGGGCCACGCAGTCAGTATTCGTATCTAAGCCTCCAGGCTCCAGAAGCTCGACCCCTAACCACCACCCCGCACTGCCTTCCAGCCACACTTCTGGCCGTGGGCTCCTTGAGAGCTGGCGTGGTGACCTGTGCATCTCTGTGCGTCCAGCACCCAGCATGGCATGTGGGACATGGCGGGTGAACATAGGATGGTATGTGCTTGTCTACGAGGAGTTGGGGGAAGCGGAGTTGCCATCTCCCTGCAGGTCGGGGAACAATCACTGGGGGGCTTTGCAGAGCTCTGTGCCCCTTGCCAGCTTCCTGTGTGTGTTACCCCAGGCTGTCCCAGTAGAGTATCAGGGAATCTTTGAAAAATGTCAAAGGCGTGTTGGGAGGGGACACAGAGTAGGGGACAGCAGAGGGACTGTGTCCTACTCCACTCATAGACTCCACTTATAGTGGGACCTGCAGACCTATCCCTGTGTCGCCAGCACTTGGCACAGAATAAATACACGGTCAGTGAGTGCCTGCGGTGGACAGGGGAGCTGCAGGCTTAACTGGCAGGAGATCCAGGTCGCTCTGACAGTCTTTGCCTCTCCCTCCCCTAGTCACAGCCCAGCCCAGGCATCTTTGCGGCCGAGAGTTCCTCCCCACTCCCTACAGAAGGAGCAAAGGATGGGGCAGGGTTGCACCCACTGCCTTCTGGGAGACGCCCCATCCCCGCTCTGCACCCCTGCCAACCCACCCCCCAAGCGCACCCAGACAGAACACACCCTTTGGAGAGCTGGTTGGAGTTCCAGTCCTCTTGCACCACAAGCTTGGAGACCTTGATGGCCAGCGAGCCGGGCTCATGGGTGGCGAGGCAGTGCTGGCCCAGCACCACACTGTAGGTCCTGGAGGAACTGGGAGAGGGGGCCGAGCGGGGAAGGTAAGCTCTGGGCTGTCCTTTCCTCTCTCTGGGCCTCTATGGGCAGGGACACCCCAATCAATGCACTGTCTGGAGGCCTGTCTCTGGCCGATGCTGGGATGGGCCCAAGTCGGTGCCTGCCCCAAGAGCTGCTAGTTGCCGCTGGGAATTTTTCTTCCCTCTGGGCAATCAGTTAGTTATAATAACTATAACCAAACAGTAATTGCAACTATATTATACCAACTGTAAACTATGATATAAAATAAAAGTTATAATAATATAAACTCTGTGTTACTATAGGGGAAGTGAGATGGATACAGAGATAACAGCAGTCATTCATCCTCAAGGGCATCTTTTAATTTAACCCCTCACCTTCCATTTTTAGATGGGGAACCTGAGGCTCAGGGAGGAGTAAATTGTCCAGAGTCTTGCAGCTCGTTAGTGACAATTCAGAACTAGAACCAGGACTCCTGATGCCCAGACCTCTATTATTTCCCCCCGCCCGCCTCACAGAACTTGTAAATCAGGTGAGGAGAAGGGACCTCTCCTGGCTATGAAAGCATCACATTGGCCCAGCGGAAACTCCAGTGAGCACCAACCGGTGTGAGATAAGCAGAGGCTGTAGGGAGGGAAAAGGACAGGTGATCAATGAATGTCACAGAGCCCTTCCTGTCCCTTGTGGGCCTTTATAATGGTGCCAGTTCACTTTTATTGAGCACTTACTAAGAGCCAGCCCCTTTAATGCATCATCACATTTAATCCACACTAAATTCTGCTGCCTGATTTTTAGCAGGTGATGGCATTGAGGCTTGGAGTAGTAGTTCAAGTTGCTCAAGGGAACCCAGTTCCAGATCCTGAGGCCACATCTAGTTCCCCCAAGAGGACAGGAAATGGGCCTCCTCCCTCTCCATAGTCCCCCTCAGCGCCCCGCAAGGGATACTTAACCCATGGCACGTATGGGCCCATCAACTGACCAACAGACGGAACTGTACATTGATGAGAACTTGTTTCTCGGCTGAGGAAGTGGTTATGTGCAAGGCTCCTTCACACAGGGTGGTTCAGGCCATCTGGGCTCCAACTCTGAGGGATGAGCATTGGCCAGTGGGGTGAGTGGGCTGGGAGACTGGGGAAGAGCACTCACCCGATGTAGTGGGCAGCTGTCAGGACCCAGTTTTGGCCTGTCAGAGACCCTCCGCAGGTGTGGCGCCACTGGCCATTAGAGCTGTACTGCAGGGAGACCTGGGAAGAAGTGCAGGTGCTCTGGTCACTGAAAGGACCAGGCTCCTCTGCTCTGCAGCTTCCCAGCCCTGAGAGCGGGGCCAGGGTCAGGTGAGCAAGGCACTCCCCTCAGGTGCAAAATCTAAGGGGGCACCAAGAAACTCGGTAATCAGGATAAATAACATTTTTAATAATCTTTAGAAAATTAGCACAAAAAAATCTCTGATGAACAAAATGTCAAAAATTTAAATAAAGACAGTATTAAAAAGTAATTGTTGGGCTTCCCTGGTGGCACAGTGGTTAAGAATCCGCCTGCCAATGCAGGGGGCACGGGTTCGAGCCCTGGTCCGGGAAGATCCCACATGCCGCGGAGCAACGAAGCCTGTGCGCCACAACTACTGAGCCTGCGCTCTAGAGCCCGCGAGCCACAACTACTGAGCCCACGTGCCACAACTACTGAAGCCCGCGCGCCTAGAGCCCGAGCTCCGCAACAAGGGAAGCCACGACAATGAGAAGCCCGCGCACCTCAAGGGAGAGTAGCCCCCCGCTTGCCGCAACTAGAGAAAGCCTGCACGCAGCAAAGAAGACCCAACGCAGCCAAAAATAAAATAAATAAAAAGTGATTGTTTTGAACATCTTTGGGCAACCTGACTTGTTGGGTTTTTTTCCCTTCTTGGGAGCTATTTCTTTAGGACGTATTCCTCCAATTTAATATGTGTAAACCAAAATTTTGATTCCCCCCCCCCGCCCCAAGTCTGTGTTTTCCCATCTTGGTAAATGGCAACCCCACTGTACCTGCTGCTCAGGTCAAAACACTAGGCAGTGAATTTGATGCTTCTCTTTCTCTCATATGCCTCATTCTAATCTACCAGCAAATCCTGCCAGCTCTACTTCCAGAATATGTAGACAGAACGCATCCCTCTTACCACCTCAACTGCTGGTCCCAACCATCTTTATTAAACTCTCACCTGGATTATTATTGTAGCTTCCTATGTATTCTCCCTGCTCTCACCCTGGCCCCTCCCTCACCCCATTTCTCAACACAGCAGCCAGAATGATCCTTTTAAAATGTAAGCATGATTATATCTCTTCTCTGCTCGAACAGCCAGTGGCTCCCCCTATTACACAGTGTGAAACCCCAAACTGATCAAGGCTCTACAAGTCTCCACATGACCTCCCTGACCTTATAGGTTCCCACTCCCTTCTGCTCCAGCCACACTGACCTCCACGAGGTTCTGGAAATACACCAAGCCCACTTCTGCCTCAGGGCCTTTGCACTTGCTGTTCCTTCTGCCTGGACTATTCTTCTCTTATGTATTAGCATAGCGTTCTCCTTCACTTCCTACGGGTCTGTGCTCAAGGTTTTCTTCTCTTTCTTACCTAAAACAGAGTATGCACGCTCATGTGCACACGTACATCCTTACACACGTATGCACACATATGAACACACACATCCCTTTTCCTCTGGTCCTGCTTTATTCTTCATCATAGTATCTATCATCACCTGACATTATGAATTTACCCATTCAATTGTTTATTGTCTCTCCCACTTTAATATAAGCTCTGTGAATTTTTTTTCCCACTGCTGTATTCCAGGTGCCTAGAACAGTACATGTCTCATGGTGGGTCCTTAATAAATTGAACAAGTGAGTGAATCAGCAAATGAATGAATGAATAAATGAATGAATGGATGAGTGAGTGAATGAATGAAAGTAGACTCACCAGGCAAGGGTCTGGTCTTTCCTGTGGAACTTGTCACCTGTTGCTCTAGTTTTTCCCTCAAGACTAAACCCACCGATAGGAATATGAACATACATAAGTGTACCTTACCCTACAGCTCCTCAACTTTTAAAAAATATTTTTGTATTTTTAAAAAATGTATTTTATTTTATTTATTTTTGGCTGCATAGGGTCTTAGTTGCTGCGCCCGGTCTTTCTCTAGTTTCGGCAAGTGGGGGCTACTCTTCATTGCGTTGCGTGGGCTTCTCATCGCGGTGGCTTCTCTTGTTGCAGACCATGGGCTCTAGGCACGCAGGCTTCAGTAGTTGCAGCATGTGGGCTCAGTAGTTGTGGCGCGTACGCTTAGCTGCTCTGCTACATATGGGATCTTCCCGGACCAGGGATCGAACCCGTGGCCCCTGCACTGGCAGGTGGATTCTAAGCCCCTGCGCCACCAGGGTAGTCCCTCATTTTTTTTTAAACAAAAACGTGTTTCTATTTAGATTTGATAGTTTAATAGGTGTGGGTTGGAACTTTAAGGCGGTTGCATTTGGCACTGTTTGGTTCTCTGCCAAAGCTGTCCCATCTCCTTCCCCTTCCTTTCAAGTCCTTGCCAAGGCCAAGCAGAGAGGAGGGAGGTGACAGCAGAGCATTGTGTGCTCTGACCAGTGTTCCCGTGGAGGAAAAGCAGGAATGATGCCTGCTTTTCTCCAAACATCCTCATTTCTGATTATCCACGTGGCATTTTCTTGTTTGCTTGACATTTAAGGGGCCTTAGATGAACTGGCTTTTTAAACAATGCTTAAAATTAGACAAAATTAAAAAAGACACCTAAAAGGATGTCCCCACCCCCAAAATCTGAAAATAGGCTGAAACCATCCTACAGATGTGAAAATTTGAAATAATATGGAAACATAATTTGTGGGTAGCTAAGTGTGGCCATATAATTTGTGGGTAGCTAAAGAGCAAAGGTTGAACCAGATTTGAATCTCCAGTTTCCACCAGGCTAACGGGGTGACTTTGGGCAATTATGTAACTTTTCTGAGCCCCAGTTACCTTGTCTAGAAAATGGGGATCATAATGCCATAATGCCTGTCAGGGGCTCTTGGGATGATTAACAATTACAATAGCTAACACTTTAAATGTCTAATAATTTGAACACTTACTATATACTAGACACTGTTTTGAGCTCAGAGTGTGAATCAGCTTACATCATAATCACAGCAATCCCATGAGGCACTATTATTATTCCCATTTTACAGATGAGTAAACTAAGGCAACCAATAGAAATTTGTATAATGTGGTCCACGCCATAAGGGCTGTTGTACATTTTTAATATTACCCACCGAGAAAGGTAAATTGAGTTGCTCCACTCATACAGCTACTATGTGGTAGAGCAGGGATCGTCTGGCTCCACGATCTGTCTGGAAACTTTATACATCCTACTTTAATTTTGAATCACATAGCACTTTATTTTCGAGTGTCTGGTGGGTTATGATCTAGGATCATAATCTTGGGGTGAGTGTGGAACAAAAGAGACCTCTCAGGCAACTCAGAGCAAATTATATCTGTTTAAAATTTTGATATTTTGTTTGTTATGAAAAAGTTTGATTTTTTTAAAATATTGCATTTAAATATTCATTTTGGTTACTGAGTTTTGTGGTGCCTCCTTAGATCTTGCACCCAAAGTGAGTGCCTTGCTTGCCTCACCCTGGTCCCCACCCTGCTGGACCTGCCCACCAACCCCAATAAAAAAATCTCCCAGGGAAGCAGAAGCAGGAAGTGTAGAGAGACACTTCCAAGACCAACATTAATCAGTTCCCAAGGCAAGGATGCTTTTGTACCAGCAGTGTCAGCGGGTCCAGAGGATGAGGAAATATTTTGGTAGGCAGCATTGATTGGTTCTCAGCACAAGGGTGACCTCTGCTTAAGGGGGAGGTATAGGATCTCTCTTCCAACTTTCCAGAAAAAATATATTATGTGAGTGTGAGAGAAGTGCCAAAAGAATTGGCAACATACACAGAGCCAAGTGTATAAATTACAAACTATCGGTCACCATCTATTAATTGAGGGGAAGATGAACGGATGTTGCCATTCCCTCCGTGAAACATACTGATGGCTGTGTGGGGCACCCTGAACGCTCACCACTAGCACTCACCCCAATTCAACCTTTTTGTTCCCAAACCTGTGTGTGCCAGCTGTGCTTGTATTGTAATTATGTAAATTGATTAAACATGTAACCGATGAAACGTGAGTTCAAAAAGTGAGTTGTGATTTATATGGAAACTAAGTTAAATGCTTGGAAGAGACCAGATAACCCTGACTTTTGAAAAATTGCTGTGAAATTAGGCATCGAAGAGAAAACGGAAAAATTGAGAAAATAGGTCATAAAAATCTGGAAGAGCTCATTCCGATGGCTTCTTGAATGTCTCACAGTCATTGCTCTACTCTAAAGAAATGGAATTATAGATGATGTATTGTGGGGGGTGGTTTACACAAGACAGACTGGTGAACAAATATATATGTACAAGTTTTAAATTAAAATAAAATGTTTAAAAAATGTATGTGTGGTTTCTAAAAATTTCGCTATAACCAAGCTTTCAATTACTTAGTCCCAATCACGTCAGATTAGAGAGATTTTACAATATTTATTTATGTCAATGTCAGCCTCATGTATTTTCTTCGGGAGTCCTACCACTAACAGGTCCTGGTAATTTGTGCCCGTGCCCCAACCAGAAGTTTTAGTCTCCATATCACTAGGATTATTTTAAGGTAAGGAAGTATTTACTTTCATTGGTAACATCTACTTGTCTGTAGTTAAGAATTAATTTGCGGGACTTCCCTGGTGGCGCAGTGGTTAAGAATCCGCCTGCCAATGCAGGGGACACGGGTTCGAGCCCTGGTCCAGGAAGATCCCACATGCCGTGGAGCACCCAAGCCCGTGCACCACAACTACTGAGCCTGCGCGCTAGAGCCCGCGAGCCACAACTACCGAGCCTGTGTGCTGCAACTACTGAGCCCACAAGCCTGGAGCCCATGCTCCGCCACCGCAAGGAGAAGCCCGTGCACAGCAATGAGACCCAACGCAGCCAAAAAGAAAAAAAATAAAAAATAATTAATTTGTACTAGTTGGTTCCTTAAAGCAAGGAATATTTGCATAGGGGGTGATGAATTGTTCATAGGATAACAGTACATGTGTAAGCAAGCATCTGATTGGTTAACAGAGCAAGACTGTATTTGTGAATTTGTGTGTATGGGTTGTGGGGTAGGGCAGGTCTTTATCAACGCTGGAGAAGGCACCTCTCCCTCCACCCCCAAGGTTGACCAAGGGCACAGAAATGTATTTTTCATTGGCGAATTTTCCCATCCTGCTCTCTGAGTCCCCACCAATCCTCATCTTTGCCAGTGCAGTAGACCCCGTGGTGGAGGGCAAAGGGGTGATGTGAGGTAGGTAAGGGCAGGGGGGCAGAAGTGGAGGGGTGGGGGGACTCCCCTGCCAGGGACAGCTGTTGGCTCTCACATCTTCACCTCCAACCACCCTGGGCAGGTTGGGCAGGTAAGTGGGGAGCCCACAGCTGAGAGCTGTAAAAAGAGAAAGGGTCGTGAGCCCAGGAAGCAATGACCCAAACGATGTAACCTACACTTGCTGAATTCCCAAATCCCAAATAGAGAATCCCTGTTCTGGAGGGATCTCCACACGTTGCAGAGTCCTGCCTTTGCTCCACTTATTTGGAACTTCACTCCAGCTTTCTTATAACCACAGGACTGAGTCCAGTGGGTACAGGGAGGTCCCATCCCCAGTCCCACCAGGAGACTGAAAATGTGCCTCTGGGTGACAGGACTTACCTCCAGCCACCAATGTAGGCAGCAGTAGGGCTCTGATCACGGTGTGTCTGTAGGAGTCCGACATGTGTGGCCCTGGCTAAGGCCCTGGTTTTATGAGTGAACTTATCGGCCAGAGATACACTAGGAATGCAAGATGGGGATTTTCTCCAAGCCCAATGGAAAAATGGCCTGTGTCCAAATATTTTTTTCCATTTCCCCCACCTGTCACCCTGGCACTACTTTGAAAAAATGCCAAAGGTGGATGTTGAAATATGGGTTCTATCTGCTTTTAAGAGATTATGTTATGTGTTAGGGGAAGAAGAAAAATATTGTTGTTGGTCCTTGGAGTTGTGTTTTCATAGAAAAGATTAGGTTGGTGTGCTGAGCAAACAGCATTCTAGGCCAGTGGTTCTCAATGGAGCTGGTATTGCCTACCAAGGGGATATTTGGCAATGTCCAGAGACATTTTTGGCTGGGGATGGGGTATTACTGGTATGTAGTGGGGAGAGTCTAGAGATGATGTTAAACATCCTATAAGGCCCCCAGCAGCCCATCATAACAAGGAATTATCCCACCCTGAACGTCAGTGGTGCCGAGGTTGAGGAAGCCTGTTCTAGGCCATGCTATGGCTTGCTGTGTGACCCTGGACAAGCCATGGAAGTCTCTAGGCCTGGGGCCTGCCCTTCTGTGAACCAGGCAGAGAAACGTGTGCCCAGTCTGTTTTGCAACAATGTGGTGAGGATTTGAAAAACATGAACGTGCTTACCTAGGAGAAGCACAAAACAGACCCACACAGGTAGGGTTTGGCAGTCCCAGCAACAGTGAGGAGGGAGTGCTGGCCGAGGAGGGCTGTATCTATCATCTGCTCCTAAGACGACAACAGTTTGTACTTCTCCAGTAACTTCATCTGCCAAGTGGGGTCAGAGCAGGAACTTCTTAGAAAGGGAGGCTGACACTCACCAAACATATACATCAGATGCACTCAGATGTCTTACCTAATCTAAGCCTTACAAAACCTTGCACAAGGGTCTCATATTTCAAGGGAGGAAGCTGAGGTTCAGAGAGGTAAAGTGACTTACCCAAGAACACACAGCTTCTAAGCGGCAGAATGGGGATTCCAACATAGGTTGGTCTGATTTCCAAGCCCTTTTACTTGATGCCGCTGAAGGTGGCCTTCCGAATGACCTCCTAGCACTGCAATAAGCCCCTTGTTTTTGGCGGGGGTGGGGGGGCGGGGAGAAGGGTGGAGAAAATGAGCGAGGGTTCCTGATGGATGTTCTCGTTCTGCCTTAAACCTTCACTCTTATTGCTTGTGGTCTGAGCACGGTGCCAGGCAGGCCAGGCTCTGGTGAGACAGTCCTGCTCTGTGACCACAGATTCTACCTTTTGCCCAGCTAGAAAAGCAGAGCAGAAAGTGGACTCCATCTGTTAAGATCTGAGTTCAAGCCCTCACTGAGTCAGATCTGAGCATTATAGCTTGGAGGGACAAGTCACTTCTCTCCTGGGCCCGAGTTTCTTAAATAACAATCCAGGCCTGATTGCAGGATCATTGTATGGGTGAGAAAATGGGTGTGAGAAAATTTTGTAATCTCCCCAGGATCGTGAGGAAGGTGAAAGAGGCTGGGGTACAGAATCCCGTTGCATTAGACGTCAGAATATCTGGGCTCTAGTCCCAACTGCATTCCCTAACTCCTTTAACAGTGTGGGCTCTTGTTTACAATCTGTAGCAGTCACTACAACAACAAACTATTTCTTAAGTTTCCTATTTTATCTTGAATTAATGTGACTATGCCATTCTGTTTCACGTATCTGCGTTCCTTTTACTATAAAAATAAGATTTTCCCTGTATGAGGTCACTGGACAAATACCAGTTTTGTGCATGCCATGGGCTTGCTGTGTGATCACACAGGTCCTCTGGCCTGGGGCTGCCCATGAATGAAAACAGTGAGAGGAACATATGCCTGGCCTATTTCACCATATTGCTGGGAGGGTTTGAAAGTGACAGAAAACTTCATCAAACAGGCTTAAGCCAAAGAGTCATTCATTGGGACACAAGATGGAAAAGTCCAGGAGCAGGGCTCACTTCAGGCACAGCTGGATCCAGGGCTCTGGTGATGTCCCTAGGACTCGACTTCTCTCCATCTTCTGGCTCTGCTTTCCACTGTGAGCGTCCACTCTCAGGCTCCATTAACTGGCCTGTAGGAGCTCCAGGTGGTCCTATGGGGACACGAGGGCTACAGAATCCCTGACCCAGGGTTTCTCAACCATGGCACTGTTGACCTTTTGGGTGATGGTTCTTTGCTATGAGAGCCCTCCTGTGCATTGTAGGGTACTTAGCAGCAATCCTGGTCCCCGCCCACTAGATGCCAGTAGTCCCTGCCCTCCTCCCTTAAGTTGTGACAACCAGAAATGTCTCTACACATTGCCGAATGTACCCTGGAGAGCAAAACCATCCCCTCTTCCTCTTTCCCCCATTTTGCTGTTCTAGCCTTGCATCCCTCATCCTCAAACACATCAGGGAATGAGCTTCCTGGTAGTTCCTGCAGAAGTCCTGCAACTCTCTCTGATTGGATCCGCCTCAGGTCGCATGCCCATCCCTGAACCAATTGTTGTGGTGGAGGAGGGGCTGCTAGGGTGGATTGGCCAGGCCTGGAGCACAAGTCCCACCTCTAGATCTGGGCTCCAGGCTCCTGATGGAGGTGCGGGGGAGGGACAGCACCAAATAACCATGGAGGCTTCTGGAGGGGGAACGGAGGCTGGGAGAGAGAGTGGGGTTTACAGCCCACTTCCCCCTCTGGGGCTCAGTGCCCCATTGATCTGTTGTGGGACAACAAGGCAATCTGTAAAGTTCTAGCCTCGGCTGGGTCTTTGAGGTCTCAGCGGGGCCAGGGAGATGCAGATGCGAATTTCTCACGGGGCGTATGACTCATTCATAAGGGTTCCTCTGAGATGCCATATGCTCTGTGGTTAGAGGCTTGGGTTTGCACCCCTGTGCCTCCTGGTAGGGACTCTGGTCTGGTTCGTCGCTACTCACAGAGTGGTCTGGACCAGCCTAGTTTAGGATCTGGTTAGAAATGGAGACTCGGGGGGACTTCCCTGGAGGTCCAGTGGCTAAGACTTCGCCTTCCAATGCAGGGGCTGTGGGTTTGATCCCTGGTTGGGGAGCTAAGATTCCACATGACTTGCGACCAAAAAACATAAAACAGAAGCAGTATTGTAACAAATTCAATAAAGACTTTAAAAATGGTCCACATCAAAAAAAATCTTAAAAAAAAAAAAAAAGAAATGCAGACTCAGGACTTCCCCGTGGTCCAGTTGTTAAGACTCTGCGCTCCCAGTGCAGGGGGCCGGGGTTCCATCCCTGGTCAGGGAACTAGATCCCACATGCCGCAACTAAGAGCCCGCATGCCACAACGAAGATCCCGTATGCTGCAACTAAGACCCGGGGCAGTCAAATATATATATGTGTGTGTATATATAAATATAAAAGAAATGCAGACTCTCCCACCCAGGCCTACTGATTCAGCATCTGCAGTTTAACAAGATACCTAGGTGATTCTTCCGCACGTTAACATTTGAGGTGACCTGGGCTAGAACAAGTTTCATCTCTTTAACTCAATTTCTTCACCTACCAAATGCAACAGTAACAATCCCATCTATCTCTTAGGATTGTTGTTAGAATTAAGCAACGGTTTATTCACTTAAAACACTGAGAATCATAAATGTGCAATAAAATGTTCCCTCTTCAAGCCTTAGACCTGTAGGCCTCAGCTATCAGAATAGCATAGAATTCTTCCAACTTTTCCATCAAAGAATCCTAGGAGATCAGGGGTTGGCAAATTGTTTCTGTAAAGGACCAGCTAATAAATAGTTTAGAATTGCGGGCCATACGGTCTCTGTTGCAACTACTCAACCTTGCTGTTACAGTGCAAAAGTAGCCCGATAGGCATAGCTGTTTTCCAATAAAGCTTTATTTACAAAATAGATTTGGTTTGCAGGCTCCGGTTTTCAGTAGATTAACGATGTGGGGTCTAGCATGTAGCAGTCACCACAAGAGCAAAATGTCTCCGGAGTCTCATTCTTCGTCTTGAAAGCTTGATCTGAATTTTGCAGCTTATTTCATAGCACAGCTGGGTTTATTTTAATGTGCATTTTTTTCTTCCCACACAACCTTCATAGGAAATCAGTGCTTTGGGAAGATGCTCTGTGTTTATTCTCTGTCATTACCTGCTCCCCAGCCCATCATCTTGTGAAGCTTTGCAGATAGGTGCCCCCCACCTGATGAGAGTGAGCTTCAGAGGACTGACCCCCACGGCCTGCTGGGAATGAAGCTCCCTCTCCTTAGGAATAAAAGGGAGAGGGAGGATCTCCTAATAGGGGTCCAGGTGTGAGGTCAGTAGCAGTAATGATGCCTCCGATCACAAGCCCCTGTTATTTTGTTGGCTCCCAAAGGGAAGGAGGGAGGGATGGAGGGGAGGTGCCCATTTTACAGATGAGAAAACTGAGTCTCTGAGAGGTTAAGTGACTCAGCTGCTGTCATTGCCTATCAGTGGCAGAGTTCAGAGCTCCAGCATAATGACCGCCTTCCCTTCTGCCCTGCCATAGTTTATGCTATTAATTTGTGTCCAAGATAACGGGGGGTGGGGTGTGTGTGTGTGTGGGAGATTGCCAGGATGGCTCTGATCCTTCACCCCTCCCTGTATCCATGCCTTTTGTTATGTAACTTTGCGGTGGCCTCCTGGGAGGAGGATGAGAGCCCTGTGGAGCTGAGCTGTCCCAGCCAGACCCAGGCTTGACCCCTAGACATATGAGTGATTCCAGCCAAAATCAGCAGGGCCACCTAACTGACCCCAACTGACCCCAGGCGTGTGAGCAATAAATACTTGTCATTGGATTCCACTGAGCATCTGTGGTTGGTTTTTGCTCAACATTATTAATTATGCTGGAAGTAGCTGATACAGTGGGTAAAAGCCTTTGTGAACGTCTTTGAGCAACAATTCTCCTCTTAGGTTTCTGTCTACGTGGGCTCATTGCCAGCTTCGCTCAAGCTTGTCAGCACACGTACAGCCTCCACCCTTTCCTGGCAGGGCCACTAGAGGAATCAGTGTGTGAGGGGGGCCTTGAGATTTCGGGATTAATGGCAGAATAACATGGTTGTTAGTCACACAGGCTCTGGAGTCAGACTACCTGGGTTTAAGTCCTGGTGCCCCATTACTAGCTGTGCAATCTTGGGTGAGGGTTTCTTTTTGTTTTGTTTGGTTTGGTTTTTGAACAGAGAATGGTTTATTGCAGGGCCAAGCAAGGAGAATGGGCAGCTCATGCTCAAAAAGCCTGAACTCTCCAAAGGTTTTCGGGAAGAGTTTTTATAGGCAAAATTTGCCGGGAGGGCTCCAAGGTGTGTAACCTTCCTCTGATTGGTTGGTGGTCAGGTGACAGGGTGCTGTTCCAGGAATCTCCGTCATGAGCCTTCTGGCTCTGACCACGTGCTTGGGCTCAGCCTGAAGTTACTGTCCTTCACCTGGGTGGGGGCCTTAGTTCCTGTAAAAGAACTCAGAGATAGGTATCAAATTGTTATTGGGTGAGTTTTTTTTTTTTTTTTTTTTGCGGTACATGGGCCTCTCACTGTTGTGGCCTCTCCTGTTGCAGAGCACAGGCTCCGGACGCACAGGC
Source organism: Orcinus orca (assembly GCF_937001465.1). Lineage (NCBI taxonomy): Eukaryota > Metazoa > Chordata > Mammalia > Artiodactyla > Delphinidae > Orcinus > Orcinus orca. The sequence goes on from NC_064559.1 coordinate 200,966,765, forward strand.
TCAGCAGCCATGGCTCACGGGCCCAGCCGCTCCGCGGCATGTGGGATCTTCCCAGACCAGGGCACAAACCTGTGTCCCCTGCATTGGCAGGCGGACTCTCAACCACTGCGCCACCAGAGGAGCCCCTTGGGTGAGTTCTTAAACCCCTCTGAGTCTCAGGTTCCTCATCTGCAAAGGGGGATGGTAATCAGGGTTGCCAGGATTATTAAATGAGATTGAGTATATAAAGCCCTTGGATGGAACCTGGCACACAGATTACCAAGTGCTCAGTACACACTAGCCACGGTGCCTGCATTAGACACACAATGGCACTCTAGTGGGTCACTGGCATGAGGGCTCTCATGCCCCCAGGCCAGGGGAACTCCTGCCAAGGCAGAAGGTGGAGGTGGAGGGTCACTGCCTAAGTGCCCACTCTCCCTGGCTCCCAACCACTGGTTTGTGACCTCTTGGACAAAGTCTACAGATCCTTGCTCTCATCCCAGCCAGATCCCAGGGAGTCCTTCTTGACCCTTCCTTTGCCACCCTCTTACACTCCCCACCTAGTACTTTAGATTTTGCTGGAAGGGAGGAGTGATGGTGTATTTAACTCCTATTGCTGCTTTAACAAATTACCACAAATAAGGTGCTGAAAACATAAAAGTGTACTTTTTTACAGCTCTGGAGGTCACAAGTCCACAATCGGTGTCACTGGGCTAAAGCAGGGCTGGTTTCTTCTGGAGACTCTAGGGGAGAATCCCTTCCCTTGCCTTTTCCAGCGTCTAGAGGCTGCCTGCATTCCTTGACTTGTGGCCCCTCCCTCCATCTACAAAGTCAGCAGCACCGCATCTTCAGATCTCCCTCTGACTCTGACCCCCTGCTTCTGTCCTCATATCTCCTTGTGACTAATCCCTCTTAAAAGGACTCTTGTTTCTTTTTATGGCTGAGTAATATTCCATTGTATATATGTGCCACATCTTCTTTATCCATTCATCCGATGATGGACACTTAGGTTGCTTCCATCTCCTGGCTATTGTAAATAGAGCTGCAATGAACATTTTGGTACATGACCCTTTTTGGATTATGGTTTTCTCAGGGTATATGCCCAGTAGTGGGATTGCTGGGTCATGTTGTAGTTCTATTTGTAGTTTTTTAAGGAACCTCCATACTGTTCTCCATAGTGGCTGTACCAATTCACATTCCCACCAGCAGTGCAAGAGCGTTCCCTTTTCTTCACACCCTCTCCAGCATTTATTGTTTGTAGATTTTTTGATGATGGCCATTCTGATTGGTGTGAGATGATATCTCATTGTAGTTTTGATTTGCATTTCTCTAATGATTAATGATGTTGAGCATTCTTTCATGTGTTTGTTGGCAGTCTGTATATCTTCTTTGGAGAAATGTCTATTTAGGTTTTCTGCCCATTTTTGGATTGGGTTATTTGTTTTTCTGTTATTGAGCTGTATGAGTTGCTTATAAATTTTGGAGATTAATCCTTTGTCAGTTGCTTCATTTGCAAATATTTTCTCACATTCTGAGGGTTGTCTTTTGGTCTTGTTTATGGTTTCCTTTGCTGTGCAAAAGCTTTGCAGTTTCATTAGGTCCCATTTGTTTATTTTTGTTTTTATTTCCATTTCTCTAGGAGGTGGGTCAAAAAGGATCTTGCTGTGATTTATGTCATAGAGTGTTCTGCCTGTTTTCCTCTAACAGTTTGACAGTTTCTGGCTTACATTTAGGTCTTTAATCCACTTTGAGCTTTGTTTTGTGTATGGTGTTAGGGAGTGATCTAATTACTCAGCCATAAAAAGAAACGAAATTGAGCTATTTGTAATGAGGTGGATAGACCTAGAGTCTGTCATACAGAGTGAAGTAAGTCAGAAAGAGAAAGACAAGTATTGTATGCTAACACATATATATGGAATTTAAGAAAAAAAAATGTCATGAAGAACCTAGGGGTAAGATGGGAATAAAGACAGACCTACAGGAGAATGGACTTGAGGATATGGGGAGGGGGAAGGGTAAGCTGTGACAAAGCGAGAGAGAGGCATGGACATATATACACTACCAAACGTAAGGTAGATAGCCAGTGGGAAGCAGCCGCATAGCACAGGGAGATCAGCTCGGTGCTTTGTGACCGCCTGGAGGGGTGGGATAGGGAGGGGGGGAGTGAGGGAGACGCAAGAGGGAAGAGATATGAGAACATATGTATATGTATAACTGATTCACTTTGTTGTAAAGCAGAAACTAACACACCATTGTAAAGCAATTATACTCCAATAAAGATGTAAAAAAAAAAAAAGGACTCTTGTGATTCCACTGAGCCCGCCTGGATAATCCAGGCTAACCACCCCATCCCAGGGTCCTTCAATTAATCACACCTGCAAAATCCCTTTTGCCACGTAAGGTAATGCATTCATATGTTCTGGGATCTATGGCATGGACATCTTTGGAGGGCTAGTATTTTGTCTACCACAGATAGGCAGTGACCCTTGTATATAACAGTGGATCTTGTCCCTGAATCTGAGAATTTTACACTCTTGTTGAACAGACAGAACTGTGGCTTATGTTTTACCATTTATTAGCTAATAAAAAGTAGCTTTGATAATCCAATCACGTTCCCAAAATTTATATAGATTTGGCACTGGGGGGATGCTGCTGTCCAACACTATACATACGCCTCTTAACTAATTACTGAATTATTACTGAATTACTGAACCTATCTCTCCTTTCCATCTGCCGCTTGATGGTTGGGGCCCCACTAATTCTGGCCTAGAACATTGCAGCAGCCTCCTAACTGGCCTCCCTGCCTCCATTCTTGCCTGCTCCAAATCGCCCTCCATATAGCTGTCAGATGAATGCTTTAGTGTGTACATCTGACCACAGAGATCACTTCTCTATCTAAAACCACTCTACGGCTCCCTATTGCCCTCAGAATAAAGTCCCAACAACCCTCTACCATGGCTACAAGTCCTTCCAGGAAGGGCCTTTCTCACTCTCTAGCCACATCTCTTGCCCCTCCCTGTTAGGGTGACTGACCATCCCAGTTTGCCTGGGACAGCACTGAAAGTACCACTTCCTAGAAAACTACTCAGTGCCAGGACCACTGGTCACCCAATCCCTGCCATGTGCCTTATGCTCTAGCAATACCTTCTGCTTGGAGATTCTTCCAAGCAGTTACCATGACTTTGCTTATGGCCTTCCCTCAGTCAGGAAAGTGACCCCTTATGTTATCCCCCAGGGTATCACTTAGGACTGTGCTGAGCTGCAAGTAACTGAAAACTGGACTACAGTGGTTAAAACAAATGCAGGTTCACTTAGTTTTTACATAATTAGACATTCAGAGAACGGTTGCTGGCATCAGATCTGCAGCTCGATGATGTCTGAGCTCATGTCTCTGTAATTCTCTTCGCCACAAGAAGGCTGCCTTAGTTCCAGGCATCATATCCATATTCATATTCATCACAGGGCAGCAGAGCATGGTGGTCAAGAGCATGGGCTCTGGGGCCAGATTAACAAAGTCTGGATCCCAGCTCCATCACCTCCCAGGTAAATCACCTTGGGAAGTCACTAACCATCTCTAGCCTCAGTTTTCTCATTTGTGAAATGGGGATGATGTTAATAACCTACGTCTTAGGATTGTTTTGGAGATTAAGTGAGGTAATACACGTAAAACCTGTAGAACGGTGCCTGGCACAGAGTAAGTGTTCAGTAAGTGTTAGCTATCACTTTGATATTATAACTGCAAGGGACCTGGGGACAGCAAGAAGTTAGCATTTTTAGCCTCCAGTATAGAGACAACTACAAAAGGAGGAGGCTGGGAATGAAGTTTGGGTCAAGCAACCAGCAGCATCTTCTGTATTTTGGTACCTTCTGCTCAAATGTAAAGAATACATTACACTGGGCATCACCACCTCTAGGAAGCCATCCTGGACTCTTCCTGCCTACTCTCACTGGTTTAAGTGTCCCTTCGCCATGCTCCTGGACTGTATTCCTACCTTCACACTTACACCAGGGAACTCAGTGATCTGTTTATGGGTCTGTCTCCTGCAGAGCAGGAATCTTGTCTGGACCATCCCTAGATTCCTACGGCTGAGCTGGTGCTGGGCTCCTTGTAGGTCCCATTGCTGGTTGAGAAAATAAAGTATTTTTTGAGAATGAGCTGGACATCGTGGGAGGCCACGGTCCCCATCTCCAGGAACCAAAGTCTGATGGGGAAACTGGACAACTCATGGACCAACCAGAGGCAGCCATAGTTGATGGCTTTCCTAGGAGGACTTCAGCGGCCGGGTTGGGGATACCTCCCTCCATAGAGCAGCACATCCCCAGGAGGGCCCTGGACCAGAGACCCTATGGTCAGGGGTCGGGGGTCCCTCTTGGATGTACCTCACTGGACACTGGGTCCCTCTCTTTTCTGGACCCCTTGCCCTCCAGTCGGCCTCAGGACCAGAGGGCCCTGCCCTGAGCCTCTTGCCTGTGCACCACTGGATGTCGGCTCCTGTGATCTGGCCCAGCTCTTTCCTTCTCTGGGCCTGAGCTGCCCTGCCTGTCTAGTGCAGTGCAAGCTTTCCCACCTCTGACCTGCTGTGACTATGTGTGGAAGCCATTGCGGTCTGATCAGGGCCCCGTGGTTCACGGCTTATGAGATGTGCGGGGATGGGGCAGGTGTCCGGTGTGTCCTTAACTCATATTCCCTCAGGCACCAGGTGGCTTCCTGGGGGTGCCCCCTCCACCAGCATCCCCAGCAGCTCCTTCCAAGGCCTAACCAGCCTGGCTGAGGGGGATCTCTCATTGCACCCCTGGTATGGAAACGGGCAGCCCCTAGAGAGCCCGGGAACCCGCAGGGGACGCGCAAATCAAGAACACAGGTCGCTTGAGGGGAAAGGAGGTTTATTGTGGTTGCCGGGATTTGCGGCCTTGGCTCCCAGGGATGAATCACAGCTGTAGTTTCTGGAGAAGCAGAGAACAGGGTGAGGGACTCTGCGGGGTGTGAGGCTCTGCCGGGAGGGTAGGAACATGGCCGGCAGCCCCGGGCCTTGACAAGACAGGCTTGCCTCTGCCCGAGGGGTCTGGCCCTCTCGGGCACTTCCGACCACTGTGCAGGTGAGCTCAGGATACCTCCTGCTCCCAGGGTGGAAGCCCCCAGCCCAGGGTGACTCTCTGTCCCCGCACCCTCAAAATATAGACGGCCATCCATGCTGCCCCCTCTCCTGTGCTGGGGCCACGCTTCACATTTGGGGGCACTGGTGGGGAGCCTGGGCTTGGGACAGAAGTATTTGCTGATGGATGAAAGGGTGGGGAAGTGAATGGCCGTTTGCTTCACTGCCCCTGACTCAAGGCTGCCTGCAATAAGCACGCGATCAAAACTTCTGGAAGGAGTGAGTGAGTAAATGGAGTGAGTGAAAGAGTGAGTAGGGGAGTCAGTGAAGGAAGGGCGAGGGAGGGTGAGGGGCGGGTGGAGAGGAGGGGGCAGGGGAGGCGCACCCACCTCGTTGATCCAGTTGTTGTAGGCGGACACGCGGGTGAAGACCGTGGGCTTCTTGAGGGTGTTGCAGCTCAGCCCGGAGCCGAAGCTGACGATGCCCCGCACCTCCCAAGAGCCGTCCTTGGCCTGGCAGTTCAGTGGGCCGCCCGAGTCCCCCTGTGCCAGACGGGGCGGGCGTCAGAGGGAGGCTCGGGAAGCAGGAAGGTCAGGGCGGGGCATATGGGTAGCCCCTGTTTTGGCCTCAGCGTGTCCATAGTGAGGGAGGCAGAGAAAATGTGGTTTGTGGGTAACTTGGCCTTATTCTGGGGGGCCCTGGGGTGTCAGACTAGGTCTTGCTTTGCTGTGTGATCTTGAGGTGTTGAGAACCCTCTCTGTGCCTTGGTTTCCCTAGCTGTTCAGGTCACCGCGCCCAAGACTCTGAGCTGCCCAGAGGGATGAGCATGCTGGGAGCCGTGTAGGAGACCCGAGAAAAGGGAAGAAAATGCAAGTGGGGAGAGGCTCATGTGTTTGAAAATGGGACAGTCCCCGATTGTCCTAGATGTTTCTTCGTTCTGTGTCAGACTCCCTGAGTCTTCTGTCTCCCTGGACCAACGGAGCTGATGGTATGAAGGAACGTGTGCCCGGACTTCACCGAAGTCTCTTCTACCTGTGTTAGACTCACTTAGTCCTCATAGCAGCCCTGTGCTTACTACCGCTCCATTTTATGCATGGGAAAACTGAGGTTCAGATAAATCAAACAGCCTGCCCAAGGTTACACAGCTATGAAGTGGGGGGCTGGGACTCGGACTCAGACTCACATTCAACTTTCATGCTCTGGCCACAGTGCTGGTGGGGGAGGGGAAGGGGGACAGTGGCAAGTTTCTCCTGAGCCTCTTAGGCCCAGCCAGGGCTCAGTCTCCCCCCAGGGAGAGGGGGTGGCGTCTCCCCACTTCTCACTCCTTTGCCCTCCTCACTGCCCCCTTCCATCTGGCCACCTGCAGTAGGGACGTGGGGCAGCGCCTCGACACTTACATTGCAGGCTGAGATGACACCATCACCCCCGGCGCAGACCATGGTGTTCTTCACATTGTTGCCCCACCAGTCTTTCTGGGAGCATGTGGCGTGATCCACCACGGGCTGCAGACCCTGCTGCAGCTCGTCAGCGATGGGGCCGTTGGCTGGAGAGAGAATGGGTGGTGACCGGGTGGTCAGCCCAGGCAGCCTCAGCGCCAGCCCAGGCCCAGGCCTTCAGGGAACAGAGGGCTGGATGGGGCTGGGCCATGACCGGGCAAGTTCTGGAGAGACTTTGAGGGACCCACACACAGGCCCTTAATTGAGAGGCGAGACTCTGAGCCAATGGTCCTGAACTGTTTGGGTTAGAGACCCCTCTAAGGTCAGGGAAGGCAGAACCAACCCATAGAAAACCTTTAAGAAATAACCACTGAGTTATCTTTAATTTGGGTTCTGGGGTTTTAATTGCCAATGGTTTCCCTGTAGTTCTCTGCCTTTGGTGTCACACACTGAAAGGTCTTTCTCACCCCCAAACTTTCCAAATTTTAGAGGCTCTGCATTTTCATCTAAGTATTCTGTAGTTTCATTTATTTGCATTTAACCTTTTAATTCAGTTGGAATTTACTTGGGCGTGTGGTATAACATAAGGTCATAAGATCTAATCCCCGCCCCAAGATGGTTAGTTTCATTTATTTACTAGTCACCGACATGACACTTAGTATGTGCCTAGCCCTGTTCTAAGCCCTTGACAAATTCTAGTCCATTTAATCCTTATAACACCCTTTATATGCACTTGTTAGAGTGTCTGCCACATGGTATATGCTTAATAAATATTAACCATTATTACAAAATTAAAAAAGATGTGAAGATGTTAAGGCAAAAAGGAAAGTGGTGGGCAAATGTGGGTGGTGTGCTTATCACGGGAGCTGCTTCCTCCAATAAGACACTCGTGTTTGGCCAGGGGCTATACTCACTCCAGAGACGGCCCCAGCCAGTGACGTAGCAGGGGTAGTCCTGAGGCAGCAAGGAACCCTCCTCTGGCAGGCAGGCTGGCTGGATGGTGTCACTCAGTTCCACGGGCTCCGCCAGCTTGATAAGGGCAATGTCATTGCTGGAATCCAAAGTGGAGGTGGTGAATGGCAGGAGGGCCTGCTCCCCCAAGCCAATGCTAAGAGGCCCAGGCTGTGAGTTGGGAGTCGGGCCAAGGGTGAGCAGGGGTCCTCCATAAATATCCTGGACCTCCAGCTTCTTACTGGCAGACAGAGATGCCGGAGGACCAATGATCTGCCTTCTAACCCCATCACCCGCTCCTGTAGGTGTAGCTTCTTCCCCTTCCCCCCCACCCCGCGCCACCTTGTGTCTTCACATCATGAAAGGCTTAACAGAGGGGAGACAAGAGCAGAAGCCTTCTGAACCACTGCAAGGTTATGTATCAACTGAAATTCAGCTAAGCAAATTGGAAATTATAACGATAAAAACACTTGCGGTTGCAATTTTTAATGTTTTCGTGTCGCCAGAATGAAAATGGACAACCCTAGAGAGAGCCTGGTTTGATTTCTAGTTCTGCCATGTACTGGGCTGTGTGACCTGGGACACATTCCTTAACCTCTCTGATCCTCGGTTCCTTGTCTAGGGCTGTTGTGAGGATTAAATAAGAGATGGCATGTAAGCTGCTTATTACAATGCGAGCATGCATCAGTAAAGGTGAGTGCTGGCTCATCCTCGGGCTGAGAGACTTCAGGTAATATACTGGGGGAGCCTCAGGATCCTTATTCCCTGTGTACTTTCCAGAGACCCTTGGCCAGTGATGGGTATTGGAGGGGTGTCCACCTCCACTTAGCATTTTGCCATTTTGCGTAAAGTCATCATCTGTTGGCTGTTCAGGCTAACGATGGGGTCCAGGGACAGGCTCCGGCCGCATCTCAGGGACGCCTCCTTCTTCTGAGCTGCTCCTAGGGGGCTGTGGGATGGCCAGCTGGGCACTCACCGAATTAGGAAGGAGCTCCACTTCTCGTGGACAAAGATGGTGTCCACGCCCATGAACACGGAGCCTTCCTCATTCTCCACCTCCAGGTTGTTCTTCCCCAGGGCCACGCGGTAAGTCAGGGTATTGCTGGACAGAGCAAGGGGACCGGGTCAGGGTGGCCTCCTGTCCCCACTGGCCGGTGGGTTAGAGGGGGACGTTGGGTCTTTAGTGACCCAGCTTTGGGGCCACCGTGGGACTTGTTCGGGGGAAGGGAGTGTTCATCCCATTGACCCTTCCCAGGGCACGGGGTAAGGACCCTGGTCTTGGAGTCAAGTCCACTTTGACTGCTAGGTGGGTAGGCTCGGCTTCAGTTCTCTCACCTGGAAGGTGGAGATAATCTTGGAACTCACCTGCCAGGGCTGCTGTGAAGATGAGCTAGTCCACATGCTGCTGGCCTGCATTCTCTCTCCTGCATTCCTCTCTAACCGCCTCTTCCTCTCCTCTCACACAAAATGCCCTGCCACACCGGCTTCCACTTTATTTCTCAAACCTACCAAGTGGGCTCCCTCCTCCGGGCCTTTGCATCAGCTGTTCCCTCCACCTGGAACACCTTACCCCCAGACCAATGACGTCTTCCCTTATTTCCTTCAGGTCTTTGCTCAAACAACTCCTTTCAAGAGAGATCTTCCCCCGGCCACGTCATTTAAAATAGAACTCCTCATACTTTTTATTCTCTTTCTGCTTTATTTTTCTTCATTGCCACTTGCTTTGTTATATATTTACTTGTTGAATGGTCTGTCACTCTGTCTTCAACTAGAATATAAGCTCCCTGAGAGCACAGACTGTGTCCTCACTGCCGTGTTCCCTGGCGTATAGTAGGCGCACAGTAAATACTTGTGGAATGAATAAATTAACAACTGAGTTACTGGATGGGAGTAGCTTATTCAGCCCAGTGTCTGGAGTGTGTGCTCAAGAAAAGCAGCTTATCAGGCTCCTGTCCCCGGGCGAGGGTGGGGTGTCTGGGCAGCATCCCGTTCACCTGATGCAGTGGGCAGCTGTGAGGACGTGACTGGGGGTGATCAAGGTGCCACCGCAGGTGTGCCTCCACACGCCATTCTTGAGGTACTGGAGGGAGATCTGGGGGAGGATGGGGAAGGACCACGTGTCAGCCCCCAGGGACCTGCTCCCCACCCACCTCCACCTCGCCTTCCCCACCTGCTGCAGTGCGCTTACCTGCCAGGGCCAGCTGTGGGGAACGGCGTTGTCTCCGCCCACCACCCGGGCTGATAGGTTGGGCCGGAAGATGGGGACCCCGCAGCTGGAGGCTGGGGATACAGGAGAGGAAGAGCACAGGTGAGCCAGGCTGGCATCGCTTTGGGGAAGGGGCAGGTGGAAAGAGCACACATTTGGGGGCTGGGCAGACGTGGGTTTGACTTTTCCTGCATGGCTTTGGGGAAGCCATCGAGTTTGTTGGGCCTCAACTTCCCTTTCTGTGAAACGGGAAGACTAGCGCTAACCTGGTAAGTTCGTCCTGAGAATTTAAATAACATGACATAAATAAATGACAACTAAGAAAAATTAGATGACGCAGGTAAAGAATTGAGCAAAAGACCTGGTATAGAGTGAATGTCGAATCATTGAAGGAAACCCAAAGTGGCTGGCTTGTGTGTGAATGCCCAGGTACACCTGTGTCCTTCAACCTTACCCTGCTGTCCCTTTGCAGGCCACAGCACAGTGTGGGTGTGTGAGCACTGAATCTACAGAATTCCAGACTGTCATAGCTGGGGAGCTGTGCGGCACAGTCAAGAGCGAGTGCTGTGCAGCGAGGAAGACCCAGACTCAAAGTCTGGCTCTACCACTAACCAGCCATGTGATCTTAGATACCAAGATATTGAGCATCACTGAGCCTCGGGGTCCTCATCTGTAAAATGGGCATATTAACAGACCCCGCCTCTCAAGGTTGTTGTAGGATCAAATTGGCTCCTGATCGTCAAGGGCTTAGCACAGTGCTCGACACAGAGCAAACATGGGGTACACAGGAGCAGCTATTGTTATCATCACTGTTGTTATTAGCTGGAGGACTCTTAATCAAGTGCTCTCACTTGCCAGAAGAGCCAGTGACTTTAGAGAGGGGAAGTGGCTTGTCCAGGTCCCGCCAAGAGAGAGGGACATTCGAGCCGAGTTCCTGGATTCCCAATCTGGGAGGTCACCAGCATGGCGGGGGGAGCAAAGAATCCCCAAATGAGAGATGCTGATGCTGGGAAAGGTAGGCCCTGAGGCCCCCCGGGGTCACCCGGGATGAGGCGCCTTCTGCGTCCCTGGTGCTTTCCATACCTCATGGCTCATCCTCACCCTGGGGTGAGGAACATGAATCCTATTTTGCAGATATGGAAGCAGAGTCCCCAAGCAGGCAAGTGGCTCATCTGACACGCAGCTGGTCAGTAGTAGCTGAACCCACGTGGGACCCCAAAGCTCCTTTCCTGAAGCCCTGGAGAGCAGAGGGTCCCTGACCCCAGCCTTGTCCCCGGGAGGCCAGCCCAAGCTCACAGCCCGCTGGCTGCCGCTGGTCCCCAAGCCACAGCTTACCGTAGGCCAGGAGCACGGTGAAGACGCTGACGCCCAGCATGTCGTGAGTGCCCGGAATCGAGTGGCCGTCGCGGTGACCAGGTCCCCACTTATAGGCAGGAGGAGGGTGGGCCCACCTCGTCAAGGCTGAGCCACCCCTTGGGAGGAACCTGTTCTGTCAAGGCCCTTTCCCTGACCTTGGCTGGTTACTGTTTAATTTGCGCAGGAGATGGAGCTGGCGTGGAGGCAGGAGTTTCCCAAATATCCTGAGACAGAGCAAATCTGACGTTTACAGGTTTGGGGGGCCCTGCCACGCTGCTTGGCCTGACTCATTTTTCTTAGTTGTCATTTATTGTGCCGGGTGCCGTGCCCAATACCTCTTGCAGTCACTTAATTCTCCCAACACCACGCGGTAGACACTCTTGTTCGCTCATTAAACTTCACGAAGCTGAGACTCAGAGGGTCGGGGGCAATCCGGGGTCACACAGCTGGGCAACAACAGACCCAAGATTTGAAGTCAGCGCTTCTAACGTCAGTCTGGGGCCGCAAACTCCCGTGACGCACCGCTTCCTTCTCTGTCTTTATAGCTCTTTGGTTGCTTCCTGTCCTTTTCTTTCTCCCTTATTCAACTAATACTGTCTGGTCTTGGGGTACCCCCTGCTCTCCAGCACCTCCTCCCCAGGCTTTGGATGGAGGCTGAGGCGTGGGCTAAGCTCCTACCTGGAGCCAGCTCAGGTGTCTCCCAGCAAGGTCTTCAGTCTCCCCGTCTCTAAAATGGGCAGGTAGGACCAGATGGACTCTCAGGCTCCTTTCAGTCCTAAAATTCCATGACTTGGATGTCAAGGTCGAGTGCAGATCTGGACTTGTGATGTGTGCCCAGAAGTTCCAGCCAGAGCCCCAGCAGTTTGGGCTCAGCCTGGCTCTCGGACCATCTGGTTTAACCCACTTGTCCTGAGGCCCGACTTCTCCCCTTTGTCCTCTTTTGACTCATTCTCGTGCTCCTAGGAAGTTGTTTTCTGAGCTGGGCCCACTGGTCCCATTAGGAATTATTTCCTAATAAAGAAATGCAGAACGCTACACACCCTGCCGGTCGTGGTGGTGAGCTGGGGGTAGAGGAGGACTCTTAACTCACACGTTTTTACAGCTTAAATCCTTTTTAAGAACAAGTGTGTGTTACTTTGGTCATATTAAAAATCAATAAAGCTTTGACTGAAAAAGCAACAGCAGAGAGGGAGTGTGAGGGAGTGTGTGTAGGGGTGATGGCCTCAGGCCTCAGAACTGGGGTGTCTGGGGGATCTCAGACTCGCTGCGAGAACATTCTGTTGCCTTCTAGAGGCTGGTCAGTGACTACTGCCCACCACACCTCAGACCCAGAGCTGTTGGTCACCAAACTCTGCAAAGGGTCACCCTGGGCTGGGGACTGACATCGTAAAGAGAGACAGGCTGAGCTAGGGAGGTATTGGGGGTTGCCAGGGTTCTGGGGGCAGGAGACAAGACTCCTGGTTTCTGTCGCAGTCGGTGACTTGCTGGACCCTGGACCTTGGGCAACTTCTGCGGCCTCAGTTTCTCTTGAACAACTTGGGAAAATGATTAGCTGGGCTCCTGTGGATGGGAGTTTGCTGATTTACACACACAGAGAGACAGCAAGGTCTAGGCGCCCATCTCAGTCACGTGTACAAGCCCATGGATATACAAGCATACAGGGACAGGCAGACAGACAGACACACACACACCAGTGTCATACATAGAAAGCAGTCTGTTATAAACACAGTCATTCTCAGAGCCCCGAGCCACACATTCAAAATGTTCTCTGATATAGAAATAGCCACAAGTGCACAGGCACATAGGTAGTAAGGTACCAGATAAAAAGTCTTTCATTTTTTTTCTTTTGGAATGTTCACAGAGAAACTGACCTTTTTGGAGAGGGAGGTTGCTGGCTTCTCTGGAAGGTGCAGACAGCATCAGCTTTAGGGGAACTTCATTGTTTTGAGACGTTTACCAGTTGAGGTCCTTTATGTAAGACAGCATCAGCAATTGTGCTTGGAGAAAACTGACGTCACCTTAGTCTTTTTCAGAGGCTGAAGATGGGATGTTGAGTGCTTTGCCTAGTGTTGGACCATATTCCCAAAGGACGGAAAACCTAGAGCCAGTACTTCCTAGCTGTGTGACCTTGCGTTAGTGACTCAACCTCTCTGTGCTTCCACATCCTCATCTATAGAATGGAGATTAAAAAGTGGTACCAGCCTCATAGGGTTATTGTGAGGAGTGCCTGGCATAGGCCAAGTACTATATAAATGTTGGCTGTTATTATTATTGTTGTTGGTCGTCTGGTTCTCATGAGAGAGCTTGAATCTGGACTGTCACTGGGCCCTTTTGCCTTTGTGGGCCCCTTCCTCCACCAAAAAATATTAAGAATTTTATGTTTTATGACTGCGTGGGTATAAAGACTAGTATAATCCAGTTCGGATTCTATTCATTTTTTTCCTGCCAATTTTAAGAGAAACTAAAACATTTCTGTGGGCCTTAAAGTTATTGTGGGCTCCAGGCACTGCGCCCACCGTACTGATGGACGATTTGGCCCTGGCTGTGGCCCCTCCGCATGTCAGGTTCTGCACAACTGAATGGCTGAGAGAGACATTGGGGAATGTTCTTTGGATCACGATGAGTGCCTGTTCTGGACCCTGGAGATGCCTTTAGGGCAGCCAGGGAGAAAACTGTGCTGTCACTGGGAGCAACTGGGGCAGAGGTGGGAGCTGCCTCTGGGCGTGCGCACGGCTAGTGCCAGCCCCTCCTGACCTGGCCCTGGTGCAGGGAGCCATCGGCCAGAGGACGCCATCCCTCCAGGGGCTCCAAATGCCTAAAGTTTTGGGGGTGACACTCGGCTGGCTGACCTGATTTTCTGGCCACCAAGATTGAAGAAGCAGCCCCAGGGGGACTTGGGAATAACTGCAGAAGGGCGCCCTGGGGGAGTGGATTGCTGTAATTGGAGGGCAGGGGGCTTGGTGTTGGGTTAACTTAAAGCTGTGACTCTTACCTGCCCAGACTGTGAGGCACTGACTTACCAGGTACACAGAAGCCCTTCATTCCTTCATTCTTCCCAGACTCGCTGAGCAGCTCCGGTGCGTAGGCGCTGTGCTAGGGCTGGGGCCACAGAGAGGATAAGACCCTGTTCAGCACTGCTGGACCTCCCTGCCTGGCTGGGTGATAAGTGTTCCTTGGAGTGTTCTGGGCCAAGAGCTGGGAGCCCCAAACGAGAAGACGTGAGTTCTGGGTGGGAGCTTGATAGGGGGCAGGTGGGAAAGGGTGGCTTCTCTGCAGATTCCATGTCCAAAACGAACATGAGGACTTGAGACTGTGACGATGCCAGACACCCCCATCCTTATCCCGCTGAAGCTCGTGTATTCCAGGGCCTGGAGCGGGGCCTCCCAGGATCTGGGCACTTAATGTCCCCCAGCCATTCAGGGCCAGACTGTGCTGGAAAAATAACCATGGGTGACTTGGCAGAGGCTGGGCTCAGGGGAAGGGAATGCCAGGAGAAGCAATGCCAAGGTTGGGAGTCAAGCGGGGAGGCTGTTGGTGAGAGCCTGAGAAACAGGGCAGGTGCCACTGACCGGGGCCCATAATTTTTAGTTGCCGGGACAGGACTTTCGGGGGGCAAGTGTTACATCTTGGGTGGGACCCACTAAGGAGGCGGGCCTGGGGGCTGGCAGTGTTTCTCCTCAAAGTCAGATGAAAGTACTGGGTGTTGAGAGAGGGTTTGGGGGCTGAGTGAGGGGTTTGGGGTTTGGTGATGGGGACCGGGACTTGGCGGGGGGCTTACTGAGAGCACGGGACCTGGGCAGGGTTTGAGGAGCCGTCTCCCCTTCCCATTCCTGGTCCCTGGATCACTCCAGGCCTCCTTATTCCTCCCGTGCCCTCTGCCTGGGCTGGGAGTGGGAGGTCTTGTGCGGGCCGAGGCTGGGGCCCCTCTCAGCTGGATCTGATGGTGGAGGGCCTGGCGTGGGACCGCTGGCCTGTGTCCCTCACATTCTGAGGGACATCCACCGCCAGGCCAGCTGGGCGGGGGCTCTGGGGCTTGAATTTTAGCCCTTCCCTGTCAGTATCCTCTGTCCCTCGGTTCTGAGACCCTTTTGCTAGCATGTCAGGGGTTCTGATGCTCTGCCCTTGGGAAGGCAATTGAAGGGCGACGCTTAACCCAACATGTGGTGTTAATGATGGTGGCATCTCAGGCCACAGGTGGCATGTGGGAGTGGCCTTTCTCAGGAAATACACTTCAAGGACGCAGCCTTCTCCAAGCAGGGCCTGTAAGGAAGCCAGAGGTGGAGGGCATCCTGGCTGCTGTCATACCACCCATGTCCACCCGGGGGCAGCGATGCCCAGCCTAATCTCAAACTCTGGCACCCCCAACTCAGGTTGCACTTGACAGACGGGGGACACCCTACCTGGAAACTGAAGGGTTGGGAAGACTTTGAGACCCTCTCATTGAACAGGTGGGGTGACTAAGACCCAGCGGGAGCCTGATCTGTCCAAAGCTACACAGGGATCACCTGGCTCTTTGCCTTTCATCCAACCACCCGTCTGCAGGGGAGGCTTGGGGTGCATCTCTGAGTGTGGCAGAGAGTCTTGGGGGGCTCTAGGGTGCCTCAATCCAGAATCCCCGTGGCCTCGGTGCCACCCCTGGTGCATGTCCTCCTCTGAATGAACTTGCCAGGCAGGGCGGCTGGATGGGTAGGGAGGGGCACGAGCTGTGGACCAAGCAGCCTGGAGCTGCCCCGCTTGCCTGTGTGCCTCTGGGAGACTTTCTGAGTGTCTCTGTTCTTATCTGGGAATAACACAGCACCCCCAGCCCCCTCCTGGGCTGGCTGTGCAGATGAAATGAGCTGTTATATATAAAGAGCTTAGACTAGCCCCTGGTGACAGCAGGTGAGCATCAAACTCAACCTCCCATTAGGAAGAGTCCCTCTTCTCCCTGCTTCTGAAATGACATGGGAGCCACCTGAGCCAGTGCTGCCCCAGCACCCAGGTGACCTCATCCTGTCCACTCCTTTCCCAGCCCCTCCCCTCTCCCACCCCAACAAGAACCACACACACATAAGAATATAGAATTTTATCTTATTTTAGTTAAAAAAAATAATCGTACCACCGAATGAAGAAGTAGCCTTTTTTTTTTTTTCCTTTTTCTTTTTTGGTGAGAAGGGAAGAGAGAAAAAAAAAAAGCAATAGGCCAAAAGAAAAAGACCTTTTTATATTCATCTGTATAAACATATCCGCTAAGGCAAACGCAATCCAGGGCCAAGGCTGCTGCACTGGGGTCAGTACCTCCTAATTCCTGCAGATTCTAAGGCCAAAAAAATAAAACCTCTGCAAGTCCAACTCTGCAAGTCCAACAGGAGTTTTGTGGACTCTTGGGGCATTTTACTAAAATAAAGGGTTACCGAGTTTAAAAAGCAGTGACGCTGTCACAACACACACTGAAAGTTGCATAACTGTGGCCTCAGTGGCCATGCGTTTGTTTGGACTGGAGGACGGGCACAGCTTCACGACATAGCAATGGACACAGACGCACGTACACACAGACACGCACAGCGAGCACATCGGGAGCCGCGTAGGGCCGGGCCGGTGGCACAGGCTTGGCCACGGCCCATCTGGGGATGGGCACGGGGAGGGCTGGGGTCCCCATGCTCCCTCAGGGGGTGGGTGTGACAGGACATGTCCCGTTGCTGGTGACAAGGCGGTGAACGTCACTTGGGGAAGGATGGCGTGAGAGAGCCGAGCCAGGCCCCCTGCGCCCCACAACCTGGTCCGTGCAAACCACCTAAAGCACTTCTTGGACGCCTCCTGGAGAACGGAGACGTGCTGGTTTCCTTCCCTATGAAGGGGCCAATCCCTCCTCCCCACCCTCTTCTCTCCAGAGACCCTCAGGCTGTTCAGGGCCAGGGAAAGCGGGGGGGGGGTGGAGGGGACCAGGGACTGGTGTTTCTGCCCTCAGAGCCTTCCCTGCCCACAATCCGTGGCATGGCCGGCAGAGTGTGGGCCCTTGAGGTAGATTGGCACAGCTGCCCCCTCACCCTGCCTGGCTGGGCCCCAGAGAGCTGGGGTCTCCTTGCCAGCATGGGGTGCCAGGGGCCTGGGTCCCTTCGCCAAGATAGAAGCCCCCCCCCCTTGATTCCAGCAGAGAGAGGAGGCAGGGCCAGAGGAACAGGTGCTGGTGATGGGGAGCCCGGGTGCCACCCATCAGCTCTATGGGGCCGGCCACGATTCTTGCCACCTGTCGCTCCCCCAGTCAAGGGGGGGGCGCTCGAGGGCCCCAGGAGCAGTGCAGCCTGTGGGTTAAGGGCAGGTGGTCTCTGCAGGGGTAGAGGAGGAGGTGGAAAGGGAGAGGCACAGGGAGGAGTGTGTGTGCAGGCAGCCCACTGGCAGGGAGCGCCCTAGAGCCAGAAGCAGGAGCGGCTGCAGCAGGCAGTGGGCGGCCAGGAGGCGAGAGGTGCAGGACTGGCCAGGGAGGGCTGGGCCAGGCCGGGAGGCGGCTGGTGCCAGGGCCTCAGGGACAGCGGCAGGGAGCGGGGAGGGGCCGGGCCGCTCTGGGAGACCCCTCAGCCGGCTTGTTCACAGACACGTGTAGCTTTTTAGCATGGTCCCTTCAGACAGAGCCGAGGATCAGGCTTGGCCTGCGGTCTGCCGGCCCTCACCACCCTCGCCCGCGGGACTGGGCGCTGGGGCCGGGGCCAGGCGGTGGGGCGCAGCCTCGCTACTTGAAGGTGGACTGCAGCTCCTTGAAGGCAGCCTTCCGCTGCTTCATCTCCTCCGCCTGCTTCTTCCTCTCCTCCTGCTCTGCCTTGATCTCCTCCTCGAAACGGCTGGACACGTTCATGGCCTGGACCTGGGGTGGGGTCGGGGGGGAAGTGGCTCAGAGCCGGAGGGGCTCTCTCCGGGGTCTCTTCTGGTTCCGCTGTCCCCCTCCCCTATGCACACACAGCTCTGCCTCCCACTAGCCTGGTCCTGGGCCAGGTACTTCAGTCACCTCTCTGAGCCTCACTGCTTCCACTTACAGCCTGGCGCTCAGTAACTCCGACCTCATGGATACGTTGGGAGGATTGAAAGAGAGAAGACATATTCAGTAGCTGCTGCAGAGCACGGGTCCTAGAAATGTGAGCTTCCGAAGCTGCTATTCTTACCCTGTCCCCTGTCCTGGGAAGCCCAGAGGCACACCTGGTCCCACTGATGAACCCGGAAACATCCCATCAACCCTAGAAGCCCAGAGGGAGGTGGGAGGAGGCCTTCAGAAGGACTGTTCTTAGCTAACATGGGGAGGGGGAGAAGCAAGAACAGGCAGGGGCCCCGGGGCCCGGGGAGGGCAGGATCCAGGAACCATACTTGTCCCCTGCATCTGAGCGTGTGCTGAAAGGGGAGGGTACTGTGCACGGCGGTGGCCTCTGGGGCCCATCATACTCCCTCCCGGCTGGGGCTGGCGGGGCTAGTGTCTCCCAGAGGCCCCGGGAGCCAGTGCTGTGTTTCTGGGCCTGCTTCCTGTCTCCCGGGCCCACTCTTTAAGGCCCAGTCCTTTGCGGGTAGTGGCTCCGGGTACAGGGCTGGGGCAGCTCAAAGGGGCCCCTGTCACCTCTTCAAGAGTACACACCCCTCCCTCACCCACCTCTGGGGCAGGGAGAGAAAGAGAAGCTGGAAAGGATCACAGGCTGGACGGGAGGGGACAGAAGCCAGGAGCGCCGTGGGCCCTGACCGACCCAGGAGGGGCGGCAGCTCCCCACCCCCTGTCTGCGGTCTCAGCAGGGACAGGAAGGAGACATGCTGACCCTTGAGCTAACTCAGGGCCCCGGAGTACCCCGGCCACACCTGTCCTCACGTGGGGGTCAGGGCAACCCCAGCCTGGGTTCCACACCTCCTCCCATATTCCTTACCTTAGCCTCAAAGAAGCTCTTGGCCCCCTTGACGCCCTCGGTGGACACATCGATCTCAGAGAGGCGGGCCAGCACGTGCAGCCCGCTGTCCTCCTGCAGCTCCCCAGCCGCTGCCTTGCGGAAAATCAGGAGGAACTGCAGCAGGGAGAACAGAACACTGATGCTGTCAGGGAGAGAGGGAAAGGGGCCAGAGCCTGCCCACACCCGGGGCCAGCTGCAGGCCTCCCCGGAAAGGAGGTACTCACAGGCCTGGGAGCTGGAGGTCCGGGCTCTCCGTCCTCCATGCTCTGTGTCCTGCACAGGCTGTCGCGTCCCTCCCTCTCTGGGCCTTGGTTTGCCCATCTGTACGATGGGAGGCTAGGTGACCTGTCTCCTGCCCCCCCCCCCAGGACTGGGGCTACTGCAGGCTGCTCTGCCCATGCTCAGCTCCCGTTAAAAGCCTCAACCTACCTCTTGCCTTTGTTTCCCCTGTTCCCCAAACCAATCCGCTCTAACTTCCATTTAGTGAGTCCTAAAGGTACATGGCTCTGCCCATTTTACAGAGCGAGGAAGGCTCAGGGGCAAGAAAAAACCTGCCCCAATCTCAGCACCAGAAAGCGATGGAGGCAGGATTTGAACCCGGGTCCGGACTCCAACCCATCATCGTGTGCTGCTCGCACCTTCCTCCCTGGACTCGGCTCCCCCAGGCGCCCCCCTCCCCTCCTCTCGCCCTGCCTCTTCTGTGCTTCCTGCCCGTTCTCCTCCGAGGCCCAGCCTGAGCCTTGACTCTCCAGAGGCCACCTCTGGCCTTTAACCCTATGCTGCCCGGGGACCAGTGCCCTTGCTCTCTGGCCTTGAGCCTCTGCTTCCTCCTCCAGCAAACAGGCTCGTTCGTGGCTCCTGTCTCAGAGTGAGGCCTGAGTGAGATTCGGAGTGTGAGGTCACCCAGCTCAGCGCCCGGCTCCTCTCGGACCCGCAGTGCATGTCCCTCCCCCATCTGTCCCCTCTTCTCCTGAAGCACAGCATCCTGTTATTTCCTCTCTGAGCATCTCCCCCTCTACACGCCAGGACCCCCGGGGCACAGGGCCTTTCTCTGTACTGCCACAGCCCACACGGGGTCAGGTATACAGAAGTCACTCCAGCAGTGCTCACTGCGTGAAGGAACGCACGTGCCTCTGTCTCACTTAGGCATCTCAGAATCTCCCCAGGTACCTGCTCTAGGATCCGCTGACACCTCACTCAGCCAACTATGAGCCACTCGACAGTGGCCGTTCACGGACAAAGTCGCTCAATGACAAAGAGGGGTTAGTTTCTCCCCACCCCCCGGTGTTGCCCCCCACAGGGAGTGGGGCTCACCTCTCGGAAGCTGAGCTTGCTGTCAAAGTCCTCATCCACCTCCTTGATCATGTTTTTCAGGCCCAGGTGGGTCTGGGGGGCTCCAAGTTTCTCCATCATAAGCTTTAGCTCCATCAGGTCAATGAAGCCATCCCGGCCGGCATCGTACCTGTGAGCACAAAGAGAGAGGCCTAAGGACATCCTGCCACCTCATACCTGACCAGAGTGGTCATAAGCCAGAGTACAAGGAGCCTGGGGGCTCAAAAGGTGCCTCCCACCAACACGTCATCTTATCACAGCTGGAGAGGACCTCGGCCCAGGTGGACTCCCGATTCGAGGCCCAGCTACTGCTTGGTTACCTCTGATGATGGGGAGCTCACCACGTGACCTGGCAGCCTCCTACATGTTGAACAGTGCTAACTTTTGGCCAAATTTACCTGCTACACAAGGCAGCAGAAACCACAGCCCCTCTCTACTGAATGAGATGTGAACAAGCAGGGAGGGAGAATTTACAATACCATGGGGGTGAGGATTGTGACGGGAGGCCCTGAAGTTAGAACTCACTGAGCATCTCCAGGTACCTCCACAGGCACTCGAGGGACATCTTGGCTCCATCTCTCCCCCTCTCCCTGTTCCCACGCAGGAGGAAGCAGAAGGTATCACATGTCTCAGGGTAGGGCCAGAGGTCACAGGAGGGAGGGGCCACTGCTAGTTTTCTGGAAGGTGGCCTGGGGTGTGTTCTGGGAACAAGTTGTGCAGGGTGCCTGCAGTGAGCGGCAGGGATCCAGCTGGGTGGCTGGAAAGACCTGGAACAGTGATTACATGATGACCGTGCCTCTGTCCTGCACATTTCAGGTCTCTTTTTTCTACCACCAACAGCCTGGCAGAGAGAGGGACAGGGTGAGGGGCAGAGTCTAAACGTCTCGCTCGACTGGCTTCCTTGTGGTAAGAGCTTGGGTCAGAGCTGGGCTCCAGGCCCGTGCCCTGGCTGGGGAGGTGCTGCCTGTGCTGGGAGCACACAGCATGGCAGATGTGGGTGCTGCTCCCACCGCCCAGCCAGGCCTCTTATCAGGCGGACCAAGCAACCGCCCTGCCTGTCTCCTGGTGGGCTGGGGAGAGGCATCTCAGCGCTGGCCACATGGGCCTTCTGAGCCTAAAGAAGCTTGTGCAGTCCCCGAGGCCTCAAGACGGCTGGGTGGCAGCGCTGGTGACAGCAATATGACATACAGGGGCTGAGTTCCAGAAACTTCCTGGAGACTTGGAGTTCCTACACAAACACACATCTCATTCCTGTGGCCTCTACAGGGCTTCCCAATTCCCCTCACCCATCTCTAATTACACATAAGCTTCACATGACTATGGACATCTGACAGCAACCACTTTTTGAAATCTATCTTTGTGCTGGGAAATTTCCATACTTTATTTTATTTAATCTTCATAATAACCTTCTTGTATAATGGAAGCTCAGAGAGGTTAAGTGGCCTGCCCAAGGTCACACAGCAGTGAAGGAAGGGGCTGGGCTTCTACCCCACGTCAGTAGGGCTCATAAACCTGCACATTTGCTGGGCCCCACCCCCCCACCCCCTACCACTCATGTCCTGGGGTTGCCAGCAGGACGGAGACATCTGCCTGGAGCGCTGAGCAGAGCATTTGTGCAAGGGGTAAAAATAGTTCACGAACAAGTGAGTCAGTGGTTGGAAGTGATGCAGCACCGGAAGATAGGTCTCTGGGAACCCTGCAGGGAACACGGGGTCCTGAGGCCTTTTTCCCCACCACGGGGTGAAAGGGTCTGGGGTGAGAGCAGTGGCCACAGCCGAGGCGGAAGCAGATGCGAGAGGATGTGGTGGAGGGTTGTGGGACTCGGGAGGGTCAGGGAGGCCAACGATCCCGTGGTCCAGGCTCCGCTAAGAGCTGGAGGGGCCCTGTGGGGGACACGGTGGAGCCCCGCCCCCCTTCCATCTTCGGAGCCTGTTTGCCAGTGGTAAGGGGCTGGGTGGCTGCTGCATGAGCCTTAGTGACCGGTACTGGAGCAGCCCTGGAGCGTGGCCAGGTGAGGGAGTCAGTCTTTCCCGGGGCAAGTCACGTGGATGCCCCTCCTCAGCGTCCCTGTGGAAGACAAAGCCCCCGCCTCTTTCTGAACTCGGGCTCCAATGATGACATGTCAGGGCTGGAGCAGACTGCTTGGGCTCCAGGAGACAAGGCAGAGAACCCCCGGTATGATGGTGACTCTTCCGTAAGGTCACTGCGAGGACTGGGTACGTTCACACGTGACAAGCACTTCACACAGCGCTGGCTCCAGAAACAGCAGCTACCAGCGCTATCACGAGACTTTGTTACTTTTATGAAGCTCCTACTATGTGCCAGGCATTTTTCTCTGCGCTCAGCTATCCTGGGGGGTCAGAGTTATGTCCCCATGTGACTGATTAGGGGACAGGGGCTGGAGAGGTTTGGGCACTGGCCAAGGGTTCAGACGCCCCTCCCTGTGATGCCCACACTCTACTCTCTCTACCGCCCCACCTGCCTCCCTTGAACCTCAGCTTTATTTACTGCTCAAGGGTTACTCCTGCAGCGAGGGGTGGCTCAGTTTCAGAGGAAGTGCAGATAAAGTGTCCAAACTTGGACAGAAACTTGGGCTCTGGATCTCGGTCTCTGGCAGCTCCCAGCCCTGGCTGGGCTGCAGCTCAAACCGCGGCGTGAACCGCTGCCTGTGTCAATCAAGCATCAATCAATGACTGCTTCCGGGCTCCTGCCCCCAGGGGGACAATGCAGGGGCTGGCCACACTGGAGGGGGTTGTTCCCACAAGGCCCCCGGGGGAGTGGACATCTACCATGTGCCCTGGGCTGTGACGTGGGTGGGCTCTGGGTCATTGGATCAGCCAGGTTCCTGGGTAAACCCTGGAGGTTTGTGCTCACAGCAGCTCTGCTGAGACTAACCCCAGCTCTGCCACCTGCTGGCTAGGTGACGCTGCTCAAGTCACATGACCCTATGAACCATTGACATCATGGAGATCAGACCCATCCCAGGTTTGCGGCAAGAGTTAAGAGATGATCCACCCGGATTCTTAGCACAGAGGCTGGCCCACAATAAGTACTTAATCATTACACGCTAGCTACAGTACTACTACTGCTAAATTATTATTATCGGTAACATCTACCTCTAGGATTTGAGATAAAGGAGATTGTGGATGTAAAATGCCTAGTACCTAGTATGTGCTTAAACCCTGCAATTTCTTTAGAATAGGGGCTGTTGAGAACTTTTTATGTGCCAGATACTAGTTAAGTTCTTTGCACATATAATATAAAAATGGTGTTGATAGTGAGAATAATAATGGTAAAAAATACAATTTCTCCCTCAGGCACCAGTCCTGATGGTGCATGGCGGGGAGGAAATGCTTGTTGTAGACTGGCCTGGAGGCAGCGGGTGGACACGATGACCCAGAGGTCCCTCCAGCATCTTCTCTGAAGGTCCCACTACTTCCCTCCCCCACCCCCATTAGGCCTGATTCAAGGACCCCGCCACTTGGGGAGGTGAAGAGACAGCCGGACAGAATCTTTTGCTCTCTCGCTGGGCAGAGAGAGAGAGAAGCCTCGGTCCTGGATTACTCTCTTGTTCTTCCTGACAGGGAGGGAAGTGACAAAGGGGGAGACTGCCTCTGTGCCACCAGCAGGAGGACGACTGGCAACCCAGGAGAGAATGGTGTTCTAAGATGCTTGGAAACAGGCATCTATCCCTGACTGGGGAGAACCTCTCTTCCCTCAGCCCGCTCCCTGAGCCGCAGCTGAGGCTGCAGGTGGCTCAGAGGATCCAGGAAAAGAGCCCGTACCCAAGATCCGCCGGGATGCCTGGTCTACCCCCTTCATGTCATGTAGGGAACTTGGGGCCCAGAGTGGGTAGCAAGCAGCCCAGGGTCACACAGCTGGAGAAAAGCAAGATTCCCAAAGTTGTAAGCTTTCCTCCCTGCCTGCCTGCTTTCTTCTTGGGAAGGCGGTCCCATGGAGGGCCCCAGATTCTCAAGCCTGCAGGGCTGGGGGAGACTGGGCTGAGAGGAGAGGCTTGGGCCCTGCCTGGGAGGGCCAGTTCCATCTGGCAGGACTGACAACAAAGCTCCTGGGCTGGGAGCTGAGCACTTTTCTCCAGCACTGGAGGGAGGCGGCTGCACCTGGTGCTGTGCCCACATGCCTAACCACCACCCCTCTGAGCCTCCCCCTGAATAGCTCTCGACGGGGAGGGCTCAGCAGCTGCCGCCCCGGATGCTGGTGACGAAATCCCCTCCCATCCGCCCTTGCACGTGGAGCAGCGGCCACCACCCAGGCAGACTTTGCCCCTTTGGGCTGCAGGTCCCATCCGGCTGATGGCTCCTCCTCCCCCGGTTCTGATAACCCGGAGATACGGGGGTGAGAGCAGTGGCCGGCTCCTACAGCGTGCAGGGCTTGCCCTTATTTCATAACAATATTATCATTAGTGGCTGCTCTTGGCTGGGCACTTACTATGTGCCAGGCACTGTGCCAAGTGTTTCGTATCAGATCCTCACATGAACCCCATGAAGCAGGCATAAATATCCCCATACTACAGACGAGGAGACTGAGGCTCAGGGAGAAAGTGACTGGGCCAAGACCATAGCTGACGAGGGCACACCTGGGATCAGAACCCTGACCTGATGAAAAACATGTGCTTTTAACTACTATGCTGCGTCTTGATGCCTACAGACCCTGCACCAAAGAAACTCAGGCTGGGAAGGATACTGGAGGCCACCTCATTTAGCCATTCATGAGGGTCAGATACACAGTGCAGTTTTCCTGCTTGGCATCTTGAATGCCTCTAAGGACGGGAAGCTCACTGCTTACCTAAAGCAGCACATTGTGGCTCTGGAACTATTAGAAACTTTCTCCTCACGCACGACCCTCCCCACCCACCAGCTGTGCTGTACAGTCTGAGAGCAGAGTGAGGAGTCATCACAGCTGCTGCGCAAGGGGAGGGTGGGAACAGCTGATCTGGGAGCATAGGGGACCCCAATTCTCTCCCTTCTAGTTCCCATCCCAGGCCTTTGCTCATGGCCCCTCTGCCCATGGGGGTCCCAAGGAGGACAGACAGCTGGAGAGAGTGGTGTTTATGGACCGCTGAGCCCCCAGGCCCACCTGGCTTTGTTCTCAGCATTCACAGACCCGGTCTTCCTCCATCCTATCTGGGGAGGCCCCAGAGGCTCCTAGGCCTCTACTCTTTGACCTGCAAAATGGGAAGGCAGGTTGCTTGGGGCAGGAAAGTTCTGGACAACAGGGACATTTTGGCCTTGCTAGCTGTTACAGGCAGGTTGGCTTGGCCCGCCTCCCCGTGCAGGTGGACGCCCACAGGCTCGGTGATGACGGCCGGCAGTGCCCATCCGTTCCTGCACTCTCCCACCCCCAGACTGCCTGACTCATGGGGGGAAAGCCCAGCCTCTCACCACTTCCTCCAGTCCTATCTGCGGACTCTGACACTTGATCTGTTGCCCTGTGTCAGCCAAGGAGAGGGTGTGTGAGTGCATACGGGTGAGTGTGTGGCTGGGGGGTGCTCACGCCTCCTCCACGGCTTTCCGATAAGTCCAAGGATCAAGTGGGGGCCCCCAAGGCTGATGGCAATTGCTGGGCGCTGTCAGGACTTGGGGGCGTCCTAACCTCAAGTTCGAGCACCTAATGCTGAGCCCACCCTGGGAGGGCAGCTCCCTCCACATGTAGTTTCAGCAGTGGGTCTCCCCCCCCCAGGCTCTCCCCTGTGCCGCCTCCTTCCCTGCCTGCCCCTAATAATAATAATTATTATAAAAGTGATTGCAAAGAACATTTACTGAATGTCTAATATAACCCAGTGTTTACTATTTAACTTAATCTTTCCTCTTGTTTTCCCCTCACTGCCCAGACTAAGTAACGTGGTGGCCCAGTGCTTCTTAAACCTTAATGCGCACACCCGGTGAGCCTTGTTAAAATGCAGATTCTGGGCTTCCCTGGTGGCACAGTGGTTGAGAGCCCACCTGCTGATGCAGGGGACACGGGTTCTTGCCCCGGTCCGGGAGGATCCCACATGCCGTGGAGTGGCTGGGCCCGTGAGCCATGGCCGCTGAGCCTGCGCGTCCGGAGCCTGTGCTCCGCAACGGGAGAGGCCACAACAGTGAGAGGCCCGCGTACCGGGGGGTGGGGTGGGGGAAGCAGATTCTGACCCAGTAGGCCTGGGGTGGAGCCTGAGCCTCTGAGCTTTCTAACAAGCTCCTGGCGGACACTGACGCTGCTCTCTTCGGGTCCCATGGGAGAAAGGGACGTGGGAGTCAGAAGGACCCTCGTTCAAATCCTGTCTCCACTCCTCAAGTCATGGAACCCTCTCTGAGACCCGGTCTTCTTATCTATGAAAGGGGTGATGATCATCTTCCAGGATGCCGAGACAGGATTAAACAAGAGGCAAAGTGCCTGCAATGGAGATGCCACAGCAGCCCTCTGTCTGCACACAGCTCAGGCGTCCCTGGGCCCGGCTCCGTCAGGCTGCACCTTTCTGGCCTGGAACCCTCGCTTCTCTAGAGACCTTGAAAAGCAGAAGTCTGCCGAGGAGCAGGCTGCTGGGCAGTCAGAGGGAACTCGGCTGATGGAGGATGTGGGGACTGTCCCTGCTGAGGCCACAGGGCGACTCTGCTCCTGGCTGGGCTGGCCCTGCAGAAAGGGCCCTAGGCAGCAGGGCTGGGTCTCCTACAGCCGAAACCAGGCCCTGAACCCAGAGGCACAGAGGAGAGAAGGCAGGAAGGTGCAAACCAAAAGGGAACCGAAAGTCCCTGGGGGGACGGAAAGGAGAGGTGACTCAGAATCAGAAGGGAAGTAGGAGAGCAGAGGACAGGCCTGAGGCCAGGAAATCCTCCCTCCCCAGGGGTGTGGGGCTTCTCCCCAGAAAGGCAAGCTCCTGGCTGCTGCAGGGGGAAGGACCCAACCTCTGAACCCCCAGAGGACCTCCCCCCTCACCCCCTCACCCCCCGCCTAGGCTCTGGGACTCCTCCTTTCCCATAAACGCAGCCCTCACTTGGCCTCGGGAGCTCCCAGTAGGCAGACCTGGTTCTAATCCTGGCCCTGCCACTTATTATAACCTTGAGCCTTGCTTTCCTCATCTGGCAAATGGGGATAATGACAGCACCCACCTCCCTGGGCTGGTGTGAGGATGAAGTTCAGTTCCTGAAATAACACACCAGGCTCCATTGGGCCTGGCGGTCCCATTTAACAAGGAGAGGGTGTGGCGGCGGGGGGCTGGCTGTGGAGGGCCGGCGGCACGGCATCCCTCAGGAGAACTTCAGTCCTCGTCATAGAAATAAAGAAATGGAACCTGCCGTTTCCAGCCCGGTGGGCCCATCCTCTCTATCCCCCCAAAGACCCACCCCTCTATGCCACTGCTCTCCGTGAGACTTTAAGCTTCTTGAGGGCAGGAACTCTATTTTTCCCTTAATTCTCTGGACCTTGCACACAGAAACTTAATAAAATATGATCAAAGGAATGGACTTTAAGCTTTTCAAAATCATCATCTATGTTTTTAATAGCCCACAGACCAGACACAATGGTGGGCTCTCTACAAAGGCTCAGGACTTTTTTTTTTTTTGGCCGCACGGTCAGGCGTGTCGGTTCCCCGACCGGGGATTGAACGTGGGCCCTTGGCAGTGAAAGGGCGGTGTCCTAACCACTGGACCTCCAGGGAATTCCCTAGGACTTTTTAAAACTTAATCCTCAGGACTTTACCAGGCAGGTTCTTTAGCCCCAGGGGAAACAGGCGCTGAGAAGCAGAGCACCCCGTCCGGGCGGTGGCAGACGGGCACTGGAGTCCTAGTTTTGTGTCATCCCAGGGCTGCTGTCTGCGCTGCCCTTTTTTCTGCCACCTGCCTTCCACGTAGTTAAGTGATCATGAATTCGGTTTCCCATTTTTGTTATTTATCAAAGCCATATGTAGCCGTCAATGAAAGTGTCGGTTCAGCAGGAGGGAAAGAAGGTTCTCATGCTGGGTCCCCGTCACTCCGGCCCAAAGCAAGAGGGTTCTTGCCAGTCTGGCAGGCCGGGCAGCTCCATGGGGGTAGGTAGAGTCAGCCAGTGGCTTCTGTGGAGGAATCTCCGTGCTAGGCGCCACCACCAGGGCTGGGGATGGTGGCGACAGGAACCTGGAAAGTACTTATTTTGTGCCAGGCACTTCGTCACAACCTTGTGAGGTGGGTTCTGTTATTCTCCCTGTTCCAGGGTGAGGAACCGGGGCTCAGAAGGGTTTACGTGCCTTGCCCCAGGGCCCAAGGCTGGGATTCCAACCCAGGGCGGCTGACTCTAAAGGCCCTGCCCTTAACCACTGCACCAGACAGCCCTCCAGGAAGGACGAGGCGGTGGTGCTGCTGTGAGCTGCAGGAGCCTAGGGCGACACCAGGGAGGCGTAGCAGGTGGAGAGGAGGGGAGGGCAAGGTGGGAAGGAGAGAGGGAAGCCCCCCTCTTCTCTGACGCAAGGGGTCATGAGATGAAGTGGCTGGGGACGAGGCTGGGCAGGGCAGGGAACTAGGACATCTTCCTCGGATTCCACGGCAGGTTCAGAATTACATGGCTGCCTTCCTCCCTGGCAGGTCTCGGCTTACATCACCCTGCAGAGCCCCACGCAGGCTGTTGCCAGGCCAGAGGTGGCTGCCCCTTGCCTGGAGGGTTCCAGAGCAGCCCTGGATGGATGGGCAGGCAGAGGAGGGCAGAGGGTCGGATTAGAGGTGAGGGGTGCAGCCTGAGGCTGCAAGAGGAGGAAGGACTGAGAGTCCAGGTGCCTCCAGGTGCCTGGCACCTTGCCAGAGCTCTGCGTGCATCACCTCCCCCCGCCCCACCTCGAGAAGCAGGGACCGCTTTTCCCACTGTATAGATAAGGATGCTCTGGTTCAGCCACTGAAAACCTCCCCAGGAATGTCACTACACCTTCCTGGGCCTCAGTTTCCTCTTCTGTAAAATGGGGGAGAAGCATTGGTGACAACGCCGGAGGTCTCTCCCAGATGGAAACTACCAGCAGCGTGAGGTCAGCGATGACGGAAAGCCCGTCTACCTTCCCTCTGCCCCCTCTCTTCTCCCTCCATCTCCATCCTTAGGAAGTATCTGCTGATGATCACTGAATGGATGAACTGGAAGACCCTGGAAGGCAGTTCTGCCATCCGGGAGGGTTCTGGACGACTCAGAACTAAGGAAGTCATTGGTGAATCACCTTTGGGAATCATCAGATACATCATGCTCCTTTCACAGATGGGAAGACTGAGGCCCAGAGGGGGCAGGCAGACTAGGTAACTGAGTGGCAGAGCCAGGACAAAGCCCCACTTCCTAGCTCCTGGCCTCCAAGACAAGTCCAGCTCCCAGCTCCCTCTGCCCTCTCCCATCTCCTGCACTCTCTCTGGGGGATGGATTCCCAGGGGGGCCAGGCTCCCCTCCCCTCTGCCATGGGAGCTGCAGATCAGGGTGGAAGTGTCCCAGCAGAGCCCTGGCTGTGATCCTTGGGCCCTGCTTGGACCCAGGAGGCTGCAGCACCTCTTGGACAGCAGAAGCAGAACGCGAGTTTTGTCTTCCATGAGAGCCCGTCTGTTGGCTGTTCACAGGCAGGACTCGGCTGGGCTGGGCTCGGCTGGCACAGTGAAGCCTTGTTTCCTTGAATACAAAATGTGCAGCCTTCCATCCACGCCAGGGCCCCCGGCGGGTGGTACTTCCTTCCCTAGAATCTCCCTGACCCCTTCCTGCCCCCCTCACCCCTGCCAGTACCTCATCAGGCAGTAGTGGTGCCAAGAGGGGGCTTCCAGGGGTTCAGCTCCCCTCAATTTTCAACAAAGTACCCCTCGTCAAACTAACAGCCAACAGCCTCTGTAAAAAGTGAGCTCGCGCTGCAAATGCAGCTTCATGACCATTCCCCTAGTCACGCGTCCCTTCCAACCAAGCTGCAGCCTCCCAGGTCCCTGCTCATTCAGCATGTCTGGGTTCTCCAAACAGCTCCTTCTTGTTTTTGGCGGGCGTAGAGGGGATGAAGCCTAAGAGAATGACTCTGGTGGTGGGTCCACGTGGGAGAAACTCAGCCATGCACACGGAAGCGGGTGTTGGCGGGGTGTGTTTCCCCGCGTGGAGGCAGACGTCTGTGACGGGAAACCCAGGAGGGAAGAACATGGGTTTTGGAGTCACAGACCTGGGTTTAGATTATGACTCCATCATTTTTTGAGCTGTGTATTCTTGGCAAGTTACCTAACCGCTCTGTGCCCAGACTGTCCAACTGCGGCATGGTGGTGACGACAGTTCTATGTCATGGGGCTGCTGGGAGGAACGGAGAAGCTCCTTAGTCCTGCGGCACTGATGGTGGCCGCATTTGAATAATCTCCCTCGTACTTCATGGGCGGCGGGGGGGGGGGGTGGGGGGGGTGGGGGGGGTGGGGGGGGCAGGGGGCGGGGCAGAGTCTATAAGGAAGTTCTGACTGCCTTCTATTGAGGCTGCGATCCTGGAACTCCTGCTCTCCTGATAGGGCCAGTCTTTTATCAGGAAGAAACTTGAGAAGAACTCCCAGACAAGACCCTGGAGCCAAAGAAGCAGGCTCCTCAAGGCCCAGGGGTCTCCATGCAGAGGCCTGGAGTGGGGTTAAGGACTCAGTTCCACCCCAGGCTGACCCTCGGAAAAACATGGGGCTCCCAGCCATCCAGGTCTGAGAACCAAAAACCTCTTCTGCATTGGGGCCAAATGCAGAAGCAGGGCCACAGCAAGCAGTGAGGAGTGGGAAAGAGCCTTTCTCAAGCTGGGGGGTTGCAAAACCCTCCCCCCGCCACCCCGGGCTTCCTGCTTACGGTCCGAGCACACTGCCCCAGCCAAGGTGGGGTCAGCGCCCCTTCCTCTCGACCTTGGGCTGCCAGACCTCCTGACTCCCTCACCTGAGACTTGGCCTCAGGACGGTTCTACCTTTTGGATCCACTTCCAGATCTACTCCAGATCACACCCCTGGGCTGTTTTCCCCTCCAGCCAGGGGCAGGGGGGATGGTCAACAGGAGGTGGGCAGGGAAGAATACCAAAGGGAGGGGGGCTGAGTACCTTCACCCCCGCCCCAGGCCCCCCTCACTGCTCGGGGTGGGGCAGCGTGGCTGACCATCTCAATCCCAACTGGGTGAATGCAGTGATGGACCGGAAGGGGACCTGGAAGCCTTTCTCTCTAGTCATTTCACAGAGATTTAAAGTTTTTTTTGTTGGGGGAGGGGGAAGCCCAGAGGCCTGGAAGGACCTGCCCAACCTGCTGAGGGCATGGGGTATGGAATTTAAGGATGGAGTAAAGGTAGAGGTGAGAGCTACCAGCCAAGTCAGATGGGAAGGTGTGGGGTGTCAGGGACCCTGTGTGGGGAGGGAAGGGGGCACGCGGTGGAGGAAGGGAGGCAAGGAGAGATGGGGCCTTTCTGACAGAAAACAGGGGGCAGTGACTGCAAAGCTGCTGGGTGTCGCGGGGAGACGAGGGTAAGAGGAGGGAGGGACGGTCTGCGGAGGGAGGCGGGGACTCGGCCCTGCAGGGACGTGGCTGCGGGTGTGTGTGTGTGTACATACCTGCCGAGTCAGGGGCAGGGAGGAAGCGGTCCCTCCCTGGGGAGATCACCTGAGGGTCAAGGGCTGGGGTCCTGGCTAACGGAGTGGATGAGGGCAGAGGTGGGAGGGGCCGAAGGGTCTTTGACACAGTTTGCTGGCAGATGCTGAATAAGTGGAGGGGACGCGGGGGAGGGGTCTCGGCCCAGAACCCACGTTGAGAGGGATCTGAGATAAGCAGAGTAAATGAAAGGACCCCAGTAAAAGGAGTGGTCACCTTTGTTGAGGCGCTGGAGGGTGGGGTGTGTGTTTTAGACCCGCGTTTGGTGGGGGGGGGCGGTTGGGAATTCAAGTAGCTGAGGAGGGGGAGAGGGGGCCACGGGGTCCTCAATCTCGGTGTGCGCGCGTGTGGAGAAGCATCACTAACAAGGCCAGAGAACCGGACCCTCCAGACCCCTGTGCTTATCTAGAAGGAGCCGCGGGGTCCCCCACTCCGCGTGCGCGCGTGCGGTGTGTCGGGGGCAGCGTCACGGTGAGGAGGGGTCGCGTGCCAGGGGCCGCGGGTCCCCAGACCCATATGCGTGGTAGGGAGGAGGTCCCGAAGCCTCGTGATTATCTGGAAGGGGCCAGGGGTCCCCGCCCCTGGTGTGTCAGGGATCGGGGAGCTCGGCTGGCCGCATGGGTCCCGGGACGGCGCGGGGTCCAGGGTTCGGGGGCTCGGGAGCCGAGGCCGGCTCTCGGGGTGGGTGGGGAACCGTATCGGGCGGGCACTCACTGCTTGAACATCTTCTCCATGTCCTTGATCTGCTTCCTGGAGAACTCCTTGAACTCGGTGTAGGGGTTGAAGATGCGGCGGCTGGGCGACTGGGGCTCGCCGATGCCCTGGTTGAGGTCGGCGCGCCGCAGCAGCTTGGCGCTCAGCTCTTCGTCCGCGCTGCCCAGCGCCTCGGCCGCCTCGTCGGGTGCCCCCGCCGCCGCCGCCGCCCCGTTCAGCCCGGGCTGCTCCGGGGCCTCGACGCCGCCCTCGCCCTCCATCTGCAGCCGCCGGCTCAGCTTGTTGGCCAGCTCGTCCGTGGCCATGGTGGCCCGCGCGGCGCTCGCCCCCGGACCCTGCTAGTCGCGCGCCCGCGCCGCCTCTGGCCGCGCTCTTCCTCTTCCTGACACTCCCCAGCGCCAGGCACCGCCCCCGAAGGTGGGACTTACGCCCCTCGCTGGGCCCGCCCGCTCCCGCCCCGGCTCCCGGCCTTGCGCAGCCCGCCCCGCGCGGGCTCGGGCTCCGGCTTGAGCTCCGCGACTAGAGTGTACCGGGGGCGCCGGGCCCGCCACCATCCTCCCCCGTAAGGTTGGGGGGGCTCCCGTAGAACCCATCCCCCCTCTCCTCCTCACTGTGCCGGCTGAACGGGAGAGGTCGGGCTGGGGGCCGGGGACCGAGGCGGGAAGGACAAGGGGGTCCTTCCCTGCAGTTTGGGTGTGGGTCTGGGGCGCAGGGGGGCGCCGCCCCCAACCCCTTCTCTGGAATCCCCACGCCGTGGAGTCGTAATCCCATGGCGGTGTGACACCCTGTCGGTTGCCATGGAGACGACTCAATGTTACACACTGTCGCTTTCGATGAGGGTTGCAGAGGTAATGAAGAAGGTGTACCCGGTGAGCAGGAACCCCCGTTTAGACGTAACCGCAGGTGGAGCTGCTGCATCTTTTGGAGAGGGATGGATCAGCAGCTGCGAGGGATATGGCCCTGGGCCTCAGCCCTGAGAGGTCCTCGCAGATAGCGGGAGAGCGAGAGGGAGAAGAGCCTTGCCCTCTCCCTGTGGGCCAGCACATCACATGAATGACTTGGCAGAATAGCTGCTGGGCCACGCGGTCGTCTGAGACTTAATTTTAGGGGAACTGACAGGGATATCTTGATATTGCCATTTCAGTGGGGACCCCAGAGAAGAGATGTCCTCTTCAAAGGCTCAAGGGATGGGGTGTCAGGAAGGGACCAGAGAGAATTTCTCTCTGTGGTCTGGTCTGTCACCTTAAAACTGCAAAGCTGTGGACCTCCAGCAGCGGAACCACTGCGGGGGAGGAGTGGGGCTGGTTAATAATTCAGGTTCCCAGGCACCAATCCAGACCGACAAAACTGATCTCTGGAATGGGGCCCAGAAATCTGCATTTTTAGCAGACACCCAGGGGAGTTTGAGAATCACTACTGTGCTTTGTGCTTATTCTCTAAAACAGGGGTCCCCAGCCCCCGGGGATCTAATGCCTGATGATCTGAGGTGGAGCTGATGTAATAACGATAGAAATAAAGTGCACGATAAATGTAATGCGCTTGAATCATCCCGAAACCTTCCCCCCCACCCCGCCCCGTCCTTGGAAAAATTGTCTTCCATGAAAACGGACCCTGGTGCCAAAAAGGTTGGGGACCGCTGCTCTAGAATGTTAGGGTGATGCTCAAGACCCCTTTGCAGAAGCAGCTCCTACCCATCAATGTGCAGAGAAGAGATGGGCTTAGGGCTTAAAAAACCAGTGCTCTGGAGGCAGAGAGCCCTTGAGAATGTATAACCAGCAAGCTGTTACAGACTGATTTGCACAGAACAAACCCTCAACTGATATTTTTTGATTTTCCACGGTTTAAGAATATTGCTGAATTAATTTAAAAGGCATTTTAAAAATAATAAAATTGACAAAAAAACCTTCAGGGTTCAAGAAAATATGAAATTTACATTAACTTATTTTTGAGATTGTTTCTGTATCCAATAAAGACGTTCAGCTTAAATGACACGATTTTGTTTTTTTAAAGCTTGGAATTAAGTTTCTGTTGGTCTTGGGCAACTTGGTACAGCTACTTTTAAAAGGTAAGTTTCTATATCTTCCATATGTGTCCTTCAAGGACCCAACAGAAGCAAAATAGTTGTTTTTTTACTGAATGCAAAAGACTAGGGACAGGGTGTAGATCAAAACTTTAAAAATTATGCCTGCAAATGCTGAGCTTTCTTTTTAAAGCAGCTAATTACTTAAAAAAATCTGATGAACCTCAACTTGCCCCAACCTATGGTTTATAGCGGGTCTGCATGAAATAGGGCTACCATTTTTTTTTTTTTTTGGAAACGCTGTGAGGCATGCAGGATCTTAGTTCCCCCACCAGGGATTGAACCCGTACCCCCTGCAGTGGAAGCACGGATCCCTAACACTGGACTGCCAGGGAATTCCCAGGGCTACCTTTATTATGAAATGTTTTGCATCTGGGAGCAAACTTTTTGACAGTGAAGAGATTAGGTGAGAGTTTGCCTTCTTGAAAAACAATTTACATGTATGTGAAAAACATGGGGTTTTGGTTTGAATTAACCACACAGGCTGCATGTATTAAATGCTCTGGTTAATTACCCATTTGGCTCATGTGGACACAACCCTCTGGAGGGAGGGCAGGCTCCGTGATGCACAGTTGGGGGAATTCCAGTTCATTACCTATTGCATCTTGTAAAAGGGGAGCAGAACATCCAGACCTTGTTGCAGTTATGTTGAGGCCTAGCTCAGGAAATGCTGCTGGATGGGTGAGCCCTTTTAACACCTCTTGGGCTGATTTTCTCACAGGTGCTCAGGGGTTGAGAGGTCTGAGACGCTGTGACCATGGAGTGGGAGCTCACGCTGCCCAGAGCTTTGCCTCATTTCAGAGGCCTTATTGATCCGCTCCAAAGACAGAGATGCGTGCTAGGGGCTGCATTTTATTTGAACTCTTTCCTTCTAAGGTCATTGGACTTCAGGAAAAGCACTTATTCAGAAACCAGAGAAGTAGTGGGGGAAGAACAGCCCGGGATAACTGATGATCCCTGATTGGCTGGTGAAACTTCCAGGAACCATCAGTTGCCTGTTCATTAGGGGAAATCACTTCTGAGTGACCCTGAGCGCTGTGTCCCAAGCATGGATTTAGGCAGAAAGAAACGATCTGGACTGGTTATGCATTACGGCATTTGGTCATGCAGAAAGAATGATCTTCAGGAAAAATCACACACTTGGCAAAGGATTTTTACAGAGGCAGGGGTGAGAGAGGGCCAATTCTGACGATACTCCAGCGACAAGGGAGCTAGGCAGACTTAGTCACCGTTGACATATTTCTTTGCTTCCTCCCACATCTACTTGTGTAACTGTCTTTTGAGGAGGGGTAAGGTAATATTAAGAAAAACAACAGCACTTTGAAAAAGAGGGGGAGACACAGGAAGGGTTGGGAAGAGCTCTTGGGTGATGGGGGCAGATGGAGAGAACTCTGAGGGGCATTCCAGAGCTGGACGGAACTGGGTGGTCCCTCCAGCTTGAGATTCTGGGAAAACAAGAAGGGATTAGGGAGGCCAGCAGAGATAAAGTCAGCTCATAAACTACATCATTCACTTGGCACTTTATAAATACCAATTTACTAATTAATCATCACAAACCCTCTGTGTTCACCAGCAAACCTGTGATGGATAGAGAAAGGTGCACAGAGGTCAAAGTTCAGGGACAACCCAGATACTCATTTGGAGCAATTGGAGGAGTGAGAGCAGGGAATGGGGTCACAGCCTGGTTGATCTCAGAGGCTTTCTCACGTCCTGCAAAGTCTGGAAGCTGTGCATAGGGGATCGGGGTGGGGAGCCGTGTCAGGCAGGCGCTCATGGGACTGCTGAGCAGGGCAGGCGCAAAAGGGCACGATGGGGCCAAGACCTGCAGGTGGTTGCAGGTCATTAGAAGCCAACCTATCTCTCTAGTGAGCTCTCTTTTGGGGGTTATCTTGGCTGCGTTGAATCTGCTTGAAAACCAAAATTGTCTTTCAAATTATTTGCATATGCCCGACTGGACAGGCTGGAGGAAAAAAATCTGAGCGTGATTTCTGCTTCTGTTAAACCCCAGGTGGTTCTGTGTCCAACGTTAACAACTGATTGGCCTGAGTCTTAGCCCTGTTTTAAACTCTCAAAGACTCTGTGTGTGTGTGTGTGTGTGTGTGTGTGTGTGTGTGTGTGTGTGTGTACCATGTGGCTTAAAACTCAGCAATGTTGCATCTGCAGTGCCTTCCTGGACCCATTCCAAAGCTGGCAATAATACGGGCAGCTGATTTCGATTTTTATACTCTTCTGTGAAAGCAGTGTGCCTCTACGTCCAGGCAATCAAGACCTATTTATTAAGTGTGTTTGGCACCAGGCTCTGGTCCTGGAATTCTTCTGGTCGTGGGCAAGAGTGGGGGTGGGGGTGGGGAGGGCAGGACTAGCCAGTCTGAAGAGTGAGATCTGTTGGACCCCGCGCTGGGGGACTGACAGAGGCCACGACTGTTCCAGCTAAGCCCGCCTCTGGCTGGGACTCAGTACTTATTACAACCCACAATGAAGCTCTTAATAAAATACCTGACACCTCCTACCCCACCCCGCCCCAGCACAACTTCCTGGGGGAAGCGACCTGTCTGGCTGGCTCAGTTTTGTCTCCTCAGTGCCCTGCACGGAGCCTGGCCCAAGGTCCTTGGTGGAGAAATCGAGGTTGACTAGATGCACGATGGCCCGCTCTGCCTGAGGGCTCAGGATGGACTGCGTGTTTTCTCAGTGTCCCCTCCAGAGCATCTGGTGGCCCGATTTCAGGTCTCAAGGTCACTGCCAAGAAAGAGAAGCTGCTAAAGTGACACCTCTGTGCACCCACATGACTCAACACAAACGTTAACAGGATCTCTTGAACAACAAGCCTCTCAAGTGTCTGTCCCCTGCTCCTCTGAGGACAGCGCCAGCCGCATCAGATAGGGATTGGGGCCGGGTGACCTGCTGGTCCTTGGGTATCGATGTGGCCCAGAGGTCATTTAGAGCTCTCTGCTCAGCAGACAGGGTGGAAGGAATAAAAGGAAGTTACGGGTAAACACTGCTTGTGGCCGCTGCAGGGGCACATGAGGATTTGGGAAACTGAAAGGAAGGTTGTAAAATTAACACAAGGCGGAGACAGGCCAAGTCGGTTGAAAGAGAGAGCATGGTGCCTAGGCTGGGAACACCTGAACTTATGTAGTAACTAAAGAAAGCAGGGGACTCTAAGAAGGGCTAGTAAACCAGGATGCCGAGAGGAAGGGGTGTGTCGTGAAGTCTTGGTTCTTTCAGGCTTGGTCCAGTGGAAGGCAGGTGTCCAGACTCACCAGCAAAGTTTCCTGTTGTCCAGATGCAGCACTGTGATGGTGAGAGGCAGTGTGGCGTCATGGTTAGGAGCTGGGTTTGAAAATCCCTTTGGGGTGACCTTGGGCAGCCTATTTTACCTTTCGAGAGGCCTTTCGAATGGTCTCTCCTCCTGGAGTACTTGAGAGGATTAAATGAGAAAATTTATGTAAAGTGTTTCGTTTAGCGTGTGGCACATGGCACGTAGGAAAAGCTCACAATACTCTCAGTGACGGAGATGATGACCAGCTGGCTTCCTGGTAGTCATGCGGCAGACAATAGCCATGCAGATCTTAACAATCTAGTCTGGGTGAGAGTTTAACACGGGTTGGCGTATCTGGCCCTCTATCTTTACAAATAAAGTTTTATTGGGACACAGCCAAGCTCATTTGTTTAGGCATAATGCTGCAATGGCAGAGTTGAGTAATGATGACAGTGACCCCATGGTTCACAAAGGGAAGTGGCCCTTTATAGACAACGTTTGCTGACCTGATCCTCATCAACCAGTAGATAACAAGCTGGTTCCTGGACTTCACCGAGGAAAACGATGTATTGGAGCAGTTGAGTACGAAGTCTGGGCTCTGATGCTTCTGTTCTCGGGCAAGTAACTTACTTCTCATCATTTTCACATGTGAAACTGGAGTGATACAGACAGTGAGGACTGAGAGGGATAACGTCTGGACCGTGCTTAGTGCAGGGTCTGATGGCTGGCAAGGATGCTATAAAAAGTTGGCTATTATTAGCTATTAAACTTCAACTGTTGAAAGGCACAAAGAAACTCCCAGAAGAGGGTCACCGCTGCATGCAGCTTTCTCTAGAGAAGGCCCAGTAGTAATCTCATAGAAAGCCGAAAGAGGATGGGAATGTCACAGGTGAGCTCTCCCAGGCAACGCACCTGCTAAATTAACTATTCCAACTCCTTTGCAGGAGGGCAGCAGATTAGACCGTGAAAAGAAAGGGGAGCAAAGGTTAAGGCCCCAAGGTCGAGCACAGTATCATTAGTACCTGGCGCATAGTAGGTACCTGGTGTTTGTTGGAATGAATGAAGGCTGGTTGTTTAACCGTAAAAGAGGTTTATCAGTCAAAGGGCACCTCTAATCTGTGATGATAAGACCACGTCGAGCCAGAGGTAAGATTTCTGCCTCCGATATCTTAGGGTCTTAGGAATGAAAGCAATGTGATGAGAGGAAACTCAAAACAAGGCGCCTGCTAATGTTTCCCACTGCAGGACGGAGGCATTGCGATGGATTCCTGGGGAACAGATGGACAAAGAAAAATGTTTAAAAACAAAAGCAGGCACATAAGATCATGAATGGGCCCAGAATAACTCGGGACACGGAGCAGACGGATGCAAGCGGCGCATCTTGATGGAAATGAGGCCAAGCTGATGAGCCGAAAGAGTTTACCCTCACCTGGCTCCCTAACTCCTGCTTTACGAAACTCAGTACGAAAAAGAGGAGCACATGGGCTTCCCTGGTGGCTAAGAGTCCGCCTGCCGATGCAGGGGACACGGGTTCGAGCCCTGGTCCAGGAAGATCCCACATGCCGCGGAGCAACTAAGCCCGTGAGCCATGGCCGCTGAGCCTGCGCTCTAGAGCCTGTGAGCCACAACTACTGAGCCCGCGTGCCACAACTACTGAAGCCTCCATGCCTAGAGCCCGTGCTCCGCAACAAGAGAAGCCCGCGCACCGCAATAAAGAGCAGCCCCCGCTTGCCACAACTAGAGCAAGCCCGGGCGCAGCAACGAAGACCCAACGCAGCCAAAAATAAATAAATAAATTTATGAAAAACAAAAAGAGGAGCACATTAGCATTAGCAGGTTTTGGGTTTCCTCTCATCGTTAGTGTGTTGCTTTCCTTCCTAAGAACCTAAAAAATTGGAAACCACTCCACTTACCAGGAACACACTTTGGAACGCGGATCCGGGGGAAGCTGTTTTTTTCCGCAGACGCTTTCATGACTCCAGTTTCCACAACAGCAGGCACTGACGGCTCTGCCAAGTTGCTGGAGAAGGGCACCTTATCTGCAAAGTCACGCATCCAAATGGGCCCCCATCAGCAAGGGTGGAAGGAAGTTGTCTGGCTTAGCTTCTTGGGGGATCAGAAGACTGGGAGTTCTGGTGGGGGGACTGCAGGTACCTTGCTGTCCCTTGGCACAATGTCAAGGGAAAGAAAGGTCTCTGGTAGCTTCTCAGAGCTACCAGTTGGGGCTGTGCAGAGCATCTTAGTAAATGCCATTTTGGTTGCAAATAACAGAAACTCAAACCGGCTGAAGCGAAAAGGGGACGTCTATGGGGAAGAAAAGACGGCTCCTGCCTGTCCAGACTCCTCAGCTTTGCTTGCCCTCTGATGCTCTAACCTTCCTCATTTCCTTTTAGTAAACTCTTTTTCTGTTTAAGTCAGCCACAGGAGATTTCTGTTGTTTGCAACCAGAGAATCTTGAGTGATACAAAGAGTCCTAGTGGAACCCAAGGGCCCTTGGAAAATGGGCCTTTCCAAGGAAAGAAACCAGGAACAGAAAGTCATCAGGAATCAGGGCAACTTTCTGCATCAGTTGGAATGCCTTGAGCTTTAAACAACAGAAACCTGCATGTGGGTAGATTGTAAAAATTTGGAGCCCCTCCCAAATGAACTCTAGCCACGTGGCTTGCTTTGTCTGATGAGATGTTGGCAAACACAAGGCAGGTGGAGACTTGAAAAGTGTGCTTTGGGGCTTGCTCTCTCCTGGTGCTCTTGGAAACCTGTACCCACCACATGTGGCCTGGTCTGGCCTGCTGGGCGATGAGGGACCACACCAGGCAGAATCAGACGTCCCAGCTGAGGCCTTTCTAGACCAGGGTTTCTCCTTCTCGGTACTGTTGACATTTTGGATCAAATAAGCCTTGGTTGTGGGGCGCTGTTCTGTACACTGTAGGATGTTTGTTTAGCAGCATCCCTGGCCTCCACCCCTAGGTGATGGTATCACCCCCACCCCAGTTTAACAACCAAAGTGTGTCCAGACATTGCCAAATGCTCCCTGGGTGGCAAAATCGCCCCCAGTTGAGAACCACTGCCCTAACCCAGCCAATGACCAGGCAGGCATGTACACGAAGCCACCCTAAACTAGCCCCAGCCAAACCAGCCGGACCAGTACCAGTGGCCAGCTTGACACGTGGAATCATGGGAAATAATCGTTGCCGTTTTAAGTCACTAAGTTTTGAGTGGTTTGCTCCACAGCACAGACAGGTACATCTGACTACAGTGGCTTAAACTGACAGGGATTTATTTATTTATACAACAGGATGTACAGAGGTAGACAGTTCAGGTACAGTGCAGAGGACAGTGATGCCACTAGGCTCCCACCCAGACTCTCACCCAGACTCTTCATGTCTTTCTACTCCATTGTCCTTTGAGGTGGGCTTTGGTCTCCTGCTTGTTACCTGGTGATCCCCAACACGGCTGCTCCAGCTCCAAGTCTGAGCTCCAGGAGAGAAAAAGGAGACAAGGCAAAGGGACAAAGAGAAAAACTTTCTCCTAGCAAAGCCTTGCCTTTAATTCCAGAAGGGAAGCCCTGCCCAGGGCCTTCACCTGCATGTCATTGGCCAGAACTGAACAACACAGCCAGGTCTAGCTGCAAGGGAGGCTGGGAAATGAGGGCATTTAG
The DNA here is from genome assembly GCF_937001465.1 of Orcinus orca. NCBI lineage: Eukaryota > Metazoa > Chordata > Mammalia > Artiodactyla > Delphinidae > Orcinus > Orcinus orca. Next base: position 201,008,276 of record NC_064559.1, read on the forward strand.
CGTGCTGCTTATACAGTAGAGGGAGGCAATGACTAAGGGGCTTGTAGTGTCTGCTGCACTGTCTCTCTGGGGGTCGTTTTGGTTTCTTCTTCTTCTTCTTTTTTTTTTTTTTTGCCATGCTGTGTGGCTTATGGGATCCTAGTTCCCTGACCAGGGATTGAGTCTGGGCTCTTGGCAGTGAAAGCGCAGAATGGACTGCCAGGGAATTCCCTGGGTCTTGGTTTCTTGTCTCTACTTGTTGCTTATCTATCCTGGCCATCTCTTTCTAAGACTGGCTTTGTTTCTCCAAACACAGTGGGAGAAATGGCCACCCCAGCTGGGAACTGCATCAAGACCTTCAGCTCCGGACCATTAATGACCCTGTGTGGTAACTCCATGTCCCACTTCCAAATATCAAGGGCACAGGTGCTGATTGGCCCAGCTTGGGTTAGAAGAGAAACCTGATTGGTCTGGCTTGGGTAGACTATCTACTGATCAGCCAATCAGGTGTGGCCAAGACAGCAGCAGTAGGTAGGGTAAACCTGGTTGGGGAATGTGCATTCTCAGAGAAAGGGGTGTGTGGCTGAGGAGACACCTAAAGAACCATCTAGTTCAAGGAGTGGAGAAAGGAATTTGCCATTGTGGGTTGCAACGTTGATATGATACAAATTAACACGTCCTTTGAAAGACCTCAAATACAGTGGAGTCACATAGGCATTACATTTAACTTATGCAAATTCAAATATTTGTATTCAACCAGAGTACTTTTTTCCCCACACAATTTGGCTTCCAAACGTGAGCCAGCTGCCTAACTACTGCCTGACCAAGTGATCTTTCCTGGTGCTGGAGATGGCTGTTTTGGATTTGGGGATATGGTACAGTATAAGTAATATGTTCTTTATGGAAAACTGCTGGGATTTTCAAGATTATTTTTAAGGTCAGGTGATGCTCACCCTTCTCACTGTGTAAGAAGTACCTTTAGTGGAAGATCTTGCAAATAATTTTTCCCATTTCCTTCTAGTTTTAATCAGTATAAAGAATGCATTTGGTTTTAAAATATCAAAATATTTTTATTGTGGCTTTTTTTTTTTTTTTTTTTTTTTGCGGGCCTCTCACTGTTGTGGCCTCTCCCGTTGCAGAGCACAGGCTCCGGACGCGCAGGCTCAGTGGCCATGGCTCACGGGCCCAGCCGCTCCGCGGCATGTGGGGTCTTCCCGGACCGGGGCATGAACCCGCGTCCCCTGCGTGGGCAGGCAGATTCCCAACCACTGCGCCACCAGGGAAGCCCTACTGTGGCTTTTTAAAAATAAAAAATAAATGATATTCATGACTTCTGGCTCTTCCTCCTGTTTTGTTTGGTGGTCTTTGGCCGTACAAGAAAGGCAGGGAGAGACCAGATGGCTGGAGAGAAGGCAAAAATGAGGGTCTCTTCGAACACCATGGGAAAGGAGTGTGTCCACCTGGGCAGTGTGTGCTCTTTGATGACTGGGTACTTGGTCTGTCCTGATGGCCTGGGACTTGACCTACTGGGCTGTCTTGGTGCGGCAGAATGGGCAGCGTGAGATGGAGTTAGAAACCTGGGTTCCAGACCCAATTCTTGAATTTACTAGCTGTGTGACTTTAGGTGGGCCATTTAACCTCTCTGGGCCTCAGCTTCCTCATTTGTAAAATGGGGAACATAATGCTATTTACCTCCCAGGGCTTGGGAGAGGATTAGATGAGAAGTGTTTTGAAAACCGCAGAGCACCATATAAACATGACTCACTGTTAGGGAAGCGATAAAACAGGTTGGTGTTCAAATTTATTATAATAAATTCAGATATAAATGCACTATACCATGGCCCCAACAGCCCTGAGGTTACCATTCTGTCCTGTGGCCCCAGTACACGCCCTGGGTTTTCTCAACTGTGGATTTCTTGGAGCTCCTTGGAGGTGTGACATTTGGGTTTGTCACTACCCAAACACATAATTGTATCTACCGGGCCTAGGAGTCTGAATTTCAAACTTATTCTTCATATGCCTGAGTATGTTTACATTCATAATATCTGTGAAAAGAACCCCTCTCCTCACACACTCCAAAATACAGTATTGTGCAAAATACCAGTCTAGGAAGCAACACACTAGGGTAGCAAACTTTAAAGTCCTAAAAAAGCATCTTAGTAGTTTGATGCGGAAGAGTTACACTGACTCACGGAGGATCACGCGAGGCCCAGCGGGACGACGTTTCTAGTTCCTTCCACCAGGTTTAGAAAACAGAAGGTTCTGGCTGGATTTGCTGGACGCTTCTCTCTTCAGCATCTCCCTTTCTTGGTCCATCTTTGGGGTGTCTTTTCTGGCTCCAACCTTCAACAAGCAAGAGCAACAAATGCCCAAACTCTATAATTGTAGGGACATCCCCAAATATTTCTCAAATGGCATTTTTTTTTTACTCAAAATAAAATCTTTGTTGTAAAAAATATTTATAGACACACATAGACGTGAGCAAAACGAAGGTAAAATGATCCACCATTATCACACTACCCACAGGTAACCTTATTCACATTTTGGTGTACACTCTTCCAGATACACAGATAACATTTTCTTCTTACATTTGCATCTTTTTTCAAACCAGGAGTTTCTGATTATAGGCACATTCATTGGGATGGACTTCCGCTCGAAAAGCTGTTACTGAACGGAATGCCTTATGTCTCTGATGTCTTAGGAGGGGAAAATGCAGGATACTCTAGGGGGTCATCTAACCCTTTTCTGAGCACTGCTCCTGGCTCCAGGCAGCCATGTGTGTGACTCTGTCCCTGGTCATAGCTGATCGGGCACTTGGCACGGGCTGGGCTTTTAATATGGTCACTCCCAGGATTTGGGGTTATGGGCTCTAAGATGCTACTTGCTCCCTGGGCTGGTCCTTTGAACTGGGGGACCGTGAGGTCATTCCTTCCTGTCACATGACTGGAGAGAGCAGAGATCAGGGGAGCCATGCAGAGACACAGAGAGGAGATATGGCCTGTGTGTGTGCGTGCACGTGCTTGTGTGTGTGTAAAAGAGATGATGCCTGAGATCTGATGGCTTACCAGTTCTATTTCGAGGCCAGGCTCTGTTTCAGCTCTCAGTTTTTATGAGGCACTCACCCCTATATCCTTAAAAAAGCCCCCTCCCTCTTTTTTTCTTTTTTTCTTTTTTGCGGTACGCAGGCCTCTCACTGTTGCAGCCTCTCCCGTTGCAGAGCACAGGCTCCGGACGCGCAGGCTCAGCGGCCATGGCTCTCGGGCTCAGCTGCTCTGCGGCATGTGGGATCTTCCCGGACCAGGGCACGAACCCGTGTCCCCTGCATCAGCAGGCGGACTCTCAACCACTGCGCCACCAGGGAAGCCCCCCCTCCCTCTTTCTGAATAGGTTTCTATTAATTGCAACCCAAGAATCTCACTCACACAGTTCTGTATGTACTGTAGATGCCACTGTACCTTTTGCAAGTTTCTTCCCAGCAGGTTTCACACCGCCTTCCTGCAAGCTTTTGACTCCAACACATGCCCCTGGGGGAAGAGGGCTGGTGGGTAGTCAGCTGGTTTCAGCTGGTTTCAGTCAGGTGGTTTCAGCTCTGCCACTGACTGCGTGACCCTTGGTTTCCTCATCTGTCAAATAGGGACCAGAATGTCCTGTCTTTCTCAGGGGTTGAGAGGAGGTTCTGGGTGGATTTCAATGGAAGGGGCTGTTAGGACCATCTCTGTAGCTCTTTTCTCTTTAAGACAGGTTTAAAAATCACCTCCTGTGCCAGACCTGTGCCAGTGGCTGACTTGAACGTGTTGTGAGACTGCATTCAAAATCATTTCAAGGAAAAAAAAATCATTTCAGGGTAAGAAAGGCTAACATCTCTACACTAGCCCACAAAGTAAATCTTGGCAGGAATGCCCAGATGAAAGGAAAACAGACAGGAAATGTTGAAAATCTTTCGCCTCTAAACCACTTTTCGTTTGTATCCTTTTTTATTTGATTTTCAATAAAATTGCTGGCTCTGGGTGTTTCCCAGATGCCAGTGCCCTGACCCGGTGTGGGGCTGGCTGTCGGAGTTGGAGTCTGGGTGTTTGTTTAAAAATAAAGATTCCTCGGTCCCAGGGTCCCCCGAGCCCCAGGTCTGCCACGAGCTTGGGGTGGGAGGCACCACAGAGCAAGCTTTGGTCCCCTTTTTTGAGTGGGGGTACGGGGGCAGCAGAAGGCAGACGGGATGGCTGAACTGGGAAAAGGAAGAGATGGGGAATGGGAAATGTGAAAATGCAAGTGTGGGCCCGAGGGTTGGGGGAACCTGGCAAGGTCTGTCTTGAACCAGTGACCACAGGCAGCGACATGCGTTCAGCCTGAGTGTTTGGAACCACATGTCCCGTCCTTAGAAGGACAAGGCAGGGGTAGAAGCCCCTCATTTAAAGAACAACATCTAGATTGGAAATTTGGAAATTAACTGGAAATTAACTCAGGGCATACTGGAGTGGCTGCTTTGGGCATCTGCAAGCGTCGGTTCTAGAAAGATCCCAGTTCATTCCCACACCACCTCAGGTCTTGGTTTTAAACATCCCCCTTTCAGGGAGGCCTCTCTTGGCCCTTGACCTGGGAGTGGGGGGGAGGGAGGTCCCTGTGAAATACGCTCCTGAGCTCAGTGCACTGGCCTTTGTCCTCAAAAAGCAGTTATTTTTAATCATTATATTCATTTATTTATCCCAGAATAAAACCCAGAAAGACAGGGAGTTTTGTGTGTTTCTTCACTGATCTAACCCAGTGTTTCCCACCCTTTTTTTCAGTATCGTTCTTCCCCTAAGGAGCCTTCTTAGGCATTTTTCCCTAATTGCTCTCACGTCCATAAAATTTGAATATTACAGAGAGCGCTGTGCGTACGTCTGCGCTTTATACATTAAAAAAGTAGAGTTTTGGCCTCGCAGGGGTGATATGGCTCCCACTGAGAACGGGACTGAACCTTAACACCTGGACAGTCCCTGCCATATATCATAGGCTCTCAACAAATATATGTTGAATGAATGAGGGCTGGAATCATATCGTCTTGTTTATTCTTCTGTCCCCAGTTTCTACCACAATATGTGGCCTAGACTAGGTAGTCAACAAATATTTGTCAACTAGAAGATTTCCCCCTTTAGCATATGACTGACAAACAATTATAGAAGACTGTTAGCTGCAATGGAAAAAATATATAAAATCGATGAATGGCATTTGGAGGACAGAAAACAAAAAACCAGAGGGTCTTAAAAAGGTAGGAGGTGTTAGTTCTGAAGCTTGTTAGAGATGGAGACTCTCTTACGAGTGGGCGAGACGGAGCAGATTTCACACGTACCATCCTTTTCAAGGTGGTCCTGGTGACTCCATCCCCCGAAGGACTCCAGGCCCACTCTTGAGGAAGGAGTCGCCCAAGTTACACTTGGCAAGGAACCTGGAGGAAACCTTTCTGTACTGAGGAGATCCTAGACACCAAACTTCTAAGCTCAGGCTGGAGGGCAGGGAGAATGGGAAGCTGGCTCTTTGCTCTTAGCCGAAGCACCATGTGCCCCGCTTCTGTTAAAGCCAGAGGCAGCGTGAAGTTCCAGGGGGTCTCACATCTCAGAGAAGCACAATGTTCCCACAGCATCCGGGACCCATCCCAATACCCCCTCTGCCATTTTATATCCCCAGGTGGTCCTCAGACAAAACCTAGATGTAGGGCAGTTTCTGCCTCCTCCCAGCTCAATCATGTATGTGAATGAATAAGAAACAAACTTCCCGTCATTTCCACTTTGCAGGGTGGCAAACGTCTCAGATCAAGTGGGGCCCTCAGGATGCTCTCTATCCTCTTAACATGCTGCTCTAGGTAGTAACCACCTTCTGGTCTTAGCACAAGGATGCTGGTTGAGAAGCTTCTATCTTCCAAATATATCCCTCACCTAGAATATCTTCGTTTCTTCCCATGATAATGTGGTTGCCTCAGCATGACTGTGGCCTTTTATCAAACTTGAATGTCTCCTCTCTCATATTCAACCAAAATGTGTTTGGCTTTCAAGCTTCCTGAGAGCTCGCCTCTACTGTCTGCAAAGTGGGAACGTGGATTGGCTTAATTCCAGTTCCAGGGCTGATTTGTCAATGGCAATGTTTCAACATGTTCAAGATTTCATAGTCTTAATTCTCAACTTTTAAGAGAATTCTAGAGGATGCTTCCTTGAAATTTAAGAGAAATGCCACTGGAAATGTATCAAGTTTATTACCTGGAGGTTTATAACCTAAAGGAGGAAAAGCTAGCCCTCACCTGGGTGTCAGATCTGCACTAATTCCCAGCTCTCCTAAAGTCTCTGAGCCTCAGACATCTCATCTGTAAATTGGGTATAATAACAACACCCACCCCATACGGTTGTTGTGAAGCTTAAATGAGATACTGCATGTCGAGTGTTTGGCTCTGTGCCTGGCACATGCCGAATGCCCAATACATAATAGATGTGGGATAACTGTCAACTGGGCTTCCTGCTGACGTTCTATGGTTTTCTCTCTTCTCTCTTCCGGCTCACCTGGAAATGTGAGTTCTGCATCTTTTGAGTTCTTCACCATCTCTACAAACATTCATCTCTTTAACACAGAAAGAATACTGACAAAATTTAGCTTATGTTCTTCTTTGCCTTTTGCATCAGAGAAAAATGGATTTTTCGCAACTTTCAGATGCTACCCATTTGGATGGAATGTTGAGCCTTCCTAGGTGAGGAGGTGAGGATGGAGGTCTGCAGAAGGGGGTGTGGCTTTGGGGCAATGCTACACTGTCCTGCTGAACCTTTTAGGGAATCTCTGTTCCAGATTGCAGCAGAGAAGGAGGTGGTCAACCAAGAAGGCTATGAAGGATACTGCATTCTTCTTGGAGGACAGATCTGCTTTAGCTGGAAGCAGAGCCTCCTAGATCAGTGGAAGAGGCTGTAGATGTCCAGTGGCTTTCCACCCAGTGGAAATGTTGAAAGCCCCAGTGGCTAACCTCCCTGGCAGGGACTACAGGGGCCTGTTGGGAAGCCAGCATCACTGAAAATCTGGAGCCTGCCACTCCCCTGGGGTTTGATTACCGTTGCTGACCCTGATCTGCTCAAGGCCCCGCACCTCAGGGGCAGCTCATCAAAGAAAGAGCATCCCCTAGGCACTGGAGACACAAAAGTGAGAGGGAACTGGGGTCTCCCTTGCAGACTGACACTCCGCAGGTGAATGTGCAGTGGTGTCAGGAAGGAGACTTTCTCCGAGAGCCCTGAGCATCCACTGGGGTCACCAACCTGACTCCTACAGGGGCCAGGAAAGTAAAAGAAGTGGGTGAAGTGAGCTGGGGTGGTGGTGGACAGCAGCAAACACACGAGCCCAGTGCCTTTCTAAGGGGCCTGGAAGATGGAGGCTTGTGACGGTGGCTTGTGGGTCTGTGGGCCTAGGGTCGCCAGATCTTCCGAGTTTCCCAGGGAAGCTGGAAATCCAGAGTATTCCAGGAAACTGCCCTATTTTGAAACGTAACTTAGAAAAAAATCCCATGAGCCAAATGGAATATGTCTGTGGGCTGCCATCTTGCGACACCTGCGTCAGAACCTCCCTGCCTGGTGTCTAGTTGGTGCTCAGTACATGTTGGAGGGGTTGCCAGATAAAATACAGGATGCCCAGTTAAATCTGAATTTCAGAATGAAGACAACAAATTTGTTAGTGTGAATATGCCCCGCGTAATATTTAGGACATTTATACTGAATAGCTTTTGCTGTTTATCTGAAATTAAAGTTTAACTGGGCATCGTGTTTTTTGTTTGTTTTCCCCTAAATCTGGCAACCCTACTGGGTAGTCACAAAACTCATGGAGGAAATAAGGCTGTCTTTTGGGACCGGGCATAGGTGCTTACAAGACTCTTCCATTCTCCCAGAAGGATGCTAACTCTACCCTCAGAGGACTGTCCGTGAAGGCTGATGGGCCCGTATTGAACTGACAGTTGCCATCCAGGTGTTTTCCGTGGAGAAGGCCTCGAGCCTGCAGCCACTCAGTATTTATCACAAACTCAGTTGACACAGTCACTATCCAAGTTCCCAGATATTATAAAGCAGGGGTTAGTTTTAAACCAACAGCCTTCTTCTCTCCCACCCCATCCTGCCCCCCCCCCCCTTTTTTTTTGCAGAACCGTTTATCCAAGCAAAATCCCATGAGGAACTTGGGGTATAAGATAATGGAGAGCTTCTCTGGTGGGAGAAAGGTGTGTGTGCTTTGAGAGTCACACCCTTCCATGGCACCCAAAGGCACCAGGGAACCCCAGTTTGAACATTGCTGCAAAACTCCTTCCTGGATTAAGTTCAATCAGTGGGCAGCTGGGCACTGAAGGGCAGAGGCTGGCCCCTGTGCACCTGCTTTTCCTGAACTTTACTGAACTCACTGGGATGTGACGACATCAGTCCGTCTCAAGAGCTGTGCACAGATGTGGCCCAGCCAACACCGCGTTGCCGTTCTCAGGGGTGCTGTCCATTACATCACACAATGTCCTCTCTGGGGGAAAATCCAGTATTGTCTTTGTTCTGTGAACACTTCTGAGCAACACATCCCTCATATCTCATGGACGCTGTGAACACTGGACCACACTGGGTTTTCCATTTCCCATGGGCTGCCAGAAAGCCCACTATCAAATGGGGCTCCCCTTTGGCAGGTGAAGGGATCGTTATAATAGGCACTTTCATCCTTATTTCTGGCTCCATTCTGTACCACTTTCCCCCCTTCTTTCACCCACATACTTCCTTCTTAGGGCAGGGGCTCCTGGGATTCCCCACTCCCCCCTTCTCCTTTTCTTATGATTTTGTCTCTATGTCCCCAAGTCATTTAGCACCTAGGATGGTGGCACTGCCCTTCTGCCTTCTCTCACCTCCAGATACTGGGTCCCTTAGGTCGTTCGTTCAGGAGAAGGGACAGGGGCAGGGGCTGGGGTGGGGGAGGGGAAGGCACTGGAGGCGTGTGGATGTTTCTTGGGCCACCCACGCCGGCATTTACACTCCATAAGCTCTTACCCTTTGAAAATAAGGTACCTACTTTGTGTCTGGCTGCAAGATCACACAACCTCTCCGTACCTGCCTCTCTTTCTCTTTGAAGGAACAGTTGCAAGGTGCTGATTCTTTGGCATTTCTCTGTACGAGATCCTCTAAACGTTCCCGTTCCCGAGTGAAAATATCAGGTGAGCACAACAGCGTTTAATGCATCCCCACCTGTTCCATTCGGGGACACACCTCTGAGGTTTCTAGGAGACGCTGGGATTCACTGGGATTCGTGGGCAGAAGAAGGGGGTGGGTGAGGGTCTTTTTCTTTAGCCTTCTTCTATCCGTACGCTGCATAGGCCTGGCCACACGGTTCTACTTTATCATTGTGGGTGGAAGAGCACCACCCCAAGCCCCTCCCATCCCACGCTCCTCCTACACAACATCTACCAATTGTGAGGCTTCCCTGGTGGCGCAGTGGTTGAGAGTCCGCCTGCCAATGCAGGGCACGTGGGTTCGTGCCCCGGTCCGGGAAGATCCCACATGCCGCGGAGCGGCTGGGCCCGTGAGCCATGGCCGCTGAGCCTGCACGTCCGGAGCCTGTGCTCCACAACGGGAGAGGCCACAACAGTGAGAGGTCCGCGTAACGCAAAAAACAAACAAAAAAACCACAAGTGGCACGGAGGAAGCCAGAATCTTGAGAATACCTGGGCCCAAGGAACTCTTGGAAGATAGTGAGTTAAATAGAATAATGGGGATAATGACGATGGTAGGAGAGCATGTATGCTTTGTGGTCCTATGTGCTAAGGGTTTTGTATACAAGCTCCCATTGAATGGAAGGCTACGAGTTAGGCGCCATTTTAATTCTCATCTTAAAGAAGAGGGATACGAGCTAATTAAGCAGAGGGGAGGTTAGGGGGTTTTCCTGGCTGAGACCACAAGGCAAAGCGGTGGTCACGCCCCCTAGCCAGGACTTGATTGGCTGGAGATTTGATTGGCAGGAGAGCCGAACGGCTTCTCCTGCCGGAAGCAGCCGGTGCCCTTCAGCCTTTCTTACGCTTCAAGCCCTAAGAAAGGGCTTGCGTGCTTCTCAAGTGGCAACTTCTGTGCATTTAAAAATTTCCTATTGAAAATCCCAGCCTTAGCCCATTCACAAAAGGTATCTGGGTCCTTTCTTGGCCGTGGCCCTAGTCGTATTCACCAAAGAGAAGAGCGTGTCCCATAAGAGCTGCCGGCTTTGGGAGGACCGGGGAAGGCGTCAGCTGGCAGGAAGCTCCCTGAAAGAAATAGAGGAATCCCCACCCATCCATGAGCTGCCTATTCTTCCCCCTTAGAAACCGGGCTTGCCGTGTGCCAGGCGCTGCAGGCATTTTGCCATTTAACCCTCCCGCTGCCCCACGGAGTAGGCCCCTTGTTAACAGTTTTGGTTGCTTTTGTTGAGGAACCTGCGATACAGAGGTCAAGCCACTTACTCAGGGTCATTCGGGGCAGCGGTGGGGCTTGACCTCTATTTGTTTGACTCCAGATCCGGCCTCTGAGAGACACTGCCGGCTTCTCGAGTGATGTAGCTTAGAGTGCGCACGGCCTGGGCCACGGTTCCCGTCCCTCTGCCACATGGACAGAGCCACAGACCCCGTTCTCTGTGAATGCCCAGCATTTTCTACCAAGTCTCATTTTCACAGCCAAAGGTATTAGTGTGGAAATACGACTTTTGATTCTTGAAAGTTCTGCTTGAAGAGATGAGCAGTGAAGAGATGGTCAAACATTAAAACTACAAACTACATTTTTTTTGGGGGGGGGCAATTCTGAAGCTTAAGATGTGTAATTTCATCTCAGTGCTTCAACCCTGCCACCTCTATGAACGGGTGAAGAGTTTCAAAGTTTTATACAGGAGACTACAAAAACGAAGGCTCCTTGTGAAAGTACTAAGTGTAAAAGTTAGAAAAGAGGAATTCTATTTTCTGTTAATTTCTGCTTCAAAACAACGAAGATATACTCCCTGGAAAGAACTGATGCCAAGACAGATGCATACAAGTGCCCTTTAGAATCCAGCAAAACTTTAAAATTTATTATTGTTTTCTTCCTGACAAACAGGGATTTCTGACGACATATTAATAACAAGCCTGAAATGCACACCTGAGTCCTGGAGTGAAAACCCCAGGAGCAACGGTGAGAGGTATACAAGGGGGCCACCCTGGTAAGGGAGACCCAGAAGGAAGGGGTGTGGAAAAATGAACATGGGCTGGGGAGGGCAGCAGGTGGGGAGGGAATCCTGTTTCTGCCGCTTAGTAGCCAGGGAACGGTACCCTCTGTCAACTCAGCTTCCCCCTCTCTCTAAGGGGCCGACACTTGCCAGCATCCCTTGTGGGTTGACGGGAGAGATGAAGCATGTGCGGTGTGGAGCAGGTGCCTGCCCCTTGGGGAGTGCTCAGTACACGATACCATCGGCGATGCCACGATCATGGCTGTAGTTCATATACATCTTTCCCCCAACTGTGAATTCCACGAATTTGAAAGCTACTAGCTGTAGCTCTTCTGGGGACCCTGACACAGGTTCAACTTGGCCATTTCAGACCCTTCTCGGCTGAAGGATGTCTAGCGCCAAACAGGCTGGCACGTCCCTTGCATTGTGTTATGAATGAGGCAGCCCATGAATAATGCATGTGAAGCCTGATTATGTAAATCCTCAGGTTTTCAGTACGTGACAATGGCTTTTTTTGGGCCCTTTGCTGTCCCATTCTGTGGTCTGGTGTCTCTGCTTTGGGGCCTAGCCTGCCAAGCCCTGGGGGCGGGGGGGGGGTCACTTCAGGGAGGGGTGAGCTCTCCAGAGGGCACATCAAAGGGAAAGTCACAGCTCTGCCACTGGCCCAGCTCTCCCTGGCATTGCTTGGTGTGAAAGGAAACTGTCCTCTGCCTGAGGCAGCCCCATGACACACGCAGACTAAGGCCTGTGATGTTTAATTCAGAGCAGTGAGTACTGGAAACACCGCATCCAGGCTCCCTCAGAGCAGGACAGCCACTTTTCATTTCTGGGGCTATAAGCCAGAGAGCCTGCTGTCTGGAAACCTACTGCCTGGAAGGTTTGCAGGATGGAGGGCAGGCTTCTGCAAGGAGCTATCTGACCATCACCTCCTGGTTGAGGAGAAGGGCACCCTTCTATGACCTTGGCCTCCTTAGAGCTCATGCAGGCAACACACACACATACAAATACACACACGTGCAAACACACAGCACATACTCACATGTACACACATACACGCAAGCATGCGTGTACAAATACACAGCCCCAAGTCAGAAGGACTTGAGTACTATTCTGGGTACTCAGAATGGCAAACCAAAATCTTTATTCTCAGAGAGCTTATTCATCGGCGTATCCCTAGCACCTGGCAGAACAGTGAAAGTAAGAATAGCTGCCTTTAAAAAAATTCGGGATGTTCACTAAACTTATTGTGGTAATCATCTCATGAGGTAGGTAAGTCAAATCATTATGCTGTACACCCTTAAGCTCAATACAGTGCTGTATGTCAATTATGCCTCAATAAAACTGGTAGAAAAAATAGTTATCTGAATAGAAAGAACAAGATAAGATACACGAATTATCAAAAGTTAAAAAAATACAGACGAGCTAGACTATGAGTCTCAGAAAGCACTGTTCACAACAGCCAGGACATGGAAGCAGCCCAAATGTTGTCGATGGAGGAGTGGATAAAGAAGATGTGGTACATATATACAATGGAATACTACTCAGCCGTCAAAAAGAATGAAGTAATGCCATTTGCAGCAACATGGACAGACCTAGAGATTGTCATACTGAGTGAAGTAAGTCAGACAAAGACAAATATCATATGATATTACTTATATGTGGAATCTAAAAAAATGATACAAATGAGCTTATTTACAAAACAGAAACAGACTCACAGACTTTGAAAACAAACTTATGGTTACCAAAGTGGAAATGTGGTGGGGAGGGATAAATTAGGAGTTTGGGATTAACAGATACACACTACTATATATAAAATATATAATCAACAAGGACCTACTGTATAGCACAGGGAACTCTACTCAATATTCTGTAATAACCTATATGGGAAAAGAATCTGAAAAAGAATAGATATATGTATATGTATAACTGAATCACTTTGCTGTACACCTGAAACTAACACAACACTGTAAGTCAACTATACTCCAATATAAAATAAAAATTAAATTAAAAACAAGTTTAAAAAAATAGAGACAAGCTAGACTATGAGTCTCAGAGAGGTTAAGCTAACACATATATATGGAATCTAAAAAAAAAAAAAAAGGTTCTGATGAACCTAGGGGAAGGCCAGGAATAAAGACACAGATGTAGAGAATGGACTTGAGGACATGGGGAGGGGGAAGGGTAAGCTGGGACGAAGTGAGAGAGTAGCATGGACATATATACACTACCAAATGTGAAATAGATAGCTAGTGGGAAGCAGCTGCATGGCACAGGGAGATCAGCTCAGTGCTTTGCGACCACCTAGAGGGGTGGGATAAGGAGGGTGGGAGGGAGACGCAAGAGGGAGGGGATATGGGGTTATATGTATGCATATAGCTGATTCACTTTGTTATACAGCAGAAACTAACACAACACTGTAAAGCAATTATACTCCAATAAAGATGTTAAAAAATAAAAAAAGAAAGAAAGCTGCCTGAAGTCACACAGTAAATGGTAGAACAAGAGTCTAAACCCAGGTCTGCCTAATGCTAAAGCTATTCTGCCACCTTCCTTTGCATCGGCGAATGCATTCTGTGCTGCCTGGATCCCGCTGGGACCTCAGTTGGCTGCTTCTAAAGGGAGCTGAGGGGCAGCCTCAGAGGCTGTGCTCCGAGCAGGGACCTCTCACCTTCTGTTGCCTGATCGCCCTGTTGACCCTCTTCTCCCGGTGCAGCCGCTGTTCCACGCGCTCCAGGGCCTCCTTCAGCAGCGCCTTTTCTTCAGCCTCTTTGTAGATGTCGTCTTCCAGCTTTGCCACCTGTGACTGGTACATCTGAACCGACACTTTGCTCTGCCTGAGCACACAGGAGAGACAAAGTCTCTTTTCCCCTCATCTTTCTCAACTCACCACCAATGCTCCCGACCTGGGAGATTCTCAAAACACTTCCATATATGCCTAACTTAGCGGTTTCATTACAAGTGGGGGAGAAGGATGAAGATTTGGGGAATAGAGGGCAGAATAAATAGCCCATTGGCTGTGGAAGTGTAGCATGAAGGTGGCAAAGGTTATGCTACCAGCCCCTACCAATTTCCCAGAGAGGGTGGGGGAGCTGATACCACTGAAAATATGATGGAATTATGAAAAGCACACACGTGGTGAAACATAAGACACATTCATAAAAGGTGCACCTTATTCCTTAAGAGAGAGTAGCGTACTTTAACTGCTGCTTTCTTGCCCAGAGACTTGGGTCCATCAGGCCCTGAGTCACCATCCCGCCTCCCCCCTCCACACCCAGGCCTCTGTCCTCTTGTCCTGGTCCCTACGGGTCTGCAGCTGCCCCGAGGTTTAGCCTGGAGAATGGAGGCCTGGGCCTTTTGCCGGGGACACGGGCCGTACCTGAGCTGTTCAATGTCTTTCTCGTATCGTCTCAAAAGCTCTTCTTTTCTCTCCAGCTGGTTCTTGAGTAGGGTGATCTTATCAAACACCAGGTCGAGGTCTCTTTGTCGAAGCTGGTTGACCTTCTCCCTCTCTTTTGGGGAGAGGTGTTTCATGGACACGTGACCTGACATATCTTTGATATTCATCAGACTCCCGAGGGTTTTGCTCATATCCATGTACTACGAGAAAGCGTTTCGCAGGTAAGAGGCCTGGCCCAAGACCGCTGGTGGCCACTTTGAGGAGGCAAACGTCTAATTCTGTTTCATTCATTTTCTGCAATTGCAGAGAAGAAACACATGCTTTGCAAATGAGTGCATTTGGGGCTTTTAGTACGACTTTCATTTTCCCCGCATCCATTTACACTATACCTTTTTGAGAATTGGGTGGCGGGCGGGAGGGGGAATGACAACAGACATAAACATTCACTCTTACTACCCAGTCTTCCAAGGAATTTGGCTGTGCAATTTCCAGCCCATGCTGGGATAGTAGATGGGTCTCGTGGAGCTACTGTAACAAATAAATATGTATGTGGGGTTGATGTTTAAACCATTTGCAGGGCACGCAGGTTTGGACAGGAGGGGACTGATGCTGGGTGTACCTACCAGCTTTTCACTAAGATCTAAAGCCGCAGCCACGTCCGTTTTCCCTAACTTCTCAGTGGCCATGATGGACCCTGGGCTGGAAAGGCCATTCTGAGGCTGAAATAAAAAGAAAGAAAAAAAACTCTCTTGGCATTCCATTATGATTTTCTACATCCAGAAGAATAACCCAAAGAATAATGGAAGAACTGGAAAGTTACTAAAGAATAATTCGAGAGGGTTGATTTTTTTTTTAACATCTTTATTGGAGTATAACTGCTTTACAATGGTGTGTTAGTTTCTGCTGTATCACGAAGTGAATCAGCTATACATATACATATGTTCCCATATCCCCTGCCTCTCGCGTCTCCCTCCCACCCTCCCTATCCCACCCCTCTAGGTAGACACACAGCACCGGGCTGCTCTCCCTGTGCGATGCAGCTGCTTCCCACTAGCTATCCATTCTACCTGGGGTAGCGTGTGTGTGTATATATGTCCATGCCAAGAGAGTTGGTTTTAAATCCAGTCTGACTCTGTGAACTGCTTTCTTTATGACTGTGTTCCTACCCCTTCGGAGCACGACTGCCTTTGAAATGATGCATCGCTTGTGCCGTTCTTTGGCCACTGTCTCCTCTGTCTTCCCTTTAGGCCAGTGGTTCTCAACCAGGGGTGACTCTGTCCACCCTACCCCCTCTAGGACATTTAGCAATGCCTGGACACATTTGTGTTTGTCATAATTGCTGCTGGCGTCTAGTGGGTAGAGGACAAGGATGCTGCTAAACACCCCACGATACACAGGGCAGTCTCCCAAACAAACAGTTACCTGGCTCAAAACATCAGTACCGCCGAGGTTGAGAAGACAAGCTCCAGAGAAACGGGGACCATGTTGCCTTTGCTCACTATCCCCCTCCTTGCGCCCAGCATGGCACCTGGCACCGAGTGGTGCATAGTGGGCATGTTTGTCGAATGAACGAATGAAGGTTAAGTAGAAAACAGCCTCCCTCCTTTTTATGAAAGGAATCTCATTTCTAAGCAGCAGAAACCCTACCCTCACAAAATTTGGCCAAACCTTCTCCCAGCTCTGGAACCTGGTGGGTGGGCATCACTTCAGACCCTTTCCAGAGCCAATGCACATAGTATTTGCAGCTGCATCTCCCTAAGACCCCAACCAGCCAGCTGGCTGCTGGAAGCCCAACTGACTGCACGGAAAGGCCACCAGACTGAATAGGGGACCTGATCTGAATGACTACAAACAACCATAATAAGCCTCCTTGAAAAATAACTTGGCTTTTAATGCTTGCCATGAGCGTCTCTTAGCCCTAGCATTTGTTGGCACTACCCTGAAAACCTCTGAGACTAAAAAAAAAAACAACTACAAAAATCTAAAGGCCCCCAAAGTGACTGTGATAGGTAAGAGTGGCCATATTTGTCTATATATCTGTGGAGATGAGAATAAAAGAGGGTATCCGAAGATGACAATAAACCGGGCAGATCTGCTGCAAAAAGAACCTGAGACGCTGCTCAGTGGCTTCAGCTACCCTGAGCTGCATCCTCTGTACCTCTCCAGATTCCCCCCCTTTTCCTGAGGGGAGCGTCACTAAGGAAGAGCCTGGGCTACAGGATCCAATCACACAGTCCCCACCCGGTCTCTGGAGGCTAGCAGACAGACCACCAGGGACACACCCATGGCTTCTTCAATCATTATTCTGTGACCTTGGGTGAGGTACTTGACCTCCTGAAGCCTTAATTTTTCTTATCTGTTAAATGGGGACAATAATAGTAACTATGACACAAGGCTGCTACGATGGCTAAGTGAGATAAGGCATGTAGCCGGCTGAGCTCAACGCCTGGCACACAGTAAGCAGTTAACAGATGTCAGCTATTCTTCCTCCTGCTCTTTCGTTTAATTACTGCCAACCTTGGAGGATTGAGAGTTGGGAGGTTTCCTGCTCTGTGGTGTCAGTGGTGGGATGAGGGCTTGTTGCCGAGGAGAAGGTAAATCTTGGAAGCAGGATCATCAGGATGTGAGATCCAGCTGAGCTCCCCACCTGGAGATGGTCCCTCTACTCCCAACCTCAGAGAAGGAAGGTTCAATTTTTTCAGGAAAACCAACACGTTTCTGAAGACTCACATCTCTAGACGTGTGAGCAAATGTCTAGAAAAATTGTTGGAGAAAATGCGGGTACAGATAGGATGGCTTTATTATTTTTTCCAAAAGCTGGTTTAGACTAGCTGCCGCAGCAAGCCACACCCAGCAGGTCCTGTGATTAATGCTGACCTGAGCTGTCCATTGTCGTGTGTCAATCAAACACCCGATCAAGCATCCATTTAGGATACGGGCACCTTCAACCTGACCATCAAATTACTTCTGAAAATCCTGGCAGATACAAACTATGCTCCCTAAGAAGGGAAGCTTTTCTTGGATAATACTGTTTAAATACTGTTTAATAATAACTATGGGCTAGGCACTGGGATAAGCACTTTACATAATTATCTCCTTTAATTTTTCCATCATCATTTTACAGCTGGGAAATGAAGTCCCAGAAAGGTTAGGCGCCTGCCCAAGGTCACAGAGCTTGCAGAGCTGGGATTAGGACACAGATCTCTGATTCTAGAACTTGTGTCTTCTTAGTCATCATGGCTCCCTTCTGCTGCCCTTTATGTGTTCATGTTTTTCAGTTTATAGCAAAAAGCAAATGTTAGGCAAGCTCGTGACATAATGTTGTACATTAGCTTGTTGAATATTTTCTGCAGAATATAACATGGGATGTGAAAAGGAGGGCCCAGAGATTGAGCTGGCCAACATCAGTACAATGCTACATCATGCTGTACGTGATGGGAAGCCGCCTTTCTATTCAAACATTGGACCGCTGGTACGGCCAGGCACTGACCAGTCCATACAGGTGCTGGCCCATCAGGGAGGACCTGGTCTCGAACCAATGATGTATACAGTGGTGCCAGGGCACACGGCTAGTGTCTGTCCTCATGCCCACCCTCTCCACGTGTCAGTCAGCGCAGAGACAAATTTTCTTTGGTTACCGCTCGGATCTCTACTCTTGAAAAAGTTGGCAAGTCAGGTTTTACATCCAATATTTTCTGAACATTTTTTTCCATCCCGAGGGTCTTTAAGTCTAGAAATGATCCATCCATGTGGTCCTTATGATCTATAAAAGAAATAATTTACACTCAAAAGAAAGGCTCAGGAAGAAGTTACTGCATGTAAAAATCACAGCTGCTATTTACTGGACACTTACCACAGGCCATCCTCCCTTGGCAGGTGAGGAATCAAGGCCCAGAGAGGTGAAATGACTTGTCCAAGGCCACACAGCTAATATGAGGCTGCAGCCTCACGGGGCTGAGGCACTGAGGGTGAACCTTCGGCCACAGGTATGAGGATGGACTTGAACCCAGGCTTCTGTGTCCTAGCCCAGTGCTCTACCCAGCAGCAGGCTTGGCTTCTTGAAAGCCCTATTCCCTCTAAACAGGGTATTTATCCTGGGAAGTTCCCCAGGGTTGGTCCTTGCACAGCATCAGTCTATGAAAAAGTTTCCACTGGGCCACAGTGAAATCAGAAAAAGAAGGACAAGGTTGTGAGTTTTTCATGAAATCCTGTTTATTTAATATCAAGGCCTGCTCTTGACTCTGAGATCATGTCTCCCTAATTTTTTTTTTCCTGCCCATCTTTTTTTTTTATAACTATGCCCTTTTAGTTATGAAATGATGGGGATAGAAGATGGTGGTCCTGGCAAATTGGTCAGTCCCCAAAGTGAACCCTCAAGTCTGGGGCCCACGGCTCTCAGCACAGAGCGGGTGACTAGAAGGAGGAAACTTACTTGACGAGCTGGCCTTCTCAAGTTCTTTAATTCGCGCACGAAGCTCAGATAAGGCCTTTTTCTGACGCTGAATGACTTCCTCATGTCGGGACCCTTTGCACTTGGCCCCTACATCACTGAAGGACTGCTCCTGTGGCCAGAATGGTGAGGACAGCAGCTTTATCAGGGATCAGAATCTCCCTCTCTTGTGTTTGAAGAAACATGAACAAATCATGGATTAGCAGAAACCCTGTCACTTACTTAGTACCTTGGAAAATATCATTAAGGGGCTTCAGCAGAGAAGGAATTTAAAAATTTCATTTCAAATACAAAGTCACATCTAGGAAGATTTCCAACTTTCCTACCTACTTAGCATCACTATAAATAAGAGATCCCCTCTATGTTCCATCCCCATGTTTTATTTCTCTTTTTATTCTAATATTCATCTAAGCTTGGGTTTCCACTTGTTGTCATTCTGGTGTCATCTCTGAACAATCACATCAAATTCGCTCCTGGAGGGGCATTTTTTTTTTTTTTGCCCGCACCGTGCGGCATGCGGGATCTTAGTTCCCTGACCAGGGATCGAAACTGCGCCCCCTGCAGCGGAAGTGCAGAGTCTTAACCACTGGACCGCCAGGGAAGTCCCTGGAGGGGCATTTTTTAGGTAAGAACATGTGATATTTTCTTCTTAGCTAGTAATAAGGATGGTGGTTTAATATTTGCTCGAGGGAATTTGATGGGCGGACTCCTGGCTGGTCTGCAGAAAGGAAAACACTCCTCTGAGACTCCTGGACTCTCTGGAACAGCGTGGTCCAACAGAACTTTCTGCAGCAATGGAAGTATTCTCTATCTGCATCATCCAATATGGTAGTCACTCGCCATGTCGCTAGAGTTGGGTTTACGAAGGGCACAGACAAGGAAAGGTCTTCTTCATCTCTTAAGGGTCATGTACACATTCTCCCCTTTGAGAATAGGAAGAATGCGGGTTTCTTCCTCCAGAAAAATTCACGTACAAAAATTTGCAGACAACTCCTGGAGCTTCAGGGATCCCCTGAAGCCCTGTCGTAGACTCCAAATTAAACAGCGCTTCCCTAGGGTAAGTGATTCATTCATCCACTCATTCATTCATACCACAAAGGTTTACTGAGCACGTCTATGTGCCATGCCTTGTTCTAGGCTCTGGGGACTTAGCAGCGACTAAAACTGGCAAAATCCCTGTTATCATAGATTCTGCATCCTAGTGTGAGCAGACAGACAATAAACAAGATAATCATGGAAAATATATGGTGGACAGTGATAGATATTAAAGAAAGAAACTGGAAATGGGATGGGGTGTTGGGAATGGTTTTCAGATGTAAGTACTATGGCTAGGGAAGGTCCCAGTCAAAATGGCGAGAAAGGGAAGAAACTGACAACTTGTTTGTTTTATCACAATCTTATAACAATTTTGGTTCAGAGAGACAGTGCTCACCAGACACTGTTTTAGGCACTAGGGAGAGATCGGGGAACCAGGCAGAAAGCTCTGCTGCTGGGGGCTCATTTCTATGGGGCAGACACACCAAACAAGCAGAAAGACATGTTCAAATTCCAGAAAGTGATAAATGCTACCAGGTAAACAAAGCAGAGAAGAGGGAAAGGGACATTTATTTGCTCTTCCTTCCTTGATTCATCAAAGGCTTATTGAAGGCCCATGTGACATGTGCCAGGCCCCACGCTGGCCACGATGGGCACAAGGCTCATGGCCTCGCTCGGGGAGCCCAGCAGGGCCGTCTGAGGTCCTCCTGGGGCCACTTCTCACCCCGTGTCCCCACCACTCATTCCTTCATTTCATTCAGGCTCTGCTCCTGGTCTCCTCCTGGGAGGCCCCCTCCCACACGCTACTCTGCCCCGAATCCTGCTGTGTCTTTCCTCGGAGCGTTCACTCCCGCTGGACATTTTGTTCGACGTTGACTTGTTTATTGCCTGTGTCTCTCCTTTTCCAGAATGTGGGCTCTGTGAGGGCAGAGTTTGTCTCCATTGTAGACTGTGCTATTCCCAGGGCCCAGCCTTATTCCCTGGGCATAGTAGGGGCTCAAGAAATATGGAGCCGGAAGGGGTCTGCCCCAGTGTTCCTGCTGGGACCAGGGCTCAGTCCCTGAGAGAAGGGGGCACTCTACCCCCGGCTGCACGTAGTAGGACCTCGAGGGAGCCCGACCCTGGCTACAGCCAGCTTACTTCCCAGGCTCTTTCTACACTGGCCTCCCTCTCTTTGAGGGTGTATGTTTGCCTTGGGAGTAAACACGAGGAGTGTGTGTGTGTGTGTGTGTGTGTGTGTGAGCACATGCTGGAGGCTGGAGAGGAGGAGGTGGGCAGGGGTGGCCGGCCTTGGGGGTGGGGCAGCCGCAGTAGCCGGGCTTGGTGACAGCCCTTCCTCTGCCTGCAGAGCTTGCCTGAGCCCGATGTGACCCTTACTCATGGCTCTTCTGGGAATTCGTTTATTTAGAGAAGATGGAGATTCTTTCTCATACAATGCTTAAGCCCTCTGACCCACTCTGGTTTAGAAAGCAGGAAGTAGCCTGAGTGTGGAAAGCCGTTCTGAGACAGAAAAAATCCTTTTTACTTTTATCTTGCGGCCTCCCTCCCCCATCTTCCTCAACTAACCCCTCCTCGTCACAGAAACTAAAAATCACAGGCCTCTGGTCAACAGTCCTTTCCAGCAAACACGTGCAGAGTCGCAGGGGGTCTGGTGTGGGCAGGGACCCTGAGCATCCTCCCCTGAGCCCAGCACAGGGCCTGGCATACAGCAGGTGCTCAATAGTTGTTGAACGTGTGAATGAGTATGGGCCGGGTCCTGCACGAAGAGCTTGGATTCCGACAGGAGTGAGACCTGCTTCCGGCCCCATGGAGCTCACAGCTGCGGAACCCGCTGCAGCCCCATCGCCAGGTGGCCCTAGTAACGAGGAGACACCTCTGCTAAAGTTCTCTGGATGGTGATCATTGCCAGGGCCGGAGGGCTGGGCCACTGAGCCCTTTCCTTCACGCTGCGGGCGGCCCTGGCTCACTGCTCTTTGGCAGGGGAAAGGCATCTTTGAGAAGGCAGGAAGGCAAGCTGCCACATTTGGCCCTGTCTCCAAGTGAAAGTCCAAAGCCCGTTACTAAAACGCTCTGCTCTCTAGTTTCACAAAGCAAAGGAGATCCTTGGACTCCAGGAAACCCGGGGCCTCGAGGAAGCGCCATACCCAGTCAGCCGCCCATGTACAATGGGGAACATCACAGCCCCTGCCACGGGGACAGAGGCGAGCGCCACCATTGAGGACTGCGTGCTGAAGGCTGTTCTCGCTCTAAGACACGATCCCTGTGTGCTGCGCCGCTGGGACTTCCAGGCATGCAAAGGCCTCTGGGCAGAGGTTGCCAAGAGTCAGCCATGGAGTGTAAGTGGCATGGCTCTTTGGGAAGGCAGTTTGGCCATGCCAAGCACAGTTTAGGCTGTCCTCTGGACATCTCGGAATCACATCTAGGAATTTGTTCTACATACTTACAAGGATATTCACTACAGCAATGTGTGGAAGTAGAAACAAATGTCCATCAATACGGGACTGGTTGGATAAAAGGGATGTGATGGAATTCATTGCTGCCGTTTAAAAGAATGAGGTAGATCTTTACATGCTTACTTGACAATATGCCCATTAAATAGTCTTATGTGAGAAAAAAATAGTTGCAGAATATATGCGGCTTGATACCATGTTTTGAAAAAAACCCTATTAAATAAATATATGTATATGTAAGTTTGCGCGTGTTTGTGTGTATAAATTCATTTCTCAACAACCCCATGGGGGGGCGGTGACTGGATTACTCCCACTTCCCAGATGAGGGAATTGGTACTCAGGTGCATCCTTGAGGTCACAGGGTTTCTGAGTGGAGGAGTCAAGATTGGAATTGAATCCAAGCCTGACCTTCAACCACCGCACAATCCTGACTGTATGAGCACGTGGTGGTTTCTGTGAGGAAAAGGTCTGATGGCACACGTGCCAAGCTGTTGATAACATACATTTCACATAAGCAAGTAATATTTTTGGAACTTAAAATGAAGATGTTTACAAAAGCAAAGAAAGGTGCTTCCCTGGTGGCTCAGTGGTTAAGAATCCGCCTGCCAATGCAGGGGACACAGGTTTGATCCCTGGTCTGGGAAGATCCCACATGCTGCGGAGCAACTAAGCCCGTGCGCCACAACTACTGGGCCTGCAGTCTAGAGCCTGCGAGCCACAACTACTGAGCCTGCGTGCTGCAACTACTGAAACCCGTGTGCCTAGAGCCCGTGCTCCGTGACAAGAGAAGCTACAGCAATGAGAAGCCTGTGCACCACAAAGAAGAGTAGCCCCCATTCGCCGCAACTAGAGAAAGCCTGCGTGCAGCAGCGAAGACCCAACACAGCCACACACACACACACACACACAAAATAATAATAAAAGTAAAAGTTCTCCTAGATCCCAAACTGCCCTCCTTCCCACATATATTCCTCCTGAAACATATTTCTGCCTCAGGGCCTTTGTAGTGGCCATTACCCTGCCTGGACCGCCATTCCCCAGCTGTGCCTTCTCATTCAAACTGGAACCTCACATCACCCTGTTAAAAAAAAAAAAAAAAAAAAGCACAAAGAAAGCCACTGCTGGGCTCTTTCTTAGCTTGTCTTTCTAGCTGCCCAGGGACAGGGCAGGCACTCACCTCCTGGCTGCTCAAGAAAATATCGGTGTGGATTGGTTCTATCTGCACCGAGATGTCACACATCTGGGTTGCGTTCCTGGGCTTCTGTTCCCTCTCCTTGTGCAGCTGGAGCCTGTGTTTCTCTTGGGAGGCCCTAGGGCAGAGAAGATGAGACACTGGGCAGCAGAGTGGTTGGCAGCATGCATTCCGGGAACCGTGAATGACCTTTGTACCCACGAACAGAATTGGAAAAGGGACTCCCATTTTTACAGGGAACCAAAATCTTTGAGCCTTCAAGTCTACTGCCCGAAGATTTCTAGGGAAATGAGCTTCGGGGGACTTAAGGCTACAGTGACCAGACAGGCAGGCCCCTACCCATCCTTGCTTCCTGCATTGGGTCTGCGGGACACCTGCTGTGACATTCATGGGGGGTATTTACTGTGTGTCTGCTGTTTCTAACACTTACTATGTGTCAACCCTTCTATTTCTCATAGAAGTCCCATGAGGTGGGGACTCTGCTTGCCCCGTTTTACAGACAAGGAGAGAGACACATAGCAATTTGCCTGTGGTTGTGGAGCTTGTAGGTGAAGGCGCCTGGCCTCGAATCCATGCAGCCTGGGTCTGGAGCCTATTCTTTTAACCACTATGTGAATCTGCCTTGGCCATGAACCACGGAGCACATGAAGCTACAGGGTATACATGAGATATCAATTCTATGCAAACTTTCTTGGGAAAAACATTAATCTTATGTCAAAATATGGATACACTATAGATGGAAATGCAAACTCACATGTATTTTTGAGACGAATCCGTGGGACAACAATATATTTAGTTTAAGCTGACCTCTGACACCTCCAGTCTATACCTTTGTACAGTCAATATTTACTACGTTCCTTTATGTGCCAGGCACCGTGTGAATGCTGGGGAGTCATAGAGTCTACACAGGGGTTCTCATGGGGAAGGCAGACAATCAGCAGGTGGGAGAAGCCTGGCTGTGTGAGAAGGGTTCGCTCAAGTGGCATGAAGGAGCTGATGGACCCCAGGCAGAGCAGGAGCCCTTGGCTATGTTTCGTGATGGCGAATGATGGAGGGCTTCCTGGAGGAAGTGGCATTTAAGCTGAGACTCATCTGGAATATTGGGCAGGAATGTCTAGATGCACAGAACTGAGCAAAGCTTTGTTTTAAATGATGAGGTTGTAAAGCAATGAAATGTATGTCATTCATTCATCTACTCATTCATTCAACTCTTCAACCAGCATTGACTGAGCACTGCCCCCCCCCCCCGCCCCCTGCTCTGCCTCTCTGTGCCAGGCTCCCTGGGCACTTGGGTGTGCCTGGGCTCCACACACCCGCCGTGCAGACCTTCCTACCCACCTGAGTGTCTGCTTGAGGGCCTCTAGCTCCTTGTCCTTCTTCTCCAGCAGGCTGCTCATCTGTGCCATCTTTTCCTTGAGCACACTCAGCTCGCTGCTTTGTTGCTGGACCAGCGCCACATTCCGCTCCAGCTCCACCTTCTGCTTCTCGTTAAGCTCCCCTGGGAGTGACGTGGAAGCTGGTGAGGGGGTCTCCCGCCCTGGGTCTCCGTGAGGGCCACAGCAGCTCTGCCAGGCCTCTAAGAGCCACGAGGCGGTCCACCCTCCAGGGATGCTCTGGGGGCTTCAGTAACAGCCAGGAGGTCTGCGTGCGTCTTACCCCCAAAAACAGCAAAACGGCATTACCTTTCAGTGAGCGCTGGCGCCATGAGGCAGCCCGCGAGGCGCCTGCCCGGCCCCAGCTGTCAGGACCTGTGAGCCTGTGGCATCCTAGGGCACCTTCGGCTGCCTGCTCTACATGTTTCCTACGGCGTTCTAAGGCCTCTGGAGACTGCTCTGCTCATGAGCCTGCCAGAGGCAACAGCCTCCAACCACGGACCGGTGGAGACAGGCTGGGGTACACAGCCCAGCTCCCTCCCACCCCAGGTGGCACCCCTGCGACCACACTGCAGTAGTAACCTCGGTCCCCCACTGTGCCCACTGACCGACCAGCACAGCCGTTATCTGCTTTCTTCCCCCTCCTGTCTTACTTCACCTCCGCTGCTGTCTTCCCTGGGATCACCTCTCAAATAAACCACCTGCAGTGGAATTCTGGTCTTGGGGGTCTGCTTGTGGGAAAACCCAAAGTAAGACACCTACACTGGGACTTCCCTGGCGGTCCAGCCGTTAAGACTCTGCGCTTCCAGCGCAGGGGGCGAGGGACTGATCCCTGGTCGGGGAACTAAGATCCCACATGCCGCAGGGCCAGAAAAAAGACACCACCACTGCCTTGAGTCTTCAAAGCAACACTACAAGGCAGTTCCTAGTAACACCCCCATGTCACAGGTGCAGAAACTGAGGTTCACAGAGGTCAGGGGACTTGCCTAAAGTCACTCAACTAATAAACAGCACATCCAGAACCGGGTCCAGCGCCTCCCCGTTCTAGAACTGGACACTGTAGCCTCTCTCCCACGTGTTCTCATAACTTGGTATGGAAGAAAAATCACTCTTTGAGAAATCCTGCCATAAAAGCCTTGGGGGCATCAGCTGGCCCAGACACAGGAGCAAACACCACTGAAGGTCTGGGGTGCACAGGATTTGAGATGGGGACGAGAGGAGTGTTCCTCACCCTCCCTCCACCTCCCCAAACCTAGTTACACCCCCCTGACTCCTGCCCTTTGGCTGGATGGAAGCTAGGGATGGGAAAAGAAGACAGCTCTAAGAAGCAAGAAGAAGAGAGGCAAAAATAAAAGTCTGGGAGAAGAAGGGTCAAGTAGGAATATTCAGTCAGACTTGTGTCCGTCCAGAAGAGAGCAGACCTCGCAGCTATTTCGCCCCTACTCTAGTGGTCTCTGACGTCCAAATCAACCCCGGGAGGCAGACGTGCTGCAGATGTTTTTGCATCAGAGGAAGGAGAGGCCCGGGGGACACCTTACTTGAGGTCCCTAAGCTGTTGGGTGCTAGGACTTGTGCCGGCTGGCCTGCCCAGGGGCGCCCACGGTTGACCCCCAAGCCTTTGCCCCCAGAGACAAATCCTCTGTGGTCATCAGAGATTCTCTCCGAAAAAGAAAGTTGCATTTCCATACAGAGGTCCAGAGCCATCTGAGAATGTTCCCTGTAGCCCCATGTCAAAAGGAATCAGTTCAATACCCAGGATACAGCGCTTGCTGACCCTGAGCTAAAAGTACTGTGACGGCCCAGGAAATCAGGTTGAGTGGGATTTTGAATGCCCAGCTTTCCAACCCTTCAGACACGTTTCTTTCCTTTCTTGAAGTGGGTCAGGAAATCAAGGGACATGGGCAAGTGTACACACCTCTCAAATCTGACATTCGGCTATGGGCTTCAGTGAGGTTCTTCCGTAACCTCATGATGATCTCCTGCTGAGACAGGATTTCCTTCTGAGCAGTCAATAAGTCCTCTCTGAAATTCACAGAAACAGACCAAGTCAGTTCAACTCAATCTCCCTGGTGTCTTGAGTGCCTGGAAGGGGCCAAGTACAAAGGCAAAGTGATCCCCAGTCAATGATGGTCCACGTGATGCCAGTCCCAGCAAGGGCGATAAGCACACTCTTTAAAAATTCTCAAAACAAAAATCCATTTTGATCCACCTTCATTACAAAGAAATACATGGAGACAGAACAAAGGATCCCGGCCGGGTTCGCTCTGAGGTTGAGATACGACTAGTATGAAGTTGAAACCTCTTGCTGCTCAAGCGTCTGTCAGCGTGAACCAATGCTCTTGTGGACTTTTGATCTTTGGTGCAAAGAGGAAGGAAGACTATTTTTTTGTGGGTTCAGGGATTCTTTGAGGATGAGGAAGAGGAGAGAGAAGAGGACGGTATGGCTTCCGTTCTCTCACCAGCTTCTTTTAATTCCTGATGGAGAGATGTGGTACCACATGAGTGAGTGGTGCTCATGGGGCCCTTTGCAGAAGTGTGGGCCCTGCGGCCCAGAAAATCAAGGGGGACACAGGGAGGGTGGGATGAGGGCAGCTCTTTGGCCCCATGCCCCAGAGGGCAGGTCGTCTTTGGCACCATGACGATCAGGGTGGCTGACAGGGAAGCAGTGTTCCGTGGGAAGGGGCCCAGCGTGACAGCGGGAGAGGTGCCCTGAGGGGGGTTATGAGCAAGGGTGAGACACCCCAGCCCTGAGAGACGCGTGCTGTGTGTGTGTGTCTGTCTATCTGTCTCTCTCTCTACTCCTTGGCTATAACTCTTCCAACTTGAGGATGAAACTCTGCCTCAAGGGTGTCCACAGCTAAGGAAGTGGACCAGAGAAGAGTAACGTGGTGCTGATTCTTCTCCAGGTTGTGGCTACTGCTGTCTTTAGAGAGAGCTCTTTCTACCAGGAGGAGTCAGTTAGGAACTTTTCAGAACATGGAGGCTGAGTATCTGAGTATCTTTGCCCTCTTGAGGTAAAACCCCTGTGACGTTAGACTTTGGTAACTGGTATGTGGCGCAGGGCTCAGGCTGGTGGCTCATCTTTTTCGAGAAACTTTCTGAATCCTTTCTCTGCATCACATTCCTGCCTACTGTTTGTACACTGCTTGTCAGTGGCTTTCAGGATCTTTCCCATTCATGGATTTTGTTTCTCTGGAAACTGTCAGCTCTTGTGGCTCCAGGTATGGACTTTTGGGTTGGGAGGAAGCTTCAAGGTCGTTTAGTCCAACCTCTTCACTTTGAACCATCTGCAGGACCCACTCCACCAAGTGGTGTTTGAAACCCGCTTATAATACCCAGGAATGCACTTGCCTCGAGCAGGTACTTGGAAAAAGTAGCCAGTCATAGCATTAGCTGGCGTTCATGTACCTCATCTCACCAGCAGGGAAGCCGAGGCATAGGAGGTGACGTGACCTGCCCGGGGCCACACACCTGGAGAGTGTTGAGTTGGAATTTGAACATGATCGAGAAACTAAAGGGATCGAAAAACTCAAATACCAGCAAGAATAGCCCAGACTCAACTCCTTTTTGCAGACTCTGACAACGTGGCCAGAAGCAGGGGTCCGGTCGGGTACTCACATCAGGTGTCCACACACTGCGTCTTTGGCGGTGCTCTCCACCGGAGGTGCTGCCACAGTGTCTTGCTGTGTTTCCCCCTCCTGGGCTGAATCAGAGGGACAGGCCAGCGTCACCACAGTCCTTACACAACGGATGTCTTCCTTCCCCTTTGCTTATCAACACACCTATGTCTTTCTCAACTTACACAGCTTCCCTATGCCCCCAGCCCTCTCCACCTAATGGGAACCGACGTGTGTTCTGTGTCACAGGCTGCCGCCTCCCGCCGCACCACGTATGAGCTCATGAAATCTTCCCAGCTACTCTCTAAGGCAGGGATCACTGACTCCATTGACAGACGAGGAGATGGGCGCAGGAGGGGTGGAGCCTTAACCCCTGGGTCGCACCTCCTGCCCTATTTCCTGCTCTCCGCTTAGACAAGAGTCTCGTCCTGTCCTCACCTCCCACTTACTCCTCAGCCCACGCCTTCCAGTTTCCGCCCTCACCCTCAGTTCACCCACTCATTTACTCGTTCGACAGATGCTTAGGGAGCATCTGCTTGATGGCAGGCATGGATCTAAGAGTGGGGTGACAAAGATGTAGTCGCTCTCGGGTCCCAGCTGAAACATCCTCCCTCCGACCTGGACTTGGGCTGGGAGACTGAGTCCCGTCCTGTGCCCATGCCATGGTGCCCTGTCCATCCTGGGTCCCCTGTCAGGGCAGCGATTTGGCTAGCTGCCTGGCCTGTCCATTGCTGAACCCCCAGTGCCTAGAATGAGCTTGGGACATAATAGATGATCAGTTATGCATGTTGAGTGAATGACTCCACGAGGTGAGCCCTGACAGCTTGTCAACTGGCTTGAGACTAGGACCACGGTTCTCAACCAGTGGGGAGTTTACCCTGAAGGGGACGTTTGGCACGTCTGGAGACATTTTTGGTTGTCGCACTGGGGTGGGGGTGGGGGCTACTGGCATCCGGTGGGCAGAGGCCGGGGAGGTTGCTCAGCGCCTAAGTGCACAGGACGGCCCCCAACCAAGAGCCCTCCAGCCCAAATGGCAATACTGGTGCCGAGGATGAGAAGCCCTGGCCCGAGGCCTCTACTTCCAGAACTCTTTTCCAAGAGCTCACTGTCTTTAGTTTTACGCATCACCTTGGTCATTCAGGGCGAATAAGTGCTCACAACTCTTGAGTTCTTTCTTCAGCCTCTTTTTTTTTTTTTTTTTTTAAAGAGATAAACCCCAGCTGGTTATAAAAGTGCATTAGACAAAGTTGCAAATTGCTGATGGCAGAGAGATGCCTTTGAAAGGCCCCTGCACGGGATGTTTCCACATGGAAAAGATGATTCCCGTTGTGCTGCTCTGACACCCCTAACAGCCCCGGCAGCCTGTGCCCCTCGCTGGCTGACCGGCTCGGCACAAAGGCTGTCCCTGCTCATTGCTGTTACTTCTGTTGAACCTGGGCCTTGAGGGCGCCTAACCTTGCTGTGTAACAAGAAGAAAAGGCCTCCAGACAATAGAGGAGCTTTTAAATGAGGCGCAGACTTTTCTTCTGCATCAGTCTAGGGGGACCCACAGGGTCATCAGAACCTGCCCTGAGCACTAAGATTTCCTCGGCGTCTCTCTGGACCAACCTGGGTCATTGTCCTTCAACGTTGCAATCTCTCCTATTTTTTTACGGTGTTCGGTCACTTTCTGGAGTCTTTCTTCAAGACTCACAATCGTCTGGGTGTGCTGTTTGATTTGGTCCTTGTATTCCATGATCTGTTTTTCAAATCCGTGCTTCTGGGATTCCTGTTCTTCTTGGAGGGCCCTTACTGTGAGCTGTTGCAGCTGCATCCGCTCCTCCATCATGATCTGGGAAAACAGACGTGGTTAACATGATCTTGGGAGCTGGATAAGAGGACGATAACAGCAATAACAACATGGGCCCCCTGCACCCACCAGCACCAAGCTCTGCCCCGCCCCAGGACCTTTGCATGTGCTGTTCCCTCTACACGGTACAATCTTCCCCCAGCTCCTCGCATGGCTGACGCCTCATGTGACAGGCCTCAGCTCCAATGTCACCTCCTCTGAGAGGCCCTCCCTGACTGCCTATCTGAAGGAGACATGATCCTGTTTTATTTCCCCTGAGGCACTTATCACCATCTGAATGATCTCATGTCTTTATTTCTTGCTCCCACTGGAATGTAAGCTCCATGAGAGCAGAAACTTACCCTTTCTTATTTACCAATATGCCCACAGCATCAGTGTCTAGATCTCTGCCACAGCATCTAGACCCAGATGCTCAGTAAGTGTGGGTTAAATTAATCAGTGAACAATTTTATAAGAGAAAAGTGAATGAATTTGTAGTGCTTAAAAACAAAAATGGGGCTTCCCTGGTGGCGCAGTGGTTGAGAGTCCGCCTGCCGATGCAGGGGACACGGGTTTGTGCCCCGGTCTGGGAAGATCCCACATGCCATGGAGTGGCTGGGCCCATGAGCCATGGCCGCTGAGCCTGTGTGTCCGGAGCCTGTGCTCCACAACGGGAGAGGCCACAACAGTGAGAGACCCGCGTACCGCAAAAACAAACAAACAAAAAAACCCAAAAATGATCAGTGGTCCCCTGATGGTGAGTCAGAACTTTTCCCTTGACCGACCCCCACCTTCCTCCCCTCTCGGGATGACATCATTCTCCTGCTACCTGGATGACGTCATCCTCCTCCTCCTGATTCCCTTAACACGTTGAGCCTCTGATCTTCTCCAGATGCGTAAATTCTCTGCCTGAGACGCTCACACGTGCCTGCTGTCTCAACAATCACTCCCCCAAGGCTATCTTCCAAATTTTGTTCCCATGTCTTGCTTCCTGCCCCAAATCTATTTTTTCGCCCTGCCAAAAGTTTGGGCAACTTTTGAACTTGGTACCCCACCCTCGTCTCAGTCTGAATTCTTCACCTTCTCCAGAAGACAGCCCCTCTCCCACAAGAGACCCCCCCCCACCACACACACAAACCCCGACCCCCATCTTCCCCGCATCTCCACCGTGTGTCATCAGCCCGCCCGGTGCCCTGGCTCCAAGCTCGCCCGCCTCCTTTGGTTCCTCCCTCTTCTCAGTGCTCCTGTCCTGTCAATCAGTTGTCGAGTCCTGCCATTTTTTTCTGCTCACTCTCTCCAGAGCGACTCCTTCCTTCCCCTCCTCTGCTGCCCCGAGTGTCCAGGTCCTATGACTCAGGACTACAGCAACAACGTGCCACGCCCCGAGCCGGTGTCTCCAAGTCCAGTCCCACTCAGGTTCACTCTGTGCACTTCTGCCAGGTCAATCCTCATCAACTCCTTGTCCACAGACCTGTCTGTTCAATGTATGAAGGACAGGTGGGTGCAATATTGAGCCCTGATGGTGGAGGGCCTTGAATGCTGAGATGAAATTGAAAAACATTATCTTAACGTCTGAGGAATAGTCGCTGATCCCTAAATTCTGGGGCTGCTCAGTGCTTCAGCCTGATCCTGTGAAGACCCTGAATTACAACATCATAGAGGTTTGTTTCGAGGAGTCCGTGCATGCATTGTGACCGGCCATGCACTCCATCCTCCCCACCCGACCGGGACTCTGACCTCACCTGCGGAGGTGGTCACAATGCATGCACGGACTCCTCGAAACAAACCTCTATGATGACGCCCCCGGACAGAGGGCGTCATCATAGCTTCTGTTTACTTTTTATACTAAACTAATGCTTCTCAGCAGAGGGTGATTTAACCCTGCCAGAGACATTTGGCAAAGCTGGAAGACATTTTTGGTTGTCACTACTGGGGGAAGGGTGCCACTGGCGTCTCATGGGTACAGACCAGGGGTGCTGCTACACATCCTATAATGCACAGGACATGAGAAAGAGTTACCCCACCCAGAACATCAACAGTGCAGAGGCTGAGAACCCCTGGTCTAAACCACGCGTCCTCATGGCATCGTGATCTCGCATTGAAGGGAGAATTCTCCCGTCCCCAGAAGGCACTGACTTACCATTTTCATCTTAGCAGTTTCCAGTTCAGCTAATGTTTCACTTAATTTCATGGTGAGGCTCTCTGCTTTTAGACTTTCAGCCGTCTTTGTTTTCTGAGTCTTTTCTACCATGGCCAATGCATCATTTAATTTATCATTTAAAATGTCTTCTTTTTGCATTTTTAAATCTATTTCCTAGACAAACAGCAAACATTAAATTAACAGAAATTCAGGTATAAATATCTACCCTAGCCTCTCCCTCCCCTGTTTTCAGAGAGGAGGTGACCTCTGTTCTGGTATTGTTCTGTTGATCCTTTTAAAGTCCAAAGTCCATGTTTTCTCTGGAAGGTTCCAATGATTACAGAACTCTTTTTTTATATGCAGCTGAGATCTGTCTACTTGAGATTTCTGGTCTCTGAGCTCAGTGCTGTCACCTGGAGCTCATCGAACAAGTTTTATTTCTCTTTTATGAGACAGCCCTTTAAATATTTGAGGAGGGCTGTCATGTCTCTCCCTAAATCTATTTTCCAGGATAAATGTGCCAAGTTCCTTCACCCCTTCGTCACAGGACCTGCCTCCAGGACACTCCTCCATCTTCCTCTGTGGCTTCGGCCCTGGGATGACCTCCCCTCGTCCCGTGGGGCCCCGGCAAGATTGGACTCTGGTCGCCATGTCCTCAACACCTTCTCCCTCCTCCCGGGACCCATTCTTCCGATCTTTGTCGAAATTCTACTCTCCTCCTTGGGTCCATTCTCCAACACTGTGGAATGTGGGCTTCGTGACAGGCACTGTGCTGGGGCTGGACGCACTTTATTTATTTATTTGACTTAATTCTTTAGAACAGTTTTAGGTTCACAGTAAAATTGAGCAGAGAGTACAGAGTTTCCGTGAACTCCTGCCCCCATCACATGCACAGACTCCTCCACGGTCAACATCCCCACCGGACTGGTGCATTTCTTACACTGATGAACCTGCCTCCACACATCATTGTCACCCAAAGTCCATAGTTTACGTTAGGGTTCACTCTTGGTATTGCACATTCTGTGGGTTTGGACAAATGTACAATGACATGTGTCTACCATTATAGTACAATACAGAATAGTTTTACTGCCCTAAAAACCCTACGTATTCCTTCTGTTCACCACCACTCCCCTAACCAATCGCTGATCTTTTTTTTTTTTTAATCCCTGATCTTTTAACTGTCGCCATAGTTTTGCCTTTTCCAGAACGTCATATAGTCAGAATCATACTGCATGTAGCCTTTTCATGAACATTATTTAATCCAAAACAACCCCCCCAGGGGACTTCTCTGGCGGTCTGGTGGTTAAGACTCCATGCTTCCACTGCAAGGAGCATGGGTTTGATCCCTGGTTGGGGAACTAAGATCCCGCATGCTGTGCGGCACAGCCAAATAAAGAAAAAGAAAGAAGAAAGAAAAAGAAGAAGAAGAAAAAAATAACCCCCCAGTGATTCTATGTATGGTAATATTTGGGAACCTTTCTTTGAAGAAAACGATCTAAGATCGATGTGAATAGACTTGAAGATCTGTTTAGTCCCATCTGGTCTAGTTATTTATTTATTTGGCTGCATCGGATCCTTGTTGCGGCATACGGGATCTTTCGTTGCAGTGAGAGGGTTCTTCATGATGGCGTGCGAGCTCCTCTCTAGTTGTGGCGCGTGGGCTGTAGAGCGTGCAGGCCTAGTTGCCCTGCAGCACGTGGGATCTTAGTTCCCCGACCAGGGATCGAACCCGCGTTCCCTGTGTTGGAAGGCAGATTCTTAACCATTGGACCACTGTGGAAGTCCCAGCCCCATCTGGTCTTGAAAATCCTTTGAAATTGTATTTACCTGTATTTAAATTTAACCCACTATTGTCAGGTTGTGTGTCTATCACGTGCCTTGACTTTTGAGATATCGGCTTGCGTGTGTGTGTGTGTGTGTGTGTGTGTGTGTGTGTGTGTGTGTATGTGTGTCTTGTACTGTTGGGACCCAGGAGGGGTGAATTCAGTCCTCCAGCTTGGAGGTGCCTAAGACAGGGTCCTGTGCAACAACTTCTGCTTCTCCTGCATCTCCTACTCTCAGTAATAATCGTAAACGTGGTTTGATTATGAAGGTGATGATAGCGACGATGACAGATTCTGGTGGAGAAATAGCACCGAGGCGATCAGACATTCTGGCATCTGTATCCTGCCGCCCCCTCTGTGACCCCGGGCAGCTGAGCCTACACCAAGGTCAAGGATAGAGAGAGGAGGGGTGATGATGAGAAGTCCTAGAGTCAGGTAGTCCTGGGTTCAGATTCTGCCCCTCCACTTCCTGGCTGTGAGATAATAACAACAACAACAACAACAACAATAAAACATGCAGCATTCACTGAGTGCCAGGCGCTTGTCTCTGTGTATGTTAGCAATCAAGCCTCACAACCCCATGAGGTTGATCTATCGGATCATCTGTATTTCATAAGTGGGGAAACCAAGGCACAGAGGTGGCAACTCCTGCCTAGTGTCCCACAGCCAGGGGGTGGCAGAGGTAGGATTTGAACCGCCTGCCCCCAGAGCCTGGTGCTCGGCCATGCTGGCTCCTCCATGCCTTTTCCGCTTTGAGACTCATACCTCCTTCTGCCTGGTTATGTGGTTCTCCAGATCTTGCACCTTTTTCTTTTCCTTCTCTATGGCCTCCTTCGCTTTGTGTTTCTCGTAGGCGATGCTGCTCTCTGAAATCTGGAAGTCAACAACAAGCGGTTTGAGGGTGTGTGCACGAGAAAGGAAGGGAAGTGACAACAGCAAGGGGAAGCCAGGATTAGTAATCGTTGACACCAGTGAGTCAGGGTTTGGGAGTGAGAGCTCAAGGAACTGGGTGCTCGCTGGAGAGAGAGGTGAGAAGGGTGGCGTGCCCAGCATGGTGAGAACCCGCAAGTCACGTCTTGGTTAGTTGTGTCCTTAAAAGAGAGAGTTATTCGTCTTTCAGGATTTCTGGGCTGGTGTTCAGGAAGTGACAGGCTGGTGAGTGTTCAGGTCAACACATTTGGCGCTGAGCCGCGAACTAAACTACTAAACGGACAGGTGACGGCACCAGTGTGGTCCCTTGTTGGGAAGTACCTGGCTTCTTGGGAGGTGGGGCAGGAGAGGCAAAGGGCAGGGGTGGGGGGCGGGAGGGGGTGGGGGGATACACCTCCTGTGCCAGCAGGCCTGACGCCTGTGGCTTCAAAGGACACTGGCGGTCTCTCTCCAGCCTACAAAGGCTTGGGTCCAGAAATTGAAGCCCAGGACAGTTTGGGACTGAGAACATATACCCCACAGATACGGTGATGGAGAGGGGATTGGAGCCCAGCTTCAACTACACAAGCCCCAGGAGGGAAACAGCCAGAGTAGGGTTGAGAAACCCTGTTTGCAGTTGTTGAAACTCTTGTAGTTATGCCTCCCGTACAAATATAAGAGTTCACAAGAATAACATTTTAATGAAATAAGTAATTTATATATGCATAAACAAAAGACTGGAAAGCTATGTACCAAAATATAAATAATGGCTATTTGGGGTGAATTGAGATTATGGTAATTTATATTTTCTTCTTTTCACTGGTCTGTATCTTCTAAATTTTCTTTAGTGAACATGCATTATTGGGTAAAAAGAAAATCTACTGACATTGTTATACTTTGGGGGTGGGTGGCTCTGGAGAAAAGAGGATCTTCCCGACAGCCTTGCTGTTCTAGCATTACGTCCTGGGCCTCCATCCCCCCTGCCCTGCTCTGCACACGGGCCTCCCCGCCCCACCTGGGCTCTGACTCTCCTCCCTGCATGGGCTTGGCATTTTCCCACTGCCAAGTCTGCCTAAGACTGTCCAGACCCCACCCTGCGAGTCTGTGTCCTGCCTGACGTAAGAGGCCACATGCCCCACGGGAGGGCACCCTCCCTTCTCTTATTCTGCGCCGCTTGGCAAATTACAAATGAAAATGATGATGATGATACTGCCCACGCTCTAAATTCTGCAACATGAGCGCCTGCACCGTGCACTGAACGCGAGCCCCCAGGTGGCGTCTGCCCCCCATTCTGCACGTGAGGACACAGAGGCTGTAAGTGAGGCAGGGAAAGGATGAGTAATGCATTAAGGTCACACCATCTGGAAGTGGTGGTGCCAGTTCAGATGCCAGTGCCCTGCCCTAGCCACCCTGCCACCTGGCTTCTGGACCTGGCCTGAGCTGTCCTCCTGATTCCAGCCCCACCCTACCTGGAGGCAGGAGACATGCTTGTGTATTCAAACGTAGACTGGCACAGAGTCTGCCACCCTGCTCAGCGGGAGCCCACACTCTAAAGCCCCACCCCTGGCCCATCTGTATAAGGGCTGATCTGGGGGCAGCTATGACCGCAGTTTGGGTTCTACCCCTTAACAAGGCTCGCTCTGTGTCGGAGCTCCCTCGCCCTGTGTGGACTCTGACCTCACTTCCCTGCAGGGGCTGGCACAGCCTCACTCCCAAGGTCTTTGCTTGCCTGTCCAGCCCCCATATCCCGCCATGCACTCCATCCTCCCCACCCGACCGGGACTCTGACCTCACCTGCGGAGGTGGTCACAATGCATGCACGGACTCCTCGAAACAAACCTCTGTCACTGCACCCACATTAGAGATGGGCGCACAGAGAGGGCAAGGGGCTTGCCCAGAGTCACACAGCATGTTGGGGCAGAGCTGGAACTGGGACCAGAATCGACACTTTTAGCCCACCCAGCTCTGCTGCCATGCCTCGCTTCGCCTACTGTGTGTCTCCCTCCGGCTTTCTTCCTCTGACCCATTTGGCTTCCGTCTTGTTCCAGCTTGATTTCATTCTTCCCGTCCTGCCCCTGTCCCTCTGGCAAACTCCGGTCCCTCTCCTTTGCACTTGGAACCCCTGACCTAGTGGCATTCTCTTCCCGCAGATGTTCCCGTGGTGTTCCCTCTGCCCTCCAGTTCTTACGCAAGGTCACCTCCTTGGAGACGCCCTCCCCGCTGGCGGGCCACTCTCTAACCCACCCTGGTTTTGTCTACCCCACAGCCTGTGGCTCTGGAGTCACCTGTGTTTGTTTACATGGTTGTCTGTCCTCCGCCCTAGAGTCGGGGGCATGGCCGTGGTCCGTCTAGTGCTCTGCAGTATCCCTGACACCCAATAAGGTCTGGCACGTGGTAGGTACTCAGTAAATATTTGCAGATGGATGAATAAAACTGAATTAAACAATTCATTGAGTCACCAGCTTTGTTTCTGGAAGTTCCACGAGGGCCGGCACATGTCTGTGTGTGCCCCCTCTGTCCCTACAGTCCGGCTCCTGGAGATGCCATCACAGGTCACTGAGGGCACGGCCACCTGGCCTCCTGGGTCCGAGAGCCCTTCTTTGACTGTCACGGCATGACTCGGGCGTTCATCCCTCCTCTGAGCCTTGGGGCCTGCCTTTCATGGCGGCTCCGGCTGGAAAGCCCAGTCCCCAGGCTGGTGGCAGTGGATGTCACTGGCTCGGCCTGTGCCTGGCACTTGGACACCCCTTCCCCCTCCCACATCACCCTGTCCTTGAGGGTGTGCTTCTCATCTCTTCCAGAAGGCACTGACCCCTGGTGCTTATTTGATGTGACCACCGTTTGAGCTGGTTGTGTACCGTCTACTCCATCTTACGCTGCAATGTTTGTGTCTCTATCTGTCCATCGGCCCAGGGAGGGTCTACTTTGGAGTCTATGAAACTAGGAGGCTGGTGCCAAGAGAGTGTTTTCCTACTGTGCCCACGCTGGGTGCATCATAAATACCTTTCGACGACGAGGAGGATGCTGGCTGAGGGACTGACCCAGACTCCAACCCAGCGGGTCTCCCCTGGAGTGCAACTCCCTTCCCTAGGTAGTTGGCCAGCAGTGCTTTTGAAGACGGCCCTCTGTGTGCGAGTGCAGTTCTAAGTACTTAATATACACTAACTCATTTAATCCCGCGAGGCAGGGACTGTATCCCTCCCCAAGTTACAGATGAGGAAACTGACGCACAGGAGGTTAGGTGATCTGCCCTAGGGTCATACAGCTGGTGAGTCCTATGTTGTGATATCGGCCACTCTGAACGGAGGCACGGCTCCCCACCTGCCCGCTTTACCACCTGCTCTACATCAGGGCACCGAAACACAGCCTCACATCTGGTTCTGGAGCTCCTTCCAAAGGGCTTTTGGCTGCCACCGCCCCATTTCTCTCTCTCTGCTCTTCAGACCTCCTTCTGCTGGGTTAAGTGGTTCTCCAGATCTCGCACTTTTCTCTTTTCTGTCTCTAAGGTTTCCTTTGCTTTGCTTTTCTCATGGGCAATGCTGCTCTCCAAAATCTGAAAATCAATGACCAGTCTTTTTGGTTGCCTGCACATTTAGGGGGAAAATTGCTAATAACGATGATACTAATTATAATGACAGTAGCTCCAACGTTGAGGGTTGGTCTTCCATGCCAGGGCCCAAGGCCAGCGCTTCTCACTCACGTCACTCTCACGGCAACCTCATCAGAGAAGTTAGCGTCACCATTTAACAGATGAGGAAACTAAAGAACGGAAAGTTGGTGAGGGTGCGGGCACCATGAAGTTTGTTAGTGGTGGGGCCAGGATTGAACCCCTCACGTTGCCTGTGGGTGGAGGCCCTGGCAGGGAGCAAGCCAGCAGAGGCGCCCAAGCCTGTCTTATTTCAGAGTCTGAGCTCTTATCATTGTGCCAGGCAGCCTCTGTGATAAGAAGAAGAAGAATCTCATTAATAATGGAATTTCCCATTGTTGAAGTAAATCTCTGAAAGACAATCAGGTTTCTAGAGGAGGTCAGTGTATTGAATTAATGAGCCACACGTAACAGTCTCTAGGGGGGCGGGGGCAAAGCTCACAAGGGAAGCTCTGAGAGGACGCGAGGGCTGTGATTGGTAATTAGTGCCCGCAGTCAGGGACTTTCATCTAGGAAGCAGCTTGCCGATAAGCCGTTCAGTTAAATGGTTTATGCAAATTGCAGAAGGCTAGAAGTTGCCGGTAAGGCCCCTGTTTCTAGTCACTGCGAGAAAGGGCACCTCAGATTCATCATCATTATGTTAAAAAAAAACAAACAAAAAGAAAGGGCACCTCAACTCTCAAAAGGGTTGTGTTTTAAACACCAGCTTGGCAGAGGTCTGGAATTTGGAACACAGTTTCCATTATAGCTGGTGGTTAGGGTCCGAGATTAGCCTGCAAAAATATCTAATCCATAATATGGAGGAAATACTACACATTTTTATATATTTTGCAGTGAAAAGCAGTTTACAAAACGCCAACACTAAGCTGTTCCAATATCAGCCCCCGACGAAGCAGAAGCGCAGTAACATCGCGGGAGCCTGGCG
Organism: Orcinus orca; assembly: GCF_937001465.1. Classification (NCBI taxonomy): domain Eukaryota; kingdom Metazoa; phylum Chordata; class Mammalia; order Artiodactyla; family Delphinidae; genus Orcinus; species Orcinus orca. The sequence continues at coordinate 201,048,215 of NC_064559.1, forward strand.
TCTCCCATGAGACGTGAGGGAGCCGAAGGTCTGAGGAGGGTTTCGGGTTGAGGCATTTTCCTGCACCACTGGCCTGATCTCACGTCTACACGCGGGACTTTGCTATCGGCAGCTCCTCTGCAGCCGAGACGGGCGCTACGCACTACAGGGAAGGCTGTCCTTGTGCGACTCACGTCCAGGTCCCGTCCCCCCCGGGCCACTTTGCTCCCACGCTCCTGGGCAGGTCGTGGGAATTAACCGTTAACGTTACCTCCAAACCCGCATTATGACCTAGTGATTCTGTCGTCCTTAAAGATGCATCTGACAGTGTGGAGGAAGGTCTAATAGAAAGAAAAATCAAAGGACTGTTTGAGGTTGATCTAAGTCTGTGTCTGAGATTTTGATCTCAGGTTCCCCTGACAAGAAGCCACGGAGAGGTCCTGCCGGGAGAAGTGGGCTGACGCTGTCCTAGGCCTGGGTGACCCGGCCACAGCCCTCCCTGCCATGGGGCTGTCCACAACCAGGCTTTCCTTAAATCTCCCTCCCGAAGTGCCCCGTGACCTCGAGATCTCTAAAATCAAGGGGCTTCCCCATCTTTGTGCTGATGACCTCTCAGTGGCATTTGGCCGCCGGGAACCCTTGTGACACCCTCCTCCTCCTTGCCACCCCTGGAGAAATAACTCAGGACCAGGTACTGACACTGTTTACACAGGCCTGCAGAGCACAGCTGCGCCGGAAACCTGAGTGAGACCCAACACATAAACACTTTCCCTCTCTGGATCGGATCAAATGACATGGGCTCTGCCCACCAGGCTCATTATTTCTCCCTCACTGGTGGGTGGGCCAGGGTTTCCCTCTGAGGAGTAGGGATGCAGTGGGGGATTGGTAGGAGGCAAGTACCTAAACAGAAGTGGAAGTACAGTGATTGATAGTATTAATAGCTACCATTCTTTGAGAGATGATTCTGGGTCAAACACTTTAGTGTACATTATCTCTAATCTTCACAGCCATCCTTTAAAGAAGGTAGGTATTGAGCCAGTAAGTAGCCCAGCCAGGCTGCAAAGCCTGCACTCCTCACTCCTCTGCGCTGCCCCAGGACCGAAGCGCTAATGAAAACATTTTGTAAAAAAGACTCAGGGATCTGAGGGTGACCACGAGGTAAGTATGAGTGAACACTGTAATAGGGCTTTTCCAAAAGCCATTTTGGACACATCAATAGAAGTACAACATCTTCAACGAGGGAGAGAAGAGTCCTGCTCTAGGCCACTAAATGCTGGAGAACTGTGTCCAGTTTTGCCTACAAAAACTTTAGGAAGAAAACAGATGATGGGTTGCAAACTCAGATGCCTACAGGGGCTCGACAGTTACCCAAAGTGAAGTGGGTTGTGTGTGATGCAATAGGGAATGGCGAGGACTGTGGCAAACTTCTGCTACTTGGTTCCACTCCGGCCCGTTTTTGCCAAGTGGAAAGGAGGGCCAGATTTCTGAACTTTTCAAGAGAGGGTGGAAATCTGGATTTTTCAGTATAGTTTATGAATTCAAGAAAAAACACTCTAGGACCAAACGTAACATGTCTGCAGGCCCTTTTCAGCCAGTGAGCTGCCCATCTGTGGCTTCTGGAGCACAGAGCAGCTCAGAGGAGCGGAACAAGGCCGTGCTCCAGGGCTGGGAATGGCATTTGGGTCTGGAGAGGAGCGGGTGCCTCTAGTTTCAAGCATCTATAAAAGGTTATTCTGTGGAAGAGAAAGTATTCAATAGACGGGTCTTGCAGGAGCCCGGGGGGCGGGTGGAGGATTGAAACCCTTCTGGGAGAAAGTCTGGGTCAATTCAACCTAAAGGAAGAATGTTCTGCCAGCCCAAGGCATCAACACTGGGATAGACTGCCCTGGGCTGCAGAAAATTCCTTGGTGGTGGAGCTGAAGGCTGGATGATTTTAGGATGTTGTTGGAGGATACACGCAGCCCTGAAGTCCCACGATTCTGTAATTCCTCCATTTTTGGGATTTGGGATACAATCTCTGTACATGCTCATGTCACCAATCCCAACTTGTCTCCTATCTAAGGCTGTATTTTACGCTGTTTACAATTTTTCCAACTAATTGTGAAGGCTACAGCTCTAGGGTTCTCTCCTAGAGGCCCCCTTGCTTCCTCCCAGACTAGCTGAGCCCTCCCAAAGACAAATCACTCTAGGAAACTCTGCCATGCGCTTCTCCCCATCATCTGTGGTTCTAAACTTCTTCCATTTGGCCCTCAAGCCGGATTTGGGCTGGAGCCAACTATCTCCCCGAGCTGCTTACCTCCTTCTGGCGGGTTAAGCGATTCTCCAGCTCTTGGACTTTGCTCTGTTCTTCTTCTAATGCTTCCTTTGCTCTGCTTTTCTCCTGAGAAACGGTTTCCTCCAAAGCCTGAAAGTCATGATTGTTGTTTGATAGACATGGCTGCCATGGTAGGGCTCTGGACTCTGTGCCAGGCACTGCACGGATTCACTGCTTTCACTTCTCACAGCAGGAAAACTCTTTCTCTCCTCACTGCCACAGAAAACGGTGGGCAGTACACTTAGGGGCTAAGAGTACGGGGTCTGGAGTCGGCAGGCCCACATTAGAGCCTCCGGTCGATCCTTCCTAGATGTATAGTCTTGGGCAAGTGAGAAGTTTTAGAAGCCTCAGTTTCCCTGTCTGTACAATGGGGACAGTAATAGTGCTTCCTGCATTGGGTTGATGTGAGGAGCAGATGAGGTGACGAACATGAAATACTTGTCACATGATAACTATTCACTAGTAAAGATTAATCATTTCTTCTGTCATTTCAACTTTGCAAAGGAGGAAACAGGCTTAGAGAGATTAAGGAATCTGTTCAGTTTACTAGTAAATCACGTCAACAGGAGTTTGAACCCTGGTCCCTTTGACCCTAGAGACAGGAGTTGGCAAGCTACGGCATCTGGGCCAAATCTGGCCCGCTGCCTGCTTCTTTGTAAATAAAGTTTTATTGGCATCCCTCCATGCTCATCGTGGGTTGCCTACAACTGCCTCTGCACTGCAACAACAGAGCTGAGAAGCCACAACAGAGACCATACGACCCGCAAAACTGAAAATAGATACTATCTGGCTCTTCGTGGAAAAAGTTTGCTGCTCCCTGATTTAAACCATTAGTGTGTGCACAAATCAGAGGACTGCTGCTAACGGATCATAAGAAAAAAAAGAATAATAATAAAATAATAAATAATAAAAATAAATAAATAAAAAAATAATACAAAAAAGAATGTTGGCTCCATAAGGGAACCTAGAATTTCTTACCCTTGACACAGAGTCCTCAGACAAGTTAGGACACGTGAGGAGTTTAATTAATGAATTCGGACAAGCATATTTTTAGAAAGGGTGGGGGTGATGGTGTCATGTGGTATGAGGGAGGTTCACTTAAAACCGGGGCACCCGGCACTGGAGTCTGGAACAGTACTTTCAGATGAGTCCCTGGGGTCGAGCTGATCAATGTGCGTGTCTGGGGAAGGATGACCCTCGACGGGACGACAGTGGACATGAGCAGTGGCGCTCTGTCTTGGTGGGTCCCTGGCATTGCGTCCCCCTCTGCATGGGCTGGTGTGCGCGCTAAGCTTTGTTGTGATTAAAGGGGGGTCGATGTCAGCCCTTGAAACCCTGTATCTGTTGGAATCGATGTTACAAATGGGCGTCTGGGAGGCCCAGGCCGGTGCCCAAGGTGATGTTGAACATGCTGGGGCTGCAATACTGTACATCCACAGTGGGAACAAGTCAAACCAAAGTTAAAACTAAAATAAGACATTTGGCAAAGGGAGAAGTTAATCAGAGAGGAGGGAGGGAACAGGTGGAGAGCCTGGTGGAGATTTTGAAGATTGCTAGGTTCTTTCTGGTTTTATTTCCCTCTGTGGAATGGCACTGGCTTTTTCTATGTCTAATTGTCCTTCTGGAGGGAGCTGCCTTGATTTAAGGCTGTTGTTAATGGTACCTTTATGTGCCTCACAGGTGATTTGGGTCAGGTGGTTCTTCCTTTTTAATCTTTTATTTCACAAAAGGCAGAAAGGCAGAGAAAGAGGCAGACAGGAGAAGAGGTAGCGGGGCGTGAACTAGAGGATGAAAGGGAGCAGGCAGAGGTCTTTGCCTCTTGGAGACGTCTGGAGAGTGAGGGTGTGTGACAGAAGGATGGTCCAAGCAGGAAGTCACCAAGCTTCTCCCGGTGAAGGTGGAGGAAACGGCAGGTCCAGTCCTTCTCAGGGGAAGAAAGGAGGTGCTGGGGGGGAGTTGGGGTCCAGCGGATCTGGTGCTGCTGTCTTGAGGGGGGTGGAGGAGGGGCAGCACGCTGTGGCCCTCCACCGTGGCTGCACATTGGAACCACCAGGGAGAGCTTATCAATTCCAGTGCCTGAGCCACACCCTCACCCCAGTTAGGTCAGAACCTGGGGGTGGGGTGGGGGGAGGGGTACCAGGCATTAGTATTTTTTAATCTCTTAGGTGACAAAAGTGCAGCCAAAGTCATGAGCCACTGATCTAGGATGATGGTGACCGAGGTAGTTAAATTCATGGTGGGTCCCTGAATATCAGAAAGGGCCAACTCAAGGACAAGGATGAGAATCAGCCCATTATGTGCAGTTTCCTGGCTTTCTCCTGAGATTCTGATTCAGTGGGTCCGGGGTGGGGCCCAAGAAGCTATATTTTTCACCAGCGTCCAGGTGGTTCTTATCGGCCAACTTGGGGAAAACCTTCTTCTAAGACTTTGTGGCCGAAAATGTAGTCTGCGGAGCTGTGCCATCAGTACCAGCTGGGAGCTGGTCAGAAATGCAGAATCCCAGGCTCCCCCCCGCCCCCAAGACCTGCTGAATCAGAATCTGCATTTTAACAACATCCCCATGTGATCCGTGGACACCTTTGAGTTGAGAGGCGCTGCTGTAAAGTATCCTTTAACTGGCTGGTTTCTGGAAAAGTAAGTAGCAGTTTTGGCCATGTGTTTCTTTTCTTTTCTTTTTTTTTTGCGGTATGCGGGCCTCTTATTGCCGTGGCCTCTCCCGTTGCGGAGCACAGGCTCCGGACGCGCAGGCTCAGCGGCCATGGCTCACGGGCCCAGCCGCTCCGCGGCATGTGGGATCTTCCCGGACCGGGGCACGAACCCGTGTCCCCTGCATTGGCAGGCGGACTCTCAACCACTGCGCCACCAGGGAAGCCCCATGTGTTTCCCCTGATATGCATGAAGAGAAAGCAGAAGACTGAAATACTATTGGTTGGTCTTGCACACACTTAGACACAAACCGGGACCTGCAGTAACGACTGGGATTTGTATCAATAAAATCAGCTGCAGTATATAAACAAAGTACCATTTCTAGACATTTCAATAACCTTGCCTCTTCAAGTTGATCTTCAAGTTGATCTCTGAGTTTTAGGACTCAAGCTTCATGTTAATTCCTCCTACATCATTCACCCTCTTTAATTAATTTAGTTCCCAACAAGGAGTTGCTGAGATTTCTCCATCTAAGTACGCGCCCTCTGTTTCTCATAGGAAAGCCCATTTCATCAGTTTCCAGTAGTAAAGAGGAGGACGGGGGCCACCTTACCGATTTCTCTTCCGTTAGCCGCTTGACTCTGGCTTTCAGCTTCTCCTCTTGCTGCAGCCTTTCCTCGGTCAGCTTCTCCTTCTCTTCCAGATGCTGCCGTAACTTTTCTTGCAGCAAATACTGCTGAGTCTCCTGAGAACTGTTGATCTTGATCTGAAATGAGGTGAAGGGAAACTGCAGCTGATGGGGGACAGGACTAACGCAGGAGTCATTTCCACTACCTTTGGGGGCGGGACAAAGGTTCACGAAACTTTCTTCAAAACACAGAAAAATGATGCTTAGCTTAGTAGCTAATAGGGAAGTGGTACAGCATCGTGGTTAAGAGCTCAGACTCTAGATCTAGATAGAATCTCAGCTCTAGTTCTTTCTAGACACTTCTTTGTATAGACAACGAGGTTAATACTAGTATCTACCTCTTAGAGTTGTAAGAGTGAGATAATGATGGAAAGCTTTTAGCACAGTGTTTAGCACATAGTAGGTGCTCAGTAAATGGTAGTTAGACTTATTTGTTATTATCTGCTGAGTGTGAGAGAAAAAGCAGTGGGCTGGGGCCAGGAGGCCTGAGCTTTTGTCTTGATCTTCTACCAACTATCTGTGCGACGTTGAAACAGTCACCTAGCCCCTGAATGGCACTGTCCATCTCTGTAAAATAAGGAGAATGGACTAGATCAGGGGGTGGCAAACTACTGTCTGCAGGCCACATATGGACCACTGCCCATTTTTATAAATAAAATTTTATTGGAGCAGAGCATGCCTGTCATGCCCACTCATTTACTTCTGTCTGTGGCTGCCTTTGCTCTACAACAGCTGGTCAGATAAGTGTGGCAGAGGCTGTATGTCCTGCAAAGCCTAACATATTCACCATCTGGCCCTTTACAGAAGAAGTTTGCTGACCCCTGGACCAGATGGTCTTTGGGGTTGATCGTAATGCTGGTCCCAATATTTCACCCTTCCTCTATTCGTATCTTTGGCTCTGTAACTTGCAGTGCCCACCCATATCCCGCCCCCTGACACTGAACTCAGTCATGTGACTTGCTCTGGCCAATGGGATGTTGGCAGACATAACACAAGCAGAGGATTGAAAAGCACTCCATGATTGGGCCTGCTTTCTCTTCCCGATGTCTGCTTCCTCTGCTAGCACCATGAGAACGTGCCCAGGCCAGCCTGCTGGAGGATCAGAGACACGTGGGACACGTGGAACAGAGCACAGCTGCTCCAGCTGAGGCCAGCCTATATCGACCAAGGCCCAGCCAACACCCAGACACGTAAGCAAGTCCATCCAAGACCAGCGGACCCACCTAGCGGCTGGCCCCAGATGTGTGATCAGTAGACAGTAACTGTGGAACACTGCTAAAAGTGTTATGGTTGTTTATTATACAGTATTAATACGGCAATAGCTACCAGAGAGATACAATCCCTAAGGATAATTTTGCCTCTAAAATGTCGACATTATGTAACTTTCCGTAATTCTGCTACCTATACTGTGGCTAGCTGTAATTCTTCCACTGCATTTAATAAACAATTGTAAAGATCTGATGGCATTTAAATTTTTCTGGTTTTTGACAGAGGAAAACAAGCCTCCTTGCCCTCCTGGGAGATCTCAGCCACCCTGTCTGAAGCATTTCGTGTGCAAATGGAGGTATCATTTCACCTTTTGGAGGATGTGTGCTGACTACCTAACAGAGGAGAAACAGAGTTAAAATGCTCCGGGCTAGGTAAATTCTAAGGAGGAGCTGAAATGAACTTTTGAAGTTCAAAGATTACCTGAAGTTCCTGGGTCCAGCTTGTAATTTTTTTATAATGTTCCAGAAGGTATTTCAGATACAAAGACAATCCTTAAAGAGAGAAGGAAGAAGAAGGTAAGTATCAATTCAATTCACTTCCTTTGCTTTCTGAATAATGTCTTCACAGAGCTTGCCGACAGGTGGGTGAGGGCAACGCTGCCCTCCCATCAAGGAAACGTGAATTGCCATCCACCTTGTGTTTTTTTCTTTTTTTCTTTTTTTTTTTTGTGGTACGCGGGCCTCTCACTGTTGTGGCCTGTCCCATTGCAAAGCACAGGCTCCGGACGCGCAGGCTCAGTGGCCATGTCTCACGGGCCCAGCTGCCCCGCGGCTTGTGGGATCTTCCCGGACCGGGGCACGAACCCGTGTCCCCTGCATCGGCAGGCGGACTCTCAACCACTGCGCCACCAGGGAAGCCCCACCTTGTGTTTTTTAAATTGTTGATCAGCTTCGGTTGGGCTCAAGTCCAAGTTTCTTTTTGTGGGAGGACAATAAAACCACCTGCAGAGCTCCTACCGACTAAGTGTCTACCGTGTGCAGCACTGTGCGCTGAGCAGAGGATGATATGAAGCCATTCAGTGTGAGAGACAAGGTCTACGTGCCTGGGAGGAAACAGGCAGGGACTCCAGGTGGCGTGGAAGTGATGGCTGAAGGAGTGGGGAAGTGTGAGGGTCCCAGAGGAGGGGCCATCATTCGCCTGGAGTGATCATTGCGTGGCTGAGGACCCACTGGGCGTGGGCATTGGTGGGTGTGCAGAGTTGGAGGGGATGGCGTTTCAGAATGGAAGATGTGGTTGGGTGAATGATGCCTCCCCCCCCAATGATGTCTGGGTCCTAATCCTTAGAGCCTGTGAACATTACCTAACAGGGCAGAAGGACATTTGCAGATGTGGTGAAGTTAAGGATCTTGAGATGGGGGCGCTCATCCTGGATCAGCTGGGTGGACCCGATATAGTCGCATGGGTTCTTACAAGAAGCAGACACAGGGAGTCTGACTACAGACAGACAGAGCCGGTGATGTGACAGAAGCAGAGAGTTGAAGATGCTCCTCTGCCATGAGCCAAGGAAAGCGGGGAATTTTTATTTCCTCGCCTTTTCCAGTCTAGAGACTGGAAAAGGTGAGGAAACGGATTCTTTCCTAGAGCGTCCAGAAGGAACCAGCCCCTTGCCTTTACCTTAGCAAAACTGATTTTGGACCTTTGGCCTCCAGAACCGTAAAAGAATAAATATGAGTTGTGTTAAGCCCCTAAGTTTGTGGTAATTTGTTAGAACAGCCATAGGAAACTAATACGGGAGGTGAAGGCAGGAGGCAGGATGAGAGGTGGGGAAATGCAGTGCATGTTCTGGAAGAGGGTGGAGCTTAACTGGGGTAGAGCAGATGATGGGGGAGGGGAGGAGTAGAGGGAAGAGCTGGGATGGAAAGCTGAGTTCAATTTGTGGCCAGCCTAGAACAGTAGCCTAAAGAGTATAAACTTGAGTTAAACATCACTGAAATGTCATGAGTGTGACCTGTGTGCCCGGCCCTCTGCCAAGCCATCAGCGCATCACCCCACTATATTGTCCCGCCATCGCCTCCTTTTACACATGAGGCAGTCGGGCTCTGAGACATGTGGCTGCTGGACGCCACACAGCTGGCAAATGGCTGAGCCAGGGCTTGGGCTCACAGTGGTGTGACTCCAGGGTCTGAGTCACTGCTATTTCAGCTTCTGATGGAGCAGTGAGTTGGCTTAACGAAGGGTGTTTTTTTTTTTTTTTTTCAGAAAAATAACCGGGATGTATTAGAGACGAAGGAGCCAGCAGCATTTCTTAACTGCAGCATTCTCGACGTGTTGGGCTGGACAGTCCTCGTTGTGGGAGCCGTCCTGGGCACTGTAGGACGTTTAGCAGCATCCCTGGCCTCTGCCTACTGGCTGCCAGGAGCATCACCCACCCAAGCTGTAATTATCAAAGATGAGAGGGTTTCAAGAAAGCAAACCGAGAGGGTTGGGTAGGCCAGAGAGAACATGGCGGGCGGAGGAAGGTGGGGCTTCAGTGCAGGGGGGCCACGTCAGTTTTCAAAGAGGCAAAGTAGGAAGTTGGTGGTGAGCACACAGGGTGTAACGCACTTCAAGGTCTTAATGGGACAGGAGTACGAGCGGTAGAAAAGGAGCTGAAGAAGCAGTGGTCCCAGTGAAGATGCACCAGCTTGAAGCGCATGTTTGATGACAAAGGAGAAAGATGGAGTGAGAGGCTGTGTACGCTGAAGAAGGAGGTCATGATTCAGGAGCTAGTGCACAAGGTGGTCTGGGAGGGAGAGAGAAGGGGAGACTCAGGGAGGGAAGAGCTGCATTTGGAAAGAGAACGTAGTGAGGGAAGATAGAGGGAAAGGAGAAAAGATGGGTGCGGAGGGAGACAGGAGGGGAGCTGAACAGGCTCGTGCCTGGGCCCTTGACCTCTGACAATGCCACTTGCTGAGAATTTCCAGCTTGGAAGAGTGAGAAGAAGAATATTATAATAATAGCGATTCAGTATTAACCACTTGCTGTGTGCCAGGCACCATGCCAGGAGTTTAACATGTGATATTTTCTGATCATTACAAACAGCCCAGCAAGGCAATGTGTTTGCATTTATAGGTGAGACACAGACTCTCAGCAAGGTTAAGCTATGGAGCTGGTAAGCAGTAGGATCAGAATTCAGACCTAGGTCTGTCATTCTCTTTTCAGAGAGACTAGAAGCTGGAGAGTGAAGGGCTGGGCTGGCTCATGTGAAGGGTGCGTGAGGAGAGGGGCACTCGGAGGACCCCGAGATGGCAGAGATGGGTGATGCTGACTTGGGCTGTTGGAAAGAGGGATTTTCTTCTGTGGGAGAAGAAGCAATTCTTGATTATAGTTCTGGTTACAAAAGTTACACATGCCTGTTACACAAATCCAAACAGGGCAGAAACCCATAAAGCGGAAAGTGTCCCCCTGCTGTATCCTCAGTGCTGGCACACAGTAGGCCTGCAATAAATAGTTGTTGAATGACTGAGTGAAAGTCAAGGCTCACGCAGTCTCATCATGCTGGGATAATACTCTCAACACTTATATGTCTTTTCCACCAGATTTCTCCTGTGGTCAGATATTGGCATTTGAAAAAAAAAAAAGGGGAGAACACTGTTCATATTGTATTACAACTTGCTTTTCTTTTTTTTTCACATAAAAATACTGCATATCTTGGATATCTGAGAAAGAGCGATTTTCTATGTATGCAGGGAAGCCTTTTATTTGCAACAAAATCTTGCAGAAATAGACACAGTCAACTGAGCTTGCAAAGAAAAATGTAAGAAGTCCTTTCTTTCCCTTATCAAAAGAAGCTGAGAAACCAGGCAGGAGGAGAGGGGAGCTAACTTTTAAGGTCCTCCTTAGATGTTTCCTATCTTCCAGTGGGACCACACAGTAATCCTTCAGCAATCAGATTTTTTTTTTTTTTTAGGTCACAGCTTTTTAATTTTTTAATTGAGATATAGTCGATGTACAATATTGTATGTTTCAGGTGTACAACATAGTGATTCACAATTTTTAAAGGTTATATTCCATTTATAGTTATTATAAAATATTGGCTATATTCCCTGTGCTATAAAATATATCGTTGTAGCTTACTTATTTTATACATAGTAGTTTGTACCTCTTTTTTAAAATTGGAGTATAGTTGCTTTACGATGTTGTGTTAGTTTCTACTGTACAGCAAAGTGAATCAGCTGTATGTATTCATATATCCCCTCTTTTTTGAATTTCCTTCCCATTCAGGTCACAAAAATATGGAACGCTTCATGAATTTCCGTGTCGTCGTTGCACAGGGGCCTTGCTAATCTTCTCTGTATGGTTCCAATTTTAGTGTGTGTGCTGCTGAAGTGAGCACAGTAGTTTGCTCCTCTTATTTCCCTGCCTCTAACTTGTCCCTCCCCCTTTCCCGCTCCCCACTGGTAACCACTAGTTAGTTCTCTGTATCTGTGAGTCTGTTTCGTTTTTGTGATGTTCACTAGTTGCATTTTTTCGATTCCACAGGTAAGTGACGTCACACAGTGTGTGTCTCTCTGTCTGACTTATTTCACTAAGCATAGTGCCCTCCAAGTCCATCCACGTTGCTGCCAATGGCAACATTTCATTCTTTTTTAGGGCTGAGTAGTATTCCACCGCATAGAGATATACATAGATATATCTATATCACATCTATTTTTTTGGGGGGTGGGCATGCCATGCAGCTTGTGGGATCTTAGTTCCCCAACCAGGGACTGAACCTGGGCCATAGCAGTGAAAGCGTCGACTCCTATCCACTGGACCGCCAGGGAATTCCCTACTGCATCTTCTTTATCCACTCATCTGTTGATGGGCACTTAGGTTGCTTTCATATCTTGGCTATCATAAATAATGCTGCTATGAACATTGGGGTGCATGTATCTTTTTGAATTAGTGTTTTTCATTTTGGGGGAATAAATACCCAGGAGTGGAATTGCTGGATCATGTGGTAGTTCAATTTTTAGTGTTTTGAGAAACCTTCAAACTGTTTTCCATAGTGGCCACACCAATTTACATTCCCACCAACAGTGCACAAGGGTTCCCTTTTCTCCATATCCTCGCCAACACTTGTTATTTGTGTTCTTTTCGGTGACGGCCATTCTGACAGGTGTTTGGTGATATCTTAATCAATCAGATCTTTAGTAGTGACCCCAATCTCCTGGGCTGCTCATGACATGATCCAACAATACTTACTCAACCTGGATTTCCCTGAGGGATTTATTCCAGCACTTTACAGACCCAGCTCGTTACATGCGTTTTATCCCTTAGGACAGTATTTCAAAAGGCAGGTAGTATGGTGGTTCAGAGAAGGGGCTTTGTGGTCAGAGGGACCTGGACGGAGTCCCAGCTTTACCACTCGGCAGCTAGGAAATGCAGCCCGTTGTCAAGAGCCGAGGAAGAAGGCCTGGAAAGAGAACTGAGTGCTCACGGCTAAGAAAATCTGACTTGCTGTCAAATAGAGATGCGGCAGGGGTCACAGGTAAAGGCACCTCGGCGTGAGCCAATCAAGCTGCCCTGCCTGTGCGCATATCCATCTGCCTGCCGTCCACATTCAGTTCACATTAAATCAACAAGTATTCAAGGCTGATGCTCACGGCAGCTACCGTTTACTAAGGCTTACGTGTGACCCCCTGATTTGGGTACCACATCGTTTAATCCTCACAACTACCTGGTGAGATCTTAACCCCATTTTATAACCAAGTAAGCAGAGGCACACAGAAGTCGACACTTGCTCACACAATGAGTAAGCGCACACTTGAGAGCCAAACCTTAGCAGCCGGTCTCCAAAGCCTGAACTCAGAATTATTCGCTATAATGCAGATGGGGCTTTGCTGGGGCAAGGCCCGTGGTGTGCATCAGACGCCCTTCACTCCAGAGAGTGAAACTCTCAGGTTTGTCTCTGTTCAAGTTAATGACAGAACCTGTCCTCTAGGAATTGGGCGTGTACCTGGTACCCCTCTGGATCTTCGGAAGGCATGTGGGGTCACAGAAAAAACACAAGTGCTAGGATCACAACGACCTCAGTTTGAGTCCTGACCCTACCATGTACCAGCTGTGCGACTTTGAGCACGTTTCTTAATGTTATGGATACTCAGTTTCCTGACTTGCAAAATAAAGACAACAATTGTACCTGGCTCATTGAGTTGCTGGAAGATGAAAGTACACAGTACATGTAAAACAACTAGCACGGTGACAAGTGCCCAGGAGGAGTTAAACAAACCATGGTTCCTACCCTCCTCTTAGGAACTGTGAACACGGAAGGCTCTTAGGACTGTTTGTGTATGGTGATGAGTGAGTGGGGATGCCCTGCTGGCCTCAGTAATGGGAAGTACCTTGAATCACTTATCATGGTGGACTAACACATAAAAAGGTTTTGAGCCAGTTTCTTCATTTCTGAAATGAGGATAATGTTACCTGCCTTATAGAGTTGTTGTGATGATGAACCGAGGTTATGTATGGAAAATACTTAGAACATTGTCTAGAATATAAGTGCTCAATAATGAATGATGGCCACTGTTGTCACCATCACCATCTAATCATTATTCTCACCACCATGACCATCGCCATCCTCATCACCATCACCCTCATCACCTTAATTATCCTCACCATCCTCACCATCATCCTCACCACCACCATCCTTGTGTAGATGCCTCTAGGAACTAGGTACAGCAGTACCTAATACAGAGAATACAGGGGATACTCTAGTTCATCCCATTCTTTTAGGCTTTTGGGGCTTTGCCATAATATTGCTAGTTCTGGAAGATAAAATGCCTTTTACCACCAACTTCCTCTCCTAATGAATGAATGAAGAATGGGCGGTCCTCACTAACTTCCCACGTGCTCCGCGGCATGTGGGATCTTCCCGGACCGGGGCACGAACCCGCGTCCCCTGCATCGGCAGGCGGACTCAACCACTGCGCCACCAGGGAAGCCCCTGATGGCTTAATTTTGCAACCCATGTTTCTTTATGGTAACGTATGACTAGATTTAGAGACAGAGGCTTCAGTGACTCCTGAAGTCTGGGGAGGGGACAGTGCACACATTGCTTGGCCCCGCTATTACTAGGATAGAGATCATGGTCTTTCCTTGTTTTAGTTCTGATTTTGAAGAACAGTTAGAACTGTGGGCCACGTCTCTCCTGGTTTCATGCACACTCAGACTCTGCCGTGATTACAACAACAGTAATACTGGGGTTGGGGAGGGGCTGGGCTGCTGGGAGAAATCCAGCCCCCCTCTTCTCTATGCTATCTGTGAGGGGCAGGCACTTACAGAAAAGTTAATCTTGATTTTTGCCTTTCTTTTTAAAGACGTTTAAAAGAAATTCACACCACCTTCTGGATTACCTTAGAGATGTCCTGGCTGGGGCTGTTTAATCACCTGAGTTGAAAATCACTCCTCTATTCATTATTGTAAGAATGTCAAACTTGTGCAGCCTCTCTGGAGAGCGATTTGGCAAGAAGGATCAACAAAAAATGTTGGAGTTTCCCAGTGGCCCTGGGCTCTCCCTTCTCATTCAACACTTTCTTCCTAGTGATACCATTCACACGTATGGCTTTAGTCATCCTCCGTCCATCCACCCGTCCATCCATCCCATCTGACTAAGCACCCGCTATGTGGCACATGTTCTTCTGGGTTCCGGGGCCACATCACTGATATGGTTGGACATCCAGGGTGACAGCTGCGTCCTTGGCACCTCACTTTGGATGTCTACAGGCACCTCACACTCATCTTCCCCCTCAAACCTGGTCCTCCTGCGGCATTCCTTACTCTGGATTTTAGTGAAGGAACCACATCTGTACTTTTAACACAAGCCAGAAACCTGGAGATCTGTAACCCCCTTTCTCTCCATCACTTCCCTTCTAGCCACATCTAACTCCATCACTGAGGCCTGTTGATTCATCTCTTAAATGCCCCTGGAATCTTCTCTCTTGCTCCATCCCCTCCATTGCCACAGTGAGGGCCACCATCGTGTCTTGTGACAGCCTCCTAACTGCTCTCCCGGGGTTCTGTGCTGGCCACCTTCCTGTACATTTTTCACTCGTGGCCAAGATGACTGTCTCCAAATCCATCAGTTCCTTACTTAAAACCTTTCATGGGCTTCTCTCTGCTCTCAGGTTAAAGCAGAGCTTCTTACCAGGGCTCTGCAAGCCCCCGGCCCCACCATGAGAATGCCCTCCCCTCCCCTCTTTGGCAAATAACTCCTATGCGTCCTGCAGGTGCCCTGCCGTCCCTGACCAGGTCAGAGCCCTGCACTTCTCCTTCAAAGCAACTGTCACGATTAAAGTTTTACATGTGAGTGATTTTTCACTTAATGCTCCTATTCCTCCCTGAGACCATAAGATCTACAAGCTCAGGGATAGTGCCTGTTAGCTCCCCAATATTTTATTATGAAAGATTTCAAATGTACAGCGAAGAGGGAGGAATTTTACAGCCAACATCCATATACCCCATGACCTGGATTCTACCTGTTTCTGACCCCATTATATCTCCATCCTACACTGTGCCTGGTATCTAGGAGGCCTGCGATAAATCTTTGTTGAATGGAAGTGGTTCATATCCTTCCACATCTAGGATGATAAAGATAAGATGAACAGGTATGTGTGAATAATATTTATGTCAGCCTCATCTATTAAGCGTGAAAAACTGGAAACAACTTAAATGCCCATGATAGAGGACTGGCTAAATAAATTATGGTACATCCTACAGAATGGGATTCCTTGCCATCAGTGACAGCGATGATGTAGGTCTGTGTGTGTTGACATGGAAGGGTGTTCCTGATGTACTGTTAGGAACGAAACTAAAGGAAATTGGGTATCATATGACATTATTCTTTTGTAAAGTTAAAAAATCAATACATGTATATAGGTAGTGCCTATTTTATGCCAGGTACTATTCTAAGCACTTTACAGATATCAATGCATTTTAATCCTCACAATCCTAAGGGGTGAGAATTCCCTATTATCCCCATTTTACAGGTAAAGAAACAGGCAAAGAGAGGGGAAGTAACTTGCCTAGAATCACACAGCTCTTTCCATGGGAAAATGCCTTGGAAGTTACACACAAAATATGATGGTAGTGACAATACCAAACGCTAACGTGGATGTGAAGCAACAGGAACTCTCATTCATTGTTGGTGGGAACGCAAAACAGCCACTTTGGAAAAGAGTTTTGTGGTTTTCTTAAAAACTAAATGTACTCTAGGGACTTCCCTGGTGGCGTAGTGGTTAAGAATCCACCTGCCAATGCAAGGGACACGGGTTCAAGCCCTGGTCTGGGAAGATCCCACATGCCGCGAAGCAACTAAGCCCGCGCGCCACAACTACTGAGCCTGTGCTCTAGAGCCCGTGAGCCACAACTACTGAGCCCATGTGCTACAACTACTGAAGCCTGTGCGCCTAGAGCCCATGCAAAGCAACAAGAGAAGCCACTGCAATGAGAAGCCCGTGCACCGCAAGGAAGAGTAGCGCCTGCTCACGGCAACTAGAGAAAGCCTGCGCACAGCAATGAAGACCCAACACAGCCAAAAATAAATAAAATTAAATTAATGAATTAAAAAAAACCCTAAATGTACTCTAACCACACGATTCAGCAACCGCGCCCTTGGTATTTACTCAAAGGAATTGAAAACATGTCCACACAAAACCCTGCACATGGACGTTTATGGCAGCTTTATTCATAACTGCCCAAACTTGGAAGCCACCAGGATATCCTTCAGTGGGTGAATGGATAATGGACTATTATTTGGCACTTAAAAAAAAAAAAGAGCTATCAAGCCATGAAAAGACTTGGAGGAAACGAAAATGCATATTACTAAATAAAAGAAACTAATCTGAAAAGTTGTATGATTCCAACTACATGATATCCCGGAAAAGGCAAAAACTATGGTGACGGTAAAAAGATCTGTGGTTGCCAGGGGCTGGGGGGCGCGGGGAGGGAGCACAGAGGATTTTCAGGCAGTGAAACTATTCTTTTTTTTTTTTTGGATAAGTTTCTTTTATTTGGAATAAAAATGTCCAGTTTTGAAAAGAAAAGTTTTCCAAAAAACATAAGTCCTCAAACCACAAGTTTCCCCATGACGAGGTGAATTCCTGAACACTGCAGAGGGATTCCTGGAGATGTTGATTACTTAAGACACTAATAGGAAGGCACTGAGGAACAGCAGGGCCAGGCTTCAGTCAGACAGACGTGCGCTGCCGTGGAGGAATTGCATAGGCTGGCTTTGAAGTTGGCTTCTCCTTTGCTTCTTTTTATTTTGTTATACTTGTAGCTTTACTTTCCTCAATTTCTAGAATATCAGATATTCTGGTTTATGGGTAATTATCATTTGGCTTTATTCCCATGTCCCTGATCTGTAACTTCACCCACCCCACTTCCCCTCTATGGACTCCACGGTGGCTTTTAATGAATTCTCTGTACTTTCTGTTACTATGTAGTTATAGAGTGACCTGAGAAGTGAAACTCATAAATCGGGTTGACCTAATACCAGGGCTTTGTGCACAGAATCCACCCATCTGCTCAGAGATGGCCTGATCTGAACCACATCCCCCACCGTGCTCCCTGGCTTCTGCTTATGGCAGTAGATTTGGCGTCGAAGGCACCTTCAGGACTGGTCCATCTTCCCGGTGGAGCATCGTGACTTACAGGGCCTCTGGGTCCTCTCCGGGGTTGGCCTCATTATTGGGGGACCTGCTGGTTGCAGGACTTAATGAAGCTCAGGTTGTTGATGTCTCATCGCAGAAAGAATTCAGTGAGAGCCAAAGTGATAGGTAAGACGTGGATTTATTTAGAGAGAAACACACTCCACAGACAGAGCGTGGGCCGTCTCAGAAGGCGAGAAAGGCCAGGGCAGTGAAACGATTCTGTATGACATTATAATGGTGGATACGTGTCATCACACGTTTGTCCAAGCCCAAACCCATAGGATGGGCAACACCAAGAGTGAACCCTACACAGCACTGTAAATCAACTACACTCCAATAAAATTCAAATTAAAAAAAGAGTGAACCCTAATGTAAACCATGGACTCTGGGGGATTATGACGCATCAATGTAGGTTCATCAGTTCTAACAACTGCACCTCTCTGGTGCTGATGTTGATAATGGGGGAGGCTGTGTATGAGGGGGGACAGGGGCTACCTGGGAAATCTCTGTATCATCCTCTCAATTTTGCCATGAACATAAAACTGCTCTAAAGAAGTCTCTACTATATATATGTATATATATGCTCACTTCTGAGAGAGAAGATTTAGCATAATTTCGATTTTTCCTTTTGCCTCTGTTGCGTCTCATTTTTCTCCAGTAATCACGTCTCACTTGTGTACTTTTTTCCAGGAACACTGCTTCTCAAGTGGTGAAGCAAAGTGAAGTCTGGAGAAGGGAACACTTGGCCACATACCTAAGAAGGCTCCCTCAACAGATGTCCCATCGTGATCAGATCCAGCGCAATATTTCAGTCATGCAACTAACTATGTGAGAAAAGAGTTGCAATCACCTTTGTCGGAGCTGGAGAACTGGATCCCCACCTCGTGGAGGAGATGCTCCGTTTCCTCCAGCCAGGACAGTGACAGGCGCAAGATGTCCAGCGCCACCTTCTGGAGCCCTGAGACAGGTGGGCTCACCTGCAGGTGCTGCAGGAGGTCGACCTCCTTCTTCAGGTCACTGCTACAGCAAGACATTTTCATGCACGCCTGGAAAGAGATGAGGTCGTGAGGAGCCCGGGCACCATCGCCAGAAATAGCACCTGACGGTTGTGACCCGCGAAGAGCAGTGTTCCTGACGTGCCCGTGAAGCAGGCAGCGCCGTATGTTGGCCGCCCTGTGACGGTCCAGTTCTACTTGCGTTTTTTGGGGGGGCGGAAGGAAGGAGGCAGCTTTTATTTCATGTGCACTCTAATTTGGACCCTGGATGGTCAAAGAGACCCTTTGTTTAGGTGTAGGCACTTCCAAAGCCAAATTGCCAAGGACGATTTGGCTGAAACGAGAACCAAATCTGGCTACAGAATTCTTGCTGAGATCAACACACAAGCTGGTCATAAAGTGCGGTTTCCTGATTTGAAAGAGTGCTGACAAGCCAGCATTTGCACAGACTTCCCAAATAGTAGCTGCGTGTTTCCAGAGAAAGCAGAAGCAGCTGCCTGATGTGATAAGCTGGACCCCTGCGTGGGGGCCACGAAGTGGGGGCTCTGCCAGACCCTCTGGTCGCATCTCCTCCAAAGTCAAAGGCAACAAGGCTAAGAGCAGCCTTCCGCTGCTGGGACAGAAAAGAAAACTGCAAATAAAGAGCAGAACGTTTCTTTGGTTTCTCTGGAAATAACACGGGGCTGTTTTTTTCCCTGGGGTCTGGGGCCTCCCAAAGGCAATACTTGGAGTGTGTCGGGCAGCTTCTCCTTGGTCACACCAAGTTCACCTGGGAGGCATTTCTGGAGGTCCTTTGTTTTCTGATCCCAAACAGATTTCTCCAACAAGAGAAAAGGTGGACTAAAAGCAGAGCTGGACAATTTCCTGAACAAGGAGCACAAAAACGAGACATACGGGACATCTGAGAAATGGAGAAGGGGGCACCTGGCAACTGTCTAAGGATGTCTTCAGCTTCACGATGTTCTCTGTCATTTCCTCCTGTTTGCAGCTGCTGAGCTGGGTCTCCTTCTGCAGGGTCCACTTTTTCTGCCGAAAGTTGATATTGTCCTCTGTGACCCTGGTGATCTTCTCTATTAACTGGTGAGAAAAAGAAAAAAAAAAGATTTAAAATGCAGGGTGGGGCTTCCCTGGTGGCGCAGTGGTTGGTAGTCCGCCTGCCAATGCAGGGGACACGGGTTTGCGCCCCGGTCCGGGAAGATCCCACATGCCGCGGAGCAACGGGGCCCGTGAGCCGTGGCCGCTGAGCCTGCGCGTCCGGAGCCTGTGCTCCGCAACGGGAGACGCCACGATAGTGAGAGGCCCGCGCACCGCGATGAAGAGTGGCCTCTGCTCGCCGCAGCTGGAGAGAGCCCTCGCACAGAAACGAAGACCCAACACGGCCAAAAATAAATAAATAAATAAATAAATTAAAATGCAGGGTGGCTCTGGGGGGAGGGGACCTGGAGGGCTTCAGCTTAAGCTCAGAGGAGAGAGGTCCTGGCGTGTTTTGTTGATGGCTCTGGAGGGTGGATGTCGGCTCTGTCACCAGGGCATGTTTCCCAGGATCAGAGATGGTTTTTAAGAGCCAAAGGCCTGTCATGTGGTCACGAGTGTGTTCTAGATTCTTCTGCATTCTGGGAGTGACTCATCACGCTGAGCCTGATGCTGTGGGCCCCTAAAAAGGAGGTTCTCCAAGAGAAGCTCGTGGGGTGATCTTTTGACCCGCGCGCTGACACCCAGGGTTGGAGAGGATAAACGGAAGAATAATAAGGCAATCGTTACAGCCAGAGGCCCACCCTCACTGCCATATGCCTCTTCAGAAGGAACGAGCGAGCGAGGACGCACCGTCCATGCTGAGGCTGCCCCTTTCCTCGCGGGACTAACGGAGGTTAACCGTGCGGGTCTGGAGACCAGACACGGTCCTGGGTGGTTTAATTGGATTTTCACAGAAACACTGCAAGGGAGTTTAACTGGCTTTTACTTTAAAAGCCAGGAAGTCCCAGAAAATCCTAACAAATCTTTACGGTGTAGCAACAGCGTGAAGAATATGTGCCACCCACAAAAGCCAGGAACATGTGCTCCCAGTGTCTGGAGCCCCGGGTCCCTGAAGGAGAAAGTGGGGAAGAGACACGAACCTGCTGATCGGAGACGGGTTTGTCCTGGAACGGTTTCACGCGTCCGTACGTGGCCTTGATGACCTGACTTCTGAAAAGCTCCAGCTGCAGCACAAAGAAAGGGAAGGGGGATGAGGTGAGTGGTGCAGCTGCAGCTGCAAGGCTGGGGGAGGCGCCTCCGTCGCTGGGTCTGGGAGAAATCGGTGAGAAGGCTCTGCACACCTTTAGCGGTCATTATGGGTAATTAACACCTTCACCTCTCACCGGAAGGGGCAGTGCCCACACAAGAGAGGGGGACCGCAGGCTCTAATGACTTTTCAGGTGTGCCCGCCTAACCTAGCCGACGCACATGGTTAGCACACACACGTCTCGGGCTCTCGGAAAATTATCCAGTGGGAAGTCCAGGGCCAGGAGCGCTCTTCCGTGATTGCTACGTTGGCAGCAGGCTGTGAGATAAATATTGAGGCTGTCAGCCCGAGCAACTCGTGTAATCAGCAAGGGTGCCTGGGGAGAGAAGGAGTTGCTGCCTGCTGCCGTTCTGTGCCTTAGACCTTGTGTCCTGAAGACGACGTCTCCTGTATTCCTCTCCAGGTCCCCGGAGCCTGGTGCAGCGCTTGGCACACAGCAGGCACTCAATAAATGTTCATCGAATGCTTATAACAGAAACAACTGTCAGGTCAGATGTTCAAAGTCCTCTATTTCAGTTCAGCCAGTTTTTACTGAGTGCCTCCCTGGTGCTGGTGTCTTCATATTACGGATGATGAAACAACACAGTTAAATTAAATCAGGGCTTCGAGAATGACGAGTTCAAGATGCCCCAGGCTCATGAGACCTGAACGGCAAAGAAGCCCAAGTTTCTCTGGAAATTTACCAACACGATGGCTCTTGGCCTGGGTTTTTGGCTCACTGGCCAAATGTGGTCATGAAAGGCTCTATAACAGAGCCCTGAAGGACCATAAGGGCCACTGAATCAATGAGAACGTCCACAGGTCCCAAGACACAGGAGTCTGCTGCACACCAGGGAGCTCTGGGAAGCCAAGCAGAGGAATTGTGACTCTCCTAAGGACACCTCTGCAGTCATCCTGCCAGAAGCCAGCCGGGTGATTGGAGGGACTCTGGGTCGTCTGCTGGTTTCATGGCCAAGGGAGGGTCCTAGCTCACCCAAGGAAGAGGTTATGTAGAGAGGGCCCTGTGGACGATGGCCCGCATTACCACCAGAGGCGCCCTACGGGACTGCTTGGCGGGGGGGTGGGGGTAGGGAGGGACAGGTCCTGCTGGACGATGGCCTGAGTCCTGTGGTCACTGGCCTGGGGAAGGGCAGGACCTCAGGCCGGGAGCGGGCTGTGGAGACAAGGGGGTGAAGCAGGAAAGCCCAGGCAGCGCAGAGAAGCCTCGTTCGTCCTCTCTCTCTCTCGAGTCTAGACCTGGAGGAATCTCAGTGTCTCTGAGGGTCTTCCTGGATGACCCCTGGTCAGAGCCATGACCAGGCCCTCGGCAAGTGGCGCAGATCAGGCCCTCAAAGCGGGTATGCGCTGTGGGTGCAGAGTGCCAGCAAGGTGAGGGGTAGCCCAGGTGCACAGAGGGAAGCCCAGGCTGGCGGGCTCTCTGCCTTGCTGAGGGGTCGGCACCCTGAAGGAGAAAGGACAGCGGGGGTGATGGTGTGGAAATTGGTTGAAGAGGCTTTAAAACCCGCCTGAGGGTCAGCATCGTCATTTAACTTGTGGGTGCCTCTGAAGGTCAGCGCGTGGGACAAATTCCGGTCACACTGATGGTTCAGGCTTGGATGCTACCAAGCGGAAGGGCTTTGGGAGCTGGGCTGGGTGGGATGGAGGGCTCCTTTAAGGATTGTGGCTCTTAACCTTTTTTGGTGGTTTACAGATCCTTCTGAGAATCCAGTGAGTGACGAGGTGGACTCATTCTCCCAGAAAAAGAAAAGCACAAACACATACACGCAAAACGTTCCTGGTCCCCCTGGAGCCGTGGCTGCCAGGAGAGGATGCCTTGTGGAGGGGTCCAAGATGGGCTGCCCTCGGTGGGCCGTGTTCTGGAGGGCCAGTGCCCCATCTTGGGTTCTCGTTTGCTCTCCCTTAGCCTCTGGTGAAGGCTCATTTGCATGTTCTGGCCCTCATGTCTGTGCCACGTGTAAGAGGAAGGGCCACTGGGCCATCTTGGGTCAGAGCCCTGGGAAATGGCCCTCTCCCCACCCTGCCCATCTCCATCTGGCATAAGCCGTGGTATTCTGGGTTTTAATTTATTAAGAAAAGTGGCAGGACTTCCCTGGCGCTCCAGTGGTTAGGACTCCGTGCTTCCACTGCAGGGGGCACGGGTTCCATCCCTGGTCGGGGAACTAAAATCCTGCAAGCCACGCAGTTTGGCCAAACAAAACAAAACAAAACAAACAAACAAAAAGAAATGCTGCATTTCCCTGGGGACACTGACTGTAGCATCTGTTTGGGGGCCCAGAGGAAGAAAGATCGCTGTAAACGTCAGGACAAAAAATGTGAAGGAGAAAGTGCTAGAAACACCCCTGGGCTCAAGAGCTCAAACCCTTCTCAAGAGGGAAGTGCACAGCTGGTTCACGGGGGCGGGGGTTGAGCTGGGACCGGCTGCTTGGTCGGGGTCCCAGGCAACAGCAGACACTGGAGTGGGCAGCTTCCCAGAAGGAAAAGCCTCTTTAGTGACGTCCACTGGGGATGCGGAAACCGCACAAAGCCCTGCCCTGAGATAAGCGGGTGAGCTGAACCAGGCCGTCTTCCTCCTCTCTCATCCCTGCCGGCCGCTTGGGGGCGGGATTCCGTGGAGGGCACGGGCCCGTGAAGGGGCTCTGCAGCGCGCCTACCTGACCTACTGCCCTTTCCAAATTGGCTTTAATGAGGTTTTCTCTGCTCCCCATTTCTTGCAGCTGAAGCAATTTCCTTCTGGAATCCTCCTGAAGCTTCTCTTCAACCTGAAAGGATGATGAAAGCGTGGGCTTTGCTGCTAATGTGACCATCATGCCCTCTGGGGAAACTCTTCTGGGGGGGCTAATGGCAGTGGGGGAGTCCCTGAGGGGTAGGGACAGCTGCAGCCCAGTGGCAGGGGTCACAGGCACGCACGGGGTGGAGGCAAACTCACAGGGAGTCGCCCCCTACGGGAGGGGGCCGAGCTCTGCACCCTGGGCTCAACTATGTTCTGCCGCAGATTCCAATCCCAGCTCGTCCCTAACAAGCCGCACGACCCTGGGAAAGTTATTTCACTGCTCCGTGACTCGGTGGCCTCATCTGTCAAATGGGGATGATGATACCAGTACCACTGCACAGAGTTATTGTGGGGATTCAATGTTTGGAATAGTGCTTAAGGGCTCTGTGAGTGTGTTAAGTACTGTTGTAACCTATGAAAGGTGGACGGGAATGTCCGCCGCACAGCCTCGTTCTAATAACTCGTGATGGGTACTTGGAAATGTTATTATTGGGATTATTATCATAACTATTTGTCGTTACCACTTTGAGCACACTCACTGGTGGAAACCTCTCTGCAGGCTTGCTAAAGCAATGTCTATTAAGAATTGCAGCCTGCAAAGGAAGGCGTTTAAAAGTGGAGAAGCTGGCCTACTCTTCCCCCCTTGCCTGGGTAACAGTCAACGCGCGGTAGGCTTGGGAATGCTCCACGCTACCCTTTGCTGGCCAGTGTAGGCCTCGCAGCTGCTCAGTTCTTGGACTCACCTGCTGAGCCCTGGGTTCTGGCACTAACAGGAAATGAGGCAAACTCTCGTAAATAAATGGAAAGATTTTGTGCTGAAACCAATTCACAGGCTGTTTATTACGGATCTGAAGAGGGGGATCACAGGGATGTAATAAAAGGCCCAGAAAAGCCCTTAAGAGCTTTCTTCTGAGTCGTGTGGTGCAGTGGAAGAGCCTCTACCCAGCTCCGTTACCTTGGAAAAGTCATCTAACCTCTCTGGGCCTTAGTTTTCTCCCAGGTCTAAACACGCTCTGACTTCTATTTCAGCAGCCTTTTTCATATGCTGCAAAAGCCAGGTCCAACCTTGGACTCTGCCCTTATCTGTGTTCTCCATGAACGGCCCCCATTCCCATCCCCAAGCCTCAGAGTCACCTTCAGCGGCCGCCCTGCTCCCTCTCTCACACTCGGTGGTCTCACGCCTGTCCTCCAATCCCTCTCACATGCAAGCCGGCCTGTGACAACTGGCCTCCTCGCCTCTAGTTTAGTTTCTTCCAGTGCAATCTTAACGGTACTGTGAGAGTTACCCAGCTGTAAGGCAGCTCTGTCCAACAGAACTTTCTGCAACGATACAGGTACTCTGAGCGAGGCTGTGCTGTCTGATACGGCAGCCACCAGCCACATCTGCGTATCGAGCACTCGAAATGTGGCTGGTGTGACGGAGGAGCTGAATTTAAAATTTTATTTAATTTTGATTAATTTCAGTGTAAACAGTAGCATGTGGCTGTTTGCTACGCCAGGGTAACTGAAGTCGGATGAACCCGGAGTCAGACAAAACCGACTGTGCAGTTGGGTTAGTTCCTTTACTAGTAACTAGTAGCCTTGATTTTCTTATCTGTAAAATGGGGAGGATGATTTCTAGGTCACAGCGCTGCTGTGAAGATGAAGAGATGAAATGTTCGGGGTAATGCCTAGTACATGAGAAATTGTAACTATCATTTTCACCCTTATTACTGTCCACAAATGTCATTGCATCAGTCCCTTGTTCAGAAGCCTTAGTAGCTCCCCACTGCCTATGGGGTACAGAGCCCAAGCACCTGAACGAAGGCACAACACCAAGCCAGGGACTTCAAGAAGCCCCTACGAACTCTGGACGAGGTAAACAAAAATGAATCCACACCTAGATAAACCAAAAAAAAACTTCTGGAAATCAAGGGAAAAGACAATCTTCAAAGTAACCGGAGAAAAAGACAGATTATGCAAAGGTACAACAGTTAGGCTTACAGATGACTTCTAACTGGAGATAATAGGAGCCACGAGACAATAGTGACATATCTAATGCTACCTCTAATGTGCTGAAAGAAAAGAACCGCCATTGTAGAATTCAACACGCTGTCAAATGTGTTTTAAGAATGAAGGTTAAATATCTAATGCTACCTCTAATGTGCTGAAAGAAAAGAACCGCCATTGTAGAATTCAACACGCTGTCAAATGTGTTTTAAGAATGAAGGTTAAATATACATCTCCAGACAGACACACAGGCACATCTGAGGATTTGTCATCAGCAGAGCCACAGTGAGGGAAAACACTAAAGGGTATTCTTCAGACACAAGAAAAGTGAACCCAGGTGGATGATCAGAGAGGCAGAAAAAGACAAGCAACAGTAAGGGTAATGTGTGGATATGATACTGACTATAGAAAAACACTAATAATGTCTTTTGGGGTTTTAACTATCAAGAGGAGTTTAGAAAATGACAGCAATGGCTTATAAATCTGGAGGAGGTAAGTGAAGTTAAGGTGTTTGAAACTCATTGCACTGTCAAGGAGAAGGGCGTAATTATCAACTACTATTGCCTCTTGGTAAGTTAAGAATGTGTATTGTAGTCTTTAGGATGACTACTAAGAGAATAGTAGAAGAGTGAAAAACTTAATTAGCGTGTGAGTCAAGGATGAATGCTATTGTCTTACTATTACTAAAAGAATAGTAGGGCTTCCCTGGTGGCGCAGTGGTTGAGAGCCCGCCTGCTGATGCAGGGGACAAGAGTTCGTGCCCCGGTCCGGGAGGATCCCACATGCCGCGGAGCGGCTGGGCCCGTGAGCCATGGCCGCTGAGCCTGCGCGTCTGGAGCCTGTGCTCCGCAACGGGAGAGGCCGCAACAGTGAGAGGCCCGCGTACCACACACACACAAAAAAAAAAAAAAAAAATAAAAAATAAAAGAATAGTAAAAAAGTGAAATATTTCCAAGCTAATAGAGGGGGAAAGTGGAATGAGAGAAATGAGAGAAAACCATCCACTCAGAAGGAGGCAAGAAAGGAGAGAAAAAGGAATGTAGTGCAGATGGTACAACTGGTACTGAGCATTGAGGTAGATTTAAACCCCAGCACATGAGTAATTACATAATATAAATGGACTAAAAGTCAAAGATTGTCAAAACTGGATTTTGTAAAAATGATACACTATTTGGAAGGCATATGTCTAAAACTTAAGACAAAAATTGACAGAGAAAGTATGAAAAAGATATGCTATGAAAACTCTAACCAACAGAAAGCCAGTGACGAAGCTAAATGACAAAGAAGACGTTAAGGGAGAAACACTACTAGAGATGAAAGGGGACATTTCACGATGATCAAAAGTTTTGTTCTACAGGAAGTATTAGGATTCTAAATTTATATGCACCTAGTAACACAGCCTCAAAATATATAAAGCAAAAATCGTTAATAGTAAAAGAAGAAACACACAAATTACAAACATGTTGAGATTTTTAAAAACATTCTCAATGACTGATGGAACAAAAAGACAAAAAAAATCAATATGAGAATTTAAAGTTGGAACAACATCATTGGCAAACTTGATTGAATGGATCAATTCTTTCTTAGATAATTTCACAATTAAGATTTGAAGGCAGTCTAGGGTAGTGGTTACACACAGGGGCTTTGGAGTCAGGCAGTCCTGGATTCAAGTTCTGCCACAACTGCTTTATGCAAGTGAACTTGGTTAACTTCCTTCACCTCTGTGAGCCTCAGTTTTCCCGACTGTAAAGTGGGGTTAACACCAGTATAGACCGCATGGGGTCATTGTGAGGATGAACAGAGATGATGCAGGTGGAGTGCTTGCCCCAGAGTGGTTGCCAGGCCGACCTGTCCCCGCCATACCTTGCTCTTTTCCCGTAGCGTCTTAGAGATCAGGCTCTGCTCGGTACAGCTCCTTTTCAGCTCCTCCCTGAGCTTCTTCATTTCTTTCTCCATGTCATGGATTTGCTGAAAAGAGTTCCAACAACAGGGAAGTCAACTTCATAACTCATTTCATCCGGTTCATTAAGGCAGAAACCTAGTCTGGGATTTGCTTAATTCCTTCCCTTGGGGGCCAATTCTACATCTTTAAGGCAAAGTAGAATTTCTTTCAATGGATGCAATGAAAGTGCTGGGTGAGGGAAAATTTGAGTTTCTTTTGAAGATTAGCATGGATCCTGGATTAAACAGTACAAGATACCTATCCACTCATTAGAATCTCTTTCCTTGGGGTATATTTTTGAGTTCAATCTAAATAAGGGCTGTTTGGAATACACAATGGGCACAGTTTGGAAGAAAAGAACAATGAAATTTTTCTTTTTTCTCATTTGAGGCAGAGAAGTGTGCTCCTGACTTAGAGAAGAGCACACGTCTCCTGCCCCTGTCCCAGGCACCGTCCTTCCCAACGGATGGAAAACGTATGCCTGGTGATGTGCACGAGGGTTCGGTTGGTACAGGGGGTGAACATTTACACTTAGTGGTCATCTTTTCATTGTATTAATTTTTATGTTCACCTTCCATACAAGGCCAGTGATACATTTGCTTTTTATTTTGTTTTTATGAATTGGTGTAAAATTGAATGTATTTAAGTAAAAATACTTAAAGAAGAGTTGTGTTAATAACAGTGCTCAGGGCTGTGATGAAACTTGTGACAGTGGATCATGAAAGTCTAGGCATCACAAGTCCAGGGGTAGGGACCACAGTGAATTTCTAGCAGCATATGGTGGCCACCTCCCTTCCCTTTACCCAGGGGAAACCTGATGAGGGGCCTTGAGCCAACTGCCCAGAAAATCTGGGGAGAGTATGTTTTCCATGGTCTTTTCACCCATCTCTTTGAGGCTAGCAAATCAAAGAATTATGAGACTACATTAACAGACAAACACCCGGAAAGCCCCAGAGCTTGTGCTAGCTAATGGGCCACGGAACCCCTCCAAAACCCTGAAGGTCACAATCTAGGCTTTCAGTGGACACCTAGGGGTGAGGAGGTTCAACGCACGGTTTTGCAGAGCTTTAACTCTTTCTCCTGGGCTTCCCAGTGCTCATTCTGGGCATCTTCCTTCTGTAACTCTTCTTTCAGCACTGAGCACTGTGGAGAAAAAGGACAAGGCCACGGGGGCTTGGCTGGGGGTCCCAAGTCCCTGTGTTCACGCCCAGGAGTGTTTCCTGCTGTATAACCCCATCACACCTCTGAATTCTGAGACGCGAGACCATTTGTGTGATGGGAGCTCGGGATCCTGCAGTCGTTCCCAGTTCACCCCTCTCATGAGTTCTGAGAAATAGAGCGTCTAAATTCCTCTTCAAAAAACCAGCAAACTTCACCGCAGGGGAAATGCAGCATTGTAGAGTCTGGGTACTTAGGGTGCAGGAATTGGGATGTTTTCACTCTGTGACCGGTGAGGGTGGAGGGGGCGGATCCAGTGAGCTCGGGTCCCTCTTAGGGCTTTTGTGCAGGTTGCATCTCAAAGACACAACTGCCCCGACTGGTGTGGAGGGGTAAACGGAGCCGTCTTTCCCGAGGGTGGCTCGGCAACAGGCATTAGGGGCATAAGGATGGATGTGCGCCTTCTATTGACCCAGCAATGCCCACTTGAGGACTGTACCTTAAGGACAACGGCTGGAGAAAGAAGTAAATCTGTAGTTTCAAGGATGCTCTTCACAGAATTGTCAGTAACAGTGGAAGAAAAAAAAAAAAAAAAAAGAGGAAACAACCCAAGTGTTGTTTATAACAGCAGACCACTTTATAACACTGGGTACATCCAGGAGAAAGTATGTAGCTTTTAAGACCAATGATAAGAGCGTTGATTTATTAGCACGGGAAAATAGTAAGTATTTAAAAATTTAAAAAATGTGCATTGTATAAATTCACTATAAAATGATTGATTGATTTCTAGGCAATATATAGAAACAAGACTGGAAGAACATACATGAAAATATTAACACTGATTTCTCAAGGTAGCATTTCCTCTCCTCTCTTTTTATTTTTTCTTTTCAATGTCATCTACTTATTTTTCTAAAATTAACACACATGATGTATGTCATTAAAAAAAAAAGGCATCTCAAATGTTCACGAGAGCAGTACCCTTGGTGGTGACGAGCCCTTGTGCTATTGGCCGGCACAGGCTAGAGGAGAAGGGACCTCATTCCAAGGTCAATGAGGAAGGGGAAACGGGGACATAAATCATCCAAATGCACTTCTGGAGGCAGAAGAGCCAAGCAGGTGCTGTCTTTGCGTATTCCCTCTACTTAGCATCAGCTCTGCATCCCCTTCCCGTCCCCAACACACACACACACACACACACACACACACACACACACACACACACACCCACATAAAACAGCTATAGCACATGTCTGGGAAGACACTCTGCTTGGAAGAAACGAATGCAGAGGGCTTGGCCAGGCAGCTGACCCAGGGCAGAGGCAGAGAAGCACAACTAAAACCAGCCTCCCACTTCTCAGAAAACGATTTTGTCATCCCCATTTCACAGATGGGGAAATGGAGGCCAAATAAGTTACAATCAAAGAAAGCTCTGGGATTGGACTCTGGTCTGTCTGATCCCAAAACTCATGCAGTGCCTTTCACCAGCTCCAAACTGGGTGTGGTACTACGTACCAGGTATTACTTATTGTGCCTTTTCCTTGGAACCTCAAGATCTGTTCTCACCCCACCCCCATGCAGACCTAGCTATCGGGTAGCCGCTGGGAATCTCTGAGTTGCCACCTGAGATGAAAGCTTTGAGGTTTTACCTTGACTCACAGAAACAGACACATCATACAAATACTGAGAAATCTTACCCTATAGAGCCAGGATTCTGAAGTTAGCATTGAAGGCAAGATTTGCAAATAGTCAAAGTTACATGTAAAAATCTCTTTGCTTGCCTACCACGTTCATTTTCCATAGAGAAATTCTACACACTAAAGTCTAAGGAAGAAATGAGAGTCTGCGTGTTTGCACCTGGATCTTCAAACATTCTTCTTTGAAGGCAATTATGAGAACCAGTGGTGCTGGGACCATGATGCAGCCGTGTGGTCATCCTTGCTCACAGAGAGATCGTATTCTGTTTAATATTAAACTTTGCAATGGCAGTATATGCTAATAA
Organism: Orcinus orca; assembly: GCF_937001465.1. Lineage (NCBI taxonomy): Eukaryota > Metazoa > Chordata > Mammalia > Artiodactyla > Delphinidae > Orcinus > Orcinus orca. Next base: position 201,078,858 of record NC_064559.1, read on the forward strand.
GTGTGTTTGTTGCTGGGAGTAAACAAACTAATTTATAATAGGGGTTAGAAAATGTTTGCTGGATTTGAATATATATTATGCTTATTCTCAGCCACATACACGCTGTACTTTGAAAAGCTGCAGAGAAGTTGACCACCTGCCCAGCAGCTACCCTCCCTGTGCCCCTGGGCACTGGCCTCATCTCACCACCGTGTGTCATGTGACTCCACTGTGTCTGCTTTTCGCAGCTACAATTTGCTGATGACCCGACACTCACTCTGGAGCTGAGGGCTTGGAGCTGGTGATCCTTTTCTTTGTTCTCACTCTTTAGTTGATTCACCTCCTGTTTTAGTTGTTGAACTTGATCATCCTTTACTAACACATCTCTTTGCAAAGATGACACCATCTCTGTAAAAAAACCAAACCAAAACAAAACAAAAAACTCATGGAGGTCAAAGAGGCAGGAAGGATTACTGGCAACACCATGGCTGTCAGGCAACGTTCGGACAAGACCTTCCAAGCCCGGGCCACCACCGGTGCCCGCCTAGAACTGGGGATGCTTTTTCCAAGGGTCCCAGAGCAGGAACGGGAATGAGAGCAAAGTCCACGGAACATGGTTTGAGGCTTCAGTGAGAATGAGGGGCAGTCAGCACCAGCGAGAGGAGAAGGCTTTGGGGGCCCCTTGTGGGCACAGGCCAGGTGAAGCCAGGAGGAGAGGCCACACCATGGGCCTGGGGAACAAAGCCGCAGCACAGGGAAGGTCCAGGAATTCTTCCCCAGAGGCCAGGAGACGGGCTTGTGGCAGAGGGCACTGCTGGACACTATTGATGGGGTGGTTGGTTGGACCCCTCTCTACCACTTGTTAGCTTGGTGGTCTTGGACAAGCTCTTTCACCTCCCACTGTCTGTCCCGCACAGAGTTATTGTAAGGGTCAAATGAGACGGTATGTGTCCCAAGAACACAAAGTGGCTGAATTATGTTGGTTACAGGGCGCCTATTATTCTTCTCGGCAGCCAGCTTCCAAAATGGCCCCAACGATCCCTGCCGCCTAGGATTCATGCCCTGTGCAGCCCCTCCCACCCCGAATAGGGCTGACATGGGTAACCAATATGATACTGTGGAAATGACGGAATGTCTCCTCCCAGGCTGGGTCATAAAAGACACTGTGGCCTCCTCTTCGCTCTCTCTTGAATCACTCACTCTGGGGGAAGCCAACTGCCGTGTTGTGAGGACACTCAAGCAGCCCTAGAGGGAAGCATGTGTGCTGAGGGACTAAGGCCTCCAGCCAAAAGCCACACGAGCAGCCATTCTGAAGGGGGATCCCCCGGCTCCCCCCGAGGCTTTAGATGACATGACTGATGCCCCCGCCGACATCTTGACTGCAACTCATGAGAACTCAAAGTCACCCCCCCCTCAAATTCCTGAACTACAGAAACTGGGTGAGATAATAAATATTGGTTGAGGTTTTATCCATTACATTTTGGGGTAACTTGCTATGCAGCAATAGATAACTACTCTATTACTGTAGTATCATTTTTTTTTAACATCTTTATTGGAGTATAATTGCTTTACAAGGGTGTGTTACTTTCTGCTTTATAACAAAGTGAATCAGTTATGCATATACATATATCCCCATCTCTTCCCTCTTGCATTGTAGTATCATTTTGAATAAAAGTGGGAAGAAGGGTGCATAAATGCAGTGGTATTGGGTTATCTCATACGGTTCTTTTCTTGGAAGAACATTAGGCCCAGTTTCATTGGTAGGTGTCAATCAAGAATGTATATGAAATAAAGAACAAAATGCTCCAGAATTTCATTTTAAAAATGAGCTTTGCCTCCAGGACATGGTTAAGTTACTTGGAAATCCCTCTGGGGCTTGCCACACTTTGAGTGGGTCCAGTCATCTGAAGCGTTATCCCAACCCAGGTCTGTCCCGACTCCCTGACTGGAGAAAGTGGGATCTGAGACAGGCTTGATGCTTGGATGAGGTTTGACTGGCTGCCGTACGGGAGGAAGGTGAGGACCAGCGAGTTCATCCTTAACATTCCTGGTGCCCAGAACAGCACCTAGCCTGGGGGAGGTGCTCAGAAAATATCTGAGGACATCCCAAGTTAGGGTGGAGCATAAGCAGAGACCTGGGGGCAGCAGGGGGTGGGGGGGTGATTAAGTTGCAGAGTGAGGCAGAAGAAAAGCCAGATTCATAGAGATGGTGATTCACGTGCGACTCAGCGCTGTGCCTGGCTTTTACAGCTGTGGGTATGTTTCCTGCCACGCGCTGGCTGCTTTAAGAGTGATGTGCCCCTCCGAGGCTCACTGCCTCCTCCCTGTCACCTGCTTCTCTCCCTCCCCTCGTATGTGAGTGGTCCCATCCTCTTCAGGTCTCTAGACATGTTAGTTTCTGCTTAAAAAACTCCACTGGATTAAAAACTCCACTGGATTCCCAACACCCTTAGAATAAAAACCCAGACCTCCCGACCCTGCCCAGCCCCACAATCCCTTGCGCACTCCATGCAGCGTCACTTGCCCTTGGTTTGTCCTTGCCCACCGGAAACAGGTCCGCTCTAAAAGAAGGACGTAGCCGTTGAGGATACAACCTAAACTGGTTAGAATCAGCTAAGTCCAAGGGGGAGTAAGGTTCGACTTCCAGTGGAACTCGAGCCTCATTACAGGCTCTTTGTAATACATTAACGAAATGACACACCCACCAGCACTAGGACAGTTCCGAGGCTGACCACAAAGGTCAAAAAGTGGGTGGTGGGGCTTCCCTGGTGGCGCAGTGGTTGAGAGTCCGCCTGCAGATGCAGGGGACACGGGTTCGTGCCCCGGTCCTGGAAGATCCCACATGCCGCGGAGCGGCTGGGCCTGTGAGCCATGGCCGCTGAGCCTGCGCATCCGGAGCCTGTGCTCCGCAACGGGACAGGCCACAAAAAAAAAAAAAAAAAAAAAAAATGTGGGCGGTGGCCCAATTCCTGGAAATCCCTGCCCCTTCCCTAAAATATTAGAGTTCTCATAATCCTCCCACTCATTACCCTATGAAATAACCCAGCCCATAGAAACTAACCGCCCCACATTTGGGGGCCTCTAGCCTTCTGAGATGGCCCACGCTCTGTCTGTGGAGTGCTTCTCTCTAAATAAATCCACTTCTTACTTTGTCTCTCACTGAATTCTTTCTGCCATGAGACATAAAGAACCTGAGCTTTATTAAGTCCCGAAACCAGATGTGAGATCTCGATTAAAAGATAGTGGGTTCTGACTGGGTTCGAGTCCCAGCCCACGGGTTCAAGCCCCACCTGAGTTCCATGGTTGCACACCCACTAAGCTGTTCTCCCTTGGCCTCCCCCCTTGAAGCACTGGCCACCACGACACACAGTTTATTTTCTCCACAGCACCGCTGCTCTCTGAAGTGGGCTTGTTTATTCATCCGCTTACTTTTATTGTCTGTCACCCCCTCCCAAGTCTGTGAGTACAGGAATCTGACTGTCTTGCTTGGCTCTCCCTCCCCAGAGCCTGGAACGGGGCCTGATACCTAGTAGGTGCTCAATAAACATGTTGAAGGAATGAAAGAATCCAGGGAATCAAAGCTCAGCCACAGCTGTGTGTTGGCTGCCCCTCTCCCCACCCAAGCCCTTTGTCAGGGAACCACCTCTGCTAAAATTAGAAAATGTTTTCACTTGGGCCCAAGTGCACTCGGCTGAAATGGCTGAGACAAAGGGTGCCTTAAAAGAGTGACCCCATTTTGTCCACGCTCTGCTTGGTACTCAGGCTGGTTTGTGGAACCACCCAAGCCACAAGGCGACCTGTGTTCTCCCTGGTGGGGCCAGTGTTCAGGAGACCTTGTAGCCAAGAGATAACGTTCTCTCAAATATTTATCAGGCCCTGCCCTCGGGACTGGGTGGCAAGAAACCTCCACTGGGGGAGAACTCTGATCCCTGAGGCTGCACCCAGGTCACGGGCACAGGTGTGGTGGTTGACTGGTGATGTCTGCAGGGGGAGGGCAGAAGCCCTGGGGCCCGAAGGCAGAAGGGCCTCACCTGATGTGATGGCGGTCTCCCTCCTTAAGTTCTCGGCCTCGTTCTTCAGGGATGTGATTTCTAAGTTTCTCTCAGACAGGGTCTGGCACAGCACCTGGCTGTAGCCTTGCTGTAGGGCACTGATCTGTGGAAGGAGGCAACACACGGTCAGAGGGGGCCAGCCAGGCCTGCAGGACATGCTGGTACTTCTCCAGCGTTGGGCAAAGAGTCGGGTTGATCTTGGGTCGGGGTGTCGGGGAAACCAAGCTTTTCAGTTGTAACTAGTGGAAGGGGCGGGAGGGGGCCTGTTCCTTCAGTGACCACCGTGTCATAGGTCATCGAGACGCGAACCTTATCTCCGTGGCCACCCGGGGGCTCAGGTGCCGCTGTCTTCCTTTGACCTGGGGATTGTCAACCGTAAATAGACCAGCTGTTGGTACCAGATCAACCAGCACTGACGGGGTGCACAGCAAAGTTCAAGAGGCGGGAGCAGGTTATAAAATGAACGCCCTCTGATGATAACAGTGGACAGTTTATACCTCACAGAACACGCCAGCGTTTACAAAGCCCATTCACACATGCTACCCTGATACTCCTCACAGCGTTGCTGAAGGCTGATGTTCCCATTAATGTTCCCATTTCGCAAGGGAGCAGGTTGAGACTCAGAGAGGCGAGGTCCCTTGCGCGGGATCACGCGCTGGTCAGAGGGGGAGTGTGATTCAAACCCAGTCTTTAGTTGCCTGGTTCCTCCTTCCCAGGTGGCTCTAGGAATGAGCATGAGAAGTCGGAGGCTGTAAAGTGTGGCATGGACTCGGGAGCCAGACTGTGGCCTTCAAGTCCTGTCTCTGCCACTTACGGGCTTTGTGAACACAAGGAGGACACCATATTCTGTTTCCTTTCTTTCAGTCTGTACATGGGGTGATGGTAGTCCCAACCTGATAGGATTGTTAGAAGTATTTTAATAAGTTAGCATGTGTACGAGTGCTCAGATCATGCCTGGCACACGGCGCAGGGGGATGAGCCGGGACAGTCCTCTCCTCTGACTACCCACGGGGTGTTTTAGCTTCTGCTTCCCTCGTCTGGCTCTGGGGAAGGTGGTTGGTAACCTTTATGTGTGCATCTGTAAGCCTTGCCAGGCTCACTTAAACACCAGTGTGGTTGTTATTAAGAGGAAATACAGGACCACAGGCCGGCTCTATCTAAGGCTGCTGGGAGCACCCTCTAAGTCCATGGCTCAGAGCCCCCTCGAGGGCGGGCCCCCCTCCAGGGGTCTAGGTCTACACGCGGGGTGCGGAAGCTCTCCATCAAAGGCAACGTTGGTAAGAGCCCGAAAGTAGCTGCCAGGCCTTGGCCTCCTCAGAGCAGGTACCCGAGAGGCCGGGAAAGAGAGCTGGGCCCGGAACCCCCTCCCTCTCGGTCTGATGCGGCCAGACTGTTTGTTCTGAGTGGCCAGGCCTTTCCCACCTCAGGGTGCACGGTGGGCCTTTGTCCTGTGATTTTTCAGATGTCAGGCCTCAGTACTCGCACAGGGACACGTTTATTGGGGCATAAATGCCACGCAATCCGTAGACAGGACAAGAGCTAGCTTGTTTTGATATCAAAATGGAAGTGACAAGGAGAAGGGTGCAATTTCTTTTCTTTTTTTAAAAAATAAATTTATTTATTTTATTTATTTATTTTTGGCTGCATTGGGTCGTTGTTGCGGTGCACAGGCTTCTCACTGCAGTGCCTTCTCCTGTTGCAGAGCATGGGCTCTAGGCGCACGGGCTTCAGTAGTTGTGGCACGAGGGCTCAGTAATTGTGGCGCACAGGCTTAGTTGCTCCGCGGCATGTGGGATCTTCCTGGACCAGGGCTCAAGCCCATGTCCCCTGCACTGGCAGGCAGATTCTTAACCACTGCGCTACCAGGGAAGTCCTGGGTGCAATTCTGTTCTCCTAAGGTAAGTTTGTCAGATTTAGGGGAGGTAAAAAGGATGTTCACTTAAAATAGGATTTCAGATAATGAATAATATTTTAGCGCAAGTGTATCCCATGCAATATTTGGGACACACACTAAAACGAAATTCTAAAATTCAAACTTAACTGGGTGTCCTTACTTTATCTGGCAACCCCACTCTAAGAGAGTTCCTAAACTTCAGTCATTCATATACCACTTTCACTATTTTTCCCATGTCTCTTGGCTAGCCCCACTATAATTTCTTAGCATTTTTCATAGAAGCAGCTCCCTTTTTAAACTTAAAAATGTGCATTAAATTAAAAATAACTGTTATAAGAGTAAATAGAGACTCAGTATCTTAAATAAAAATAATCCCTCCAAAAGAAGAAATACAGGAATTTCCCTGTTTACCATCAGACCAGGTTGCGGGCATCACATTAAAAAAAAAAAGATTGGGGGGAGGGAGTGGGCATGCCCAGGTAATGGGGTTCGGGCGTGGTGACATGGCCACCAGATGGCGCTCACAGCCTTTGGTCTTGGTTTGTGTCCTTGGAAATCTTGTCATTATTACTCTGGTAGAATTAACAGAAGCGTCAAGGTCTCACAAGTTTTCTGACTCGTTTCATGCACCATCATGGTTCAGAGTCGATGACATTTGGGGCAGTTACACTCACTTTTTCCCTGGGGCACCTGAGACATTACTGGGGGGCGGTCTATGCTAGAAGTTGTGGGGACACAGGCCACTCTGCCCCTCGCTCTCCCCAAGGCTATACTTTTGTATATTTGTGCTTTGGAAACTTTGAGTAAAAAAATTCTTTCACATTGGGGGGGAATGTGAAATTTGGGGGAAATACAACTTTTCCATAAAAGGTCCTTGGAACACTGAAAGTGTTTGTAAGCTCTTCTCAGCGTAATGCTTTTATTTACATGATACCAGAGATAGAACACACAGAGACAAACTTCCAGAAGGGAAAACATACGTTCCCCTCTAAGACTCCAGTGCTTTTGACAGATTTAAAATATTTCAATCTAAGCGTCAGAGTTTTAGGATTTCGGATTGCTGGAAAACTCCAAAGAGTCTTCAAACCTCTTTGATACTTTTACTACCAAAATAAATATCCATATTGTTTGTAATTGGCATAAATTCCAAGATGTTTAATGTCGGTTAAGCTGTGTAATAAAATGGGCACTGAATCATAAGAAAGTTAATAGTGCTAGGAGGAGTGATTGTTTCAAGATAATAATTTGGCTTCTAATTAGCACAGGCATATAAGAGCACACGGAGGTAAGAATTTTCTAGTGATATTGTAGCGGATCGAAGATTTTTGAGAGCAAATCATTATGCACACACCTTCGGGGACCAGGGAAAACACGTAAAGTAATCAGAACCATAAATCAACCTGCCATGTGGCTTACACTTCTGGTGGAATGCTCTGCAGGTAGTAGAATAGTTAAGAAACTAAAATGTCAGTGGATGAAACTCGATTTGAGTTCAAACCAGTGGAGCCTCTGGTTCATATATGCCTTGTTATAAAATATTCTCCTTCAGTTATAAGTGAAGCTCTAGTGGTAGGGGAGGCAACAGCATGATGCATCAGTGTAATTATTTCTAGATAATTTCTTTGTAAAAAACCATTTTTTTCCCCCAGATATCGGCAGCCACTTTAAATAATACTCAAATTGTGACTTGCTGATATTCAAAGATATGTGGAAATTATATAATATTATATGTCAAATATATTTCAGTTATAAAAAAAAAGGTATGTGGGGAATTCCCTGGTGGTCCAGTGGTTAGGACTGTGTGCTTCCACTGCTGGAGGCCTGGGTTTGATCCCTGGTCAGGGAACTGAGATCCTACAAGCCGCATGGTACGGCCAAAAAAAAAAAAAGGTATATGGGAATAATTCAGCCTCGTCCATGTACCTGAAAAAGACATGTCATTTTCTCAGGAAAGCTCTGAAATGGGAGAATAACTGAAAGGAATATTTCAACAAAATTGGGCTCAGTTCAAGAAAAAGATGCTCATTAATGTGTCAGCTACATGTCAAGGTACCTGTTTGCACTAATAATTCCTATAGGACCTGTTACTTTCATTGCTTTTTCAAAACCAGGTTCGAAGGAGAGTCATTAGTTCGTTTAAATATTAGAGCATGTATTTGTTTACTTGTTTATTCTGTCTCCCTCACTAGATCATAACAGGGGGAAGGATCATGTCTGTCTTGTTCTCTGCTGAATTCTCAGAGCCTGGAAGAGGGCATGGCATGGGATAGACCCCCCAAAATATTTATTTGAATGAATGGACGGATGGATGAATAAAGGACAAACAAACAGACACGGTCCTAACAGAGTTCTAGAAGGTTACTGGGCCCAACCTTTGCCTTCATGGAGCTTACAGTTTCCTGCTAGAATCTCCTAGGTTCACCATACACAATCTGTGTCCTTTCTAGAGCATCATTTCTAGGACTGAGACTGTGTACTTAGCATCGGTTACAGAAGGGAAAGACAGTAAACAGAGAACAAGAGAACCAAGGCCCCCAAGCACTGACTACGGTTTTTTTTCTCTCTTTTTAAAAAATGTTTATTTGTTTATTTCTTATTAGTCACCCATTTTATACACATCAGTGTATACATGTAAATCCCAATCTCCCAATTCATCACACCACCATCCCCACCCCCTGCCACTTTCCCCCCTTGGTGTCCATACATTTGTTCTCCACATCTGTGTCTCAATTTCTGCTCTGAAAACTGGTTCATCTTTACCATTTTTCTAGGTTCCACATATATGCGTTAATATACGATATTTGTTCTTCTCTTTCTGACTTACTTCACTCTATGACAGTCTCTAGATCCATCCGTGTCTCTACAAATGACCCAATTTTGTTCCTTTTTATGGCTGAGTAACATTCCATTGTATATATGTACCACATCTTCTTTATCCATTCGTCTGTCGATGGGCATTTAGGTTGCTTCCATGACCTGGCTATTGTAAATAGTACTGCAATGAACATTGGGGTGCATGTGGCTTTTTGAATTATGGTTTTCTCTGGGTATATGCCCAGTAGTGGGATTGCTGTGTCATATGGTAATTCTATTTTTAGTTTTTTAAGGAACCTCCATACTGTTCTCCATAGTGACTGTTATCAACTTACATTCCCACCAACCGTGCAAGAGAGTTCCCTTTTCTCCACACCCTCTCCAGCATTTGTTGTTTGTAGATTTTCTGATGATGCCCATTCTAACTGGTGTGAGGTGATACCTCACTGTAGTTTTGATTTGCATTTCTCTAATAGTTAGTGATGTTGAGCAGCTTTTCATGTGCTTCTTGGCCATCTGTATGGAGAAATGTCTATTTAGGTCTTCTGCCCATTTTTGGATTGGGTTGTTTGTTTTTTTAATATCGAGCTGCATGAGCTGTTTATATATTTTGGAAATTAATCCTTTATCAGTTGCTTCCTTTGCAAATATTTTCTCCCATTCTGAGGGTTGTCTTTCGTCTTGTTTATGGTTTCCTTTGCTGTGCAAAAGCTTTGAAGTTTCATTTGGTCCCATTTGTTTATTTTTGTATTTATTTCCATTACTCTAGGAGGTGGATCAAAAAATATCTTGCTGTGATTTATGTCAAAGAGTGTTCTTCCTATGTTTTCCTCTAAGAGTTTTATAGTGCCTGGTCTTACATTTAGGTCTCTAATCCATTTTGAGTTTATTTTTGTGTGTGGTGTTAGGGAGTGTTCTAATTTCATTCTTTTACATGTAGCTGTCCAGTTTTCCCAGCACCACTTATTGAAGAGACTGTCTTTTCTCCACTGTATATCCTTGCCTCCTTTGTCATAGATTAGTTGACCATGGATACGTGGGTTTATCTCTGGGCTTTCTATCATGTTCCATTGATCTATATTTCTGTTTTTGTGCCAGTACCATATTGTCTTGATTACTATAGCTTTGTAGTATAGGCTGAAGTCAGGGAGTCTGATTCCTCCAGCTCGTTTTTTTCCCTCAAGACTGCTTTGGCTATTCGGGGTCTTTTGTGTCCCCACAAAAATTTTAAGATTTTTGGTTCTAGTTCTGTAAAAAATGCCATTGGTAATTTGATAGGGATTGCATTGAATATGTAGATAGCTTTGGGTAGTATAGTCATTTTCACAATGTTGATTCTTCCAATCCAAGAACATGGTATATCTCTCCATCTGTTGGTATCATCTTTAATTTGTTTCATCAGTGTCTTACAGTTTTCTGCATACAGGTTTTTCGTCTCCCTATGTAGGTTTATTCCTAGGTATTTTATTTTTTTGTTGCAGTGGTAAATGGGAGTGTTTTCTTAATTTCTCTTTCAGATTTTTCATCATTAGTGTATAGGAATGCAAGAGATTTCTGTGCATTAATTTTGTATCCTGCAAATTTACCAAGTTCATTGATTAGCTCTAGTAGTTTTCTGGTGGCATCTTTAGGATTCTCTCTGTATAGTATCCTGTCATCTGCAAACAGTGACAGTTTTACTTCTTCTTTTTCAATTTGTATTCCTTTTATTGCTTTTTCTTCTCTGATTGCTGTGGCTAGGACTTCCAAAACTATGTTGAATAATAGCCGTGAGAGTGGACATCCTTGTCTTATTCCTGATCTTAGAGGAAATGCTTTCAGTTTTTCACCATTGAGAATGATGTTTGCTGTGGGTTTGCCATATATGGCCTTTATTATGTTGAAGTAGGTTCCCTCTATGCCCACTTTCTGGAGAGTTTTTATCATAAATCAGTGTTTAATTTTGTCAAAAGCTTTTTCTGCATCCATTGAGATGATCATATGGTTTTTCTTTTTCAATTTGTTAATATGGTGTATCACATTGATTGATTTGCATATATTGAAGAATCTTTGCATCTCTGGGATGAATCCCACTTGATCGTGGTGTATGATCCTTTTAATGTGTTGCTGGATTCTGTTTGCTAGTATTTTGTTGAGGATTTTTGAATCTATATTCATCAGTGATATTGGTCTGTAATTTTCTTTCTTTGTAGTGTCTTTGTCTGGTTTTGGTATCAGGGTGATGGTGGCCTCAGAGAATGAGTTTGGGAGTGTTCCTTCCTCTGAAATTTTTTGGAAGAGTTTGAGAAGGATGGGTGTTAGCTCTTCTCTAAATGTTTGATAGAATTCACCTGTGAAGTCATATGGTTCTGGACTTTTGTTTGTTGGAAGATTTTTAATCACAGTTTCAATTTCATTACTTGTGATTGGTCTGTTCATATTTTCTCTTTCTTCCTGGTTCAGGCTTGGAAGGTTATACCTTTCTAAGAATTTGTCCATTTCTTCCAGGTTGTCCATTTTATTGGCATAGAGTTGCTTGTAGTAGTCTCTTAGGGTGTTTTGTACTTCTGCAGTGTCTGTTGTAACTTCTCCTTTTTCATTTCTAATTTTATTGATTTGAGTCCTCTCCCTCTTTTTCTGGATGAGTCTGGCTAATGGTTTGTCAATTTGTTTATCTTCTCAAAGAACCAGCTTTTAGTTTTATTGATCTTTGCTCTTGTTTTCTTTGTTTCTATTTCATGTATTTCTGCTCTGATCTTTATGATTTCTTTCCTTCTGCTAACTTTGGGTTTTGTTTGTTCTTCTTTCTCTAGTTCCTTTAGGTGTAAGGTTAGATTGTTTATTTGAGATTTTTCTTGTTTCTTGAGGTAGGCTTGTATAGCTATAAACTTCCCTCTTAGAACTGCTTTTGCTGCATCCCATAGGTTTTGGATAGTCGTGTTTTCATTGTAATTTGTCTCTAGGTATTTTTTTGATTTCCTATTTGATTTCTTCAGTGATCTCTTGGTTATTTAGTAACGTACTGTTTAGCCTTCATGTGTTTGTGTTTTTTACGGGTTTTTCCCTGTAATTCATTTCTAATCTCATAGCGTTGTGGTCAGAAAAGATGCTTGATATGATTTTAATTTTCTTAAATTTACTGAGGCTTGATTTGTGACCCAAGATGTGATCTATCCTGGAGAATGTTCCGTGGGCACTTGAGAAGAAAGTGTAATATGCTGTTTTTGGATGGAATGTCCTACAAATACTAATGAAATCTATCTGGTCTATTGTGTCATTTAAAGCTTGTGTTTCCTTATTAATTTTCTGTTTGGATGATCTGTCCATTGGTATAAGTGAGGTGTTAAAGTCCCCCACTATTATTGTGTTACTGTCGATTTCCTCTTTTAGAGCTGTTAGCAGTTGCCTTATGTATTGAGGTGCTCCTATGTTGGGTGCATATATATTTATAATTGTTATATCTTCTTCTTGGATTGATCCCTTGATCATTACATAATGTCCTTCCTTGTCTCTTGTAACATTCTTTATTTTAAAGTCTATTTTATCTGATATGAGTATTGCTACTCCAGCTTTCCTTTGATTTCCATTTGCATGGAATATCTTTTTCCATCCCCTCACTTTCAGTCTGTATGTGTCCCTAGGTCTGAAGTGGGTCTCCTGTAGACAGCATATATATGGGCCTTGTTTTTGTATCCATTCAGCAAGCCTGTGTCTTTTGGTTAGAGCATTTAATCCATTCACATTTAAGGTAATTATCGATATGTGTGTTCCTGTTACCATTTTCTTAATTGTTTTGGGTTTGTTTTTGTAGGTTATTCTCTTCTCTTGTGTTTCCCACTTAGAGAAGTTCCTTTAGCATTTGTTGTAGAGCTGTTTTGGTGGTGCTGAATTCTCTTAGCTTTTGCTTGTTTGTAAAGCTTTTGATTTCTCCACCCAATCTGAATGAGATCCTTGCGGGGTACAGTAATCTTGGTTGTAGGTTCTTCCCTTTCATCACTTTAAGTATATCATGCCACTCCCTTCTGGCTTGTAGAGTTTCTGCTGAGAAATCAGCTGTTAACCTTATGGGAGTTCCCTTGTATGTTATTTGTCATTTTTCCCTTGCTGTTGTCAATAATTTTTCTTTGTCTTTAATTTTTGCCAATTTGATTACTATGTGTCTCGGTGTGTTTCTCCTTGGGTTTCTCCTGTATGGGACTCTCTGTGCTTCCTGGACTTGGGTGGCTATTTCCTTTCCGATGTTAGGGAAGTTTTTGACTATAATCTCTTCAAATATCTTCTCGGGTCCTTTCTCTCTCTCTTCTCCTTCTGGGATCCCTATATTGTGAACGTTGTTGCGTTTAATGTTGTCCCAGAGGTCTCTTAGGCTGTCTTCATTTCTTTTCATTCTTTTTTCTTTATTCTGTTCCACAGCAGTGAATTCCACCATTCTGTCTTCCAGGTCACTTATCCATTCTTTTGCCTCAGTTATTCTATTGATTCCTTCTAGTGTATTTTTCATTTTAGTTATTGTATTTTTCATCTCTGTTTGTTTGTTCTTTAATTCTTCTAGATCTTTGTTAAACATTTCTTGCATCTTCTCGATCCTTGTCTCCATTCTTTTTCTGAGGTCCAGGATCATCTTCACTATCTTTATTCTGAATACTTTTTCTGGAAGATTGCCTATCTCCATTTCATTTAGTTGTTTTTCTGGGGTTTTATCTTCTTCCTTCATCTGGTACATAGCCCTCTGCCTTTTCATCTTGTCTGTCTTTCTGTGAATGTGGCTTTTGTTCCACAGGCTGCAGGATTGTAGTTCTTCTTGTTTCTGCTGTCTGCCCTCTGGTGGATGAGGCTATCTAAGAGGCTTCTGCAAGTTTCCTGATGGGAGGAACTGGTGGTGGGTAGAGCTGGCTGTTGCACTGGTGGGCAGAGCTCAGTAAAACTTTAATCCTCTTGTTTGCTGATGCGTGGGGCTGGGTTCCCTCCCTGTTGGTTGTTTGTCCTGAGGCAACCCAACACTGGAGCATACCCAGGCTCTTTGGTGGGGCTAATGGCAGACTCTGGGAGGGCTCACACCAAGGAGTACTTCCCAGAACTTCTGCTGCCAGTGTCCTTGTTCCTTGGTGAGACACAGCTGCCCCCCACCTCTGCAGGAGACCCTCCAACACTAGCAGGTAGGTCTGGTTCAGTCTCCTACGGGGTCACTGCTCCTTCCCCTGGGTCCCGATGTGCACACTACTTTGTGTGTGCCCTCCAAGAGTAGAATCTCTGTTTCCCCCAGTCCTGCTGAAGTCCTGCAATCAAATCCCATTAGCCTTTAAAGTCTGATTCTCTAGGAATTTCTCCTCCTGTTGCCAGACCTCCAGGTTGGGAAGCCTGACATGGGGCTCAGAACCTTCACTCCAGTGGGTGGACTTCTGTGGTATAAATATTCTCCAGTTTGTGAGTCACCCACGCAGCAGTTATGGGATTTGATTTTATTGTGATTGCACCCTTCCTACTGTCTCATTGCTCCCTCTCCTTTGTCTTTGCATGTGGGGTATCTTTTTTGGTGAGTTCCAGCGTCTTCCTGTCGGATGATTGTTCAGCAGTTAGTTGTGATTCTGGTGTTCTCGAAAGAGGGAGTGAGAGCATGTCCTTCTACTCCGCCATCTTGAACCAAATCTGACTACGGTTTTAAGCAGAATTATGCACTGAGGCCAAAATTCATCAATGACCAATTGTTTTTTTAACATCTTTGTTGAGGTATAATTTATGTACAAGATCAATGGCCAATTTTAAAGTAGTTCTTTAAAACTTAAAAAAAATTTTTTTTCTTTGTTGTATTTAGTTTCAGGAGAAAGGAAGTTGACTGGTAAATCCAGACATTCTGGGTGGAGAATTTTTGGTCAAATTCCCTATAAATGAACCAGCAGCTGCCTTCAGGGTTTGATAAAGGCCTCAGTGTTTGGAACACTATGGGGTTCCTTCTCTCCATCTCCAGCTCTTTCTGGCTGGGTCCGGGTGGGTGTGAGAAGTGGTCACTGAAGCGACAGGAGTTGGGTGGAAATGCAAAGTGGGTGTGAAAGCATGAGGTGTACAAGATGGCAGAGCTGAACCCAAATCACATCACTACCTCTCACTTGCTGTGCAAGCTGTAACGAGCTCCTGGGCATCTCTGAGCCTGCCTCAGTCTCCTCATCTGTAGAATGGCATGTGTCAGAAGACTGAGGTTTAAATAGCTAATGCAGGGACTTCCCTCATGGTGCAGTGGTTAAGAATCCGCCTGCCAATGCAGGGGACACGGGTTTGAGCCCTGGTTCAGGAAGATCCCTCATGCCATGGAGCAACTAAGTCCGTGGGCCACAACTACTGAGCCTGCACTCTAGAGCCTGCGAGCCACAACTACTGAAGCCCTCATGCTGCAACTACTGAAGCCCGCGCGTCTAGAGCCCATGCTCTGTAGCAACAGAAGCCACTGCAATGAGAAGCCCACACACCGTGGCGAAGAGTAGCCCCTGCTCACTGCAACTAGAGAAAGCCTGCGCAGTGACGAAGACCCAACGCAGCCAAAAATAAATAAATAAGCTAATACACCAAAAGTGCCTGCACCAGGGCCTGAGCATGGCAGGCACTTAATCAAATCTAATATTGTTCTTACAAGGCTAGAAACTTGCCAACCCTCCACTCCCTGGATCTGCACTCTTCTCCACCATGCTATGCTCACTGCCCATTTCTAACTACCCGGGTGGCTCTGCCCAGGCTCTCCCTGAGAGCTGTCACCCTGTGTTGTGACCCCAAGGCCCCGACCCACTTGTCTCTGAGCCCTACCTGGTCTTTCAAGCTCTGGATCTCTCTCTGTTGGGCATCGTCCTCTTCGTGCGGAACCTGAACCTTGGGCGGGATCACCCTCTCCTTCTGCCTGGAGGCGGCTGTTTCCAACAGCTTCTGGCTCAGGTTGGCCACTTCGTTGTGCAGGCTTGCTATCACGGAGTCTTTGTATTTGGATTCAAGTTCAAAACCCGAGAGACGGCTGACTTCTTTTCCCAGCAGCAGAATTATTTCATCCTGGGTGGAGGCCAGATGGGAAATTTACTAGGTGTGGGTCTGGGTGTAAGGTTGAGCCCATTTAAAGAAATACAGGAAAAATATGGTATCATTCTTTGGGAAGGTGAGGGCAGGCAGGGAGGGAAAAAGCAGGCTTTCAAGGCTATCTCTGTCGCTTGGAAAATCTCATACAGACAAGAATTTGGTTAAAATGATGTACTTGTATATAGACTCCTGTAATGGATGTCTATACCTCACAGGTACGGAAACTTTCCTTTCCCCGAGAATTATACTTTCATATTAAGAACAACCATCCCACTTGGGAACTTTTGTTGCTAGAAAGTTTACTTATAATATTTTCATTTATAATAGTCAGCCTAGCACACTGGGGACCTAGGAAAGGTAATCAGGAAAACAACATTCTGTTTGACCACATTCTGCCTATAATGAGGGTTATTTTTTTTTAACTTAAAACGTTCTGAAATATTTGTTTTCCCTTTCCTCTCTTCCAGTACTTCCTGCCTCTTTTCGCTATTCATGTATGAATTTGTTCCAGGTGACTGAATCTGGAAAGTAAATGAGACAGGAATGGTGATTTCTTTGCATGGGCTCATGTAAACTTTCGGCTGGAAAAACAAAATTGCTGCTAGACTTTACCCACAGGTATAATTAACCCTGTCCTCCGTCTCTCCAGTGAAAACGCTCTGCAGCCAAAGAATTTGTTAGGTTTTCCAAAAAAGGAAAAAAAAAATCCCCCAAACTTCTCACCAGAAGTTCTCAATAAAATGTCAGAAAAACTGAAGAAGAAGAAAAGTGCCCCAGAGGCCTTTTCCAAAGCAGCCACAGGAGGAGGTAAACGGGCAAGTTCTAGGCCAGCTCATTCCCAGGGGAGCCGTCCAGTCAGCCTCACGACCTGCTGGCTCCGTGACCTGGGGAAGGACAGGGTCTCGCTCATGAGAAAGCCTGTCTGACATTGCCAACTACTGCCAGGGGCCTTCCTTTGGGTCCTTGTGAACGCTGGTGGCCAAACTTCAAGAGAGAGCATCAGACATGTTCCCTACGCCTGGGCAGTTTCCCCTGTTTCACCCTGTTATGATCAGCCAGGTGCTTATTCATTTTTCATGCAACAAACACTCATCGGGCAGCAGCTAAGTGCCAGGCCCCATGCCAGTGCTGGAATATAAGAAGTTAGCAGAGGGCAGTGGACAGCTGTGGGTTCTGCTTTCCTGGTGAGGGTCCCCTTGCCCTTCTTGGAGGGAGCGTTCCTTCTTCCATGTGGTCTGGGTAGGACTGTCAGTCATGTGCCCTGCTCCTTCCTGTCCCACCTCCCTGTGTGCATGTGGCCCAAGCTGGTCAATCAGAGATTTCACACATGCATTACAGAGGGAGAGGAGCTTGCCTTCTTCTGGATCACAAGCTTTAAATATGTAGGCTTGTTTGCCTGAGTTTGTCTTTTCTAACACACAAGGCCAGCCTTATGTAGAAAGCCAGACTCTGAGGGAAACAGAGGGGAGAGATTGGTAGTGGGGAGGTGTTCTGATGACATCATTCAAGCTCCTGGATCTAGCCATACCTGAAGCTAGAGGCCCTTTAAATTTTCCAATAAGATGAGCTAATAAATGCTCCCCCTCAAGCTAATTTGTTTATTGTCACTTGAAGGAGTCCTGGCAAGTCAGGGTATAAATAGCTTATAAATAGAAAAAATTATTTCTATTATAAATAGAAAAAATTATAAATGGCTTATAAAAATTTTCTATAAATAGAAAAATTTATAGTGGTTGCACTATATTTCCAAGTTAAAATTGAGGCAGGTTGAAAAATGGCTACAAATACTTTGCAGCTTTGCCATCCAGTCTATTTCCCCACCCTCTAGTCTGGGCTGGCCCTGTGACTTGCTATAACCAACTGAATGGAGTGGAAGTGATGCTGCATGATCTCCAGGCAAGTTCTTACAGGCTGTGCAGCTTCTGCTCTGGCCCCCTGGGAACCCTGAGACCACCGTGTTGTGATGAAAATCCACATGCAGAAAGGGGCCCACCAGTCCAGGCATCCTGGCTGAGGCCCCAGATGTGGGAAGGAGGCCAATGGAGACCACCAGCCTGGCCAAGCCAGTGGCTGACTGAGCCTGCATGAGTGAGGCCAGGGGACGCAAGCAAAGGAAACTTCCAGGTCAACCCATAGATTCTGGGGAATAATGAATTGCTGTTTTAAGCCACTAAGTTTTGGGGTGGCTTGTTACACAGCGATAAATACAGAATCTGAGCATGGCTTCTTGCCTTTCTGCAACATTTTTCAGAGTCTGGTCCCAGGATGCCTGAGTTGGAACCCCCTGCCTCCTGAAGTTTTGGATTTCCGTGTCTGACAAGAACCCCAGGTAGGTCTGCTCCTCACAAACTCCAAGAATTGCTGCGGGAGCAGGCCCTGGCCCTTAAGGAAAGCGAGATATTATAGACTGCTTCTTTTAGAGTAACTTTCAGGTCGTGTCTAAGCGGGGAGAAATTGACCTGGGCCTTTCCCAGGATGGCTTGAATCCATCTGTTCTGCTCGCATCCCTGCTTTAAACCTCTCTGGTTCTTTAACGAGTCTCTCTGCCCAGGCCTCCCTGACTTCAGTGCTCACTTGCTCCTGCTAGGAACGTGTTTTTGCATCACTGTTCCATCATTCAAGGTTGACCAAGTGATTACTGTGTGGGAGTTAGAAGTACCCTCTGAGAAGTTAACCAGACCTAGGTTTGAATCCTAACACTGCTCCTTGCACTGGGCAACCTTGAACACATTACTTAACCTCTCTGAGCTTCAGTTTCCTCATCTGCAAAGTGAGGGTGATAAAATCTATTTTGAAGATGGTGAAGATTAACCAGATAATAAATGTCAAGTGCACAGGACATGGCCCAGCACACAGTTGGTGCTCAGTACCTTGTAGCTGTAGATGTTATTTGGGATAAAATGAGCAATGGCCAAACCTGGCTGAATGTCTTGGGAGGAAGAGGTGGTTTCTTGGAAGTAGGAAAAAGGGGCAGTCCTTGAGACACAGTGAACAAGAGGCAGTGGCAATCTCTCCATGGTCCCTCTTGCTGCTGTAGCTCCGTCCTTCCCCGAGACCCCTCACCTTATCATGCTGGGTCAGGTCCTGGTCCACAAAAATTTCTCTGGAGAACCCTGCCCCAGGAATTTCCTCGGCCACTGATTGTTCCGACAGTTCCATGGCGTTGGTCCACACTAACACACAAGGTCGACAGAGAATGCAGAGGAGACTGTGAGGTTCCCCGAAGTCTTAAAGAATATTTTCAGATTAACCTTCACATTCATGAGACTTATGCAATGAACGCATTACAGGAGTACTGGAAAGGGTAAGAGCCGCCTCATTTCTCTTCCCCAGCGTTAACTGCACGGATGCACTGTGATGTGTCTCTTTCCAGACTTTTTTCTATGCCGCATAAGAGCTGATGACCTTAGGCAAGTCATTTACTCTCCCTAAGCCTTAGTTTCCTCATATATAATTTAGGATCACTGATAGTCTCTGCTATAAAGGGCTATCTGGAGATTAAATAGAATAATGATATAGAGCAGGGGTTGGCACACTATGGCCCTGTGGCCAAATCTGGCCTTCTGCCTAGTTTTGTAAATAAAGTTTTATTGCAACACAGCCAGTGATCATTTACATATTATTTATGGCTGCTTCCCAGCTACGAAGGCAGAGCTGAGTAGTTGCAGCAGAGACCACGTGACCCACAAACCCTAAAGTATTTACTATCTGGCTCTTTACGGGAAAAGTTTGCTGACCCTTCATATAGAGCATTTAGTACTAAACGTTAGCTATATTTTTTTTATTGCAGTCATATCTTTTCAAAAAACAAAAATGGATTTACATGACAGAGATTCTTCTCCAGCTTACTTTTCAGCTAACAATATCAAAAACATCTTCCCATGTCAGTATTTGTAGCTGTACCGGGTTCCTTTCAATGGTAGCATTGTGGTCCACTGTACAAGCGTGCCAAATGTGTTTAACTAGGATCCACTCGATAGACATGTAAGCTTTCCTAATTTTTTTCTTATTAACCCCAATGTTACAAGGGCTGTTTATATGACTTTCGGGGAGTATGGCATTATGTTTGGGGGCCCCACTCTGTATCACATCAGACATCTCGCAATTCACTCACATCAACACTGAATACTTTTTTTTTTTATTGGTGTAGAAACTTTTGTAAAGATTTCTATCATTCTACTTGTGAGATCACTTGGGCCCAAGCAGTGTATTTTAAATGTCCAAGTGACTATGGTTTCTGGACAGTCACTGCACAATCTTACCTTCTTGTGAAGTGACAAACTGAAGAAATTGTTTTCAAAGGTGATGAAACTTTAATGAGTATTAACATTAATGATGAATGAAGCATGCACTGTCATGTTTGTGGACATTCATTCAATCATTTATTCATTTTGCTTCTGCATTTTTTATTTATGCATTTTAGAGCCAAAGATTCCTGCCCCCCAGCCAGGTCTCAAACCTGTTTGTGGACCCCAGAACCTCTAGTGGACATAGCTGATGGCCTGTGGTGCCCGGAGAACGCACAGCCTTGCGTGTTGAATGAGCAGCCCTGGCCACAGTGTTTCCTGGGGCACGAGGAACAGAAGGGCCTGAAACTTCAGCAGCTGCCCATTTTCTCTCCCTCCACCTCCCCAACTAGGTCCATGATTAGAAAACTTTGATTTGAAGCTCACGGCCCCCATCTGACCCTCTTGGGTCCTGAGCAGCTAAGTCCTAACTGACTACAGCAGCAGTGCCTGATGCGCGCTACTGAATGCAATTTTCAATTTTCTAGTAGTCGCGTTAAAAAGGTAAAAAGAAGAGATGAATTTTTTAACGATAAATTTTATTTAACCCAATACATTAAAAAAATATCGTTTCAACACGTAATCGACAAAAAATATGGAGATATTTTATATCCTTTTTCTTCGAGGTATGAAGCCTTTGAAATCTGGGGTTTATTTTACACTGACAGCACATCTCAATTTGGAAACTGAATTTTCAGGAGGAAGACTTGATCTGTTTTCAGATTCCACAAAATCTTAGAGTCGAAAAAGTCGATTCGCCAACTCAACATGTTCCAGACAGACTTCGACCCTTTCAATAACTGGATCAAATATCAGTTTTTAAATTTAAATGAATTAAAATTAAACGTTTGGCTCCTCAGTCGCACGGGCCATGTTTCAGATGTTCAGCAGCTACTGGGGCTGGTGCTGCCGTAGCAGAAAGCACAGAACCAGAACATTTTCCCCTTGTTCCCCTTCTTCCTGACCTAACAAACACCTCCTTTCCTGCCAACATCTATAACTGGGTTAGGAAAAAAAAGGAATAGAGAAAAGAGATTAAAAAAAAATCGTCTTCTGGTGCAGGCTTGACTCTAACATGCAGCCTAATTCTGGGGGGTCCCTGTGGTGCATCAAGGATGGTCACAGGCCTGTGGCTTAGTTTCTAAATATTCAGCACAGTCTGTTTGATGCTATATGTGTGCCGGTCATTTAGTTTTCAGGCTGGGGCAGTCAGTTGCCAGAATCTGTGGTTCCCAGGCCTGGTGTGGCCGGGCAGTATTACATCAGACAGGCTACCGTCCAGAGGCAGCTGTGACTCCTAGAGTCTTCCTGGTGAGCAAACTGAAGGCCAGAAATGGGTTCTTATTGGTAAAAGGGTGGCCTCGCACCTGGTATGCTGAATGCTAGAAATCGGCCCCCACTGGAGGAAGGTACTGCCTGGCCTGTGTCCCCAGGGAGGGCCCCGGGGTCTGACCCTAACTGGGCCCCTGTCCAGTCTCAGCTTAGAGCTCTGGCATCTGATGCCATCTCTAGGGGTGACCCAGGCTGCCTCTGCGACCCTGTCGTGGCTGTCTTGAGGGACCCTTCCCTGAAAGATGATGGCCGGAGGGGAGACTTCATCAAACCTACAGAACAGGCTGATCGATGGGGTCCCTTTACTGGGGAAGGTGTGTTTACTCAAAGTCTTTGTGGGGCTAGAATTTGCTCTGAGACTCGCTTTCCTTACACCCAGGCAGGGAAGTGCTGGAGCAGTTACCCCTCACCCGCCCCAAACTTCTTTACCGGCTACTGTTATTTATCAAAAAGAACCTAAGGGCTGTGTATGACAAAACCGGCTTAACTCTAGCTGCTGGATCCTTCAGAGGTCCCAGTGGGGAGAAGCCCCAGGGAGGGTCGGGAGGGCTGGGGCGGTGGGACGGCAGATATGGGGACACAAGCACTTTAAGAATATTACTCAGCCATAAAAAGAAACGAAACTGAGCTATTTGTAATGAGGTGGATAGACCTAGAGTCTGTCATACAGAGTGAAGTAAGTCAGAAAGAAAAAGACAAATACCGTATGATAACACATATATATGGAATTTAAGAAGAAAAAAAAAATGTCATGAAGAACCCAGGGGTAAGACAGGAATAAAGACACAGACCTACTAGAGAATGGACTTGAGGATATGGGGAGGGGGAAGGGTAGCTGTGACAAAGCGAGAGAGAGGCATGGACATATATACACTACCAAACGTAAGGTAGATAGCTAGTGGGAAGCAGCCGCATAGCACAGGGAGATCAGCTCGGTGCTCTGTGACCACCTAGAGGGGTGGGATAGGGAGGGTGGGAGGGAGGGAGATGCAAGAGGGAAGAGATATGGGAACATATGTATATGTATAACTGATTCACTTTGTTATAAAGCAGAAACTAACACACCATTGTAAAGCAATTATACCCCAATAAAGATGTTAAAAAAAAAAAAAAAGAATTTTCGGGCGTGAGCTGTTGGCCAAACGGCAGGGGAGTTGCTTTAATATTTTAACAACCCCCAGCTGTCCTGGTGCTCTCCAATAATCACCAGTCTGCAGCAAGGGCAGTGTGTGCATACCTTAACTGTGTCTTTAAGACATTGTAAGTTGTAAATAAAACTTAAATAACAATCCTGGTTAGGTAATAACTTAATTTTTAAATTTTACTATTTACTGAATGTTCGCTATGCACCAGGTGCTGTGCTCAGCACTTACGGGCAGGATACGATTTCGTCTTCATAACAGCCCCGTGAGATAGGCATTATTATTCCCATCTCCATTTTATACGTGAGAGATATGAGGCATAGAGATGTCAAGTCACCTGCTCAAGGACACACAGCTGGTAAGTGGTGGAGTCAAGGGATGAACCTAAGTTTGTTGGATTCAGAGCCTATGCTTTTAACCACTATGCAGTAAAGGTATTGAAGTGGGAAGAGGTTTATGATATATTATTGAATTTTAAAAATCAGGTAGGGAATTCCTTGGCAGTCCAGTGGTTAGGATTCTGTGCTTCCACTGCAGGGGGCACAGGTTCCATCCCTGGCTGGGGAACAAAGATCCTGCAAGCTGAGCAGCACGGCCAAAAAAAAAAAAAAGGAGGTTCCTTATGTTAGGTTCATATGATCCCATTATTGGGAAAATATATGAATCAAGATGCTATTTTAACAAATCGCTCCACATATTTTCTTTTCTCAGTAATTCTTCTCCACCTCCCATGAGCTCTTGCAGTTAAGATTTGGCCTTGGAGCTGATGGTTTATTGCCTTGTGGAAAAGGAAGGATGAGTATTAACTAGAACAGGGTGATTTTGCCCCCAGGCAAAATGACGTTTTGATTTTTGGCAATGTCTAGAGACATTTTTGAGTACCACAGTTAGGGGGTAGTGGTGGTGGTGTTGCTACTGGTATCTCTAGCGGGTAGGAGTCAGGGAAGCTGCTAAACATTCTACAGTGGACAGGACAGATCCCACAACAAGAAGTCATCAGGCCCCACATGTCACTGTGCCGAGACTGAGAAACCCTGACCTGACCTGCAATAAATAGGTCCTTGGCTTTGGGTTTCAAATAGAATTTTTCAAGTCTAAAGCAAGATGACAGTCTAACAGTAAACCAATTTAATTTGAAGAGCCCAGCTTTGCTAAGAGAGGAAAGAGTTTTCTCGGAACTCTTAAAAATAGGTGTTTTCTGTCAAGAGACAGCACGGAGGACTGGAGCACAGAGTTTTCTCTAAAGCGTGGAGTAGAGAGGCCCAGACAGAAAGGAACTCCCCATCACAAGGGAAGGTGAAAGTCCTTTTCTGAGGATGGGGGGAGAGTCAGGGGAACGAGGGCAAACGTTTGGAAACATGAGACCTGGCTGAGAGGCTGAGGAGATAGAGCCCAGGTAGACGTGAGGGACTCTAAGCCACACGACTCACCCTTCATTTCTCCAGGGGGAAGGCAAGTCCTTCAGAGAAGCCCCGAGTTCAACATGGCACTGGAGAAACCGGTGATTACAGTGGAAATATTTAAATGGCGGAGTGAAAAACAGAAAAGAAAAGAAACAGCCCATGTGCCATGTGTCCAAGGATGCATTAAAAAAAACAAAAACAAAACCCTGTATATATGTTCATAAAACAGAACACGATCCATGCAACAAAATGAATGGATCTCAGAAATACTATGCGGAGTGAAAGAAGCCTTCCACAAAGGAACATGCACTGCATGGTTCTGTGTACTTGAGATTCTAGAACAGGAATAGCTAATCCATGGCGGGAAAAGAATTCAGAAGAGTGGTTGCCTCTGGGGTCTGGGGCTGGGAATTGACTGGAGAGGGACATGAGGGAACTTTCTGGGGTGATGGTAATGTTCTATATCTTGATAGGAATTCGGGTTACATAGGTGTACATGACCGTCAAAACTCAATGAACACACTCAAGATCTACACTTTCATGGTGTGGTAGCCAGCCTCCAAGGTGACTGCTGATAACCCCCGCCTCCTGGTCTTCAGGCCCGTGTGTAGTCTTCTCCCACACTGGAGGGTGACGCCCTGTGTAACCAGCAGGACGTTGCAGCAATGACAGAGCATGACTTCTGAGGCTTCGTCACAAGAGATGCTGCAATTTCTATCTTGCTCTCCAGGATCACTTGCTCAGGAGAAGCAGCTGCCGTGTCATGAGAACACTCGAGCCACTCTCTGGGGAGGCCTGTGTGGTGAGGAACTGGGGCCTCCTGCTGACAGTTATGTGAGCACGCTGTCTTGGAAGTGGATCCTCGGCCCAGGTCAAGCCTTCAGATGACTGCAGCCTTACGAGGGACCCTGAGCCACAGCCATCCTGCTAAGCTGCTCCCAAATTCCTGACCCACAGAAATCGTATAGATGATAACACATGTTTGACTTTTGCTTTATGCTGCTAAGTTTGGGGAGAATTTGTTATGCAATCATGATAACTAATACACATTGTGTGTTAATTTTACACGAAGGAGACAAAAAATGTTGAATTCTAGTTAATGGTATATGTGCTAAAACATCTGGGGGGGACTACAGATGTGTGCTATTTATTTTGAAATGCATCAAAAAATAAGATGGATTAATGCAGGACGAGAAGGATGGGTAGACAGAAATGTAATAAAGAGTACAGCAAAGTGTTAGCGGTAGAATTAGGAGGAGAGCTGTTCTCTGTAAAATTCTTTTTGCTTTGCTGTATGTTTGAAAGTTTTCACATTAAAATGCTGGGGGGAAATGGCTGAGTAATTTCTTAACTTGGGTGGTAGGTACATGAGCGTTCCTTAGATGATGATGATGATGATGATATAAACTGCAGAGGTACCTTTCATTTGCTCCTTAGTCTGTATATTTCAGAATAATAACTTTTTTTTTTTTTGCGGTACGCGGGCCTCTCACTGTTGTGGCCTCTCCCGTTGCGGAGCACAGGCTCCGGACGCGCAGGCTCAGCGGCCATGACTCACGGGCCCAGCCACTCCGCGGCATGTGGGATCTTCCCGGACCGGGGCACGAACCCGTGTCCCCTGCATCGGCAGGCGGACTCTCAACCGCTGCGCCACCAGGGAAGCCCAGAATAATAACTATTATTTGAATGGCTGAGGGAGGTGACTAGGTGAGTGGTCCTGAGTGAGACCAGGGAAGGGTGTGGAGGCATCGAGAGACCTGGGGACTCAGAGGGGTCCGGGGCTGGGACGCAGAAAACAGAGAATGGGACCTTCACACCAGTGGCCGCAGAAGAAACCTGGGAATCATGCCAGGGACTAAGTCCACCCAGCTACTCTGCCAGTAAGGCTGGCAAGGCCGGGAGGATGGTGACAGACAGGAAGTCTCCTCCCCAAATGCCATGAGGCCTTCTGGGGGGGTGGGAGGGGGGAAGAAAGAAACCCTGATGGCTGTGTGTCCCCAAAGTGACCAGGCTGTGAGTGACAGTCACTGAGATAACCAGCCTTAAATTTGACTGAAAAGTGTTAGATTAGATTAGATTGAATATATCACCTCCGGAGAAGTAATTTTCTCCATAAGCCTCAGTCTCCTCTAACCTGTAAAATGGTAATAAAATATTTAAAAACCTCCTAAGGCAAGAGGGATTTCAGTTACCAATGTGTCTGTACATCTGAGTCGAAGTATATAAATTTAGATCCTGACACACATTCATATATATTCATATATACGTACACACACACACACACACACACACACTCACCACAGAGGTACTGACGTGTGCAGACGGGCAGAGCACAGTCTTGGAGGAGTTTGTGCCAAAAAGTCAACAGGGAGAATTCCGGTGATAAGGGTGACAGCTTATCTTTGACTGTTTTCTAACTTTCTGCTTATCCCAATTTTTTCACAATTGATTATGTTCTACCTCAGAATCAGAGAGCAAAAGCCAGAGAAAGACAAATATCATATGATCTCGCTTATATGTGGAATCTAAAGAAAGGTACAAATGAACTTATCTACGAAACAGAGATAGAGTTACAGATGTAGCAAATAAACTTATGGTTACCGGGAATAAGAGCGGGGAGGGATAAATTGGAAGAGAGGGATTGACATACACAATACTATATATAAAATAGATAACTAAGAAGGACCTACTGGATAGTACAGGGAACTCTCCTCAATACTCTGTAGTGGTCTATATGGGAAAAGAATCTAAAAAAGAGTGGATACATGTATATGTTTAACAGATTCAGTTTGCTGCATACCTGAAACTAACACAACACTGTATATCAACTGTACCTCAATAAAAAATTGTTTTTTAAGAAAAGGGGAAAGCAGAACCTGAGACCCATCCTCCCGGCCAAAAGCCCATCCCCTAAGCTGCCATGGAAGTGCCCATGAGTACCTTGCTTGATGATGGGAACCCTGTGGGCGGCTCTGTCCACCACGAAGGAGAACATCTTCCCGCTGGCACTCACGGGCCGCTTGTGGGAGGCAGGTGGGACCATGGGGGGCCCGGGGAATCCCGGGGACCAGCTCCTCTGCACTGGCGCTGGCCAGATGCCCGGGTGGAAGGGGGTCTGTGGTGGTGAGGGTGCCTGGTTCGGTTGCTGGGTGGCCCGAGGTGGCTGTGGCGTTGGCCAAGGTGCTGGGCCCCTCACCCATGGGAAGGAGACCTGCAGGGGCAGACAAGAGGGTCAGGGGAGGTTACCAGCAGCTGGGGTGGTCTTCACCCTTCTGTCCCGGCGACATAATTGCTGCCCTAGATTTCAGCGTATAAGTCACTTCTCCCAGGAAGCCCTCCCAGACTCTCCCCAAATTTGGGATGGTGGTCCCCACCGTGGGTCACCTTGCACACTATTGCACCACCATTTATTGGGTGCAGCCTTTGTGCCAGGCACCCAGTCAAAAGATTCGCATGCATTACCTCATTTAATACCCCTGATGCTCTGTGGTGAGCCCCAGGCTGAGCAAGACCTAGTGACTTTCCCAGGATCACAGATGTGGTAGTGAGCGTCTGAGCTGGTAGAACGCCACCTCTGAGCTCGAGGGTGAGAGCTTTTTGTCTACCTTGCTCAGCACTGTATCCTCAGCTCCTAGAATAAACCCTTGGCACATACAGAGTAGGTCCTTAAATACTGGTTGAAAGAATGAATGAACACATCTCCGAGATTCAGCTCTCCAGGATACACACATCCACACTGTGTCTCTCTCTGGCACTCCCATTCCGTCTGTTCCCCGAAGCCGAGAGCTCTGGGGTGGCCAGCACCCCAACTGGCTCGCACCCCAACTGGCTCATTAACCTGTGATCCTCAACATCTGCCACATCTGATTCTTGGCAGACGCTCCATAAATATCTATCGAGGGAACCTTTCTTCATCTGACCCAGCGGAAGATGTCTGTAGCTACTTTCAACAGACAGCACATCAAAATCCATCTAAACCCGGAGAAGCAAATGCTGAGAGGTGCTGACACCTGGCTTTGTCTTGGTTAATGCTGTTGTGGCCGTCCCACCCCGAGCCTAGTGGTTAAAGCGTGACATCGTGAATGCTACCATTTATTGTAATTACTCACCGATTTCTCACAATAGCCCTGCAGGGGAGGAGCTCTCCTTATTCCTAGCTTACAAATGAGGCATGGAGAGGTTAAGGAGTTCACCAAGCTCAGGTGGTGGTGGAGAGGGTGGTGGGACTGGGGTTCTGGAAAGCTCTTTCCCTTTCTGTCTCTCTCTCCCTTCTCTGCCCCCCCGCCTCCCGCCCCCAGTCTCTTGGCAGAAAAAAACACACTTTTCAAGTAAGAAGCTAAGTTCAAAGGTTTGCTGCCTGTGGCGGGTCACGTTTCGCTTTCTGCAGACCGGAGACACATAATGAGAAACAGGACAGAATGCTTCCGAAATAGGAGCGCTGGCAGACAGAACTTCCTATAGCTCCAGCTGGATGGTATTCAAGAGGAAGGTTCTCCACTCACTCAGGTTCCCAAAAGCTACAGTCTTTCCCAGCCAAGTCAAGAATCCGGTGAATTCCCCTGAAGACTTTTTTGGAGTCAGGGAGAGTATTGTTCAGGAAAATCAAACTCCAATTGCCTGGAGACACCTGGCCCAGCATTTATGATGACACTGGCCCCGTTGAAACCTGTTTCAGGAACGGACTTGGCAGTGTTCCAGAACTCTGTTACCTTATGTGAAGATTCGAATTTCTCTCCAGTGTGGGCACCTCGGTCTCCACCTAAGCTTTCTTCCTTTCTCTCTTTCAGAAGCTGAGGTGTCCTGCTCCTGCCTTGCACTAACTTCTCCATCCATCTTATCCCTTCCCGTCCTCTCCTCTGGGGCTGTCTTGCCTCAATCATTCCTATAACCTTTCCTCATCTATTTAATAAAGATTTATCGAATGAAAGGGCTGAAGGTGGGAAGGGGGAAATTTGAATATGTTTTACCCCCGCCTGCTAGAAAACAAATCTAGAGACCACAGGTAGTGTGGAGGAATTCCCTTTTTTTTTTTTTTTTTTTTGCGGTACGCGGGCCTCTCACTGTCGTGGCCTCTCCCGTTGCGGAGCACAGGCTCCGGACGCGCAGGTTCAGTGGCCATGGCTCACGGGCCCAGCCGCTCCGCGGAATGTGGGATCCTCCCGGATCGGGGCACGAACCCGTGTCTCCTGCATCGGCAGGCGGACTCTCAACCGCTGTGCCACCAGGGAAGCCCAAGGAAATCCCTTTTGTGCTGGGATGCTCAGGTAGATGTCCCTCACTGCCCACTAACTGCCAGGGTGCTAAAGGGAGTGGTCATATCTCATGCCTCAAGTGGTCCACTGCTGTAGTGGACAGGCCACAACCCACCCGGCTCTTCTGGAAATTCCAGGAATCTCCCTCCCAATCTGTTGGCCCGTTGCTGTGGGTGGGGCTAAGCAATCAGCCAATCACACTCCCTGGCCATACTGATTGGTTCAGTGGTGGGGCAAGTCATCCAATCAGAGCCAAGGAGACCCAAGAAGACTTGGCTGGACTCCAGGATCTGGAGTGACCTGGTGGAACTTCAGAATGCAGCCAGCATGAGGGAGCAGAGCCCAGACATGGAGAGAGGGAAGCTGTTTATTTATTTTTCAAATTGTGGTAAATAACCTGCAACCTAAAATTTATCATCTTAGCCATTTTAAAGTATATAGTTCAGTGGTGTTAAGTATATTCACATTACTGTGAGATGGATCTCCAGAACTTTTTCGTCTTGCAAAATGTAAACTCTATTACCATTAGACAACAACTCCCCATTCCCTCCGCCACCCAGCCCGTGGTGACCAACATTCTGTCTCTATGAATTTGACTACTCTAAGTACCAAGTACCTCAGATAAGTGAAATCACATGGTACTTGTCTTTTTGTGACTGGTGTATTTCACTTAGCATAATGTCCTCAAGGTTCATCCGTGTTGTAACATGTCAGAATTTCCTTCATTTTTAAGGCTAAATAATATTCCATCATACAGTTTAGAGTGTATTCTGTTTATCCATTAAGCGTCATGGGCACTTGGGTGGTTTCTACCTCTTGGCTATTGTAACTGTGCTGCTGTGAACATGATGGGGAAGATAAGGAAGTTGGTTTTGAGCCCTGGCTGGGGTGCTACCCTGAAGGGCTCTATCCCTGAGGCCGGCTAGAGCTGGTTTCTGTCGCTTGCCGCACATAGGGCCCGAACGATAGGGCCCCTGGGGGAAGGAGTGAAAGATGTGTAAATGCAGCAGAGACTCCAAGCTCTTCGGGTTTAAAAATTAAAAAATGAAATTTGGGTTTTTCTTTTTCTCCGAAGTGTGTTGGTTGAGGGTAGCTTTAGTCGGATGGTTAAAGCTGGTTTTCTCTAGTTTGCCGGCTTGCTCTATCACAGGGAAGGTCAAGGTTTTCTCAGAAATTGCTGCTGGTAACTACAACGAAACAGGCAGGGAGAAAAGCAAACATAAGAAAAAGACTCACATCAAAAGCCAGCTCTGGGCTGTACAGGAAGCATGGGGTCAAGGTCAGTTATCGACAAGTCTGTTTTCATTATTTATTTATTTTAGATTTAATTTTATTTATTTTTGGCTGTGTTGGGCTTTTGTTGCTACGTGCAGGCTTTCTTTAGTTGCGGCGAGCGGGGGCTACTCTTCGTTGTGGTGCACGGGCTTCTCCTTGCGGTGGCTTCTCTTGTTTCGGAGTGTGGGCTCTAGGCGCATGGGCTGCAGTAGCTGGGGCACGCGGGCTCAGTAGTTGTGGCTCGTGGGCTCTAGAGCGCAGGCTCAATAGTTGTGGCACACGGGCTTAGTTGCTCCGCAACATGTGGGATCTTCCCGAACCAGGGCTCGAACCTGTGTCCCCTGCATTGGCAAGTGGATTCTTATCCACTGTGTCACCAGGGAAGTCCCCAAGTCTGATTTTAGAAACTTTAGTTTAAAAATACATGCTAATGCCTTTTCTCTTTCTTTGTGTCTGTTCTCTGACTATATGGTATGTTGCCATGGTTGGGTTTTTTGTTTTGTTTTTGAGGTAGCATATGTTATACTCCTGATTTCCTTTCCATACTACCTTTAAAATAGCAGGTTGTCAACCACCTGGATTAACCATGACCACATCCACGGCTGAATTTATATTAGCTTTAATAAACACGGGTCAATGATTTACTCAAGAAATCACTATCCATTTTTTTTCATATTATCTACTTGTTCTTTGTGTTATTTCTCCAATATCTGCTTCTAACCCTGTAAAGAGTGTAGGTTGAATGGGAGACCCTAAAAAAAATTCAAGGTAGTTTGCACATTGAGTGCCTACAGTACACATGAATTCTGCCAGGAAGCCCTGGAGCCTGCAGAGAAGGTGGGAACTTAGACCTTGCCCTTGGAGAGCTTGTTATGTGCTCTGCCATTTGTAAGTAATTGTGGACAATACAACGGCTATGAGCCACTGTGTAGAGAAGCCACAGATGTGCCACAGACTCTGCTGGGTACTTAACGCATGTGGTCTCATCTGATCTCCAGAATAATCTTGGAGGAGGCATTTTACCCCTCATTATGTGGATTAAGAAACTGAAGCTCAGAGAGGTTAAATGACTTGCCCAAGGTCTCACAGCCAGGAAGCGGTGACACTATTTGACTCCAATATCTGTGCTCTTAGGACTTCTAGGTTACTCGAAGTCATGATTTATTACCTGCTTTCCATACTCACAAACAGATCTTAGATGGTTGGTTAGTGAATGATAGGATATTTTCCAAGTTAAAAAAAGGAAATGAGCATTAGATGGTGTGAAAAACCACAAGACATCGCATGGGCTACTTAGAAATGGGATTTTCTAGGAACACTGACAACTGTCTTATGGATGTGTTATTCATCTGGTACATGCCATGCCCTGGAAGCAGCTCAGAGGACCCCAGCCTCCATCCGGGAAGACCTGTGGTATGTTCACTGCTGTACCAGAGGAGTGCTGGGGCCAGCTGGTACCCGCCCAGAGAACCGATTGTTAAATGACCAGGAATTTTGCCAACTGGTTGATAAACACAGCTATTAATAAGAATTAACTTACATAAATTTACAATTAAATTATATCAGAAACAAAGGCGATACAAACTTAACTCACCCCTTCCTAATTATTTTACTCTATTTTATTATTACCTATGCTCTTGAGGTTATTTCGCTCTACTATATGTGTCTGTTGGAAATGCTACATAGTGATGTGTTACCACACCTCTCTTTCCATCTCTGTATTCAGGGATGTGTCATTGGGAGCTTGAAATTGACCGTGGAGGGCGTATTACACCATAGAAATCAGGAAATGTTATAAATCAGGGCTTGATTTTTAGAAACTTTTACAAATAGGTTTAACAATGGTGGTTCATGTAGAGCTTGATTTTTTTTGGTTTGTTTGTTTTGTTGATTGCCTAGACTTAAGACGGTAATGGAGAAAACGTTAACAATGCAGATTATACAAAAGCATGTTGTGTCTTAGCCATTATGTTATGAATAGAACAAAAAATTGGGGAAACGTTCTTCCAGTATTTGAAAATTATTATCTGATGCAGCAAAAAAGTCACTCATGTCACTGATGAATGTGTGATGTTCTTCTAATGTCTTTCTTTTTTCACTTGTATTATTCATAAATACAAAACATCCCCAAATATCCACCAGCGCTCAGGTCGGGAACTCTCTCATTCATCAACTGCAATGAGAAATTGGCTGTGGATACAAGAGTTCAGCTAAAGTCAATGAAAGCGTTCTGTGAGACTCAGCTGGCTATATAGAATTTACAAGAAAGAGTACTGTATTTCTTGTTATGTGGAAAGACTGTGCTACACATTCTTTTTTTTTTTTTTTTTAATTTATTTATTTATTTTTGGCCGCGTTGGGTCTTCGTTGCTGCATATGGGCTTTCCTCTAGTTGCAGTGAGCGGGGGGCTACTCTTCATTGCGGCGCGCAGTCTTATCGCGGTGGCTTCTGTTGTTGGGGAGCACCGGCTCTAGGCACGCGGGCTCAGTAGTTGTGGCGCGGATTCTAGAGCGCAGGCTCAGTAGTTGTGGCGCTCAGGCTTAGTTGTTCTTCGGCATGTGGGATCTTCCCAGACCAGGGTTTGAACCTGTGACCCCTGCATTGGCAGGCGGATTCTTAACCACTGTGCCACCAGGGAAGCCCGCTACACATTCTTTATATCAGTAAACCTTATGCTATGCATGCATGTACTTTATTCCAGAGATCTGGTCGTTAAATACTTACCAGCCAATCACTGGCTGTACTGGCGCCCAGCAGAGTGCCTGCTACTCATGGTAGGTGTTCGCTGACTGAGCTGAACAGTTGGCAAACGGAGTGTAAATAAAAAGGACTTTGATTCTGGGGCTGGGATGGGGAAAATACATGCTAAGCCTGGCGCATCTTGTAACAGCAGAGAGTAAGGAAGTGACCAAAACGAAAAGGTGGGGAGATGCTCAAGGACACAGCAACCAACCTGAAAGAGCTCCCAGTGGCCAAGGCTGGAAGAATTTGAGCGATGAAATAGTTAATGAGTGTTGGATTATAACTCAAAGTGTAAAATAAGTATACATGAGTCCATACTGACATAGATACATTAGTGAGTAAATACATAAAGGAGGGAGAAGAGACCGTCTTCTTTACAGAAGAATTTAACATACATAGATGTGGAGGTCTGGAAGGGCCTGGGGGGTAGGGGTGATGGTGCCAAGTAGGCACACTGATGGCAGCATGGAGGAGCCATGGGCCTGGAAAGACAGAATGGAGACTATAAAACATGGCCAGTAGATCTCAGAAGCCAGGAGAGGGGGCTACTTGGTGCCAGGACAAATGGCCTTTATCTCAACGGCTCCCGGGGTGTCACCGTAACTCAGAGAAAAGGGTAAATTATGTGCGGGGTTTCAGTGTGAGAAATCAGGATTATACATTTAGAACACAGAACCGCCAAGTTATACATTATTTTTAGGTTTTGGAACTTAAAAGAATTAAGTCCCTTTGAGCTGTTCAGAAAAGTCACTTGTTTGGGTTTTTCCCAGCCCCCATTTTCTTGTAAATCTTCAATCTTACGGTTTTTCCTTTCCTTTCAAGTTCTAATCAGCTTCCTGGTCAGTCCATAAAATGGGAAATAGAATCTAATGAGAAAACAGCCGGATTTTTGCAAATAGCTTTTGCTACTCCTAGACTTGGCCTACTCCAATTCGGTCTTGCCAGATTGAGAGATGGAATGAATGAATGAATGAATGAATGATCATCAACTAGGTTAAGAGAAGGAGCAATGTGGTTCTGGTTTGGTAACAAAGGGTGTGGTCTGCCCGAGGAAGCAGGAAGCGGCCCGGTTCCTGGCCGGGTCTGGGTTCTGTCTCAGCAGGATGCTAAGGGTTCAGCCCGTGCTCCCATCTCCACCTCCCCTGATGTCATCTGCATCGTCTGTAGACATCTGGTGACAACACAGCCTCAGGGGTCCTTTTGTGTGAGTTTTTGCTGCAGATGCCGAGCCTGAGGCTGTCTGCTGCCCCATGCCCTCCACTTCACTGGTCTCGGGAAATCGCCTTTGATATAAAACGCCCAGCCTCAGGATTTCTCATCACATCAGTAGGTCCCCACGGGACCTGTAAGAGCACAGGGTAGAGGAAATCCTACAAGGTCAGGTAGGAGATGACAGAGCTTGACCAGAAAGAGGTTTGTTGTGAAGGGCACCATGGTCTCTGGTCATTCACTCAGTTGCCGGCTTCTCAACCCCGGGTACAGTAAAGCCACATCTTCCTCAAGAACGGGCCCTATTCAGAGGTCCCAGGAACGTGGAAACGCCACCCTTCTTGGGGATGGACAACTAAGGCCCCGACTCTGAGCTTCTCATCACACCTGTTCACCAGAGGAGAGACATGAGCAACTCTGCTTCCTTGGAGACTGGCCTGGGACTTTTCTAATGGAAAAGTGGATTATTCGTCATTTTCCTCCCCCCAGATCCCTAGTGGCAAATCCCGTTAGGAAGGTTCCACTTAGGCAATAGGAATGCTTCCTAATGTCATGGACATCTTCTTTGTTTTTGCCTACCCCGCATCCACTTTTTTCCATCTTCTGGACGGGCACCTTAATTTTTTGCGGGGAAGACACCCTTTCCCTGACAATCCCGAGTCCATATAACTCTGACCCTCCCACTCCAGGGGTGAGCCCATAACCCAGGCCTGGCCAATCAGAGCATACTCCTTGCCCCTGGCCTCAGTGATTGGTTCAGGGGAAGCCCCATGATCCAAGCCACTGCCAATGAAGATGCTAGCTCTCTCCCTGGAACTGCTACTTTGTAGGGTGCCGGGGCTGCTGGGGGCCACTTTCCTACAGGGGAGGCAAGAGTCTGTCTGAGATTGTGAGGCTAACAGGGAAGAAAGAGTCAGATTCCTGACCATGATTTGGGCGCCTGGATCCAGCTGGGCCTACGCTGCAGCGTTCGGCCTTTTCAGTTACATGAGCTTTTTTTTTTTTTTTTTGCCTAGGCTAGTTTTAGTTGGTTTTCTGACACTTGCAAACAATCAGATTTCCTAGACAGCATGCTTATGGAGACTTCAGCGTAAGCCTCACTATGTACTCGGAATGAAAGTTGTTTTAAAGGTAATGACACGCGCAGATAAAACCCACCAGACTGTAACTGCGCACCAAATGTACCTTTAAACGTATAAAAGTAAAGCAGCGTCTCCAGAGAAGAATGATTTCAGACCAAGGAACCGCTCATAAGACAAGTAGTAAAGCGCTGCTTAGAGAGACTCTGACAGACAAATAGTTCTCTAGCTACAGCAGGCTTCAGGCTACAAACCCCAAATTTCTGCTTCAAAAGTGACC
The DNA here is from genome assembly GCF_937001465.1 of Orcinus orca. Lineage (NCBI taxonomy): Eukaryota > Metazoa > Chordata > Mammalia > Artiodactyla > Delphinidae > Orcinus > Orcinus orca. The sequence goes on from NC_064559.1 coordinate 201,114,630, forward strand.
CAGGGAAGACATTCCATAGTTTTATTTATTTAGTTTTTTGGCCTCGCTGTGCACTTGTGGGATCTTAGTTACCTGACCAGGAATTGAACCCAGGCCCTCAGCAGTGAGAGCACTGAGTCCTAACCACTGGACCACCAGGGAATTCCCAACATTTCACAGTTTTAAAGGAAAACTTTCCAGTTGAAGAAACAGGTAACATTTATAATAGGCATCTGTTGTATATATAATATGTTAATGTCTAGTATATTTATCAGATACATGTCAATGTAATTATATTATTACTATATATGCAAATGCATATATATGTGTATGTATATTTAGAACCACATATTTGCAGCTCTTTTTTAAAGAGGTGTTGAAAAGACTGTTCAAAATTTATTTTTCCAGCTTGTCTGTTTTTTCTTATTCCTCAGTAAACTTAAGCTATTAACCAGCACATTTCCCGGCACACAGTAAGGCTCAATCTGAGTGAGTTCTTTCTCCCCAGCTCCCCCCTCTATTTTAAGTTCTTCTTTCAGAAACCAAGTAAAATGAAAGAGGCAGTACAGCATAGTGTTACAAGCAGAGGCTGGTAAACGTTTTCTGTAGAGCCAGACAGTAAATATTTCCAGCCCTGAGTGCCATATGATCTGCCCAGCTAACCCTGCCGTTGTAGCAGACAACATAGGCAATACTGAAATGAATGGGATGGCTGTGTTCCCATGAAACTTTACAAAAACAGGAGATGGACTGCATTTGGCCCTGGGCCATAGTTTGCCAACCTCTAGTTAAGAACTTGGGATTTGGCATTACACAGAATCTGGTCCAGCTCCCTGCTCTGCTCCTCCTCTGTGACCCTGATGAGTGTGTTATTTTTGTGCCTTGTCTGTAAAAAATAGGGATAATAACAGCCACTTCTTAGTCTGTGAGAAGTGGGTGAGATATTGTACATGAAATGCTTGGAACACTTCCTGGTCCATAATAAATGAGCATAAAACATTAGCCATCAGGTATTATCATCATCATCAAAAAAGAAGAAGAAAGGGGGCAACTGAATTTGTCCAGGAACGGCAGCAATACCCCTGGTAAAAAGTTAGTGGATGGACTTCCCTGGTGGCACAGTGGTTAAGAATCCGCCTGCCAATGCAGGGGACAGAGATTCGAGCCCTGGTCCAGGAAGATCCCACATGCCGCAGAGCAACTAAGCCCATGGGCCACAACTACTGAGCCTGTGCTCTAGAGCCCGCGAGCCACAACTACTGAACCCGTGTGCCACAACTACTGAAGCCCGCGCGCCTAGAGCCCGTGCTCCGCAACAAGAGAAGCCACCGCAATGAGAACCCCGCGCACTGCAATGAAGAGTAGCCCCCGCTCGCCGCAACTAGAGAAAGCCCGCGTGCATCAACGAAGACCCAACGCAGCCAGAAATGAATAAATAAAATAATTAAAGAAAAAAAAGTTAGTGGAGCCAGGGACTTCCCTGGCCATCCAGTGGTTAAGACTCCACGCTTCCAATGCAGGGGGTGCAGGTTTGATCCCCGGTTGAGGAACTAAGATCCTGCGTTGGTGCAGCTGAAAAAAAAGTTAGTGGAGCCAACCCAACAAGCAAGGAAGCCAGATAACTGAAAATGCATTTTCTTCTATTATCAGTTTCTTCGTTTTTACCCACATAATGAATCATCCCCTGTCAGCGTGTGAAATTGCAGGTTGGACTGGGAATTGCAAGACCTTCCTTAACCGCTGGGCAGTGAAGGACCTGCCTGGGCTCTCACGGCCCCACGATGCTTCGTGCTATTAGGAAAAGCCTCCAAGGGACTCAGGAGAGCTGGCTTTTAATCCTGGCTCTGGATCTATATGACTGATGCCTAACCTGGGGAAGTCGCTGAAACTCTCTGAGCCTCAGTTTATGCCATGATAGGGGTGGTCCCAGGGACCTCTATAAAAAAAACTGAAGGGGGAAAGGGGACCTGGGATTAATGAGTAGCTCCTTGGAAGAAATTGGAAATTGAAGCTCAGAAAGGTAAAGTCAGTTGCAGCTGGCATTTCAACTTGGGTCCATCAAACTCCAAAGCCCTTGCTTTCTCGATTGTGTTCTGCAGAGCTTCCCCATTAAAGCAGCAAGGAATATTGGCCGACAGAGGGCGCTCTTCTCGCAAGACAGGACGTCATGACATTGCAGGGACAGAAGACAGTATCCAGGAGACACATGGGAGAGTCTGGCTGGACTGGGAACAGGGCAGAGCAGGCTACAGGGAAGGCCAGACACAGGCTATCATGGGGATGGGGGCTGCTGCCAAGGAGCTGTCAACCCCCTCATGGAGCAACTCGGCACGTCATTTGTGGCGCCTGGCTTCCTTTTTCATTCTGGCCATTTCCCTCAGTTTTGCCGTATTTCAGAACAGAGAAAGACATGATTTATACATATGGGTGACGTGGGTTTCCTCACTCAGCTGCCTTGTAAGAATGGCGCCTCTGTGACTAGCACATCTTGTTTCTACACTTCCTTTCCCAGAGCTCAGAAAGCACGAATAAAGGCAACAACAAACAAAACCCACAATACGGCAGGCACACCTGACCTTATGACTTCAATTTCCCACGCCTGGTGCCAAGACTCTATGGTATTAATCAACGGCTGCTTCAGGGCATTGCAAACGGCCCTGCGGGTTATGTCCTGCATAGCTTCAGTGGGCACCATCCACATGGACCACGTTGTGAATGGTGACCCTGGAGTTGTGCAATATGGCAGCCCTAGCTAATACTTTGATGAGAGACCTATGACTTACAAAGTATGGTCCTGGGCACATCCTGGCTGCCAGTGTACTTTGTCAAACAAGAGTTTTTCTTTATATTTTTTCATCTTGTATGTTGTTCTATGGGTAATTTATCTGCAAATATATTTATGTGCTAGTGGGGGCAGGTCTGGGGAGGTTCTCCTGTCCAGAAGGACACGTACAAAGGAGGCATCCTGGCTGCTCCATGCTAGTCTGCTTGACTCTAGAGCTGAGGGTTATCATGTGCTTATTAGGTGCCAGACGCTGGACTAAGCAATTTACGTACTTTGCCCACTGAATACCACGGTCACTCAAGGTGGTAGGAACTATCGTTACAGGAGTAGGGACCGAGGCTCTGAGAGGCAGATGATTTGTGCACGTCCAGTATAAAAGCCAGCACAAGAGCAGGGCTGGGACGGCGCTGGAGTCAGCCTGACCTCAGGGCACGTGCTCTAACCACTGTGACACCTGCGAACACATCTGGATCCCTAATCGCCCTGCACCTCACCCCTCTCCCCCAATAAAATGCTGTCACACCCTCCTCTATTGGTTATGGTCACCACAAAACCCGTAATAAGTGTTTTCATTTGGGCACTCTTTGTCGGTTAAGTTCTCATCATACTTAACCTGTATGAGAGCAGGGCAGTCCCCCGTGGAAACTCCACCCAAGGAGGAAACACAGCGCCCTCACCAGGGACCCCAAAATCAATTGGAAACAAGAACATGCCGGAAGAAAGACGGCCACAAATTTCTTAGAAAAACTGGGCTTCAGAATATTTGATGAGAGATGCTCTTCAATACCTCTCCCTTTTCCCCCTCTTTCTTTCTCTTCTTTCTTTCTTTATTTTTTTTGCCGTACGCGGGCCTCTCACTGTTGCGGCATCTCCTGTTGTGGAGCACAGGCTCCGGACGCGCAGGCTCAGCGGCCATGGCTCATGGGCCCAGCCGCTCCGTGGCATGTGGGATCTTCCCGGACCGGGGCACGAATCCGTGTCCCCTGCATTGGCAGGCGGATTCTCAACCACTGAGCCACCAGGGAAGCCCTCTTTCTCTTCTTTTAAACAGCCAGCAGGTTGGGGTCATCAGGAAGTGGAATTTGTAGCAACGTGTCAGTCAGTCCACAGCCCGCCCTCACGCGGGCCCTGCAAAGGGCCCCTCCATGAATAAGAGCGTCACGGATGGAAGCTTCTCAAGCTGGGGACGCCCTGGCAGAGAGCACTTTTGAGAAGATGGGGTTGGGGAGAGTCCTGCAAAGTGCCCTGGGCCCAGGCCAGGGCAACACTTGTGCAGCTGCCTGCAGTCACCCGAGGAATGAAGCAACGCGCAAGTGCGTGTATTGAATAAGAATTGAAAAAATCCGTGTATATTCGAGTGACCGTGAGAGTATGCTTTCCTCTGTGTGAAAACCAGTCAAGGCTACTGCTCCAGCTAGCATCAGGCTAAATGGTTTTCTCCCCTCCTTTTTCCGCAAGTGGGGATCATGTTTAATTTGCACTGACTAGCTGTGTGGCCCTGGGGAAATTACTTAACCTCTCTGAGTTTCGGATTCCTTGTCTGTAAAATGGGGATCACGGGAGAACCCATCTCATAGGTTGCTGTGAGCGTGAGATAAGGGAAAGCAGGTGAATCGCTTAGCTGTTCACGTCAGTGATTCCTCCTGCTGCTCTTACAAAGCATCTTCTTCCGTCTTATCTACTCAAGGTTAGAGGTCGTCAGCACTGTTTCCCACAATTATATAAGAAGCACCTTGTCAAATAAAGTCCCCATTCCATATCTGTACACCCATGTTCATGACAAACTTACTCAAAATGGCCAAAAGGTGGAAGCAACCCAAGTGGCCATGGATGGATGAACAGATAAACAGATAAACAAAATCCATACAATGAAATATTATGCAGCTGGAATGAACCATGAGGACATCATACTAAGTGACATAAGATGGTCACAAAAGGACAAACAATGTAAGATTCCATTTATAGGAGGCACCTAGAATAGTCAAATTCACAGACACAGAAAGCACGGTGGGAGGGGAGGAAGGAAGTAGGGGGGTTTATCTGATGGGCACAGAGTTTCAGTTTGGGAAGATGAACAAAGTTCTGGAGATGGATGGGGGTGACGGCTGCACGACAGCGTGAATAGATTTAATGCCACTGTGAACTGTACACTTGAACGTGGTTAAGATGGTACATTTTATGTGTATTTTACCACAATTTTGAAAATGAAAAGTTAAAAACAACCCCCCAAGTGAAGTACCTCCAAGGTTTCTCCGAGGTCTGGGGTGATAGAAATGGATGAAAATGTTCTGAAAGCAGGTTGTGGTGATGGCCGCACAGCTCCATAAATGTATTAAGATTGACTGAATTGACACTTAAAATGGGTGAAGTTTCTGTTATGTAAATTGTGCTTCAGTGAAGCTGTTAAGAGGAAGCAAGCAAACAACACATGCTGTGATCGGAGGAGGCTTTGGAGGATGAAGGAGCTGTTCACTGTCTTGATTGTGGCTACGGTTTCCCAGGTGTACACGTATGTCAAAGCCCATCCACTTACAGACTTGAAACCTGTGCCGTTTATTGCATGTCAACTATATCTCAATAAAGCTGTGTTTTCAAAAGGCAGAACAGTATTCCATATATAAATGAACTCCTTATAATTTATTAACAATGCCCCCTTTTGATGAAAATTTAGGTTTCAAATGTTATGCCCCTATAAATAATATTTCAATAACTATCTTTGTAGGAAAAAAAAAAAAAGACAAAAATGCAGATATTGTTTGCTGCTCCCCCTCTTCTTCCCCCCACGGGCAAAGCCACAAAGTCAGAACTTCCCAGGGAGGGGGCCTGGGAACCTGTAATTTTACTGAACACTCCTGAAAAATTCTTGTAATCAGACATGTTGGGGCACATTGAATCAAACTTTGCGAACTTGGATTTTCAGGCTTGGGAGTTTGAAATCCCCTTTTCTTTGATCCCTAAAAAATTCTGTAAGTGTTCCATACAAACGATTCTAAATTTGGGTTTCCCTACTATTGGGAATCAGAATCATCAGGGAGCTTGTGAGAATGCATATTCCCAGGCCCCTCTCCCAGGGAGGATGTGTATGGTTGCCAGATTTCGCATAAATAAATACATACATAATAAACTATAGGGTGTCAGTTAAATCTGAATTTCAGATAAACACCAAATAATTTTTTTAGCGTAAGTGGTTCCTTGCAATATTTGGGCCACACCGGTACATAAAAATTATTTGTTGCTTATCTGAAATTCAGATTTAACTGGGTGTCCTGTATTTCATCTGGGAATCCTAACTATGAGTCCTCAGGCCTGGGGTGAAGCCCAGGCCTGCACTGTTGGTCTGCTCCCCACGTGGTTCTGACGAGGGGGATCCTTAGAACCCAGGTTGAGAGTCCCTGATCAGGTCAACACCTGCTGGGTCAGGAGCCCCTCCTCAGGGCGGCCAGTGGACCCCAGTGCATCCCACGAGTGAGCACACTTTAATGTTGGTCCAAGGAGGAAAAGGGGTCTGAGCAGCCGCAGGAGAAAACTGCCCCAGATTTTCAAACCCAAACATGGTGGATGCGGCGTCACGGGCCCTGCAGCCTGAGGGATGCTGCCGGTCTTCTCTGAGTGAGTATTTAGGGCTGCCTAGGGGACCCACAACCCAGGATTCTGTCTAGATTCTCTAAACTTTGTTCATTTATACCCAGCCTCGTCCCAGAAAGGACTTTAAGCCTCGGAGGTCTCAGTCCATGCAGCGTTCTCGGTGCTGGCGAGTGAGGTTAACACACCGTCTCTCTGGGACACACATGACAGGTATTAATTGCGTGCTCACCACGAATGGGCATTATTCTGGGAGTTTTACAATTATAACCATCTCATTTAGCCCTCGAGATAAGCCTGCAAGGTCATTGCTGTCGTTGGCCCCATTTTGTAGATGAGGAAACCGAGGTTCCGAGGGGTCCAGTGGTTTGTGCAAGAGCACACCGAGTAGGCCAGTGGCAGAGCTGGGGTTCTGACCCAGGACTGTGTCGCTAACCAGCCCCCATCCTTCCTCCCTACTGAACCAGACACTTCTTGTGACTGAGCTTTTCTGGGCGAGTTTTGGGTTACGTTCCGCTTAACCTGGGGCCATAGTTTAGGTCCTGATCCCGGGAACCTTTCTGATCCGGTGTGATAACAGCTGTCAGGCCTTGAGCGTCTACTCCCGCCAGAGACTTTGACTTTTTACACATAGATACTCTCTCAACGCCCTGCACCGCTGAGAAGACCCAGACCCAGGCATGCAGAGTACCCTGGCCGAGGTCGCAAAGCTAGGAAGTTGTAGAGCACTGATCTGCCTAAAAGGGAAGCATCCATCTCTGCATCTTCAAAAGCACACACCTGCTTTCCACCTCCCCTCGCCAAGCTTCACTTTTCAGGAAAATGCTCTCGCTCCGGGCTGGTCTCTAGGCAACTCTTGCATGTAATTCCACGAAATGCCCAGAAGAGGGCGCGAGGACTCGCTCTCCCCCGGCACCCACGAGATGGGTCTGAACTTCGCGGAATCGCGAAAGCAGAGTGACGCGCTCCAGACGAACTCCACCTGTGGCCGTATCTGAGCCCTAGGCTGCACGGAAGGTGATACAACACGGCGCCTCTGCACCCCACCCCCTCCCCGCAGGGGCCTGGACTCACCGAGGCTGGGTTTTCGATGACCAGTTCATAGGTCAGCCCTCCGGACCCAAACCTCAGGATGTCTCCGGGTAAGAGCTTCACAGCCACGTTCTGAATGTGGCACCCGTTGACGAATGTGCCGTTGCGGGAATTGAAGTCCTGGAGAACAAAGCTGCTCTCGGCCTCATTATATTCAATGAGCGCGTGATGGTTGTCGATGTCTGCAGACTGAAATGGAGAAGGGGGACAGTCAGAGCCAGGAAAACAGGAATAACAAGGGGGGCCCTAATGTTTACTAGTGCCACTGACACTGGGTGCCCCAATGTGCTAACCACTTCATCTGGCTGGATGGTCACTGCAATCCTCATTTTAAGGGGAGGATGCTGAGGGTCAGAGAGGTTAAGTGACTTGCCTAAGGCCACACAGCTAGTGAGTGGAGGGTCACCAGACCCTGACAGCAGACCCAGAACAGATGCCCAGTTTTGGGGTAGGGCGTCAGGCAACACAGAGGTAAGAGGGAACTCGGGGGGAATTGGCCACTTTATAGTTCTCTGATCCCATGCAAGTATCCTTTTGGTTGTCCTGAATGGCAAGACAGCAGAAATGGCCCAACACAAACCAGAAGGGTCAGTTGGCAAGTGACAACTGTCCATTTACTGCAAGTGTTAAAGTTAAGGGGAGGTTTTGTAATAACTGTTGTTTTCATTTGTTTGTTCTATTCATTTTTAAAATAACATTTTTTTTGTAATAATGCAGAAAATGAGAACTAGAGAAGAACACAAAGAAGACATTAAAATCACTTAGACTCCCCTCCCCCAGAGGCAGGCACTGTGAACACGATGGTTCACATCCTTCCAGTCTTTTTTCTGTGCTTACAATCTTTTTAAAAAGTTTAAACACAGTTGAGCTCACACCACAAAACATAGTTTTATAACTACCTTTTAAAAGCCTTGGTGTATAATGAAGGTTTTCCCCATGTGATTAATTATTACTGTTGCTTCTTAAAAGCTTATCAGAATTTATCTAACCAAAGATGATCTATTTTTCAATAGGGGCCCTAGTGTGACCACATTTCCCCCAAAAGAGGGAGACCCCAGACAGTGAATTGTCAGTGGAGTCAGAAACCTCTTGCGTAACCACTTTAGTAAGAAGAATGAGCAAAACTCGGTACCAGGGAGGAAATATCACATTCCCCCTGGCCCCGGCGCCCTGTACTATGGGCTGCAGGGCACGTGTGAAGTCTTCTGTCTTCTCAGGACACTGCCTATGAGCCATCCACCCCAGCCTGAGACTTTTCAGTTATTTTCTAAGTTACTCTTCTCAGAGTGCCTCATCCAACTTTCATAGAGTGCACTTGGACTTAGAAATCTATACTAACGTCCCACAATATAACTATAACCAATAGCTTATATTAATAATATAATAGCTTATATTATATGAATAGATAATAATATAACTGCATATATTAGTAGAATATATTAATTACACATTATGTGCAATTACACAAATGCCAGGAAATTTGCTAAGTGCTTTACTGCATTATCCCATTTCATCTTCACAATAATTCAAAGGGATACTTCCTCATTTAAAAAAAAATTTAATTTTTTATTGAAGTATAGTTGATTTACAATGTTGTGTTAGTTTCAGGTGTACAGCAAAGTGATCCAGTTATACATATATATAATATCTATTCTTTTTCAGATTCTTTTCCATTACAGGTTACTACAAGATATTGAATATAGTTCCCTGTGCTGTACAGTAGGTCCGATAGTTACTCAGTTTTTAGATGAGGAAACTGAGGCATAGAATGCTTAAGTGTGCCCACAGTCAGCCAGTTTGACTCGCTTGGCTTGTTCCCAGGTTTGCCTGATTCAAATGACTGTGCCTTTCAAATTCCTACCAAATGCTCTGGCACTTAAAATACTGAAACACAAGAAGAAAGTGGGAGTAGCTATATTAATTTCAGGCAGAGCCAACTTCAGAGGAAGGAAAGTTATCAGGGATAAAGAGAGGCGATACATAGTGATAAAGGGGTCGATTCTCCAAGCAGACATAACAATCCTTCATTGTATGTGCCCAACAATAGAGCATCAAAGTATGGGAGGCAAAAACCGATAGAACTGCAAGGAGGAGCAGATGAATCCATCATGGTAGCTGGAGACCTCAACAGCCCTCTCTCAGTAATGGGCAGATCCACCAGGCAGAAAATTAGTAAGAATGAAGTTGAACTGAATAGCACTATCGTCATCTGGATCTAACTGGCAACCACGCAACTTCATCCCACAACAACACACATCCTTCTCAAGCTCACATGGAACGTTCACCAAGCAGACCACTTTCCAGGCCACGAAATATACCTCAACAAATTTAAAAGAGTAGAAATTATGTAAAGTACGTTTTCAGACCACAACGGAATTAGGCTAGAAACCAATACCAGAAAGACAGCTGGAAAATCCCCAAATATTTGGAGATTAAACAACACACTTCCAAATAACAGATGGGCCAAGGAGGAAGTCTCATGGGAAATAAAAATTTATCTTGAGCTAAATGAAAATGAAAATACAACCTGTGAAAATTTGCAAGATGCAGTGAAAGCAGTGCTTGGAGGGAAATTTATGGCATTGAAGGCACACATTTGAAAAGAAGATCTAAGCTTCCACCTTATGAAACTAGAGAAAGAGGAGCAATATAAGCCTACCACAGCAGAAGAAAAGAAGCAATGAATGAGATAAAAAGCAGGAAAACAACAGAGAAAATCAGCAAAATAAAGAGCATTTTTTTTTTGTAAAGATCAATAAAATTGACAAACCTCTAGCAGGATAACCAAGAAAAAAAGAGAGAAGATACAAATTACTAAAATCAGTAATGAAAGCGATGGCATCACTACTGATCTCATGGACACTGAAGGGATAATAAAGGAATATTATGAATAATTCTATGCCCACAGATTTTATAACTTAATGAAGTGGACTATTTCCTTGAAAGACACAATCTACTGAAACTCACGCAAGGAGAAATAAATACTCTGAATAGACTCATATCTAGTAAAGAATTTGAATCAATAATGAATAACCTTCCAACGTGGAAATCACCAGGCCTGGATGGGTTCACTGGTAAATTCTATCAAACATTAAGGAAAGAATGATACCAGTTCTCTATAATCTCTTCCAGAAAATAGAAGAAGAGAGAACACTTCCCAGCTCATTCTGTGAGGCCAAACTTATTCTAATAGCAAAACCAGATAAAGATATTACAAAACAGGAAAATTGCAGGCCAATACCTCTCATGAACATAGATGCAAAATCCTCAACAAAATATTAGCAAATTGAATCCAGTAATGTATAAAAAGAGTTATACACCACAGTCAAGTGGGATTTATTCTAGGTATGCAAGGCTGGTTCAACATTTAGAAATCAATTAATGTAATCCATCACATCAACAGTGTAGAGAAGAGAAATCGCATCATATCAGTAGATGCAAAAAGAGCATTTGACAAAATTAAACACCCATCCATGATAAACTAACAAACCAACAAACCACCACAACAACTCTTGGCAAATTAGGGATGGAGGGGAACTTCCTCAACCTGATAAATACATCTATAAAAACCCTAAAGCTAACATCATATTTAATGGTGAGAAACTAGAAGCTTTCCAATTAATATCAGGAATAAGGTGAAGATGTCCCCTTTCACCACTCATTTTCAACATTGTACTGTATGTCCTAGCTAATGCAACAAGGCAAGAAAAGAGAATAAAAGATATATAGATTGGGAAGGAAAAAAAAATCTTCTTTGGTGAAGTGTTTGTTCAGGTCTTTTGCCCATTTTGCAGATGGCATGATTGTCTATGCAGAAAATTCCAAAGGACTGACAAAAAGCCCTCCTGGAACTAGTGAGCAATTATAGCCAGGTTGCAGGATACATGATTAATATACAAAAGTCAATTGCTTTCCTATATACCAACAATGAACAAGTGGAATTTGAAATTAAAAACACAACACCATTTACATTAGCACCAAAAAAAAAAAAAAAAAAAGAAGTACTTAGGAATAAATCTAACAAAATACTTAGCTATATGAAGAGGTATATGAAGAAAACTACAAAATGTTGATGAAAGAAATCAAAGTAGTCTAAATAAATGAAGAGATATTTCATGTTTATTTGAAATTCCTTAGTGATATATGATGTTTAACATCTTTTCATATGCTTATTTGACATCTGTAGATCTCTGGTGAGGTGTCTGTTCAGCTCTTTTGCCCATTTTTAAGTCGGGTTGTTTGGTTTCTTATTGTTGACTTTTAAGACTCATTTATTTTTGTTTATTTATTTATTTTATTGAAGTGTAGTTGATTTACAATGTTGTGTTAATTTCTGCTGTACAGCAAAGTGATTCAGTTATACATATATATACATTCTTTTTAAAATATTCTTTTCCATTATGGTTTATCATAGGCTATTGAAAATAGTTCCCTGTGCTCTACAGTAGGACCTTGTTGTTTATCCATTCTATATGTAACAGCTTACATCTGCTAACCTCAACCTCCCACTCCATCTCTCCCCCAACCCCCTCCCCCTTGGCAACCACAGTCTGTTCTCTATATCCATGAAGACTCATTTATTTTGGATACGTGCTTCAGCATCTTTATTCATAATTGCCAAAAACTGGAAGCAACCAAGATGTGCTTTAAAAGGTAAATGGATAAACAAATTGTGGTACATCCATACAATGAAATATTAGTGATAAAAATAAATGAGTTATCCAATAACAAAAAGACATGGAGGAATCTTAAATGCATATTGCTTAGTGAAAGAACCTAGTCTGAAAAGGTTACATACTGTATGATTCCAACTGTACGAAATTCTGGAAAAAGTAAAACTATAAGGAGAGTAAAAGATCTGTGCTTGCCAGGGGCACAGGGGCTCTGGGGCTCAGGGGATTTTAGGGCAGTGAAAATATTTTTTATGATACTGTAATGGTGGATACTTGTCACTATACGTTTGTCAAAACGAAAGAACGTACAACGTAAAGAGTGAACCCTAATGTAAACTATGGACTTAGTTAATAATAGCATATCAATATTGGTTCACCAGTTGTAACAAATGTACCGCACTAATGCATGACGTTAATAATAGGGGAAACTGTGTGTATTGGAGGGGTGGATATATGGGAACTCTCTGTATTCTCTGCTCAATTTCCTGTAAACCTAAAACTGTTCAAAAAAATAAAGTATTAAAAAAAATTAAAACACATTAGTTCTTTGGAAAATGTCACCCACATCATCTTCATCACCATTCCCATTGATCTTTGTGTCCTCTGAACATTTGATAACCCATGAATGAGAGAAATTCTGTGTGTTACATTTTGTTTTTCTCTTCCCAGGCTTCACTACTTTCAGTTCCTCAAAAACTGTCAAGCCATTATTAAGAAATCAAAGCAAGCAGGAAGTTTTAAATGACTCCACAAAATTGGGTGAGCCTCTACCACGTGTTAGGCCAGGAGACAGCTTCCTAGTTCTGCCCTATAATATCACTCGCTCCCTTTACCTGGAAAATTGCTAAGTGCTACTACTGGACAGATGCCCTGCTGCTAATACAGACTGACTGTATAAGCTCCATCCTACTGAGCTGTCCAACTATGAGATGAACTGTTATTTATTTATTATTATTATTATCCTTATCATCATCTAACGTATTTTGAGGGCTTCCTGTGAACTGGGCCCTGCTGAAGCATTTTGTGTGCATTTTTTTCATTTAATCTGCATGACAGCTCTAAACAGGGTTCTATTATTATCTCCAGCTTAGAGATGAAGAAGCTGAGACTCAAAAGGTGAAGTGAGAGGACAGCATTACCTTGATACCAAACCCAGACAAAGACACTACAAGAAAACTACAGACCAATATCTCTTATGAACACTGATACCACAATCCTCAACAAAATATGAGGAAACTGAATTCAACAGCACATTAAAAGGATCATACACTATGACCAAGTGGGATTTATTCTTGGAATGCAGACTTGATATTTCAACATATGAAAATCAATCCATGTAATAATACATCACATTAACAGAGAGAAGGAAAAAAATGATCATCTTGATTGATGTACAAAAAGCATTTGACAAAATGCAACACTCTTTCATGATAAAAGCACTCAACAAACAGGGAATAGAAGGAAATTACCTCAACATAATAACGGTCAAATATGAAAAAGCCCATAGGTAGCATCATACTCAAAGGTGAAAGACTGAAAGCTTTTCCTCTAAGATCAAGAATAAGATAAGGATACCTGCTTTTGCCACTTCTATTCAACAAAGTATTGGAAGTCCTAGCCAGAGCAATTAGGCAAGAAAAAGAAATAAAGGCATCCAAATTGGAAAGGAAGAAGTAAAATTATCTCTGTTCACAGACAACATGATCTTACATGTACAAAATCCTAAAGAGTCCATGAAAAACCACAACCCTCTTAGAACCAATAAATAAAATTCAGTAGCAAAATCGTAGGATACAAAATCAACACACAAACATCAGTTGTGTTTCTATATGCTCACAATGAACAATCTGAAAAGGAAGTTAAGAAAATAATTTCATTTCCAATAGCATCAAAATGAAT